>NC_133136.1:15577495-16827495 GCF_048418815.1 Hemitrygon akajei
GAAGTTCCAATTAAAGCTGGGATTCTTCCCATTCAGCTTCCACTCACTCCAAGAATTAATCCCATAAGGGACTGACATTTAAGCAGCTGGAAACTAAATTAATGATTTGTTTAATTACACTCCAGCTCTAACCATGGACACACATTGGGGTATAAATGTACTGCTCTTGACGACTAGAACGTGTGTTTACAGATTTGGCTAAGTATAGTTTTGTTGCACAGACCACTTTGTGCATTGCGCAAATGGACATTTTACAGAAAGATTTCTTCAGAGATTTCTCACTGCTGGAAAATTATGAAATTGACCATTGCTTTTAGAAAGTGCATAAAACTTGCTGCATTGCTGCATTGATTTGTTTTAAATATATGCTTAATTTATTTCAAGTTAATGAAAATATTTATAACACAGCCTCAATAAAAGGACAGAGTGATAGTTGTAGAGTCTCGGGCACAGCCTCAAAGTACAAGGGCACCCCTTTAGAACAGAGATTAGGAGGAATTTCTTTAGCCAGAGAATGGTGAATCTGTGAAATTCATTCACAGCTGACTGTGGAGGCCAAGTCATTGGGTATTTACAGCAGAGCTTGATAGATGCTTTAATAGTCAGGGCACAATGGAATATGGGGAGAAGTAGGAGATTGGGGCAGAGAGGGAAATAGATCAGCCATGATGAAATGGTGGAACAGACTTGATGGGCCAAATGGCCTAATTCTGCTCCTGTATCTTCTGGTCTTATGGTCATATTCTTCAAATATTATTCTGATTTCCTGTTTTGCTTATCAAATACCATATGACAGCTGGCAAGCCTTCCATGTTCAATTCAGAAACTATCAGGGGCATCCAATCACAAACAAAAGAAAATCTGCAGATGTTGGAAATCCAAGTAACACGCACAAAATACTGGAGGAATTCAGCAGGCCCGGCAGTATCTGGAGAAAAAGTACAGTCGACGTTTCAGGCCCAAACCCTTCGGCAGGACAAATCAGGGGAACATTAGGTATAGGTTCCTTGAAGCAGCATTACTGAGAAGAAAATGATTTTTAATTAACAATAGAGTGGCAGTACAATTGAGTAGTGGTGAGTGTAATGCTATTACAGCACTGAATAACCATCTTCAATTCCGTCACCTATGTAAAAAGTTTTTTATGTTCTCCCTGTGACCGCATGGGCTTTCTCCAGGTCCTCCACTCTCCTCTCACATTCCAAAGACATAGAACATAGGAGAGTACAGCACTGGAACAGGCCATTCAGCCCACAATGTTGTGCTGAACCAGCTAAAAAACAAATCAAAAATATCCGAACACTAATCCCTCTTACCTACACCATGTCCATATCCCTCCATCTTCCTTATATCCATGTACCTATTCAAACATCTCTTAAAAGCTTCTAATAGATTTGCCTCTACCACCATACCAGGCAGCACACTCCAGACGTCCACGACTATCTGAGTAAAACTTGCCCCTCACATCCCCCTTGATGTACGAATGGGTGGGTTAATTGGTCACATGGCTGTAACTGGGCAACACGAGCTCATTGGCCCCAAAAGGCTGTATTTCTAAATAAAAAATGAACCTGCATCTCTAAAATATAAATAACGTAATAATTCAGAACTGAGAAAAACATATTCAGAAATGCAATCCTCAATAAAATGTCAAGACCTACAGCGTCCAAGAGATTACATTTTAAAAAAAGGCAGATAATTAATAATTGTTCCTTTGAGTTTAATTCAAACATAAATAAATTATTGATTTAAAGTTATCTTTAGAAACTACACACATTTATTTCAAAACCTAATTTGATTAAATAAATAGTTGAAACGAACAAAAATTTAAGTAAGAATACAAGTACCTCTTCTTCCTCCAGTAAAATGAGTCTCACCAGCACGATGTGAATAGCATTGCCGATACTGGGATCATGGAACAGGCTTGCAACCTATGGCAATGTCATGAGAGAGAAATTAATTGGCTCTTCAATTCAGAACCCTAACACAGATTGAAACATATTTGGCTTTATGGAATTGATATTCAGTCACTGCTTCCTCACCTTAACCTTAATTAATGAATGACTGGCATTCTATTTCTTGCATGAGTTCCATGGCATTGTTTTGCCTTCCACATCTTATTACAAATACAATATAGTATAACAGCAGATTGAGCCCTTCACAAGCATCAATCTACAAGAATTCATATTTAACGGGCATGCATATGAGGAGACTCATACGGTTGGATTTTGTCATTTCAAACTTCTACCATCACCACCCCTGAATGACATCACCAATGTCAGCAAGAGCAAGGAACTGTTTATAAATTTCAGCAGAGGGGAACCAGAGATCCAGGAGCCAGTCCTCATTAGAGGATCAGATGTGGAGAGGGTTAACAAGCCTAAATTCCTGGGTGTTACAATTTCAGAGGGCTTGTTCTGGATGCAGCACAATTGCAAAAAAAACCCCCATTACTTTCTTAGGAATCTGCAGAGATTTGGAATGACACCTAAAACTTTGACAAACTTCTACAGATGTGCAATGGAGAGTGTATTGGCTGGCTGCATCACAGTGTGGTATGGAAACAGCAATGCCTTTGAATGGAAAATCCTTCAAAAGGTAGTGGATTCAAGCCAGTACATCATGGGTAAAGCCCTTCCAATCTCTGAGCACATCTACATGAAATGCTAGTCACAGGAAAGCAGCATCCATCATCAGAGATCCCCACCACCCAAGTCATGCTCTCCTCTCACTGCTGCTATCAGGTAGAAGGTTCAAGAGCCTCAGGACTTGCTCCACAGGTTTAAGAACAGTTATTACCCCTCAACCATCAGGTTCTTGAATAAAAGGTTATAACTACACCTTATTGAGATGTTCCTATAACCAATGATCTCACTTTAAGGACTCTCTATCTCATTATTTTGTGCTCTCATTCTTTTTAGTTATTTATTTATATTTGCATTTGCACAGTTTGTGGTCTCCTACACACTGACTGATCTTTTATTGATCCTGTTATAGTTATTATTCTATAGATTAACCTACTATGCTCACAGGAAAATGAATCTCAGGATTGTATTTGGTGACATGCATGTATTTTGATAATTAAATTAAATTTGAACTTTGAAAAGGTGATGCCTCAAAAAGGCAACATCCATCTTTAAGGACCTCCACCAGCCAGGGCACGCTCTCTTCTCGTTGCTGCCACTAGGAATGAGGTACAGGAGCCTGAGGACACACAACATTTAAAGAACTACTTCCTCCCCTCTGCCATCAGATTTCTGAACAGTTTATGAATCCATGAGCTCTACCCTCACTATTTTGCTCTCTTTTTGCATAAGTTATTTACATTCATATATTTCTTATTGTAACTTATAGTAGTTTTTTATATATTGCACATTACTATTGCCACAAAACCACAAATTTCACAACATATGTCAGTGATAATAAACCTTATTTTGCTTATGATACTTCCAACAAAAAAACACATTTGCACTTTCCAATATAGTAAAAAAAATTCTAGTCATTTTTTAGGTGTTTAATCAAACAAAATCTGACACTCAACACATAGCACTTAATTATAAAGCATCTCACAGTAAGAAAGAGAAATGGAGAGATGGAGGGATTCCTGATTCTTTCCTGTCCTTTAAGAATAGACATCAATAATGAAAGAATCAATATCTGTGATGCTTAAGAGCCCATCCCTTGCGAAGAGAATATCAAGCATAAAACATCCAACACAGAGCATAAAACATCCATCGGATGGCTCATTAGCATAGTATCAATACCGGCGGCCCAGGTTCAATTCCTACTGCTGTCTATAAGGAGCCTGTACATTCTCCCCATGACCACGTGAGATTCCTCTGGGGGCTCCGGTTTCCTTCCACCATCCAAAAACATACCGATTGGTACCTTGTCCCATGATTAAGCTGGGACTAAATCAGGGATTGCTGTTAAGCATGGCTTGAAGGACCAGAAGGGCCAATTCTATGCTGCATCTCTATAAAAAAATAAACAACAGTACAGCACAGTACAAGCCCTTCAGAGCATGATGTTGTGCTTAGTTTTTTACCTACTCAAAGGTCAATCTAACCCTTCCCTCCCACATGGCCCCTCATATTAGCCATTTCCACCCTAGGAAACGAGGAAAATGCCTCTGGCTGTCCATTCCATCTATACCATTTATCATCTTGTACATCTCTGTCAACTCGTGCGTCATCTGCCTTCACTCCAAAGAGAAATGCCAAACAGCCAAGCAGACATGTTTCCATTTTACCATGGAATGTGGATGTTACTGGCATATCAGGCTGGACTACCCCTTTAATTACAAATTGAGTAGTTTGCTGGGTCATTTTGTAAACCAGTTAGGATTTAACTACATGTCTATAGACACACATAGGACAGAGCTGGGGTACGTGCATCTGAGAAAATGATTGATTAGGTTTGGGCAGCATGGCTCTGTGAATGGGAGATCATGTTATTGTGGGCCAAACTGAGTCTTCTGATGATGTGGCGAAGAAAGTCAATAAGGAAAATGCAAGCAGGCTTTGTCCACCAAGATTGGGTGCGACAACAACCAGAGGTCATGGGTTCAGGGTGAAAGGTGAAAGGTTTAAGGGGAACATGAGGGGAAACTTCTTCACTCAGAGGATTGTGACAGTGGGGAACGAGCTGCCAGCACAAGTGGCACCTATAAGCATGATTTCAAAATTTATGACAAGTTGGGATAAGTACATGGATGGTAGGGGTATGGAGAGCTATGGACCCGGTGAAAGTCAATGGCAGTAGGCAGTTTTGCATGGACTACATGGGCTGAAACACCTGTTTTTATGCTGTACTTCTCTATGACCATGACAGGACAGCAGATGTGGTGTCTAGACTCCAGTGAGACCTTTGATCAAGTTTCAATGTTATACTGGTCTGGAAGATTGGCTTGATGATGAAATCAAGAGACTGGAGTCCCTTGACTAGTGGTGTACTTCATGGGCAGGTGCAGGGCCCAGTACCGTCTGTCATTCATATCCGCGACCTAAATAAGGATGTGGAAGGCATGATAGAAGATTCTCTATCTTCTTGGATGAGATACAGGAATGAGCAGACCCAAGAATGGCTTGTTCCCTGTGGCTGTCAGACATCCGAACCAATCATCCCTTCCCGGTGGTGTTGCCAAAGTATAAGATTCTCTCGGTTATTCTGAGATTGTCAAGGCAGTGTTTCCATTTTGCACTATTTCAGGCTGCACTACCATCGTTAAAATGATTCTGTTGTGTTGCATTTATTGTTCCATTCATCATTGCCAGGTCTACTCTGTACTCTAAGTGTTTCACACGAGCAATGAATTTCATTGCTCCCTGGAGTATATGACAGTGAACTAGGCTGAATCGGAATCAGTTATTATAATTAATGAATTTTATGACATCTATTAAAACTGAGCCCTTTCCACTCCATGGATGTACATCACCATGTTTGGTGACATCCCTAAGGCCTGAACTGGTGCACTGCATATTAAACACGTAATATAGTACCACATAAAAGATTATGAATATGTTTGTAAGATCACAATGTAAATGAGGAATGAATCCAACATTATTTGCATCCGTCAGCAGAGTGCATTCTCGTCACATGCAGTTCAACTCTGAGTGAGCTCAGAACTTGTAGGATACATGGATTCTTGTTCAAGGGTTCAATGGTTCATTTTTGACAATGTATGCATGCAATATACAGCTCTGAGTTTCTTCTTCCCCAGATAACCACAAAACAAAGAAAAATCATGGAAGTTCAAAGAAAAACAACCAACCCACCCCTCGTAACAAAAAAAGAACGGCAAAATGATCATCAAACCCCAAACCCCCCTATTTCCCTGCACAAAACACAAAAAGAACATCAGTACTCAATCCACACCCCCCCCCACATGAAACTTAACAACAGCACCTCCCTCACACAAAAAATGCAACAAAAACATTGATCCCCTCCCCCCAATCACCCTACCCCGTACAAAAACACATTAAAAACATCAGCCCCTGTGCATGTGAATCACATACACAGGCACATACTGACGAATTATGACACTGCAGCTACTAGGCCATTAATAATAAGGATTTCCCTCATTAAGGAAAGCGGCTTCAGGAGGATGGCAAGGTCCTTGTAAAGCAGCGTAATCAAAAATCTCACCCACCCTGGACTCTTTTCTCCCTCTTTCATTGGACAGGAGATATAGAAGCATGAAAGCACATACCACCAGGTCCTAGGACAACTTCTTGAGCGTGGCTCAGTAGTGGAACAGTTAGCATAACGCTTTAAGCACCAGTGAAACAGGTGCAATACTGCCACTGTCAGTGAGGAGTCATCCATGACTGTACGAGTTTCCTCCAAGTGTGCTGGTTTCCTCCACATTCCACAGACGGATGGGTTGGTAGGGAGGGAGAGAGTGCCCAAAAGACCAGATCAAATGCCCAACCAGGGCAGCAGACTGATGGCCAAGGGCAGATTGAAAGGATTATGCCTCAAGAAGCAAAAAATACAACATTATTGTCAGTGCAATGAAGGGCAAGTCAGTTAATGAGGTAAAAACGGGATGTTATACTGTCATACAGCGTAAAATCAGGCCTTTCTACCCACTCTATATGTGTTGACTGCCAAACACACAGTCAAAGTTCAAAGTAAATTTATTATCAAAGTACATGTATCTCACTATACACCCAGAGATTCATTTTCTTGCGGGCATTCTCAGTAAGTCAGAACAGAATCACCACCCAACAGGTTGGACAAGCAGCCAATGTGCAGTATACATTGTATTTATATATTTAAAACAAATTGTATTAAAATGAGCAAGTACGAAAGAAAAAAGTAAATAAATAGATAGATCGATAGAAAGAAAAATTGAGAACATGAGATGAAGAGCCCCAGAAGAGCCCCATATGTTGTAGGAACAGTTCAGTGATGGGGCAATGTCACACGCCGGATGAGTGAGAGGTAATAACTCTTCCTGAATGTAGTGATGTGAGTCCTGAGGCTCCTGTACCTACTTCCTGATGACAGCAGTGAGAAGAGAGCATGTCCTGGGTTGTTGCAGTCCTTGATTACGGATGATGGTTTCCTATGACAGTACTCCATATAGAGGTGCTCAATGGTGGGGAGGGCTGGGCTGACCCACCATCTTTTATAGGATCTTACTTTTTGTAACATCAATAAGCTACATAACCTGGGTCCCTGTACCTCCCTCTGCAACTGGACCCACAAACTGTGCGGACTGGTGATAATATCTCCTCATCACTGACAATCAATACTGGTGCACCACAGGGGTGTGTGCTTGGCCCATTGCTCTACTCTCTCTGCACCCATGACTGTGTGGCTAGGCATAGCTCAAATTCCATCTATAAATTTGCTGATTATACAGCCATTGTTGGTAGACTCTCAGATGGAGATCAGAGAGTGTACCAGCTAGTTGAGTGGTGTTGGAGCAACAACCTGGCACTCAATGTCAGTAAGACAAAAGAGCTGATTGTGGACTTCCAGAAGGGTAAGATGAGAAAACATGAACCAATCCTCACAGAGAAATCAGAGGTAGAGAGAGTGAGCAATTTCAAGATCTTGGGTGTCAAGATCTTTGAGGATCCAACCTGATCCCAACATATTGATACGGCAATAAAGAATGCAAGACAGAGGCTATATTTCATTATGGGTTCGAAGGGATTTGGTTTGTCACTTAAATCAATTGCAAATTTCTATAGATGCACCGTGGACAGCAATCTAACTGACTACATCACTATCTAGTATGGAAGGGCTACTGCACATGATCAGAAAAAGCTACAGAAGTTGTCAAAATAGGCAGCTCTAAGCTTCTGTTCAAGGAGCGGTGTCTCAGAAAGCCAACGTCAATTATTAAAGACCACCATTACCCAGGACATGCCCTCTTCTCATTGCTACCATCAGGTAGGAGATACAGAAGCCTGAAGGGACACACTCAGCGATTCAGGAACAGCTTCTTCCCCTCTGACATATAATTGCTAATTTGACATTGAACCCATGAACATTACCTCACTTTTTTAAATATATCATTTCTGTTTTTGCACTTTTTTTTAATCTAATATACACATATATATTTAACTATAATTGATTTACTTATTTCTTTTCCTTTTATATTATCATGTATTGCATTGAAATGCTGCTGCTAAGTTAACAAATTTCACAACACATGCCGGTGATAATAAACCTGATTCTGATTCTGAATTCGAACTTGAATCTGAATTTACTTGAACGTATTTAAATCTTACATCTGTCCCACAATGTGAGGGAGGAAAAATCCTTGCGTTATGACTCCATCACAATGTACAGACATGTGAATTTTAAACTAATGGCTTGTAGAAAGAAGCTGTCGCATAGCCTGTTGGTCCTGGCTTTAATGTTGTGGTACTGTTTGCCAGACAGAAGCAGCTGAAATAGTTTATAGTTGGGGATGACTGGTGTCCCTGCTGATCTTCCAGGTCTTCTTTCTGCACCTGCTGCTGTAAATGACCTCAATGGAGGGAAGTTCACATCCACAGATGTACTGGGCTGTCCATACCACTCTCTGCAGTGCCCGACGATCAAGGTGGTGCAGTTCCCGTACCAGGCAATGATACAGCCAGTCCGGATGCTCTCAATGGTGCCCTTGTAGAAGATCTTGAGGATTTGGGGGCCCATGCTGAACTTCTCCAATTACCTGAGGTGGAAGAGACACTGTTGTGCCTTTTTGCCACACAGCCGGTATGTACAGGCCAGGTGAGATCTTCAGTGATGTGTATACCGAGGAACATGAAACTACTCACCCTCTCATCTGTAGTCCCATTGATGCTGATATCAGGACATGCTTGCCTCCATTTCTTCTGTAATCCACAATCAGCTCTCTTGTTTTTTGGACATTGAGGGAGAGATTGTTATCCTGGTCACACTGTGTCAGAGTGTCAACCTCTCCCGTGCAGGCTGTGTCATCGCTGCTAGAAATAAGGCCGATCTATGTCGTGTCATCTGCAAATTTGATCAGCATATTGGAGCTGTGTGTGGCAGCACAGTCATGAATGTAAAGGGAGTAGAGGAGGGGACTCAAGACACAACCTTGGGTCAGAGGGGCAGAGGTGAGGGAGCCCATACTTACCACCTGTCGGTGATCTGATCGGAAGTCTACGATCCAAGGCGGGATGCAGACCGAGTTTTCTGAGCTTCCTATCAAGTCTGGAGGGGATTATGGTATTGAAGTCCAGGAACAGCATTGTGATACTGGTTCTAATTCTGATTTTCTGTTCAGGGGCACTGGTGTTTCCATCCCATGCTGTGATGCAACCAGTCAATATATTCTCCATCACACATCAATAGATAGAAGTTTGTCAAAGTTTTCGATATTATGCAAATTTTTGAAAGCCTCTAAGGAAGCCCCTGGAGGGCTATGGGTAAGCCTAGGTAGTTCTAAGGTAAGGACATGTTCAGCACAGCTTTGTGGGCCGAAGGGCCTGTATTGTACTGTAGGTTTTCTATGTTTCTATGAAGTAAAGGTGCTGTGGTGTTTTCTTTGCAATTGCACCTGCATGTTAGGCCCAGGACAAATCCTCTGAAATGACAACACCGAGGAATTTAAAGCAGCTGATCCTCTCCACCTCTCATATGCTAATGAGAACGGGCTCACGGACCTCCAGTTTCCTCCTCCTGAAGTCAACAATCAGGTCCTTGACATTGATTAAGATGTTGTTGTTGAGGGACATTTTCAATCTTCCTCCTCAATGCTGATTCAGCACCACCTTTGATTCAGCCAACGATAATGGCGTCATCAGGAAATTTAGAAACTGCACTGAAGCTGTGCTTAGCCTCAGTCGGAAGTATAAAGCGAGTAGAGCAGGGGGCTAAGCAGGCAGGCTTGTGGTGCACCTGTGCTGATGGAGATTGTGGAGGAGATGTTGTTGCCAATCCGAACTGACTGGGATCTGCAAGTGAGGAAATCGCTAAATGTCCAGGGTGAATGAAACACTTAATTATGCTGGCTACTTTTCCATGATTCGCTGAGCTGTGACCACAACTCTCTGCAGTTTCTTGTGGTCACATGCAGAGCAGTTGCCATATCAAACCACTAATGCATCCAGATAGAATGCTTTCTGTGGTGTATTGATAAAAATTGGTGAATGTCAAACTTCAAAGTAAAATTTATTATCAGAGTACATACATGTCACCACATACAATCCTGAAATTTTTTTTCCTGTGGGCAAAGTTAGCCAATCTATAGAACAGTAACTGTAACAACAATGAAAGTCAAAGGTGACATGCTATAGTTCTTTAACCTCCTGAGGAAGCAGAGGCACCACTGATCTTTCTTGGCTGTAGTAAGTATGTGGTTGGACCAGCTCAGGCTATTGTCAGTGTTCACCCTGAGGAACTTGAAGCTCTGAATCCTTCTGACCTCAGACAATTAATTGATGTCAGCAAGGTGTTGACAAAGGTGTTGCAGGTATTTTTCATAGCATGACCGAAGATGAGGAAAACGGTCTGATTACTATCTAGTGAACACGGTTAGAATGTACCTGTGCTGTTACTGACTGTGGACTTCACTGAGTCCGGCTGTGAGCCTCCAGCCGTAATCTATTTTCCTTGATTCACGTTCCAACATTTTTGCTTACACTAGCCTAGTGACATTTCGTGTCGCCAAATTTTTCTCATGTGTATAAAGGCACAGCACAGTTTTACAAATCCCCTGACCTCTTGTCCTCTGTTTCCTCTGTGACTGTGTTGGTCTTCTCAGGCACTCTTGTTCCATCATATGATGCCATCAGGCAGGAACTTGGAAAGAGATGCTCTCAGGGAAATGTATGGAAGGAATGTGGCAAATGTTCGGGGATATTTGCGTGGAGTTCTGCATGGGTACGTTCCAATGAGACAGGGAAAGGATGGTAGGGTACAGGAACCATGATGTACAAAGGCTGTTGTAAATCTAGTCAAGAAGAAGAGCTTATGAAAGGTTGAAAAATCTAGGTAATGATAGAGATCTAGAAGATTATAAGGCTAGCAGGAAGGAGCTTAAGAAAGAAATTAGGAGAGCCAGAAGGGGCTATGAGAGGCCTTGGTAGACAGGTTTCAGGAAAATCCCAAGGCATTCTACAAATATGTGAAGAGTAAGAGGATAAGACATGTGAGAATAGGACCAATCAAGTGTGACAGTGGAAGAGTATGTATGGAAGCAAAGGAGATAGCAGAGGTACTTAATGAGTACGTTGTTTCAGCTTTCACTACGGAAAAGGATCTTAGCAATTGCAAGGATGACTTACAGCAGACTAAAAAGTTTGAGCATGTAGATATTAAGAAAGAAGATGTGCTGGTGCTTTTGGAAAGCATCAAGTTGGATAAGTCACTGGGACGAGATGAATGAACCGGAGGAGATTGTTGAGCCTCTGGCGATGATCTTTGCATCAGCAATGGGGACAGAAGAGGGTCCAGAGAATTGGAGGGTTGCAGATGTTGTTCCTTTATTCAAGAAAGGGAGTAGAGATAGCCCAGGAAATTATAGACCAGTGAGTCTTACTTCAGTGGTTGGTAAGTTGATGGAGAAGATCCTGAGAGACAAGATTTATAGACATTTGGAGAGGTATAATATGATTAGGAATAGTAAGGCAGGTTCTGCCTTACAAGCTTGATTGAATTTTTTGAGGATGTGACTAAACACATTGATGAAGGAAGAGCAGTAGATGTAGTGTATATGGATTTCAGCAAGGCATTTGACAAGGTAACCCATGCAAGGCTTATAGAGAATGTAAGGAGGCATGTAATCCAAGGGGACATTGTTTTGTTGTTCCAGAACTGGCTTGCCCACAGAAGGCAAAGAGTGGCTGTAGACGGGTCATATTCTGCATGAAAGTCAGTGACCAGTTGTGTGCCTCAGGGATCTGTTCTGGGACCCCTACTCTTTGTGATTTTTATAAATGACCTGGATGTGGAAGTGGAGGGATGGGTTAATAAATTTGCTAATGACACAAAGGTTGGGGGTGTTGTGGATAGTGTGGAGGTCTGTCAGAGGTTACAACAGGACATTGATAGGAAGCAAAAGTGAGCTGGGAAGTGGCAGATGGAGTTCAATCTAGATACGTGTGAAGTGGTTCATTTTGGTAGGTCAAATATGATGGCACAATATAGTATTAATGTATTAATGGTAAGACTCTTGGCAGTGTGGAGAATCAGAGGGATCTTGGGGTCTAAGTCCATAGGACACTCAAAGCTGCTGCGCAGGTTGACTCTGTGGTTAAGAAAGACTACGATGCATTGGCCTTCATCAATCGTGGGATTGAGTTTAGGAGCCGAGAGGTAATGTTGCCACTATATAGGACCCTGGTCAGACCCCACTTGGAGTACTGTGCTCAGTTCTGGTCGCCTCACTATAGGAAGGATGTGGAAGCCATAGAAAGGGTGCAGAGGAGATTTATGAAGATGTTGCCTGGATTTGGCAACATGCCTTATGAAAACAGGTTGAGTGAACTCGGCCTTTTTTCCTTGAAGTGACGGAGGATGAGAGGTGACCTGATAGAGGTGTATAAGATGAAGAGAGGCATTGATCGTATGGATAGTCAGAGACTTTTTCTCAGGGCTGAAATGGCTAGCGTGAAAGAGCACAGTTTTAAGGTGCTTGGAAGTAGGTACAGAGGAGGTGTCAGAGGTAAGTTTTTTACGCAGAGAGTGGTAAGTGCGTGGAATGGGCTGCTGTCAACGGTGGTGGATGCGGATATGATAGGGTCTTTTAAGAGTCTCCTGAACAGGTACATGGAGCTCAAAAAAATAGAGGGCTATGGGTAACCCTTGGTAATTTCTAAGGTAAGGACATGTTTAGCACAGTTCTGTGGGCTGAAGGGTCGGTATCTTGCTATAGGTTTTCTATGCTTCTATGTTTCTAAACAGTCAACACTTTGGGCCAAATCCCTTTATCGGACTAGAGGTCCTGACGAAGAGTCTCAGCCCGAAATGTAACTGTTTCTTTCCATCCATAGTTGCTGCCTGGGTAGGCTTATTGTGCAGAATCACCTATGGATGACTCTATTTCTAGGAAATTAAAAGCACACAAAATTCAATTAATCTTACCATATTTATTATAGTAAAGATGTATGACTGCACATTTTCACTGCCATGGTATTCTATCATTTCAGTGTCAGCAACCACCAATGTTTCGACCCATCGTTCTTTGCTGATTGATCGCTGGGAGATTCTGCGTCCTTTCCTATGAATCTCTTCCCATCTCTCTCTCTGTCTCTCTGGCTTCAGGATATTATTGAAAGAATCTGTTAGCAGAGAGAAAAAAAAAACACATATTAGCAATACACAGCTCAGATTTTTAAAATTTATTTTGAGATACAGCATGGTAACATGCCCAATGAGCCTGCGCTGCCCTGTAACACCCTTGTCACCAACTAATCTACTAAACAGTACGTCTTTGGAATCTGGGAGGAAACCGGAGCACGCGGAGGGTACCCACACACATTTAAACTCCTTGCAGACAGCATTGGGAATTGAACCTGGGTCACTGACTTCTAGTAGCATTATGCTAACCGTTATGCTAATACGGCACTCCTGCGATTCTGTGGAATCCATTGTGTCAATGTTTATGGCTGATCTTTTACCATATTAGCCAATATATCTTTGATTCCACTGATATCTAAAGATATATTGATCTCTGACTTAAATATACTCTGTAGATCAGTATTCACAGACTTCTGGGTTGTCCGTTTCAAAGACTCGTAACTCTTGGTAATAAAAAGTTGACTTGAAATGTTCACTCTGTTCTTCTCCTCACAGGTGCTGCCTGGTCTGAAGAGATTTCAGAAAATTTCCAGTTTTATACCATAGTATTCACACTTCAAAAACTCCAACTTCACTCCTGACCCAAGTCTCTCTCCCACTGAGAATTAAACCATTCTTTAACAAGTCCCAAACCACACTCAGTGGTAACTTTACTAGGTACCACCTGTACCTGATAAGGTGGCCAGTGAGGGTATATCTGTGGTCACCTGCTGCTGTAGGCCACCCACTTCAAGGTAACGCACGCATTCAAACATACTCTTTTTCACACCACTGTTATAACGTGTGATTATGTGAGTTATTGTTACCTTCCTGTCAGCTTGAGCCAGTCTGGCCATTCTCCTCTGATCTCTCTCATCAATAGAACTGCCACTCACTGGAATTTTTCTTTTTTTTACACCATTCTCTGTAAACTCTTAGAGACTGTTGTCTGTGAAAATCCCAAGAGATCAGCGTTTTCTAAGATACCAAAATCACCCTATCTGGCATCAACTATCATTCCAAGGTCAAGATAATTTAGATCACATTTCTTCTCCATTGTGATGTTTGGTCTGAACAGCAACTAAACCTCTTTACCATGCCTGTATGCTTCCATGCATTGAGTTGCTGCCATATAATGTTTTTGATTAATAGTTGCATTAACAAGCAGGTGTACTGATAAACAAGGGATTCAGTGTATATACCTTAAATGCTAAACAGATAGTTTATCTTATCAACCATGATAAAATGGCAGAGCACACTCGATGGGCCAAATGGCCTAATTGTGCTCCTATATCTTATGGTTTTATTGTCTTCCAACTAACTCCAACCAATCCAAAAGCTTATTTGACTATATATTGGTTCACCCCAATAGCCTTTGCCCTCAATGACTCTCATAATATTTTTCAACAAACCTACATTCAAGTCCTGTATTTTATTTCTTCTACTTTTCTTTGCCCTGTGTCTACCCAACTTCCCACATTTCTGTCAGAAGGATGAGAGTGCATCTAACACAACCTGAAAGGCAGGGAAGATGCATCCACAGTTGAATAATTGACAACCAGGGTCAATATTAGCAGAATAAGAGGTAGACTGTTTAGGATTAGAATGCGAAGAAATTTATCCATGAGTCGGTGAATCTTCAACATTTTCTATTCCAGAGAACTGTGGAGACTCAGATGCTCAATTTATGCCAGAGAGAGACTGAGAGATTTGTGGATATCAAGTGAGGTAAGAGATACAGTATAGGGATAGGACAAGACTACCGTGTTGAAATGGATCAGAAAAGATCTTAGTGAATAGCAATGCAGGCTCAAAGGACAAGATGGTCAACACCTGCTCCTATTTCTTTTACCTTTATGACCTTTACTCAGTGTCAATAGCCAAATCAGTGCTTTCTCTCCTCTTCACTAATGCTTAATCTAAACTGATTGAAATCTTTTCAGGCATGGAATTATAGGATGGACTATTTTAATAAAGCATAAATTCAGATCAAATGCATGAGACATATTTTCAATTGAAATGTTAGAATAGATTTGACAATTCAATGTACTCAGTAGGAAGCCATGTTCAAACCTTTGAAATGGAATGCTTCTCCTTTTCTTTGCTCCCTGCTGAGAACATGAATTGGGAAATGTACTTTTTTAATGGAAAGGAGTTTAATGTTAACAACAGGGAGGCTGAATATCTACTACCTCCAATCAGCAAACATTAGAAGGACCTCTTAAATGGAGATTTAGTGGCAAGCACTAGAGTAAGGATATAGAGGCCCCCGGAGAAACCCTATCAAAAGTTCTGTACACGTTTAATAGTGAGATTAGGGAGGTGTCTGCTGATAATCTAAATTATGTTGACACCAAGAAAGACAAGACGCTGATGTGCTTGAAGAACATTAAGGTGGATAAATCCCCTGGGTCTGATAGGATATATCCCTGGTTTTTGAGATAGACAAGACAGAAGACTGCTGGGTCTTTGGGACAGGGGTCTTTGTATCTCACGAGCAACAGGTGTAAACAGTAACATAGCAACTCTAGCCCAGGTGACTGGAGACTAGACATTGTTGTTTACCCTTTTAAGGTGGGTAAAAGAGATAAACCAGGAAACTATAGGTCACTGACTCATATATTAATGGTAGGGAAGTTACTGAAGAATCATAGCAAAGGGATCTACTCAATCTGGTAAAATGCAAACATGTTTGGGATAGTCTATATGGCTTCATGTGTGGAAGGTCATGTCTTACAAACCTCATTGCTTTTATTGAGGAGGTGATGATGATGATTGATGAGGGTAAGGTAGTGAATTTTCTATACAAAGACATTGGTAAAGCTTTTGACAAGCTCTCACATGGTGCGATAACCCATAAAATAAAGACACATAGCATCAATGGAGACTTGCTAAACTAGATGCAGAATTGGCTTGGTCTTAGAAGATGGAGGGCAGTGGAGAGGAGGTATTACTCGCCTTGGAGGTCTGTGATCAAGAGTGTTTCACAAAGAACGGGTTTGGGAATTCCATTATTTGCGACATAGATGAACTATTTGAATGATATTGCTTGCTGTCTGAACAGTAAATTTGCAGCTGACACAAAAATTGGAAGAGTGAGAAAGGTTGTCAAAGGATTCAGCAATATATACAATAAGAAATGTGGACAGAGCAATGGCAGACAAGTATGAATTCTTGCATTTTGGGAGGTCAAATGTAAGAGGAAGGTATACAGTAAATGGTAGGATTTTTAGGAGTACCTGTGTACTCACTGGGGCACAAGCCCATTGTTCAGCATGGACTAAATAAGTCAAAGGCCCATTTCTCTGCTGTAGCACTCTATGACTCTCTGAAAGAAACAACACAAGTAAATAGAGTAGAGAAAATATATGGCATACTTGTCTCCAACAGTTGATATACTTAGTATAAAAGTAATCACCATCTTCATTATGTGCCGTGTCATATGACGTAAGCGATCATCATCTCATGACCATAATTGTTCATGTCAAATTTTCCTACAGAAGTGGCTTTGCTTTTGCCATCTTCTGGGCAGTACCTTTACAAGACGGGTGACTCCAGCCATTATCAACACTCTTCAGAGATTGTCAGCCTGGTGTCAGTGGTCACATAACTAGGATTGTGGTATGCACTAGCAGCTCATATGACCATCCACCACCTGCTTCCATGGCTTCCAGTGACCCTGATCGGGGAGGATAGGGCTAAGCAGGTGCTACACTATACCCAAGGGTGATCTGCAGGCTAGCGGAAGGAAGGAGCACCTTACACCTCCTTTGGTAGAGACATATCTCCCCCCAGCCACCCAAGAGTATAAGATTAAGGAAGTATATTAACTTAATGTTAGGTCACATTGAGAGTACTGTGTGCAGTTTTGATTGTTATATGCAGAAAAGATGTGGAGGTTTTGGAACAGTTGCAGAAACAGTTCATTAGGACACGGCCTGGATTTGAAAGTACTACCTATAAAGAGAGCATAAACAACTTTTGATTGTTTTAAATCATAAGACGTTGGAGTAGAATTAAGCCACTTGGTCTGATCATGGCTGATTTATTATTACTCTCAACCCCATTTTCCTACCTTCATCTCCGTTCTAAAGGCTTGTCCTTCTGAGGTTTAACCCTCTGGTGCTAGACTCATTCACTGTTCAAGAGGCGCTTAGACAGGGACGTGAATGTAGAGGAAATGAAAGAATTGATCATTGAGTAGGCAGGAGAAATTACCTTTTGATTATTAATTTAAGTATTTTGACTCAACATTGTGGGCTGAAGTTCCAGTGCTGTTCTGTTCTATGTTCTATCTTCAGCTGGAGTTCCACCAACAGTGTGAACAACCTTGCCCTTGCACACAAACCCTTTTGCAATAAAGACAAATATAGTGGACCATTGTAATTACATAGTCCTTGCTTTCAACAATTGAGAGGCATGGTTGAGGTTAAACTGGATTGGCCATGTTAAAAAAAAGAGCACTTCAAACATTTCCTTAAATCTACATTCAGGTTTCCAGCTTGTGCTTCTGAGATGAACACTCACATATTAGGCTGGGATAGTTATGAAATTTGGTGCTTGGCACCTTTTACTTCTGCCACTCAAAGTCCAACACTTTGTCCCCGTCACGAGAGGTGGAAATGGATAAGACCAGCATAGCTCTCCGGGTCATTGAGGCACACAACACTCCAAACCCTACAATAAGGTTGTGGTCCTTTGGAAGATAAATACATAAATACCATCACATATTTACAATATAAACAGCATTATAAAAAGTGCTTTAACGTGTTTACAGTGCAGTGCAGTAGGAGGTGGGGTGGAGATACATCTCTACCAATGGAGATATAAGACACTCATTCCCTCCGCTAGCCTCCAGGTCACCCTTAGGCAAGGTGTAGCACCTACTTAGACCCCAATCAGGGTCACGTGAAGCCATGGGAGCAGGTGGTGGATGGTCGTATGAGCCGCTGGTGCAGATCACAAGTCCTGGTTATGTGACCACTGACTTCAGGCAGACAATCTCTGACTAGTATAGATAATGGCGGAGGTCACCCGTTTTGTAAAGACCCAGAAGAAAGTAATGGAAAACCATTTCTACATAAAAATTTGCAAAGAACAATTATGAAAGTGGCTACAAAGCTCAATAAAGTGGTTAAGAAGGTTTGTAGAGTGCTTGCGTTTATTAGTCAAGGCACTGAGTTATGTTGCAACTTTATAGAACTCTGGTTGGGCCACGTTTAGAGTACTGCATACAGTTCTGGTTACCCCACTGTCGAAAGGATGCTGTGGCTTCTAAGGATGTAGGAGAGATTTACCGGCATACTGCCTGGTTTAGAGGGCATGTGCTATCACGAGAGGCTGGGCAAACTTGGGTTGTTTTCTTTGGAGCGGCAGAGACTGAGGGGAGATCTGATAGATGTTTAAAAGATTATGAGAGGCATAGATAGAGTAGACAGAGAATATCTGTCTCCCAGGGTTGAAATGTCAAATACCAGAGGACATGCAGTGAAGGTGAGAAGGGGTAGGTTCAAACTGCCTGGTATGGTGGTACAGGCAAATACATTAGAGGCTTTTAAGAGATGATTAGATGGGCACATGAATATAAGGAAGATGGAGGGATATGGGCATTGTGTAGGGAAGAGGGATTAGTTTTGGGGTGTTTTTTATTTATATTTTAGCTGGTTCAGCACAACATTGTGGACTGAATGGCCTGTTCCTGTGCTGTACTCTCCTATGTTCTCTGTTCTATGTGATCATGGTCATGGGAGGACCATGATTGTACGTCATGTGACACGGCACATAATGAACTAACAGTGCAATGCAGTTACAGGGGTTTATAGATAGAGGTCGTGTATGGGAAAGCTCAAATAGTTAATAAGTTTAACCACCTGGGGGAAGAAACTTTTAAAATAGTGTGAATATTTGTTTTAATACCCCTATAGAACTTCCAAGAAAGGAGTTTTTGGAAAAGGCAATATGCTGGGTGGGTAATGTCTGCAATGTTTTTTCTTCCCCACTTCTTCATCCTGGAAATATACAAGTCCTGTAGTGATGGTGGACTACAGCCAATCATCCGACAGTAACTATCAATATGAGAGGATGCTGCACCAAACCGGACAGTATTGGCTGATGTGAGGATGCTCTCTATGTGAGGAGGTGTTTAACAAAGCATCAATACACAGTACACAAACACAAGAAAATCTGCAGATGCTGGAAATTCAGGCAACGGCCAGGCAGCATCTATAGGAAGAAGCGCGGTCAATGTTTCAGGCTGAGACCCTTTGTCAGGACTAACGGAAAAAAGAGATAATAAGAGACTTGGATGTGGGAGGGGGAGGGGAGATCTGAAATGATAGGAGAAGAGCGGAGGGGGAGGGATGAAGCTAAGAGCTGGAAAGTTGATTGGCAAAAGGGATACAGAGCTGGGGAAGAGAGAGGATCATGGGATGGGAGGCCTAGGATGAATGGGGAGGGGAGCACCAGAGGAAGATGGAGAGCAGGCAAGGAGTGATTGTGAGGGACAGAGTGAGAAAAAAGAGAGAGAAAGGGGGGGGAGATAGATAGATAGATAAATAAATAAATAAATAAGGATGGGGTAAGAAGGGGAGGAAGAGAAGTTAGAGAAATCAATGTTCAAGCCATCAGGTTGGAGGCTACACTGGCTCATGGATAACATGGATAAAAGTCATGTCAATACATCAAAAACAATCATGACCCTAGAACTGCCCCAGCAGCTGCTCAAGCTCGGCTACCTTATGTGCTGATGCAGGGTTTCTGATGCACATCTGCCGAAGTTACATTGGCAGAGGAATAATAGCGCAATTCTTTAGTGACAGCTGTAAATTTCATCAGGGTCCAGCCACCACAGAACAATGCTAATTGGATATATCACTTTGAATTAAAAAGCAATAAGTGATTAATAAGGATGGAAACTCACATTAAATGGCAATCACCTTCAGGTTCTTTTTTAGCTTTATTTGTCACAGTGTCGTAGGGTCACAGAGAAGTACAGCACAGAAACAGACCCTTCGGCCCATCTATTCCACGCTGAAACCTTTTGAACTGCCTACTCCCATTGACTTTCACCAAGAACCGAGCCCTACCATCCATGTACCTATCCAAACTTCACTTGAATGTTGAAATCAAGCTTGTATGCACCACTGGTACTGGAAGCTCGTTCCACATTTGTACAACCTTCAGAGTGAGAAAGCTTCCCCTCATGTTCCCCTTAAGCTTTTCACCTTTCACTTGCTGCCACTGTAAAGCATTAAGCTAACCACCACACTAGCAATCTGCCCTTCCAGAGCTAGGTGTAGACTTCATCGTGAATTGATCAAGAATTACTTTCTTGTGCTTGAAAATGGCACTGAGAGAACTGAACTATTTTCACAGCAGGCTTACATAAAACCCACTGGCATTCAGCTTTGACATTTGGGAGAGGCTGTGATATGTGTCCAAGGAGAGGGTGAGATTTCTCACGTTTCTTAGTTCCAGGAAGGGTGCATGGAATCAAGACAAGAGGAATCACATATCTCCATAAGACCATAAGATTTAGGAGCAGAAGCAGGCCATCAAGTCTGCTGTGCCATTCAATCATGGCTGATCCAATTCCTCCATTCATCCCAACTTCTCCCCATATCCTTTGATGCCCTGGCTAATCAAGAACCTATCTATCTCTGCCTTAAGTGCAGCCAATGACTTGGCCTCCACAGCCGCTCGTGGCAACAAATTCCACAGATTTACCACCCTCTGACTAAAGTAATTTCTCCGTATCTCTGTTCTAAATGGACGCTCATCAATCTTGAAGTCGTGCCCTCTTGTCCTAGACTCCCCTACCATTGGAAATAACTTTGCCATATCTAATCTGTTCAGGTCTTTTAACATTCAGAATGCTTCTATAAGATCCCCCTTCATTCTCCTGAACTCCAGGAAATACAGCCCAAGAGCTGCCAGATGTTCTTCATACGGTAACCCTTTCATTCCTGGGATCATTCTCGTGAATCTTCTCTGAACCTTCTCCAATGTCAATATATTGTTTCTAAAATAAGGAGCCCAAAACTGCACACAATACTCCAAGTAAGGTCTTACGAGTGCCTTATAGAGCCTCAACATCACATCCCTGCTCTTACATTCTATACTTCTAGAAATGAATGACAATATTGCATTTGCCTTCTTCACAACCAACTCAACCTGGAGGTTAATCTCTAGGGTATCCTGCACAAGGACTCCCAAGTCCCTTTGCATCTCTGCATTTTGAATTCTCTCCCCACCCAAATAATAGTCTGCCCATTTATTTTTTCCACCAAAGTGCATGACCATAAATTTTCCAACATTGTATTTCATTTGCCACTTCTTTACCCACTCCCCTAACCCCTATATTATCTATGTCTCTCTGCAGGCTCTCTGTTTGCTCAATACTACCCGTTCCTCCACCTATCTTTGTATCATCGGCAAATTTAGCCACAAATCCATTAATCCCATAGTCCGAATCATTGACATACATTGTAAAAAGCAACAGTCCCAACACCAATCCCTGTGGAACTCCACTGGTAACTGGCAGCCAGACAGAATAGGATCCGTTTATTTCCACTCTCTGCTTTCTGCCAATCAACCAATGCTCCACCCATGCTAGTAACTTCCCTGTAATTCTGTGGGCTCTTATCTTGCTAAGCAGCCTCCTGTGTGGCACCTTGTCAAAGGCCTTCTGATAATCCAAGTACACCACATCCACTGCATCTCCTTTGTCTACCCTGCTTGTAATTTCCTCAAAAAATTGCAGTAGGTTAGTCAGGCAGGATCTTCCTTTCAGGAAACCATGCTGGCTTTGCCCTATCTTGTCATGTGTCTCCAGTTACTCCATAATCTCATCCCTAGCAATCGATTGCAACAACTTCCCAGTCACTGATGTCAGGCAAACAGGTCTACAGTTTCCTTTCTGCTGCCTCCCACCCTTTTTAAATAGCAGAGTAACTTTTGAAATTTTCGAGCCATCTGATACAATGCCAGAATCTATCGATTCTTGAAAGATCATTATTAATGCCTCCACAATCTCTCTAGCTACTTCCTTCAGAACCCAAGGGTGCATCTCCCTAAGCAACAGGTCTGAGGTATTTGAGAGGGGCAGAAATAACAGATTTTAAAGTTCAAAGTAAATTTATAATCAAAATACATTATATATCTCTTTATACTACCCTGAGATTTGATTTCAGAACAAAGAAATACAAAAGAATCAATGAAACATTACACACACACAAAGACTAACAAACAACCAATGTGCAAAAGAAGACAACCTATTGCAAATACACATAAATAGATAGACAGATAAATAAACAAATGTGTGTATACAGAGCATAACTCTGTACATAATGCTGAGAACACGAGTTGGAGAGACCACAGATTGTGAAATCAGTTCAGTGTTGAGGTGAGCGAGGTTAACCGTGCTGATTCAAGAACCTGATTTGCTAAAATGAACCTAGTGAGGTTAGTTGGAAACTCTTACCCAATTTGTTCCCAAAAAATGTAGCTTGGGTGTCACTAAGTTTAATGGAGCAAAAAAAAATTAAAGCCTAACATACTTTTGTCCTAATTGATCTTGTGATTTCCTGATTCTAACATTGATTTTTTATGCATAAATAGAAATCACCTTGAATATTTTAAATTGCATTTCGGCCTTCAACAGTCAAGTTTGATGCAATAGACTAACCTTTTTTTTAAGGCCCTAAGTAAACTTTGTTGTTCCACAAGTAAATTCCAGCTGACACCTAAATTCTGACTGATGTGATACCCGCTAGCTGTTAACCTTTTTCCAATCAATGTGGACTTAATCTAGTATTTACCAAGCATTTCTTTTTGCGTAAATAGATTTAATTCAATGATGTTCTCTTGAATCTGTTTAGAAATAATACATAAACAATTATTTATTACTAAAATTACTTGTGCATTGGGACCTTGTATCTTTTCCTCGAGCAATTTACCACAGTTACTACACATTTATTATCCAAATGCCGTTACTGATTTCTTAAATAATTTAAAACAAAATGACTAAAATAAGGCTTGGGAAACAAACAAACTAAATGGCAATTATACTATATTTATTAGGCACCAAATGTATAACTGTCTTAACTGTACTATTATTGCAGACCTTTTCATTATTTATCATTGTTAATTATTTCTGAAACAATATTTTTCTAACTGTATGTGCCAGAAGAAAAAAAAGTAGAAATGAGACCTGGATTTTTTAGGAATTATATGCTTGAGCACTAATGAATGCACTTTTGTGATTAAAATTGAATTTTGATGGTCAATTAGAATTAGTTAGCAGATTTCAATTATAAGTGAAGTTGATGGTTTTGTCATTTAAAGAACATTATAAAACTGAGTGAAGGTAATCCCACCAATCCAGATGGCAGCCCAGTAGTAGTGAAACATTATGTCTCCTGTAGTCACAACCTTCCACTCTGCCTGTCTGCTCTCTAGTGATAGTCACAGAGCACAACCACCCTGGTTGTACAGCCACTGATGCCAGGGGGACAGCCTCTGAGGAAAATGGATGATGGCTGGGTTTACCAGTCTTAGAACATAGAACATAGAAAACCTACAGCACAATACATGCCCTTCGGCCCACAATGCTGTGCCGAACATGTACTTACTTTAGAAATTACCTTGGGTTACCCATAGCCCTCTATTTTTCTGAGCTCCATGTACCAGTCCAGGAGTCTCTTAAAAGACCCTATCGTATCCGCCTCCACCAACATCGCCGGCAGCCCATTCCACGCACTCACCACTCTCTGCGTAAAAAAACATACCCCTGACATCTCCTCTGTACCTACTTCCAAGCACCTTAAAACTGTGCCCTCTCATCTTGTGGAGGTGCTGCCCAGGGGGAGGCAATGGCAAACCACTCTGTGGATGAATTTGGAAGCACCATGATCGCCTACGTCATTTAAGACAGCACATAATGAATGAACGTACCAGGGAGAATTCAAAGCTTCAAAATTTGGATAAATGGATGGATATGAGGAGGATGGAGAGCTCTGGTCTGGGTGTGGATTGATTGGACTAGACTTAATAACAGTTTAGCATGGACTAGATAGACTGATGGATCTGTTTCTGTGATCTATGACTTGACCAACTAAACTGAAACAGGCCCTTTACACCATCTTTTTCTTCTTCTTCCTTGAGTTTTTACGGCAGTTGGCATCCACACTGTTGCATTACTGCCATCTTCAGGATTACCCTTTACACCATCTAGTCCAGGGGTTTCCAAACTTTTTTTTATGCCATGGTCCCCTACCACTAACCGAGGAGTCCGTGATCCCCAGGTCTAGTCTCTGCCAAACTGTTATTCTGTCAAGCCCCATCTGCCCACACCCAGACTGTAGCCTTCCTATCCATAGTACTACCCAAACTTCTCTTAAATGTTGAGATCAAACCTGCATCCAGCACTTCCACTGGCAGCTTGCTCCACACTTGTACCATGCTCTGATTGAAGAGGTTCCCCCTCAGATTTCAGCTTTCACCCTTAACCTATGACCTATAGTTCTAGTCTCACCCAACCTTACGGGGAAAAAAAAAGTCTGCTTGCATTTACACCAAATGCTGGAAGAACTCAGCAGGTCAGGCAGCATCTACAGAGAAGAGTAAATATTCGACTAATTACTCTTTTCCATAGATGTTGTCTGACCTGCTGAGTTCCTCCAGCATTTAGTGTGTGTTGCTTTGGATTTTCAGCATCTGCTGGCATATACCCTATCTATAAACCTCACAGTCAAAGATGATTTTCTCCACTTAATAAATTTACAAAAAGTCCTTGTTGTCAAACTCAATCAAATGCTAGCAGCATTTCAAGAGTCAGCATTCATACCTCCTTTCTGAACACTCCAACCTTTTCCTACCTCTGGTAGGAAACATTGTCATCAGGTTTGGTGCTACATAGTCCAAGAGGTATTCCAGCCAGACCCGGAGTGCAGATTATTGGTGAGGAGTTTCTACCAGTTGACAATGTGATTCATCATTTGATTATGATTGAATTACAGGAAATACAGGGGCAACTTCTTACGCTGCTGGTAGCTGCATATTTCATAAAAACATTTTGAAACTTGATTCAGCTTTTGTGGGACATTACTGACAGATAGTTGTTGACAACAATTGCTTTCATTTGTTTCCTGATGTGAAAGGAACTATCTAAAGTTTAGACCACAAGATGATAAAACATAGGAGCAGAATCAGTTCATTTGGCCCTTCGAGCCTACTACACCATTCCGTCATGTTTGTTTTATTATTCCTCTCAACCCTATTCTCTGCCTTCTCTCTGTAACCTTTGACACCTGTACTAATCAAGAATCTATCAACTTCTGCTTTAAATATACTCTTCGACTTGGACTCAACAGCTTCCTGTGGCAATGAATTCCACAGAGGGGGAGCTTCTTCACGCAGTGGGTGGTGTGAGTGTGGAATGAGCTGCCAGCAAAGTGCTGCATGTGGATTCAATTGCAATATTTAAGGAAGAATTGGATAAAAGAAGTATGCAAAGCTCTGGTCCAGGAGAGGGAAGATGAGACTAGGCAGAAAAACAGGCCACCATGGATTAGATGGGCCAAAGGGCATGCTTCTGAATAGAATGCTCTGTTGCTACATTGCTTCATCTAATAAGAAGACCAATTCTATACATTCTGTACTGTGCAAAGGTCTTTAGTACAAATATATAGCTAGGGAGCCTAAGACTTTTGCACAGTACAATAGTAATTTTATGTATTGCACTGCACTGCTGCCGTAAAAAAAAGACATATTTCATATCATATGTCAGTGATTCTGATTCTGATATAGGTCTCTGCAGTGGACTCAGAGTGAAAAGTGGACAGGAAGAGGGGAATTATGGTTGGGAAAAGGGGAACGGAGAGGGGAGGGAGTCGGAAGCACCAGAGAAACATTCTGTAAAGATCAATAAACCAATTGCTTGGAACCAAATGACCTTGCCTGGTATATCTCAGGGCTGAGTGTTTTTGCACCCATGCCACCCTCTGCCCTGGCACACCTTCTCTGCCACCTGTGCCACATCCCTCCCGTGGTGTTCTGCCATCACCATTCCCAACATTCTTTGCTCCTGCCAGATTTACAAACTCACCCTCCACTCCACATTGACATACACAATACACCTTATCCTTATTATATGCAGGGGATATGTTCCTCGCAGTCGACGCATAATGTGAAATCATATAATGTGAATAATTATTTAAATGAAATAGGGATGCGTTCCAGATGGCTTCCTAAATATGTTTTATCTGTAATTTATTCATATTTTCATACCAATATAACACAAAAGCAGTACCACAAGGCAACATTAGTATTATATTTCATCAATTTAAGGGAATATTCAATGTAATTGTTACATGCTCGTGACATGACAGTGGTGTACTTGTCACGTGACTGGGATTGAAGCTATACTGGACTTGAGGTAATGGTCTTGTGATGGTGGAGTGACGTCATTTTCCTGCCAGTAGAGGTCATGTGACAGGTTTTTTTTTACAGGGTATAAAAGGAGGACACCTCCCTGTGAGGAGGGGCAGTTCGTGGCTGGATTTGCCATGCTGACTTCATGCCACTGCGTGATTTAATGTTATGACGCAGTTTAGTTGAAAGATGAAGTTTTATCTAATGCCTAAAGTTTAAAAGGTCATTGCCAGCAGTTTCTTTACAATACTGCTAGTTGAGAATCAGTGGAGAGTGAAGATCGGAGTTCGGGCGTTAAAGATCGAGGAGAATCGATTTCGACGGTGAAACAGGTTCGACCTTGTTTGATCCTTATTCGGAAGGAATTTGTTGACTGTTCTCGTGTTAATCCCTGCAAAATAGCAGAAAGGATTGGGAATAGTTCTGTAAAGGAAAGGTCAGTGCCTTTAAGCCGTTTCATTTCATTACGTAAATTCTTCGTGGGAAAAGTTCGATTTGGGAACCGAAGCAACACGACGTGAAAGAGAATTTAAATCGTCTTAAAAAGTCTCTCCCTTAAATGGACCGTGAGCATTTTGAACTTTTGGCAATACTACTTTGAAGAACTGTTTTTGCAACATCGCTTTAAGAACTGTTTAAGCTTCATCGCTTTAAGAACTGTTTAAGCTTCATTGCTTTAAGAACTGTTTAAGCTGCCGCACAGCAGCTGATTTCCGGTTACGTTGGTGATTTGTTTACTTTTGGGGGGTTTGTTTTCAGTGTTTAATAAACATGTTATTTGTTATATAGACTCCTGCCTAACTCATATATTTATTGTTGCCTGAATCCGTAACATAATAAATCATAGAAAGTTAACATACTAGGGTGTACAGAACTCACCAACAGCGGCAAGTGTGTTCGCTCCGGGAGATGAGTAGTTGTTGTGGTGTCGGGCAGCTTTACATGGATAAGGTGGACATCGAGCACAGCAAGGGATGAAGAAAGACTCACAGAATGGCAGCAATTTGAAGAAAGTGGTGAGGGTTGGTTGCTTGGAAGCATTTTGTTTTTCAGCATAAGTTTGCTTGTAGGGAAGAAGGGTTGACGGCACGGAACGACTGAAATGCTGACTCCGTTCTAAACTTGGGTCCATGTCCATCGCCATTTGTGCCAAGTGTTCTGACTTCCACTATTCCCTCACCGTTGGTAAACTGCCAAGATTTTCAAAATCGTCTGTTGCTTGCAGCATCTGAGAGATAGTTCGCCGTAATAAAAACGCCTTGAATGTGGATCACACCTTGGTCGAGTAGTTAAATCAGCGATGTTGTGTTAGGCGGCAGGAAATGCACTGTTATATCATGATGAATGCTGCCCAAATGCTTAGGATGGGCTGGTACATTGTCAAGCAACAAAAGAACTTTAAAGATTATTTTCCCGGCAGTAGCATCCCAGAGCTGTGTTACCTTTACCTGATGCCGCTGTTTATAACTTCCAACTTTTTTCAAGTGTTAAAGCGGTTCTCTGCCACTTGGCTGATGGCCCAGGACATGACATCGGACGCTTAGGAGGCATAGTTAAATATTTCAAGCACAAAATCGCTGCACCATAGGTAAAACCAACAAAAGTTTAAGAGTGCAAGATTGCACATCCACACCTTGCCAAAGCTAATGCGAGACTGGTGGGTGTGAGACTGTGAGGCGTGTACACGTGACTTGTATTGGCAGGAAAGCAGTGCTCCTCGCATTGGTTTCCAAAACTGTGAGTTTTTGACACATATAAGGAGATGTTGGTAGAAATAGGTTCCTCGCATAACTGTGAATCAGCAAAGTCTGAAGACGCATATAACAAGGATAGGGTGTACTGTAATAGTCCTGCTATGGTCTTACAAATGGCCTGTGTACCTAAAACATAATTTCCTATTTTTATATCTAATTTCATCACCAGTAAGCAATATATTCTGCTAATATGTGTACTTACCTGCTAATCTTGCACACCAGACTTGTGCAAAACTGGTACGGGGACACCCAGACCCTACAGCGCTTTCACTATTTAGAAATTTTTTTTCCTATCAAAATAAGTTTGAGATTGGCAAGATAGTGTACTGGTTAGCGTAACGTTATTACAGTGCCAGTGCCCCGGGTTCAATTCCTCTGCTGTCTGTAAGGAGTTTGTATGTTCTTTCCCTGAGTGTGTGGGTTTCCCCTGGGTGATCTGGTTTCCTCCCACATTCCAAAGACATATGGGTGAGTAGAATAATTGGTCACATGGGTGCAACTGGATGTTGTGGGTTCATTGGGTTAGTAGGGCCTTTTACTGTGTTATTTCTCTAAATAAAAAAAAATAAAAATGGGAATTTTGATACTTTCCTGCATTTCACTCTATTTGCCAGATTTTTTCCACTTGACCTGTTACTGCAATTTACAATTGCAGGGGCTGGCTTAACAACATGGGTTGTCACTCAATTTTAAATGACAATTAGAAGCAACCACTTTAATATCACATCTCAGAGAAGCCAATCTCCTGCCTTCAAGGGCATTGGGAGACCAGATGGATTTTTATGACTAGATGGTATTTTCATGATCATCATCACTGCTACTTGCTACTTAATTTCAGATTCATTTAATTGACTGCATTGAAGTTATCCAGCTGCCAAGGTGGGACTGGAATTTAGGTTTTCTGGATCATTGATCCAGGACTTTAGATTACTCATCAATACCCATATTCCTTGAGTAGAATGGGGTGATAATCCATTAAATGTATTCATTCTGCAATGATGTTGGTAGAGAAAGTTCTCTTTGGAGTAAAGCAAATTATAAGTTTGAATCCACAATCCTCATATAAGTTAATTTGTTATGTGTCATGTTGTATCAGCATGATCGTTCTTGGCAATTTTATTTTTTACAGAGTGCTTTACCATTGCCTTTTTCTGCGCAGTCTTTACAAAACAAGTGACCCCAGCCATTATCAATACTCTCCAGAGACTGTCTACCTGGCGACAGTGGTCACATAACCAGGACTTGTGATCTGCACCAGCGGCTCATACGACCATACAGCACCTGCTCCCGTGGCTTCATGTGATGCTGATCATGGGGCTAAGCAGATGGTACACCTTGCTCAAGGGTAACCTGCAGGTTAGTGGAGTGAAGGAGCACCTTATGCCTCCTTTGGTGGAGATGCTTCTCCACCAAATACCCTAATATGTTAAACAGATAAACGTCCATTAGATCAGTGGTTTGGTTATCAGTTCAATAAATATTTATTTTTACTTTGTTTAGAGTTCCAGCATGCTAACAGGTTTTTCCAATTAACCTCCTCACCCATACGTTTTTCGTCTGTGAGAAGAGACCAGAGCACCTGGAGGAAACCCACGCAATCATTGGTGAGAATGTACAGACTCCTCAGAGACAGCGGTGGGATTTGATAATAACGTTATGCTAACCACTACGCCACTGCGCTGCAAAAAAATGTAATTTTAATGTGTTTTGTTGGAGGAGGAGCTTAGAAAAAACAATGGCACCCAACAGCGACTCCTTTGCTTGCATCTTCGGAAACAGCTCTATTTCCATCTCTAATATCTCTATTTTTCCCTTTCAGAGTTCTTTTGAAGACCCTGAGCTGGAGTTACACACTGACTTCGGTTCTTTGCGGGAATGCAATCCACTCTCGGGGTTTCATGACTGGCCGTTATTCAATATGCCAAGTATGCGGCCTAGGAGATTAGCTCACCTTTGGAGTTCTGGGATCTCGTGGCTCTGGAGACAGGCGGACCGAGGCTGGGGACCTCTGCAGGAATTCGGTGTGTCGTGGGAGACGGATGATCGAAAGCAGGGAGCTGGCTGCTGGCTGTGTACCCAGAGACTCGAGTTCTTTGGGCACAGAGCTCGGAAAAAGTAATGCAACAGACATTTAACATCGTAAATCAGCGAGTTGTTTGTTATGTCTCCCCTCTCGCTGTGAAATGGAGGCACCCCTTTCTCCCTTATTAGGGAGAGAGATAGCCTATGGTATGTTGAATATTGGGTGAACGAGTATTCTTTGGGCTACAGTAAGTCCGTGTCTTCGCTGATGCTTTGCTGCACGCTTGAGTGCTCGGTGGTGAATGCTGATGCTTTTTATTGCTGGTGGGGGAGAGGGGATTGGTGTATTACTGCTGCTTACACAAGCGAGGTGGAGTTGGGGGGGTGCTTTGAGGTTCTAACATTTAACTGTCATTCATTCTTTGGGAGCACTCCTGTTTTTTTGTATGGTTGCGAAGAAAAACCATTTCAGGATGTATATTGTATACATTTCTCTGGTATTAAATTGTACCTTTGAAATCTTTGTTGTTTCATATGGCATTCGTGCTTCTAATTGAACTGTGGTGCGGAGAGGCAAACGCGAGTCTATCCGTTTGGGAGTCAGGGCTGGATCAATTTTCATCTGGCATCTTGTCTACAGCCGCTCCAAAATGGGTGGCCCTAAGCTGGCATTGCCTGATAGAGTCCTTGAAACACGCAAACCTCCAGACAACCTCAATGTGTTGATCCAGGTCGTGGAGGATACTGTTAGTAAAAACCTACAGACTTAATAATTTTTATATTAAAAATAAAAATAATAGATTACTGCAAAAATGTGGGAATAGGAAGGGGTCCTTCGGGCCTAGGACACCTGAGATGTACTCCTGCTATAGGAAATATATCATCCCCTGAATAGTGGTTTAATGAGACGCCACTTGTATTCCCTCCATTTCCTGGACTTCTGCTCTTACTACCCAACCCTCTCCAGACAGACAGATTCCCTTGGTCATTAGCATTCACCCCGCCAGGCTTCACATTTTCTACATCATACTTTGTCATTTCCGTTAGCTGTAATGGGGGTCCCACCAGCAGTCACATATTCCCATCTCCGCCCGATTCAGAATTCCACAGGGTGATTCTCTGGCCAGCCCGCCCATTCCTCTCTTCTGCAACTTTATGAGGTGCAACACCGATCCCTACACCTCCTTCCTCAACACCTTCCAAGAACAAACAGCCCTTCCATGTCCAGACAAAGATTCACACGCAGCCTCCAACCTCACCTACTGCATTCAGGACTCTTGACGTAGCACACAAACATGGATGCAATGAAGAACATCCTTGCAGCAGCCTCACTGGCCCATAGCATCAGATGCACAACAATTACAAGAAAATCAGAGATAATAATTATAGAGGAAACAATAAAATTTGAACAAACAAAAGCCTATTGAGGTGCAAACAAAATATTCCTAGAGTTGCCATAGTGATTAAATGGGCACGTGACAGACAATAGGGTAGAGCAGAGCTTCCCAGCCTTTTATATGCCATGGACCCCCTACCATTAACCAACCCCAGGCTGGGAAGCCCTGGGTTAGAGGGAAAAAGGCAGGGAAATGGGATTCATGGCATTGCTCTGAGATGGTCCATAAGGTCTCCTTCTACACCATAAGAAAACATGAAAAATATTTGTATCATCTGCCTTGCCTGGGTTTCTTTCATATTTGAAGGCACACACAGCAATGAATCCTTCTCTAAAATCGAACACCATTCTCCATCTACCTCAATATACTTTATGCCCCATTAAATTCTTCTTTGTTTTCAGTTTAGAAAATTCAACCATTCTGATTTTTCCTCAAACACACTCGTATGAATTCATATTTCTCCATTTCTTTATTGTCAACCACAAACATTAAAATCCAGTAAACACAGTATATTTTTCTCCTACTTGTCATTTCCTGCACAGTTGCCAAGGATATTTGACAGTATTTTTTTTATATTTAACAGAACAAAAAAATCTTGGTAACAACTTATATGCAGCAATTGACGTTGACAGAAGAAAAGCGGTGACTTTTTTTTGAGTGACAGAACCCATTATAACTGATTTATCTTGTAGTTCAGAAACAACATGACTTATTGCTAACAGCAGGAAATTAATCTTAGCGGAATGAAATTGTTACAACTGCACACTCCAATGATGAGCCAAAAGCATCAATTCCATTATTCAGAATATGCAAAAGAAAACGTGTGTAGATGTAATAATCTCTTAAAGACAAAAGACATGACCAATCAGTCATCTCCATCAACAAATAGACAATGTCCATTTCTCCTAATCTGCTATCTGTATGAAAAAAATACCTCTAACTCGGGAGTTCCCAACCTTTTTTTATGCTATGGACTCTTACCATTAACTATGGGGTCCATGGACCCCAGGTTGGGAACCCCTGCTCTAATTGTTCACTTTGAAGCCAGCAACAAGGTCCCTTCACTGCTAATTCTACAAGAACAAGCAGCTGCTTTTCTCATATCCTGCAGCTCCAAAGAGATGAATGGAAAACTTCATGTAGGAGCTTCCTCGGAATTATTACACTAAACCTGGAGCTGAAATCTTTCTGGCAAAATTCTTTGATGAATACATTCTGTCCCCAGGGTAAATACTGTTAGTATACTTAAGTTTCATGGGGAGAGATTTCAGGGCTTAGCTGTTTATACCTAACTAACCAAAGCAGAATTTATTACATCTTCTCAAATAGTCAAGCTGTGGGAAGAATTGGCTTCTGGCAACTGTAACTATTAGAAATCATCAATCTGGTATGGAGCGCCAGTACATAGGATTGGAAAAATCTGCAGAGGGTTGTACTACTTCCTTCGGAGTTTGTGTAGATTTGGTATGACATTGAAAACTTTGACAAACTTCTATAGTAGTGCAGAATATATTGACAGGCTGCATCACAGCCTGGAATGGAAACACCAATGCTCCAGAATGGAAAATCCTACAAAAAGTATGGATACAGCCCCATCCATCACTGATAAAGCCCACCTAACCACTGAGCACATCTACACGAAACACCGATTCATAGGAAAGCATCATCCGTCATAAGGGACCTCTACCACCCAGGAATGCTCCTTTCTCACTGCTGTCATCAGGTAGAAGGTACAAGAGCCTCAGGACTCACACCACAAGGTTCAGGAACAGTTACTATCCTTTAACCATCAGGCTCTTGAACCAAAGGGGATAACTTCACTCAACTTCACTTGTCCATCTTTGAAATGTTCCCACAACCAATGGACTCACTTTCAAGGACTATTCATCTTGGGTGCTGGATATTTATTGCTTATTTATTGATTATTATTGTTCCTTCTTTTTCTATTTATGTAGTTTGTTGTCTTCTGCACTCTGACAATAGACAATAGGTGCAGAAGTAGACCATTCGGTCCTTCGAGCCTGCACCGCCATTTTGAGATCATGGCTGATCATCTACTATCAATACCCGGTTCCTGCCTTGTCCCCATATCCCTTGATTCCCCTATCCATAAGATACCTATCTAGCTCCTTCTTGAAAGCATCCAGAGAATTGGCCTCCACTGCCTTCTGAGGCAGTGCATTCCACACCCCCACAACTCTCTGGGAGAAGAAGTTTTTCCTTAACTCTGTCCTAAATGACCTACCCCTTATTCTCAAACCATGCACTCTGGTACTGGACTCTCCCAGCATCTGGAACATATCTCCTGCCTCTATCTTGTCCAATCCCTTAATAATCTTATATGTTGCAATCAGATCCCCTCTCAATCCCCTTAATTCCAGCGTGTACAAGCCCAGTCTCTCTAACTTCTCTGCGTAAGACAGTCCAGACATCCCAGGAATTAACCTCGTGAATCTACGCTGCACTTCCTCTACAGCCAGGATGTCCTTCCTTAACCCTGGAGACCAAAACTGTACACAATACTCCAGGTGTGGTCTCACCAGGGCCCTGTACAAATGCAAGAGGATTTCTTTGCTCTTGTACTCAATTCCCTTTGTAATAAAGGCCAACATTCCATTAGCCTTCTTCATTGCCTGCTGCACTTGCTCATTCACCTTCAGTGACTGATGAACAAGGACTCCTAGATCTCTTTGTATTTCTCCCTTACCTAACTTTACACCGTTCAGATAATAATCTGCCTTCCTGTTCTTACTCCCAAAGTGGATAACCTCACACGTATTCACATTAAACGTCATCTGCCAAGTATCTGCCCGCTCACCCAGCCTATCTGGTTGAACACCCTTTCATTGTTTCTATTGTACTTATTATGCTATAGATTTGATGAGTATCCCCACAAGAAAAAAATCTCAGGGTATGAGATTAACGTGTACTTTGATAATAAATTTACTTTGAACTTTGTACTCATCCAGCTCCATCATGGGCACTAGCTTTCCCAAAATCGAGGACACCATCAAAAGGTGATGGATGTTCCAAGATGGTGCCAACCAACCATCATGAAGGACCTTCATAAGTAGCACAAGCACATGGCTGCGTAGTAACTGAAGTGTTGCCGCACACATAGCCTCTGTTGCCGCACAGCTGGAATTTCCTTTTGTGTAAGCTGTCGTGCAGTTTTCAGACTGTATAAAAAAAAATCTTCTCCGAGCCACAGATCGTCTGTGCATTTGGAAAAATAGATTAGAGGGAATGTTCACCCTCACCATCCAGGATATGCCCTCCTCTCAACACTACAGGTGGTACAGGAGCTTGACGACACACACGCACCATTTTAGGAACAGCTTCTTCTTCTCCACCATCAGATTTAAAAAACGATGCTCATTTTCCTATCTTGTTGTACTATTTATTTTTTTTATATGTTCTTTTGTAACTTACTGTAACTTTTATGTATTTTACTGTATTGCTGCCGAAAAAACAACAAATGTCACACAAAGTACGTCAGTGATAATAAACCTGATTCTGCTTTTGATTCTGAGAGTGAACTGCATCTTCTCCAATAGTCTCACAGTGGAAATAACCGGCTTCTGGAGACTAAATGTGGAAATCATCAACTACCCATATAACATAATCTTCAAAGATCAAAATTCAAAGTAAATTTATTATCAAAGTACATGTACAGTATATCACCATGTACGAACTTGAGATTCGTGTTCTTGCAGGCATTTACAGTGGAACAAAGAAACATGATGAAATCTATGAAAAACCATACATAAGCAAAGCCTGATGAACAACTAACGTGCAGAAGAAGACAATTTGTGTAAATAAGAAAAGAACGATACTCGGAACACGAGTTGTAAAAGGATCCTTGAAGCTGGGTCTGTAGATCACAATATCCATTCAGAGCTGAGGTGAATGAAATTGTCCAGGCTGGTTCAAGAGCTTCATGCTTGCAGGGTAATAATTGTTCATGAATCAGCTGGTGTGGGACTTGAGGTTTCTGTATCTCCTGCTCAGTGATAGTAGCGAGAAGAGAGCATGGCCTGAATGGTGGAGATATGTGATGTTGGATGCTGCTGTCTTATGGCAGTGCTCTGGCAACATGACTTCCAGCATAATAACCCTTCTCTGGTGCTCTCTCCTTTACCTGACCAAGGCATCTCTTTACATCAGTAATGTTCTATACAAGGACTTGTGAGGTGGTTTGTTCCTGGGAGAGGTAATTCAAAGTAAATTTATTATCAAAGTACATATATGTCATCATATACTACCCTGAGATTTATTTTTTTGGGTATACTCAATAAATCCATAATAGAATAACCCTTACAGAATCAGTGAAAGGCAGCCTCAACTTGAGCATTGAGCCAGAGTGTGAAAGAAAGAAAGAAAGAAAGAGGCAGCTAATATTGAGAACATGAGATGAAGAGACTTTGACAGTGAGTCCGCAGATTATGGGAACATTTCCATAATGGAGCAAGTGAAGTTGAGTGAAGTTATCTCCTTTGGTTCAAGAGCCTGATGGCTGAGAGGTAATAACTGTTTATAAACATGGTGGTATGAGGCCTGAGGCTCCTGTTCCTGATGGCAGCAGCAAGAAGACAGCATGACCTGGGTGGTGGGAGTCCCCAATGATGGACGCTGCTTTCCTGTGACAACATTTCGTGTAGATGTGCTCAATGGTAAGGACGAGGTCACATCTTATTGTCAACTTGCTGCTTTGGTTAGATTCTAAGGCATTTTATTGAGGTTTATTCCATAATGTTATTTCCATAACATTGGAGATATAATCTTTGAAGTATTAAGAACGGCACCGTTCAATCTGTTATTCAGTATCAGAAAAATTTTATTGTTAAAAGAATACGTCATTTTAAGCTTAAGTTATTTGAATTTTGTCAGGCTGATATTTATTCCACATCAGCCTAGCCCAGTCTTTTGCAGACAACCAGTATCAAATAAATCTTACCAAAAAAATGGTTGTATCATGGCCTGGCAAAAAATGGAAAAACCTACAAGAATTAGTAAACACATCCCAGTCCACCATAGGTAAAATTGCCCCACCATTGAGCACATCTACAAGGAGTGCTGTCACAAGAAAGCAGCATCCTTCATCAAGGACTCCCGGCATCCAGGCCCTGCCCTCTTCTCGCTACTACCATTAGGAAGGAGGTACAGAGACATTAGGTCCCACCCCACCAGATTCAGCAACAGTTATTACCCATCAACCGTCAGACCCCTGAACCAGCATGGATAACTTCCCTCACCTCAACACTGGACTGATTGCACAACCTATAGATCAACTTCAAGGAGTCTACAACTCATGTTCTCTGTATTATTTATTACTTATTTATTTGTTATTATTGTTTTTTTGTATGTGAACAGTTTGTCTTCTTTTGTACATTGGTTTGTTTGTCAGTCATTGATTCTATAGTAATTCTTTGTATCTACAGTGAATGCCTGGAAGAAAATCAATCTCAGGGTAGTGTATGGTAACATGTATTATAATAATAAATTAACTTTGAATATTGAATTTTGAAAAGAAGCTGCATTCTTTGCATGGATATGAGGATTTCTATTCTATTCATGTGATTCAGAAGGCAGCAGGTACCGGCTAAATGGTGTTGTTCGATGAATTGATTTTGCTGTCACACACTATGATGCACCTCTGTTTTCATCTTCATGACTGCTGTGATACCTCTGATACCATTGTGAAGACACTAACACGATTATTTATTTTTACTTTATTTAGAGAAACTGAATGATAACAAGCCCTTTTGGCTCAACAACCCACATCACCCAATTACTCCCCTGTGACTAATTAACCAACTAACCAGTATGTCTTTGGAATATGAAAGGAAATCAGGGCAGCCATAGAAAACTCACAGGGCCACAGGGAGAACATACAAACACCTCACAGACAGCGACATCTTAATCATCAGAGATCCCCACCACTACCCACGTCATGCTTTTTCTCACTGCTGCCATCAGGTAGAAGGTACAAGAGCCTCAGGACTCACACCACCAGGTTCAAGAACAGTTACTACACTCAATTATTGAATAAAAGGGATCAACTACACTCAACTTCACTTGCCCCATCATTGAAATGTTCCCACAACCAATGATCTCACTTTCAAAGACTCTTTATTTCATTATGTCATGTTCTTGTTATTTATTGCTGTTTAGTTATATTTCTATTTGCACAGTTTGTTGTTCTTTCCACTCCAGTTGATCTTTCATTGATCCCGCTATAGTTACTATTCTACAGATTTGCAGAGTACGCCCACAGGAAAATGAATCTCAGAGTTGTATATGGTGCCTCTGCGTTTCAGTGGTTTCGCTCCCTCGATGCTGCGGGAACATGTTACCGAAGTTCTGCCATTTATGGATAGGACTGTGGACAGTAGTACAAATCGCATTCTTCCATTTCTCTCTTTTTATATTTTGTGTTTTCAGCCATTCTTTCTTGTTGTCATTTGTGTGATTCGTTAGTTTTTTGTGTGTGGGGGGGGTTGGGGTTTGATGTTCTTATAATTCGCACTATTTATTTGCATGGGGTTCATATTCTTGTTGTTGTTTGCATGATTTTTTTGTGCCTGGTGGGGGTGATGTTTTCCTTTGAAAGGCTTCCATGGTTTACTTCGTTTCGTGGCTATATGGAGAAGACAAATCTCAGAGAGGTATATTGCATAAATATTTTGATAATAAATGTACATTTGAACCTTTGAACAAATATGCACTTTGACAATATAATTTACTTTCAACTCTATTAGTGCCTTCAGAAACTCTGATGGGTAATTGAAGATTCCACAGCTCTGGTGGATTTTACTGTAGTCAAGGGACATTTGAAGAAAAGCAACCTAGAGGTAGATCAATCCTGTTAAGTAAGATAACTAAACACATTGTAGTTTAATGCTGCCCACACGATATTACCCATGTAATGATTCGAAAGCAAGTTCCACTCCTTCAATGAGATCCCACCGTTAGACTTGAACTCATTTTCCTTACTAACCCCACCCCCACCAAACTTTTTTTTACAATCTGCAAGGAGTGGGCAACACAGTATACTGGATTTCCTATTTCTAATGTTCTAGTAGCATAGTACTTAGTATAAAGCTATTTCAGCACCAGTGACCTGAGATCGGGGTTCAAATCCTACTAGTCTGTACATACTCACCAGGTTCATATGGGTTCCCCCGTTCCTCTGATTTGATCCCACATTCTGAAGATGTACCAGATAGTGAATTGTACACATGCTATGTTGGCACTATGGGGACAACTGCGGATTCCCCCCCCCCAGCACATATTGTATTGACGCAAATGACACATTTCACAGTTTTGATATACATCTGACAAATAAAGCTAATCTAGTCTGCAAATCCTATCTTTCATCTCCACCTACCACTCCCTTGCACGCCACACATTCCCATTCAAACTCAAGGAACACAACACCCACCCTACTAATCCTCTCTTTCTGCTAAAAACTTCTCTTTCTACCCTGAGTGCCACAGTAGCGTAGCAGTTAGTGCAACAGCGTCGGAGTTCAGAGTTCAATTCTAGCACCTTCTGTAAATTCTTTGTACTTCCTCCCCATGAAACATGTCAGTTTCCTACAGGTGCTCCGGTTTCCTCCCACAATCCAAAAACGTGCAGGTTAGTAGGTTATTTGTTCATTGTAAGTTTTCCTGGGATTAGGCTAGGGTTGAATATGTGGGTTGCTGGGCATTGTGGCTCATTGGGCCAGAAGAGCCTGTTCTGCACTGTATCTCTAAATATTAAGTAACCAGGAACCCAAACAACCCTACAAGTGTCACAGTCATTCAATCTATAAATCTTCCATTCTGGTGTACAGCATACAGTGTTTGCTGTCTTCTCTTCTATGGTGTAGGTACCACATAGTGATTGAGTATATGGTTTGTAAAGCATCTACATTCAGTCTGTAGGGCCAACACTGAGCTTCCAATTACCATCAGTTTAATTGTCCATCTGTGGCATGTGGCCAAGTGGTTAAGGTGTTGGACTAGCGATCCGAAGGTCATGAGTTCGAGCCCCAGCCAAGGCAGCAAGGTCCTTAAGGAAGGCACTTAACCACACATTGCTTCAGTCCACCCAGCTGAAAATGGGTACCGGCAAAATGCTGGGGATTAACCTCGCGATAGACTGGCGTCCTATCCGTGGGGGAGTCTCATACTCTCAGTCGCTTCATGCCATGGAAACCAGCATAAGCACCGGCCTCAGGACAGACTTGAACTTTAATTTTAATTGTCCACCTCACTCCCTATCACACATCTTGCTGAGGACTCCTGCACGGTTTGAACTAAGCAAAAGAAGAGGCAAGAGGCAGGTCATCTTCAGCAGGCCACAGTCCTCGGTTCAGGATTCAACAATAAATAACTAATAATTTCAGGTGACTAGCTTTCTTTGTTTGTATCAAGATTGGCCAAATCTGCTGTAATTATTTGTATGAGCTTAGGTCAGATCTTTACTCTTCAATTGCACTACCTAATATGGTAAGCAGAGTTTATAGCTCTGAGTTACATTGCTTTCTCTCCCTCTCTTTCTCTCCCCCTCTCCACACTTCTCTCTCTCCTCTCCCCACCTTTCTCTCTCTCCTCTGTTCTTTCTCCTTTCCATTCTCTTTCTCTCTCTCTGTCCTCTTCTTTCCCTCATCTCTCTCTTTCTCTCCTGTCTCTCTCTCCCCTCTTCTTTCCCTCCTTTCTCTCTCTCCTGTCTCTCTCTTCTCTGTCTCTCTTTCTCCTTTCCTTCTTACTCTCTCTTTTCCCACTTTCTCTCCTCTCTCCCTCTCTCTCTATTGAACTGCTCTCATTATCAACCAAATATCTTTATAACAAGAGCTTATCCTGATGTCCTCATTCTATCAGAGAAATGCCATTTTCTATTCATCTGCAACATACTGTAAGGTTTCACTGCTAATGTAATGGCCTCTCTGTAATGTTTCACTGCCAATGTAATGGTTTCTCTGTAGCAGCAGTGTTTGGGTTATGACTAGAGATAACGGGGGCTTTGGAATGTGCACCATCCAATGCGAGGGATGTTGTTCTTTCTTGTGAGGCTGAGGGAAGGGATTTCGCGGTCTTTTGTCAGCGAGAGAAGGCACGAGTGGAGAGAGTTGGTAGATCGCCACATGGAGTGGACTGGGAGCAAGGGTCCAAAGGTCAGCAACACACGGAGGAGGTCGATGGGGAACGAATGGACGGAACCGTGAGCTCCAACGTGCACGTTAGACTGTTTCATTAAAATGGACCCTTTTTATTTTTTTTATTTTCTTGACTAACCTTATAGTCAGATTAAGAATCATAAAGTTCAATCATTTAATTGCATGCGGTGTATTGTCTGATATTTTGCGGGCAACACATCACACAGCATCCATACAGATGAGATTTCTCTGGGCCAGATGCTTTCTTACCCTAGACAAACACGTGCTGGCCAAACCTGAGGGTTACACATTGAAACTCGTGTCCCACACCACCAGGTCCAGGCCATTGGCATATGTCACAAACAGGAGTGTCCCTGTACAGTTCCCTGCAGGACAGACTTTGAGCCTGATGACCACTGAGCACAGTCCTCAATTAGATAATGAATGCCACTATTGCTTTTGGATATTTTATGAAAATATCCAAGACCACCTGCCCCAGTGCAGGAAGGCCATGTGCTCACGAGCTACAAGATTATTGAGTCCTGACGAAGGGTCTCGGCCCGAAACATTGACTGCTTGTTTCCACGGATGCTGCCGGACCTGTTGAGTTCCTCCAGCGTGTTTGTACGTGTTGATTTGACCACAGCATCTGCAGTGTACTTTGTGTTTAAGATTATTGTCATTCCTGCTTCCCAGTTGCAGGAACGGTTACAGTTTTTCAGCACCACATGTGGTCAATTCTAAACTCCATGTGAACAAACCAGCAAAGCAACCACCTCAGCACAACAGGCACAACTATTTCTCTTTACATGTACACCAGCATCAATTGCTATTGAACTCTTTGTGAACACCCGACACAGCAGTCATCAGATGGCACAAAAATCATCTGGAATTGTCAGGGCAATCAAATGCCCCCAGCTAACAGCAATCAAAACCAAATCATCAGCTCAAAGTGGCTCCGATTTGCGAAGAATAAAGCAATCATCATAAATCTGTTAAAAACTACACACAAAATACTGGAGGAACTCAGCTGGTCAAAAACTCAAAATCGCCCAAAATAGCAACAAAAATAAAACAAGCAACCAGAATCCAGAAGCACATCATAGCATAAACTACAGAGTCCCACCCACAAACAGTGTTGATTAAAACTTGCCTAAGATGCAGAACTCCGACACCATCGTCCAATAGCATCAAGGGACCATTCAAAGACAGGAAGCAACAGGCGAGGGGGAGAGACAGAGAGAGACTGTCAGATGCAGACACTTTTCACCAGCAGCAATGAGCAAGAGGCTGGTAGACAGCACTGAACACCCACTTGCCTTCCACACCTGCCTCAGTGATTTCAATCTTCCCTGGTTCCTTCATCACCAAGATCGATGAGAAATGGAGTCAATCATAGGCACATGCCCCGTCTCCAGACTTCTTGGCCTTGAGACTGCATGCTTTACCCCTGATGCACCATCAATAACTCTCTCTGAGACGTGAAGGCGAGATATCGACTTTTATTGACTGGAAGAAAGAACAAGCAGTGGTTGACCACCATACTACATCCTGGAGACAGAGAGGCCGGGCTCAGACCTCCATCACCTTTATACCGGGGTCTGTGGGAGGAGCCACGGTCTGTGGGAGGAGCCACAGGAGCAGTCAGCAGGGGGGGCATGTCCAGACAGGTATATGTAGTTCACCACAACCCCAAACCTCAGTGAGCACATTCGGCCATTACAAAGTGCCAGATCGCTCAATCAGCCCCTGAAAACACACCCCCAAAATCTAGATCACAAACCACAACAGTCGTGGAACCACACCTGACATAAAAGAAGTGACAGAAGAAGTTTTGTGAACCATCTGAAGGTCTCTCTTTCTCTCTCTTTTCCCCCCCTCACTATAATCTCCCCCCAGCCCTACCTTTCTTTCTCTTTTATTTCCCATAATTCTCCACCTTCCCCCAGCCAATTTCCCTCCAGCCTATCACTTCCCAGCTCTCTACTTCATACCTCCCCCCAGTTCTTATCCCATCTCCACCATCCCATGTTACTTCACTCCTGATGAAGGGTTTCGGCCCAAAACGTCGTCACTACCTCCTCCCATAGATGCTGTCTGGCCTGCTGAGTTCTGCCAGCATTTTGTGTTTTTATTTATTTCCAGCATCTGCAGATTCACTCGTGTTGCTTCTGAAGGAAGTCACCCTTGGTCGTGCTACTCACTGGTACCATTTTCTTCCGGACACACATCCTAACAATGGGCCATAACACCACACATCTTACGTATTACCCTACAACCATCAGACTCCTAACTGATGTGGATAATGTCACTTAACACAACTCAGAACAGATTCTATCACCTACAGACTCACTTTCAAGGCCTCTTTCCAATTCATCTTCTCAGTATTTTTGTTTACACTGCTTCGTCTTCTTTTGCACATTGGTTGTTTGTCTGTCTTAGTCCCTATATTCTATTGTATATATTTGTCATATATTCTATTGTATTTATTTATTTTCGAGGTAGTATATGGTAATATATATGCACATTGATAATAAGCTTACTTTGAGCTTTAAACTTAGAACCTACACACAAAATGCTGGAGGAATTCAGCAGGTCAGACAGCATTTATGGAAATAAATAAACAGTTGACGTCTTGGGCCAAGACCCTTCAACAGGTTTGAAAAGGAAGACGCCAGAATTAAAAGGTGGGGGAGGGGAAGGAGGCTACCTAGAAGGTGGTAGGTGAAGCCAGGTGGGGAAGAAAGGTAAAGGTCTGGAGAGGAAGGACTCTGATAGGAGAGGAGAGTGGACCATGGGAGAAAGGAGGAAGAAGATGCCACAGGGAGAAGTGTAGAGAATTGAAAAGAGGTAAGAGGTCAGCATGGAAATAGAAGACGAGGGGAGAAGAAGGGAAAAAAAATCTTACTGAAAGAAGAAATCTATATTCATGCCATCAGGTTTGAGGCTATTCAGACAGAACATAAGATGTTACTCCTCCACCCTGAGGATGACCTCATCTTGGCACAACGGGAGGCCATGGACTGACACATCGGAACAGGTATGGGAATCGGAGCTGTTTGGTCACCGGGAAGTCCTGCTTGTGGCGGATGGCGCAGAGGTGCTCAACTAAGCAATCCCCCAAATTTCCGATGGGTTTGGGTTCCACAAGCGTAGAGGAGGCCACATCAGAGCACCGGATACAGAGGGCGACCGCAGCAGATTCACAGGTGAAGTGTTGCCGCAGCTGGAAGAATGGTTCGGTGCCTGAATGGAGGTGAAAGGGCATGTGGAGCACTTTGGCTGGTTACGGGGATAAGTGCCAGGAGGAAGGTTAGTGAGTAGGGAGAAATGCACAGGGGAAAACAAATCTGTTTTCTGTCTTCCCCACTTCTGACCTGAACTTGCGTGAAATGTAGTATCTCTCCATAGACTGCAAACCCCCTATTGCATGTTTCCACCATTTTCTGCTTTTAATTCAGATTTGCAGATTCTGCAGCCTCTTTGATTTCCCTATCCTCAGGCAGACCTGGGGCATGCAAGTCTGGATTGCTTCAGTGTCTGAGCAATTGCAAGAAGGTTTGAACAACGTGCAGTCGACACCAACAGTTTCACTTCTACCTTGTAATGCAGGGAAGCTCAATGATAAATCAGCTGAAGGTGTTAGGGCCTGACATATTGTCCACAGGATTTGATGATTAGCCTCCAACAGTCATATCCATCTTAATTAGTGTTAGATACGAGTCCAGTTATTGATCCCCATTATGTCATTTCTACTTGGACTCCTTTGTGACATTCTGTCAAATGGTGTCTGAACTTCAAGGGCAACCACTTTCACAGGACCTTGGGGATTCTGCTGGCATCAAAGGTGATAATAATTCCGGAGCCGAGGAATCTTAGCAGAATCCAAATTAAATTACAATCTCCAATCCTGTAAAGGTGATTACCACTCTTGCTATCATTGAGCTAATTACCAGGAGATTGAGAGCACAATAAATGATATGTACATTGAAACATCGTTGGCATTAACAAACAAAACAAACTGCCTGTAAGGAGGCGAATCTCAAAGCTGTATAATGAATACATGCTTTGGTAATAAATGTACAACCTAACAATCTGAATGTGTGTTGCCACACATTCTGTTGTCAATGTAGCACGGCCTCAGTGCTCAGCAGAACAACACAGTCAAAGTACATTTATTATCAAAGTACGTGCACAATATACAACCTTGAGATTTATCTCCTTACAGGCAGCTACAAAACAAAGAAACATTAAAGAGTCCATTATAAAAAAGACCATCAAACACCCAATGTGCAGATATAAAACAAACAGTGTAAACAACAAAAACAAGGAAATAAGAGAAGTTCATGAAAGTGAGGCTGCGAAGCCAGTCATCACTGCAGCTGATTCAGGGAGTCCATTAGTTGCAGGCCGCAGCCTCAGCTGAGTGCAGAGACAAGTAAATGTTGCAGCACAGGACAAGTGACAAAACAGCAGCAGCAAAACGAGCCCCTTTCCTCCCTCTCACCCACCTACCCACACATACACACAGCCCTTCAACCCCAGGACAAGCTATCTTTGACACCCAGCAGACTTGTGGATGTGCAGACGCCGGGCTTTGACTTCCCAGCAGGCTCGCCGAGACTTGCACATCCAGGCTGCTGCAGACTTCTTCACTCGGTTTGACCACTGGGCTTCGATCTTCTGTACCGACCCCAGGACTCACTGAGGATCTGGATGTGCACCCCAAACACTAGGCCTCAAACATCAGATTTGCTGATGACAGGATACCGAATACTAGGTCTCAGATTCGCAAGTCTATGGGATCACCAGTCCTCAGGTGAGGATATCATTACTGTGATATTCTGGTGCTGCTGCAACTTATTTTCTGCTACTTATCTATTTAATACTGTTTTTCTATTACTGTCTTGTTTTTATCTACCACTTTGTTTGATTGCCTGGGAGGAAGCCAAACCGAGTTTCATTGTATCTATGTATAATGACAATAAAAGATCACTCATTCATTCATGTCTCCTGCCTGAATGGAACTCTGGGAACCCACCAAAGACTTGCTGATCAGTGTGGAGGCTGGTGGAAAGAGTTAGGAGCACTTGCTGACAAAATATCTCTGAGCAATTTTCCACATTGTTGGGAATATTCCATTGGAGCAACTAGAGTGGAACAGGTGATGAAGCAACACTTCTTTGTAAGTCTGTCAGGGTAACCTACTGTATCTAGGTAGCGTCCAACCTAACTTCTGGTAATCTCTACCCCCTCCCTACTCTCTTTTTCCATTCCTATTCTGGCTCCCCACTACACTAGCAAGAGAAAATCTGCAGATGCTGGGAACCTGAGCGACACACACAAAACGCTGGAGGAACTCGGCAGGCCAGGCAGCATCTATGGAAAAAAGTACAGTCGGAAGAAAGAAGGGTTTCAGGCCGAAGCCCTTCAGCAGGATCTGAAACGTCAACCGTACTTTTTTCCACAGATGCTGCCTAGCCTGCTGAGATCCTCCAGTGTTTTGTGTGTCTGGTTCCCCACTTACCTTTTCTCTTCTCGGCACCTGCCTATCACCTCCCTCTGGTTCTTCCTCCTTTCCTTTCTCCCATAGACCATTGTCCTCTCCTATCAGATTCCTTCCTCTTCAGCCCTTTATCTCTTCCACCGATCACCTCCCAACTTCTCATTTCATCCAACCCTCCCCCATCTATCCACTTTCCCCCTCACCTGGCTTCACCTATCACCCTACCAGCTTGAACTCCTTCCCCTCAGCACCCACCCCACCTTTTCATTCGGGCTTCTTCCCCCTTCCTTTTCAGCCTGATGAAGGGGGTCACCCCAAAATGTTGACTCTATTCCTCTTCATAGATGCTATCTGACTGCTGAGTTCCACCAGCATTTTGTTGTGTTGTTTTGGCATGGATCAGTTTGGTTATATCAGCACTGTTGCCAAGGTATTGTTAAGGCCTATTGTTGTGCTCTATTTTATCCTTGTGCTCAGCCACCTCCTGGTGCTATGAATCAGTTCATGGACTGATATCAGCTGGTGTCCCTGTCCCAGACAACTTCTACACACCTCACTAATTCCAGCAAAGGAGAAATGAGATGCACTTTTAGGCTCCTCAAGCCTGTAGTCTATAGCAGTTGCCTTGAGTTTGGCTTGATTGGTCAAAGGTTATGGGTAGAAGGCAGGAGAATGAAGTTGAGGGTAAAAAGTTATCAGCCATGATTGACGCACCATCAATAACTCTTGGAGATGGGAGGTGAACGATAGGCTTTTATTAGCAGCAAAAGTGACCACAACATCTTGGAGACTGAGGGGGGAGCAGTGCCTCCATTCGCCTTTATACAGGGGTCTGTGGGAGGAGTCACAGGAGCAGTCAGCTGAGGGGCGTGTCCAGACAGGTATACACATAGTTTACCACATTGATGGAATGGTGGAGCACTCTTAATGGGCAATGGCCTAATTTTGCTCCTATATTTTATGGCCTTATGATTATTAAGCAATCAACAGTCAAGGTGTTCTGTTTTGGAAATAAGAATGTACGAATGGAGAAGCTGATGTGGCCTGGAAGTCATAAAATCTGAAGTTAGAACCTTCAAATTTTACAACTGTAGATTTGCTATGGTAGTGTAGTTGTTAGCATAATGCTATTAAAATACCAGCATCACCTCGAAGCAGGTGGTCATGGTAGAATTAACAGGGCCTTGGGAAGACCAGACTGAGGAGGTGATTGAGTGTAAGAAAGCCAAATACCAGGAGCTGGTAGAGCAGTGCTAGAACAGGGGAGGAGAGCACGATGTGAACCTATAGGGATGGCATGCAGAGGTTTTGCTGGCTGCTGACTCTTCAGAGCCTCCTCTCCCTTTAGCATTACGGGGGCTGCAAAGGAAGGAGCCATCAGGACTCCAGATGACTGTGGATCAAGAGCTGTGACCCGTGGACCAGTGGTCCTGGGACACAAGGCAGGGCGTGATCAGTCCTGGCTGAGTCACCTGGGTAAAGGTATCTGAGGGCCCCAGGTGACATCACTGATGATGTCCAACCTCACCTAGGATATGTCTTGGTATCATAAATACATGATATGTAAGTTAATCTTACATATTTATATTTACTGTTTTCTTTATGCTTATTGTGTTTTTTATGCCACCTCAAATTTGAAGTAAAAATTATTTTGCTCTCCTTTACATTTGTTTACGGATGACTGACGAAAACATCCTTGTAAGGAAGGCAGAGTCTAGGGCAGGGGTGTCAAACTCATTTTAGGTCACGGGCCGGATTGTGCAAAATGCAGCTTCATGCGGGCCGGATCAGTCGGACGCGTGCGAACGCAGCTTTCGTTGCCTCCGTTTTTTCAGCCTGCTCTCATGTGTCTCAGTCTCTGCTATAACTACAAAGTGTTTCACTTTACAAATTCCGTTTCTTATGAAGAAGACTACCAAATAAACACTAAGAACCCTGAAAACCTGGTACCTGAATAAACTCAGCATTAGCCATATCATACGCCATAGGCGCTTCGATTACTGGGGCCAGCTTTAATAGTAATTAGATATTAGCTCGCGGGCCAAAGATAATTCCACCGCGGGCCGGATTTGGCCCGCGGGCCTTGAGTTTGACACATATGGTCTAGGGGGTCACGTGATGTCGTGCCATTGATTGGGCGCTTCCCTGAATAACTCCTACAAAAAGTTCACCTGTTTATAAGGCTCACATATAACCTTAATAAAAGCAATGGTTAAAAGAAAAAAATCATGGAAATCCTACTGGCGCTACTGCTGCCGGCCTTCCACTCCAGGGAGCGTCTGGAGTTAAGAGACGCAGAAGCAATGGTGATGAGGCCTGCTCGTCGGCTACTTCCCCTGAGTCTGCGGAAGGCCTGAGGACGGCGGCAGCGCGACGCAGTGGCGGCTCGAGTGGTGACCTCGCAGCCGCGACTCATGAGTTGGCCGAAGCAGTCCGGACTTTAACTAGTAGGATGGACAAATTCAAGAGTCATTTAGACCTTATCATGCAAGAGTCTAAGGAAATGAAGCAGACTTTGGAATCTTTAAATTTGCGAACCCAGGATTGAGAAAATAATACGAAGGATGTTGTGAATAGATTACAAAGCCTGGAAAAAGAAAAAGATTCCTGGAGGACTGAGAAAGTAAGAATAATGGATAAAGTGGACTCAGTTGAAAACTATAACAGAAGAAATAATATCAAAATAGTGGGTTTAAAAGAGGGACTGGAAGGAAGAGATGCAGTGACTTTCTTTCAAGAATGGATCCCCAAAGTTCTGGGGAAAAAGCACTTTGCATGTCCCAGGAGAGTTCATCCCAGCCCCAAGGGGGCAAGAGGAAGAACCCGTAGCAGTCCTGGACAGACTACATGAGAGGCTTGGTAACCTGGCCACCGTACCAACTTCACAGCATGGACAGAGCCCGACCTGCGTACCCAAAGACCTGCAGCACTGTAAGTTTGTTTTTGTACTGCGGGGCAGACATCGAGCACCACTACAGCGGCCCTACAAGGGGCTGTTTAAGGTGATCAGGAACAACGGGTCCACTTTCATGCCGGACATTGGGGGGGAAAGAGGAGGTTTTCACGGTGGACCGACTCAAACCGGCCCATGTGGACTTGGCGCAGCCAGTCAGGGCTCAGGCACCGCGGCGCAGAGGCAGACCTCCCAAACAGAGACCGACTCAGACTGTGGACATTGTGGGGTGTATCGCTGGCTCTGGGGGGGGGGGGGGGGGGGTTATGTGGTGACCCACTCTCCAGCGCACTCGAACCGGCTCACAAAGTGGCGCACGCCAGCAGAGAGGCCGGCCCCAAAAAGGGCGCCAGGCCCTCTTCACCAGCAAGGGGAAAAGCCCGCGCGCGGGAAGGGACTGTGAATATGCGCCCCTTACAGCATTCCTGCCCGGGGAGGGTGGAAACGGGAAGGCTTAAAAGCGAGGCCATGAAGTTTGAATAAAGCTTTAACACAACTGCAACTCACCGACTGCGTGTCGTTATTCCAGCGCTGTGTGCAGCACACCGCTTCAATTTCTTATTTTGGGACACATTAAAAGCATACTCAAGAGGACAGATAATTGTATATGTTAAGGGTATAAAAAATAAATATGTAACAGAATTAAATGAATTGGAGAAAGAAATAACACTATTAGAAAAAGACTGTCAAGAATTCAACAACAGAGGAAAATTATAAAAAAAATAATAAATAAAAAATTAGAGTATAACACAAAACAAACATATAGAATAGAAAAAAATGATACTAAAATCAAAACAACAATATTATGAATTAGGAGAGAAAACCCATAAAGTACTATCTTGGCAGTTGAGGGTGGAAGAAACCTCCAGAACAATAAATGCAATTCAAACAGGGGAAGGTAAGATTTCACATAAGCCAAAAAAAAAAGATTCTTTTAAGCAGTTCTTTTTTGAACTATACAAATCAGAATCAGTGGGTGACTCCCTGAAAATTGATGATTTCTTGTCTAATTTACAAGTTCCCAAATTGAGTCAACAAGATCAGGAAGAACTGAATGCCCCTTTTTCTAGGGATGAAATTGAAAGAGCCCTAGGCTTATTACAGGCTAATAAATCACCAGGAGATGATGATTCTCCCCCTGAATTTTATAGAGAATTTGAGGATCAATTAATGCCCCTTTTTACGAGGGTTGTGACTCAGGCTGAGGAGACCCATACTCTACCGGAATCCATTTCAACAGCAATTATTACATTAATTCTTAAGAAGGATAAGGATCTGCTAAAACCAGCACCTTATAGGCCATCTCACTTTTAAATGCGGACTATAAAATTATAGCAAAGGCACTGGCTAATAGATTAGCTCGATATCTGCCAAAATTGATTGAATCTGATCAAATGGGATTAATTAAAAATAGACAATTATCTGATAATATTGGCAGACTATTAACTATATTACATTTAGCTAAGACGAAAGTGGACTCAACTGTAGCAGTGGCTTTAGATGCTGAAAAGGCCTTTCATAGACTTGAATGGGATTTTTTATTTAAAACAATGGAAAAATTTGGTCTAGGCCAAATATTCATAAATTAGATAAGAGCACTTTACCACCAGTCTAAGGCCAAAATAATTACAAACGGGCAGATTTCACCAGTTTTCTCTCTACATAGATCTAGTAGACAAGGTTGCGCACTGTCTCCAGCTCTATTTGTTCTGGCAATACAACCATTGGCTGAGGCTGTTAGATGGGATCCAGATATAAAGGGGTTTAAAGTGGCCCAGGAAGAATATAAAATTAATTTATTTGCTGATGACATTTTAGTATATTTGGCTGACCCAGCCGGCTCTTTGGTAAGACTTAGGGCCTTGCTGGACAATTATGGTATAATCCAGGATATAAAATAATTTGGAATAAAAGTGAAATGTTACCTTTAGGTAGAGGAGACTATGCCCAATATCAATATGGCACTCATTTTAGATGGGTTAAACTCAACATGAAATAATTGGGGATTAAGTTTAATTGTAATTTGGATGACCTTTATAAACTTAATTATCTCCCCTTGCTGCTGAATGTCGAGGAGGACTTACGTAGGTGGATAAACATTCCCTTCGCACTGATGAGCGGGGTAAACTGTATAAAAATGAAGATATTGCCAAGACTTCAGTATTTTTTTTCAGTCTTTACCTATCCCATTATCCAATTTTTTTTAAAGATTCTCAATGCACATATTCGTCTATTTTTATGGTCGGGTAAAATATCTAGAGTCTCCATGGAAAAATTGACCTGGGACTATAAATTGGGGGGGTTAAAATTACCAGATTAAAAAAAATATTACCATAGATTTCGCACTACAGAGCGCACCTGATTAAAAGCCGCTGGCTCTAATTTTAGAAAGAAAATCAATTTTGTACTTGTACAGGCCGCACCGGATTTTAGGCCGCAGGTGTCCCACGTTGTAATATGAGATATTTACACAGAAAGATATTACACGTGAGGATTTTTTAACTTTTAATTAAATCCATATGGTAACAAACAAATACATATTGCAAATGCTTTTTTTCGAACCGTGCCTGTAATACGGCTACTTTTAAATATACATACGTATCGGTAACACACAAATTACGTTGCATATACATTCCAATATCTCCTAGCAACTGGTAAAAATATATATAATGCAGCCTACCAGGAAAAGTTATTGATCGCCTTTAACTTAAAAGCAGCGTTTTGGCTCCGCTGCTCCCCCCCACCTTCCCGTTTATCGCAAACCGGTATTTCCCACAAGACGCGGCGAAACCGGATGTAACGTCTAGCATTCCGGGCTGTAGTACAGAAAACATACTAACAAATGAATTACTAAGCGCAAATACTATAAACTAAATAACTGCCATAAAGGCAGCACAATGCTTTTCTTCGAGTGTTTTCCATGTTGATGAGGGTGAGTACAAATGACTGATTTACAATAATTTAATTGTGAAAGTGTGCTTGATTTATCGTACAATTTCATTGGACCTCTGTGAACTACTCATCAATTTTATTGGTCTACTGTTACGAGGCAAAATGTTTTTGGCGGCATGAAAAAAAATCATGCATTAGCCGCACCGTAGTAAAGACCGCAGTGTTCAAAGCTGATCAAAATGTGGGAAAAAAGTAGCGGCTTAAAATCCAGAATCTACGGTATTTAGCTGCACAAACACGTTTTGTTGCTTCTTTTTTTGATGAGACAACTATTCCTTCTTGGGTTACAATTGGCTTACATATGGTAGAAGAGATGGCAGATCTTGACGTCGCACGTTATGAAGACCATGGAGCGGCTGATAATACAGAATCTGAGGCCACAAACCAGGCACGCCCAGGATCCTCTTCAGTTTGCGTATAAGGAGAAGGTGGGAGTGGAGGATGCTATCACGTATTTGCTGCACAAATCACTCTCTCACCTAAAGGGGGTCAGTTGTGCTGTGAGGATTACATTCCTTGACTTCTCTAGTGCCTTTAACACCATCCAGCCCAAGATCTTAAGGCACAAACTAACGGAGATGGGAGTAGACTCTCACATGGTGGATTGGATAGTGGACTACTTGACAGATAGACCTCAGTATGGGCGGTTGGGAGACTGTAGGTCTGACACGGTGGTCAGCAGCACAGGGGCGCCGCAGGGAACCGTACTCTCTCCGGTCCTGTTCACCCTGTACACATCAGACTTCCAATATAACTCGGAGTCCTGCCATGTGCAGAAGTTCGCTGATGACAAGCAGATGATCGCTGATGACACGGCCATAGTGGGGTGTGTCAGGAATGGACAGGAGGAGGAGTATAGGAAACTGATACAGGACTTTGTGTTATGGTGCAACTCAAACTACCTGCGTCTCAATATCACCAAGACCAAGGAGATGGTGGTGGACTTTAGGAGATCTAGGCCACATATGGAGCCAGTGATCATTAATGGAGAATGTGTGGAGCAGGTTAAGACCTACAAGTATCTGGGAATACAGTTAGACGAGAAGCTAGACTGGACTGCCAACACAGATGCCTTGTGCAGGAAGGCACAGAGTCGACTGTACTTCCTAAGAAAGTTGGCGTCATTCAATGTCTGTAGTGAGATGCTGAAGATGTTCTATAGGTCAGTTGTGGAGAGCGCCCTCTTCTTTGTGGTGGCGTGTTGGGGAGGAAGCATTAAGAAGAGGGACGCCTCACGTCTTAATAAGCTGGTAAGGAAGGCGGGCTCTGTCGTGGGCAAAGTACTGGAGAGTTTAACATCGGTAGCTGAGCGAAGGGCGCTGAGTAGGCTACGGTCAATTATGGATAACTCTGAACATCCTCTACATAGCACCATCCAGAGACAGAGAAGCAGTTTCAGCGACAGGTTACTATCGATGCAATGCTCCTCAGACAGGATGAAGAGGTCAATACTCCCCAATGCCATTAGGCGTTACAATTCTACCGCCAGGACTTAAGAACTTTTTAAAAGCTATTATTAATGCTTTTTGAGATAGTGATTTAGATGCATATCATATTTTTTACTGAGTTAAGTATTGTATGTAATTAGTTTTGCTACAACAAGTGTATGGGACATTGGAAAAAAAGTTGAATTTCCCCATGGGGATGAATAAAGTATCTATCTATCTATCTATCTATCTATCTATCTATCTAGAAGAATTTATATGTAAATGGGACTCCAAATTAATTAAAAAGAAAATAAACAATCCTCTACTGAGACATGTAATTTATATCTGAGAGCTGGATGCCTACTCTTCTTTTTCTTTTTTTCTCTCCCTTTTCTTTCTTCTCCTTTGCTTTCTTTCCTCTGTCTTTTATGTTCTTTTTCTCCCTCCTTTTTTCTAAATGCGGGGAGATGGTGTTGGGATAGGGGTTCTTTTTTTTTCTCGGACTTATTAATGTATCTGAACTAATTTTTTAAATATGTTTAATTGTTGTATTAATTGAGTCCTTGTATTCCTTCTTTAAAAGTTTAATAAAAAAAATTTTTAAAAGGAGGGCAGAGTCTAGGATGATGGCGCCTAACGGTGACTCCTTTGCTTGCACCTTTGGAAACAGTTCTATTTCTATCTTTGATATCTTTTTTTTCCCCCTTTCAGGGTTCTTTTGAAGACCCTGTCCTGGATTTGCACGCTTACTTCAGTTCTTTGTGGAAATGGGACCAGCTCGCAGGGCCTCACAACCGGCTGCTTTTCGATAGGCCAAGGACACGGATGGAAGACTAGCGCGCCTTCAGGCTGCTGGATTTCCGTGGCTCTGAAGGCAGGCGGATTCGAGGTTGGTGCTGCTGCCTCCTGATGGGTCGTGGGAGTACACGAAGATCAAAAGCAGCGAGCTGGCTACTGGCTGTGTGCCCAGAGACCTGAGTTCTTTGAGCACAGAGCTCAGAAAAAGCGATGCAATAGACTTTTAACACCATAAATCAGCGAGTTGTTTTGTTATGTCTCCCCTCTCACTGTGAAACGGGAACACCTCTTTTTCCCTTGTTAGGGAGAGAGAGAGCCTGTGGTATGTCGAATTACCGGGTGAACTTGAAGTCTTTGGGGTGGAGGGTGCAGTTGCTTTTTTGCTGGTGGGGGAGGAGGGCTGTCACTTTGCTGCTGCTTGTGCATGGGAGGGGGTATCTGGGGGGGCTTTGGGGCTCTAACATTTAACTGTCCTTCATTCTTTGGGGCACTCCTCTGTTTTTGTGGATGTTTGCAAAGAAAAAGAATTTCAGGATGTATATTGTATACATTTCTCTGACATTAATTTACCTACTGAATACCTATTGAAAATAATCTTGAATATGAAATAGGAGCAGAAGTAGGTTCTTTTACCCTTCAGACCTCTGCCACCAGTCACCAAGCTGATGGCTGATCATTCTCCACAATCAAGTTTTCCAGCACAGTCACTAGATCTAATAGTTCATTTATTATCCAAAAGTCTATTTGATCCTTCTTGCAAACTAACTGAAAGACTGGGTCTCCTCTGTCCACCCTCTGAAGGAGGAAATATTTCCTCATTGCAGTCTTGAACAGCATTCACTTTATTTTCAAACTGTGCCCGTCCGTGGTCCTGGGACCCTCAATCAGAGGATATCAAGTTGATGTAATAGAGTGTAGAACATTACAAGCCCTTTAGCCCACGATGTTGTGCCAACATTATAACCTACTCTAATCCTTCCCTCCCCCATTGCCCTCATTTTTCAGTAAAATAGCACTTTAATAAATAAAATGGAGGGCAGCGAGAGTGCTGCCAGTGTTTTTTATTTTTATTTTTATTTAGAAATACAGCAGGGACCAAGCCCTTCTGGCCCGATGAGCCACGCTACCCAACAAACCACCTATTTAACACAATCCTAATCACAGCACAGTTTGTAATGACCAAGTAACCTAACCTGCCATTACATCTCCGGACTGTGGGAGAAAACCGGAGCACCCGGAGGAAACCAACGCAGTTCATGGGGAGAACACAGAAACTCTTTACAAAGAGTGCCACAATTGAACTCTGAACTCAGGAACACGTCCGAGCTGTCAAAATGTTATGCTCGCCCATTATACTACCACAGTGCCAGGAAAGTTCCACAGATCATGGGGAATGGGGAGAGAAAGCCTGCTGGGATTCCAAAGGGCTGGTTGATGGACTGTAGTTTTGATGGACTCAGAGTCGAGGTCTGTCAGGGGGGGCTCTGCTGTCACCTGCAAGCTGGGAGGTGGGGGGTCGGTACTTCTGCTGCTGCTTGTGCGAAGGGTGGGGAGGGGGCTTCAGGGCTTTGATGTTTCTGTCACTAATTCTACGGGATTTTTGTTTTGTGGTTGTCTGTGAAGAGTACTTATTTCAGATTGTATACTGTATACATTCTCTGATAGTAAATTAATCTTTGAACCTTTGAACTGTTCTATATCCTCAGGTATATAAACCAATTAATTAGGATGATTAAAAAAAGATAATGTTTAATACAGTTGTTGGGATCACTCCAGAGGGAGAAAATTAAATAAACTAACTAGTTTCTTTATCTACAAATACCTTGCGGTCTATCACTTCAATCACTTCATGGACTTGTTTGAGTTTACAAACAAAATCTCAGCAGAGGACAGCTTTGCAAACACTTAAATTATTTAAACACAATTCAACAAAAGAGACAAAACACATCTTCTAAATATCGAAAGTAACAACAGTAGGTGGAGGTGCCAAATAATCTGCTTCTATTTGAATGGAAATGGAACGTATTCAAACAGTAACCTTGCTTTGAAAAGCTTATTTATCCAGCATGAAGGATCACTAGAAATCTGCCAACAGAATGGCATATGTTGTCTTTTCCATGGAGATCCCTTTCCCCTCTTACCAAGCCAGAACCATTTCATGGCTTCATGCATTAAACAGAGAAAAAATTCAAGACCAATAGATAAAGCCTTTCAAAGTACCACTTTGATAAAGAAAAAGCAGGAGGGATTTCCCAGAGGAAAGAGATGTGCCAGGAGAACATTGCCGAGCGAAATTAATGCACAAGTGTTCAATTTCATTTCATGAAATATTGTGCACATTAAAGTTAACTTTGATCCCTTGAGCCCTCCAGAATACACATAGTGGTCTTCATGGTCTTCTCTGCTGTAGCCCATCCACTTCAAGGTTCGATGTGTTGTGCATTCAGAGAAGCTCTTCTGCATACCCCTGGTGTAATATGTGGTTATTTGAGTTACTGCCACCTTCCTCTCAGTAGAACCAGTCTGGTCATTCTGCTCTGCTCTCTCTCATTAACAAAGATGCTTTCACCCACAGAATGCCACTTACTGGCTGTTTTTTTTTGTTTTGTTTTTTTAAACAATCTCCTATAACTCTAAAGACTGTTGTGCATCAAATTTCCAGAAGACCAGCAGTTACTGAGATACTCAAACCACTCTATCCGGCACCGACAATCAGTCCACTGTCAAAGGCGCTTAGATTGCATTTCTGATGTTTGGTCTGAACAACAGCTGAATCCCTTGGCCATGTCTCCATGCTTCAATGCATTAAGTTGCTGCCACGATTGAATGATTAGATATTTGCATTAACGAGCCAGTGTAGAGGTGTACTTAATAAAGAGGTCACTGAGTGTATTTTCTGCATTCATAATGGACTTTTAACCAGTATATTCTGTTTTCACTCTGGCACAAAGTAGATAGTGGTAGGAAAGACAAATCAATCTTTTAGGATATCAGTCCTCAAGGCAGGGTCAAAGTAAGCTTAATCTAAGGAACTGTGAAAACTCTTAGGGCCACAAAAAGGAGAAAATAACAAAGCAATTGTGGGCACATTATTTGAACCAATCCTCAAAGTCAAATAATGTCACAGTTTGACCCAAATGCGATTCTTGAGGTGGGGAGCAGTTAAAATTAAGAAAAATTAGAGATCCTCTTTAATATTGATCTTCAGCTGCTGTTAATTTGCAATAGAACCATGATTGAAAATAAAGCTTCCTTGATGTTTATTCTCTCTGAAAAATTCAATAGATTTAACAAGTAATTGAAATAACTTACCTTTCAGATTTCAGTTTTTAAGGCCAAAAGACAATAGGAGAATTAGACCTTTCAGCTGTTCTACCATGTGGTCATGACTAATTCATTTTCCCTCTGAACCACATTCTCCTGCCTTCTTCCCTTAACACTTAACGCCCTTATTAATCAAGAATCTATTAACCTCTGCTTTAAATATACCCAGTAGCTGGGCCTCCACAGTCTTCCATGGTAATGAATTCCATAAATTCATCACTGTGTGGCTAAAGTAATTCCTTCTCATTTCTGTTAGACCATAAGGCATAGGAAAGAATTAGGCCATTTGGCCCATTGAGTCTGCTCTGCTATTTCACCATGGCTGATACATTTTCCCTCTCGATACTGTTCTACTGCCTGCTCCCAGTAACCTTTCATGCTCTTATAAGTAAGAATCTGTCAACCTCCACCTTAAATACACTCAATAACCTGGACTCCACAGTGGCCTATGGCAAAGAATTCTATATTTTCATCATTCCCTAGCTAAAGATATTTCTTCTTATCTCTGTTCTAAATAGTTGTCCCTCTATTTTGAGGCTGTGCCTTCTGGTCCTAGACTCCCCCACCACAGGAAACATCCTCTCCACATCCACTCTATCGAAGCCTTCCAACATTCAATCAGGTACCTCCTCGTTCTTCTGAAATCCATGAGCAGCGGCCCATGACCATCACAAGTTCCTCATATGATAAGCCTTTCATTCCTGGAATCATTCTCGTGAACTCTCCAATGTCAGCACATCCTTTTTTAGATAAGGGATCCAAAACTTCTCACAATACTCCAAGTGAGGCCTCGCCAATGCTTTATAAAGTCTCAGCATTACGTCCTTGCGTTTATATTCTAGTCCTCTCGAAATGAATGCTAACATTGCATTTGCCTTCTTTACCTCCAACCCAACCTGAAAGTTAACCTTCAGGGATTCCTGCACGAGGACTCTCAGGTCCCTATGCACTTCAAATTTTTAAATTTTCTCTCCATTTAGAAAACAATCTATGCTTTTATTTCTTCTAACAAAGTGAAGTTCTCAACACTGTGTTCCATCTGCCACTTCTTCGCCCGTTCTCTTAATCTGTCTGTCCTTCTGCAGTCTCCCTGCTTCCTCACCACTACCTGCCCCTCCAGCTATCTCCATATCATCTGCAAACATGGCCACAAAGCCATCAATTTTATCATCCAAATCACTGACATATAACATAAAAAGAATCAGTCCCAACACCGACTACTGCAGAACTCCACTAGTCACTGGCATCCAACCAGAAAGGGCTCCCTTTATTCCCACTATTCACCTCCTGCCAAACAGCCAATGCTCTGTCCATGCTTGTATCTTTATTGTAGTACTTATCTCTTATCTTATCCTGCTAAGCAATCTCATGTGCAGCACTTGTCAAAGGCCTTCTGAAAATCAAACATTTACCGATCCTTCTCTGTCTGTCCTGCTTGCTATTTCCTCAAAGAATTCCAACAGTTTTGTCAGGAAAGATTTTTCCTTAAGGAAACCATGCTGACTTTGGCCTATTATTATCTACTCCAAGTACCCTGAGACCTTATCCTTAACAATCGACTCCAACATCTTCCCATCCACTGAGATCAGGCTAACTGGCCTATAATTTTCTTTCTTCTACCTCCCTCCCTTCCTGAAGAGTAAGGTGACATCTGCAATTTTTCAGTCCTCCAGAGACATGCCAGAATCTAGTGATTCTTGAAAGATCATTACTAATGCCTCCACAATCTCTTCAGCTACCAGGAGTGTAGTCCATCCAGTTGAGGTGACATACATCTTCAGACCCTTCAGCTACCCAAGCACCTTCTCCCTAGCAACAGCAACTGCACTCAGTTCTGCTCCCTGACACTCTTGAACACCCAGCATACCGATAGTGCCTTCCACAGTGAAGACTGATGCAAAAAATACTCATTCAGTCTGTCTGTCATTTCCTTGCTCTTCATTACTACCTCTCCAGCTTCATTTTCCAGTAGCCCAATATGTACTTTCACCTCACTTTTACTCTGTATCCGATTTATCTCATTTATCTGAAAAAACTTCCGGTATCCTCTTAGATATTATTGGCTAGCTTACCTTCATATTTCATCTCTTTCCCCCGTATGGCTTTTTTAAACGTGCCTTCTGTTGTTTTCCCAATGCTATAAGTTCCCATTATTTTTTCCACGGGTTCCAACATTTAACAGAAATTTGGAGGTATATGGATGGGAGTAGGTGGGGGGCCCTGGTCCAGGTACAGGTTGATGGGACTAGACAGATGGGCCAAAGGGCCTGTTTCTATGCTGTAGCACAGTATAGCTCTATGAATAGTTTTTATGCTAGTGCTTCACCCTACTAGAAAACTAGCAGGGTCCATCACTTCGCAGTTTCAAACAAATTGAAGCTTTTGCAACTATGCTCAGCTGCAAGTGTCCTTTGAAAGATCCATCTTGGTTCCCTTAGAGAAGCTTGCCTTCCATTGACTTAATTCACTCTAAACAAAGTCAATGAATGGCTTAAAACTGGATAAAAAAGACCAAACAACATCTGAGTTGCAGTACTGAAGAGTGGTACTGAAAAGCTAGCTGTGTTTTGTGTTACATATACAAAATTCTGGCAGCATTACTGAAAGCAGTTAACAGTCAACGTTTTAAGCTGAGACCCTTAATTGAAAAGGAAAGGGGAAGCAACCACAATAAGATGCTGAGGAGAGGGGAAGGACACAACCTGGAAGGTGAAAGGTGAAGCCAGGTGGCTGCAGGAGTGGGATGAAGTGAGAAGCTGGGAGGTGATAGGATCAAACTTAAAGGGCTGAAGAAGAAGAAATCTGATAGGAGAGGAAGGTGAAAGAGAAGGAGGAGGGGATCCAGGGGAAGGTGATTTGCAGTCGAGGAGAAGAAAAAATTAAGAGGGAAGCCAGTGTGGTGAATGGAAGAAGAGGGAAGAGTAGGGGGAAAAATTAGAATAAGTTAATGTTGATGCCATCAGATTGGAGGTACCCAGACAGAATATAAGGTGTTGCTCCTTCAACCTGAGAGTGGCATCATTAGGGCAGTAGAGTAGACCATGAAGAGATGGGTCAGAATGTGTGTGGAGACTGGAAGTAAAATGGATGGCCACGGGGAAATCCTGTGTGTTGTGGATGGAGCAAAAGTGCTCGACAAAGCACCGTCTCCTGTGGTTCTTTGTAATAGTTCAGTTACGACACTGATACATTCATTAGACCCTGGAAAATAGTTCAAGTGTATTTTGTCCATGAAACGTCAGACAAATTGAATCAGCTGTCTGCTGTCCAATTTGTCTGCTCTCAGTCATAGACTAACTGCTATTGCAATAGCAAGTGTCATTCTCAATGTATCAAACAGCACACTGACTGCCCAATAAAGGCAGCACATCGAGTATTGGCTAGCGTAATGCTATTACAGTGCCAGAGACCACAGTTCAATTCCACTGCTGTAAGGAGTTTGCATGTTCGCCCTGTGGCTATGTGGGTTTCCTCTGGATGCCCCAGTTTGCTCCAACATTCCAAAGACGTGTGGGTAAGTAGGTTAGCAGGAGATCACATGGATTTAATTGGCTTGCACGGGGTTGTTAGGCTGCTACGGCCTATTACCATGCTGTATCTCTTAAGATAAAACCTTTTTGTCAGTATCACTCAATTGCAGTTCATACCACAAAATATAGATTCTGAATTTGAACACATGGAGGGGTGGGGAATGCAGTTCAAGTTCAGTTGATTGTCATTCAACTGTACATATGCATTCTGCAAATGAAACAACATTCCTCCAGATTAAGGTGCACAACACAGCACCTATAACTCACACACACAACACGAGGTAATATTACCACAAATAAATTAACTGAGACTTTAGACCAAGTAGGTAAAAACAAAGTTAATGGGCTTCAAAGAAAAAACTTCCAAAGCCTGGAATCAGAGTTTGCTGAAAGAAGATGAATTGTGGTTGAGAGAACTAAATATGTCAAGCTCAGTGTAGTGTCAAGAGCCCAACCACGTCCACCCACTTCATTAGTGTTTCCCTTCCAGCACAAGCTCAGTGATCAATGGGAATTGTACAATATTTCATTACAACTGCAGCTTCCTAGCTAATAATGCAGTTCATGCAGGCGTACACAAGCTTCTAGATAACATTCAGCTCCAAGCTGATAAGTGACAAGGAAGATTCAAGCTAAACAAAATTAAGCAAGGACCTTCTTCAATGAGAAAGTCCAACCACAACTGCGGAGGATTGCATACTCAGCCAACTCCATCGTGAACACAAGCCTCCCACCCATGAGGACAACGACAAAAAGCCGGTGTCTCTAGAAAGCGGCATCACCAATAAGAACAACACAACTACTGTTGGCAGAAATTCAAATGGCAAAGAGGGGGCACAGAGGAGCAACACAGATCAGCTGGTTGAGTGGTGTCACAGAAACAACCTTGCACTCAATATCAGTAAGACTAAAGAAATGTTTGTGGACTCCAGGAAGGGGGAATCAAGTGAACACACCAGCTTTCATCAAGGGATCAGAAGTGGAAAGGTTGAGTAGCTTCAAGTTCCTGGGTGTCAACAGCTCTGAGGATCTATCCTGAGTCCAACATATTGATGCAATTACAATGAAGACATGACAGCAGCTATACTTAATGTGGAGTTTAAGAAGAATTGGTTTGTCACCAAAGATACTTGCAAATTTCTACAGATCTACCATGGAAGGCATTCTAACTTGTTACATCGTCAACTGGCACGGAGGGGCCACGTCGCAGGTTCGTAAAAAGCTGAAGAAAATTGTAAACTTTGTCAGCTCGATCATGGCACTAGCCTCCTCAGCATCCAAGACATCTTCAAAAGGGAATGCTTCAAAACATGGCACCATCATTAAGAACCCGATCACCCAGGACATTCCCTCTTCTCATTGCTATCATCAAGGAACAGGAACAGGAGCCTAAAGACACACACACTCAATGTTCAGGAACAGCTTTTTCCTCTCCGCCATCTGATTTCTGAATGGACAATGAAGCAGTGAACTCTACCTCAATATTTTTCCTCTCATTTTGCATTATTTATTTAATGTAATTTATATATACTTCTAATTGTAATTTACAGATTTATTATTACATATTGCAGTGTACTGCTGCCGCACAACAACAAATTTCACATCATATCCCAGTGATATTAAACCTGATTCTGATTCTGGGTCTTCTTCTCATTGCTACCATCAGGGAAGAAGTACAGGAGCCTGAAGACCCACACTCAATGTTTTAGGAACAATTTCTCTCCCCTTCACTATCATATTTATAAACGGTCCACAAACGCATGAATGCGATCTCATTATCCCTCTTATGCTATTTATATATTTATCTAATAAATTGGTAATTTATAAACACATGGCATTCTACAGATGCTGGAAATCCAGAGAAACATACACAAAACGCAGGATGAACTCAGGAGGTCAGGCGGCATCTAGGGAGAGGAATAAAGTGCCAACATTTCTGGCCAAGACCCTTCATCACTATTTAGTAACTTATGGTCATTTTTATGTCATGTGCTGCGCGACTGCCACAAAACAACAAATTTCATGATATACGTCAGTCATAATTGATCTGATTCTGATACTCAATGGTATTCCGCTGACAAGATCTATCATCATTATCCCGAGGACCACCAATGATGGGAAACTCACAGGACCAGTCATACATTACAAGGGCAGCTCAGAAGCTGATTATCGAGTGACAAGTTGCTCACTTCCTGAGACCTCAGACCCTTTCCACTGAGAAGAACAAGGGTGGTAGGTGCAGAGAAACAGTACCGTCAGCAGATATTTCTTTAAGTTACACACCATTCTGACCTGCTTACCTATCACTCTTCCATGAGGACCACAACCTTGTTGTTGGGTTTGGAGGCTAGCATGCCTCAATGACCTGGCCTTGAGACAGGGCCTTGTGCTTTGGATCTTGGTAGGGTCACCCATGCCAAACAGGTCAAAGTGTAGAGGTCAGACTAACAGTGGTCCACCAGACCTCCAGGTTCAGTGGTTCAGCTCAGGGTTAACAACACTGACTGGTCAAAAAAAACATTGTTACCGAAACATCACTGAAAGAAGTCTTCATTGCTGCCCTCAACAGCAGCGGCATAAAAGCCAGTAATAATTATCACTGATCTTTCATTATCGGTGGTTTAAAACGCTAGTATTTGCCTTTCTTCGCATGGTGATGTATTTTCTCCAAAAGGACTACAAGTAGGCAGCCCCTCCCTTCTTTCTGAATAACCAAAGGGCAATAAAATATTGCCAGCAAGTCCATGCCTCAAAAAGTAAATTATTAAAAATAGTGCTTGCAGCACTATTTGCATAACAAAATTAATTCTAATGTATTAAATCTTTCTTGACAAAACTCAAGCCAAATGCAAACACACATTCCCATTTCTTTTTACAGTACCTAGAAGTCATTAAAATTGACAATACATTAATTTAATGCAATGCATCTGTGCATTGCCCACAGCCATCTGCTTAATGGGTGTATGAAGGTTAAAGTTTTAATAATATGGTATAGGTTGAGCACTGAAGAAATTAATTCACACCCAAAATTGCTGCATCCTTCGAAAGGAAAAGCCACAATGTTTAAAGAAATGGAAAGAGATGTTTGGATAAGAAGTTCTTCCTCAGATTCCCCCTTAAACATTTCACCTTTAGCCCTAAACCTATGACCTCTCGTTCTAATTCACCCATACTGAGGAAGAAAAGACTGCAACAAGACATCAACAAATATCCAGTGGGGTTGCTTAAGTCAAGAACATATGTTTGTACTAGATCTTACACATTTGCTTATTTAGAAGTTAGTGTATGTGTATGTGTAGATACACACACATATAAAAGGGATTTAAAGGTTATCAAATCTCCTGAGCCAAACGGTGCAAATCTGGTAGTCCTGAAAGAGACAACGATGAACATGCATGGAACACTGTCAGTAATGAATACATCATTCAGCACTAAAGATATTCTGGAGGAATAAAAGTCTATAAACCTTCAGAATTAGATTCAGAATCAGGATTAATATCCCTGACATATATCGTGAAATTAGTTGTCTTTGCAGCAACAGTACAACGCAATACATAATAACAGAGAAAAATCTGAATTATAGTAAATAGATATATATATATATAAATTAAGTAAGTAGTGCAACAATAGAAATCAAAAAGTAGTGTGTAGAGCTCATGGGTTCAATGTCCATTTAGGAATCGGATGGCAGAGGGGAAGAAGCTGTTCCTGAATCACTGAGTGTGCGCTTTCACACTTCTGTACCTCCTACCTGATGGTAGCAATGAGAACAAGGCATGGCCTAGATGATGGGGATCCTTAATGATGGATGCCACCTTTTTGAGGCATTGCTCCTTAAAGATGCCCTGGATACTACAGAGGCTAGTGCTCATGATGGAGCTGACTAAATTACAACGCTCTGCAGCTTATTTCGATCCTGTGCAGAAGCCCCCCCCCCCCCCCATATCAGTCAGTGATGCAGCCAACTCTCCATGGTGCATCTGTAGAAATTTTCGAGTGTGTTTGGAGAAATACCAAATCTTTCAAACTCCTAATGAAATATAGTCGCTGTCGTGCCTGCTTTGTAGCTGCATCGATACGTGGGTCCAGGTTAGATCCACAGAAATACTGACACCCAGGAACTTGAAATTGCTCACTCTTTCTACTTCTGATCCCTCTATGAGGATTTGTGTGTGTTCCCTCATACCCTTTCTGAAGTCCAGAATTATCAGCTAGTTGAGTGGTGTTGTAGCAACCTTGTGCTCATTATAAACTGACAAAAATGTGATTCAGACATTTCCAAATGTAGTACAATAACACAGGTTAAAATATTAAAGTGTAGCTAGAAAACGAGTTGCTCAAAATTAATTTGATTTGATATGTTTTGAAGGGAAGGACCAGTTAAAAGAGAAGATGGGAAATGATTTGGCTAAAAAAAAAAGTGAGGAAAAACCAGATGAGGAATATCTTGGAAAATAATCTGTCTCCAGATTCCGAACTCCTAATATCTCTGTGCAAATGTAAACATTTCAACTATTTTATATGCCAACAAGATTAATAGAAAGCAAAGTCAAAGAGGGGCTTAGTATAAACACAAGGGATTCTGCAGATGCTGGAGATCTTGAGTAACACTCACAAAATGTTGGAGTGGACCATGGCAGAAAGGGAAGGAAGAGGAGAAGGCAAGTGAGGAGGACAGAAGGAATACAAGAATAACCAGAATGGGGAACGGAAAGGATGGGGGGGAGAAGAAATTACCGGAAAAATTTCTGCAGATATACCATAGAGAGCTGGCTGCATCACTGGAGAAATCAGCATTCTTGTATCAATAATGTATTAACTTATTTTCGGTCAACAATGATTAACAACTAATCAAAATTATTCCAGCTGATCATAACACTTCCAAATGGGACTTCCAAGATGAGGACGTGAGATGGATAATGTGGAAGAGAAACACTGAGAATACAGATGCTTAAACATAACTAATCCAAAAGACAGTTCTGGTCACCACACTAGAGATTTGGTGTGACAGCAGTGGAGAGAACAGAATGGATGTTCTCCAGGATACCATCTGGGATGGAACAGTTCAGTTATGAGGAGAGACTGGAAAAGCTTGATTCTGTAGTGTGAGAGTCTAGGACCAGAGGACACAGCCCCAGAATAAAGGGATGTCCCTTTAGAACAAAGATGAGGAGGAATTTCTTTAGCCATAAGGTGGTGAATTTGTGGACTTCATTGCCACAGACAGTGTGGAAGCCAGGACACTGGGTAAAGTTAAAGTGGCGGTTGATAGGTTCTTTATTAGTAAAGGCGTCAAAGGTCACAGGAAGAAGACAGGAGAAGGGGGTTGAGAGGGATATTAAATCAGCCATGATCCAATGGCAGACCAGACTCAATGGGCCAAATGCCCTAATTCTGCTCCTATGTCTTATGCTTCTGACTTCTGGTCATCAGCATCACCAGCTGATGAATCCAAAGGAAGGGCAGAGACCAATGCAGCCTGGCACCAGCAGCATCTCAGGAGTCATCCTTCTCCTACATGAGCTGCCAAAGCCCCTTCTGCCCAAACCAAATGGTGTTAAAGCACCAGTTACCTGCTTTGCCCCTTTTCCTGTCAGTAGAAATGGTTCCTCCAGGCTTAGTAGGTAATGCATGCATGAAGGCCAGAGTTGGACTTAGTTGACAGATGCTATTTGAGATGTACACTATTGGGAGCATTTAATACATAGTGGGACCTTATCCCCATTACCACCTCCTCCCCCCGGCTATAACAACCTAAAGGAAACAAGTGAGTCCATTGATGGAACATAATAGTTACAAGGTTATGATCTTCTAACTCAGGGGTTTATGCCACGGATCAATAACATTAAGCAAAAGGTCAATGGACCTCAGGATGGGAATCCCCGTTCTAAACCTTACCCTATGAAGTAAATTCAATGTAAGGTTTGAACAGAATATTGGAAGGCCTGGATAAAGTGGACATGGAGAAGATATTTCCAATAGCGGAGGTGTCTCGGAATGGAAGGGCGTCCTTTTAGAACAGAGATGAAGAGGAATTTCTTCAGCCAGAGGCTGGTGAATCTGTGGAATTCATTGCCATAAATGTTTGTGGAGGCCAAATCATTGGGTATATTTGAAGTACAGGTTAATAAGTTCTCAATTAGTAAGGGTGTCAAAGATTATGGTTAGAAAACAGAAGAATTGGATTGAGATAGAAAATGATGCAGACTCAATGGGCTGAATGGCCTAATTTTCCTCATCTTATGGTCTTTTCTCCTTGGAGTGGATAACATTAAGAGCAAACATCATGGAGGTTAAGAGAGGTTTAGCTATGGGATAACTGACTTAAAGAGGATCTGATGGGGACTTTTTTTTTAGCCAGAGTAATGAAAAGTGTGTGGATGCCACGTTAGCGTAGCAGCTATCACAATGCTCTTACAGCATGTGAAGTTCCAGAATTTGGAGTTCAATTCCAGCACCATTCTGTAAGGAGACTCTGTACATTCTCCCTGTGGAATACATGTGTTTCCTTCGGGTGCTCCGGTTTCCTCCCACAGTCCAAAGACGTACCAGTTAAGTTAATTGGTCATTGTCCATCGATTAGATTAGAGTTAATCGGAGTTGTGGGGCTGCTGGGGTGTCGCGGCTCGAAGGGCTGGGAGGGTCCACTCCGTGCTGTATCGCAGAATGAATAAATGCATACGGTACATATGAGAGTCAACAGCAGCATTATTAGAAATCTAGATGGGAACTTCAATTGTCTAGGCATAGAGGGCTCTGGGCAAGCAGCTGGTTGATGCTGAGGAAAATAACATGGAGAAATCACAAAGGGGATAGAGTACAAATGAGCAGTGGCATGGACCAAAACTGAAAACAGTTCATCAACTGCATGGAAATCATATCTAAGATTCCACATTGATGTAATGGATGGCATACAGGACATCTCTCTGGCCAGAGTGTGAGACATCACCAAGTTTCTGACAAAGTAGCTTCAGAAAAACACTGGTCATTGCACTAAAATTTTAAAACAAAGATTTAAAAGGTTAGCTCTATTTGTCATACTGTATATACATTGAAACACACAGTGAAATGCATCAACAGCAAATACAGTGGGCAAGTGTCACCACACTTCCAGCACCAACAAAAGGAGAACATGCAAACTCCACAAAGGCAGCGGCAGAAATCAAACCCCGATCGGTGAGCACTGTAAAATGACTGACCTGTCTGCTCTATTATAGTAATATACCTCTCCATTATAGTAATATTGTTAATTAGCAGGGGAAGCCAGCACACTGTGAATGCCATTGGTGTTGGCACTGGTTCATGTTTGGCACATGTACCAAGATACAAAGCCAAGCTTTGGTTTGCATGCCATCCTGGTAGATCATGCCATGCACAAAGACAAATAAACGAGAGAGCAAACAGAAGACAAAATGCAGAATGGAAATCCTATTTGCACCCTATGGCTTAGTCTTTGATAGAAGAGCACAATAGCTTAAATTCATTTTATGCTTCCTAAGTGACACGATTTGGAAAGCCAAATTTTCCTGCAAACATGAATCCTCACAATTCTGCCTTTGTTAATTGTAGAATTAGTATTAGTATCAGTTCTTTCCCAATATAGATTTGAGTTCTCCACAACTCCCTGCCCTGCTGCTGCTGAGTGCACTGAATCACATAATCACTGAGTTCTGTTTACATGCTTTCTGTGACATTTACAATGCCAAATCCCAGCAGATACAAATACAGATATCCAGAGAATATTTTACTAAATTTTCAAGCAGAATATGAAGGAATTATGTTGGATCAGGGTTTGAATCATAGCTCTTCTTAATGCTCAGGCTTTAGAAGCCACTGGTCGCACCACACATGGAGTCTTGTGAGCAGTTTTGGACCCTTTATTAGACCATAGATCACAAGATATAGGAGCAGCATTAGGCCATTTAGTCCATCAAATCTGCTCTACCATTTCATCATGGCTGATCCATTTTCCCTCTCAGCCCCAATCTCCTGCCTTCTCCACATGACCCTTCATGCACTGACTAATCAAGGATCTATCAACCTTTGCCTTAAATATTCCGAAAGATGGCCTCCACAGCCATCAGTGGCAACAAACTTCACAGATTCACCACTCTCTGGCTAAAGAAATTCCTCCTCATCTCCGTTCTAAAGGGACGATATAGGACACCCTCTGGCCTTATACTCTCCCACCTTTTGAAACATCCTCTCCACATCCACTATATCAAGGCTTTTCAACATTCGATAGGCTTCAATAACGTCACCCCTCATTCATCTGAATTCCAGTGAGTATAGGTCCAGGGCCATCAAACGCTCTTCATATGACAAACCTTTCAATCCCAGAATCATTTTTGCGAACCTCCTTTGAACCCTGTCCAATGTCAGCACATGCTTTCTTATATAAGAGACCCAAAACAGCTCACAATACTCCAAATGAGGCATCACTAATGCCTTATAAAGTCTCAGCATCACAACCTTGCTTTATTATAAGAAAGAATGTGATGGAAGTGGAGGGTCCAGAGGAAATTCACAAGAATGAGCCTAGGAATGAAAGGGTTAACATATGAAGAACATTTAATGGTTCAGGGCCTGTACTTGCTGGAGTTTAGAAAAAATGAGGAGTGATCTCCTTGAAACTTATCAAAAGGTATCGATAAATTGGATGTGGAGAGGATGTTTCCTATCATGGGACAGTCTAGGACCAGAGAGCACAGCCTCAGAATAGAAGGTCATTCCTTTAGAACAGATATGAAAAGGATTCATTTTAGCTAGAGGGTAGTGAGTCTGTGTAATTAATTGTCACAGGTGCCATGAAGGCTAACTCATTAAATTTATTTAAAGAAGAGGGTAGATTCTGGTTTAGTAAGGGCATTGAAGGCTATGGAGAGAAAGCAGGAGAATGGGGTTGGGAGGGTTCAACCATGGTGGAATGGTGGATCAGACTCAATGGACCAAATGGTCTAATTCTACTCCAATGTCTGATGCCACTTGCAGGTTCTGTTTATGATCACAGCTGAACATCGCATTTTCTGATACAGAGTCTGTGACACAACCTTTTACATCTGATACTCTTTCCACTGATGGTGACTGACCTGCTCGGTGCTTCCAGCACTTTCTGTTTTTGCGTTGCTTGCACTGCCTGGTTGGAACACAAGGTCTAAGGTCACAATAGTTCTCTTTCTACTTAGCCAGAGTAAAGAGATTTAAGTATAGAAATTTTGCAGAGCCTCTCAATGGTCGCACAACAAGGTCATTATCTTTCAGCCACAGGAGCGCTGGAGAGAAGTTCAGTACCAACCATCAGCCTAATCCCAATGTGTCAGACACTGTTCTTTGTCTAAAAAGATTAAAAGATTAACTTCATTTGTTACAGCAACATCGAAGCATTGAAATATACATTGAATTGTGCCTTTTAGCATCAATGATCAACACAACCTGAAGATCTGCAGGGGACAGCCCACAAAAGTTACCACACGTCTGGCCCCATCAAAGCATTCCCATAGTTTACTAACCCTAACCCGTATGCTTTTAGAATTTGGGAGGAAACCAGTGCACCTGGAGGAAACCCACGTGTAGGAAGTACCAACTCCTTACAAACAGTAGCAGGTATTGAATCTGGGTCTTCCAATCACTGGCACAGTAAAGCACTACACTAACCGCAATGCTACTGAGTTGCCACTCTGAGGTACACTATCCTCTGCAGTCGAGATAGAAACATTTTGGGTTTGCAATGAGGGTGTCAGTGCTGGGCATGGGGGTGGGGGAGAGTAAAGGAGCCATTTGGGAAACATGACTGGAGTGGTGGGCACATACTTGGGGATTGTGGCTCCAGCGGGATGTGGTTTCGGAAATCGGGGTTTGGATCTCCACATCAGAGCAGGGATGGCCCTAAATTACGGTACTATGCAAAGGTCTGAGGCACATACAGTATATATAACTAGGGTGCCTAAGACCTCTGCACAGTATTTGCAGGGTACTGCTGACTCAAAAAAATCCATGACATAGGTGAGTGAAAATGATCTGGGTCTCTACTGTGGACTGATAGTGGGAAGGGGGCAAGGAGAGGGGAACTATGGTTGGAGAAAGAGGAAGGGAGAGGGGATGGAGTAGCAAGCACCAGAGAGACAGTTTGGAATCAAATGACCTTGCCTGGTGTCTCAGAGCTGGGTGTGTCTGCACATATGCGACCCCCACCCCACCACCTCTGGCACTCCTTCCTCGCCACCTACCCCACACCCCTGCCGCGGTGCTCTGCCCTTGCCACTCCCAACATCCTTCACCCCGGCCATTTTTATGAACTCGCTGTCTGCTCGACACTGACAAATATAGTACTATGCAAAAGTCCTAGACACCCCAGCTGTATATGCGTGCCTACAATTTTGCACAATTCCATAGGTCTTTGACTGGCATTGGTGGAGGGAACAACTGACAGGAAAATCTATTTACAATTTGTATAAAGACATTTTGTTAAAATATGTAACATCCATCAATGCCGTGAAAGGGCTAAAGCCAGGCATTAGACAATCAGCACACCAGAGCTTTGCTTCATTGTAAAACACACTGAGGGCCTAAAATCACCCAATGGCCACATCGTCGGGCACATGAGTGGAACTTTGCTCAGCTGCTGTAGCCCATCCACTTCAAGGTTCAATGTGTTGCACATTCAGAGACCATCTTGTGCACACCACAGCTGTGATGTGCAGTTATCTGATTTACCGTCACCTTCCTATCAACTTCAATCAGCCTGGCCATTCTCCTCTGCCCTCTCTCATTAACAACACACACTCGCCCAGAGAACTGTTGCTCTTTTTTATTGCTTTTCATACCATTCTCTGTAAACAACAGAGACTGTTATGTGTGAAACTTTCAGAAGTTGAGCAGTTTCTGAGATGCTCAAACCACCCCTTCTGGCACCAACAATCATTCCACAGTCAAAGTCACTTAGGTCACATTTCTCCCCCATTCTGATGTTTGGTCTGAACAAGAACTGAACTTCCTGACCATGTCTGCATGCTTTTACGCATTGAGTTGCTGATTCGGTGAAAACTAGAGTTAAGATTGGATCAGCCATGATCTTGTTGAATGGCGGAGCAGGCTTGAGGGGCCGATTGGCCTACTCCTGTTCCTATCTCTTATGTTCTTATGTTCTTATAATTGATCAGATATTTGTATCAATGATCAGATGTACCTAATAATGTGGCTCTTGACTGTAAGTAAATGCCTGTTAAACAGACTGCACCAAAACATTCTGTTTAAAACATATTTCCATTTTGCCCTTAAAATATTGTATTTACTATCTGATACAGCATGGATTGGATCCTTCTGGCCCTTTGTGTCAAACCACCCAGCAACTCCCAATAAACTCAATTTACCCTAACCAAATCACAGGTCAATTTACAATAGCCATTTAACCTATCTGGTATGTTCTTGGACTGTGGGAGGAAACCACAACAACTCCTTACAGAATGGAGCCAGAATTGAACTCTGAACACCAGAACTTCCTGAGCTGTAGCAACTTTGCGCTAACCACTACCCTACAGTAGAGCCCATCATCATCATGGTTTTACTTATCAAACAATATCTGGGGTGTTTATGGATGCAGGGGGCCACCCTTGAGAACACAGTGGTAAAGGAAGGTTGTTGTGGGTGTCTAGATACCCAATAAAGATGCCCGAGTAGTCAGACTTGAGCTCATCATTTTGCTTGCTCCAGTTTGTAAAGGTGTAATTGTACGGAACCACTTGTTGACACCCACGATATAGAAATAATCTAAACCAATGAACCTACTGAAACTATTTTAATCCTTTGCTGATGTTTTTGCTCTTAAAAATTATAAATTCAATATATTCTCAGCAGAGAAATTACTCCAGGATTTTTTGCAAAGAGAGTCATTTTGTGCTGAATGAATGCCTGTAATATCTACAGTTCTGGTCTCTGTATCGTTAAAACCTCTCCATGAGCACTGATCCATACTGATTACTTAGAACCTCTGTCATTTCTCAATCTGATCCTCTAAAGGACTAATGTTTACTTTAGCTACACTCTATATTTTAGATAGTCGCTGAAGCTTGATTTTTACTGATTTATAAATATTGTCATGTGTGAAAATCTTTTCTTGTGTAATGTTCTTCTTCTCTTCTTCGGCTGTCCATCGATTTCGATGTTGTCTGAGGCCTGGGCAAGGGTGCATGGAAGACCGGCAGTTGCCCATGCTGCAAGTCTCCCCTCTCCACGCCACCGATGTTGTCCAAGGGAAGGGCACTAGGCTGATACAGTTTGGCACTGGTGTCGTCGCAGAGCAATGTGTTGTTAAGTGCCTTGCTCAAGGACACAACACACTACCTCAGCTGAGGCTCGAACTAGCGATCTTCAGATCACTAGACCAATGCCTTAACCACTTGGCTATGCGCCAACGTAATGTTCATACAGATCAACTCATTACAATACTCATTGAGGTCATACAAGGTAAAACAATAACAGAGTGTAGAATAAAGTGTTACAATTACATCAAAAGTGCACTGCAGGTAAACAATATGATGCAAGATCATAATGAGGCAGATTGCAAGGTTAAATGCATCTTACCAGGAAACTGTTGTGGAAGTCAGTATGGGTGGAAGTCAGGAACAGGAAGGGAGAAGTTACTCTACTGAGGGTATTCTATAGGCCCCTGGTAGCAGCAGAGATACCGAAGAGCAGATTGGGAGGCAGATTCTGGAAAGGTGCAAAAATAACAGGGTTGTTATCATGGGTGACTTTAACTTCCCTAATATTGATTGGCACTTGATTAGTTCCAAGGGTTTAGATGGGGCAGAGTTTGTAAAGTGTGTCCAGGATAGATTCCTGTCACAGTATGTTGACAGACCGACTAGGGGGAATGCCATACTAGATCTAGGATTAGGTAACGAACTGAGTCAGGTCACAGATCTGTCAGTGGGTGAGAATCTGGGGGACAGTGATCACCGCTCCCTGACCTTTAGCATTATCATGGAAAAGGATAGAATCAGAGAGGATAGGAAAATTTTTAATTGGGGAAGGGCAAATTATGAGGCTATAAGGCTAAAACTTGTGGGTGTGAATTGAGATGATGTTTTTGCAGGGAAATGTACTATGGACATGTGGTCGATGTTTAAGGATCTCTTGCAGGATGTTAGGGATAAATTTGTCCCAGTGAGGAAGATAAAGAATGGTAGGGTGAAGGAACCATGGGTGACAAGTGAAGTGGAAAATCTAGTCAGGTGGAAGAAGACAGCATACATGAGGTTTAGGAAGCAAGGATCAGATGGGTCTATTGAGGAATATAGGGTAGCAAGAAAGGAGCTTAAGAAGGGGCTGAGAAGAGCAAGAAGGGGGCATGAGAAGGCCTTGGCGAGTAGGGTAAAGGAAAATCCCAAGGCATTCTTCAATTATGTGAAGAACAAAAGGATGACAAGAGTGAAGGTAGGACCAATTAGAGATAAAAATGGGAAGATGTGCCTGGAGGCTGTTGAAGTGAGCGAAGTCCTCAATGAATACTTCTCCTCGCTATTCACCACTGAGAGGGAACTTGATGACGGTGAGGACAATATGAGTGAGGTTGATGTTCTGGAGCATGTCCTCGGGACCTGATGGAATATTCCCCAGGCTGCTCCACGAGGCAAGGGAAGAGATTGTTGAACTTTGGTACACTTCTCCGGCTTCTCTGGCTAGGATCTTTATGTCCTCGTTGTTCACTGGAATGGTACCGGAGGATTGGAGGGAGGCGAATGTTGTCCCCTTGTTCAAAAAAGGTAGTAGGGATAGTCCAGGTAATTATAGACCAGTGAGCCTTACGTCTGTCGTGGGAAAGCTGTTGGAAAAGATTCTTAGAGATAGGATCTATGGGCATTTAGAGAATCATGGTCCGATCAGGAACAGTCAGCATGGCTTTGTGAAGGGCAGATCGTGCCTAACAAGCCTGATAGAGTTCTTTGAGGAGGTGACCAGGCATATAGATGAGGGTAGTGCAGTGGATGTGATCTACATGGATTTTAGTAAGGCATTTGACAAGGTTCCACACGGTAGGCTTTTTCTGAAAGTCGAAGGCATGGGATCCAGGGAAGTTTGGCCAGGTGGATTCAGAATTGGCTTGCCTGCAGAAGGCAGAGGGTCATGGTGGAGGGAGTACATTCAGATTGGAGGGTTGTGACTAGTGGTGTCCCACAAGGATCTGTTCTGGGATCTCTACTTTTTGTGATTTTTATTAACGACCTGGATGTGGGGTTAGAAGGGTGGGTTGGCAAGTTTGCAGATGACACAAAGGTTGGTGATGTTGTAGATAGTGTAGAGGATTGTCGAAGATTGCAGAGAGACATTGATAGGATGCAGAAGTGGGCTGAGAAGTGGCAGATGGAGTTCAACCCAGAGAAGTGTGAGGTGGTACACTTTGGAAGGACAAACTCCAAGGCAGAGTACAAAGTAAATGGCAGGATACTTGGTAGTATGGACGAGCAGAGGGATCTGGGGGTACATGTCCACAGATCCCTGAAAGTTGCCTCACAGGTAGATAGGGTAGTTAAGAAAGCTTATGGGGTGTTAGCTTTCATAAGTCAAGGGATAGAGTTTAAGAGACGCGATGTAATGATGCAGCTCTATAAAACTCTAGTTAGGCCGCATTTGGAGTACTGTGTCCAGTTCTGGTCGCCTCAGTATAGAAAGGATGTGGAAGCATTGGAAAGGGTACAGAGGAGATTTACCAAGATGCTGCCTGGTTTAGAGAGTATGGATTATGATCAGAGATTAAGGGAGCTAGGGCTTTACTCTTTGGAGAGAAGGAGGATGAGAGGAGACATGATAGAGGTGTACAAGATATTAAGAGGAAAAGACAGAGTGGACAGCCAGCGCCTCTTCCCCAGGGCACCACTGCTCAGTACAAGAGAACATAGCTTTAAGGTAAGGGGAGGGAAGTTCAAGGGGGGTATTAGAGGAAGGTTTTTCACTCAGAGAGTGGTTGGTGTGTGGAATGCACTGCCTGAGTCAGTGGTGGAGGCAGATACACTAGTGAAGTTTAAGAGATTACTAGACAGTTATATGGAGGAATTTAAGTAGGGGGTTATATGGGAGGCAGGGTTTGAGGGTCGGCACAACATTGTGGGCTGAAGGGCCTGTACTGTGCTGTACTGTTCTATGTTCTATGAAATGTACATAGTGACAAAATGGCATTTTTATCTGTAACAAAATGGAACATGTATTTGTTAATGTTGCTTTGTTAATTGTGTTTGTGCAACATTATGCTGAGGAAAAGGCCCTGAAAAGGTGTAATGGTAAAAAGACCTGGATGGCAGTTGAATACAGATCCCCAAACAGTAGTAGGAATGTGGTCTAGCAATCCGAATGGGAGATAAAAATGCATGCCAAAAATCAGTTTGGTGCTGGATTCCAACAGGGAATTTCTAGAATGCCTACATGATGGAGTTTTAGAGCAGCTTGTGGTTGAGCCCACCAGGGGATTAGTAATGTGGACTGGGTGTTGTGTCATGAACCAGAATTGATTAGAGAACTTAAGGTAAAAGAACCCTTTGGGGAAAGCGATTATAACGCAATCAAATTCACCCTGAAATTTGAGAAGGAGGAGCTAAAGTCAGATGTATCAGGATTACAGCAGAGAAAAGGGAATTACAGAGGCATGAGAGAGGAGTTGGCCAGAATTGTTTGGAAAAGAACACTGGCAGGGATGACGGCACAGCAGTAATGGCTGGAATTTCTGGAAGCAATTCAGAAGGCACAGGATATATACATGGCAAGGAGGAAGGAAGGATGACACAACTGTGGCTAACAAAAGAAGTCAAAGCTAAAGAGAGAGAGCATATAACAGAGCAAAAATTAGTGGGAAGTTAGAGGATTGGGAAGCTTTTAAAATCCAACAGAATTCAACTAAAAAAGTCACAAAGAAGGTAAAGATGGAATAGGGAAGTAAGCTAGCCAATACTATTAAAGGGAATATCAAAAGTTTCTTCAAATACATAAAATGTAAAAGAGAGAGACAAGAGTGGATATCAGACAATGCTGGAGAGGTAGTAATGTAGGAAAAGGAAATGGCGGACTAACTGAATAAGTATGCTGCATCAGTCTTCACTGTGGAACACTCTAGCAGTACAGTGGAATTTCCAGATGTCAAGGGTCATGAAGTGTGTGAAGTTGCCATTAGTAGGAGAAGGATCTTGGGAAACTGAAAGGTCTGAAAGGGAAGTCACCTGGACCAGGTGGTGTACACTTGAGTGTTCCAAAAGAGGTGCCTGAAGAGACTGTGGATACGTTAGTAATGATCTTTCAAAAATCACTAAGTTCGGGAATGATTCTGGGAGACTGGAAAACTGCAAATGTCACTTCATTCTTCAAGAAGGGAGAGAGCCAAAAGAAAGGAAACTATAGGCCAGTTAGTCTGACCTTAGTGGTTGGGAAGATGTTCGAGTCTATTGTTAAGGATGAGGTCTCAGGGTACATGGTGGCACATAATGAAACAGGCCATAATCGGCAAGGTTTCCTCAAGGGAAAATCTTGGCTGACAAATCTGTTGGAATTCTTTCAAGAAATAACAGACAGGATAGACAAAGGAGGATCGGTTGATGTTGTGTACTTGAATTTTCGGGGCCTTAGAACGGTGCCGCAAATGAGGCTGCTTAACAAGCTACAAGCCCATGGTATTACATGAAAGATTCTAGCATGGATAAATCAGTGGCTGATAGGCAGAAAGCAAAGAGTGGGAATAAAAGGAGCCTTTTCTATTTGGCTGCTGGTGACTACTGGTGTACCATAGGGGTCTGTCTTGCGACCGATTCTTTTTACATTACATGTCAATGATTTGGATGATGGAATTAAAGGTTTTGTTGCAAAGTTTTCAGATGATATGAAGAGAGGTGAAGGGGCAGGTAGTTTTGAGGAAGAAGAGAGGGTACAGAAGGACTTAATTTAGAGGAATGGGCAAAGAAGAGGAAGATGGAATACATAGTCGGGAAGAGTATGGTCATGCCCTTTGGTAGAAGAAATGAAAGGGTTAACCATTTTCTAAATGGACAAAAAATACAAAAAACTGAAGTGCAAAGGGACTTCCGAGTCCATGTGTACGATTCCCTAAAGGTTAATTTGCAAGTTCAGTCTGTGATGAGGAAAGCAAACGCAAAGTTAGCATTCATTTCAAGAGGACTAGAATATAAAAGCAAAGATGTAATGTTGAGACTTTATAGAGCTCTGGTGAGGCCTCACTTGGAGCAAAGTGAGCAGTTTCAGGCCCGTTATATTAAAAAGGATGTGATGAAACTGGAGAGGGGTCAAAGGAGGTTCATGAAAATTAATCTAGGATTGAATGGCTTGCCATATGTAGAACATTTGAAGTCTCTGGGCCTGTATTCACTAGAATTCAGAAGAACGAGGGGTGACCTCATTGAAACCTGTCAAATGGTGAAAGGCCTTGATGGAATGGATGTGGAGAGGATGTTTTCCATGGTGGGAGAGTCTAAGACCAGAGGACAAGGCCTCAGAAGAGGGGCATCCTTTTAGAATGAAAATGAGTAGAAACACTAGAGAGTGGTGGATCTGTGGAATTCATTGCGACAGGAAGCTGTGGAGGCCAAGTCTTGATGTATATTTAAGACAGAGGTTGATAGATTCTCGATTGGTTAAGACACGAAAAGACACAGAGAGAAGACAGGAGATTGGAGCTGAGAGGAAAATTGGATCAGCCATGATGTAATGGTGGCGCAGACTTGATGGGCCAAATAGCTTAATTTGACTCCTACAGTATATCTTATGGTCTTATAGACAAACTGCAGATCAGCAGATTCAGTTACTAGAAGAATGCCAAGTACACAATGATTAAGCAGACAAACAGAATGCACCCTGTCCTTGAACTGAGCCACAGTAACTGTGCATGTGTATAAAGGTGTGACTATGCAGTCTTTTTTTCAAGGCTATCACTGGCTCTTATGTGGTGCTGGTCTTCCCTTGCTGCATGTAAAATTAATGTACATATGATTGATCCGCTCATTGCTGTTTAAGATGTAGCAAAAAATACTCGACACTAATTAATAATCTTCTAACAGACTAACAGCATGATAGAATCTGTCCTTGAGAATGGTGGTTCATTGTTTCAGGCTTTTGTACATTCTGCCTAATGGGAGAGGAGAAAAGAGATAATGTCTGAGGTGGCTAGGGTCTTTCATTATGCTGGCTGCTTCACTGAGCAGCAAGAAGTATAGACAGAGCTGCGATGTACTGAGCTGTGTCCACAATTCTCCGCAATTTCTTGCAGTCATGGACAGAGCAATTCCCATACCAGTCCACTACACATTCAGATAAGATGCTTTCTATGGTGCGTCAAAAAAAACGGTGAGGTTCAAAGGGGACATGCCAATCTCAGACAACCCAATCAGTTTTGCCTATTAGTCTTAAGTCTTCTTATATTTTAGAACGTAATATATATAAGCATATTAAGCTTTGATTTACTGAAGGTTGAGACATCATCATTACTATATAATTCTGTGTGACTGACATAAATTGGTTTATTAATGTTAAATTAATTGGTTTATTACTATACCAAGGTTCAGTGGAAAAATTTGTCTTGCATATCATCCACACAAATCAATTCATTACACAGTGTATTGAGGTATGCAAGATAAAACATGGTAAAGTTGGTCTTTTGACTTGGTGTGTCTGGGTAGTCTTGTTTTGTCTGGTCGGTTTGGAGCTCCTTTCTGGGAAACACGCTAAGATGGTTGCGCGACATTAATATGCAGCAGCCTCTCTGGACTCTGGATTTGGGGATTACCAAACGTTATGTGGATTTTCTGGTGTAGTCTGTTTTGTCGTGTGCTTTTGTGATATCATTCTGGAGAACGTTGTTTCATCTTTTAACTGCATTGCATTATGGTTTCTAAATGACAATAAACTGAAACTGAACTGAACTGAAAACAATAACAGAATTGAATATTACAGTTACAAAGAAAGTGCAGGTAGACAGTTTCATTACAAATTCATTTTACTGTTCTACTTTGAATGCTTGCAAGAAAATAAATCTCAGTGAACTTGGACTTTGACATCAGGGTTTACTTTGAACTTTGAACACATACACCTTTCTCTAACTTGCCTCATTAATCGATTCACCACACAACTATGTAGATTAGGCAAGTACATTGTGACATAACCTCAGTGGCCACTTTCTGTTTGTGGTCTTCTGCTGCTGTAGCCCATCCACTTCAAGGATCAACGAGTTGTGTGTTCAGAGATGACCTTCTGCTCACCACTGTTGTAATGTATTGTTATTTGAGTTACCGTCACCTTCCCGTCAACTTGAACCAGCTTGGTCATGCTCCTCAGACCATTTTCATTAACAAAGCATTTTCACTCACAGAACTGCCACTTACTGTTTTTTTTTTTGTTTTTCATGCCATTCTCTGTAAACTCTTGAGAATGTTGTGTGTTGAAGTCCCAGGATATCAGCAGCTTCTGAGATACTCAAACCACCCTGTCTGCCACAACAATTATTCCATGGTCAAAGTCACTAAGAACACATTCCTTCCCCATTCTGATGTTTGGTCTGAACAACAAATGAACCTTATGACCATGTTTGTATGCTTTTATGCATTGAATTGCTGCCACATGATTGGCTGATTAGATATTTGCATTAACTAGCAGGTGTACAGGTGGAACTAATAAAGTGGCCACTGAAAGTAAATATACTTCAATAATAAATTTACCCTGAACTTTGAATTCTTACCTCACATTATCAGAGAGGGCACCCTTTGCCCTATCACCGCCTCCTATCTTTGATAAAACATCTCTTTCCCAGTTCTAATGGTTTTTGATCGGAAGCATGAACTCTTTCTTCTCCATATCTGCTGCCTGCCCTGCTGAGCATCTCCAGAGTTTCCTGCTTTTATTTGAGGGAAGTGAAGACTTGGCAATGATACTAACCTTGATAATCCAGAATCCAGATAACAGTTACATACTGCCTTGATTAGATTACTTTCTTACCATTATTCTCAGATATCCATCGGTCAAATCAAAATCTAATAAGTAAAGCACAGCTAATCATGTTAAATAGATCATCTGAATTTTGAGATTAGATTTGAAACTTGCACTTACCACCTGCTCTCTGCTGTTTATTGTTTTCATTTTTACACACTGGCCTCGTTTTATTTGATTTGTTCGCCAGTTCTGTTGTTGACTGCTGTCACTATAAACGGAGCAATACAATGGAGTGCTGGAGTAACTCGGTGTGGAGGCAAAGGGATGGTCAACGATTCAGGTCAACACCCCGCAGCGGCTCTGAAAGTGCAGAGGGAAGGTCGCCAGAATTTAGAAATGAGAGAGGGGGTGTGACAAGAGTCGGGGAGGTGATAGGTGGAAGCAGAAAGTGTGTGGGGGGGCAGAATAATGGATCTAGGTGGAGGGAAAATGGTCACATATTTTTTTCTGGGATAGGAGAGTCTAAAAGAAGAGGCATAGGTTTAAGGTGAAAGTGGAAAGATTTGAAGGAAACATGAGGGGTAAGTTTTTCACCCAGAGGTTGGTAGATAGATGTAGCAATCTGCCACAGGAAGCGGTGAGATGGCTACATTTACAATGTTTCAAAGACATTTGGACAGGTACAGAGAGAAGAAAGGTTGAGAGAGATATTGGCTGGATATCAGCCCCACAGGCAAATGAGACCAACTCAGACTGGCAGCTTTGTTAGCACAGGGTATGGACAACCTGGGCCATAAGGTCTGATTCTGTGCTGAATACTAAAGCGACATGCAGGTCGGTCTTTTTGTCGGTCTGTTTTACACAGATTGTGCTGGGCACGTGGAGTGTGCTGCCAGGAGTGGTGGTGGAGAAGGCAAATACTATACAAACCCTTAGATGAGCAGAAACAGATTCAGGTTTAATTTCACTGGCATACATCATGAAATTTGATACTGAGGAGGACAGTGCCCATGATGGAGTTGGGTAAATTTACAAATTCGTGCAGCTTTTTACAATTCTGTGCAATGGCCCCTCCACAGCAGACGGTGATGCAACCAGTTAGAATGCTCCCCACGGTATATCTGTAGAAATGTGTAAGTGTCATTGGTAACAGACCAATTCTCCACAAATTCCTTATGAAATCTAGGCAGTGTCATGCCTTTTTAGCAGCTGTATCAATATGTTGCTGCAAAAGCACGCAACCAGCTAATCTATCTCAGTCCCTTATGCCTCTTCATCACCATCTGGCAAATTTATAGATGGTGTTTGAGCTGTGCCTAGCCACACAGTCATGGGTGTAGAGAGAGTAGAGCACATAAATATGCAGAGAATGGAAAGATATGGACCTTGTGTAGGCAGCAAAGCTTAGTTTAGTTAGGCATTTAGTTACTGGTCTAACCAGTCTGGCACAACATTGTGGGCAGAAGGGCCTGTGTCTGAGCTGTACTGTTCGGTGTTCTTGCTTTTTCTCGAACTTTATGACTATGTCTCTACAATAAACAGAATACATCTTGTAAAATAATGCAACAATACCAAATACTTGTACAAATCTTTCCTGTTGTTTTTATCAACAGAACTGTAAAAACTTGGCTAAAAATCTGTTCTTTACAGACCTGACCACAGTGGTGTGTATTATTCTGGACAGCGGCATGCTTTATCCTAAGAAGTATCACTGCTATCTGATACACAGGCTACACCTATTCCTCTATTCCTCAAATTAGCTTTTCAATATCTAACAGGAATATCTTTGTTAATGTCTTGAATCTTGACGGTAAAAGCAGATTCTATGTGGCGTGTGCAAGTCACAAGAGATTCTGCAGATGGTAGAAATCTTGAGCAACACACACAAAATGCTGGAGGAACTGCATTTGATTTTATCTGGAGAGGATGGTTGCAGCTTCCTAATAAATCTGGTTTTATGGCAGTATCATTTTGAAGTATTCAATAACTATTTAAAAATATAAAGATGTGAACTATTACAGATGATTTATTGAAGAATAAATAAAATATAACCTCCTGTAATCACAAAACATTCAAACAATTTTAGGCCCTCACTGGGTTACAAATGCATGATTCCTTCCCTTCATTAGACTGCAGGCGTAGCACCTATTTAGCAATCACCATCTCCCCCCCACCCCACCGCCCCCCGATTCAGGTTCACAAGACCATAAGGCATAGGAGCAGAATTAAGCTATTCAGCCCATTGAGTCTGCTCTGCCATTCCGTCATGGCTGATCCCGGATCCCACTCAACCCTATAAACCTGCCTCCTCACCATAACTGATCCTGAAACTGTCAAATTTCACTTTAGATATACCCACGGTCTTGGTCTCCACAGCTTTCTGTGACAGATTCAGTACTCTCTGGTTAAAAAAATTTCTCCTTTCCTCTGTTCTAATTTCTCCTTACCTCAATTCTGAGGCTATCCCCTCTAGTTCTTGACACCCCTACCACAGGAAACATCCTCTCCACATCCACCTATCTAGTCTTTTCAATATCTGGTAAGTTTCAATGAGATCTCCCCCTATTCTTCTAAATTCCTGTGAGTACAGGCGCAAAGCTACCAAATGTTCCTTGCATGTTAACCCCTTCATTCCCAGAATCATCCTTGTGAACCCCCTCTGGACTCTCTGCAATGACAATACATCCTTTCTGAGATAAGGGGCCAAAACTGTTGACAATACTCCGTGCAGCCTGTCTAGTGCCTTAATAAGCCTCAGCGTTATCTCTTTGCTTTCATATTCTATTCTCCTTGAAACATCTCCCTTCTTTACAACAGACTCAATCTGGGAGTCTTGCACAAGGACTCCCAAGACCATTTGAACCTCTGATGTTTGAATTTTCTCCCCATTTAGATACTAGTCTGCACCTTTGCTCCCTTTACCAAAATGCATTCTCATACATTTCCTAACACTGTATTCCAACAGCCACTTCTTAGCCCAATCTTTCAATTTGTCTCAGTCCTGCTGTAATCGCATTGCTTCCTCAGCACTACCTACCCCTCCACCTATCTTCAGATTATCTGCAAACTTTTCCACAAAGCCATCAATTCCATTACCTAAGTCATTGACAAACAAAGTGAAAAGTAGCAGTCCCAATACTGACCCCTGAGGAACTCCACTAGTCACTGGCCAACCAGAAAAGGTTTATTTTATTCTCACTTGCCCCCTCCTGTCTATCAGCCATTCCACTATCTATGCCAGTATCTTCTCTGTAACGCCATAGGATTTATCTTGTTGAGCAGCCTCATGTGTGGCACCTTATCATACGCCTTCTGAAAAGCTAAGTAAATGACATCCATTGCCTCTCCTTTGTCCATCTGCTTGTTAATTCCTCAAAAAACTCCTACAGATTTGTCAGGAAAGATTTCCCTTTACAGAAACTATGCTGACTTTGATTTATCATCAGTCTCCAAGTACTGTGAAACTTCCTTAATAACAAGACTCCAATACTTTCCCAACTGCTGACGTTAGGCTAACTGGCCAATAATTTCCTTTCCTTTGCCTTTCTCCTTTCTTCAACAGTGGAGTAACATCTGCAATTTTCCAGTCCTCCAGCACCAAGCCAGAATCAAGTGATTCTTGAAAAATCATAAACAATGCATCTGCTATCTCTTCAGCAACTTCTTTCAGAACTCCTCAGTGTAGTTGTAGTCCACCTGGTCCAGATGACTTATCCACCTTAAGACTTTTGAGTTTGCCTTGCACTTTTTCCTTTGCAATAGCAATGCCACTTGCTCCTGCTCCCTGACACTCAATGACCTCTGGCACACTGCTAGTGTCTACCACAGTTATTAAGTAAATCTGCCATTTCTTTGCCTGTCATTACTACCTCACCAGCATCATTTTCCAGTGGTCCAATACCAACCCTCACCTCCCTTTTACTCTTTATATGACTGCTTTTGCCCTCATATTTAATCTTTTCCCTTTGTCTGGAAGGAGTTTTCACATTCTCCCTATGACCATATGTGTTCCTCCCACTTGCCAAAGGAATAGAGTTACCGTTAATGAGCTATGGGCAAGCCACGTTGGGGTTGGAAGTTTGGCGGCACTTCCTGACTTGATTTGATGCAAATGATACATTTCACTGTGACTTTTTATGCACATGTGAAAAATAAAGCTAATCTTTAATATTTAGTCAAGGTTACATGTGGATAGGGTGGTGAAAGAAGCTTTTGGTATGCTGGCCTTTATAAATCAGAGCATTGAGTATAGGAGTTGGGATGTAATGTTAAAATTGTACAAGGCATTGGTGAGGCCAAATTTGGAGTATAGTGTACAGTTCTGGTCACCAAATTATAGGAAAGATATCAACAAAATATAGAAAGTACAGAGGAGACTTATGAGAATGTTACCTAGGTTTCAGCACCTAAGTTAGAGAAAGGTTGAACAAGTTAGGTCTTTATTCTTTAGAGTGTAGAAGGTTGAGGAGGGACTTGATAAAGGTATTTAAAATAATAAGGGGGATAGATAGAGTTGACGTGGATAGGTTTTTTCCATTGAGAGTAGGGGAGGTTCAAACAAGAGGACATGAGTTGAGAGTTAAGGGGCTAAAGTTTAGAGGTAACACAAGGGGGAACTTCTTTACTCAGAGAGTGGTAGCTGTGTGGAACGAGCTTCCAGTAGAAGTGGTAGAGGAGGTTCGATATTGTCATCTAAAGTAAAATTGGATAGGTATATGGACGGGAAAGGAATGGAGGGTTATGGGCTGAGTGCAGGTTGGTGGGACTAGGTGAGAGTAAGCATTCGGCATGGACTAGAAGGGCCGAGATGGCCTGTTTCTGTGCTGTAATTGTGATATAGTTATATACTCTAACAAATACTCCCACATAGGAGATTGGTGGGTAAAATCAAAGTTCAGGGCATCGGGGGGAGGACATTGACATGGTTAGAAAACTGGTTAGCAAATAGAAAGCAAAGGGTAGCGGTGAATGGGTGTTTCTCGGAATGGCAGGTGGTGACTAGTGGGGTGCCACAGGGCTCAGTATTGGGACCACAGCTGTTTACAATTTACGTCAACGATTTAGATGAAGGCATTGAGAATAACATCAGCAAATTTGCTGATGATTCTAAGCTGGGTGGCAGTGTGACATATGATGAAGATGTTAGGAGAATTCAGGGTGACTTGGATAGGCTGGATGAGTGGGCAGATACTTGGCAGATGACGTTTAATGTGAATAAGTGTGAGGTTATCCACTTTGGGAGTAAGAACAGGAAGGCAGATTATTATCTGAATGGTGTAGAGTTAGGTAAGGGAGAAATACAAAGAGATCTAGGAGTCCTTGTTCATCAGTCACTGAAGGTGAATGAGCAAGTGTAGCAGGCAGTGAAGAAGGCTAATGGAATGTTGGCCTTTATTACAAAGGGAGTTGAGTACAAGAGCAAGGAAATCCTCTTGCATTTTTACAGAGCCCTGGTGAGACCACACCTGGAGTATTGTGTACAGTTTTGGTCTCCAGGGTTAAGGAAGGACATCCTGGATGTAGAGGAAGTGCAGCGTAGATTCACGAGGTTCATTCCTGAGATGTCTGGACTGTCTTACGCAGAGAGGTTAGAGAGACTGGGCTTGTACACGCTGGAATTAAGGAGATTGAGAGGGGATCTGATTGAAACATATATGATTATTAAGGGATTGGACAAGATAGAGGCAGGAAATATGTTCCAGATGCTGGGAGAGTCCAGTACCAGAGGGCATGGTTTGAGAATAAGGGGTAGGTCATTTAGGACAGAGTTAAGGAAAAACTTCTTCTCCCAGAGAGTTGTGGGGGTCTGGAATGCACTGCCTTGGAAGGTAGTGGAGGCCAATTCTCTGGATGCTTTCAAGAAGGAGCTAGATAGGTATCTTATGGATAGGGGAATCAAGGGATATGGGGACAAGGCAGGAACCCGGGTATTGATAGTAGTTGATCAGCCATGATCTCAAAATGGCGGTGCAGGCTCGAAGGGTCGAATGGTCTACTACTGCACCTATTGTCTATTGTCTATAAATGATTTTCTGTACTTCCCAATTTGTAGACAAAATCAACTTAGGGATATCCGTAAAAAGAAAATTGGTTTATAACCAGGGGATTCCTGGTAGCAGCATTTAAGCAAATAGGTGTGAGTGATCATTGTTGTGGGCTTGGAATAGTGACTCTATGACTAAATACAAGTAATTGAAAAATCTAACATGCTTTGTACGGTTTCGCTACACAGTCATCTTCATCAGTTCAAATGAATGGGTTCATTGATCTTGAGACTGTAGCAAGCAGTTTCCCCAGTGTAAATAAATCCAAAAAAATCCTCTCTTCACTGTTTAATTCCATTGAAAACGGCAGCAGGGCAGAGCTGGGCAATCACTCTCAAGGGTCAGACAGCTGAATTGGGATTTCTCTACTCATCTGGAATTTGTGAGCTCGATGACACATTCACGACTGAAGTGCCAGCAGCTTTTCACAGAAGGAAAGGGTTTCTCTTGCATTACATTGAAAACTTTGTTAATGTGTAGTTCTTCATTAGTTCTACTGTATTTCTTTGTTGTATTGTGAATGCCTACAAAAAATAAATGTCAACGTAAAAAATCGCAAACACAAGAAAATCTGCAGACGCCAGAAATCCAAGATGACACACACAAATTGCTGGAGGAACTCAGCACGTCAGGCAGCACCTATGGAAAAGAGTAAACAGTAGACGTTTTGGGATGAGACGTTTCTTTTGGTCTGGGCCCAAAACGTCATCTGTTTACTCTTTTCTATTGATTCTGCATGACTTGCTGCATTTCCCCAGCATTTTGTGTGTGTCAGGCTAGTAAATGGTGACATACTGTACACATAATTTGACCAGAAATTTACTTTGAACTTCCAGCCATCTTCCAGTCGAATCTACAAGCGTTTGTATCTAACTCAAACAATATGCCAATCAGCATGAGATTGCATAAAGTTTATCTTCGGAAGATTCAAAGTGTACTAAGTCACTTTTCTTCTCTACAAAATGGAATCATAGAATAATGTTTACAAGCACGGATACCCAGGTACAGCAGCAAGTGCTTCTGTTGCCATGAGAACATTCATCTTGCCTCTGGGTAACTCTTTTGTAATGTTTTGGTGGTTTGTTCGACAATAAAGTTACTTAGGACATTGAACTGAGTTCAATATAGTTTTTGGTTATAGTTTTTGGGATTTAACAGAAAAATAGTCCTACAACCAAAAGAACCCACGCCATAATCAACGCAGCAGCTGAACAATGTTTTCCTTCACACTAAAAATGAATGCAGCATTTCCAAGTTTCCAAGCAGAACTGATATGAATTCTGACCAGTTATTTTTTCTCACACTCACGAACCAGGCCACATGCCATTTTTATAATCATTTCAATTAAAGTTAGGCCAGATGAGATTTCCACACTCTGCTTGTTTCTGATGATTTGTCAAATTATGAACCTGTCAGGAGTTATTAAAATCAGTGATTGTTTTACAAGGAAGGGGAAGAGTTGAAGCAAATTACAGCACGACCAGAACAATATAAAAATGTTGTACCTCCCTCATTATTCTTCCCAACAGTGAAAAACGCTTATTGTCTTACAGCCACACAAAGATCTATTTATAATCAACTACTTCTTGATTTGTCATTGAATGATACAGCATGGAAAAGACCTTTTGGCCCATCTGCCTATATTTAGCCCATTGTCCCCTTAACCTCTCCTATCCATGTACTTAGATAGATGGCTTTTAAATGTTTCTAATATGCGACATTGTGTGGCAGAGTTGGGATAGGTCTCTACCAAAGGTGCTCCTTCCCCCCGCTAGCCTGCAGGTAACCCTTGGAGAAGGTGTAGCACCTGCTTAGCCCCCTCGATCACAGTCATGAGAAACCATGGGAGCAGGTGGTGGATGGTCATATGAGTAGCTGGCGCAGATCACAATTCCTGGTTATGTGACCACTGACCTGAGAGGTGTATCAAGAGAAGCATAGATTAGATGAGGGCAGATCATCTTTTTGCCAGGGATGTATTATGGTTTAAGATCAGAGGCAAGAGATTTAAAAGGGACATTGGTGACAATTTCTTCACACAAAGGATGGTGTGCATTTGGAATAGTGTTTGAGGTGGGGACATTCATCATCAAGACACGTGCCGTGTCTTTCCACATCCGTGACTGTTCTTGGCAAAATTTTCTACAGAAGCAGTTTGCCATTGCTTTCTTCTGGGCAGTGCCTTTGCAAGATGGGTGACCCCAGCCATACTCTTCATGGACTGTCTATCTGGTGTCAGTGGTTGCATAACCAGGACTTGTGATTTACAACAGCTGCTCAGACGACCATGGGTGACCCGCAGGCAAGCAGAAGGAAGGAGGGCTTTACACCTCCTTTGGTAGAGACATATATCGACCCTGCCACCCAACTATTGGCAGGAGGTACAGACACCTCAGATCCCACACCACCAGGTTTAGGAACAGCTATTCCCTCATGTCATCAGACACCTGAACCAGTGTAGATAACTTAATTCACTAGTCTGTACTGCTTCTACAATCTAAAGAGATTTTTGTTTTACAGAGTCTTGGGTGTCTCAGGGGCAGGAATGGTTGTTGAGTGTGCCAGGCTTTAGATGTGTCAAAAAGGACAGGGAGGGAGGCAAAAGAGGTGGGGGCGTGGCATAGCTAATCAGGAATAGTGTAACGGCTGCAAATAAAGAGACAGTAATGGAGAGATTATCCACTGACTCAGAAACAGGAAGAAAGCAGTAACTCTACTGGGTGTTTTTTATAGACTCCCCATTAGTAACAGCAACATCAAGGAGCAGAAAGGGAGGCAAATTCTGAAACAGTGCAATAATAATAGGGTGGCTGTGGTGGGGGATTTTAACTTTCATAACATTGACTGGCATCTCCTTACAGCAAGGGTTTTGATGGGGTGGAGTTTGTTAGGTGTGTTCAGGAAGGTTTCCTGACACAATATGTAGATAAGTCAACTAGAGGAGAGGCTGTACTTGATCTAGTATTGGGAAATTAACCTGGTCAGGTGTCAGATCGCTTAGTGGGAGAACATTTTGGAGGTAGTGATCACCACTCTATCTCCTTCACCATAGCGCTGGAGAGGGATAGGAGCAGACAATTTGGGAAAACATTTAATTGGGGCAGGAGGAAATAAGATGCTAATTTTGCAGAATATAGTATGAATGGTAAGACTTTTGGCAGTGTGGAGGATCAGAGGGATCTTCGGGTCCGTGTCCATGGGATATTTAAAGCTGCTGCTCAGTTTGACAGTGTTGTTAAGAAAGCGTATGGTGTGTGGGCCTTCATCAACCGTGGGATTGAGTTCAAGAGCCACATAACTATAGTTACAACTATATAAAAGCTTGGTCAGACCCCACTTGGTGTGCTGTATTCAGTTCTGGTTACCTCACTACAGGAAGGATGTGAATACTACAGAAAGAATACAGAGGAGAGTTACAAGGATATTGCCTAGATTGGAGAGCATGTCTTATGAGAATAGGTTGAGTGAACTCACTCATTTCTCCTTGGAGCGACGGAGGATGAGAGGTGACCTGATAGTGAAGTATAAGATGATGAGAGGCATTGATCGTGTGGATAGCCAGAGGCTTTTTCCCAGGACTGAAATGGCTCACATGAGGAAGCATAGTTTTAAGGTGCTTGGAAGTAGATACAGAGGGGATGTCAGGGGTAAGTTTTTCACACAGAGAGTGGTGGGTGTGTGGAATGCACTGCCAGCAGTGGTGGTGGAGGCGGATACAATAGGGTCATTTAAGAGACACTTAGCTCTCTATTTTTCTAAGCTCCATGTACCTATCTATGTTGTAGGGAAATTCTAGGCAGTTTCTAGAGTAGGTTACATGGTCGGCACAACATTGTGGGCCGAAGGGCCTGTAATGTGTTGTAGATTTCTACATTCTATGTTCTAAAGAATCATTTTCTAGGACTCTTTACAACTCATATTCTCAATATTATTTTTATTTGCACAGTTTATCTTCTTTTGCACATTGGTGTTTGTCACTAATGTATAGTTTTTTGTAAAATTCCATTGTATTTCTTATTTTTCAGTCAATGTGCACAAAAAATGAACCTCAAGATAGTATATGGCGACATATACTGTATCTACTTCGATAATAAATTTACTTTGAGCCTCGAAATTTGAATAATGGAGTGGTACTCGTAGGTTTATAGACCATTGAGAAATCTGATAGTGGAGGGAAAAAATCTGTTCCTGCATCAGCGTGTGAATCTTCAGGCTCGTGTACCTCCTTCCTAATGGTAGTACTGAGAAGACAGGATCAGAAGCAGAATCAGGTTTATTATCACCGGCATGTGTTGTGAAATTTGTTAGCTTAGCAGCAGCAGTTCAATGCCATACATGATAATATAGAAAGAAAAATAATTAGTATATCAATTACAGTAAGTATACATATGGACATTAAATAGTTAGATTAAAATAGTGCAAAACAGAAATATTATATTTTTTTAAAGTGAGGCAGCCTTCATGGGTTCAAAGTCTATTTAGTAATTATTTGGCAGAGGGGAAGAAGCTGTTCCTGAATCACTGAGTGTGTGCCTTCTTCCTAACGGTAACAATGTGAAGATCACACATCCTGAGTTATGGGGGTCCTTAATAATGGACACGGCCTTTCCTGGACACCACTCCTTGAAGATGTCCTGGATACTACAGAGGCTAGTGCAGCTTCTTTTGGTCTTGTGTAGTAGCCACCCGCACCTCCATAGCAGATGATGATGCAGCCTGTCAGAATGCTCTCCATGGTACATCTATAGAAGTTTTGAGTGTATTAGTTGACAAACCAAATCTCTTCAAACTCCCAATGAAGTGGAAGGTACATTCTCCAAATTAAGGGTCATCAAAATTAGTTAAAAAGTGATTTGTAATCTCAGAAGTTCAAAATCTTTAGAATTCTCTTTGCTTGAAACCTGTACATGGAACTTCTAGATAAATTCAAAACCAAGATAGATCTTTGGACAATCAGGATATCAAGAGAAGTGGTAAATGGACAGCAGAGAGGAGATGAGCCAAAAAATCAAATTAGATTTTAACTGGAGTTTTGAAGAATGGAGATCTCACAAAAACCTACTGAATATTGAAAGACCTAGATAGAGTGAATGTGCAGAGGATGTTTCCTATAGTGGATGAGTCTTGGACCAGAGGCTAAAGTCCCAAAATATGGGGACATTATTTTAGAAAAGAGGTAAGAAGGAATTTCCTCAGCTAGAGATTGCTGAATCTGTGAAATTCATGCAACAGATGGTTGTGGAGGCTAAGTCATTGGATATATTTAAAGCAGAGGTTGATAGGTTCTTGATTAGTAAGGGTGTCAAAGTTATGTGGAGAAGGCAGAAGAATGGAGTTGAGAGGGATAATAAATCAGCCATGGTAGAATGACACAGACTTGATAGGTTAAATGGCCTAATTCTGCTCCTATGACTTATAGTCTTTTAATCTTATGATCCAATCTGATCTTACTGAGATATTCAGTGAAGTGTAATCCTTTTAAGTATAATTTTAATATTGTCTCCAATGTTATGATGGAGGACCAATAGAGAACATCCCCATCAGGATATAGCAATCTGAACCAGTCACGCATTTCTATGGCATATACTAATAAACAGTGGTTGAGAGCAGCCAAGCACAGCGGCATTCCTGACCTTCTCTTACAGATACAGAGATGTTCTCAAACTCCCAAGGTTGTAGGCTAATTGACTGCTGTAACTTGAGCCCATGGCCCACGGCTGACAGGGTGCAGATGCATCTCTACCAAAGGAGGCGTAAGGCACTCATTTCCTCCACTAACCTCCAGGTCACCCTTGGGCAAGGTGTAGCACCTGATTAGCCCCCAATCAGGGTCATATGAAGCCATGGAACCAAGTGGTGGATAGTCACATGAGCAGCTGGTGCATATCACAAGTCCTGTTTTTCCAAACACTAATGCCAGGCAGACAAATTCTGAAGAGTATTGATAATGGTTAGGGTCACCCGTCTTGTAAAGGCACTTCCCAGAAGAAGGTAATGGCAAACCACTTCTGTAGAAAAATTTGCCAAGAACTATCGTAGTCACGGATAGACCATGATCACCCACGTCATACAACATGGCACTTGATTTGATGATGATGATACAGTGTCTGAGACATAGAATCTTCAAAGTGTTTGCTATCACTGGTATCTGCTCAATTTCAGATTTTGTTTATTTACAGACACAGCACAGTAACAGGTCCTTCCACCCAAATACACCCATGTGAACAAAGAACCTACTAACCCATACATCTCTGGAATGTTTTGGAAACCAAAGCGCCCGGAGGAAGCCCACACAATCAGATGGATTACGTATAAATTCCTTACAGACAGCAGCGGAACTGAATCCGGTTACTAGCTCTTGAGATAGTGTTTACTAACCACTATGCTACTGAGCCACTTCTGTCAATTGTCCCCTCACTGTTATTTTTGGAGCATTCCATTTAATATGAAAGCTATTATTATTTTATAACAAGGCAGTATTATAATCCTAATGGGCCGAACACTCTGAGTTACAGAAGGAACATAACAACATAAGAAATAGGAGAAGGAGTAGACTATGTGACCAATCGAACCTGCTTCACTATTCAATAAGACCATGGCTGATCTGTCCATTGACTCATCTCCACCTACCTGCCTTTTCCCCATTACCCTTAATTCCCTTGCCATGCAATAATCTATCCAACCTTGTCTTACTCAGGTAGTCTCCACTGCTTCATTGGGCAAGAATTACACAGATTCACCACCCCCTGGGAAAAGCAGTTCCTCCTCATCTCCATCCTAAATCTACTCCCCCGAATCTTGAGGGTGTGTCCCCTCATTCTAGTCTCATCTACCAGTGGAAACAACTTTCCTGCCTGTATCTTGTCTATCCCTTTCATAATTTTATGTTTATACAAGATCTCCTCTCGTTCTTCTGAATTCCAGTGAGTACAGTCCCAGGCGACTCAATCTCTCCTCATAGTCTAACCTCCTCACCTCTGGAATCAACCTGGTGAACTTCCTCTGCACCACCTCCAAAGCCTATATCCTTCCTCAAGTAAGGAGACCAGAACTGCACGCAGTACTCCAGGTGTGGCCTCACCATGTACCCTGTACGGTTACAGCATAACCTCCCTGCTCTTAAATTCAATCCCTCCAGCAATGAAGGCCAATATCCCATTTGGCTCCTTGATAGCCTGCTGCACCTGGAATCCAACCTTTTGAGATTCATGCACAAGCACTCCCAAGTCCCTCTGCACAGCAGCATGCTGCAATTTTTTTACCATTTAAATAATAATCTGATCTTCCATTTTCCCTTCCAAAATGGATGACCTCGCATTTAGCAACATTGTACTCCTTCTGCCAGACCCTGCCCACTCACTTGTCTATATCTCTCTTCAGACTCACCGTATCTTCTGCACAATTTGCTTTTCCACTCAATTTGGTATCATCAGCAAACTTAGATACACTACACTCGGTCCCCTCTTCCAGATCGTTAATGTATCTCAAGAACAGTTGCAGGCCCAGCAGTGACCCCTGTGGCACACCACTCACCACTGATTGCTAACCAGAGTAACATTCCAACTCTCTGCTTTCTATTAGTTAACCAATCCTCTATCCATGCCAATACATCATCCCCAACTCCATGCATCCTTATCTTATGGATAAGTCTTTTATGCGACACCTTATCAAACACCTTCTGGAAATCGAAGTAAATAACACCCATCCGTTCCACTCTATCCACTGCGCTCATTATATCCTCAAAGTGTAAAAACAAAATTACTTTTGAGACTTCATAACATTCTGTAAACACACCAGTGCAAACCTGAGAACAATTATTCTAACTCTTAATCATTAGAGATTTTTATAAGACATAGGAGCAGAATTAGGTCATTTGGCCCATAATGTCTGCACTACATTTCCATCATCAGTCAAGTGCCTATCAACATCTGCTTTAAGTATTCCAAATGACCTGGTCTCCACAACCGACTGTGGCAATGAATTCCATTGATTAAATTCCACTGCTCTGACTAAAGAAATTCCTCCAAATCTCTGTTCTAAAGAGATATTTTTCTATTCTAAGACAATGTCCCCTCTGGTCCTAAGCTCTCCCACTACTGGAAACATCCTCTGCATTTCCACTCTCACAAGGCATTTCAATATTCAATAGGTTTCAATATGATCTCACCTCACTCTACTGAACTCTAGTGAGTACAAGCCCAGAGCTTAAACGTACCTAATATGTTAATCCTTTCATTCCCCGAACCTCCTCTGGATGCTTTACAATGGCAGCACATCCTTTCTAAGATAAAGGGATCCAAAACTGCTCACAACAGTGCAAGTGCAGTCTGGCCAATGCCTTAAAAAGTCTCAGCATTACATTCTTGCTTTCATAGTCTAGTCCTCTCGAAATGAATGCTAAAATGCCATTTGCTTCCTTACCACTGACTCAACCTGAAAATTAAACTTTAGGAAAACCTGCATGAGCACTCTTGAGCTCCTTTGCACCACTGATTTCTGAATTTGCTCCCCAGTTAGAAAATTGTTTACACCTTTATTCCTTCTACCAAATTGCATGATCATACACTTCCCAACACTGTATTCCATCTGCCACTTCTTTGCCTATTCCCCTAATCTGTCTAAATTCTTCTGTGGACTCTCTGCTTCCTCAACACTCCATGACCCTCCACCTAACTGACTCATCCGCAAACTTGACCACAAAACCATCAACTCCGTCATCCAAATGTTGACATATAACATTAAAAATAAGTGGTCCTAACACCAACCACTGTGGAACACCACTGATCACTGGCACCCAACCAAAAATGCCCCCCTTTAATCCCACTCTCTACCTCTTGCCAGTCAGCCAATCTTCTGTCCATGCTAGTATATTTCTTGTAATACCATGGACTCTAATCATGTTAAGGAGCCTCACGTGTGGTAGCTTGTCTAAGTTCTTCTGAAAATCCAAGTAAACAATATCCACTGACTCTCCTTTGTCTATCCTGCCTATTTCCTTAAAGAATTTCAATAGATTTTTCAATCAAGATTTCCCTTCAAAGAAACCATGCTGACTTTTGCCTATTTTATCTAGTGCTTCCAGGTACCCCGAACCGCAACCTTAATAGTGGACTCCAACATCTCCCCAACCTCTGATATCAGGCTAACTAGCCTATAAATTCCTGCCTTTTGCCTCCCTCCCTTCATAAAGAGTGGAGTAACATTTGCAATTATTGTAATATCTGTAGTGAGATGCTGAAGATGTTCTATAGGTCAGTTGTGGAGAGCGCCCTCTTCTTTGTGGTGGCGTGTTGGGGAGGAAGCATTAAGAAGAGGGACACCTCACGTCTTAATAAGCTGGTAAGGAAGGCGGGCTCTGTCGTGGGCAAAGTACTGGAGAGTTTAACATCGGTAGCTGAGCGAAGGGCACTGAGTAGGCTACGGTCAATTATGGATAACTCTGAACATCCTCTACATAGCACCATCCAGAGACAGAGAAGCAGTTTCAGCGACAGGTTACTATCGATGCAATGCTCCTCAGACAGGATGACGAGGTCAATACTCCCCAATGCCATTAGGCTTTACAATTCAACCGCCAGGACTTAAGAACTTTTTAAAAGCTATTATTAATGCTTTTTGAGATAGTGATTTAGATGCATATCATATTTTTTACTGAGTTAAGTATTGTATGTTATTAGTTTTGCTACAACAAATGTATGGGACATTGGAAAAAAAAAGTTGAATTTCCCCATGGGGATGAATAAAGTATCTATCTATCTATCTATTTAGTCCTCCGCAACTACTCCAGAATCTAGAGATTCGTGAAACATCATTACTGATGCCTCCACAATCTCTTCAGCCACCTCTTTCAGAACCCTAGGCTGTAGTCCATTTGGTCCATGCAGCTTAGCTACCTACAGACCTTTCAGCTTCCCGAGCATCTTCTCCTTAGAGATAGCAACGACAATCACGTCTGCCCCCAACGTTCTCGAATTTCTGGAATGCTGCTGTTTTTTCCCCCACAGTGAATAATTATACAGTTCATCTGCCTATCCCCCCCCATTTACCCCCAATATTCAGTAGGTTTCGATAAGATCCTCATTTTTTATAAAATTTCAGTCAGAACAGACCCAGAGTCATCAACGCTCTTCAAACATTAACCCTTTCAATCCTGGGATCATTCTCATTAACCTCCTCTTGCCCTTTACAATGCAGGCACATCAGTTTTAGATATGAAGCCCACAACTGCTCACAGTACTCCAAGTGTGGTCAGCATTACATCCTCGTACTTGTATTCCAGCCCTCTCAAAATGAATTGATATAACTGATGAAAGTCATAAACTGCTCAACTATGGTTTTTTTTTTGCACTGTTAATTATTGGCACAGATCTGGATGGTAAATAAGATTTTTTTCTCTCTCTCACAGGATAGCCAAGATTTGTAACACTCCATCTGAACCACAGAAGCTGACTTACAGGAGGAGGCCTTTCAGCCCATTGTGTCTAAACTGGCTGGAATCAGGGTGGATTGATCGTTGTTTTTGATCTCTAGCCCTGATTGATAATGGCATATCAAATCCCCACTTAAGCAAATGACATCTGATCATTTACAGTAAGCAAGCTGCTAAATGTACAGTTAGCTTATTTTTATCAAAATATGTATTTGTTTTTTCTAAGCAGACAGTTCATTGCAGCACCATGTGGCTTAGTTTGGCATTATTCTTGTTGGATAGGTACTTCCTGTGACAGAAATGATTGTAAATGCACTCAGTCCTTACTTTATTAAGTATACCTGTACAACTGCTTGTGAATACAAATATCTAATCAGCCAATCATGTGGCAGCAACTCAATGCATAAAAGCTTGCAGACATGGTCAAGATGTTCAGACCAAACACCAAAATGGGGAAGAAATGTGACCTCAGTGACTTTGTCCGTGGAATGATTGTTGGTTTCGGACTGATTGGTTTGAGTATCTGAGAAATTACTGATCTCCTGGGATTTTTACACACACCAGTCTCTAGAGTTTATAGAGAACATTGCGAGAACAAAACAAAACACCCAGTGAGGGTCAGTTCTGTGAGGAAACTGCCTTGTTAATGAGGGAGCTCAAAGGGGAATGGTCTGACTCGTTCAAGCTGACAGGAATGCGAAAATAACTCAAATAGCCATGTGTTACAACCGTGGTGCGCAAAGAGCATTTCTGAATGCACATGTTGAATTTGGAAGTGGACGAGCTACAGCAGCAGAAGACCATGAATATACATTCACAGGCCACTTTTTAAGTACAGGAGTGTAAATCAGGGTTCAATTCCCACCACTACATTCTCCCCTTGACCCTGTAGAATTTCTCTGGGTGCTCCAATTTCCGCCCACATTTCATAAACAGGGAGGTTAGGGTTAGAGAGTTGTGGACATTGTATGCTGGCGTTTGGAGCAGAGCGACTCTTCCAGCCTGACCCCACGCATATTCGGATTGTGTTAGTCGTTGACGCAAAAGACACATTTCACTGAAAGTTTTGATATTTAATCCATTTATTTTATTTAGAGATACAGCAGGGAATAAGGCTTTTTGGCCCTTCAAGACCCAACAACCAGTGACAACACTGATTTAACCCCGACAATTACAGGGCAAGTTACAATGACCAATTAACTTACCGAAAACAACTTCGGAATGTGGGAGGTAACCAGGGCACCAGGGAAAACCCACGTATTCTATGGGGAGAATGTACCAGAGACTCCTAGCAGAGGACACAGGGATTGAGCTCTGAACCCCAATATCTCAAGCTGTAATAATGTCACACTAACCACTAAGCTACCATGGGACCCAATTTGATTTACAAATGACAAATAAAAGTAATATGTAACTTCATCCATAAATGCGGTAATGGCTTCAGCCTTCACCAAGCTTCCAGGCAGTGAGCTCTACGTCCCCTACACATATTCAGTAGAACAACATTCTGCTCGAAAGTCATCATATCCTTTAGATAGCTAAACCTATACCTCTAAATTGATTCCATAAACACTTCCAATATTCTATCAAGGAGCCAGTCTGGCCTCAAGTGACTCAACCTGTAAAAAATTGTTCACTCTCCCCTCTGGAAGTTTTCATGTTTTATTGTTTTACAACATTGAATCACAGTGGATTTAACTTGGCTTTTTTAATGCTGATCAACAGAAAAAGACACTTCCACGTCAAAGTGAAAACAGATCTCTACAAAGTGCTCTAAATTAATTACAAGTATAAGACACATAATAATTGATTGCATAAGTATTCACTCCTTTTAATGTGACACACCAAATCATCACTGGTGCAACCAGCTGGTTTTAGAAGTCACGTAATTAGTTAAATGGAGATTACCGTGTGCAATCAAGGTGTTTCAAATGATTGTAGTAGAAATACACCAGCATCTGAAGGTCCAACTACAGCTGATCAGTACCCCAGCAAAAACTGCACCATGAAGACATAAGTACACTCCAAGCAACTCTATGAAAAGATTACTGAAAAGCACAAGGAGATGGATACAAGAAAATTTCCAAGTCACTGAATATCTCTTGGAGTACAGTTAAGTCAATCATCAAGAAATGGAAAGAATATGGCACAGCAGTAAACCTGCCTAGAACAGACCAATCTCAAAACCTGATTGACCATATGAGAAGGGGTCTAGTGAGAGGGGCCACCAAGAGACCTATGATAGCACTAGAGGAGTTCCAAGCTTCAGTGGCTGAGATGGGAGAGACTGTGCATACAACAACTGTTGCCTGGGTGCTTTACCAGTTGCAGCTTAATGGGAGAGTAACAAAGAAAAAGCCACTGTTGAAAAAAAATCACATAAATCTCAAATATAGTTTGCCGAACGGTATGTGGGATAATACAAAGTCAGCTGGAAGAAGGCTCTATGATCTGATTTAACCAAAATTGAGCTTTTTTGGCCATCAGACTAATAGCTATGTTTGACGTAAGCCGAACATCACAAATCATCAAAAACATACCATTCCTACCATGAAGCATGGTGCATCATGCTGTGGGGATGCTTCACGGCAGCAGGCCCTGGAAGCCTTGTAAAATAGAGGGTAAAATGAACATAGAACGTAGAACTGTACCGCACAGTATAGGCCCTTCAACTCACAATGTTGTGCTTACCATTTAACTATCTTCAAGATCCACCTTCCCTCCCACATAGCCCTTCTTCTTTCTTTCACCCATGTGCCTATCAACAAATCTCTTAAGTGTCCCTAACGTGTTTCTCTCTACCACCATCACTCACAGTGCATTCCATGCACCCACCACTCCCTATGTAAAAAAACTACCTCTGATATCACCCTCTACTATCCCCTCAACCTCAAAGTTATGCCCCCTTGTATTAGTCAAAAGGTCTATAGTTTTGTTTGATTTATACTTTTGAATAAAAGGCATCACCATCTTATTAAGAAGATACACTGTATGAGATGGTGCCTGTCTTAATGTTCCATCTGACATAATCTAGAAAGCATCAGACAGTAAACAACAAGATCTTTCTGACTAGACATTTGTGCCTATTGCCAAAGAAACCTAGAAACATAGAAAACGTACAGTACAATACATGCCCTTTGGCCCACGAAGCTGTGCCAAACATGTACTTACTTTAGAGATTAACTAGGATTACCCATAATCCATTATTTTTCTAAGTTCCAAGTACCTGTCCAGGAGTCTCTTAAAAGACTCTATCATATCCACCTCCACCACCGTCGCCAGCACACTCACCACCCTCTGCGTAAAAAACTTCCTCCTGAAATCTCTTCTGTTCCTAATTCCAAGCACCCTAAAGCTGTGCCCTCTCGTGTTAGCCATTTCAGCCCTGGGAAAAAGCCTCTGACTATCCACACGATCAATGCCTCTCATCATCTTACACACCTCTATCAGGTCACCTCTCATCCTCCATTGCTCCAAGGAGAAAAGGCCAAGTTCACTCAACCTATACTCATAGTACATGCTCCCCAATACATGCAACATCCTTGTAAATCTCCTCTGAACCCTTTCTATTGTTTCCACATCCTTCCTGTTTTGAGGTGACCAGAACTGAGCACAGTACTCCAAGTGGGGTCTGACTAAGGTCCTATATAGCTGTAACATTACCTCTCGTCTCATAAACTCAATCCCACAGTTGATGAATGTCAGTGAACCATATGCATTCTTAACCACACAGTCAACCTGCCTATCAGCTTTGAGCATTCTATGGATTCGGACCCCAAGATCCCTCTGATCCTCCACACTGCCAAGAGTCTTACCATTCATACTATATTCTGCCATCATATTTGATGCACCAAAATGAACCACCTCACACTTATCTGGGTTGAACTCCATCTGCCACTTCTCAGCCCAGTTTTGCATCCTATCAATGTCCTGCTGTAAACTCTGACAGCCCTCCACATTATCCACAACACCTTAACCTTTGTGTCATCAGCAAATTTACTAAACCATCCCTCCACTACCTCATCCAGGTCATTTATAAAACTCACGAAGAGAAGGGGTCCCAGAACAGATCCCTGAGGCACCCCACTGGTCACCGACCTTCATGCAGAATATGACCTATCTATAATCACACTTTGCCTTCTGTGGGCAAGCCAATTCTAGATCGACAAAGCAAGGTCCCCTTGGATCCCATGCCTCCTTACTTTCTCAATAAGCCTTGCATGGGGTACCTTATCAAATGCCTTGCTGAAATCCATAAACACTACATCTACAGCTCTACCTTCATCAATGTATTTAGTTGCATCCTCAAAAAATTCTATCGGGCTCGTAAGACATGACCTTCCTTTGACAAAGCCATCCTGACTATTCCAAACCATATTATGCCTCACCAAATATTCATAGATCCTGACTCTCAGGATCTTCTACATCAACTTACCAACCACTGAAGTAAGACTTACTGGTCTATAATTTCAGGGGCTATCCCTACTCCTGTTTTATAGAATAAGGTAACAACATCTGCAACCCTCTAATCCTCCGGAACCTCTCCTGTTCCCACTGATGATGCAAAGATCTTTGCCAAAGGATCAGCAATCTCTTCCCTCACCTTCCATGGTAGCCTGGGGTATATCTCGTCTGGTCATGTTGGAAGACTTGTCCAGCTTGATGCTTTCCTAAAGCTCCAGCACATCCTCTTTCTTAATGTCTATATGCTCAAGCTTTTCAGTCCACTGTAAATCATCCCTACAATTGCCAAGGTCCTTTTCTGTAGTGAATACTGAAGCAAAGTATTCATTAAGTACCTCTGCTATTTCCTCTAGTTCCATACACTCTTTTCCACTGTCACACATGATTTGTCCTATTATCTCACATCTTATCCTCTTCCTCTTCACATACTTGTAGAATGCCTTGGGGATTTCCTTAATCCTGCCCGCCAAGGCCTTCTCATGGCCCCTCTGGCTCTCCTAATTTCATTCTTAAGCTCCTTTCTGCTAGTCTTATAACCTTCTAGATCTCTATAATTACCTATCTTTTTGAACCTTTTGTAAGCTCTCCTTTTCTTTTTGATGAGATTTCTAACAGCCTTTGTACACCACAGTTCCTGTACCCTACCATTCTTTCCATCTCATTGGAACATACCTATGCAGAACTCCACACAAGTATCCCCTGAACATTTGCCATATTTCTGACGTACATTTCCCTGAGAGCATCCATTCCCAATTTATGCTTCCAAGTTGCTGCCTGATAGCTTTTTATTTTCCCTTTCTCCAATTAAACACTTCCTTAATTTGTCTGTTCCTATTCCTCTTCAATGCTACAGTAAAGCAGATAGAATTGCGATCACTATCTCCAAAATGCTCTCCCACTGAGAGACCTGTCTCCTGACCAGGTTCATTTCCCAATACCAGATCAAGTACAGTCTCTTCTCTTATAGGCTTATCTACATATTGTGTCAGGAAACCTTCCTGAACACACCTAACAAACTCCACCCCATCAAAACCCCTTGCTCTCAGGAGATGCTAATTGATATTTGGGAAATTAAAATCTCCCATCATGACAACTCTGTTATCATTACACCTTTCCAGGATCTGTTTCCTACCTGCTCCTCAATATCCCTGTTACTATTGGGCAGCCTATCAAAAACACCCAATAGAGTTATTGACTCCTTCCTGTTGCTAACCTGCACTCACAGAGACTGAGTAGACAATCCCTCCATGACTTCCTCCTTTTCTGCAGTCGTGACACTATCTCTGATCAACAGTGCCATGCCCCCACCTCTTTTGCCTCCCTCCCTGTCTTTTCTGAAACATCTAAAGTCTGGCACTCCAAGTAACCATTCCTGCCCTAGAGCCATCCAGCTCTTTGTGGGCACCACATCATAGCTCCAAGTATTGATCCACACTCTAAGCTCATCTGCTTTGTTCATAATGCTTCTTGCATTAAAATAGACACATCTCAAACCATCAGTCTGAGGGCATCCCTTCTCTATCACCTGCTTATCCTCCCTCTCACACTGTCTCCAAGCTTTCTCTATTTGTGAGCCATCCTCTTTTTCCCCCATCTCTTCAGTTCAGTTCCCACCCCCCAGCAATTCTAGTTTAAACTCTCCCCAATAGCCTCAGCAAACCTCCCTACCAGGATATTCGTCCCCCTCAGATTCAAGTGCAACCTATCCATTTTGTGACCCCAAAGGAGGTCCCAATGATCCAGAAATCTGAATCCCTGCCCCCGCTCCAATCCTCAGCCATACATTTATCCTCCACCTCACTCTAATCCCATACTCACTGTCATGTGGCACAGGCAGTAATCCCGAGATTACTACCTTTGAGGTCCTGCTTCTCAACTTCCTTCCTAACTCCCTGTAGTCTGTTTTCAGGATCTCCTCCATTTTCCTACCTATGTCGTTGGTACCAATATGTACCACGACCTCCGGCTGATCACCTTCCCACTTCGGGATATCGTGGACATGATCAGAAACATCCCAGAACCTGGCACCTGGGTGGCAAACTACCACCCGTGTTTCTTTCCTGCATCCACAGAATTGCCTCTCTGACCCCCAAACTACAGAGTCCCCTATCACTGCTGCCATCCTCTTCCTTTCCCTACCCTTCTAAGCCAGAGGGCCAGACTCAGCACCAGAGGCACGACCACCGTTGCTTCCCCAAGGTAGGTCGCCACTCCCCCCGGCAGTACTCAAACAGGAGTACTTATTGTTAAGGGGACAGCCACAGGGGTACTCTGTAGTATCTGACTCTGCCCTTCCCTCTCCGGACTGTTACCCACTTATCTGTCTCCTGAGGCCCCAGTGTGACTACTTGCCTATAGCTCCAATCTATCACCTCCTCACTTCCCCTGACCAGACGAAGGTCATCAAGCTGCATCTCCAGTTCCCTAACCCGGTCCCTAAAAAGCTGCAGCTCAATGCCTGTGGCGCAGATGTGGCCGTCCGGGAGGCTAGGAATCTCCCAGACATCCCACATCTGACACCCAGCACAAAACACCAAATTACAGACATACTTCCTCTGTAGACTGGACTTGACAAGTGCTGTTCACTCACAATCCCCAGGAAATCTGACAGAGCGTGATCAGTTTTGTAAAGAAGAATGGGTAACATTTGCATTGTCCAGATGTGCAAAGCTGATAGAAGCCTATCCACACAGCCTTAGGACTGTGATTGCTGCCAAAGGTGCATCAACTAAACAGTGACTTGAAGGAGGTGAGTAATTATGCAATCAATTATTTTGTGTTGAATAATTGTAATAAATTCAGGCTACAAATGATTGTAGAAATTTATTTTCACTTTGACGTGAAAGTGTCTTTTCTATTGATCACTGTCAAAAAAGCCAAACCAAATCCAATGTGATTCAATACTGTGAAACAATATAATATGAAAACTTCTGGGGGAAGGGTTTTATATTTTATAGGCACTGTAAGTGATCTTCTTTGATTCCAGTGAATGGGTACATAATAGCAAATTTTACGACAGATGCCTGTGATATTAAACTTGATTCTGCTGGAGACGTCATGCATACTCGATCAATGCTATAATCCAAGTCCTTCTCCAAACTGCCTCTTCTCTATTCATGGCCTATTCAAACTTTGAATATTCTTTCTTACATCATCTTGTAATTTTACACATAATTGCCATAGCTTGCAGAAATTATTTTCTTCTTTCATTTGAAAAGATCTGTTACCAAATCTTGTTATTTCTCTGTCGGTAGCCCCTCAGGGTTATGGATGTCAAGCTTCCTAATGTGGTGAAAATTGGAAGATGCCTGTCTGTGATTTCCTTTTGATAGCAGTGACTGTTGTAAATGACATAAATCATTACAAACTAACTCAACTGAGAATCTCCAGTGACCAAAAGGTCACATACCTGGAAAACATAAAAGTATGTTGGATTTCATTTGTACCGATGTTGAAAGTCATATTCAGTATGATATGAACAGCAGCTCGGGAGGGAGAAATCCAGTTAGCTAAAATCACACAAACAATTCCCAACGTATTCACTATTGAAACCAGTAGGAAATCATTAATCTAATATTAAGGAGCATAAAATACATGAACAAAGGAAAAACTTATCAACATCTCATTAACTGGAGAATTTCATTAAATGCTTCAAAACACTTCTAAAAACCTACTTTTTTACTTGACCTACATAAGCCTTTGTAAAAAGTAGCACTTTATATTCCATCTAGGAAGCCTCCAATCTGATGTAATGTATATCGATTTCACCTTCCATGAAAAAACATTTTCCCTCAACCTCCCCTCTTCTTCTGTACCCTTCTCTGGGCTCTTACCTCACCCTGGTGCCCCTACTTTCTCCTGTGGTCCACTCCCCTCTCCAGCCCTTTACCTTTCCCACCCACCTGGCTTCACCTATCACCTTCTAGCTATCCTCCTTCCCTTCCCCATCCCTTTTATTCTGGCACCTCCCCCTTCCTTTCCAGACTTGAAGAAGTGTCTTAGCTTGAAGCATCAACTGTTTATTCATTTCCATAGTTCCTCCAGCATGTTGTGTGTGCTACTTTGGATTTCCAGCATCGGCAAACTTTCTCGTGTTTAGGATTAATTAATGACTATTACAGCCCTGTGATAAACGTGCCTGCTGGCTGTCCACACTATCTATGCATCTTATCATCTTATCCCCCTCCCTACAAGTGTATCTACAAGTCCACCACCACCAGGACTACATGTCATTCTGAAACTTCTTTCCCGTAGCTATCCAGCATCTGAACAAAACTCACGCACTAAATGACCCTGCACAACATTCTGTAAATGGTCTTTCCTGCTCTCCTTCTTCTGCTGACAATTAAAGAGTCTGTCTATATGTCAGAATCAGATTTATTATCACTGACATGTATCGTGAAATCTGTTAACTTAGCAGCAGCAGTTTAATGCAAAACACAGTAATATGGAAAGAAGGAAAAAATAAGTAAAATCATATATATATTGAATAACTTAAAAACAGTGCAAAAACAGAAACATGATATATTTAAAAAGTGAGTTTCTGTTCATGAGTTTAATGTCCATTTAGGAATTGTACGGCAGAGGGGAAGAAGCTGTTCCTGAATGGCTGAGTGTGTGCCTTCAGGCTTCTGTCCCTCTTCACTGATGGTAACAGTGATAAGAGGGCATGTCCTGGGTGATGGGAGCCTTAATAATGGACGTCATCTTTCTGAGGCACCACTCCTTGAAGATGTCTTGGGTACTACAGAGGCTAGTACTCAAAATGGAGCTGACTAATTTTACGACTTTCTGTAGCTCCTTTCAGTCCTGTGCAGTAGCCCCCCTCCCCCCCCCCCACAGCCCACCACCGTCCCCATAGTCGGGCAGTGATACAACTGGTTCACATTCCTTTAAGTTTGATTATTGGTGTTTACGCACGACACCGTTCCGCTAATTGTTGATAGCTCATGACTATTGTAAGAGTTTCTGAACTGCCCTTGATGAATCTGCCTCTCCATCCATTCAGCACTCCATTTGTAAAGTACCTACCTCTGACATCCCCCTGTACTTTCCTCCAATCACCTTAAATGAGCACCCCTTGAATTAGCCATGTCAGCCCTGGGGAAAAAGTCTGGCTATCCATTTGATCCCTGCCTCTTATCATCTCATACATTTTGTACAAAGGAGTTTGTATGCTCTCTGTGACTGTGCTTGTTCATTCTCCTGGTTTCCTCTCACATTCCAAAGTCAAACAGATTAGTGTTGGTCACATGGATGCAATTGGCCTGTTTGGGCTAGGAGGGCATGTTATCATGCTATATTTCAAAATAAGCAAAACAAATAAATAGAGCTTCCACAGGACAGGAAATCAATAGAGGGCAACTTCAATATATTCCGCAATACAAACTGGGTAAAAATTTCTAAATACACGACCTCCAAGAGCAGAATGTCAATATCTCACAAGCATTTTTACATTGCTTTAGAAGGATTCCAGCCTCCCCTCCAAACACCATGCCAAGCATCACTCACCACACGGGATGAAACCATCAGAACACTTCACATCAAGCAAGCACTAATCCATCGAATTAGCAAGAGCATGAATGCTAACATGTCAGGACACTGCATACTCATATTTTAAATGTTTTCTTCCCCCCAAAAGAAGCCTCCCAGTTGCTTTTAACTTCAGTAAACCCTCCTAGTTGAATTAAATGGCATGCTTCAAAATAATTATCAAAACCTATTACTAGGATTTATTGTTCCATTTTTTAAAATTTATGTAGCTATGCACATGCTCAAGCAATTTATCACGCAAACGTACTTAACCCTTACTGTTGACGTTACTGTCAACTGCTTGATTACACTATATTGTGGAATGATTATATAAAGCCAATTACATAATGTTGCAGGACTTTTTAATGTATTGCAATACATTTTAAATGTGTTGCAAAATTGTGAGGGGCAGTAAATTATGTCCGCTTTTAATTACCTGTATGTTGATTAATTTATAAGAATGAAAACAATTTGGAAAAAGAAAAAAAACTTATCATGTTTTAGTAATTAATCTTAGTTACTGCCCTTCAGTTTACCAAGTACAATCTGACTAAGGAATAAATATTAACAAAGAACTAGTAAACTTCATCAAAGTATCTCCTGAAATGTCTGAGGAGAGAGCAGAAGAGATCTCACTTTAGCATTTTACCCATCAGTACACCTTTCCCTCAATATGACACAATCATCAATCTATAGTTACGATTGGAACACGAATCCTATGACCCAGAGGTAAAAGTGCTACTATCAAAGCCATCCAGAGATCGAGTCGTATGAGTAACCTCTTCGACATTAAGCACAGTCAAATCTACACCCACAAGTAACTTGCAAATTAGAAGACTTACTCTGGTGATGAGATGGAGATACATCTCTACCAAAGGAGGTTTAAGGTGCTCCTTCCCTCTGCTAACTTGCAGGTCACCCTTGGGCAGAGTGTAGCACCTGCTTTGCCCCCTGATCAGGGTCATGTGAAGCCACGGGAGCAGGTATGCATGGTATTATGAGCAGCTGATGCATATCACGTCTTGGTTATGTGACCACTGACACCAGGCAGACAATCTCTGAAGAGTCAACCGTCTTGTAAAGACACCACCCAGACAAAGGCAACATCAAACTAGTTCCGTAGAACCATCATGGTCAAAGACTATGATCACCCACGTCATTCAACACAGCACATAATGATGATGATGACACTGGTGATGCAGGCACATGGAAAACAAGCACTAAAATAATAGACAAAGATGATCAGTTCCATTTTGCTGAGAATCGGACATGATTCAGTTATTAAACACACAAGGTTCTGCAGATGCTGAAAAACTTGAGCAACACACTCAGAATGCTGGAGGAACTCAACACTCCTGATGAACATAAAGCACAGAACAGTACAGAACAGAAACAGGCCCTTCAGCCCACAACGCTTAGCCGAACCAATTAAATTCATAATCAAATGGCCAACTAAACTAATCCCTTATGCTAACAATGTTCCTATCCTTCCATTTTCCTCATATTCATGTATCCTTCTGAATGTCTCTTTAAAGTTCCTAATGTATCTGCCTCTACCAGCACCCCAGGCAGCGCATTACAGGCCTCCACCACACTCAGTGTAAAAACAACATCCCCCACACATCTCATTGGAAACTATCCCCTCTCACCTTAAATGAATGCCCTCTGATATTAGACATTTCAATGCTGGGAAAAAATACACTGTCTGTCTACTCAATCTATGCCTCTCATAATCTTACCAACCTCTAGCAGATCTCCCCCAGCCTCCACCGCTCCAGATAAAATAACCCAAGTTTGTCTAACTTCTTGTAAAAGCACATGCCCTCTAATCCAAGCAACATCCTGGGCCCTCACCAAAACTCGACATCCTTTCTATAAAGGAGCGCTCAGAACTGCATGCAATTTCCAGACACAACCTAACTGAAGTTTTATAAAGCTGCAACGCAACTTCCTGACTTTTGAACTCAATGGCTTGACTAACATGGGCATATATACAATATACCTTCTTAACCACATTATCAACCTGTGTAGCCACTTTCAGGTAACTATGAACTTGGACACCAAGATCCCTCAGCTCATCAACACTGTTAAAGGTCTTGCCCTTAACAGTGTACGGTCTCTTTGCATTTGCCCTCTCAAGGTGCAACACTTCACATTTGATCAGGTAGAACTTCACCTACCATTTCTCCACCTATATCTGCAACTGATCCATATTCCACTGTATTCTTTGTCAGTCTCCTACGCTACCCACAACACCACCAATCTTTGTATCAACTGCATACTTACAAACCTACCCATCTATATTTTCATCCAAGTTATTAATCTACATCACAAACAGCAGAAGTCCCAATACAAATCCCTGTGGAGCACCACTAATCACAGACCTCCACTAGAATAAGTCCCTTCGATCAATGTCAGCTGGTGGCGCAGTGTGATCAGCGCCGGGCTCAAGAACGGAGGTTCCCGAGTTCGATCCAGTGCCAGATCACTTCCGAGTGCACTCTCCATCCGTGCCAGATTGATGCCGAACTGCCACCTCCAATTTAAATTCCCACGCGGGATGTTGTGGAGGATCAAATACCCAAAAACTCAAAATCCAAATGTCCTCTGTCTTCTATGAGCCAGCCAGTTCTGAATCCAAACAGCCAATTCACCATGGATCCCATGCATCTTAATCTTCTGAATGAGACTCCCATGAGGTACCTTGTCAAACACCTTACTAAAATCCATGTAGACAACATCAATGACTCTGCCTGCATCGACTACCCTCATCAAATCAACAAAAACTCCATCAAGTTAGTAAGGCATGACTTGTCCCATACAAAGTTATGCTAGCTCTCCCTACTTAGGCCACAGTTTTCCAAATGCTCATAAATCCTATCCCTAATAATTCTCCCTAGTAACTCACTGGGCTATGGTTTCCAAAATTAATCCTGGTTCTCTTCTTGAATAATGGAGCAAAGTTAGCTACTAGCCAGACCTCTGGGACTTTGCCTATGGCTAGAGTGGACATGAAGATATTGATCAGGTCCCCAGCAATCTCATTTCTTGCCTCTCAATAACATGTGCATATCCCATCAGGCCCTGGGGACTTAACAACATTAATGCCCTTTAAGTGATTCAACATTACTTCCTCCCTTACCTCAAAATGCACTGGCATGTAAATATGCTCACCACTGATTTCTCTATCCTCCGTGTCCTTCTCCTTGATAAATACTGATGTAAGATACTCACTAAGGGCTTCAGCCACATCCTCTGCATCCAATCAAATGTTCCTCCCATTATCTTTGAGTGGTCCTACCTTCTCCCTAGTTACCTTCTTGCTCCTGATCTATGTATAGAATGCTTTGGGATTCTCTTTAATCGTACGTGCCAAGGAATTTTCATGGCCCCTCCGAGCTTTCCTAATTCCCTTCTTGATTTCTTTTCTGGTTTTTTATAATCCTCAAGGGCTCAGCTTGATTCTAGCTTTCTAAGCTGTGCATACTCTTCTTTTTCTTCTTGACTATATACATCTCCTCTCTCTACATCAAAGATTCTCTTACCTTGCCATCCTTGTCCGTCCTTCTGACTGGAACACACCTGTCCTGTACTCTGTGCAGTTGGACTTTAAACATCCTCCACACATCAGCTGTGGACATGCCCAAAAACAGGCATTCCCAACTAACTCTTCCTAGTTCCTGCCTGAAGCTTTCAGAAATTACCACGTCCCAATTTAATACTCTCCTACAAGGTCCATACTTACCCTTATCTATACCTATTGTAAAACTTGAGCTGTGGTCACTGATCCCTAATTGTCCACCCACTGAAAGGTCAATCTGGCCAGGCTCATTACCCAACACCAGATCCAGAAACAGCCCCTCTCTTAGTTGGACTATCTAGATATTAATTTAAAAAAACCTTCCAGGATACACCTTACAAATTCTGCTCCATCCAAACCTCTTGCGCTCAGAAGGTATCAGTTAATTTTAGGGAAGTTGAAGACCCCAATGATAACACCCCTACTGTTTTTACATCTTTCCTTAATCTGCCTGGATGTCTGTTCTTCAATGTCCGGGAGGTCTGCAGTAAAATCCCATCAGAGTGACTGCATCCTTCATATTTTTGAGTTCTACCCTAAATTCAGTGGACAAGCCTTCCATTATGCCCCTCTGAGTGCAGCTGTGATATTGTCACTGACTAGTAGTGCAACTCCCCCCTCCCCACTTTTACCTTCTTTTCTTTCATTTCCAAAACATCAAAACCCGGGGACATTAAGTACCTGTTCCTGTCCCTCTCTCAGCCACGTCTCTGTAATGGACACAACATTGTAGTTCCATGTACTGATCCATGCCCTGTTCATCTTATATACTCATAATATTCCTGGCATTAAATTACACACACTTCAAACTATCCGATCCATCGTTTCTATTACTTTTTGCTTCTGCCTGTTTTTACTAATTTCCTCTCCGTCCTTCCACTTTCAGACGTGATTCTCTGGTCCATATGCCCCTGCCAAACTAGTTTAAACCCTCCTGAGTAGCACTAGCGGCCATTCTGGCCAAGGTATTAGTTCCCCTCCAGTTTAGTGCAACTGTCCCTCTTGTACAGGTCAACCCCTGCCCCAAAAGAGGTTTCAAACATCCAACAATCTGAAACGCTGCCCCCTGTACCAGTTCCTCAGTGATTCATTCATCTTCACAATCATCCTATTCCTGCCCTGACTAGCACATGGCACCGGGAGTAATCCAGAGATTACTACCACATCCTCTGCATCCAATCAAATGTTCCTCCCGTTATCTTTGAGTGGTCCCACCTTCTCCCTAGTTACCTTCTTGCTCCTGATCTATGTATAGAATGCTTTGGGATTCTCTTTAATCGTACGTGCCAAGGAATTTTCATGGCCCCTCTGAGCTTTCCTAATTCCCTTCTTGATTTCTTTTCTGGTTTTTTATAATCCTCAAGGGCTCTGCTTGATTCTAGCTTCCCTTCCCTAACTCTCCACACTCACTGTGCAGGACCTCGTCCCCCTTCCTACCTAAGTCACTTATGCCATGAAGAGTGTGAGCCTGAAACACCAAGAGAGGTGAGGAGAACAGACAGGGTAAGAGGGTAACTAGAATGGGGAGTGGAAAAAGAGAGAAGGGGGAAAGTGTAGATATGATCAAAAGTTAAAGAAGTCAATGATCATAAAGAAGTCGATGATCATGCCATAAAGTTGGAGGCTACCCAGACGGAATATAAGGTGATGCTCCTCCAACCTGGGTGTGGCCCCATCATGGCAGTAGAGAAAGCCATGCAGCGACACGTTGGAATGGGACTGGAAAGTCAAGTTGAAATGGGCGGCCACCAGGAAATGCCACGTTTGAGGCAAACAGAGTGAAGGTGCCAATACACTTACTGACTTTTGAGGTTTGAACTTATAGCCGCATCCTGCAGGTTTCAGTAACCTTCTCTTTACCAAAGCTCAGAATCTCAGATACTGACAGACACAAAACAGGTCGGAGGCTTGTTCACAAAATCCTCTTGGCTGCTACCACCGATTGATGAGAGATCTTTTGCCATCCTCATATCACCTTAGCCGCGTATTCCGCTCTACGTGGCTATTATTTATCCAAACACAGAAGGCAGGGCCGACTAGTACACTGAGCAACTGTTTTCTATAGAGCTTGAAATGAATGGAAGATAATCCAACAATGGTCTCTGTAAACATCTGAAACTTGACTAGAAACTTGATGAGGTACCGGTGTCTATGATGAATAGAGCTGAGCACCAAGGGTTCTTCCTTGTGCTATATATTATGTTGAGCTGTGACCAGTTAAGAGTGGGTTCGCTTGAAGCAAGTTTGTTCAAAACAAAAGCTTAATTAGTGTGACAGACTGACTGACATAATTACCTCCCTGCTCATCATTACTTCTGGTGAACCTTAGGTGTGTAACCTTTAACCCTTTTCTCACCAGCACACATGGCCAGTGCCCTTATATGCAACTACTTCTGGGAACACGAAATACACACATAGAACCCCAATGAAAGGGATCTGCTCTAACTGATCAGGGGTCTCAGCCCGAAATGTCAACTGTACTCTTTTCCATAGATCCTGCCCGGCCTGCTGAGTTCCTCCAGCTAGCATTTTGCGTGTGTTGCTTGGATTTCCAGCAGCTGCAGATTTTCTGTTGCTTGTTCATTCTCTTTTAACTGTGTTACCATCTATTGAGTTAGGAAAGGTTATAATAGCGTGAATATTAATCAGGTAATCAGGGTGCTCTTTGTTTCCTGAATAGGTTTGTTTGTTTATTTATTTATTGAGATACAGCGCTGAATAGGCCCTTCTGGCCCTTTATGCTGTGCCATACAGCTAACCCTAGTCTAATCACAGGACCACTTACAATGACTAATTAACCTACCGACTGGTATGCATGTGGACTGTGGGAAGATACCGGAGCACCCGCAGGAAACCCCGAGACCAAGGGGAGAACAATCAAACTCCTCATAGACCGAGGCGGGAAATGAACCCCAGTCGCCGGTACTGCAAAGCATCTACCCGATCTTTTGAATATTTACATTTACATTTGGCACAGATGTCTTCCCTAGTCTTAGAACCATAGAACATTACAGCACAGAAACAGGCCTTTTGGCCCTTCTTGAGTATCTATCCAATGTAATATTTCTGGGCCAGGCACCTTGTTCTCCTTAAGCTCAGGTAGAATCCCTTTCCTTTCTGCCTTCACACATTCATGAATGCAACAGCTCATGTTCCCAATATTACTTAATACCAGATTTCTGCAATTACACAATTCGTCTTCTTTTGCACATTGGTTGTTTCTGTGTAGTTTTTCATTGATTCACTTGTTTCCTTGTATCTATTGAAAAAGTCCGCCAAAGAAATAAATCCAGGTTAGTATATGGCAACATATGCAGCGTCTATTAAAAGTATTAACCCCCCCTTTAGAAGTTTTCATGTTTTATTGTTTTACAACACTGAATCACAGTGGATTTAATTTGGCTTTTTTTTTGGCACTTATCAACAGAAAAGACTCTTTTGTGTCAAATTGGAAACAGATCTCTACAAAGTGATCAAATTAATTACAAATATAAAACACAAAATAATAGATTGCATAAATATTCATCCCCCTTTAATATGACACACCAAATCATCACTGGTGCAGCCACTTGGTTTTGGAAGTCTCATAATTAGTTAATTGGAGATCACCTGTGTGCAGTCAAGGTGTTTCAATTGACTGTAGTAAAAATACACCTGGATCTGGAAGATCCAACTGCTTGAGAGTGAGTATCCTGGCAAAAACTACACCATGAAGACAAAAGAACACTTCAAGCAACTCTGTGAAAAGGTTATTGGAAAACACAAGTCAGGAGATGGATACAAGAAAATTTCCAAGTCACTCCCCTTGGAGTACAGCTATGTTAATCATCAAGAAATGTAAAGAATATGGCACAGCTGTAAATCTGCCTAGAGCAGGCTGTCCTCAAAAACTGAGTGACCGTGCAAGAAGGGGACTAGTGAGGAAGGCCACCAAGTGACCTATGACAACTCTGGAGAAGTTACAAGCTTCAGTGGCTGAGATTGAAGAGACTGTGCATACAACAGTTGTAGCCCGGGTGCTTCACCAGTCGCAGCTTTAAGGGAGAGTGGCAAAGAGAAAGCCACTGTTTAAAAAACCTACCTGAAATCTCAGCCAGAGTTGCCAGAAGGCATATGGGAGACTCTGAGATCAGCTGAAAGGTTCCATAATCTGATGAAACCAAAATTGAGCTTTTTGGCCATTGGACTAAAGACGATGTTTGGTGTAAGCCAACGCCACACATCATCAAAAACACACCATGAAGCATGGTGGTGGCTGCATCATGCTGTGGGGATGCTTCATTGCAACAGGCCCTGGAAGGCTAGTGAAGGTAGAGGGTAAATTAAATGCAGCAAAATACAGGGAAATCCTGGAGAAAAACCTGATGCAGTCTGCAAGCCAAATGCGACTTGTTTTCCAGCAAAACAATGACCCCAAGCAAAGCCAAAGCTACATAGGAATAGGTTGAAAACATCAGTTAATGTCCTGGAGTGGCCAAGTCAGAGCCTAGACCTCAATCCAATTGAGAATATGTGACCAGACTTGAAAAGGGCTGTTCAAAGAGATGGCTGTTGACTTCAGGAGGGCACGGAGTGACCACTCCCCACGGAACATCGACGGCTCCTCGGTAGAGATTGTAAAGAGCACCAAATTTCTTGGTGTTCACCTGACGGAGAATCTCACCTGGTCCCTCAACACCAGCTCCATAGCAAAGAAAGCCCAGCAGTGTCTCTACTTGTTGCGAAGGCTGAGGAAAGTCCATCTCCCACCCCACATCCTCATCACATTCTGCAGGGGTTGTATTGAGAGCATCCTGAGCAGCTGCATCACTGCCTGGTTCGGAAATTGCACCATCTCGGATCGCAAGACTCTGCAGCAGATAGTGAGGAAAGCTGAGAAGATCATCGGGGTCTCTCTTCCCGCCATCACGGACATTTACACTACACGCTGCATCCGCAAAGGAAACAGCATTATGAAGGACCCCACGCACCCTTCATACAATCTCTTCTCCCTCCTGCCATCTGGGAAAAGGCTCCGAAGCATTCAGGCTGTCACGGCCAGACAATGTAACAGTTTCTTCCCCCAAGCTATCAGACTCCTCAATACCCGAAGCCTGGACTGACACCTTGCCCTACTGTCCTGTTTATTATTTATTGTAATGCCTGCACTGTTTTTGTGCACTTCATGCAGTCCTGTGTAGGTCTGTAGTCTAGTGTAGCTTTCTCTGTGTTTTTTTTATTATTACGTAATTCAGTCTAGTTTTTGTACTGTGTCATGTAAACCATGGTCCTAAAAAACGTTGTCTCATTTTTACTATGCACTGTACCAGCAGTTATGGTTGAAATGACAATAAAAGTTGACTTGACTTGACACTCACGATCCCCATGCAATCTGACAGAGCTTGAGCAGTTCTGTAAAGAAGAATGGGGAAAAATTGCAGTGTCCATTTGCAGAAAGCTGATAGAGTTATCCACACAGACTCAAAGCTGTAATTGGCTCCATTGGTGCATCTAATGAATACAGACTTGACGGGATGAATACTTATGCTCTCAAATTATTTTGTGGTTTATATTTGAATTAACTTAGATTACTTTGTAGAGATCTGTTTTCACTTTGACATAAAAGAGTCATGTTCTGTTGATCAGTGTCAAAAAAAACCAAATTCTATCCACTGTGATTCAATGCTGTCGAACAGTAAAATATGAAAGCTTCTAAGAGGGGGTGAATATTTTTTATCAGCACTGTACGAGCTTTGATACTAAATTTATTTTGAACTTTGAAATTTAACAATGGAAAATCTAGTAAATGCTTTTCCATTCCTTTTTTTTAATTCACTGTAACTGGTATTTTATAATTTTACCAACTTCCACCAATTTGCCTCTACTGCTGCTGGGATCAATAAAATCATACTCCATATGAAAAATCAACCCCATGCTGTATAGCTACGAGAGCTGAATGAATCACCCCCATCAACAGTCCAAATCTTCTGAAGACATGCTACAACAAAGTTGTTATATATTCTGCCAAGAAGCTGATAAAAAAATTAGAATATCAATTGATATGAAGAGCAAAATGCAATCATCACCACCCCATGTATTTAGAGATGTTGTGCCTGAACTCCTTGCCTCTGCTGCTTCTGTACTAAAAGGCAACTACACATACTGCAGTTACAGGAATACCTGGTTGATATTATTGCTGGATTACAAAATGTGCTAAAGAAACCTCAGCAGGCCTCAAAGAGAGGATAAAATCATTTTCATGAGTAAGTTGAAAGATAAAGATTAGCTTTATTTGCACATGTGCATTGAACTGTTGAAATGCGTGAAATGTGTCCTTTGGCATCAACGGCCAACGCGGTCTAAGGAGGTGCTAGGGGGAACCCGCATGCTTCTGCCACTGACATAACATGCCCCCACCTTACCAGCCATAACCCGTTTATCTTTGGAATGTGGGAGGAAACTGGAGCACCAAGAGGAAACTCATGCATATAACAATTACAGCACGGAAACAGGCCATCTTGGCCCTTCTAGTCCATGCCGACTGCCTACTCTCACCTAGTCCCACTGACCCGCACTCAACCCATAACCTTCCATTCCTTTCCTGTCTATATACCTATCCAATTTTTTTTTTTAAATGACAATATCGAACCTGCCTCGACCACTTCTACTGGGAGCTCATTCCACACAGCTACCACTCTCTGAGTAAAGAAATTCCCCCTCGTGTTACCCCTAAACTTTTGCCCCTTAACTCTCAACTCATGTCCTCTTGTTTGAATCTCCCCTACTCTCAATGGAAAAAGCCTATCCACATCAACTCTATCTATCCCCCTCATAATTTTAAATACCTCTATCAAGTCCCCCCTCAACCTTCTACACTCCAAAGAATAAAGACCTAACTTGTTCAACCTTTCTCTGTAACTTAGGTGCTGAAACCCAGGTAACATTCTAGTAAATCTCCTCTGTACTCTCTCCATTTTGTTGACATCTTTCCTATAATTCGGTGACCAGAATAATCTCCATGTGGTCATGGAGAAAACGTACAAACTCCTTACCATAATACCATATGAAATAGGAGTAGAATTAGGCCATTTGGCCCATCGAGTCTGCTCTGTCAGTTCATCATGGCTGATCCAGTTTCCCTCACAGCCCTAATCTCCTGCCTTTTCCCCATATCCCTTTCATGCCCTGACCAATCAAGAACTTTTCAATCTCTGTCTTAAATATACCCAATGAGTTGGCCTCCAGAGCCACCTGTGGCAACGAATTCAAGACTCCACGGGCTTACAGGTGGCACTGGGAACTGAAACCCGATCACAGTCCACGTGCTGTAAATGTTACGCTAACTGCTACATTACTGTGTTACTCTTTACACTACGTTGCTGCCCTTACACTAGAGTGTTGCTATGGATACCCAGCAGCTCTTAGGGTGCCATTAAACATGGAAGGGTATCATTTGGGCCAGGTGGACCACATTGGCTTTCTTTGAAGTGAACCCATTCACTTCCCACTCTTACCCACAATGCTGCCACTTTATTTCCCTCAAGAGCCCATCTAATTTCCTTCTGAAGTCGTTATTCACATCCACTTCTGCCATGATGGCAGGAAACACGTTCCAGGTCATCATCACTCACTCGGCAGAAATGCCCAGACTTTAAATTTGTGTTCCCTAGTCTGAGGACATTCAGCTGGGAGGAACAAATTTTCTTTGCTTTCTGTTTCAACACCTGTCAAAATGTTGTATGATCTCTTTAAATCTTTCCGCCACCTCCTTTGCTGGAAGGAGAATACTCCTTGCTTCTCCACAAACTGTAGCCAAGATCCCTCAGATTGTAGCCAAGCTGGTTCAAATGATAACCTTCCATGTTGTAATAACTCCCTTGAAAGCAGTCTGGGTATCCATAGCAACAGACACAAAATGTTTGAGGAAGTCAGCAGGTAAAGCTGCATCTATAGAGAAGAATAAACAGTGGCCATTTCAGGTCAAGACCCTTTATTAGGACTGAAAAGGACAGGGGCAGAAGCCAGAATAAGAAGCTGGGTGGAGGGGTGGTTGTATAAATTGGCAGGTGATAGGCAAGACCAGGTGAGGGCAAAGGTGGATAGAATAAACAGTTGATGTTTTAGGCCAAGATCCATCATCAGACCCAAAATGGTAACTGTTTATACCTCACTGTAGAAGCTACAGAGTGCCTTCAGCATTGTGTGTGTGTGTGTTGCTCAAGATTTCAAAGTGCATTTACTATCAAAGGTTTCCAGCATCTACATCTGTGATATCCATATACCCTTGACTTTCTCATGGATAGAATTTTGTCCTCCATTCAGGGCCTGCTGTTTCAGTGATGGAAGCTACTGACACAATGAAGGAAGCCATGAACACTGCCAGAAATGGAGGACCATCATTGCTACCCTAAATGCCAGCGGCATATGGGACAAAAGAGAGAATGCTAATGAAGAAATGTGAGATTCTAGTGGTATGGCGCCCAGACAATGTCAGCAAAAGAGGTGATCACTGATGTCAGGGAAGGGGGACGATCCCCACTCTCCTGCTTATATCAACAGTGCTGAGGTTGAAAGGGAGTGCAAGTTTCAAGTCCCTAGGAGTAAACATCACCAATAGTCCGTCCTGATCATGGCCAAGATGTCAGGCCCATGAAAGCTCAGCAATGCTTTTCCTTCCACAGGAGGCTAAAGAAATTCAGCATGTCCCTGTCAACTCTCATTAATATCCATAGGTGCACCACAGAAAGAACCAGAGCTTGGTATGGCAACAGCTCTGCCCACAGCCGTAAAAAACTGCAGAGAGGCATGGACACAGATCAGCTCATCACGAAAACCAGCCTCTCCTCTACGGATGCTGTCTAGGCTTCTTGTTGTCTCGGTAAAGCAGCCAGCATAAACAAAGACCCCTCCCACCCCAGATATTCTCTCTTCTCTGTCCTCCCCTCAAGCATAAGATACAGAAGTCTGAAAACATCTAGCACCAAGCTCAAGGACAGCCTCTATCCACTGTCTGAGACTACTAAATAATGGACCTGTTGGATGATAAGAAGGACTTGTGGTCTCATCATGGCCTTGACCTTGACCTCAGCCTGCACCGCACTTTATCTGAAAAACTTTATTCTGTATTTTGTTATCACTTTTCAGTTGTATTCTTCCAAGAGGACCACAACTTTGTCACTGGGTTTGGAAGCATGCATGCTTCAATGACCTGGACAGCTATGCTGGCTGGAGTCATGCCTTTATGCTTTGGCTCTTGGTGGGGTCACCCATGCCAAACAGATCAAAGGGTAAAGGACAGACTAAGAGTGGTCCACTGATCCTTCAGGTTCAGGGATTCAGATCAGGGCTAACCCTGACTGTTAAAATAAACTTGCTATGGAAACGTCTGAGTGTGACGGTATTCCTGAGTCTCCACCCAGGATTTGCGTGGCTGATAGTAGTGAGAACCAAGAGGAAGCTACTGATATGATGAAGGGAGCCCTGAATGCTGCCAGAGATGGAAGACCTCCATTGCTGCCCTAAATGCCAATGGCATAACAGGCAGTCTTTCCTTTTTACTACCTCCATGTACTGATATGATGGAATGATCTATAGATGTCAGGACATGGCATTTTACACTGTGTCCTGATACATGCGACAGTAATACAACAGACAGGAGAAGGTGGAGCAGCCACTGAGAAAATGTAATTGCAACAGAGAAACATATATGTTCATAATGAATAAAAACACAAAATGCTGGCAGAACTCAGCAGGCCAGACAGCATCTATGGGAGGAGGTAGTGACGACGTTTCGGGCCGAAACCCTTCATCAGGAGGGTTCATAATGAAAACTGGTTGAGGAAGGTTTCAAACTTGAATCTAGTCATGGAAGAAAGCCAAGAAGATAAGAAGTGAAAAGATAGGGGGATACCAAGGCTATACCAAACATGTGCTTTTCACTGCATCTCAGTGATAATAATAATTTATCAATTTACCAATTTCTAAACCCTTGTTTGTTTCAAAACAATGTATATACAGGTTATCATTAATCTGTTGAAAAATTAGACCATAAGAACTTGTTGCCACAGGTGGCTGTAGAGGTCAAGTCAGTGGGTATATTTAAGGCAGAGGTTGACAGATTCTTGACTGGTCAGTACATGACAGGATACAGGGAGGAGATTGGGGCTGAGAGGAAAACTGGATCAGCCATGATGAAATAGCAAAAACAGACTCAAAGGACCACATGGCCTAATTTTGATCCTATATCTTATGGTCTTAAGATATAGGAGCAGTTAGGCCATTCAGCCCATCGAGTCTGCTCTGCTATTCATCATGGCTGATTTTTTATGCCTCTCAACCGCATTCTTGTGTCTTTATAAAATTAGCTTTAAAAAAATTTAGATTTTTTTAAAATCAAGGGCCATGATCATTTCCAATCCTTCATCCATTTGTGATTTATTACCTCAGAAGGAGGAAGACCACCACTAATTGCTCAGCAATTTATACTGACCAGATGACATGGACACTGGTAATTGTGCTGAGCAATTCTAGTCTCCGCATAAGCTACTCATTTAACCAGAGAATAGAATCAGGCTCACCAACATGTAGAAATTACTGGAAACACAGCATCTGCAGAAGGAGAAACGGCTGACTCCTCCGATCTGCTCTGCTGAGTTTGTCTAGCATTTTCTGGTTATAGTCATAGAAAATTACAGCACAGAAGTGGGATCTTCGGCTCATCGAGTCCGTGCTGAACCATTTAAACTGCCTAGTCCCACTGACCTACACCCGGACCAGAGCCCTCCACACACCCATCCAAATTTCTCTTAAATGTTGAAATTGATCTTGCATGCCCCACTGGCACTGGCAGCTTGTTCCACACTCTCACAACCCTCTGAGTGAAGAACTTTCCCCTCCCATTCTCCTTTATATTTCAGAATATCTGAAATAGCTGATGTTCCTTTGATTTTCCTAGAGAAAATGCAACTTTAATTTTGAATGTGTTATTTATGTAAGATTTATTTGTTTGTTTTATTGACTACACAAAAGCATTTGATAAAGTGAAGCACAGTAAGTTATTTAAAATATTACAGGAAACTCCAGATCTAGATTCGAAAGACCTCCGCCTAAATCAGAAATCTGTACTGGGAACAAACTGCCACTGTAAGAATAGATGGAGAAGTGAGTCAGTTTACGAAAATCAAGAGAGGCATTAGACAAGGGTGTGTTTTCTCCCCTGATTTGTTTAATGTGTACAGTGAAACAATATTACAAAAATTAAGAGACATCTTGGGAATCAAAGTTGGTGGTGAAAACATCAATAATTTCAGATATGCAGATGACACTGTGTTAATTGCAAGTATGGAGGAAGAACTACAAAACTTAATTGATACAGTTGTTGAAGAAATTGCAAAAATGGGTCTGTCTATCACTTGCAAAAAGACAGAACGTATGGTGATATCCAAAAAGAAGGAGAATTCTATCTGCAGGCTGAGAATAAACGGGGGAGATGTAAAACAAGTACAGAACTTTTGCTACTTAGGAAGCTGGGTGACATCAGATGACAGGTGCGACATGGACATCAAGAGAAGAATAGGGATGACAAAAGACACCTTTATGAGAATGAAGAGTATACTGACCAACACTAAACTAGGCATGACAACCCGCCTCAGAGCACTGAAATGTTACGTTTATCCAGTTACGTTACATGATTCAGAATGTTGGACAATATCTAGTAACATGAGGAAAAGAACTGAAGCAGCAGAGGTGTGGTTTTTAAGGAGGATGCAAAGAATATCATGGACGAAACGAATATCTAACGAGGATGTCATGAGCAGAGCGAGCACAAAAAGAGAAATAATGTATGAGATCATGAAAAGGCAACGTTACTTCACTAGACACGTGATTAGGAAAGAGGAGTTAGAATGCATGGTAATTATGGGAAAGATTGAAGGGAAGAAAACAAGAGGAAGGCAAAGACAAATGAAGATGGAGACAGCAGCCAGAGAACTGGAAATGAATACCAAAGAATTGATCCACTTGACCCGAAACAGGAGTGTGTGGGCCATGGCAGTCAAAGCTCAAACTGGGCATGGCACCTGATGATGATGATGATTTATGTAAAACATGGTGCTGCTTGATTTGGAAGCTTTTTAAGGTGAGGTCTTCTCTAGCAACTCATGCTTAATTACTTAAATATCATATATTTCTTGTCACTTTCTAAGCCCAACATGGAAGGATTTATGAAGACTAATTTGGGTGATCATTCATTAACCTTATTACGTACTTTTCTCAGATTTTTTTTTTGTTTTGTGTGGTGTGTTTGGTTTTGTTTGATTTTCGTAAACTGACTCACTTCTCCATCTATTCTTACGGTGGCAGTTTGTTCCCAGTACAGATTTCTGATTAGGCGGAGGTCATTTGAATCTAGTTTCCTGTAATATTTCAAATAACTTATCGTGCTTCACTTTATTAATTTATTACATAAATAACACATTCAAAATTAAAGTTGCAAAAAAAGTTGCAAATTAAAGTAGGCTGCAAATATAAGACTTTGCTGGAACACAGTACTTGGAGTGGAGCGTTGGAAAACGAGAGCAATATCTGAAATTTATGTTAATTACCTCAAAGTCTCCTTCTTCTCTTTGCTACCCCTGGAGCGAGAGCACAGGGATTCAGGGATTCTGATTACGAATAAGTTTACTGGGTCTGATCTGACTATGTACACTGAATGGATATCTACAAGCTGACAGGAGCCTCAAGCTACTGTAAGGAAGAATTACTCAGCCTGACCTCTACTGCAATATATCCCAAGACAGGACTGGTTTGTTTTAATCTACTTAATTTCTTTGAAGAACAAGTACAGTTCAGTTTCTATAAAATCTGTTAATGTAAATATAAAATACAATTAAATAATATTCCATCAGCACTAATACTAAGCACAGACACAGGTGTACAATCAAATTAACCTGTTTTAATATATATTTGTGCTGGACTTCATCCAGAAATGAAAGCCAACACGATAATAGATAAAAATAGTAATCTAAGAAGTATTCAGTCTGCACATCTTACTCCCACTGGGTTACTTAAATTTCATAGGCTCTCTAGAGAGTTTCTAATCAGTCAGGGTTAATCTTTAGAGGCAATAAAGAGAGGCTAGAATCTTCCCACAAAAAGAGAAAAATAGAAATGCAAGAGACTGCAGATGCTGAAAACCTGGAGTAACACACAAAGCGCCGGTGGAACACAGGGGTCAGGCAGCATCCATGCAGGGAAATCTACACACATCCATGGAGGGAGTTGACTTTCTGAGCCAAGATCCTTCATCCAGGCTGGAACAGGGAAGATAGACAATATTAAAAAGTGGGAATAAAGGGCAGAACAAGAGCTGGTGGGTGTGGGTGGATGCAGGTGAGGGGGTTGATAGGCAGGAGAGGGAGCGAAGAGAGTGGGAATGATGTCAGAAGCTGAAAGGTGATAGGTGGAAGTGACAAATGGCTGAGTAAGATGGAATCTGATAGGACATTGGATCATAGGGAGGGGAGTCAATGGGAAGAATGTAAGAATGATGGGTAGATGGAGAGGGGGAGCAGCGGAAAAAGATAGGGTGATGGGGGCCAGTCAAGTCCATGTTATTCCATCAAAATAACTTTTGAACCTCAGTTGTACACATCATCTGCTCCATAAAGCAGCTCCTTTCTCTCACTGTTCACAAGTATGGACAAGCAGCACTTTCTACTCTGGTAATAGCCTTTTACTTTCCTTCCTCTAATTACTGCTCACCTCATGAGATTGTGTAGATCAACTACTGTCTTACCTTGTATTCCACAGGTCCCTGAGCTCCCAGAGGGGAGTCCATGCTGCTTTCTCTGAGAGTGTGGAGAAACTTGTCTCTTGTAAATAATATGTGGCTGCTGTTTCTCACTTCTTTGTGGGTGGCTGCGTATTGGTTCAATAAAATAGTCTTCACTGTGTAGACGGAAGAAGCCATGCTGCAGAAAAAAACAGTTCAAATATTACAGCACTGCTTTAACTTAACAAAAGAAACTTCCTTTCAGCAAGTGGAAGAGTTTAATGATAAAGGAAACTGTCAGTGAAATGAAACAGCCTGTGTGAATTCAGTCACTAGGTATACATAGAGAGGTAGTAAATTGGATTAGACATTGGCTCAATGGAAGAAGCCAGAGAGTGGTAGTGGAGGATTGCTACTCTGAGTGGAGGCCTGTGACTAGTGGTGTGCCACAGGGATCAGTGCTGGGTCCATTGTTATTTGTCATCTATATCAATTATCTGGATGATAATGTGGTAAATTAGATCAGCAAATTTGCTGATGATACAAAGGTTGGAGGTGTAGTGGACAGTGAAGAAGGTTTTCAAAGCTTGCAGAGGGATTTGGACCAATTGGAGGAATGGGCTGAAAAATGGCAGATGGAGTTTAATGCGGACAAGTGTGAGGTATTGCACTTCGGAAGGTCAAACCAATGTAGAACATACAAGGACACTGAGGAGTGCAGTAGAACAGAGGGATCTGGGAGTACAGATACATAATTCCCTAAAAGTGGCTTCACATGTAGATAGGGTTGTAAAGAAAGCTTTTGGTACATTGGCCTTTATAAATCAATGTACTGAGTATAAGTGTTGGAATGTAATGGTGAGGTTGTATAAAACATTGATGAGGCTGAATTTGGAGTATTGTGTGCAGTTTTGGTCACCTAATTACAGGAAGGATATTAATAAGGTTGAAAGAGTGCAGAGAAGGTTTACAAGGATGTTGCTGGGACTTGAAAGAACGGAGTTACAGATAAAGGTTGAATAGGTTAGGACTTTATTCCCTGGAGCACAGGAGAATGAGAGGTGATTTAATGAAGTGTATAAAATTATGATGGGTACATATAGAGTGAATGCAAGCAGGCTTTTTCCACTGAGGCTAGGGGAGAAAAAAACCAGAGGTCATGGGTTAAGGGTGAAGGGGGAAAAGTTTAAAGGGAACATTAGGGGGGGCTTCTTCACGCAGAGAGTGGTGGGAGTGTGGAATGAGCTGCCAGATGAACTGGTGAATCCGGGCTCACTTATGACAGTTAAGAAAAACTTGGACAGGTATATGGATGAAAGGGGTTTGGAGGGATATGGCCCAGGTGCAGGTCAGGGGGACTAGGCAGGAAAATGGTTCAGCATAGCCAAGAAGGGCCAAAAGGCCTGTTTCTGTGCTGTAATCTTCTATGGTCCTATGGTTCAGCATTCAACACAATCATTTCTCAGCACCTGGTTGGATAGCTGAGCCTGCTGGGCCTGAACACCTCCCTCCGCAACTGGATACTAGACTTCCTGACTAGAAGACCTCAGTCAGTCCGGATTGGGAACAGCATCTCCAACACCATCACACTGAGCACGGGGGGCTCCCCAGGGTTGCGTGCTCAGCAATACACAGCTCGAACCATATCATCAAGTTCACCGATGACACGACCATGGTGGGTCTCATCAGCAAGAACGACGAGTCAGCATACAGAGAGGAGGTACAGCGGCTAACAGACTTGTGCAGAGCCAACAACCTGTCTCTGAACGTGAACAAAACAGAAGAGATGGTTGTTGACTTCAGGAGAGCATGGAGTGACCACTCTCCGCCGAACATTGATGGCTCCTCCGTTGAGATCGTTAAGAACACCAAATTTCTTGGTGTTCACCTGGCAGAGAATCTCACCTGGTCCCTCGACACCAGCTCCATAGCAAAGAAAGCCCAGCAGCGTCTCTACGTTCTGCAAAGGCTGAGAAAAGTCCATCTCCCACCCCCATCCTCACCACATTCTACAGGGGTTGTATTGAGAGCATCCTGAGCAGCTGCATCACTACCTGGTTCAGGAATTGCACAGTCTCAGATCACAAGACCCCGCAGCGGATAGTGAGGTCAGCTGAGAAGATCATCACGGTCTCTCTTCCCGCCATCACGGACACTTACACCACACGCTGCACCCGCAAAGCTAACAGTATTGTGAAGGACCCCACGCACCCCTCACACAAACTCTTCTCCCTCCTGCCATCTGGCAAAAGGTACCAAAGCATTCAAGCTCTCATGAGCAGACTGTACAACAGTTTCTTCCCCCAAGCCATCAGACTCCTCAATACTCAGAGGCTAGACTGACATCTACATCATTTATTATTATATTGTAATTTGTCCTCTACTATGCCTGTTGTCTTGTTTATTAATTATTGTACTGCCCTGCACTGTTTTGTACACTTTATATAGTCCTGTGCAGGTCTGTAGTCCAGTGCAGTTTTTATGTTGTTTTACATAGTCTTGTGGAGCCTTGTGCTGTCTCACATAGTCTAGTGTAGTTTTGTGTTGTTTCCTGGAGCTCCAGAGTCCTGGAGGAACGTTGTTTCGTTTTTACTGTGTAATTTATGATTGAAATGACAATAAACTTGACTTGACTTGACTTGACTTGAAAAGGTGGTGCCAACATTAAGCACCCTCACTATCTGGGACATGCCATCTTCTTGTAGCTATCATCAGCATGCCTCAGCGCCCACATTTAACAGCTTCGGCCTCTTCATCATCTGATTTCATGAACATTATGTTGCTGTTCCTCTTTCACACTATTTATTTATTTATTGTAATTTGGAGCAATTTTTACGTCTTGCACTGTAGTCAGATATACAAGACAACAAATTTAACAAATATTTGTCAGTGATAAAAAAAACCTGCTACTGATTACTACCGACAGCAAGCTTCAGAACATTTCTTCAACAGGATAAGCACTCCTACACTCCCACACTCCCAGGTTTAATACTATAAGAAGTACTTAACTGCTTTCCACAAAAGAACAAAATTATCTATGACACCTCTTAGGAAGGGTGACTGACCTGAAATATTGACTGTTTTTCTTTTCAGACATTCTGCTTGACTGGGTTTGAGTTCTTCCAGCATTTCTGCTTTCATCCCAAGTTTCAGAATCTACAGTTTTATCTGTTTTCCATCAATGAGACTTTGTCAACCATATACACTCAGCGGCCACTTTATTAAGTACACCTGTACACCAGCTGGTTAATGCAAATGTCTAATCAGCCAATCATATGACAGCAACTCAATGCATAATAGCATGCAGACATGATCAAGTTGTTGCCCAGACCAAACATCAGAATGGGAAAGAAATGTAATCTAAGTGGCTTTGACCATGCAATGATTGTTGGTGCCAGATAGGGTGGTTTGAGTATCTCAGAAACTGCTGATCTGGGATTTTCACACATAACTATCTCTACAGCAAGGGATCCCAACCTCTTTTATGTTAATTGTAGGATCCCTTACCGTTAACTGAGAAGTCCGTGGACGCCAGATTGGGAACCCCTGCTCTAGAGTTTACAGAGAATGGTGCGAGAAACAAAAAAGCATCCAATGTGTGGAACGTAAAAACCTTGCTAATGCGTGACATCAGAGGAGAACGGCCGGACTGGATCAAGCTGACAGGAAGGTGACAGTAAATCAGATAACCACATGTTACAACAGTGGTGTGCAACAGAGCATTTCTGAACATACAACACGTCGAACTTTGAAGTGGATGGGCTACAGCAGCAGAAGGCTACACCAGGTTCCAACTTAATAAAGTGGCCACTTAGCATACATTCTTCAATTAAAATACTGGTGCATCTCGCTGTTTCTATTTTGTAGTGAATCGGTTCAGTTAATGTGCGAAAAGAACACGACAGCCTGGCAGAAGGTTTGAATTATATTATCAAAAAACTAAAGAAAATAGTTGCCAAATATAAGTAGAAAAGCTTCCCTTGATTTTCTAGGGAAATAATTCCCTTGATACCACTCCCCTGACCAATTCACCATCTCTATTCCAGATTAGCTTCCCTTCTTGGGACATGGATCTTTAAATCCATCACATTAATAATTTAGAATGAGAATTGTAAACCTGTCTTTCTCTATTATGCTGCTCATAAGTGTGGGGGAAAACAAAGACCTTTCCAGCAAAGTGATTTATGTCTCAGTTACCTGACAAGGCTGATGTCAACAGCAGGTTTGACGTTGATGCCCCTGCTGCAAAATAAACAAGACAGATCTGGATGCCGGGACCTTGAGTTGTCAAGCAGGCAGGTTTTCTCTGAATTTCTACAAAAGCAGTGACACATTGGAAAACTATTAGAATTGCAGAAGATTTTTCTGCCTGTCACACACACAAAATGCTGGAGAAGCTCAGCAGGTCAGGCAGCATCTATGGAGAGGAATAAACAGTCTGCATTTCGGGCCGAGACTTGTTTATTCCCCTCTACAGATGCTGTCTGACTTGCTCCAGCATTTTATGTGTGTTGTTCAAGATTTCCTGCAACACTGGTCTTCAAAATGATGTGGACTAGGCACATGGTCTTTTCTCACTGCTGCCATCAGGAAGAAGGTACAAGAGCCTCAGGACTCTCACAAAAAGGTTCAGGAACAGTTACTATCCTTCAAGAATCAGACTCTCGAATTAAAGGGGTAACTTCACTCAACTTCACTTGCCTCATCATTGAAATGTTCCCAAAACCAATGGACTCACTTTCAAGGACTCTTCATCTCTTATTTATTGTTTATTTATTAGTGTAGTTTCTTCTTTTTGTCTTCCCCTCTACAGATGCTGACTGACCTGCTGAGCTCCTCCAGAAGTTTGTGTGTGCTTCTCGGGATTTCCAACATCTGCAGAATTTCTTGTGTTTATGATTCTCTGCCTGTCACTAAGCTGATTGCTCATACAGGCTGGTAATGCATTCTCTCCACTGCTGACTTGTATGAATCTTTCCCAGCCGTGGTAGCAGGTTTTGAAATCCCAAATGAGGTTGTAAACTGAAACAAATCCACAGGCATGACTGCACAAGCTTAGATATCGACATGTAAAAAAAATACAAACACCCTGACTGTCCAATTGGCTTAACAGCAGAAACTTCAGGTTTTGAAGTAATGAGCTGAAAAGAATTTTTGAATTTAGATCCTAATATGAGTAACCCATCCTGCATATTATTTCGTGCTGCATCATGTTTTATGTGTACTTTGTTAAAGGACTTAATAAATGCCGTTCAGGTCATGCAACTGACTTGAGTTTGTTCCAGAGATGATGCACCTGGGACAAGACCACAACAATTTCTGTGAAGAAGTTCAAAACACGTAAAATAAATGTGATCACCAAGATGGTTGCTTATATGCTGTTTCAGGGAAACCAGCCTTTGAGAACATCCAATATTGAACATTAGAGCTCAGTACAGGCCCTTCGGTCCACCATGTTATGCCATCCTTTTAACCTATTTTAAGATCAACCTAACCCTTCCCTCCTTCACAACTCCATTTTTCTATCATCCATGTGTTTATCTAAGAGTTCCTTAAATGTCCCTAATTTAACTACCTCTACCACTACTACTGGCAGCATGTTCCACGCACTCACCACTCTTTGTGTAAAAATACTTACAACCAACATCCCCCCCCACCATACTTTCCTTCTAACACCTGAAAATTATGCCACTCATACTAGCTATTTATGACCTGGGGAAATGTTTCTGCCTATCCATTCAGTCTCTTATCCACCTATGCCTCTTATCATCTTGTACACCTCTATCAAGTCACTTCTCATTCTCCTTCTCTCCAAAAGAAAAAGCCCCAACTCATTTAATCTATTCTCATAGGGCATGCTCTCTAGACCAGTCAGCACCTGGCACATCTCCTCTGCACCATCTCTAAAGCTTTTGCATCCTCCCTATATATGATAAGGCATCCAGAACTGAACACAACATTCAAAGTGTAGCTAGCCAAGGTTTTAGAGAGCTGCAACGTTACCTTTCTGCTCTTGAACTCAATCCCCTGACTAATGATTTCCAAAGCACATAGGCTTTCTTAACCATCCTACCAAATTGCGTGGCAACTTTGATGGATCTTTGGACGTGGACCCCAAGATCCCCCATTCCCCCACACTGTTAACAATCATTCTATTAACCAACCATTCTGCCTTCAAATTTTACCTTCCAAACTGAATGACAACTTTTCTGGCCAACAACTGTCAAGATCAACATCTACATCCTCCGGAAATTAAGGCACCACCGCAAGTGGGTTTTGCAGTCGATGATACTTGTTTGCCTACCAATGGACCCTTGCCCGAATATCTCCCTGTCTAGCAACTTCCCACCCTCCCAGAGCCCCCACTCACCCATTTCAATTGCCTTAATGTGAAGTAATGAACTCCTGCCAACAGCCAAACTCAATTCTTTTAGGCATGACTCATATGCCACTCAGCCAATGCTGTTGTTCAAAATCCCAATGGGGGCGGTATGGTAGCACAACACTATTACAGTGCCAGTGACCTGGGTTTGATTCCACCCCCGTCTGTAAGGGGTTAGTACATTCTCCCCACAAACACACGGGTTTCCTCCAGGTGCTTCGGTATCCTCGTACTTTCCAGGGACATATGAACATTAGAATTAGTAACTAGTGGATATACTAATGTTGGCATCAGTAGCATGACAACACTGACAAGCTGTCCTCAAATGCATCCTTGGACTGTGTCGGCCATTTGCGCAGATGAAGCACTTCATTGTATGTTTCAACGTACATGTGACAAATAAACCCATTTAGAATGGAGATGAGCAGGAATTTCTTTAGACAGAATGTGGTGAATCTATGGAATTTGTGGCCACAGGCGGCTGTGGAGGCTGAGTCACTGGGTATATTTAAGGCAGAGATTGATAGATTCTTGATTTGTCAGGGAATGAAGGGATACGGGGAGAAGGCAGGAGATTGCGGCTGAAAGGGAAATGGATCAGCCATGATGAAATGGTGGAGCAGACTCAATGGGCCAAATGGCCTAATTCTGCTCCTATATTTACGGTCTTATGGTCTAATCTTAGATCTCTAATCTTCCCTCATCCAACAATATTGATCGGCATGCTTTCAGCCATTGACCTCTGCTGCGAACATGACCCATGGGAGGCCTCGAGTATCAGAGAGTATTGTTTAAGAAAGAATGGTCCAATATACTAAATCACTATAAGCATCCTGCACGATGCCAGCACAATGCACCTGTAAGACATCAAATAATTCTATTGCACTTTTATAGTGCATTTCTGTGGTACAGGAACCTCTGAGGGCCTTGAATATATTCAGCACTATGATGTCCCATGTTATACCTCCAAGCATTAGTTTTGATATGTAATTTCTCTTGTTATGGAAGTGAATACAAATGGCAAGCTTACACAATTCGGTGTCTCTTAAACAACGAGTATAAATGCAAGCCAAATGCTGTAGCTGGCCTTTCTTTAATTGTGCCATAGGACATACAGTCAAACAAGAATCAAATCTGATATTTTATTAGAAAGACCATGTCTCCTAGAAGGCAGCCTTCCTGTGATATGGAGGAATTACAATGGTGTTTTACCCATAGAATTCTAACTTCAAAGCAAGTTCTATTATCTTACGATTCATATTCTATTATCCATGATCTTATTGACTGGCGGAGCAGGCTCAATGGGCCAGATGGCCGACTCCTGCTCCTTGTTTCTTATGTCCTTATGTACCATTACTTAGCTAACACTCAAAATGGAGTTGTAATCTTAATTCATTACCACAGACAGCTGTAGAAGACTAGGTATATTTAAAGTGGAGGCACCTTTATGACTCCCACAACCCCCGACGACCCTATAATATCCGTCTCTGAGGACAATGTGAGAGCATCCTTCAGGAGGGTGAAGCCACAAAAAGCATCTGGCCCAGACAAGGTACCTAGCCAAGTGTTGAAGACTTGTGCTGATCAACTGACTAGAGTGCTCGCTGATGTCATCAACCTCTTGCTTCGGCTGTTTGAGGTACTCACCAGTTTCAAGCAAGCTTCTATAATACCAGCGCCCAAAAAGAACGTGGTGGCCTGCCTTAATGACTATCATCTAGTAGCACTCACATCCACTGTGATAAAGTGCTTTGAGATGTTGGTGATGAAACATTTTAACTCCTGCCTGCAAAGCAACTTGAATCCACTCTGATTTGCCTCCAGGTCAACAGCAGATGCCACCACATTGGCTCTTCATTCAACCCTGGAACATCTGGAAGTGAAGATGCATACATCAGGATGCTCTTCATTGAATACAGCCCAGCATTCAATACTATCATCCCTTCAAAACTAATCAATAAGCTTCAAGTCCTGGATCTCAATGCCTCCTTGAGCAACTGGACCCTCAGTTTCCTCACTTGCACTCCTCAGTCAGTTCAGATTGGCAAAAACATCTCCATCAGCACAGGTACACCACGAGGCTGTGTGCTTAGCTCCCGACTCTACTCACACTTATGACTGTGAGGCTAAGCACAGCTCCACTGCCATGTTTAAGTTTGCCAAGGACACCACTGTGATTGGCTGAATGGAAGGCATTGGTGCAAACAACACATTTCACTGAATGTTTTGATGTACATGGGATAAATAAGAATAATCTTTACATCTTTAATCTTTCTGAAGACAGATTTTGTTGTACAGGCATAATATAACTTTATTCTCCATGTGTGAGCCCAAAGAAAGTATAAACAGATGATTCAATATCTACAGGCATTGACATCTACTCCATAAATTTGCTGATGACACAACTGTTGTGTCAGAATTTCCAATAGTGATGAGAGAGCGTACAGGAGCTAGTGGAGTGGTGTGGCAGCAATAATTTTGCACTCAACGTCAGCAAGACCAAAGAACTGATTGTGGACTTCAGAAAGGGTAGGATGAGCGAACACATACCAGTCCTCACAGAGGGATCAGAAGTGGGAAAAAGTGAGCAATTTCAAGTTTCTGGGTGTCAACATTTCTGAGGATCAATCCTGGGCCCAAAATGTTGATACAGCTACAACGAAGTCAGTGACTATATTTTTTTTCTCTGTTATTAAGTATTGCAATATACTGCTGCTGCAAAGACAACAAACTTCACAACATATGCCAGTGGTATGCCTCGAGGAAATGCACACAGTTACAGGAAGAATGCACATACTCCTTACAGACAGCCGCAGGAATTGAACCATAGTCAGTGACTACTAGCACTGTAAAGTGTTGCGCCAGCCGCTACTCAACTGTGCCCCCCAATCGATTAACAAAACTGAAAGCATTTGGTGTTAAAGAATTAGAGCTACTGCAACCATAATAATAACAAAGAAAGCTGCAATGAAATTCATAGTTCATAAATAGAACTGGTAGCAGTGTTCCAGACAGCTCAGTCTTACCCAGGTTTACAGCTGATATAAAACAGCCATATCCTTCAACAAATTCTCAAAGGTTAACATGCTCACTGATGACAGTTTCAAATTGGTATCTGTGGGTTGCAACTTAGTTATTAAGATTTAATCAAAAAATACGAAGGTGTGGAAGTTATTTTACAGAAGACTGCATCCTGCATTCACTTCTGTGTTAAAAGTGTCGTGTACAGTACGAGTCGTTATTGGAGGGAGTGCCTCACAGATACACCAATGGAATTCCACAACCAAAGTTTTGAGTGCACTATGAAGATTTGACTAATATTCTCTTGGATGCTTTAAGTAAGCTGTTTAAGATGCTTATGAGAGTAACTATTTATTTTAATGGAAGATAAGAACAAGTATAGCCTTAAAATAAGATGTTAGGAAGCATTTTTTTTTAGATACAACATGGAATAGGCTCTTCCAAGCCACACTGCACAGCAACCACACCACCCCCCCCCCCCCCCCACCGAGTCTAATTACAGGACAATTTAAAATGACCAATTGACCTACCATCCAGTACGTCTTTGGTCTGTGGGAGCAAACCAGAGCGCCTGGAGGAAACGCACCCAGTTACAGGAAGTACAGGAAGAATGTACAAACCCCCTACAGTCAACAGCAAAAATTAAACCCTGATCAGTGACCACTAGCTCCAAAAAGCGCACTAACCACTATGCAACTGCATCACTCCATTCATTAAAGAATTTAAAGGATTTGGTGTTAAGAATTGGAGCTGCTGTAACCATATTAATAGCAAAGAATCTTATTTTGCTGCCCATTATGCCACTGACAATTAGGACAGCAATGCAGGTCCTCCTTCTCTGTATGTCCGTACCACTGCACACAGATATTGACAGATTCTTCATTGCTGTTTCCTTAGCTCTTCTTTTTACTAGTCAGGGTTGTTAGACCTGAGGCAAATGCCCAAACCTGGAGGACTGGTGGACCACTCTTAGTCTGGTCTCTACCCTTTGACCTGTCTGCCATGGGTGACCCTACCAAGAGCCAAAGCATAAAGCCCTGACTCCAGCCAACACAGCTCTCCGGGTCATTGAGGCATGCAAGCCTCCAAACCGTGACAAGGTTGTGGTCCTCTTGGGGGAATAGCAAAGAAATTGCAAATTTATGCATATTTCATAAACAGAAATGGCAACAGTGTTCCAGACAGCTCAGTCTTATCTAGGTTTACAGCTAATGTAAATAAATTCTTCAACAAATTCTCAGAGGTTAACATGCTCATTGATGGCAGTTTCAGATTGGTATCTGTCGGTTGCAACTTTGTTATCAAGATTTAATCAAAAATATTAAGTTGTGGAAGTTACTTTACAGAAGAGTGCAGCCTGCATTCACTTCTGTGTTAAAAGCCAGCATGTACAGTACGAGTCGTTATTGGAGGGAGTGCCTCACAGATGCACCAATAGAATTCCACAATCAAAATGCTTCAGCTATGAGTACAGTACAAAGATTGGTCTAGTATTCTCTTGGATGTTTTAAGTAGGTTGTTTAAGATGATTATGAGAGAAACTATTTAAGTTTAATGGAAGAACAGAACCAGTATAGCCTTAAAATAAGATTTTAGGAAGCTACAATTTCTCCTTTGGCTCCACCCACTTCCTTCAAACCAAAGGTGTAGCCACGGGCACTCGCATGGATCCCAGATATGCCTGCCTTTTTGTCAGCACGTGGAACAGTCTACACTCCAAACCTTTGGGGGCATTGCTCCCCATCTCAGTCTAGTCTCTCTCCCCAAATCTTCCAACGCTACATCGATGACTGCATTGTTGCTGCTTCCGGCACCCATGCTGAGTTCATCAATTTCATCAGCTTTGCCTCCATCTCCCACTCTGCCCTTAAATTTACCTGGTCCATTTCGGATGCCTCTCTCCTCTTTCTCAATCTCTCTGTCCCCAACTCTGGAGACCGTGTATCTACTGATATCTTTTATAAACCTACTGACTCTCACAGCTATCTGGACTAAACCTCTTCCCACTCTGTCACTTGTAAAAATACCATTCCCTTCTCTCAGTTCCATCTGCTCTCAGAATGAGGCTTTTCATTCAGAACAATGGAGATGTCCTCTTTCTTCATAGAAAGGGGCTTCCCTTCCTCTAACATCAACACTGGATTTCCAGCACCTGCAGACTCTCGAGCCCTTTGAGCTGCTCTCTGCAGCAACCCCCAATTTAACCCAAGCATAATCACAGCAGTTTACAATGACCGATTAACCTACCAACAGCTACTTCTTTGGACTGTGGGAGGAAACCGGAGCACCTGGAGGAAACATATGTGGTCACGGGGAGAACGTAAAACTCCTTTACAGGCAGTGGTGGGAAATGATCCCAGGTTGCCAGTACTCTAAAGCATTGTGCTAACCACTAAATCACCCTGCCTTGCCAAGGATAATTAAAAATAAGGCACACTCATCCAAAAAAAAGGATGAAGATGTTACAACAGAGACTGGTTGACTTTTGTAAGGCAGGTGTCAAAGGTTATGGAACCAAGGCAAGTTAAAGGATATTTAATAAAAATAACTAGGATTTAACAAACAACACAATGTGTGTAAGAGACTGAATATCCTGAAATGTCTGGAAATACACAGAACATAATATCACATTAAGGCTCTTCAGCCCACAATGGTGTGTCAGACTTATAACCTACTCTAACATCCATCTAACTTTCCCTCCAAATTAACCCTTTATTTTTCTTTCATCCATGTGCCCATCTAAGAACTTCTTAAATGTCCCTAATGTATCAGTCTTGACCACCACTCCTGACAGGGCATTCCACACTCCCACCACTCTGGGTAAAAAACTTACCTCTGATGTCCCTTATACTTTCCTCCAATTATCTTCAAATTATGCCTCCTTGTATTAGCCATTTCCACCCAGGGAAAAAGACTCTGGATATCCATTCTGTCAATGCTTCTTATCATCTTGTACACCTCTATCAATTTTCCCCTCATTCTCCTTCACTCCAAAGCTGAATGCCCTAAATCGCTCAACTTATCCTCATAAAATATATTCTCAAATCCAAGTAGCATCCTGGTAGAACTCGTCTGCAACTATTTTTTACATTCATTGATGCATGTTTGTTAAAAGCCCATTGTACTTTGGTTGAGTGTTAAGGACCAACCAATCAGCTTGTTGGCTGCTCACATCAAAAGTGATCAGATCAATTTGATATCATTAGATTATCTGGAATTAACTCTATTTTAAACAGAAATAAAAACATCTTTTTCAACAAAATCCAGTACAATGATATGCACCTAAGAGATGATACAGATGCTGGAGATCCCAAGCTGGAGGAACTAAGCAGGTAAGGCGGGATCTACTGAGCGGAATAAAAAGTTGATGTTTCTGACCGAAACCCTTCATCTGTCCTGAAGAAGGGTCTGGGGCTAAAACATTAACTGTTTGTTCCTCTCATTGACGCTGCCTGACTTGCTGAGTTCCTCCAGCATTTTGAGTGTGTTCCTCAGACAATATTACATTCCTACTTGCATCTGCTGAAAATAGACCAAGTAATTTTATATTAAAGCAAAATTGTCTCAAAAATCACCGCAGAATACTGGAGGAACCTAGTAGGTCAGGCAGCATCGATTGAAATAAATAAGCAGTCAATGTTGCAGGCTGAAACCCTTCTTTAGGATCAAAACCTGGTACATAGTACACAGAGCTACAGATATAAGCATCAAAGCAGATGTACATACTGTATGACTAAGTACTATTTTATTATACCTCATTTAAACTTTGCCTGGATTATGATTCAACTTGTAAAGTGCAAAAGATATCTCTTAAATATTGTCAGTTAATTTTTACTTTACTTACATGAGCACGCACACTGCTTTAAATAACTGTGCCAGAATTAAAGTGAAGAAAATTTGCAATACACGAGGACTGAGTGGGTGGATTTTATAATTTAATTGATGACTTATCAAAATGGTTTAATTTTCAGGCTTTAACTACTTTCTATCATGATCATAAAAATATGTTGAATTTTACTATTAAGCTTAAAATTCTAAATTTTAAGCTCAATAGTTATAGGCTCAATAGGGAATCTAGTAAGCACAGGAGGTCAGTGAACATTCATTTATAGACACTTTGCAACTTTAGCAGTTATTGATGAGTTGCATTTCCCTAAGTTTCCCTTTTGCTATCACAAATACTCCTGAAATTATAAATACTTTATTATAACAAGTACACACAATATGCTGTGCACACCAACATGATCGTAAACTGATGTACAATGTCCATAAAATGTATTCACCCCTGTTGGAAGCTTTCATATTTTATTGTTTTACAATACTACGGGAAGGATGTGGAAGCCATAGAAAGGGTGCAGAGGAGATATACAAGGATGTTGCCTAGATTGGGAAGCATGTCTTATGAAAACAAGTTGAGTGAACTCGGCCTTTTCTCCTTGGAGTGATAGAGTATGAGAGGTAACCTGATAGAGGTGTATAAGATGATGAGAGGCATTGATCGTGTGGATAGCCAATGGCTTTTTCCCAGTGCTGAAGAGGCTAACACAAGGGGGTATAGTTTAAGGTGCTTGGAAGTAGGTACAAGGGGGATATCAGAGGTAAGTTCTTCATACAAAGTGGTGGGTGTGTGGAATGCACTGCCAGCGGTGGTGCTGGAGGTGGATACAATAGGGTCTTTTAAGAGACTCTTGGATAGGTACATGGAGCTTAGAAAAATAGAGGGCTATGTGTAACCCTTGGTAATTTCTAAGTTATGGACATGTTCGGCACAGCTTTGCGGGCTGAAGGGCCTGTATTGTGCTGTAGATTTTCTATGTTTCTATGTTTGTTTTAACATTGAATCACAGTGGATTTAATTTGGCCTTTTTTGACACTGATCAACAGAAAAAGACTTTTTTGTGTCAAAGTGAAAACAGTTCTCTACAAAGTGCTCTAAATTAATTACAAATATAAAACACAAAATAATTGATTGCATAAGTATTCACCCACTTCAAATCAGTATATAGTAGATGCACCTTTTGGCAGCAACTACAGTCTTTAGTCTGTGTGGACAGGTCTCTCTAATGTTTTGCACATCTGGATTCTGCAATTTTCCCCCAATCTTCATTACAAAACTGCTCAAGCTCTGTCAGATTGCATGGGGATCATGAGTAAACAGCCCTCTTCAAGTCCAGCCACAAATTCTCCATTGGATTGAGGTCTGGACTCTGACTTGGCCTCTCCAGGACATTAACTTTGTTGGTTTTTCAGCCATCCTGTGTCGATTTGGCTTTTATGCTTGGGGGTCATTGTCTTGCTGAAAAACAAGTCTTCTCCGAAGTTGCAGTTCTCTTGCAGACTGCATCAGGTTTTGCTCCAGGATTTCCCTGTTTTGCTGCATTCATTTTACCCTCTACCTTTACAAAGCAAACAGGGTCTGCTGCAGTGAAGCATCCCCACAGCATGATGCAGCCACCACCATGCTTCACTATAGGGATTGTGTATTTTTGATTATGTGCGTTGTTTAGCTTACACCAAACAGAGCGTTTAGTCTGATGGCCAAAAAGTTCAATTCTGGCTTCATCAAACCATAGAACCTTCTTCCAGCTGAATTCAGACTCCCACATGCCTTCTGGCAATCTCCAGCTGAGATTTCATTTGAGTTTTTTTTCAACAATGGTTCTCTCTTTCCCATTCCCCCCTAAAGCTGCGACTGGTGAAACACCCAGGCAACAGTTGCATGCACAGTCTCTCCAATCTCAGCCACTGAAGCTTGTAACTCCTCCAGAGTTAACATGGGTCTCTTGGTGGCCTCCCTCACTAATCCACTTCTTGCACGGTCACTCAGTTTTTGAGGACAACCTACTCTAGGGAGATCTACAGCTGTGCCATATTTTTTCCATTTCTTGATGACTGACTTAACTGTACTCCAAGGGATATTCAGTGACCTAGAAATTTTCTTGTATTCATCTCCTGACATATGCTTTTCAATAACCTTTTTGTCTTTTGGAGTGTCTTTTCTCTTCATGGTGTAGTTTTTGCCAAGATACTGACTCAGCAGCAAGTGGACTTCTTCTTCTTCTTCTTCTTCTCACTTTTAATGGTGGTTGGCAGTCCAATAATGCATTACTGCCACCAAATGAACTGAAGAGTGGTTTAGAGAGTTGAGAAATAAAACCCCTGCTACTTCTTTATCAACTGAGAATTAAATTACCCCAAAGAGCCCCAGAGATTTTAAATAATGAAAGACAAATTTGAGAATTAAAGTCATTTCCATAGCTTAGTAAAGTTTGCAAATGAATACTGTCAACCCCAAAGCCAGTAGTGCAACCTGCATTTGCTTTCTTTCAACCTTGTATGTTTCACATTCTAAAATATGTTCAACTGTTTCATAATGATAACAACTCCTACACATCCCAGAGTGATTTTTTCCAACAACATATAAGGAATAACTAAGCATAGTATGCCCCATTCTAAGTTGAATCAATATAAACCCTTCCCTTCTTGACTTACCCCCTTCTCCCATCAATCCAACAGTTTTATGCATTCTGTAAAGATGTCTCCCTTATGCCCGTTATCCCACAAGTCTTGCCATAATCCCCTATTTCTTAGCCCCATCAACCCCTTAGCTTCTGATTTGCTAAGTGGAAGGTTTATATCCACAGATGAACTGTTAACAGCTTATTTGGCCAAACAATCAACCCGCTCATTGTCCTCAACACCTCTATGTACAGGAACGCATAAGAAGAGGACATCTGGACCAATACTTTGAATATGAAATAAAGTTTCAAAGTAATTGGACTTTCCAGATCCTGGTGTATTTTTACTACAATCAATTGAAACACCTGGACTGCACACAGGTGATCTCCATTTAACTAATTATATAAATTCTAAGTAAAGGGCAGCGCTTAGTTAAGTAGAGCGCGGAGCTTAGTCATGATGGTGCTATACAGCGACTCCTTTGTTTGCATCTTCGAAACAGCTCAATTTCTATCTTTAATATCTCTATTTTTCCCTTCCAGGGTTCTTTTGAAGACCCTGACCTGGAGTTACACGCTGACTATGGTTCTTTGCGGGAATGGGACCCGCTCTCGGGGTTCCACGACTGGCCGTTATTCGACATGCCAAGGACACAGCCTAAGAGCTTAGCTCACCTTCGGGGGTTCAAGATCTCGTGGCTCTGGAGACCAGCAGATCGAAGGTCGGTCTCCTGGCAGGAGATCGATGTGTCGTGGGAGTCGTAAGATCTCTGGCTGTGTGCCCAGAGACCTGAGATCTTTGGGCACAGAGCTCAGAAAAAGTGACGCAATGGACTTTCAACATGGTAAACCAGTGATTTGTTTGTTATGTCTCCCCTCTCGCTGTGAAACAGAGACACCTCTTTCTCCCTTATTAGACACCTCGAGAGCCTGTGGTATGTCGAATGCTGGGTGAATGAGTAGTCTTTGGGGTAACTGCAAGTCTGTGTCTTTATTGATGCTTTGCTGCACACTTGAGTGCTTGGTGGGGGCATCGATGCTTTTTTGCTGGTGGGGGAGGGGGAATCGTCATTTGCTGCTGCTTACACGTGGGAGGGGGGAGCTGGGAGGGACCCTGGGGTTATAGCATTTAACTGTCATTCATTCTTTGGGGGCACTCCTCTGTTTTCGTGAATGGTGTGAAGAAAAACCATTTCAGGATGTATATTGTATACATTTCTCTGACATTAAATGTACCTTTGAAACCAATTGGCTGCACCAGTGATGAACTAGTGTGTCATACGAGAGGGGTGCATGCTCACATAATACACTATTTTGTGTTTATATTTGTAAATTATTTAGATCACTTTGTAGAGATTAGTTATCACTTTGACACGAAAGAGTCTTTTCCTGTTGATTGGTGTCAAAAAAGGCCAAATTAAACCCACTGTTATTCAATGTTGTAAAATCATAAAACATGAAAACTTCCAAGGGAGGTGTATATTTTTATAGGCACTGTATCTGTAAACACTGTGCATAGAGCAATGGGTGCATTACATTTTTATAGCCTTTCAAATACCTGTCGTGCCATATAGCACCTACCTGCTGAAGCATGCTCAGTAATACTTCTTTGCTTTCATTCTGACATGAATAATGAATTCAAATAACAAACACAGGCAATTTAAAAAAAAAGTGTGTGATAGGGACATTTCATGATGATTTTCATAATCAACAGCCCATACACCATACAGAACACCCACAAGTATTCAGAAAGCTTAATCTTTATTATCTAGTGTAGTCAATGAACAGATAGTCCTGACTGCAAGGTGTTTATTGGAACGGGAATAGAATTGGATTATTATTGTCACATGTACCAGGATAAGTGGAATGAAATAGAAATGGTACGACACTTCAACAAAAGTATCAGAGCACCCCCTTTGAAAACACTGAATTAAAAACGGACTGCAGAAACTACAACAGTAATCCCTTCTCTGTATGCAGGATGAATAATTGTTTGTATGCTTTTGAACAAAATGACGAAACATGAAGCAGAAGTGAATCAGCCAGTGTATTCCCACACTGGAATGGAGTCTATGGACAGTGAATGGGCAGGGTCTAAGGACTGCAGTAGAGCATAGGGAAGTGGGAATCCAGACCCATAATTCTTTCAAAGTGGCATCACAGGTAGATAGGGTCATAAAGAAAGCTTTTGACACATTGTCCTTCATTAATCAAAGTCTTAAGTACAAGAATCCTGTTATGTTGATGTTATGTAAGATGTTGGTGAGGCCATTGGTGTAGTTCTGGTCACCATCTACAAGAAGGACATCAATAAGCTTGGAAAAAAATTTACAAGGATGTTGCCAGGTTCTAAGTTATATGTAAAGGTTGAATAGGTTAGGATTTTGTTCCCTGGAGGGCAGGGCAGGAGAATTAGGGGAGATCGTATACAGGAAAACAAAATTATGAAGGGTATAAGTAGGATGAATACTTTTATCCCTCAGGTTGAGTGAAACTGGATCTAGCAATCATTAGTTTAGGATGAAAAGTGAAATATTGCAGGAGAACCTGAGGGAAAAGTTCTTCATGGGCCATGAACAATACTTCACCGCTCGGCTTAATTTATTTCCACTATACCACTGTCACAAAACAACAAATTTCACAAACTACACTCAACGGCCACTTTATTAGGTATATCTGTACACCTACTCACTTATACAAATATCTAATCAGCCAATCCTGTGGCAGCAACTCAATGCTTAACAGCATGCAGACGCGGTCAAGAGGTGTTCAGAGCAAACATCAGAAAGGGGAAGAAATGTCATCTAAGTGTCTTGGACCATGGAATGATTGTTGGTGCCAGATGGGGTGGTTTGAGTATCTCAGAATCTGCTGATCTCCTGGGAAGTGAATGGGCTACAGCAGCAGAAGATGATGAACAGATATTCAGTGGTCACTTTATTAAGGTGCCTACTGAGTGTATGTCAGCAATAATAAACCTGATGGAGTGAGTCCAGAGGAGGTTCACAAGAATGAACTGTCAAGAGTGGACTGAGACAGGCTGTTACTGACAAAGGTGTACTGTACTTAGTAAGTGGGAGGCCAAAAAGTGAAATTTTGAGAGGACAGACCTTGTACGTGCTTGTCACAATAAAAGGTAAAGATAGCATGTTCAGGGAACCTTAGTTATCAAGAGATATTGAAGCCCTGGTTAAGAAAAGAATGTGTATAGCAGTTCTAAACAGATCAGATCAAATGAGGTACTTATGAAGTATAAGAAATGAAAGATGACACTTAAAGAAATCAGGAAGGCTAAAATGAGGCATAATACATAGCACCATCCACAGACAGAGAAGCAGTTTCAGCAACAGGTTGCTATCGATACAATGCTCCTCAGACAGGATGAAGAGATCAATACTCCCCAATGCCATTCAGCTTTACAATTCAACCGCCAGGAGTAAGATATGTTAAAGTGCCGGGGTTAGGACTCAATGTATTTAAGTAAACTACTTAAGAACTTTTTAAAAGCTATTATTAATGCTTTTTGAGAGGGTGATTTTAGATGCATATCATATTTTTACTGAGTTAAGTATTGTATGTAATTAGTTTTGCTACAATAAGTGTATGGGACATTGGAAAAAATGTTGAATTTCCCCATGGGGATGAATAAAGTATCTATCTATCTATCTATCTATTGCCCTAACAGACAAGGTAAAGGAGAATTCTAAGGATTCTACAGATATATTAAGTGCAAAAGGATAGCAAGGGACAAAATTGGTCCTCTGGAAGATCAGAATGGTAATCTAGGGATGGAGCCAAAAGAGATGTGGGAGATCTAAAATGGATTTTTTAACATCTATATTTACTTGGGAAATGGACACAGAGTTTACAGAGTTTAAAGCAGCATCAAGGTCATGAACCCTGTACGAATTACAGAGGAGGAGGTGTTTGCTACCCTGAGGCAAATCGGGTAGATAAATCTCCAGGGCTTAACAAGGTGTTCCCTTGGATCTTACGGGAGGTGAGTGCAGAAATTGTCAGGGCTGTAGCAGAGATATAAAAATCATCTTTAGTGACAGGTGAGGTACCAGAGGACTGGAGGACAGCCAATGGTATTCTGCTGTTTAGGAAGGGCTCTAAGTATAAACCAGAAATTATAGGCCAGTGGGCCGATGCTAAGGGACCAGATATATAAATATTTGGATAGACAAGGACTGATTATGGATTGTCAGCATAGCTTCATGCATGGTAGGATGTGTTGAACCAATCTTATAGAGTTTCTCCAGGAAGTTACCAGGAAAGTGGATGAAGGCAAGGCAGTGGATGTTGTCTACACAGACTTCAATAAGGCATTTGACAAGGTTCTGCATGGGAGGTTGACAAGAAGGTTCAGTCACTTGTCATTGAAGATGAGGTAGTCAATTGGATTAGACATTGGCTTTGTGGGAGAAGCCAGAGAGTGGTAGTAGAGTGTTGCCTCACTGACTGGAAACCTGTGTCTTGTGGTCTGCCGCAGGGATCAGTGCTGGGTCTTTTGTTGTTGGTCATCTATATCAATGATCTGGATGATAATGTGATTAACTGGATCAGCAAATTTGCGGATGACAACAAGATTGGGGCTGTAATGGACAGGAGGGAAGAGTATCAGAGCTTACATCAGGATCTGGATCAGCTGGAAAAATGGCAGATGGAACTTAATGCAACCAAGTGCGAGGCGTTGAACTTCGGTAGAGCCAAAAGGGTAGGTCTTACACAGTGAACGGAAGGGCACCTACTCACAGAAAAGATGTAAATAAGGTTGAAACAGTACAGAGAAAATTTAGAAGAAAGTTGCTGGTTCTGAAGGACCTGACTTATAAGGAAAGATTGAACAGGTAGGACCGTATTCTTCGGAACATAGAAGATTCAGGGGAGATTTGATAGAGGCATACACAATTATAAGGAGTGTCAAAAGGGTAAATGCAAGCAGGATTTTCTATTGAGGTTAGGTGGGACAGCAACTAGAAGTCATGGCTAAAGAACGAAAGGTGAAAATTTTAAGGGGAACATGAGGAAAAACTTCTTCACTCAGAGGATTGTGAGAGTGCAGAACAAAATTCTTGGGCATGTATTGCATGCAAGCTTCATTGATGATATAATGATTCTGGGAATGAAACAGTTAATGCATGGCAAGTGTTTTGTGGGTCTGGGCCTGTACTCACTCAAAAGAATGCAGGGGAATCTCATTGACAGGCTCAGATAAAATGGATGTGGGGAGTATGTTTACAATAGTGGGGGAGTCTAGCACCACAGGGCACAACCTCAAATAGCGGGATGTCCATTTAGAACAGAGATAAGGAGGAGTTTCTTTAGCCTGAGGGTGGTGAATCTGTGGAATTCATTGCCACAGGCAGCTGTGGGGGCCAAGTCATTGGGTATATTCAAAGTGGAGGTTGATAGGTTCTTAATTAGCCAGGGTGTCAAAGTTAAGAGGGAGAAGGCTGGAGAATTGGGCTGAAAGGGATAATAAATCAACTGCAAAAGAAAGGCAGAGCAGGCACAATGGGCCAAATGGTTACTTTGATGAGAAGTGAAGCACTGTCTTTCAACAGACTGCCAAACAGTGGGGCGTGGTTGGAGTGGGAAGAATGAGTCTTTCTGTGGACTGTTTTCTCAAGTGTTTCAAAAATCTGACCTGGTAAAATCTTCTATTTATCCAGAATCAGCTTGTGCATAACTTGAAGTCATTAGTGAAGACCTTACTAGAATGTAACTTGACTGACCTTGCTGAGTTTGAACAAACTCACTAGACTAAGACGGGATGACTTGTTTGAAAGAAATAATATCTGGCAGGAGGAGCCTTTATTAATTATTCCAGCTAAATGCCCTTCTGCATAATCAGTAATCAGATGCAAACAGCTTGGACCTCTCTCGCATTTAAGATAAACACTGTTTTTGTACATGTGGTGATGACTATTACTACCATCAGGAAAGATGCATAGGAGCCAGAAGCAGGTTATGGGGAGAAAGCGGAGAATGGGGTTGAGAGGGATAATAAACCAGCCATGATGGAATTCAGGATGAAACTCAATGGGCCAAATGACTTAATTCTGTCCCCAAGTCAAAGTTCAAAGTAAATCAATTATCAAAGTACATATATGTGACCGTATACAACCCTGAGATTCATTTCCTTGTGCTATTTGTAAATCAATTGGATTTTCAATAACAATCTGATAATTTATGGTCACTGGTACTGGTGCCAGCTGATAAATCCCATCATTTTTGAATTTACTAGATTTAAATTACACTGTTACCACTGGATTTGAATTCATATCTTTGGATTACTAGTAATTTCAGAATTAGTTTCAGAATCAAGTTTATTATCACTGACATTTGTCAGGAAATTTGTTGTTTTATGGCAGCAATACAACAGACATTAGGTGCAGGAGTAGGCCATTCAGCCCTTCGAGCCAGCACTACCATTCAATGTGATCATGGCTGATCATCCACAATCAGTACCCCGTTCCTGCCTTCTCCCCAGATCCCTTGACTCCACTATCTATCTAACTCTTTCTTGAAATCATCCAGAGAATTGGCCCCCACTGCCTTCTGAGGCAGAGCATTCCATAGACCCACAACTCTCTGGGTGAAAAAGATTTTCCTGAACTCCGTTCTAAACGGCCTACCCCTTATTCTTAAACTGTAGCCTCTGGTTCTGGACTCTCCCAACTTTGGGAACATGTTTCCTGCCTCTAGCATGTCCAATCCCTTAATATTCTTATACGTTTCAATCAGATCCCCCCCTCATCCTTCTAAATTCCAGTGTATACAAGCCCAGTCGCTCCAATCTTTCAACATATGACAGTCCCCCCCATCCCGGGAATCAACCTCATGAACCTACGCTGCACTTCCTCAGATTTGGAGACCAAAACTGAACACAATACTCCAGGTGTGGTCTCACCAGAGCCCTGTACAACCGCATAAGTACCTCTTTGCTCCTATACTCAACTCCCTTTTTTATGAAGGCCAACATGCCATTAGCTTTCTTCACTGCCTGCTGTACCTGCATGCTTACTCTCAGTGACTGATGAACAAGGACACCTAGATCTCGTTGTACTTCCCCTTTTCCTAACTTGACACCATTCAGAGAGTAATCTGCCTTCCTGTTCTTGCCACCAAAGTGGATAACCTCACATTTATCCACATTAAACTGCATCTGCCATGCATCTGCCCACTCACGCAACCTGTCCAAGTCACCCTGCATTCTCCTAACATCCTCCTCATATTTCACACTGCCACCCAGCTTTGTGTCATCTGCAAATTTGCTAATGTTACTTTTAATCCCTTCATCTAAATCATTAATGTATATTGTAAATAGCTGCGGTCCCAGCATTGAGCCTTGCGGTACCACACTAGTCACTGCCTGCCATTCTGAAAAGGACCCATTAATCCCTACTCTTTGTTTCCTGTCCACCAACCAGTTTTCTATCCATGTCAGTACCCTACCCCCAATACCATGTGCTCTAATTTTGCCCACTAATCTCCTACATGGGACCTTATCAAAGATTTTCTGAAAGTCTAGGTACACTACATCCACTGGCTCTCCCTTGACCATTTTCATAGTTACATCCTCATTATACATCCTATATAATAAAGTAAAATATATAATATATACTACAAATTATAAAAAGAAATATATTTTTTAAAAGGCAGTGAAAAATGAGCGCAGAAGTAGTGAGATAGTGTTAATGGGGTTAATGGACCATTACGTACATGATCACATAGTGTGGTGAAAAAAACACAACATAGCCTCTTTCACCTCAGATGGATGAAGAAGTTTGGTATGGGCCTCGAAATCCTAAGAACTTCCCATAGGGGCACAATTGAAAGCATCCTGACTGGCTGCATCACTGCCTGGTATGGTCCCATCGTAGGACTCTGCAGAGAGTGGTGCAGACAGCCCAGTGCATCTGTGGATGTGAGCTTCCCACTATTCAGGACATTTACAAAGACGGGTGTGTAAAAAGGGCCTGAAGGATCATTGGGGATCCGAGTCACCCCAACCACTAATTGTTCCAGCTGCTACTGTCGGAAAACAGTACTGCAGCATAAAAGCCAAGACCAACAGGCTCTGGGAGAGCTTCTTCCACCAGGCCATCAAGACTGATTAGTTCATGCTGATACACTTGAATTTCTATGTTACATTGACTGTCCTGTTGTATGTACTATTTATTATAAATTACTATAAATTGCACATTGGACATTTAGACTGAGATGTAACATAAAGATTTCTAATCCTTGTGTATATGAAGGATATAAGTAATAAAGTCAATTTAATTCAATTTAAGAAACCTGATGGTGGAGGGGTAAAAGGTGTTGCTGAAATGTTGAGTCTGTGTCATTAGGGTCCTGTACCTCCTCTCTGATGGAAGTACTGAGAAGAGGACATGTCCTGGGTGGTGGGGATCCTTAATGATGGATGCAGACACCCCACCTCTCCCAGAAGGTCTGAGTGTCTCCTGCATATTGATAGCAGCTCCCTGACACCCGCAAATTATATGCAATGTCCTGGAAATCGATTTTTTTTTGAGAGGGAGAGGGAGAGGGAGAGCAAGGGGGAGCATCCTGATTGGTCTGTCTTTGTGCTAAGTAGACCTATCAGTTTTCTCTGTGGGCGGGCTTTACAGTCGACCTCTCTCTCTCTCTGTTTTTCATTGTCCGTCAGTTCAGTTTAGTGTCCTGCACCACCATGGCAGAGTGTTCCAAAAAAAGAAAATATAAAACGTACTTCACCCCAGACTACACTACAGTGTACCCCTGCCTAATAGGGGTCAAACATAATGACAGTGTTGCTTGCTGCACTGTTTGCATGAGTGACTTTTCTATTGCCCATGGCGGGTTAAATGACTGTAAAAGACATGTTGAGGTGAGTTTAACAGGTGTCATTCGTTCATTAGCATAGCTAATGTTATTTAAACTAGCTGTCTAGCTGCTAAGGAGCTACTCTATTGATGTCCTACATGATAAGGCCAAACTCCCTGTAGACTTGCTTAAAGTTGTAATAGAATAAAAAAATTACTCCATGATAATATAATAAAATAAGTACCTATTTTAATGTCACATTTTCTACATATACCCAACTTGGTTTACAGATTACACAAAATCACTAAACAAAGTATTACATATACCCTTGGAGGTCAACCAGGTTGGTGGGGGGGGGATGGGGTTGCAGGGGGCAGGGGTGCTACCTCCCTGAAATGGTGGTGCTACCTCCCTGAAATGGTGGTGCTACCTCCCTGAAATGAGTATTTGCAGCGTGGGATGTCTGTGGATATTGCCTTTTTGACAATCTCCTTGATACTAGGGAGGCTAGTGCCCATAAGGAAGCTGGCTGAGTTTACAACCCTCCGCAGCCTTTTCTAATTCTGTTCACTGTACCAGACAGTGATGCAACCAATTAGAATGCTCCCCACAGTACATCTGTGGAAACCTGCTGGAGTCTTTGATGACATAACAAATCTCATCAAACTCTCTTTGTAATTGCATCAATATGTTTGATCTTATCCATTATGGCATCAACTCCAATATTTCCACACTGTTATTTTGTATTAACGTGAAGACAATGGATATAAAAGACCTGCTGTCAACGTACACAGTACCAACGTCTGTTGACAACGTTGATATTCCAGCAGAATGACGAATAGACCTGGAAATAAATCTGAAGGATGAGGAACACCACAGGACAATGAATGCTCAACTAACTTGGAAAATAGTTGCCATGTAGGGCCAGTGACAGAAAACTATCTGCACAGTAGAATGGAATTATTTGACTTCTGCCAGTGAATGAAGAGATAATTTGAAAACTTCTCAGCTTACAGAGGAGATTCAAACTTTATAAACACAGAAATACTTCCACTCCAAGTATTTGAATGAAAATTGTCGCTTGTGGTCAGCCTCCTTGTGTTTTAAAAATCGCAACATGTTTGTTAAGCAAAAGGTTTACTTGAAGAGCTACAAATTAATCCTTTCAAAAGCACTGGAGGAACTCAGCAGGTCAGGCAGCATCCATGGAAATGAACATACAGCTGACGTTTCGTGCCAAGACCCTTCTTCAGGACTGGAAAAGAAGGGAGCAGACACCAGAATAAAAAGGTGGGGGATGGGATGGAGGCTAGCAAGAGGGTGATAGGTGAAGCCAGGTGGGTGGGAAAGTTCAAAGGCTGGAGAAGAAGGAATCTGATTGGAGAAGAGAGTAGACGAAAGGAGAAAGGGAAGGAAGAGGGGGCTCAGGGGAAGTGATAGTTAAGTGAGAAGAGGTAAAAAGTCAGAGAGGGGAATAGAGGAAGAGGGGAGGTGGAGGGGGGGGGGGGTTGTTTACTGGAAGGAGAAATCGATATTCATGCCGTCAGGTTCCTTTCATTTTTATTGCTGAAATCATTGGGATTCTACCCATTTGAAATCACCCAGGCCCTGGAAAATTAGACAAGCTACACCAAGCAAATCCAATCTCATCAATCACTTTTCTAATTGAATGTGCCTTTGAAACACATTATTGTGCTCTTTCACATCATTATAATTAATTCCCTGTCTAACTGAACCACAGCACAAAAGGACTCCCACAACATTTAGATAGTATCCATCATTTCAATCATGGTACGGACAGGGGAATTTCATGACAGTGTCAGATATTAGCGCATTGAAGAGATCTGCTTTATCACTGAATATGTCTAAGAGCTGGAATCAGTTATCACTGTCAAATTTTACCAACCACTTTCATTCATGCAGACTGAGACAAAGTACAACAGAAAAGCATTTAATGACTCTTCCAATCTGCTCTGGAAATAGAAAGGCTCACTTTTTTAATAAGACCCTATCACAATCTCGGATCATCTCAAAGAACTCCACTGTCAATAAGGTACTTAGGAAGAGATGCCAACGTTACAGTGCAGAGGGACAGTCAGCTTGCACTGAGGAAGCTCACACAGAGCCAATGTGATTACTTCAAGACAAAGTTAGACTCAGGGATAAATGTTGTGCACAATAAAGGCAGTACTCGCACATCGCTCAGGGGATGGGAAACAGTTGGTGGACCTACGGGCAGCGTGGTAACCTTGAGATTAGCATAATGCCTCACAGCACCAGCAATCTTGCTGTCGCAATTGGGGCTACTGTCTTTAAGGAATTTGTACATTCTCCCTGCAATCGCAGAGGTTTCCCCCCACATTTGAAAGAAGTACGGGTTGGACTAGCAAGTTGTGAGCATGCCTTTTTGGGGCCAAAGCATGGTAACACATCCTCGGACTGTGCTGGGCATTGTCACTTACGACACATTTTCGATGTTTTGATGTACGTGTGACAAATAAAGATAACTTTTCTTCCTTTATTTCTAAAAATATTCACCCCACACCCACCACTTTGAAACAGCACCATTTTATGCCAACCTAGGGTTTAGTGCTTGACCTAGAAACTAAAATCTTTGACAGGCCAGCACTCCCTCAGTAAGGAATGGAGATGTAGCCTAGATGTCTGTACTCAAATCTTCGGTAATAGATAATCTGTTGCAATAGCTGGGGGGGGGGGGTGGTAGTGGGAATAAGCTCCCACTGCCTATTAAATGCTCCCAATGGCATGCGCCTCAAATAGCCTCTGACAACCAAGTCCAGCTCCAGACCTTCACGTATGGCTTAGCTACCAAGCCCAGCAGAACCGTTTCCTCTAACAAGAGAAGGGGCAAAGGCAGATGACTGGCACCTTAAAAGAAGTCACTTTGGGCAGACGGGGCTTCTCAGCTGTGGTTGGCAGCTCATCTAGGAGAGAGAAAACTCTGATCTCAATCCTCTGCATCACGCATGGGGAAGACTTCAGGAGTAAACCCTGAAGTTAAAAATCCAGAGCTGGAGTCCCTAAGGCATTGGAACTATATTGAGTTCAAAGCTAACTGGCAACACCTGTGACACTGCTGCTGCCAAACTGTATCAGCCTCTGCCGTTCCTTTGGATTCACCTCTTGTGTGGAGAAGGGGGAGCCTACTACATGGGAAACAGATCGCTCTTGTATTGTACTGCCCTGGCTTGCATACCCAGACAGCTAGGATGCAACGTCCATGGGCAGCTCTGACTGAATGAAGCCTCACCTCACTTCTCAAACAGAGCATCAATTTTCTAACTTAAATACAGATTATGAAATGCAGCTTCAAGTGACAATTTTGACATCAATACTGGAAAAAATTGTAAGTGATACCATCCCAGAGCTGCCAAGATAGATCCAAATACCTTCTTCTCATTACTAACATCAGGATGGAGGTACAGGAGCCTGAAGACCCACACTTAACGTTTTTGGAAGTTCTTCTTCCCATCTGCCACCAGATTTCTGAACAGACAATGAACACTACCTCACCATCTTTGTTCTCTTTTTGCCTTACTTACTTAATTTAGGTATCTCCTGTACGTAATAAACGGCTCATCCTCTTCAAGGTTAGTCATGGCGCAAGTTCAAAGATGCTCTTCTGCACACGTGTGGTTGTAACTCTGTTTAACCGATTTTACTTTATAGTGTTTGAGCTCTTAATTATGCACTGTCATTCCACATTCCTACTATCAATATGTACATGCTAGCACAGTGGTCAGCACATTGCTTTACTGCGCCTGCCAGCAAAAGCATAGTTGTAACACGTGGTTGAGTTACTGTCTCCTTCCTGTCAGCTTGAACCAGTCTGGCCATTCTCCTCTGACCCCTCTCGTTGACAAGGTGTTTTCAACCTCAGAACTGCCGTTGACTGGATCTTTTTTGCACCACTCTATGCAAACTTTACACTGTTGTATGCAAATCCCAGGCTATCAGCAGTTTCTGTGCTACTCAATCCACTCTGTCTGGCACCAAATAACATTCCACGTTCAAAGTCACTTATATCACATTCCTCCCCATTCTGATGTTCGGTCTGAACAACAAATGAGCCTCTTGACCGTGTCTGCGTGGTTTATGCATTGAGTTGCTGCCACATGATTGGCTGCATTAACTAGCAGGTGTGAGGTGTACCTAATAAAGTGGCTACAGAGCGTATAAAGTCAGGTCTGTAAACAGTAATTTCCCACTTTTACACTGTATTACTGCCACAAAGTATGTTCCCACAACCAATGATCTCACTTTAATTACTCTTTACCTCATTGCTACTGCCTGACAGCTCCAGGGATCCAGGCTTAACCCCGGAGTTTGTACATTCTACTCGTGGAATGCATAGGTTTTCCCAGAGTGCTCCATCTTCTCTCACAGTCCAAACAGATACTGGTCATTTTAAATTGCCCTACGATTAGGTTAGTAATCAGGTTTGTCAGAGATTGGTGGGACAGTGTGGCTCAAAGAGCCAAAAGGGCTTACTCTGCACTGTTTTGCTAAAATAAAATAAATACAAATTGAAATTGATCTCTTTCCTTTCCTGGTCATACACCAGATTGTCAGATAGCAGGATTAAAATTCGGAATTCCTTCAAGTGCCTATGTGGCAAGGTAGATCCATTTCACTGGAAGAGATGGAACATACCATCATGAGCAGAATTAGGCCATTCAGCCCATTGAGTTTGCTCTATCATTTTATCACAGCTGATATATTATCCCTCTCAACCCCATTCTCCAGCTTTCTCCCCATAACCTTTGATGTCCTTACTAACCAAGAATCTATCGAACTCCACTTTGAATATACCCAATGATTTGACCTCCACAGACATCTGTGGTGATGAATTCCACAGACTCACCACCCTCCTCATCTCTGTTCTAGAGATGTTCATCCATTCCGAGGCTGTGCCTTCTGGTCCTAGACTCTCCCACTATTGGAAACATCCAGTCCATGTCCACTCTGTCCAAGCCTTTCAACATGATACTTGTCAGTTCTGAAATTGTGCTACACTAGCTCTCTATTCCTCTAGAATTCAGTCTGTTTAACCCATTTTAGTTTTTGGCAGCTGCGCACTTAATTGTGCATTTTCAATCGCGATCATTTTCCATCAAAGGAACAGAAAACTGCAGATTCAGCAGCAGCCGCAAACAACGGGTCCTCTGCTCCCCCGGGTCCTAAAGTCCACCCGTACTGAGACAGGTTAAATGGGACAAGCAGGGGAGGTGCTGACTGGAAAAGGGGAGGTCGGGGTGAATCTTGCTAAGAAATAGTTAAGCCAAATACAAAGTTACACACTCAACACAGTGTTAACGGCAACGACTTAAGATGGCGGACGGCATCGTGATCCAACTTAAAATGGTGGATGGCGTCATGATCCGACTTAAAATGGTGGACGGCGTTCTCCTCCCTCTGTTCGTAAGTATGAGTTGTTCGTAAGTCAGACATTCGTAACTCGGGGACTGCCTGTATTAGGACATCACTTTACATCACCTGCAATCACCAGTTCAATTCCCGCTGCTGCCTCTAAGGAGTTTGGACGTGACTGTGTGGATTTCCTCCAGGTGCTCCGGTTTCCTCTCACATTCCAAAGACCTAAAGGTCAGGGTTAGCGAGTTGTGGGCATGCAATGTTGGTGCCAGAAGCGTGACAATACTTGCATTCTGCCCAGCACAAACCCCGCTGATTTGATTTGACTCAAATAACACATATCATTGCATATTTTGATATACATGTGAAAAATAGAGCTTTGATCTTATTCGTGAAAAATACTCTCTAGAACAGAAAGAGGTGAACAAGATGGCTTTTTACCATCAGATCTCACATGAACAGAAGTGGAGGACGGTATAGAAAGCTGTCCAAGAGGTCAAAGGTGCAGGATAGTCAGAGAACAGACTGTTTGGAGTTGCTGATGTCTAGCTAAGAGGAAGCTTTGTTATTTAAAAGAAATCAAAAGTATAATGCTGGAGGCATACTGGGAGTAGTTCTTGCAGATAGCTCACAGGGGTCAATCATCCGGGACTGGAAGTAACCAGTAACAGGGTATTACTGGGCCTTGGTCAACCTCAAAGAAAGTTTAAAAATATTACCTAACACTGGTGGCTAAATTTACCAAATAATAGCAAATGTCACAAATACTCTGGTCAGAGATATGTTCAGTCAGTAACAATGTTCCTACTAGTTTGTAATGACCAGTGTGCGCAAAAAATCCTGGGCAATTTTTTGCCCAGTGACAACAATATGTGTGCACTGAATTTTATATATGGAGGTAATTATTTTAACAGCTAACACTGTCAGTTAGAACATTGATCTCCTCTGGGTTTGATTGTTTTCACTCTTGTTCATCTGCACACTCACAAAACAGGCCTGTAGTGGGTAATAAAGGATTTTCTTGCTGGAGCTTTTGCACACTATGTGCTTTGCTTGCTAAATGACACTTTAAAAAGTCAAGTTTCCAAATATCACTCCACTTCTTCCCACTTGTAAATTCTCCAGTAACTTTTACATCACAACAGTATATGCAGGCAACACCAGTTTCTGTACAGTTTGTTAATATTTCTCGTAGTGGCACGTTCCTGAACTCATGAGCTTTCGGTGTAGCAGTTTCTACTGTTTCATTAAGCCATTTGCTTTAAATGAACTAGCAGTCCTTCTGTGTTCCTTGCCCTTTGCTTCCTTAGAATTCGACATAATTAATCAATAATTTCTTCAATATAATTAAGCCAGTTCTAAAATCTGCAGACAAATTCCACGTTGTCAACACCATCCAGAAACCCGAACAGGAAATTGTGAAATATACTTAACATGTCAACGAGGTAGGGGGTGACAACCTTTTGTGTGCATTTTAAATTCCTTTGTGCCCTATAGCAAAAGATTCAGATTCAGATTCAGTTTATTGTCATTTATAAACCGCAATATACAAAGCAGTTAAAAAATGAGACAACGTTCTCCAGAATGATATCATGAAAAAGCACAAAACAGACAGACCACACAAGAAAAACCACATAACGTTTGGTAATCCCCAATCCAGAGTCCGGAGAGGCTGCTGCGTATCGATACCGCGCTACCGTCTTAGCACGTTCCCCGGAAAGGAATTACAAACCCATCAGACAAACCTAAAGCTACAAGACCTACACAAAACCACATAGATACATATAGTTATAGTTAACATATAGTTTCAACAGTGCAGACAATACCATAATTGATAAAAGACTAACTGACAAAGACCACATAATTGTAACACATAGTTTTAATAGTGCAAAGCAATACCATAATCTGATAAAGAGCAGTCCATGGCACAGTTTAAAAGAAAGTCTCAAAGTCCTGACAGCCGATTATCTCACATAGATGGTAGAAGGAAGAAAAACTCTTCCTGCCATGAACCTCCAGCGCCGCAGCTTGCCGATACAGCACTTTGGGAGCTCTGACCACAGCCAACTCCGAGTCCGTCCGAAAACTTCGAGCCTCCGACCAGCTCTCCAGCACCGAGCACCATCTCTGCCAAGCACTTTGACCCCAGCACTGGCCGCCAAGCAACAGGCAAAGCCGAGGATTCGGGACCTTCCTCCTGGAGATTTTACCGATCGCACAGTAGCAGCTGCAGCGAAACAGGCATTTCAAAAGTTTCACCAGATGTTCCTCCGTGCTTCACATGTCCGTCTCCATCAAATCAGGATTGTACACGGCCCCTACTTACAGATAACAGATATTCATTCCTGGAGTAGCCGCTGCGCACTGCGTCGTGCCGCCATCTTGCAGTTGCAACTTATTTTATGTGTGTGTGCGTGCATGAGCACACCTTTGAGGGAACACTGGTCAGTAATTGTGCCATAAACTGATAGACAAATAGAAGTCCAAAAGATGGTTTCACCAGCCCAGGTTAAGCAAGTCGGTGAACAATGAATTAGATCAACAATAAAATAATCTGGGTTATATCCTCAAGAGCTGCTGTGTCAACAAAGCGACATCCATCAACAAAGACCAAAAGTCAGTGATTCAGGAGCAGCCTCCTTCCCTCCATATCAGATTTATGTACAGTCCACGAACCCGTGGAAACTACCTTATTATTTCTTTCTATTTTGCATTATTGATTTATTTTGAAAGATATAGCAATTTTATGTCTTTGCACTGTGCAGCTGACACAAAACAACATATTTCACACAGGAAAGGAGCATTTATCTTCAAAGACCCCGACCATCCAGGCCAGCCTCTCTTCTCGTTGCTACCATCAGGAAGAACGTACAGGAGACTCAGTACTCACATTACCAGGTTCAAGAACAGTTATTGTCTCTGAACCATCAGGCTCTTGAACAGAGGGGATAACTTCACTTGCCCCATCACTGAATTGGTCACACAAACTGTCCACACACTTTCAAGGACTCTTCATCTCATGTCCTTGATAGTTATTGCTTATTTATTATCATTACTATTAATAATGTTTTTGTTTCTATGTTTTTACTGTGAATGCTGGCAAGAAAATAAATCTCAGGGTTGTGTATAGTGGCATACTATATATATACTTTGATAATAAATTTACCTTGAAGTTTGAAAGTGAGCTCATAGTTCGTGGAATCAGTTCAGAGTTGAGGTGAGTGAAGTATTTCACTCTGGTTCAGAAGGCCGATGGTTGTTCAGTAAGAACTGTTCCTGAACCTGGTGCTGTGGGAACTAAGGCTCCTGTACCCCTGGGCCGACAATAGCAGTGAGAAGAGAGTTTAGTAAGATTGTTTAATCAGCTGGAATGTAATTCAAATGTATGTCTTTATCGCAATAGCTGACACAGATACCAGACAAGAAAAGGGGGAAAAGAACACAAATACAGTTTGTTCAGGCCAGAAGGGAAGAAGTGTTAGATCAAAGCAGAATCTACATCTTTTTATCTGTTTATGGTTCAAAGTTCAATGTAAATTGATTATCAAAGTACATATATATCACCATATTATACCTTGAGATTCATTTTCCTGAGGGCATACTCAATAAATCCATAATAATCTCAATGAAAGACCGCACCAACTTGGGCATTCAACCAGTGCACAAACTGTGCAAATAAAAAAAGAAAAAAATCATAATAATAAGTAAAAAGCAATGAATATTGAGAACATGAGATGAGGACTGCTTGAATATAAGTCCACGGTGAAGTTTTACCTCCGAGCCACCAAGGGCAATGGTTGATTTGGTCAGTCACTGAATGTCAACACTCACTGTGGATTGTCCACCAGAATGAGGTCAGCTTGTAGCGAGGATACTGGTCTAATCTCTCAAACCCCAGTAAAGGAACTTCACCAGAAAATGAGGAAGTCTCCATTCTGTTTTGTCTTTTACCGAAAGTCGCTTGCCAGGGCATCTGCAGAGCCTGAAATAATACTGCGGGGGGAACATGGTGGGCATGCTATGCTGGTGCCGGAATGTGTGGTGACTCCTGTGGACTGTCCACACACATATCTGGTTGTGTTGGTTGTTAACAAACAATACAATTCTCTGTTCGTTTTGCACATGTGATAAATAAATGGATCTGAATCTGCTGTAGATGCAGGAGATACTGGCTGTACAGCTCTGTCATATTTCATGTTACCTGGATCACTTACACCATCTTTCGATTCTTACTGGCAGAACTGAAGAAATCCCATATAACAAATTCACCAGCCCAACCTCTATTTAAATTCCATCAAGTCTCCACTTAAAATAAACATTCTGTAATCACATGGTACCTCTGCCCTTTTCTGACAGCTTATGATGAGTGTCAATTAGGATTATCTTTTTCACATTAAAGTCCAATAAGCAGCATTCCAATACCTCAAGGATGGTTCTTCAATTTCTTTGGTATCCGTAATGTCTAAGGCTACACCAACTCCTTTCATTACTTCCAGTTACAGGTGTTTAAGGCAGCAATAAAGGTCTAGATAAAGAACACTACCATGGTGTTGTAACTCCTACCATTTCATTCAGCACATCACTATTATTTTTGTACCAGCTGCAGTATTTTGCACTTTCTAGTTCTATGTACTTTCTGTAGGCTTCAATTTAACTGCCATCCGTGTTAGTATGCCTCAGGGTACTTCACAAAACTGTGCTTTTAACTAGAATAGTGCTGCCCATAATCTATCAGGAGGCTGTGAAAATAACTGGTTAAAAGAAACACTTAATTTTTACTTGTATTTGTCGAATCATGGGTCCCAAAAGTTTCTAGCAAAAGATTCTCTCTGAATCTCTCTAGTGATCACAGGGCAATGATATTCATGCAGCTACAGACATTCTGACCTGTTCCCAAGTTGAAGGCTTCATCTCCTTGGACTTGGCTTCAAACTAGATGTAAAAGAAAATCCACAACAAAGCAGCTTCCTTTAAAAATAATGACTCTGAAACACCTTGTCTTTTAAACTTTCCTTCCTGCTTTCTAATCCTTTCATTACTTCATTCCTTCCCTCCTCCTTTTACCTATAATCTCCTCAGGCCTGCCTGTTCTCAAAGATTCCAGCACCAATTAATTATGACAACAACTTTAACTGGTGTGTGTGTGTGTGTGTGTGTGTGTGTGTGTGTGTGTGTGTGTGTGTGTGTGTGTGTGTGTGTGTGTGTGTGTGTGTGTGTGTGTGTGTGTGTGTGTGTGTGTGTGTGTGTGTGTGTGCGTGCGAGAGAGGATGAGGTGTACATCAGCAGGTGCCATTAAAAGTCCCATTGTCTGGCAGTCATCAGGCAATCAGCATCTATGGAGAGGGATAAACAGTCAATGTTTCGGGACTTTCAGATTCCATCTTCAGCCCTTTAACTTTTCCACCTCTCATCTCCCAGCTTCTTACCTCACCCCCCCCCCTCACCTGGTCTCACCCATCCCTTTCTAGCCTGTACTCCTTCTCTTCCCCCACCTTGTACTTCTGAATTCTATCCCTTTCCTTTCAGTCCTGATGAAGGTTTCCACCAGAAATGCTGCCTCTTTATTCCTCTGCATAGATGCTGCCTGGCCTGCTGAGTTCCTCCAGCATTTTGAATGTGTTGTTCAAGATCTCCAGCAACTGTTGTGTTATGGCAATCTCCTATAACTATTTATCTCTTAACACACTCACTGAAACCCATTAACAGACAAAGATTTGGTCACCTATTAGGAAAACATTTTTGGCAGTGTAAAATTTTGTTTGATAATGCATCTCAGGATGTTTTACTGAGTGAAGTATTTAAGGGAAACCTGAAGGGGAGCTTGTTCATTCAGAGGGCGGCACAAGTATGGAACGAGCTGCCATTTGTGGTCTTGACTGCAACATTTAAGAGAAGCTTGCATGCATGAAAGGAGTATGGAAGACTGTAGGTCAGTGGGTCTAGGCACTATACCAGTTTGACATGGACTAGATGGGCAAAAGCTCCTGCTTCTGTGATGAATGACTCTAAAAGTTCTGGATTTCCATGACTACGTTGAACATTTTGAACGAATTTCGACTATTCCTTGATGTGGTCATCTTTGTCACTTTCCTTGTGATTGCAAGACCCTGTTAGTCACTGTTCATGTGGAATGCTGCAAGTCCGATTCAGTGATTTATTGGTGGACAGTGGGGGAGCTGCGTGGCACAGGTAGTACCGGACACTAGGCCTCAAGTCGCGGCGTCGCCTGTTTACCGCTGCCCAAGAGAGGGGCATCAGAGTTAGTGCACTCCAGGGGAGGCAGTGTGGTCAGTGTCCAAGCTGGAGTCAGTGCTAACCCATACTGTTCGCTTGGCAGAAGACAAGCTATATTGTGTTCGACTGTAGATTCCTGCAACATTCATGGACGCAGAGTCTTGAACTATTTTTTTTGTGTGACTATATTTTACTGATATGTGCTTGCTGTCTTATATGTGTTATGTGTGCCTTGCATTGTGCATGTCTGTTGATTCTGTGTTTTTGCACCTTGGCCCCGGAGTAACACTGTTTTGTTTGGCTGTATTCATGTATGGTTGAATGACAACTGAACTTGGTCTTACACACCCCCCCCCCCCCCCCCCCACCTACCTACCTATCTGGAGCCACAAATCAGATGTCTGGCCTACAGACCAACGAGGACAAGGCGTCCCTGCAGGCAGAAGGCACAAGGTAGGCACTAGGTGATCCACTAGGTAGGCAAACCAATAGGACCGGAGTTGAGACCTCGTGTTTGGGTCCTGTCATCGGCGAGTCTGGCACTCTCAGCCTGGCGTTCAAGTTCACGAGTTCTAGTTGATTATCATCTGACTGCACATGTATGCAACCAAACTAAACAATGTTCCTTCAGGCCATGATGCTCCCAAACAGGTATCACACATAGCGCACAAAACAAAATATTACCATAAATAAGTTAATAAAATACAATTAAAATGCATGTAGTGCACAGCACAGGTAAACAGTAAACAGCACCCTGTCCTAGTGAAGAGATCTCAGTTGTGGCAACCTGAGGCAAGGAACTGCTACCCAATGTCATCACTGAGTCCTGGGTCAATACCGAAGGTCAATCAGAAGTCCAAATGAAAGCCTGAAGGTCAAATGGAAGTCCAGAAGTCAAGGCCCGAAACTGCAAATCTCTACAAGTCCGCTGGTGAAACACATGGCCCAATGTCTGTGAATCCACAAGTCCACTAAATGCTGAAGATGACCTGTCCTAGGATGAGAGGGCTGAGTTTGTGTAATCTTATGAACACCTGGATGGTGGCTGCATGGGTGGGTGGAAGGAATGGGCTTTGTTTTGCTGTCGTTGCTTTCACTTGGTATATTCTGTTTTGCTGTCTCGTTCTGCCGAGCATAGTGGGCTTGCTATGTTGGTGCTGGAATGTGCGGTGATACTTGCGGGCTGCCCCCAGCACGTCCTTGGGTGAGCTGGTTGTTAGCGCAAATGGCACATCTCACTGTATGGCTCAATGTATGTATCAAAACTAAATTTGAATCTTGAATCTTGATCTATTCATATCGTTGTGCACTTTCCAATTTTAGAGGAGCATTCAGGAATGTCAGAATGACCATATTTTTTGTTGTCTTTGATGCAAGAACTGGTTCCGAAACATGGGAGGCTAGGCAACGGTTACAAGACAGTAATGAACTCTGCACAGTTGGAGCTTCCAAAGGAACAGAATTATTTGCTTAGTTCAGTCTGCAAGACGAACTTTGATGGCCCTTGGCAAGAAACTCATGAGCTGAACTCTGTGCACACATCCTCGTGTGTAAAATGAAGCAGCTCTTAACTGAAGACATGCCTTGACATAATGGCTCAATAATGAATGTGAACAGTGATGAGGGATGGTACATGTCAGGCTTTAGCAGTTAACTGAGCACAACAGCTTATCGTATCCAACTGTTCTATAAGACCATAAGAATCAGAAGCAGAATTAGGCCACTCAGCCCGTCCAGTCTGCCCTGCCATTCGATTATGGTTGATTTATTATATCTCTCAACCAATCATTTTGCCTCAACAGCCATCTGTGGGAATGAATTCCACAGATACACTACCCTCTGTCTACAGAAATTCCTTCTCATCTCTGTTACAAATGGCCGTTCTTCTATTCTGCAGCTGTGCGCTGTGACCCTAGACTCCCCAACCCTAGGAATCACCTCTCCATGTCCATTCCATCTAGGCCTTTCAGTATTGAACAGGTTTCAATAAGAGCCCCCCCCCCCCCACCTTATTTTTCTAACCTCCAGCGAGTACGGCCCCAGAATAATCAAATGCTCCTCATACATTAACCCTTTCATTCCCAGGATCATTCTCCAAGTGAGGTCTGACAAAACCTCCGCTATATGTAAGTAAATATGCTAATAGATTCCTACTAGTCACAACCTCCCACTTTAAAAAATATATCACTTGCATCTGGTGAGTTCCACTTATGACTTTTTATTCATCTCTATGGTTTTTATTAGGCCGGCAGGTAGCGCAGTGACATCAGCGGCGGATACCGGTGCGAAGATTCCCAAATTCGAATCCTGTGCCGGGTTGAGTGTCGAGCTCGCAACTCAGCCTCGTTAAAAAAAAATCACTGCGCTGTGAGAAGGACGCGGGGGAACCACTCACAGAATCTTTCCTCCAAGACAACCACTTGAAAAAAAAGTGGTCGCCGAGTCTCTGGCAGAGTATGGCAAACAAAAAAATAATGGTTTTATTAAATAAAGAAAAACATCTCAAAAGAGAGTGACTATATGAATTTGCACTTGCAGACCCCACAGTCTGACAAGGCCAATTAAAAAAGCATTATGTCTTTGGTTTTCTTCTCCATTGCACATGTTAATACTGCTAAGAGATTAAGTTCAGGCAGATGTCTGACTTAATGTACTTTGACATTTCAGAAGCACAAGCATTGTCAGTTATGTAAATGTATTTTAATATTTCTGGTATGTTTTACAATTTGGCAAACATTTAAAAGTAATTTTAAATTCACTGAACCATCTGTCATTTGTTCTGACCACCATAAGTAAAACAAATTTCTGATTCAGATTCATTTACTTATCACACGTACTTCAAAATGTACAGTGAAATCTGTTGTTTGCGTTGCAGCCAACACACCCAAGGGTGTGCTGCACACAGCCCACAGGATTTGCCACATATTCCACATCAACAAAGCACTGCTGCAATGTTTTTCAGAATAATACAAGCAGCAGCAGCAACAACAAAATAACAACAGCAAAACAATCCCCTTCGCACCCACCCATCCACTCAAACACAGACAGGCCTCCTTTCCCAGAACAGGCAGCTTCCCTGCCTAGACACACAGACTCACAGACCTCCAACTTCCGGACACTTCGGTCTCGACCTCACAACTCGCCAACTTCGGTCAACAACCTTCAGGATTCCGACCACTAATCCTTGGCCCGGACTGTCAGACTCACAGAGATCGGGCCTCCCTACTTCAGTCCCTAGCCCAGACTCATAGACCTCCAGACTTACCAACTTTGGTCTTTGTCCTGCAGGCTTCTACCTCCAGACTCGCAGATCCCTTAACTTCAACCTCCACCTTTGACCTCTGGGTATCGACCCCAGGTTTTGATATTCATAAAGCACTTTCAGCACAGCAAGGCATTCTACTGTTACCAAACCAATCTGATGCTATTATGACAACAATGGCTTTTACTCTTCCCTCGCAATTCAAACACAATGATACACAAAAATTTGCTCAAGACTTCCAGTTCCCCTTATATACCGTAGATTCCGGATTTTAAGCCGCTACTTTTTTCCCACATTTTGAACAGCTTTGAACTTTGCGGCCAATAATCCGGAGCGGCTAATGCATTTTTTTTTTCATGCCGCCTCGTAAACATTTTGCCTCGTAACAGTAGACCAATAAAATTGATGAGTAGTTCACAGAGGTCCAATGAAATTGTACGATAAATCAAGCGCACTTTCACAATTAAATTATTGTAAATCAGTCATTTGTACTCACCCTCATCAACATGGAAAACACTCGAAGAAAAGCATTGTGCTACCTACCCTACTTAGTTTAAACTATATTTGTTTTCTGTACTACATCGCGGGATGCTATGACGACACACCCGGTTTCGCGGTGTCTTGTGGGAAAATGCCGTCTGCGATGAAACGGGACGGAGGGGGTCGAGCGGCGGAGCGGCTTTGGATCTGAGCGAAATCTGCTTTTAAATGCCGTTTGCGATGAAACGGAAAGGAGGGGGGGGAGCGGCATTACGCGAGCGGCTTTGGATCCGAGCGAACTCTGCTTTTAAGTTAAAGGTATCAATAACTTTTCCTGGTAGGCTGCAGTATATATATTTTTTACCAGTCGTTAGGAGATATTGGAATGTTGTTCAGTAAAGAAGTATACGCAACGTATATTTAAAAGTAGCCGCGTACGGGCACGGTTCGAAAAAAAGCATTTGCAATATGTATTTGTTTTTGTTACCATATGGATTTAATTAAAAGTTAAAAAAATCCTCACGTGTAATATCTTTCTGTGTAAATATCTCATATTACAACGTGGGACACCTGCGGCCGAAAATCCGGTGCGGCCTAAAATCCGGTGCGGCCTTTACATTTAAAAAAATGATTTTATTTCTAAAATTAGTGCCAGCGGCTAAAAATCAGGTGCGCTCTGTAGTCCGGAATCTACGGTAGGTTATTTTCAAAGACAACAGTTTACCACATAACTATCTTTACATTTTAATATTCCAAATTGATATTATTCTTAAATTTTCTTAACATATGAAAGGAAGCCATTCAAGGACCCAATTTTCTCCAATGTACAAGGGAATGAAAAGACTATTTCGACTCCAATAATTTCAAACTGGCAAATTCGAAATCAAGTACAGTACTGTGCTAATATCTTAGACATATACATAACTAGGATGCTTAAGACTTTTGTACTGTACTGCAGCCGCAAAAAAAACCACATTTCATGACATATGTGAGTGATGATAAACATGATTCTCATATGGGTCTCTATTGTGGACTGAGAGTGGGAGGGGGGCAGGGAGAGGGGAATCATGGTTGGGAAAAGGGGGAAGGAAGAGGTGAGGAAGCAGGAAGCACCAGAGAGACATTCTGTAATGATCAATAAGCCAATTGCTTATAACACCCCCCCCCCCTCGCTCCCCACCGAGCTCTGGCACTCCTTCTCTGCCACCTGTCTCAGACCCCCCCCCCCCCCCGCCCACGACACTCCACCCGTGCCATTGCCAATGCAATGCCAAAGGAACTCTGCAAGTTAGGCAGTATCTATGGTAATGAATAAACAGAATTTCAAACTCTCTCTGCTCCACGTTGACAACTATAATACTGTGCAAAGGTCTTGGGCATCCTAGTTGTGTGTGTGTATATATAAGACTTTTGTACAGTACTATAAGTGTGTGCATGAGTGAAAGAGATAAAGGGCTGGAGAAGAGGGAATCTGATAGGAGAGGACAGAAGGCCATGTAAGTTACCTGCCCATCACCTCCCTCAAGTGTTCCTCACCCTTCCCTTTCTTCCATGGCCTTCTGTCCTCTCCCATGATTCCCTCTTCTCCAGCCCTTCCTAACTTCCCAACCAATCGACTTTCCAACTCTTTACTTCACCCCTCCCCCTGGTTTCACCAATCACCGACTACCTTAAATTTCTTCCTCCCCTCCCCCCACATTCTTACTCTGACTTCCCATCTTTTCTCCAGTCCTGATGAAGGGTCTCAGCCCGGAACGTCGACTGTTTGCTCGTCACTATAAGTGTGTGATTTACGATATGAGCACAGTACATAGAGTAGTAGTTTGCACAGCTGTTTTACAGTGTCAGCGATCACCAACCAGGGTTCCCACTGCTGTCTGCGAGGAGTTTGTATGTTGTCCCCATTACCATGTGGGTTTCCTCTGGGTTCTCCGGTTTCCTCCCACAATCCAAAGACATATGGATTAGGGTTAGTAGGTGCCAGAAGCCAGAAGCATGGTGACAATTGTGGCTTGGATATCTTGGTCATTGATGCAAACAGCATATTTCATCAGTCCTGATAAAGTGTCCCGGCCAAAATGTCAACTATCTATTCATTTCCATAGATGCTGCCTTACCTGCTGAGTCCCTGCAGCATTGTGAGTGTGTATGTGTGCTGCTTTAGATTTTCAGCAAATGCAGACTTTCATGTGTTTATGACACATTTCAAGTCAAGTCTAGACATCACAGTACATTTATTATCAATGTATACTTTACACAACCTTGAGATTTGTCTTCTCACAGGCAGCTACAAAACAATGAAACCCAAGAGAACCCATTAAAAACTGTCAAACACCCAACGTGCAGACAAAATAAAGAAAAGCACACCAGGTAAACAATAAAAATAAGCAAACAGCATTCAGAACTGAAGTTCACCAAAGTGAGGTCACACTGTCATTGTTGCAGGCCACAGCCACATTTCGGTGCAGAGTGAGTAAACCTCGTGGAATAATGAGTTGAAGTTCAGCACGGAGACGAGGAAGCCTTGTGATGCAGTGATTTGAACCAGCCTGTGCCTCGCCTCCAGCCCTGACACCCTGCCTTTTTCAATCCAGACCCTACTCTCAGACCCTGACCCTGCCGCTTCGATTATGCTCTCGAGCCGGTGCCCCACCACCTTAATTCGGCCCGTACCCAATTTTTCCAATTCCACACAGCGTTTAAATCAATCAAACCTCAGATCCTTCCTTGCTGTCAGGCCCAGTTCCGGGCCCCACCCCTCAACTCTGCATTGACTCTGCTCATCTCGCCTCAGTTCTGCCGAATCAAAGTGCCTCCCGGTTCACTCCAGGAAAGGCCAAACATTAGCTCATTTGCCTCTCTCCAGTCCGGACCCCACCACCTCGATTCAGCCCATACACACAGCCAACCTGCACCTTCCAGACTTCCGTTCCCACTGCAAAAATGCCGGGTCCAAAGCTCAACTCTGACAACAAAGTTACAGTCTATTGTTTGCTGTGATTGCTTAGCATAATAAAAGTGTAACTAATGAAGTATTTAGGTGATTTATTGGCCAGTAATAGGCAGTCACTCAGCTTCACCAGCGCCATCTTAAACCGGAAGTATATGTTTCAAAGTACAAATAAAGCTAATCTATTTTATCAGCTTTTCCCAGGTGGGCATCAAAGATCCAATGATTTCATTTTGATTAAGAGTGTGGGAGTTGCATTTAATGTCATGGAAACATTTACCCTTCAGTCGCATCACATCTTTTTGTCAAAAAAGGTTTTATTTATTGATAATTAAGAGTATGAAACAAGCCCTTCCAGCTCAGCGAAACGCACTCCCCAGCAAACCTATTTAACACGAGCCTAACTGCAGGACAATTTACAATGACCAATTAACCTACCAACCACTTCCTCTATTCCCCACTCTGGTCTAATACCTTTTCTCACCTGCCTACCACTTCCCCTGGGTCCCCTCCTCTTTCCCTTTCTCCTATGGTCCTCACTCCTCTCCTATCAGAGAGAATAGGAACCCATTAGGAACTCTCCAGCCCATTACCTTTCCCACCCACTAGGCTTCCCCTACCACCTTCTAACTATCCTCCTTCCTCTCCTCCACCTGTCTATTCTGCCATCTTCCCTCTTCCTTTCCAATCCTGAAGCTCGGCCCAAAACATCGACTGCTTATTCATTTCCATAGATGCTGCCTGACCTGCTGAGTTCCTCCAGCATTTTGTGTGTGTGTTGCCCTGATTATCTGTCACTACTTTTGTAAAGTCATTACTGCAATTCCATTTTTAATTCTAGGATTTTCATTCATACTAAGGCCGACTTCCATTACACAAACAAACCACAAAACAACGGTAATTAATGGGCAGACACAAGGAAATCTGCAGATGCTGGAAATTCAAACAACAACACACACAAAATGCTGGTAGAACACAGCAGGCCAGGCAGCATCTATAGGGAGAAGCGTTGTCGACGTTTCGGGCCGAGACCCTTCGTCAGGATTAATGGTATATTTTTCTCTCTTGGGATCTTGTGTACCAAAATGAGTTGTTGCTTTTGCCTGTGTAATGTTGTCAGCTGAAGCCAGTAATTAACTTAATCAATGTGAAGTATTCAGAATAACCTAAAATATGCAAGTCACTAGATAAAACTGATTCTTTCTTTCTTGGAACTGCAACAGAAATAGAAATTAGACAAACATAAAGAGGACAATCCTGTCCCAATTTAAGCAAGTCAGGGCAGCTTTAGGCAAATCTGGTAGGCGAAACTTATGTTCTTAATTTGTCCAAAGTAATTATATTACTGTACACAGAACGAGGGGCAGGAAAGTGCAAACCACAGTTTCAGCATTTTTAAGCTTGTAGCAAAAATAATGTGCCAGGAAAAACAACTTGAGTGAAATTGGACTGGTCTACTGTAAAATGTCAATCAGCTCAGTCTAGTAATTCAGTCCTAATGCACAGTTTCAAGCCCAGTTGTCAACAATTCCTTTCCCACGACAGATGCTGCTCAACCCACTGAATTCCTCCAACAGAGAGTTCTTTGCTTCCGACTCCAGCATCTGCAGTCTTGCGTGTCTTATGATCAGGAATTGATTAGCCGCAATTCTCACAAGCTGTTCTGGGATAATGATGAGATTATCTAACCAGAGTGACTGAAGCATGGATGAAAATCACCAAGTTCTTTTTCAACGTTATACTGTGGGATCTTCAACTCCTGCCTGTATGTGCTATCACTTAACTCAAAGAGTAACATAGCCTTGATTTAAAGATTAGCTTTATTTGTGACATGTGCATCGAAAAATACCGCGAAATGTGTTGTTTGCATCAGTGAACAACACAGTCTGATGAGGTGCTGGGGCAGTCACAAGTGTTGCCACACCTCCAGTGTCAAAATACCATACCTACAATTTACTAATCCTAATCTGTAATGTACATCTAATAGAATTTAATAGATTTAATATTTTATCCAAAGGCACGTTACTCCTTTATTACCATAACAATACTGCAGTCTAGCTATCTTTGCTGATAGAATTAGGTCTCAATACAGGACAGAAACAAGCCCTTTACCCCAACTCGCCGATACCTCTCCGAGGATTGCCACCTTGTCATGGTGGGAGAGGTTTGTGAGTTCCTAAGATCCCAAGAGCAACGCCATCTGGAGTTTAGCCATCTGCCGCTTCATTCCTGAGGGTCACCCTGGCAGTAAGCAATGTGGAGGATCCAGACAAAGAGTGATCCAACCAAGATCCCAGTGGTGGAGCTGGTGGAAGATGATGACACATCACAATGACAGGGAAGGCAGAGGAAGGCTGCAGCAGTGAAGGGTCTCCATTCCATGCCACTGGACCCTGACCCTTATTTGCCAAGGACCGTGTCTATGTGTCAGCCTCCCTGCATTAAACAAAGTCACACACAGGCATTCTCCATTAAGTGAATCCACCCTAACATTCCTGTTGAGTGGATCCCAGAACGGCCTCTACAGGCACCTGAGGATCCACCAACAGACTGCCCCTTTGGAGAACATTTCACTCGACTCGAGTGGTCACCAAAGCTACTCCCTTTTGCCTTCATTTGGCATTTAGCCCTCTAAACCAGTGGTTACTACCCTGGGGTCCATAGACACTTTGATTAATGATATTGGTGCATGGCCTTAAAAAGGTAGGGAACCTCTGCTCTAAACTTTACCTATCAAAATGTCTTTTAAACATCGGCAATTATATCTGCCTCTACCACTTCCTCTGGCAGGTTGTTCTTCATACAGACCAATCTCCAGGTGGTGAACTTGCTTCTCAGGTCTGTTTTAAATCTTTAGCTTCTCACCTTAAGCCTCCACCCTTTAGCTTTATTTATTGAGATACAGTATGGAATCTATCCAAGGGACCACCCACCTTACCTACGCTCCACAAGGTTTTGTAAGGTCAGCCTTAAGCCGCCTTCGCTCCAGAAAAACAGACCCAGTCTATTCAGTCCCTCGTTATCACTCAAGCCCTCCTGTCCCAGAGACATTCTTATGAATCTTTTCTGCATCCTCTCAAGCTTATTCATGATATTAATTTTGCTTAGCGATCAAAATATCATGCAGCAATCTAGGTGGAGAGCATGCAAACTCCTGTAATTGACTGCGTGGGTTTCCTCCGGGCGTTCCCTTTAGAACAGAGGTAAGGAGCAATGTTTTTTAGCCAGAGAGTAGTGAATCTCTGGAATGCTCCGCCACAGACCGCAGCGGAGGCCAAGTCCATGGGTATATTTAAAGCAAAAAAATTATATTCTCCTGATTAGTTCAGGGCATCAAAGGTTATGGCGAGAAGGCAGATGTATGGGGTTGAGTGGGATCTGGGATCAGCCATGATGGCACGGTGGAGCAAGACTCGATGGGCTGAATGGCCTAATTCTGCTCCTATGTCTCACTCACTACCCTCTCTACCTGCGTCACCAATTTCCAGAGACAATGATCATCTTTATTTGTTACATCGAAGCATTGAAACATACAGTGAAATACGTCGTTTATGTTCATAACAAACAAGCCAGAGGATGTGCTGGGGGCAGCCTGCAAGTGTTGCCATGTTTTTGGCGCCAATGTAACATGCCGGAAATGGATTGGGAATGTGGGAGGAAACTTCCACAGCCAAAGGGAGAAAATATGAACTCCTTGCAGACACCAGCAGGAATTGAACCCAGATTGCTGGCGCTGTAGTGTATTACTGCAACTGCTATGCAAATGTACCCCTAGGTTTACAACACCCCACAAGACACTCCCGTTCACTGCATATGTCCTATCTGCTTTAACTTTGCAAAATTTGTGGGATTGAGTTTAGGAGCCAAGAGGTAATGTTGCAGCTCTATAGGACCCTGGTCAAACCCCACTTGGAGTACTGTTCTCAGTTCTGGTCGCCTCCCTACAGGAAGGATGTGGAAACCATAGAAAGGGTGCAGAGGAGATTTACAAGGATGTTGCCTGGATTGGGGAGCATGCCTCATGAGAATACGTTGAGTGAACTCGGCCTTTTTTCCTTGGAGCGATGGAAGATAAGAGGTGACCTGCTAGAGGTATGTAAGACGATGAGAGGCATTGATCGTGTGGGTAGTCAGAGGCTTTTTCCCAGGGTTGAAAAGGCTGCCACAAGAGGACACATTTAAGGTGCTGGGGAGTAGGTACAGAGGAGATGTCAGGGGAGATTTTTTTTTACTCAGAGAGTGGTGAGTGCGTGGAATGGGTTGCCAGCAACAGTGCTGGAGGCGGATACATTAGGGTCTTTTAAGAGACTCCTGGACAGGTACATGAAGCTCAGAAAAGTAGAGGGCTATGGGTAACCCTGGGTAGTTTGTAAGGTAAGGACATGTTTGACACAGCTTTGTGGGCCAAAAGGCCTGTTTTGTGCTGTAGGTTTTCTATGTTTCTAAACTGCTTCACACTCGTCAGAGTTAAATTCCACCTGCCATTTCTTCAGTCTTCAGAAATCACAATTTTTTTTTCAATTCAGACACAATGTCAGCTCCGTCATGGGCACTAACCTTCCCAGCATCCAGACCACCTTCAAGGTGCGATGCCTCAAAAAGGTGCCATCCATCATTAAGGACCCCCATCACACAGGACATGCCCTCTTCTCATTGTTACCATCAGGAAGAACATACAGAAGCCTAAAGGCACACACTCAATGATTCAGGAACAGCTTCTTCCCCTCTGACCTTAGATTTCTGAAAGGACGTTGAACTCATGAAAACTAGCTCACAACATTTTATTTCTCTTTTTGCACTATTTAAGTTAACTTTTTTAAAAAATATATAAACTTCTTACTGTAATCTACAGTTTTTATTATGTATTTGCAATGTACTGTTGCTGCATAACAACAAATTTCATGCCACATACCAGTGATAATTAACCTGATTCTGAATACTTACCTCATTTTCAATACTCGGAAAATCTACAAACATTATTTAACAGAAATAAGTATAAAATGTAACAGTTTTATGAATTGAAGTGTCTTCTTTAACATTTGTTGCTGCATTTTCACTGGGTGCTTGAAGCAAGAGCTGTAGACTTCCTACTTCGACTTGTAAAACTTGCCTCGGGAATGTTTAATGTCGAAGAAAGTAGTTCTCATCTGTAAAAGATGATTGTTTTCATAATATGCTGCTATAAGTGTTTGCCTGTCATTGAATTCTTATCAGTAAAATAAGACGCTTCAGAAATTGTGGTGCATTAAACACTCACACTTGAAAGAAATGCGGCTGAGAATCCACACACCGGTCCATCTGCCAGTTTCACAAAAACGCTCAGGTGAAAAGATGAAGCAGCTAATCACCAAAAGAATTTCTGTTCTTTATAGGTCACCCAATACTTTGTACTATGTTACATAATGATACGCCATTCTCTCTCTTGCTGCTACCGCCACTGAGCAGGAGGTGCAGGAGACTTACAAACAATTATTATCCATGTATTATGTGAGGTGAGCTGAGGGTCAGAGTTGACCATGGATATTGCATCCGAGCTGTCTGGATACGCAGGCCTGGTTAGTACGATACGAACAGCAAGCTGTTGCCCATGCAGCAAGCTCCACTCTCCACCCAGCTGATGAACCCAAAGGAACGGCAGAGACCGATACAGTTCGGTACCAGCAGCATCGCAGGAGTTGCCAGGCAGCATTGAACTCAAAGTAGGGCTGCCTTAGGGACTCCAGCTCTGGACTTTTCCCTCAGGATTTCCTCCCAAAGCCTTCCCCATGAGTGGGTATAGACGCAAGGCAGTACAGGTTTGAGATCAGAACTTTCCTTCTCCTAGATGAGCTGCCAACCACGGCTACAAGCCCCATCTGCCCAAAGCGACTGGTTTAAGGCACCAGTAACCCGCCTATGCCCCTTCTCCTATCAGGAGAAATGGATCCACCAGGCTTAGTAGCTAAGCCACACATGAAAGCCAGGAGCTAGACTTGGTTGTCAGAAGTTATTTGAAGCACGTACCATTGGAAGCATTTAAAAGGTAGTGGGAGCTTGTCCCCATTACCACCCCCAGCTGTAACAACCTTCAGTATTATTTACTTATTTACTAATGTAGTAAAATGGAACAGTGATTTAGTGGATGACACCAAGATTGACATGTAGTTGACAATGAGGAAGGCTATCAAAGCTTGAAGTGGGATCTGGATCAGCTGTAAAAATGGGAGAAAAAATGGCAAATGGAATTTAATGCAGACAAGTGTGAGGTGTTGCACTTGGGAGGATCAACCAGGGTAGGACTAAGCAGTAGGGCACCCAGGAGTGCAGTAGAACAGAGGAATCTGGCAATATAGATTCATAATTCCTTGAAAGTGGCAACACGGATAGATAGGATTGTAAAGAAAGCTTTTGGCATATTAACCTTCATAAATCAAAGTACTGAGTACAGGAGTTGGGTTTTTATGCTGAAGTTGTATAAGAAGTTGGTGAGGGCAAATTTAGAGTACTGGGTGCAGTTCAGGTCACCTATCTAAAGGCAAAACATCAATAAGATTGAAAGAGAAAAAATTTACAAGGATGTTGCCGGGATTTGAGGATGAGATATAGGGAAAGGCTGAATAGGTTAGGACTTTATTCCCTGAGGAATAGGAGAATGAAGTTCAAATTAGTTCAAATTCATTTCCAAAGTATGTATGTGTGTGTGTATATATATATATATATATATATATGTATCCACAAAACAAGGAAACACAGTAGAATTATCTTTTCTGCTAACCTGATAGCAGTCACTGCTTAAGTTTCATATCATCGAGGGATAGAGTCAAGAGACATAATCAAAAAACAGGCCCTCAGCCCATCTAGTCTGTGTTGAACTGTTGCCTAATTCCATCAACCCACACCTTCACCATTGTTTTATGTCTTCAGACGGGTCCTGGTGTAGTGTCTCAGCCTGAAACATCGACTGTTAGCTTCCCTCCGCAGATGTTGCCTGACCTGCTGAGTTCCTTCAGCAATTGTCTGTGTTGCTATGGAAACCTTACAGTTTGTTCTCTCAGCCAAATTTTTGACAAAAATTAGAACAGCTGAGAGGGCCAATGTTCTTAGTTATTTCCTCAAAACACTCATTCAAAACTTGTAAAGTTTTGAATTTGTCTCTGTCAGAAGCAATCATTTTGTGTGGTTCTTGGATCTTCCACCTCAATTTTCAAAATTTCCTATCTTTATTTCTCTCAGGGTTTAAAGTTCAAAGTACATTTATCATCAAAGTATATATACTATATACAACCGTGAGATTCACATCTTTCACAGTCAATTCCATCCTTTTTGTGAATTTGGATTCTTTCGTATCTGTGGCCACAGGTAAATAACGTTGTGCGTTTGAAAATGCTATTTCCAGTTTCGGTGGCTGTGAACAGCAGATGTGTAGCAAGAAGGCAAAGTCTTAGGAAATTCAGCTGACATAAATTTGAGGCAGTGACATATCTTAAAACCACTATCAGTAACGCACACACCCAGCAATCATGTAAAATGTAATTGGGAAGGGGAGCTGAAAGAGAAACAAGACTTCTAATGCTTTGCATATGATTCAGTGATACTGGTAGTCCTAAGAACCAGAAACTGTTAATCCTCCAGTATTGTGTCACAATCTTATCAAACCTCCATCATAAGAACTACCAGAGACTTCTGTTTTCAATAACTATAAGCTCACTTTCATCTATTCCATCTGCACGTGCTGCTTTACCACAATGGATTCAAGTACTTAACCACATATCAGTGTGTGCTTAATCCAATTCATCTTCTTTTTGGCAATCCTGAACTCTCTTTCTGTGGAGGCCAGCCTTGGCAACGATCAGCATGTGCAACGTTGATAACATGGTCAGCATTTTCAGTACCTACCAAAGACCCGGTCAAACTGTGTCAACAAGCTTTGCTGAAGAGGAGAAGCATTTCGCAGAAGACAAAGCCAATCTTATACTGATTCAAGATTCAAGTTTACTTATCATGCGTATATTGAAACATACAGTGAATTGTTAACAGCCAACATACCCCGAGTGTGTGCGGAGGCAGCCCGCAAGTGTCACCATGCATTCTGACGTCAACATAGCATACCCACAGTGCTTAGCAGGACAACACATAACACAAGAAAATAGAACAAGCAACAACAGCAAAACAAGCTCCATACCTCACCACCCACCCCCAAACAAGCCAGAAAATTACAGGCTGGTGAGCCTGACATCAGTAGTGGGAAAGTTATTGGAAGGTATTCTAAGGGACAGCTTATATAAGTATTTGGATAGACAGGGATTGATTAGGGATAGACAACATGGCTTTGTGTGTAGTAGGTTGTGTCTAACCAAACTTATAGAGTTTTTTGAAGAAGATACCGAATACGTTTATGAAGGAAAGATAGTGGATGTTGCGTAAATTGACGTTAGTAAGGCCATTGGCAAGGTCCCACATGGGAGATTGGTCAGGAAGGTTCAGTCACTTGGCACTCAAGATGAGGTAGTAAACTGGATTAGACAATGGCTTTGTAGGAGAAGCTAGAGAGTGGTAGTACAGGGTTGCCCTTCTGACTGGGGACCTGAGACATTTGGTGTGCCATAGGGATCAGTGCTGGGTCCTTTGTTGTTTGTCATCTACATCAATGATCTGGATGTTAAAACATTGTAAACTGGATCAGTAAATTTGCAGATGGCACGAGGACTGGGCTGCAGAGGACAGCGAGGACGACGATTAAAGTTGGACATATAGGTTGAAAAACTGCAGATAGAATTTAACGCAGACAAGAGTGAGGTGTTGCACTTTGGGAGAAGCAACCAGGGAAGGTGTTACACAGTGAGTGGCAGGGCACTGAGGAGCACGGTAGAAGAGAGAGATCTGAGCATACAGGTCAATAATTTCATGAAGGTCAAAAGGTCATAAAGAAAGCCTTTTACACTTTGATCAAAGTATTGAGTACAGGAGATGGGATGTCATGTTGAAGTTGTATAAGCCATTGGTGAGGCCTGATTTGGAGTACTGTGTCCAATTTTGGCCACTGCCTGCAGGGTAGGAAAGCCAAAGGGGCTAGGCAGAGTAATGGTTTGGCAAGGACTAGATAGACCAAAGGTCCTGTCTCTGTGCGGTAGTGTTCTGTCACTCTGTTTCAATACAAATACTTAACACAAGATTTTGCAAGTGCTGGAAATCCAGAATAGCACACACAAAATGCTGGAGGAACTCAGCAGGTCAGGCAGCATCTATGGAGAGGTATAAGCAGTCAATGTTTAAACATGTAAAGGTGGAACAGTACCATAGTGGTTAGGGCGATCACTTTACAGCACTGGCAATCGCCAATCAGGATTCAATCCCCATCGGTTTGTAACTGTGTGGATTTCCTCCCACATTCCAGAGATGTACAGTACTGTGCAAAATTCTCAGGCACACATATACAGTCGGCCCTCCTTATCCGCGGATTCTGCATGCACGGATTCAACCAACCGCGGATCGGGAAAGTCTGTAAGTTCTCTCTCCAGCACTCGTTGTTTGAGCATGTACAGACTACTTTTTCTTGTCATTATTCCCTAAACAATACAGTATAACAACTATTTACATAGCATTTACATTGTATTAGGTATTATAAGTAATCTAGAGATAATTTAGAAGTACAGGCAGTCCCCAGGTTATGAACGAGTACCGTTCCTGAATCCGTCTTTAAGTCGAATTTGAAGTCGGAACAGGTACATCTGGTATTATTTAGCGTCAGTTAGTCAAACGTTTGTCTTTGTGTATAGCATATATTTTACCTTTCTATGCAAATAAAACACTTAAGAAACGTATGTACAAACGTATTCCAATAATTAAACCACTGCGTTGCTTAGTTATAATTGTAGCTTTCATGGGGGCAGGGCCTTTCACATGCCCCATTAAAATTGTTCCAATCATTGACTGAAAGTAGCCTAATGCTTTTCCATGACTGATGGCGTTTCACCTCTTTCCGATCGCTTTATTACTTGTACTTTATTTTTAATCATGATTGTTGATTATTTTCGTGAACAGAAACACTGCGGATTCAGAGCTGCGCCAGGTCCTGAAGTCCACCGCACTGAGACAGGTTAAATAAGGTCCAGGATTCCACCGGGTCCTGAAGTCCACCGCACTGAGACAGGTTAAATAAGGTTCAGGATTCCGCTGGGTCCTAAGGTCCACCGCACCTAGACAGGTTAAATAAGGTCCAGGATTCCACCGGGTCCTGAAGTCCACCGCACTGAGACAAGTTAAATAGGTCCAGGATTCCACTGGGTCCTAAGGTCCACCGCACTGAGACAGGTTAAATAAGGTCCAGGATTCCGCTGGGTCCTAAGGTCCACCGCACTGAGACAGGTTAAATAAGGTCCAGGATTCCGCTGGGTCCTAAGGTCCACCGCACCTAGACAGGTTAAATAAGGTCCAGGATTCCACCGGGTCCTGAAGTGCACCGCACTGAGACAGGTTAAATAAGGTCCAGGATTCCACTGGGTCCTAAGGTCCACCGCACTGAGACAGGTTAAATAAGGTCCAGGATTCCGCTGGGTCCTAAGGTCCACCGCACCTAGACAGGTTAAATAAGGTCCAGGATTCCACCGGGTCCTAAGGTCCACCGCACTGATTAAATAAGGTCCAGGATTCTGCCGGGTCCTGAAGTCCGTCGCACTGAGACAGGTTAAATAAGGTCCAGGATTCCGCTGGGTCCTAAGGTCCAGGATTCCACTGGGTCCTGAAGTCCACCACACTGAGACAGGTTAAATAAGGTCCAGGATTCCGCTGGGTCCTAAGGTCCACCGCACCTAGACAGGTTAAATAAGGTCCAGGATTCCACCGGGTCCTGAAGTCCACCACACTGAGACAGGTTAAATAAGGTCCAGGATTCCACCGGGTCCTGAAGTCCACCGCACTGAGACAGGTTAAATAAGGTCCAGGATTCCACCGGGTCCTGAAGTCCACCGCACTGAGACAGGTTAAATAAGGTCCAGGATTCCGCTGGGTCCTAAGGTCCACCGCACTGAGACAGGTTAAATAAGGTCCAGGATTCTGCTGGGTCCTAAGGTCCACCGCACCTAGACAGGTTAAATAAGGTCCAGGATTCCGCTGGGTCCTAAGGTCCACCGCACCTAGACAGGTTAAATAAGGTCCAGGATTCCACTGGGTCCTGAAGTCCACCGCACTGAGACAGGTTAAATAAGGTCCAGGATTCCACTGGGTCCTAAGGTCCACCACACTGAGACAGGTTAAATAAGATCCAGGATTCCACCGGGTCCTAAGGTCCACTGCACTGATTAAATAAGGTCCAGGATTCTGCCAGGTCCTGAAGTCCGTCGCACTGAGACAGGTTAAATAAGGTCCAGGATTCCGCTGAGTCCTAAGGTCCACCGCACCTAGACAGGTTAAATAAGGTCCAGGATTCCACCGGGTCCTGAAGTCCACCACACTGAGACAGGTTAAATAAGGTCCAGGATTCCACCGGGTCCTGAAGTCCACCGCACTGAGACAGGTTAAATAAGATCCAGGATTTCACCGGGTCCTGAAGTCTACCGCACTGAGACAGGTTAAATAAGGTCCAGGATTCCACCGGGTCCTAAGGTCCACCGCACTGAGACAAGTTAAATAAGGTCCAGGATTCCGCTGGGTCCTAAGGTCCACCGCACTGAGACAGGTTAAATAAGATCCAGAATTTCACCGGGTCCTGAAGTCTACCGCACTGAGACAAGTTAAATAAGGTCCAGGATTCCGCTGGGTCCTAAGGTCCACCGCACTGAGACAGGTTAAATAAGGGACTTGAGCATTGGTGTTTTTTGGTATCCGCGGGGGTGGGGGGGGGGTTCCTAGAACCAATCCCCAGCAGATAAGGAGGGCCGACTGTATAGCTAGTTGGATTTGTCAATGTGGAGTGGAAAGTGAGTTTGTAAATCTGGTGGAACCAAAGGATGTTGGGAATGGCGAGGGTGGACAGCCACAAGACAGTATGACATAAGAGCAGAATTAGGCCATTCAGCCCATCAAGTCTGCTCCACCATTTCATTATGGCTAATCCCGGATCCCATTCAACCCCATACACCTGCCTTCCCACCATATCCATTGATGCCCTGACCGATCAGGAATCTATCAACTTCCACTTTAAATATACCCATGGACTTGGCCTCCACTGCATTCTGTGGCAGAGCATTCCACAGATCCACCACACTTTGGCTAAAAAAGTTACTCTTTACTCATGTTCTAAAAAGGTCGCCCCTCAATTCTGAGGCTGTGCCCTCCAGTTCTGGATACCCCCACCAGAGGAAACATCCTCTCCACATCCACCCTAACTCGTCCTTCCAACATTTGGTTGTTTTCAATGAGATCCACCACCCCTCCCCCAGCATTCTTCGAAATTCCAGTGAGTACAGGTCCAAAGCTGCCAAAAGCTCCTCATATGTTAACCCCTTCATTCCTGGAATCATCTTCGTGAACCTCCTGTTGACTCTCCAATGACAACACATCCTCTATGAGTTAAGTGACCCAAAATCATTGACAATTCTCCAAGTGAGGCCTGACCAGTGTCTTGTAAAGCCTCAGTATTATCTCCTTGTTTTTACACTCTACTCCCCTTGAAATAAATGCCAGCATTACATTTGCCTTCTTTACCACAGACTCAACCTGTAAATTAACCTTCAGGGAGTCTTGCACGAGCGCTCCTAAGTCTCTTTGCAGCTCTGATGTTTGAATTTTCTTCCTATTTAAATAATCGTCCACACTATTGTTCCTTTTACCAAAATGCATCATCATACATTTCCCATCACTGTATTCCATCTGCCACTTTTTTGCCCATTTTGTCTAAGTCCTGCTGCAATCGCATTGCTTCCTCAGCACTACCTACCCCTCCACCTATCTTCGTATCATCCACAAACTTTGCCACAAAGCCATCAATTCCACTATCTGAATCACTGACAAACAATATGAGAAGTAGCAGTCCCAATGCTGACTCCTGAGGAACACCACTAGTCACTGGCAGGGAACCAGAATAGGCCCCCTTTATACCTACTCGCTGCCAGCCCTGAGACACCAGACAAGGTCATTTGATTCCAATAAATTGGGTTGCCGAACAGGTCAAAGGGTAAAGGACAGACTAGGAGTGGTCACCAGTTCTCCAGGTTCAGGAGCTTAGCTCATGGCTAACAACCCTGACTGGTTAAACAAGATTGGTTAAACAAAACTGTTACACAAACAGCAATGAAGATTCCTTCTACATCGAAGTCCAACGATATTCCTGAGTCTCCACCAGGGACTTGCATGACTGACAGTAGTGAAAACCAAGAAGAAGCTACTGACATGATGAAAGAAGCCCTCAGCACCATCAGAGATGAAGGACCTTCATTGCTGCCATAAACACCAGCAGCATAACGGGCAATAAGTAAGTAACCATGGCACAATACATAAGACTTACTGAATAGACATCAAACTTCAGGCTCCTGAACCAGCGTGGAAAACTCCACTCACCTGAACTCTGAAATTATTCCACAACCTATGGACTCACTTTCATGGATTCTACAACTCATGTTCTCAGTATTATTTTACTTTTGTATTTGCACAGTTTGTCTTCTTTTGCGTATTTGTTGTGTGTAGTTTTTCATTGATTCGGTTCTATTTCTTTGTTCTATTGTGAATGCCTACAAGAAAACAATTCTCAGATGCCATATATGTACTTTGAGAATAAATTTAATTTGAACTCTAAATATATATTAATGTACTGGGAGGGGGAAGTGGTAGAGTTGGAGGGAATAGTTTTTGTGTCCGTGACTCCAAAGAATTCCTAATGGAAGTAACACACACAAAATGCTGGAGGAACTCAGCAGGCCAGGTGGCATCTACAGAAACGTATTTATTTATTTAGCAATACAGCACAGAGTAGGCCCTTCTGGCCCTTTGAACCACACCACCCTAGCAGCCTCGATTACCCCGAACTTAATCACAGGGCACTTTACAATGACCAATTACCCTACGCAGTATGACTTTAGACTGTGGGAGGAAATCGGAACACCAGGGGAATACCTAAGCATTCCACAGGGTGGACTGTTTACAGGAGAGACTCCTTACAGAACGGCGCTGGAATTGGGCCCTGCACTCTGAAATGCTAACCACTACAGTACCGGGCAAACAGTCAAGCATTTTATATGTGTTACTTTGGATTTCCAGCATTTGTGAAATTTCTCGTATTTTCTTGCCCAATTCTTAACAGAACTTAATTGAATCCATTGCCCCTATACCCAAAAGGACACCTTCCCATCTTGTTCTCAACTGCAGCAATTGGAGATCTCCTCATGGAGGGAACGATGTCGATCCAGAGTGTCACAGTGGATCTTCATTACATCTGCCAGATGGAAAATCAGCACCAAATAATCAGACAGGGGATCTCAGCAGGTCGAGCAGCATCGATGGGGGAAAGCAAATGCCGATGCTCAAATCAAAGCTTCAGGAGTGCCTAGCCTCCCAAGATACCAAAGAGAAGCATCACTTTAAAGAGCTCCTGCTGTTCTGATTTATTTTTCATTACAGATTGGCGATAACGTCTCCTCACTGTCAATCTACACCCGCGTACATCAAGGATGCATTCTAAGCCCACCGCCTCACTCTGTCTACACTCATAACTGTGTGGCTAGGTGCTGCTCAAGGGCCATCTATATAACTCGCTAATGGCACCGCTGTCATTTGCAGAATCTCAGATGGCGACGAGAAGCAAAACAGATCGGTTGGTCACGTGGAATCAGAACAATCACCTTGCACCCAATGGATTGTGGACTTCAGGAGGTGGAAGTTAGAACAGCATGCACCAATCCTCATGGGGGCGGAGGGGGTCACCAGTGGAAAGAGTGGGCGGTTTCTAGTTCCTGGGAGTCGCTGTCTCACAGGGTCTACCCTAGGCCCAACATATTGATGCAATTAAATTTTAAGTTAATTTATTATCAATGTACATTCAGATTATGTCATTTATGTATAAAGGAACGCCAGCAGCTACACTGCATTAGAAACTTGAAGAGACTGGGTATGTAACCAAAGACTCAAGCAAATTTCTACAGTTGTACCGAGGAGAGCATTCCGACCGGTTGTATCACTGCCTGTATGGAGACCTCAACACAATGGATTGAAAGCTGCAGAGTGTTGAAGACTCTGACAGCTCCATCACGGGCACAGCATCCAGCATAACAACCTTCACCATCTGGGACATGCCCTCTTCTCATTAGAAGGGGGTATAGGAGCCTAAACATATGGACTCAGCATTTTAGAAACAGTTTCTTCCCTTCTGCCATCAGACCTCTGAGTGTTCCATTAATGCGTAAAAATTACATTGCTATTACAGTCAGCCCTCCTTATCCACGAGGGATTGGTTCCGGGACCCCTCACGGATACCAAAAAACGCGGATGCTCAAGTCCCTTATTCAACCTGTCTCAATGCAGTGGCCCTTAGGACCCAACAGAACCCCAGACCTTATTTAACCTGTTAGTACGGTGGACGTTAGGACCCAGCAGCAGATCTCTGAATCCACAGTGTTTCTGTTCACGAAAATGATCACGATTGAAAATAAAGTGGAAATAATAAAGCGATCGGAAAGAGGTGAAATGCCATCAGTCATTGGAAAAGCGTTAGGCTACAGTCGGTCAACGATCGGAACAATTTTAAAGGATAAAGTGAGAAAGGCCCTGCCCCGATGAAAGCTACAATTATCACTAAGCAACGCAGAGGCTCAATAATTGGGTTTTGGAGTTTTGGGTTTTTGATCCTCCACATCAACCAGGCACGGATGGAGAGCGCGCTGGGGAGCAACCTGTCACTGGATCAAACTCGGGAACTTCCATTCCCGAGCCCGGCACTAAAACATACTTTCTTAAGTGTTTTATATGCATAGAAAGGTAAAATATATACTATATACTAAGACAAACATTTGACTAACTGACGCTAAATATACAGGATGTACCTGTTCCAACTTACATAGTAAGAGAACTTCCGATTTTTTTTCAATCCCAATCCACGGTAACTTACGCACATCCTCCCGTATACTTGGTGCCACATCAGGCAGCAACCTTGCCATTTGTTTAGCATTTGTCTGTTTTTTTTACAAAGCCGAGTTGCTAGCTTAACGCTCAACCCAGCAGTGAGTGTCCAAAGCCATCAGTGGGTCCTCAGGAACCTCCTCTGAACGCTCTCTAACGTCAACACATCCTTTCTTAAATAAGGGGCCCAAAACTGCTCACAATGCTCCGTGGGGCCTCACCAGTGCTTTATAAAGACTCAACCTTGCTTTTATATTCTAGTCCTCTTGATACGAATGCATTTGCCTTCCTCACCACTGACTCAACCTGTACTCCCAAGTCCCTTTGCACCTTGGATTTCTGAATCTTCTTTCCATTTAGAAAATAGTCTACGCATTTATTTCTTCTATCAAAGTGCAAGACAATACACTTCACGATGCTGCATTCCATCTGCCGTTTCTTTGCCTGAACATGGTAATCATTTCTATTTATTTGTCAGTTCGAACTTTAAGAAAGCCTTCATATATAAATTGTATTACAGCAATTTTGTTTTTACTTAATTTTGACTTCCCTCTCACTTGCTTCATTATTTCAGGGCACTTGACAATCTCCAGCCTGCCATTCATGTAACTGTATAATTTGCCTTTACTTTTGGTCATTTTTAAGAGAGCAATATACTGAGGAACATCGGGCTATTTTTTTTTAACTCTTTCACAAGACCTTCACTATCTTTGATCCATTGCAAGAATGATTTAGGATTTTAAGATCAAGGGCAAAGTCAAAATAAAATTTATTATCCAAGTATGCATATGTCACCATCTACTACCTTGACATTCATTTTCTTTCAGGCCTTTAAATGAAAATAAACAAATGCAATAGAATTTATGAAAAATTATACACAAGCAAAGACTGACAACCAAAGCAAAAAAAGACAAAAAGTAGCTAAATAATACTGAGAACATGGGTTGTAGAGTCCGTGAAAGTGAGTCCAGTTGTTGTGGAGTCATTTCAGTGCTGAGGTGAGCGAAGTTATCCATGCTGGTTCAGGATTCTGATGGTTGAAGGGTAATAACTGTTCCTGAACCTGGTGGTGTGGATGGTCCCAAGTGTGGGTACCTCCTTCTTACTGGCAACACTGTAAAGAGAGCATGGCACGGATGGTGAGTGTCCTTGATGATGGACACTGTCTTGTGGCTGCACTCCTTGTAGGTGTGCTCAGTGGTGGCGAGGGTTTTGCCTGCGATGGACTGGGCTATGTCCACCACTTTGTGTAGGCTGCAGAAAATACAGTGAAGTCTGGACCTGAGTGATGCACCATCAATAACTCTCTCTGAGACGTAAAGGCGAGATATCGGCTTTTATTGACTGGAAGAATGAACAACACTACATCCTGGAGAATGAGGGCCGGGCTCAGGCCTCAATCGCCTTTATACCGGGGTCTGTGGGAGGAGCCACAGGAGCAGTCAGCAGGGGGCGTGTCCAGACAGGTATATGTAGTTCCCCACACTGAGCAAGCCGCATAGACTGCAACTGGAGCTTACAGGATATTGGTAAGTGCCGCTTGAAAAAAATTTCAGTGAAACTTTCCATGACCATGCTAATGGAAGTGGGTTGATAGGATGATAATTGTCTTGTTTTTAATGGAATACCTGTTTCCTGCCTTACTGATCTCTGGTTGACAAAGGTATGTGTTTGCCCAAAGGTAGTCTTAAAGTTGCTGCTCTTACATTAACAGTGAAATTGCTTTCTCTATCCATGAACTTGAAAGGGCAACACTGTTGCACACCTGGTAGAACTGCTGCCTCACAGCCAAAATTACCTGAGTTCAATTGTGATCGCCAGTGCTGTCTGTGTGGAGTTTGCACGTCATCCCTGTGCCCAATGAGTTCCTCAAGATCCTCTAGTTTCTTCTCAGGTCCCATGGATCTACAAATTGGTAGGTTAATTGGCCGCTATCAATTGCCCTTGGTAACCACCATCTGCTATTTTAGTGGGCAGCAAAGTAGCATAACACTATTAACATTATCAGCAACCGGAGTTCAATTCTGCCACCGTCTGTGAGGTGTTTGGACATTCTCCCCATGACCACATGGGTTTCCTCTGGATGCTACAGTTTCTTCCCACATTCCAAAGATACACAGCTAGGTAGGTTCATTGGTCACATGACCATAATTGTGCAACACTGGGTCGTTGAGTCGAAAAGGCACGTTTAAGGTCTGTATCTCTAAGTAAAAATTGATAAAAGTTGGAGGAATTTGGGGAGGGAGCTGATGGGAATGGAGGGAAGATACAACGAAATGAGTGTAAAAGCGCACTTGATGGTTGGCGCAGTTATGATGGACCTACGGCTTGTTCCCATGCCGTTTGACCCCCTGAAAAGAAAGAGAGCAGTGATAGCGCATGGGACAATTCTGCATCATCAATTCCCTTTAACAAATTTCGGCAGTCATGAATAATGCTGGTACTATTAGCTCTGATTTCTATTAAATAAAGGAAAAAAAGTCTCAAGTCTGTAAAAAGAACAAGGCTACTTGTATAAAAATCACACCTACATATAAACCATAACGGTAAAATCCAGGCTAGTTTACCTAGGCTGCAGCTTGGAAAGTGACTTTACACATAAGAGGGTATATTTGAAGACTGCACTTGGCTGACTTTCATGAAGTTTATGTAGTGTGAATATGCTATCCATTCTTGTAATGACATGAAGAGTTTTGATATGCCTAACATTCCAAAGAGTGCAAGAAATGATCACCGTGGTAAACTCCTGCCTGCAATTCCTCCCCAAGAAAACTGACTCACATAGCAATCTGACTTCAATCTCCAATGGCAAAACTTACCTGCTCCTAAACCCTGTAAACTCCTACCTGACAGCACTCTGGGTGCACTGTCACCACGGGGGACTCCAATAGCTCAAGAAATGGGCTCTCCCTGTCAACTCTTTACTCCTGTCCATGAATGCTCAGTTCCTCCAACATTTTGTGTGCATTCCCAGGCCGTCCAGCATCTTAGAAACATAAAAACACAGAAAACCTACAGCACAATACAGGCCCTACAGCTCAGAATGCTGTGCCGAACATGTATTAACTTAGAAATTACCTAAGGTTACCCATAGCCCTCTATTTTTCTAAATTCCATGTACCTATCCAGGAGACTCTTAAAGGACCCTATTGTATCCGCCTCCACCACTGTTGTCGGCAGCCTATTCTGCACATTCACCACCCTCTGTGTTAAAAACTTACCCCTGACATCACCTCTATACCTACTTCCAAGCACCTTAAAACTCTGCCCTCTCGTGATAGCCATTTCAGCCCTGGGAAAAAGCTTCTGACTATCCACACGATCAATGCCTCTCATCATCTTATACACCTCTATCAGGTCACTTCTCATCCTCTGTCACTCCAAAGAGAAAAGGCAGAGTTCACACAGCCCATTCTCATAAGACACACTCCCCAATCCAGACAACATCCTTGTAAATCTCCTCTGCACCCTTTCTGTAGTTTCCACCTCCTTCCTGTAGTGAGTTGACCAGAACTGAGCACAGTACTCCAAGTGGGGCCTGACCAGGGTCCTATATAGCTGTAACATTACCTCTCAGCTCTTAAACACATTCTCATGGTTGACAAAGGCCAATGCACCGTATGCTTTCTTAACCACAGAGTCAAACTGCACAGCAGCTTTGAATATCCTATGGACTCGGACCCTCTGATCCTCCACACTGCTAAGAGTCTTACCATTAATACTGTATTCTGCCATCATATTTGACCTACTAAAATGAACCACCTCACACTTACCTGGGTTGGACTCCATCTGCCACTTCTCAGCCTAGTTCTGCATCCTATCAATGTCCTTGTGCCTCTGTGTTGCAAACCAAATGGCTGCCATGGTAATGTGTTATGAGAGGAAAATGATGGTCGGGTAACATGACCATGAAACAATCCTCGTGATACAAAGATCGTTTCATGGTCATATTACAAGAAAAGGAGTCGGAGTTCTAAATCACTGATCTGGATACATGAGTTTAAATCACACCAGGGCATCTGGAGAGCTTAAATTCAAGAAACTGAATAAATACCTTGTCTTTAAATGTAAAACATAAAATTTTGAATTTGTTATTGTTTTATTATTGTGACATGTACTGAGATCCAGTGAAAATCTTCATCATACAGATCAGATCTTCATCACACAGTGCATTGAGCTACAACAAGGTAAAGCAATAACAATGCAAAGTCTAAAAGCTACTGAAAAAGTGTAAAAAAAGGGAAAAGATCATAGCGAGGTAGATTGTGAGGTCAAGAGTCCAACTGGGAAACTATTTAATAATCTTAAAGGAATGGGAATAAGGCTCTCCTTGGGTCTCGGCCCGAAACGTTGACTGCTCGTTTCAACGGATGCTGCCCGACCTGCTGAGTTCATCCAGCTTGTTTGTACGTGTTGATTTGACCACAGCATCTGCAGTGTACTTTGTGTTAAAGGCTCTCCTTGAGACTGGTGGTACATACTTTCAGATTCCTTTACACTTTTTAGAGATACAGCCTCTCCAACCTAATGAGCCCACGTTGCCCAATTACACCCATGCGACCAATTAACCTATTAACCTGAACGAGTTTAGAGTATGAGAGGAAACTGAAGTACCCAGAGGAAAACCACACAGTCACGGGGGAACTTACAAACTCCTTACAGACAGTAGCAGAACTGAACCCTAGTCACTGGCACTGTATCCACTATGCTACTGTTGGTTCCAACCCATCATCTGCCCGATTAGTGCAAAAATAATGATATTATTTTTCTTAAAGTTGTCATAACCGGGGTAGGTATTGGGGATAAACTCTCAATGACACACATGGCAAAAAGCTTCTGACAACCAAGTCCACCTCCCAGCCTTCATGTGTGGCTTAGTGACTAAGCTCGGTGGAACCATTGCTACCGCGTGAGAAGGGGCAAAGGAGAGCTGCTGCTGCCTTAAAACCAGTTACTTCAATCTTGTCAGCCATGATTGGCGGCTCATGTTGGAGATGGAAAACTAATCTTAAACCTCCGCTGCCTTGGGGCTATATCCATCCATGGGGAAGGCTTCGGGAATAAACCCTGAGGAAAAATACAGAACTGGAGCCCGTAAAGCAGTCCTATGTTGAATTCAATGCGGACTGGCAGCTCCTGCGAAGCCACCGGTGCCAAACTGTATCTGCCTCTGCTGTTCTTTTGGGTTCATCGGATGCGTGGAGAGGGTGAGCCCGTTTCACGGGCATCAGCTTGCTCTCCATATCATACTGCCCAGGCTTGCATATCAGGTAGACAGCTGGGACACAACGTCCATGGTCGACCCCGACCAATGGATCATTCAGATGCAAGGCTGTCTTTGCTGCACTTGAATTCCATACACAAAGTTCATGGAACAGGCATCTCTATGAAAGTTTGTTCATAGACAATCACCTGGGGTGCTGCAAATTAGAAATGCTGACAAAACTGAGATGAGATAAAGTGACAGAGTCACAGAGCACTAAAACGCAGAATCAGGCCCTTTGGCCTATCTAGTCCATGCCACTCCCATCAACCTGCACCTGGACCCAGCCCTCCATACCCCACCCATCCACGTACCTCTCTAAATTTCTCTTAAATGTTGAAATCGACCTCACATCCACCACTTCCACTGGCAGCTTGTTCCATACTTTCACCACCCTCTGAGTGAAGAAGTTCCCCCCAACATTCCCCTTAAACATTTCACCTTTGACCCTATCAACATCCCGGAGGTTGCCATTGACAGGAAACTGAACTAGTCTAGCGATATAAACAATGTGGCTACCAGAGCAGGTCAAGGTCTAGGAATCCTGTGGCGTGTAACTCACCTCCCGACTCCCCAAAGCCTGTCCACCATCTACAAGGCTCGGATCAGGAGTGTAAAGGAATACTCGCCTCTCACCTGGATGAGTGCAGCTCCATCGACACTCGGGAAGCTCGACACCATCCACTACAAGGCAGCCCACTTGATTGGTACCCCCTCCACAAGCGTCCAATCCCTCCACCATTGATGAACATTTGCAGCAGTGTGTACTATCTACAAGATGCACACCAAAGTTCCTAAGGCAACACCTTCCTGCCCACAACCACCACCATCTAGAAGGACAAGAACAGCAGATACTTGGAAATACCACCATTTGGAAATCCCCCTCCAAGTCACTCACCATTCTGACTTGGAAATATATCACTGTTCCTTCATTGTCACTGGTTCAAAATCATGGAATTCACTCCCTAACAGCACTGTGGGTGTACCTACAACCTCAGGGGCTGCAGCGGTTCAAAAAGGCAGCTCATCACCACCTTCTCAAGGGCAACTAGGGATGGGCAATAAATGCTGGCTTAGCTGACAGTGACCACATCCCATAAATGAATAGATTTAAAAACACATAATCTGTAGTTTTGGTCTCACCCAACCTCAGTGGAAAAAGCCTGCTTGCATTTACTGTATATATACCCCTCATCATTTTGTATACAAGATTTAATGGACACTCAGCCTTTTAATATTTGAGAGTGTGTGAAGATAAGGGCACATTAAACTGAATCAGGGACAGTCTATTTGGATTCCCATGGCTGCTCCGCTATTCAATAATATAGCGGCTGATCTGTTATCTCTATGCCACTTTCCTGCACTAATTCCATGTCCTTAAATCCCTTAATATCTAAAAATCAATACTCAGTGATAGAACTACATCTGCACTCTTGGGCAGCAAATTCCAAAGATTAATCACCTCCAGGTGAAAGGATCTTTCTTCTCATTCTTGTCCCGAGTTGCCAATGCCTTGCTTTGAAAATGTGCTGGAGGACATACAGCTATGATAGCTCTGTGCAAGTCCAGGCAGCTGTCTGAACCCACCCTCATTCTGCACAGTGTTCGGAACAATTACTTTTCTTTTCAAAATCTTTGTCAACATCTTAGAAAAATGCTTCACCACCTGTGATATTAATTAGCTTGTTTTGAGTAATTTGTGCAATGGAATTTCTGATCTACACCCTAATAAAAAGTTCCCACTGAGGCAAGGAAGATTTAAAATAGCACTCTCAGCTTTTACCTAAGTGTAGTAGTAGTCTCTTTCTTCTCCTCCCTCTCCCTCCTGGAGCATAGACCACTGACCACAGCTCGCCCGAGTCCAAAAGGTTAATCGACCCTGTGACTTCCACTTTCATCACATGACTTCTAGGCAAAGATCCCTCCACTCCAAGGAATGAGATCTTTGAAGCTTCTGTTGGTGCTTCTGTAGCTCTGGGTTTTTACGGAATGGGGTTGCTAGCCCAATGCCCAACCCTTCTCGTTTCGCAGCCGGGCTTGGGACCCTCCAACATAGTGATCCTTAATAAAACACTGAGGTAGCTGCCAAATATATCTATTCTGTGAGAGGGATTTCATTCAACTCGGGTTTCCAGAGCAACAGGAAGTTAAAAGTTAGTTCTTTGGGGATTAATAGTACATTGTACCATTGGCCAATAAACCCCATGTCATCATGGCACAGGACCCACACAGAAAGCAATTCATCTTAGAATATAGAATATTGCAACACAGTATAGGCCCTTCCCTCCCACAGAGCCATCCACTGTTCTATCAATGTGTCTATCTAAAAGTCTCTTAAATGTCCCTAAAGATCTGCCTCTACCCTCACCCTTGGCTGTGCATTCCATGCACTCACCACTCTGTGTAAAAAACCTACCTCCTAAATATTTCCTACATCTTTCTCCAATTACCTTAAAGAAATACCCCCTCATACTAGCCATTTCTCACCCAGGTTAAAAAGCCTCTGACTGACGACTCAATTTATACTTCTTATTATCCAGTATACCTCTATCAAGTCACCTCTCAACATCCTTCACTCCAAGGAGAAACACCCAAGCTCACTCAACCTTTCCTCATAAAACGTGCTCTCTAACCCAGGCAGCATTCTAGTGAATCTCATCTGCACCCTCTCTGAAGCTTCCACATTCTTCCTTTAATGAGGCAACCAGAACAATACTCCATGTGTGATCTAACCAGAGTTTTATAGATTGAGTTCACAGTTCTTGAATTTGACCTTCCAACTAATGAAGATCAACACACTATACAATTTTTTAACCACCCAATCAACTTGCGGAACAACTTTGAGGGATTTACGGACTTGAGTAGATGCGGCAGATGACAGAGAAGGAGATTTAGGACTGTTTGAAGAATAAAGTTTAATTCCTAAAATCTTGACAAGTTAAAGCACAACTTGAGGGGGTGGGGGAGGAGGGGATACAGGTGCATAGCTGGTAAAACTACTACCTCAGAGTGCTAGAGACCAGAATTTAATGCTGACCTCGGGTTCTATCTGTGAGGCGTTTGCACATTCTCCTTGTGACTGCATGGATTTCCGCAGCGTGCTCCAATTTCCTCCCAAAGGTGTGCACGTGGATTGCCCCAAGCACACAGGTGAGTTGTAGGTTCTGGGGAAAGTTGAGTGGAAGGTAGAAGGAAGAATTAAATAGAATTTGTATAGGATTCCCAGGGTTGAAATGGATAATTCCACAGGACATGCATTGAAAGTGAAAGGGTTGGTAAGGTCAAAGGAGATATGCAGCCCTAGTTTTTCTTTTATACAGGTAATGGTGCATATCTGGAATGTACCTGCCTGGGGTAGGGGTGGAGAAGTCCAATATGATAGATGTGTTCAAGAGTCTCGAAGATAGATACATGAATGTTGAGGAAATAGGATATGGATGTTGTGTAAGCAGACGTGGTCAGATTAGTTGAGCATTTGATTGGTAATGTAATTTGTTCAACACAACATCATGGGCCACAGAGCCTGTTCCTGTGCTATGTTCTCTGATCAGAGTATGTAAGCGGTTGATGGTTAGTGCAGACTCCATGGAACAAGAAGTCTATTTTAGTTCTGTATGACTCTAATTCTACAACCTATACTTCATTCCCAAAAACAGCAAAAAATTCCAATAATCAGAACCAGGTTTATTATCATGGACATATGTTTTCCATTGTTTTCAATGAGAGCTGTCAGACCATCTGGTATGGGGGGGGGGGCACTACTGCATAAGGTCGAAATAAGTTGTGGAAACTTGTAAAATTAGTCAGCTCCATCATGGGTACCAGCCTCCACAGAATCCAAGACATTTCAAGCTGCGGTGCCTTAGGAAGGCGATGCCCATCATTAAGGACCCCCTCCACCTTGGATATACCCTCTTGACACTGTTTTTATTGAGAAGGAGGTGCAGAAGCCTGAAGGCACACTCAGTGATTCAGAAACAGTTTCTTCTCCTCTGTCATCTGATATATAAATGGACATTGAACCCATGAACATTACCTGACTACTTTTTTTTATTTCAGTTGTTTTGCACTATTCATTTTAACTTAGCTATTAAAACACACACACACACACACACACACACACACACACACACACACACACACACACACACACTGTAACTCAGTTTTGTTTCTCTATATTTATTTGTCATGTATTTCATTGTATTGCTGCCATAAAGTTAACAAATACACGGCCTATGCTGATGATATTACACCTGATTCTGACATACATTGTGAAAATTATTCTTTTGCAGCAGCGGTACAAAGCAATACATAACAAAATACTATGTTACAAAAATAAATAGCACAAAAGACAAATAGAGGTAGAGTTCACAGGCCATTCAGTTATCTAATAGTGAGATGGAAGGTGCTTTTGCAGTATCCTTTAACGTTTAGAGGCATTGAACCATCATTCATTGTTGGTGGGGTGGAGATACGCCTCAATCAAAGGAGGAGCAAGGCGCTTCTTCCCTCTGCTAGCCTGCAGGTCACCTTTCATCACCTGTAGCAACTGCTTAGCCCCCATCAGGGTCATGTGAAGCCATACGTGCAGATGGTGGATGGACGTATGAGCATCCAGTGCATATCACAAGTCCTGGTTATGTGACCACTGACACCAGGCAGACAATCTCTGAAGAGTATTGATAATGGCTGGGGTCACCCGTCTTATCAAGAGACTGTCTAGAAGAAAGCAATGGCAAGCCACTTCTGTAGAAAAATTTGCCATGAACAATGACGGTTATGGAAAGACCATGATCGCCCATGTCATACGACAGAGGACATAATGAATGAATGAATGAACTATTACTCCCACGCATACTCAGTACGTTTCCCTCTCTATTCCACATATTGCACAGTAATGATCTAAGATTTTCCATGTATCCAATAAATTTAAACACAGTAGGAAAGCAAGGAATGCAAACTCCAGCTCAGCTGGAAATCCATCCGCATTCCAGACCACTTGCGTTCTGGACCTCAGCCTCAGACCTGAATCCGCACCAAGCCCACAGTCTACACACCCCGCCTTGCCCTCTGACTCCCAATTCACATTACAAACCACTGAATGAGGCAGATGCAGGATCATCAGGATTTCCCACAAATGAATGATGATTCAGAGCTTCATTATAATAAGCATGATCACCTTGAAATAAGTACTGCTAACTAAATGGACCCCTTTTGGAGTGTACAAGAGGGGTAAGACCTCCGATGAAGGGGTTTGCCATGTTCAGTCTGGGGCAGCTCTTTGGTCCCCACCAAACACTCAGCTCTCACCCGCGGCTCCAAGTAGCTGTCTGTATGTGACAGCGGCCACACCACAGAAGACCTCTTCGGCAGGTGGGCCAGACCAAGTGAGGGTAGCCAGCAGCTACCCTGGTGAGATAGGAACATGCATGTCATAGCATGCAAAGTCAGCCCTGGTGGTCTACACAGATAAGATCTAGAGTGAGATCCAACGGCCAGGCAGACAGTACTGCAACAGTCCATGGAAAGCGAAAGGCATGACAATGATCTGGAGGTGATAAGGGAGCTTAAGGTTAAGGAACTCTTAGGGAACAGTGATCACAATATGATCAAGTTCACATTGAAATTTGAGAGGAGAAAATAAAATCCAATGTATCAGTATTTCAGTGGAATAAAGGAAATTACAATGACATGAGAGGGAAACTGGCCGAAGTTGACTGGAAAGGGACATTTGCAGGAAGGACAGCAGAGCAGCAATGGCTGGAGTTTCTGCAAAAGATGAGGGAAGTGCAAGACAGATAGAGTCTAAATACGAAGAAATTTTCAAAGGGAAGGACACTATCGTGGCTGACAGGTGAAGTCAGAACCAAAGTAAAAGCAAAAGAGAGGGTATACAAGGAAGCCAGAGCTAGTGGGAAGATAGAGGATTGGGAAGCTTTTAAAAACTTGCAGAGGAAACTAAGTAGGTCATTCGGAAGGAAAAGATGAATTATGAGAGGAATAATATCAAAGGAGATACCAAAAGCTTTTTTAAGTATATAAAGAGTAAAAGAGAGTTGAGGGTAGATATAGGACCAATAGAAAATGACGCTGGAGATATTGTAATGAGAGACACAGAGATGGCAGAGGAACTGAATGCGTATTTTGCATCAATCTTCACACTGGAAGACATCTGCAGTATACCAGACATTCAAGAGTGTCAGGGAAGTGAAGTATGTGCAGTGAAAATTACAACTGAGAAGGTGCTCAGGAAGCTTAATGTTCTGAGGGTGGATAAATCTCCTGGACCTGATGGAATGCACCCTTGGGTTCTGAAGGAGGTAGCCGGAGAGATTGCAGAGGCAATAACGATGATCTTTCAAGAATCGATAAATTCTGGCATTGTACCAGATGACTGGAAAATTGCAAATGTTACTGCGCTATTTAAGAAGGGTGGGAGGCAGCAGAAAGGAAACTATAGACCTGTTAGCCTGACATCACTGGTTGGGAAGTTGTTGGAATCGATTGTAGGGATGACAATACAAAGTACTTGGAGGCACATGACAAGATAGGCCAAAGCCAGCATAGTTTCCTGAAAGGAAATTCCTGCCTGACTAACCTACTGCAATTCTTTGAGGAAATTACAAGCAGGGTAGACAAAGGAGATGTAGTAGATGTGGTGTACTTGGATTTTCAGAAGGCCTTTGGCAAGGAGCCACACGAGGCTGCTTAACAAGATAAGAGTGCACAGAATGTGTGAAGAGCAACAGGATAAGATGTGCGAGAATAGGACCACTCAAGTGTGACAGTGGGAAAGTGTGTATGGAACTAGAGGAAATAGCAGAGGTACTTAATGAATACTTTGCTTCAGTATTCACTACAGAAAAGGATCTCGGCGACTTACAGCAGACTGAAAAGCATGAACATGTACATATTAAGGAAAAGGATGTGCTGGAGCTTTTGGAAAGCATCAAGTTGGATAAGTCACAGGGACCGGATGAGATGTACCCCAGGCTACTGTTGGAGGCGAGGGAGGAGATTGCTGAGCCTCTGGCGATGATCTTTACATCATCAATGTGGAGGGGAGAGGTTCCAGAGGATTGGAGGGTTGCGCATGTTGTTCCCTTATTCAAGAAAGGGAGTAGAAATAGCCCAGGAAATTATAGACCGGTGAGTCTTACTTCAGTGATTGGTAAGATGATGGAGAGGATCATGAGAGACAGGATTTATGAACATTTGGAGAGCCATAATATGATTAGTAATAGTCAGCATGACTTTGTCAAAGGCAGGTCGTGCCTTACAAGCCTGATTGAATTTTTTGAGGATGTGACTAAATACATTGATGAAGGTAGAGCCATAGATATAGTGTATATGGATTTCAGCAAGGCATTTGATAAGACAGACAGACAGACATACTTTATTGATCCTGAGGGAAATTGGGTTTTGTTACAGTTGAACCAACCAAGAATAGTGTTGAAATATAGAAATATAAAACAATAAATAATAAGTAAATTATTCCAAGTGGAAGTAAGTCCAGGACCAGCCTATTGGCTCAGGGTGTCTGACACTCTGAGGGAGGAGTTGTAAAGTTTGATGGCCACAGGCAGGAATGACTTCCTATGACGCTCAGTGTTACATCTCGGTGGAATAAGTCTCTGGCTGAACGTACTCCTGTGCCTAACCAGTACATTATGGAGTGGATGGGAGACATTGTCCAAGATGACATGCAACTTGGACAGCATTCTCTTTTCAGACACCACCGTCAGAGAGTCCAGTTCCACCCCCACAACATTCGGCCTTACGAATGAGTTTGTTGATTCTGTTGGTGTCTGCTACCCTCAGCCTGCTGCCCCAGCACACAACAGCAAACATGATAGCACTGGCCACCACAGACTCATAGAACATCCTCAGCATCGTCTGGCAGATGTTAAAGGACCTCAGTCCCCTCAGGAAGTAGAGACGGCTCTGACCCTTCTCTATCACATGCAAGGCTTATTGAGAAAGTAAGGAAGCATGGGATACAAGGGGACATTGCTTTGTGGATCCGTAGGACACTTAAAGCTGCTGCGCAGGTTGACTCTGTGGTTAAGAAGGCATACGATGCATTGGCCTTCATCAATCATGGGATTGAGTTTAGGAGCCGAGAGGTGATGTTGCAGCTATATAGGACCCTGGTCAGACCCCACTTGGAGTACTGTTCTCAGTTCTGGTCGCCTCACTATAGGAAAGATGTGGAAACCATAGAAAGGGTGCAGAGGAGATTTACAAGGATGTTGCTTGGATTGGGGAGCATGCCTTATGAGAACAGGTTGAGTGAACTCGGACTTTTCTTCTTGGAGCGACGGAGGATGAGGTGACCTGATAGAGGTGTATAAGATGATAAGAGGCATTGATCATGTGGATAGTCAAAGGCTTTTTTCCCAGGGCTGAAATGGCTTGCACATGAGGGCACAGTTTTAAAGTGCTTGGAAATAGGTATAGAGGAGATGACAAGGTTATTTTTTTCACACAGAGGGTGGTGAGTACGTGGAGTATGAGTATGTCAGCAACAGTGGTGGAGGCAAATACGATAGGGTCTTTTAAGAAACTCCTGGATAGGTAGATGGAGCTTACAAAAATAGAGGGCTATGGGTAACCCTAGGTAATTTCCTAGGTAAGGACATATTCGGCACAGCTTTGTGGGCCGAAGAGACTGTATTGTGCTGTAGGTTTTCTATGTTTCTAGAATTACAGGGAAGTTACTAGCATGAGTGGAGCATTGGCTGATCGGCAGAAAACAGAGAGTGAGAATAAAGGGATCATATTCTGGCTGTCTGCCAGTTACCAGAGGAGTTCCACAGGGGTTGGTGTTGGGACCACTGCTTTTTACAATGTCAATGATTTGGACTACAGTTTTAATGGATTTCTGGCTAAATTTGCCGATGATACAAAGATAGCTGAAGCAGCAGGTAGTGTTTAGGAAACACAGAACCTGCAGAGAGACTTAGATAGTTTAGGGGAATGGGCAAAGAAGTGGCAAATGAAATACAATGTTGGAAAGTGTATTGTCATGCACTTTGGTGGAAGAAATAAATGGGCCTACTATTATTTAGATGGGGAGAAAATTCAAAATGCAGAGATGCAAAGGGACTTGGGAGTCTTTGTGTAATATATCCTAAAGGTTAACATCCAGGTCAGCCTCCAGGTTGAGTCGGTTGTGAAGTATTCATGCTGGTAGAATATCAGAGCAGAGATGTGATGTTGAGGCTCTATAAGGCACTCGTGAGACCACACTTGGAGTATTGTGTGCAGTTTTAGGCTCCTTATTTTAGAAGGGATATACTGACATTAGAGAGGGTTCAGAGAAGTTTCACGAGAATGATTCCAGGAATGAAGGGGTTACCGTATGAGGAACATCTGGCAGCTCTTGGGCTGTATTCCCTGGAGCTCAGGAGAATGAGGGGGGATCTTATAGAAACATTCCTAATGTTAAAAGGCTTGAACAGATTTGATATGGCAAAGTTATTTCCCATGGTAGGAGAGTCTAGGACAAGAAGGCACAGCTTCAGGATTGAAGGATGTCGATTTAGAACAGAGGTGCGGAGAAATTACTTTAGTCGGAGGGTGGTAAATCTGTGGAATTTGTTGCCACGAGCGGCTGTGGAGGCCAAGTCATTGCATGTATTTAAGACAGAGATAGATCGGTTCTTGATTAGCCAGGGCATCAAAGGGTATGGGGTGAAGGCAGGGGAGTGGGGATGACTGGAAGAATTGGATGAGCCCATGATGAATGGTGGAGCAGACTCAAAGGGCCGAATGGCCTACTTCTGCTCCTATATCTTATGATCTTATGGATAAGGCACAGGAGACATCAGGGTCACCCACTGCAACCAAGGAAGACCCCAGTTTGTGACATTTTGTTCATACCACTGGACCTGGACTTCTGAGGACAAAAGAGTGGAATTGCCCCAGTGCCACAGCTTTTCCACTTTAAAAATTCTTCTGAACAGGTCTCCTATCATCGTCGGATACAATGGACAGCCACTGTTACTCGTGAATATGCAAATACTGTAATCACAAGACCATAAGACATAGATCAGAAATTGGCCATTCTGCCCATCAAATCTCCACTTTTCCATCATGACTGATTTATTATCCCTCTCACCCCGTCTCCAGTCTTCTCCCCATCCTTTGATGAAATTACTAATTATGAAACCATCAACTTCCGCTTTAAATATACCCAATGACTTGACTTCCAAAGCTGCCTGTGGCAATGAATTCCACTGATTCACTACACTTTGGCTGAATAAATTCTCCCTCATCTCTGTTCTAAATGGGCATCTGTCGTGTTTGAGGCTATTTACCCTTTGGTTCTGGACTCACCCCCGAGAGGAAACATCCACTCCATCCAGACCTTTCAATATTTGATAGGTTTCAAGGAGAACCCCCCCCCCCCTCCCAACTTCATTCTTCTAAACTCCAGCAAGTACAGGCCCAGAGTCTTCATACACTCTTCATATGTTAACCCTTTCATTCCCAGAATCATTCTCATGGACCTCCTCTGCACCCTCTGAAATGCCAGCACACCTTTTCTAAGATAAGGGGCCCAAAACAACTCACAATACTCTAAGTGCAGTCTGAACAATACCTTAAAAAGCGTCAGTATTACATCCTTGCTGTTATATTCTAGTCCTTTCAGAATGAATGCCAACATTGCATTTGCCTTCCTTACCAATGACTCAACCTGCAAGTTAACCTTCAGGGAATCCTTCACAATCCTTCTCTTTGTGTTATGTATTGTAATTTACTTTTGTGAGGCGCGCACATGTGACTTGGTGGTGTAATGACGTATGCCATTCATGTACTTTTACATATAACTCATAATGAATTATGTAAACAACAAAGAATGATTAATCAAGCAATATGTTTATGATACTACTCAAATATTACAGAAATATTAAATACACATTTTGTACTTCTGATTTTTGAATTTTCTCCATTTAGAAAATAGTCTACACCTTTATTCCTTCTACCAAAGTGCATAACTATGCACTTCCCTACACTATATTCCATCTGCCACTTCTTTGCCCATTCTCCCTGCTTCCTCAGCACTACTTGCCCCTCCACTTACAGTATCTTCATATGTCCATATAAGAATGTATTATATGAAAATCCACAGGTGTGAAACATTAGCATAACACTATTCCAGCACCAGTGATCCCGATTCAATTCTGCCATTGTCTGTAAGGGGTTTGTACGTGCTCCCTCTGACTGCACGGATTTCCTCCGGGAGCTCCAGTTTCCTCCCACATTCCAAAGACGTACGGATTATTTGGTCACATGGTTGAAACTGAGAAGAGCGGCAGACTTGTTGGGGCAAAAGGGCCTAATACCATGCTGTAACTCTCAGTAAAATAAACAGACATAGATAGGTAGATGGATAAATATCTGAGTAAATAAAGTCTTCATTTACACAGATATATTTTCACTACCACATCAACAAACATTGTTGATCTTGCTTCATTACTGCTGTTGGATCCTGCCTCTTTTGGCATCCAAATGTTCTTTGGAAATCAAGACTGAGCTATGAGGCATGTTGCTTACAGCCATTTTATTAAATGCTCCAAGAGCAGATAATGGACAAGAATGAGGAGCCCAGAACAACAGTGAAAAAGGTGACTCAGTGATCACAACCTGTTAAAGAGCCAGATTCAAGTGGTGTGATAGCTGCTACTGAAAACTAAAGCTTCTAGAAAACTACACAAGCAACTGGACCTTAATTCCTGGGGAACTCACTAAACTAGGGTGGCATGGTAGCGTAGCGACCCGGGTTCAATTCCCACCGCTGCCTGTAAGGAGTTTGTATGTTCTGCCCGTGAAAACATGGGTTTCCTCCAGCTGCTCCAGTTTCCTCCCACAGTCCAAAGACATACCGGTTGGTCAGTTAATTGGTCTTTGTAAATCGTCCTGTGATTAGGCTCGGATTAAATCAGGGGATTGATGAGTGGCACGGCTCGAAGGGCCGTGAGGTTCCATTCTGTGTTCAATAAGTAAACAAACAACTACATGCATGTATGTGATTATATAAAAAGCAAGCATAAACTACAAGAAAAATAACAATTCTACACACCAATCCAACAGTGCTGTCATGTAGAAAATCATTAAATGAGTGTGACTGTGACTATTATTTCGTCCAGGTATAAACTTTGCAATGGGAGCAGATTGAGCTGGTTGAGAAGGCATTTTTTTTTGCTGGTCTCTAATGTTTCTGGTCTCTGAATCCTCTCACACCCCAGTGAAGTTTTTAGCACTTTGAAAGGGAGCAGTGTTATTCTCTGGCAGCCCCAGCGGGACCTGGCCTTCATGTCTCCATTCTCTTCTGGAGCAGACCACATTACACAGATGACAGCAGGCTGAAGGTCACATTGAGAACTCTGTCTACGGAACCGAGCTTGCTTAGTGCTGTATCCCAAGAATAGCTAACATTACAGACCAAAACCTGTCAGACAACATTCTGAACGTCAGGAAAACTAGGGCAGTAAATCATGAACACAAGAAAGTCTGCAGATGCTGGACATCCAGAGCAACACACACAAAACTCAACAAGTCAGGCAGCATCTAAGGAAATATGGAGTCGATATTTCGGGTCAGGACCCTTCTTCGGACTGAAACGGAGAAAATGCCAGAATAAAAATATGGGGGGGAGAAGGAGGAGGCTAGTTAGCGAAGGGTTAGAAGGCAACAGAGAGCACATAGGAGGAAAGCAGTGAGAGAGGGTTTCACTGAACTCCCATTGAAAAGAAGATTTAAATTTCTTCATGGTAAGCTTGCCTTGAAGAGACTTCACAGCCAATCATAAACATGGAAAAGTCAGCAGCAAAGAGAAACTATAATGCCAAGCTGTCTAATTTCCACAGTGTGTTTCTGTAGGCAACACGGCATACAGCAGCAGCGGCCTTTTAGACCTGGTGCTACTTTAATTCAGTTTTTTAATTTAAGGCATAATCAGGGTTTAGGACAATGGATAACAGAGTGACTATCTACCATCGCCAGATACAGCTACAATACAGAGATCGCACAAAAACGAACCTTCATGGAAATCCGCTGGTTGGATTGCACGACCTCGGCTTGCTGAGGGAATTGGGCCTGCAGTCCTCGGAGTCGCCTGATGCCGGTGGTCAGAGGTGGGGACATCGTAAGCAGTGTGCGAGGAAGTGGAAGTTTGGCGAGCGGGCAGGAGTCCGTGCCAGAAGAAAAGCAAGCCCTAGCCGGCCGGCTCTCCCATCCATTCTGCTCTCCAATGGACATTAAATTGGACTACATTTGTGGCAACGAAATACTCGGAGGGAGTACAGAAACAGATGGAATCCCGGACGCCACCATTCAGCTGATTATTTATGTAACAGATTTTCCCCCAAGCCATCGGACTACCAACCTACTGACCCCTGCTGCACCTATTGTCTTGTTTGTTATTTATAACTTTATTATTAACACTATTCTGTGTTACTTTATGCAGACCTGGGTAGGTCTGTAGTCTAGTGTAGTTTTTGTATTGTTCATGTTGCACCATGGTCCTGAAAAACATTGTCTCATTTTTACTATGTACTGTACCGGTAGTTATGGTCAAAATGACAATAAAAAATGACTTGACTCGACAAGCATGCTGCATGGATAATATTGGTTTATTTATCTACAGATGCAGCACGGAATCAGGCCTTTCTGGCTCAGCGAGCCCGTGCTGCCCAATTACACTCATATGACCAATTAACCTAAGAACTAGTACATCTTTGCAGCGTGGGAAGAGACAAGAACACCTGGTGGAAACCCCTGTGGTGATACAAACTCCTTACAGACAGTGGCAGGATTTGAACCTAGGTCGCTGATACTGTAGTAGCATTAGGGTAATCGCTACACTACCGTGCCACTCCAAGGAGACACTGTATCCACAGAAAGTCAACCGTATAAATTACGACGTGTCGTGATTTGAACAGACACTGCTAAACCAACAACCACCCCTCCCCAAACCCCCACTAGTACAATACTTATTTCTGCTCAAAGGCCTGGAAATGAAAAACTTTATCATCAAAGATAAATTTTCTTTCCTTGCTTCCATTGTACCTCTTGCTCTGTTGTCCTTGCAGAATCCATTTTATTGCCCTCTCGTTAGCTGGCGGGTGGTTCTCTTCGGTCACTTGTCAAATACAATGGAATTGCAACGAGCCAGGAAAGACATCTGGTGACCATTCTTAAGAAAGGTCACTGAAGCTTTTTTTGTGCCATCCTTGAGCCAGAAAGAAATTGTCAGAAGAAACAGAATGGTGGTGAGGCCTACTTTGGAGTATTGCGTGCAGTTCTAGTCACCTACTACAGGAAAGATATCAATAAGAATGAAAGAGCGCAGAGAATATTTACCAGAATGTTGCCGAGACGTAAGGACCTGAGTCATAGGGCAAGGTTGAATAGGTCTGGACTTTATTCCCTGGGGTGAAGGAGAATGAGGGGAGATTTGATAGAGGTATACAAAGTTATGAGGGTATATATAGGGTCAATATAAGCAGGCTTTTTCCACTGAGGTTAGGTGAGACTAGAACTAGAGATCATAGGTTAAGGGTGAAAAGTGAAATACTTAATGGGAACTTCTTCACACAGAGGGTGGTGTGAGTGTGGAACAAGCTGCCGGTGAAGTGGTGCATGCAGGTTCGATTTGAAAATTTAAGAGAAATTTGGATGCGTACATGGATGGGAAAGGTATGGAGGGCTATGGCCCAGATGCAGACCAATAGGACGAGGCAGAGTAACAGTTTGGCATGGATTAGAGGGGTCAAAGGGCTTATTCCCATGCTGCAGTGTTCTGTGACTATGACAATAAAGGGACAGTCCATAGTGCTTGTTGTCTTCTGTAGCAGTGCCTGTGGAAGATTCTGGATGGACAAATAAAGGATCATTGTTCCAGTTACAGTATTTGCTACATTGCATCCTTCTATGATCTGCTATGCCCTTAATTCTTCACCTACCAGCTTTGAAGACTGAATCTTTAGCCCCCGAGTTGGGCATTTCTCCTTTCTGTCACAAGTAGTCCTTTCCAAAGGAAAATACAATGACAGAGAAGTGACAATACGTGATGGAATTATACTCCTACCATGACTGAAGGAAGATCATGAGGCCCAGACTTTCTCAGCAGGATGTGGGAAGACCTTCCTCTCGCGTCTTCTGCAGAGGAAGGGAATCTGAACAAGGGCAGTGACGGTCAACACACAAACAATGCTGATGGAACCCAGCAGGTCAGGCAGCATCTATGGAAAGGAATAAGCATTCAACGTTTCAGGCTGAGACCCTTCATCAGTCCTGACTGTTTATTGCCCTCCATTGATGTTGTCTGACTTACTGAGTTCCTCCAGCATTTTCTGTATTTTACTCGAGATTCCCACCATCTGCAGAGTCTCTTGCCTGTGCAGGGTAGTGATGGAATGTGCATAATGCTGCAATTGTCTGAAAGTTTAAGGAATTACCTACTATGTGGTAAAGGTAGCCCAACCAGATTGTAAGATTGTTGGTAAATACTGCTGATGGTCGTAACTTCGACTCAATATTTCCAATCATCTCCTGTGGTTTGATTCCTGCCGCTGTTTGTAAGGTGTTTGTACATTGTCTCTTACTGCATTCCTCTCTGATCTGACCAACAATAAATGCCTTCATTACTATCTGTGCACAAACAACACTCAAAAGGCATATCCATTCCAACGTACAACTGCCATCTGCCTTGTCTCTGCAGAGGAGGGAATGCTGGGCAGGGAAGGAGGGGTCACTGGAGGGAGGGGACCTGGAGTGAAAGTGGTGATTGTGTTAATGGCCACAATGGAAGAGACTGGACCCAGAAGACTCTCTGTTCTAGTTTGGAGGTCACACACTCCTCTTTGTTGCCATCAGCAATAATTCTGGCACATTACTGATTTTTCATTTATTGTTTGCACTACACTTTCTCTGTAGTTTAGCTTTGCTATTGTCTTACCTTGTTCTACATCAATGTGCTGTGTCAGCACGTATAAGCATTATGCAAACATGCAATTCACTGCCTTTTCAAAAAGATTAGCTTTATTTGTCACATGTACATCAAAACATTGAAACAGACAGTAAACTTCCTCAACAACCAACACAGTCTGAGCTTACGCTGTGGGCAGAGCCTACAAGTGGTGCCATTCTTCCAGCACCAACATAGCATGCCTGTAACTTCCTAATCAGAACAGTACAATGGGGGAGGAAACCAGAGCAGCTGAAGGAAACCCACATGGCCACAAGGAGAAAGTACAGACTGCAGCAGGAATTGAAGATGGATCACTGCTGCTGTAAAGTGCTACGCTAACCACTAAGCTACCATGCCTGTAATAAATCAATACCAATAACCTTCTCTCAACATCCATGAGGCAGAGGAAAAAGAGACTTGGACTCTTGTAGAGATATTGGTCTGTGCACAAGAAATCCATTCAGCGCTCAAACTCAAGAACAGATTAGCCAGCCATTTTAACACCGCTGTCGAGGTGAACTCACTATACTGTTGGCGGTTGCTATTCCTCATCCATCAGCCTCTGAACCAGAGGGATAACTTCACTCACTCCATCAATGAACTGATCCCACAACCTACTGCTGTACTTTCAAGGAATTTTCATCTCATGTTCTCGATATTCATTGCCTCTTTTTTTGCCTTTTTATATTTGCACATGAATCATCTTGTCCATTCTGTTGGGTAGTCTTTCATGAATTCTATTGCTTATTTATACTTTCTTTTAATTGAGATACAACATGGACATTGTGGTTCTGTGGTTATGGATTAGACTATTACATTTATGGACTGTGTGCTTTTTTATATTCTGTGTTGTTTATCACCCATTTCTTTTCCATTTTATTGTGCGGGGAGGGGAGGGCTTTGGAGATGATGCTCTGTTGTGTTCTGTTAAGTTTTTTTGTGCGGGGCAGGGATTGTTCCTGTTCCATTTTGTGTGGAGGGATGGGGGAGGGGGTTTGGGGGTTGAAGGTTGGGATGCCATTCTTTTATGTATAGGGGAGGTGGATTTGATGTTTCTCTCTGAATGACATTCATGTTCTTTGTTTGTTTCCTGGATATCTGGAGAAGACAAATTTCAGAGTTGTATATGGATAAATGCCTTGATAATAAATCAACCTTTGAATAGACTTTCCGGCGCTTCAAACCACACTGCCCAGCAATCCCCCGAATGTAATCCCAGCCTAATCACAGGTCATTTTACAATGATCAATTAACTTACCAACCGCTAATTCTTTGGACTGTGGGTAGAAACTAGAGCACCTCAAAGAAAACCATGCGGACACAGGGAGTACGTACAAACTCCTTATAGGCAGCAGTGGGAATTGAACTCAGGTCACTGGTACTGTAAAGCGTTGTGCTAACCGCTACACTACCGTACAGTGTGTTTCTTGTTTTTACTGTGATTACCTGCAGGAAGATGAATCTCAAGATTGCATAGGGTGACATATATGTACTTTGATAATAAATTTATTTTGAGCTTTGAAGTTTGGCAATCTACACACTCTACAAACTACTAAAAGTATTTCACCACTTTTGGGGAAGCCTGAAATCATGAAAAGCAATACAAGAATTCAAGATTTTCTTTCTCTTTACAGTCTGCTGCAGGCCCCAAGTTAAAACTGAACAATATTTATTATGAATGGAATGTGTGGACAAGAAATCAATCAAAAATTCAACAACTCTTGAGCCTCTTCTGGAACTGGTATGATAATCTTCTTAACTCAGTACTCAATAGAAATGGCACTCAGAAACAATAATGAAACCACATATTAGGATTGTGTGTTAAATTAGGTCACAAGCCCTAATGGTACGAATAAATGCAAAAGATTCTGCATTTGCTGGAAACCCAGAGCAACAAACACAAAATGCTATAGGAACTCAGAAGGAAGAAACATTGAAACATAGAAAATAGGTGCAGGAGTAGGCCATTCGGCCCTTCGAGCCTGCACCGCCATTCAGTATGATCATCCAACTCAGAACCCTGTACCTGCTTTCTCTCCATACCCCCTAATCCCTTTAGCCACAAGGGCCATATCTAACTTCCTCTTAAATATAGCCAATGAACTGTTTCCTGTGGCAGAGAATTCCACAGATTCACCACTCTCTGTGTGAATAAGTTTTTCCTCATCTTGGTCCTAAAAGGTTTCCCCTTTATCCTTAAACTGTGACCCCTTGTTCTGGACTTTCCCAACATCGGAAACAATCTTCCTGCATCTAGCCTGTCCAATCCCTTTAGAATTTTATACATTTCAATAAGATCCCCTCTCAATCTTCTAAATTCTAGTGAGTATAAGCCTAGTCGATCCAGTCTTTCTTCATGTGAAAGTCCTGCCATCCCAGGAATCAATCTGGTGAACCTTCTTTGTACTCCCTCTATGGCAAGAATGTCTTTCCTCAGATTAGGGGACCAAAACTGCACATAATACTCCAGCTGTGGTCTCACCAAGGCCTTGTACAACTGCAGTAGAACCTCCCTGCTCCTGTACTCAAATCCTTTTGCTATGAATGCCAACATACCAATTGCCTTTTTCACCGCCTGCTGTACCTGCATGCCCACCTTCAATGACTGGTGTGCAATGACACCCAGGTCTCGTTGCATCTCCCCTTTTCCTAATCGGCCACCGTTCAGATAATAATCTGTTTTCCTGTTCTTGCAACCAAAGTGGATAACCTCACATTTATCCACATTAAATTGCATCTGCCATGAATTTGCCCACTCACCTAACCTATCCAAGTCACCCTGCATCCTCTTATCATCCTCCTCACAGCTAACACCGCCGCCTAGCTTTGTGTCATCTGCAAACTTGGACTTAAACTTGCATTTAATTCCCTCGTCTAAATCATTCATATATACTGTAAACCACTGGGGTCCCAGCACTGAGCCTTGCGGTACCTCACTAGTCACTGCCTGCCATTCTGAAAAGGTCCCGTTTACTCCCACTCTTTGCTTCCTGTCTGCCAACCAATTCTCTATCCACATCAATACCATACCCCCAATACCGTGTGCTTTAAGTTTGCACACTAATCTCCTGTTACGAACCCCGTAACTGGGTCACTTACCAGCAAAAATGGAGAGGTTCGTTGAAGTCTGATGATACTATTTTTAACAGTATTTATTAGTAAAAATACACAAAAATAATATCAATGCAAATATACAGATAATATACGTCGTCAATACTAAATCTAAAAGTGCGGGTATAATAATAATCAATAAGAAATAAGCTCTATCGTTGTCTAGGGGATAATGTATTGTCCGATGGAAATATAAAAGTCACTCAGTTCATGCAGCCGTTGGGGAGCGCTGGGTTTGCAATGGTTGGAGAGAGAGAGAGATTTTGAGAAACTTGCCGGCTTTCCTTTTATGATTTTGATCCTTCGGAGTCTCGTTGGTGTGGCCGTTCACTTGTGGCCTCTCCTTTAGCTAAGCCGTTCTTCTGTGATGAGCCCGCCACCCTGGCAAGGGAGGACGCACACACAAGCCGGCGTTCGCTATAAAATGCTGTCACTGGATTTTTAGCGTTTCTCCTGGTGCGTCTAAAGGGGTTGTTCCCCAGACCCTCTTTTATCCTTACTCACGGGGTCTCAGATGTCAATCAGGTTGGGATGATGCAATCCCTCAACCAGCCCACTCTGGTTGTTCCCTGAGGGGCTTCAATGAATAGTACAGTACTCAATACACAATTCTGTCTCCAAGAGACAATGGCCGTTATCAGTGGCTTTGTTTCGCTGAGGCCAGGACACATTCCAAATCTTGTGGATTCTCTCTCATTTCCTGGGTCCCAGACCCGAATTAATAGCGGTCTTGTGATTCTCAAAAAGGAGGGGGCGACTTTGTGCCCTTCGGCCCCTCAGAGTTGCGGCACATTTGTAACACTCCTGTGTGGGACCTTGTCAAAAACCTTTTGAAAATCTAAATATACCACATCTACTGGCTCTCCCCTATCCACTCTACTAGTTACATCTTCAAAAAATTCTATAAGATTCGTCAGACATGATTTTCCTTTCACAAATCCATGCTGACTTTGTCCGATGATTTCACCTCTTTCCAAATGTGCTGTTATCACATCTTTGATAACCAACTCTAGCATTTTCCCCACCACCGATGTCAGACTAACTGGTCTATAATTCCCCGGTTTCTCTCTCCCTCCTTTTTTAAAAAGTGGGGTTACATTAGCCACCCTCCAATCCTCAGGAACTAATCCAGAATCTAAGGAGTTTTGAAAAATTATCACTAATGCATCCACTATTCCTTGGGCTACTTCCTTAAGCACTCTGGGATGCAGACCATCTGGTCCTGGGGATTTATCTGCCTTTAATCCCTTCAATTTACCTAACAACCACTTCCCTACTAACATGTATTTAGACAGAGGAAACCAGTATAAGATGGGGAGGGGGAAGAAGAACAAGCTGGCAGGTGATAAGTGAGAGCAGGTGAGGGAGAAGGTGGGTGGGGAAGGGGTGAATGAAGCATGCTGAAAGGTAAGTGGTGGAAGAGGTAAAGAAGAAGGAAAAAAGAGCTTTGACCAGTGGACATCCGGACATAGGAAGTTTTGAGAGGAGGGGATTTCAATCAGGTCCACTCCTGAGTACTAAGAAGGCAGCAGCGTGTTGCTACAGCGAAAAACAGCTTTCATCAGTGACAAATCAACATTTAAAATTGATTAGCAAGAGCAAATTAAAGGAAGGCAGGGGCAAGTGCAGTGGCCATCGTCTCAGTGGACAGAGTCAGAGTGGTGATATTGAGGCTTCAGCAAAGAAAGGCTTCAGTCAGAGAAAGAAAACGGAAGAAAACCTCAGGTTTTTTTTCCCTTCCCTTCTTTATATCTGCTCAGCTAGGACAGCACAGACGCCAGACAGGATACCAGAATGCTCATTTTACGGGACATGGGAAGGCAGGAAGACCCCCAGTGTCCCTGATGGCCACAACTGCAAGAAGTGCATCCAGCTGCAGCTTCTAACACTTTGCATTAAGGAGTTGGGGCTGGATCTGGATAAACTCCAGATCATTTGAGACACTGTGGGAAGTGATAGATAGGCATATAGCAAGGCAGTTACACCCAAGGTGAAGGACACAGGCAACAGAGACAATCAGGAAGGGGATTTCATAACTGGCCACTGTTCGGCATGCCAAGAGTTCGGCCTAAGAGTTCGGCTCAGATTTGGAAGCCTAGGATCTTGGGGCTCTGGAGATGGGCGGATCAAGGAGATCCAGTGTGTCGTTGGGGGAGTTGGGGTATCTGTTGTGTGCCTGGAGACCTGGGATCTTTGCGATCTTCAGGCACAGAGCTCGAAAAAAGTGATGTAAGGGACTTCTAACATGGTAAACCAGCGAGTTGTTTGTTATGTCTCCCCGCTCGCTGGGAAAATTGAGACACCTCTTTCTCCCTTATTAGGGAGAGAACCTGCAGTATGTTGAATACCGGGTGAAACGCCAAGTCTTTGGGGTAACTGCAAGTCTGTGTCTTTGCTGTTGTTTTGCTCCCGCTTGAGTGCTCAGTGGCGGGTGCCGATGTTTTGTTTTGCTGGTGGGGTGGAGGGGGGATTTTTGCTCGCTGCCGCTTACACGCGGGAGGGAGGGGAGCTGGGGGGGGCACTTTGGGGTTCTAACGTTTAACTGTCGTTCATTCTTTGGGGCACTCCTCTGCTGTTGTGGATGGTTGCAAAGAAAAAAATTTCAGGGTGTATATTGTATACATTTTCTGACATTAAATTGTACCCTTGAAACTTTGAGGAATTCATCCAGTGTACACAATGAACAAAATCAGTGCAGACAATGGACTGCCTTCACACAATGGAGTGCACTCTCCAAATCTTCACTTTCATTGTAATATTCTAGAAGATTCTTGATACCTTCAGAATTCCCAACTTGCTGAAGCAGTGAAATAGTTTCATTTTCACTCCCGTTTCTGCTACCTCTGAGCCTGAATGCTTCAAACCGTAGTGAGATAAGCATTTCTAAATTGTCTTACTGTATATTTCTTGCAAACCACCAGTGACAAAAATCACTGTAGTTTGAGCACAAGCACAGACAACTGACACTATTTTAAAACTGTTCACTTGAGCAGGTTGATCATCTCACACCCACACAAGTACACGCAACCGATGTTAGTTAGAATCTGTTCAGCAAGTCTCCTGTCATAATTAAGCAGCACAGTGTCCCAAATAAACAAAGGAAAGCCCAGCCATCTTCTTGATTAGTTTATGTTCTTTAAATGTTGTCCCAGATAAGTGACTGGCACAATTTACTGCTGTCCCAATTAACCAGAGGCCACTGTATTTATCTTTAAACCTCTTCAACTCTATATTTTGCTTCCCAACTCGAGGACACACATTAAAATCTATCAGTGACCAAGCTGCTGGTCATAGAGTCTAATATATGACTAGGCAACAAGTTTATTTGGAAAACACTCCCAATGAAGTGCCAGAGAGAATTTTACCACATTAAAGCCTCCATATTGCTATTATTTAAAACTTTACCAAATTCAAGCCTCCTTATTTTTCATCTTTAAATGGAGATCTACTGCTAACCATCTATGACTCCCTATTGATACATACATCTTTTTTACTCTAATCATTCCGGATAGATTGGTCAACCACACTCAGGGATGTTTTATATCAGTATTGTACAAAACAAAACTGAAAAGGCACCAATGAAATTCAGTACCGTGCAAAAGTCTTAGGCACAAATATACAGGTATAACTCAGGTGACTAAGACTTTTGCACAGTGCGATATTTGTCAACATGAAGCGAAGAGTGAGTTTGTAAATCTAGCAGGAGCAAAGTTTGTGGGAATTGGTGAAGCTGGAGCACTGTTGGAGGGGTGTGGAAGAGGTAGCAGAGAAGAAGTGCTGGGGCAGGGGCGGTGGGGGGGGGTGCAGACACACTCAGCCTTGAGACACTAGGCAAGAATCTGGATTTCAAACAATTGGTTTACTGATCATTTACAGATGTCTCTCTGCTGCTTCCTGCTCCCTTCCCCTTTTACCAACCATGACTCCTTTCTGCCTACCCCCTTCCCACTTTCAGTCCACAACAGAAACCCTTATCAGAATCAGATTTATCATCACTCACATGTCATAAAATTTGATTATTTTGCACCAGTACAGTGCAATACATAAAATTACTACAGTACCGTGCAAAAGTCGTAGGCACCCTAACTATATATATGTGCACAACACTATATATATTTCCTTGACACAAATCAAATGGAGAGGCAGAAATTTTTCCAAGGGCAGAAGTAGTCAATACGACAGGCATGATTTTAAAGTGACTGGAGGAAAGGTGGAGGGGGTGGTGTTGGAGGCAAGTTTTATTTAAACACAGAGAGTGGTGGGTGCGTGGAATGTCCTGCTGAGCGTGGTAGTAGATGCCGATACATTTTAACAGGAGTTCCCATCCTGGGGTCCACGGATCCCTCAGTTAATAGTAGGAATCCATGGCATTGAAAAGGTTAGGGATTAGAGAGAATTAAAAAACTCTTAAATCAAAATGAATTTTATTATCGGAGTACATATATGTCACCAGATACAACCCTGAGATTCATTTTTCTGTAGGGATACTCAGCAAATCTATAGACCAGTAACTATAACAAGATCAATGAAAGGTCAAGTAGAGTGCAGGAGACAGCAAATGGTGCAAATGCAAATATAAATAAATAGCTATAAATAACGAGAACGTGAGATAATGAGTCCTTAAAGTGAGGTCATTAGTTGTGGGAACATCTCAATGAATGGGCAAGTGAGTGTAGTTACCTGCTTTTGTTCAAGAGCATTACTGTTGTGGGGAGGTAACTGTTCTTGAACCTGGTACATGGATGATTGTAAAGTTGAGGGGTATGCAGGAGGGAAGGGTAGACTGATCTTAGATAGGTTAAGATGGGCCAAGACTGTGCTTTAGTGTTCTCTGTTCTACCTTGTTTTTGAACTGTACACAGATAACGTGTCAAATTTCTCTGGAAAAATAAAGACAAGTTCCCAGCACATGCTTCTGTTAACACAGTAACATTTAGTAAGTTATATTATACTTACTGAGTGTTTCTGCATTAATAGAACTTGTATTATACTTGATTAAATATACAGTGACTTGCTCATCTTCATAATTTGATGACTGTTTAAAGACTGCTCATTACACATGGTATTTCATCTTCACACTTCAGTTAGCTTAGTAACTTTTACAGAATAATTGTGCATTAAGAATGGCAAAGAACCAAGAGCATAACAGAATTAATATTTCCGGACAATAAACTTTTAGCAAAACTGGGAATAGCTAGAAATACAATCTGAAAAAGGATCTTGTGCTTTCCTGGCGTATATGATGAACAAACTCTTCTCAGGCTTCCAGCCGGGTACAGGTATCGATTTTATCAGCGATTTCAACGTCAAACTCTGCCAGGGATGAAGATGGCTGGTAGCCCAAGAGGAGTGTATTCAAAATATCAACCGGTTTATTTCAGAATCAGATTTAATATCACTCACATTTGACATGAAATTTGTTATTTTACAGCAGGTGTACAGAACAAAGATAAAAAAATCCATTACAAACCGTTCCTTTCTAAACTACAAAATCTCATTATTTAAAGATACAATATTATTCTGCAAAGTTCAAGGTACCCCTTCTCTCTGCCGCAATAATTTTGCTTCAGACTTCCGGGAGGGTGCAAAGTGTATTGAAGCTGAGCAGTCTAAGTGTGAGGGAACAGAGGGATATGGGGGGAGGGTCCAAGGCCAGAAATTCCTCAAAGTTGCCACACAAATTGATAGAGTGGTTAAGAAAGCGTGTGATGTGTTGTGCTTTGTTAGTTCAGGGATTGAGCACAAGAGCCCTATAAAATTCTGGTTGTGTTCAGTTGCTAGCTGTCTCTTTACAGGAAGAGTGTGGAAGATTTAGAGAGGGTGCAGAGAAGATCTGCCAGGATGCCGCCTTGATTAAAGAACATGAGGAAAGGTTGAGTGAGCTAGGGCTTTTCTCTTTGGAGTGAAAGAAATGACAGGAGACCTGATACAAGACATATTGGAGAAGAATAAGGCCATTTGGCCCATTGTCTGCTCTGCCATGTCATCACAGCAAATCCATTTTCCTTCTTAGCCCCAATCTCCTGCTTTCTCCCTGTATCCCTTCATGGCCTGACTAATCAAGAATCTATCAACCTGTGGTGAACTACATATACCTGTCTGGACTGCTCCTGTGGCTCCTCCCACAGACCCCTGTATAAAGGCGATTGAGGCCTGAGCCCAGCCTCATTCTCCAGGATGTAGTGTTGTTCATTCTTCCAGTCAATAAAAGCCAATATCTCGCTTCTTACGTCTCAGAGTGAGTAAGGTTATTGATGGTGCATCACAACCTCTGCCTTAAATATAGCCACAGCCTCCACAGCCACCTGTAACAATGAATTCCACAGATACACCACTCTCTAGCTAAAGAAATTCCTCTACATCTCCATTCTAAAAGGACGCCCCTCGATTCTGAGGCTGTGTCCTCTAGTCTTAGACTCCCCACCATAGGAAAGATCCTGACCACATTCACTCTATCAAGGCCTTTCAACATTCTACAGTTTTCAATGAGGTCGCCCCTCATTCTTCTGAATTCCAGTGAATGCAGGCCCAGAGCCAATAACCGTTCCTCACAACTGTACAAGATGATCAGATGCATTGACAGAGTAGAAAACCAGCACATTTTTTCCAACGGCGGCAATGGCTAATACAGAGGATATAGTTTTAAGGTGACTAGAGGAGAGAATAAGGGGAATGTTACGGTTTCTAGAAGAGGTACAGGGGAAAGGTCAGAGGAAGGTATTTTACACAGAGAGTGACAAGTGCACAGAACACACTCATAAGAAACTCTTAGTTGGGCACATGGAATGAAGAAAAATGGAGGGCTTTGTGGGAGGGAAAGGTTAGGTTGATCTTAGAGCCATTAAAAGGTTGGAACAACAGCATGGGCCGAAGGGCCTACACTCTCTATGCCCTATGTTCTAATGTTTCTGCCAAGATTTGTCCAATATTTATTCTGAGTCTCTTGCAAATAAACTTAAGTGGAAGCATTTACTGCAAGTAAACCAATATATTTCATGTTCTGGAAGCAATTAATAAATCAATGGATTGTGCCTTGGAAGCAAAGAACATCAATTTGTTCAGATCACCATTAAACAGCTGCAGCAATATTCTGATCAACACTGGTGAGAGAGTTTCCATATCCTCGATGCCAAATCAGACCAAGTGTTAACTCTAGTAACAAGAAAAGCACGATAGATAAGAAATGACTGTTATGGTCTCCTCCAGCACCTGTGACCCTTGGCAGATCTGATGTTCCATCTGCTTCCATTTACGCCCTGTAACGCTGTGTCCTTTGGTGCGATCCAGGGTGATTCATCGCACTTTCTGATTTGCCAGCAGGAGTACATGTCAGATGTCAGGGCTATCCCACCATCAGCCAAGGAAAGTGGAGGGGATAAAACCTGGGACATCTGCCAAAATCCCTGAATGCAGTGTCTCGTAGCCAAATTGGAAGTGTTCATCGAACAAGACCACTAGCAATGATGAAGAACGATAATTAGCCATGAGTGACAGTGTCATGAAGCACGAGATGTCTGGCGCTACTCACTCTGCCTTGGTACACCTGCATAAAGTGGACATCACACATTCACACGAGGCAAATAACAACAAACTGTGCAAGTTCAGAAAGCAAGTACTGAGAATAATCAATAAATAAGCAATAAATATCGAGATCATGTGAAGATACTTTGAAAGTGAGTCCATAAGTTGCGAGAACTTTTCAATGGTGGGCAAGTGAAGTTATCCCACACCTTTCTGCAAATTATGAATATTTCAGAGGCATAAGTAATTCCACATCAAGATATTTTTACACATTGGTCCAGAGTTATTCTTCACACTTTCTGGCTTGCTGGCAGGAGAACATGTCAGGTGCAGAGCTATCCCAATGTCAGCCAGGAAAGTGAAGGAGTTAACCTAATGCCCAGCACATCTGCCATAATCCCCGAGTGTGTAACCCAAATGATTAAAAATTTTCCTCATGGCTAACATTAATAGATCAGTACAGGAGGGGTAGATACAGTGATTCCAAAACATTTAAATTAGACATTCACCTAATGCAGGGGTTCCCAGCCTTTTTTATGCCATTGACCCCTATCATTAATTGAGGGGTATATGGACCCCAGGCTGGGAACCCTTGATTTAAGAGGAGTATTTTGAACAGAAGATGCTCCCACAGGTGTTTTTTTTTTACCTTATTCAAAGACCTAATGCAGTTACACAACTTGTACTTCGAGATGCTGATTTCTTCAAGCAGGAGCTCACTAACTACAAGCTATGCACAAACAAAATGCTGGAAGAAATCAGCAGGTCAGGGTGCATCAATGGAGAGGAATAAATCTTCATCAAGACTGGAAAGGAAGGTTTACGGACCTCTCCTGTGAGATTTCTTCTTCAACCCTTTCCACCTATCCCCTCCCAGCTTCTCACTCCCTCCCCCTCCTCCACCCACCATCCTCCTCACTTGATTTCACCTATCGCCTGTCAGCTTGTACTCCTTCCCTTCCCCCACCTTCATATTCCAGCTCCTTCCCCTTCCATTTCACTCCCAAAATGTCAACTGTTTATTCCTCTCCAGAGATGCTGCCTGACCTGCTGAGTTCCACCAGCATTTAGTATATCTTGGTCTGGATTTCCAGCAGCTCTTTGTGCTTATAACTAAAAGCTACCTTTATCAGCTTGTTAAAAGATGTTGTTGATTATTATGAATAAAAAGCTGACAGATATCCCACAGTCAGTGGGAAAAGTAATCATGATTTAGAGAAGGTCTGATTTCAGCAGGAAATCAGCCTCAGAACATCGATAGATGAATGCTAAACCTAGGCCCACCACAGACAAAAGATCTTAATACCACTATGTAAGCAGTGCAGTTAGTGTGACATTATTGCAGCTTGGGGTGTTAGAATTCGGAGTTCAAATCTGGCAGCTTTATAAGGAGTTTGCACATCCTCCCCATGGAATATGTGTATTTCCACCCACAGTCTAAAGACGTACCAGGTAGGTTAAATGCAAATTGCACTGTGATTGGGTTAGGGTTAAGTCGGGGTTGTTGTGGGTTGCTGCTAGGCATGGCTCAAAGTGCCTGGAGAGCCTATTCTGCATTGTATCTCTAAATAAATAAAATACATAAAAGATGTCTTCTGCTGGTTATGATATAAACTGTCACTTGTTGTTATTGACTGAACAGTGAGTTTCAGTTACTATTTGCTTTCTTGGTACAGAAAACATTAATCAAGAATGAACAAGAGGAAGAAGCAGTAATGTTTATTTTGTAAATCAATAGCAGGTTATACTCCAAAAGTTTTTATGTACACTCAGTGGCCACTTTATTAGGTATGCCTGTACACCTGTTCATTAATGCAAATATCTAATTAGCTTATCAACTGGCAGCAACTCAAGGCATAAAAGCATGCAGACATGGGCAAGAGGTCCAGACCAAACATCAGAATGGGGAAGAAATGTGATCTACCATAGAATGACTGCTGGTGTGGTTTCATTGGTTATTGGTGAGAAGTGGTTATTGGTGAACTCACAGTCCCCTAGGAAGGCAACATCGATGAAGCCCATGAACGCAAGTTAACCAAGTATGCAGAATTAAGATCAGAGTGCAGAGTCAGAGGGTGGAAGGTCTCAGGCTATCTATTCGAAGTAAGGTGCCATGGCTTTATTGCGTTCATTTTCCAGAAGTGGCTGCGTGACCTTGGCTTCACTAGAAGAGAGATCAAGTCAACCAGCAGAGCTGTAGCTGAGGCAGCAGAGGCAGGATCATCGTGGGTGTGGACCAAGTACGTCCAGAGGGGCAGATAGTCGGACAGTCTATCCATCTTCTGCAAACTCTTCAGTAGCTGCTTAGATACCTGAACAGTAGATTATCTGTTGGATGGAGGCCACCAACAACTCTGATAGAGGCAGATGCCAAGTCTTTAAGCTCATCAGTGGGAGGTGGTGCTTTAGCACTACTGGCCCACCACCTCGAGGGAGTCTTGATCATAAGCAGGCCGAAACTCCTGAAGACAGGTGGGAGATCAACTGATGATCCCACTGATGACAGCACAGGACAGTTAACATCTTAGTCCATGGGTATTTTCAATTTTGAGTGTCTCAGAAATTGCTGATTTCCTGGGATTTTTATGAACAACATTCTCTAGAGGTTACAGAGAATGGAGCAAAAAACAAAAAAAAGTCAGTTCTGTGGGTGAAAATGCCTTGTTAATGAGAGAGGTCAGAGGAGGATGGCCAGACTGGTCCAAACTGACAGGAAGGCGACAGTAACTTAAATAATCACATGTTACACCAGTGATGTGCAGAAGAGCATCTCTGAATGCACAACACGTCAAAACTTGAAGTGGATGGAAACAGAATAGAAGACTGCAAACATACACTCCGTGGCTATTTCATTAGGTTCAAGAGATACCTTCAAAATAAGTTCCCAATGAGTGCATATGATCTTTAATCTGCAATTGATAAAACATCTATATGCAGCTGTCGTAGCACAATCATTCGAGTGGAGTGTGATGTTCTCCTTAGGAGTTGTCTACTAGTGGGTCCTCAGGTGGCTGTAGAGGCCGATCTGGGATCCACATATTCTGGTGCAGTGTGGGCACGAGTAAGTGGTGGCTGTGGTTAGCGATTGAGTCTTTTGGTCATTCAGTCTCTCCTTTCACAGCTGTCGCTTGTTCTCTGTGGCACAGCGAAGGTCGTTCTCATGTAGTGAAGCTCTGTCTTGAACAGATTTCTTCTGGCTGTATCTATAGAGTGCAGTTTTCTCAAATTTTAGATGTAATGTTGAATTCCTTCAGCCTGATGTTGATGCTATCTTTGATGCATTTCCTTTGCCCAGTGACCGTCCTTCCACTGGGAGTAAAGGATCTATTTAGGGAGACGCGAGTTAGGCATCTGAATGACATGACCTATCCATCAGAGTTGGTGTTACTTTATCATGGTGGAGATGCTGCTCTTGTTGGCTCCTTCCAGTATACTGATGCTAGTGCATCTGTCCTTCCAGCTGATCCTCAAAATATTAAGAATCATTGGTGGTATTGTGCCAGGGGCTTTCAGGCACCTGATAGTTACATCTCAAGCTCTTGGCTCCACTGTTTTTCTTCACCAAAACATTGCAGTATTTAATAAATGGCTGCATACTGTCAGTAAACTCACAGCACTTAACATAGTCAGATTCAGATTCAGTTTATTGTCATTTAGAAACCGCAAATGCAATGCAGTTAAAAAATGAGACAACGTTCCCCCAGAATGATATCACAAAAGCACATGGCAAAACAGACTACACCAGAAAATCCACGTAACGTTTGGCAATCCCCAATCCAGAGTCCGGAGAGGCTGCTGCGTATTAATATCGCGCTACCGTCTAGCGCGTTCCCCGGAAAGGAGCTCCAAATCCACCAGACAAAAACAGGACCAAAAACTAAAGCTACAAGACCTGCACAAAACCACATAATTACAACATATAGTTACAACAGTGCAAACAATAGTATAATTGATTAAAAAAAAACAGACTATGGGCACAGTAAAAATAGTCCAAGATGTTCAAGGACTGTAAGTTCAAAAGAAATCACCACAGTTTCCACAAGTCCCCAGGGTCCCAATAGACTCGCCATCCCATGCCAGCGGCAGAAGGGAATACCCCCGCTATGAACTTGCAAGGTGCCGCCCGACTCAGCCTCGCAGACGCAGTACACAATGAAAGCTCCGTCAAAACCAGCCTCGCAGACGCAGCACACACCGAAAGTGACCCGAGTCCGTCGAACCTCCGAGCCGACGACCATCCCCTCCGGCACAGCTTCTCCGAGCACCATCCTCTGCCGAGCGTATTAAGACGGCCCCTCCAACGGCCATTGGCAACGCGACCCCGAGGACTGGGGGCCTGTTCTTCCTAGCAGAGTCCCGGACATCACAGCAGCAGCAGCAACAAAGAAGGTCTTCCTGGAATTTCCCAATGTTCCTCCATGCTCCCACGTTCGTTTTCAATGGATTATGATTGCGCATGTCACCCCACTTCACAAATAACAGATAATCAGTTCCGGAGTGGCCGCTGCAAGCTGCTTCGCGCCGCCATCTTCAATTTGTCTGAACAATTTGCATTAAAAGCTTTATTTTGCCTAAAACCTGCTAGCCTGGAAATGGTAGCAAACCATTAGGGCACACTATTGTTATGAATGTACCACAGCTCGGAGGGGCCGAAGGGTGCAGGGTAGCCCCCTCCTTTGTGAGAATTGCAAGATCACTATTGAGCCAATTCAGGAGACACAGGAAATGAAAGAAAGACATGCAGAATCCACAAAAGGGTTAGAATGTGTCCTGGCCTCCGAAAGGCGGACCCATTGATACTGGCTAGTGTCTCTTGGAGACGGACTTGGACTTGGGGTTCTCGTCTCGAGATTTGATACCAAATTGGGGGGGCCAGTGAATCGGGCTTGTAAGTCCAAACTTGGATCTGGTTACGTGGGTAGCCAGACGGGAAACCAGCAAAGATGGACATGGGGGAATTTATAGAAAACCCGACTCTGGAGGCGCTGGAGGCGGCCACCAAATGAGACTTGATAAATTTGGCGAAGGGGTTAAACCTCGCAGAGGTGAGGTTGTCAATGAAAAAGTGGGAGGTGCGAAGGGCAATAACTCAGTATTATATTGGGAAGAATGTGTTTACAGCTGAGGTATTGGAAAATATTCCTAAAAAGGTACCAGCTAGTGGGACGGCTCAGTTAGAGTTGGAGAAATTAAGGTTGGAACATGCAATTAAGTTAAAACAGCTGGAAGCAGCTGAAAAGGAGAATGAAAGAGCCGACAAACAAAGGGAGCATGAGCTCCAGCTAAAGGAGTTAGAGCGGGACCGAGCTGAGAAGCAAAGAGAGCATGAACTTCAGTTAAAACAGCTAGAAGCAGCTGAGAAGGAGAAAGAAAGAGCTGAGAAAGAGAAGGAAAGGGCCGAGAAGGAGAGGGAGGCAGAGAAACAGAGGAAACATGACTTGGAGATGGAGCAGTTACGGCAAGAGCAAAGAGTTCAGGGGTCGGACCGAGAGGAGCGGTTTAATGTTAGTCGGGAGTTGAGGTTAGTACCTCCGTTCGAGGAGACGGATGTTGATAGTTATTTCTTGCTTTTTGAAAAGGTGGCAGTGAATCAGAAGTGGCCCAGAGATCAGTGGGTGGTGTTGTTACAAAGTGTGTTAAAAGGGAAGGCACAGCGGGCATATACGGCATTGTCCATGGAGGAGGAAGAGGAGGAGAGCTATGACAAAGTAAAGGCGGCCATTCTCTGGAGTTATGAGCTAGTACCTGAAGCGTATAGACAGAAGTTTAGAAATTTAAAGTAAGGGTGGAATCAGACGTATACCGAGTTTGCCTATGAGAAGGGTGTGCTCTTGGACCATTGGTGCACCACAGAAATAGTGGACGAGGATTATTGGCGTCTCAGGGAGTTAATTCTGATTGAGAAATTTAAAGGTTGTGTTTCGGAGGATATCCGGATGTATTTGAATGAGAAGCCGAATAAATCCATCTCAGAATTTGCTAGGTTCGCAGATGAATATGCCCTAACCCACAAGACAAAGTTTTCCTCAAATAAAAGTTCCCAGAGAGACCGTGGGAACGATCGAGAAAGCCCGCCGGCTGAGGCAGAGGTCCTGCTGGGAGCTAGTGGTAAGATTGAGGGGGAAAGGCAAGACGGCCAGAGATTTCCGGGCTTGACCTGTTTTAATTGTGGAAAGGGGGGGCATATTGCATCTAGGTGCTTTGCTCCGAGGAAAGAGACAGGAAAAGGGAAAGCAGCAGTCCCTATCGGATGTGCCGTGGTAATCAGTAAATCGACAAGAGAGCCCCAGGTAGACAGAGTGCGAGAAGGGTCTGAGACTTGTATGTCAAACGGAACCATGGCTGTGAGGGAGGGAGGCACCCCAGTTCCAGTACGGATCTGGAGAGACACGAGGGCGGAACTATCATTGATCAGCAGTAAGGTACTAGATTTTGGTCGCAAGACGGGAATGGTAGCTGTGAAAGGAATAGGCAAAGGGACGGAAATGGTGCCCTTGCATAAGATCATTATGAATTGTGAGCTAGTCTCTGGACCAGTTGAAATGGGGGTGTGATCAGAATTCCCGAGAACTGACGCGGTCGTCCTTCTGGGTAACGATTTAGCCAGTGGTAAGGTTTGGTCGGCAATGACGCTGACAGAACAGCCTGTGAGTGTTGAGGTTCTGCCCCTAGATTCCAAGATCTATCCCGCATGCGCGGTCACTCGCAGCATGTCGAGAAAGACAGCTGAGAACGAGAGCAGTTTAAATCTGGCCAGTATCGATTTGGCTGAGAAGTTTTTACCAACTCTGTACCACGAGGGTTTGGAGGGTGGTAAAAGAGAGGGTAGTAAAGTGAAAGAGAGTAAGGGAGAGGAGATAGACCTGCCCTTAGTGAGGAATGAAGTGCTAGAGGCACGAAATGGAGATGAGAAACAGGTAAAGCTGTTAAAAGGTCCAGAGGTGGACATGGATGATCTGTCTGGTTTGGCAGAACTGTTTGAAGAAGTTGAAAATTCTAAAGGTGTTCCCGATAATGAAATGAGGGCAGTCCTAGATGAAAAGGATGCCCTTACCTTGAAGAAGTCTGCTGGGTTGGCAGATGAGGTTGTTGCAGCCCGCGGGGTTGAATTTTCTCCGGAAGGGAGTTGCCCAGAGAGCAGCTGGGAGAATCAGGGGAATTTGGAATTTGGACCGGGTACGGGTATTGAAAGCCTGGAAGAGGCAAATGTCCCGTTTGAGTGTGTCCAAGATGTGGATGCACGCGGTACTGAACCTAGTAATGGAGCTCAGAAAAAGTCTGAGGTATTTGAGTCAGTTGAAAAGGAATGCAGTCCTTGTGGGTCAGATAGACTTGGTTCAGTGAAGAAAGGGTTAACCTTGGTAATAGTGCGAAGTGAGAGTTCCCAGGTGTTTGTGCTCGAAGGTGTGTTAAAAGTTAATGTGGAGATCAAACGTGGGGAGATGAATATTATCATTGAAGAAAACGGAAAATATGTAGTTCCCAAATCGAATGAAAAAAATTTAAAACCTGCGGATCACTTACAGGTTGAGTTGGAAGATGACGGGGCCCCCCAGGCTATTGTAATTCCAGAGTGTGGTGTGAAAAGACAGAATTTGAAATGCTGCTTGAACAAAGAGTTCGAACTGGAAACTAATAACCTAAAGGGTCCTGAAGAGAAAGCTAGCAACTTGCGTAAAATTAAAGAATTGGGTGGAAATTCAGAAGATGGTCTAAGTTTGGGACACAGTGTTGATAAAATAACTCCTATGAAAGAAACGGGCAAAAGCCTATTTTGCCAGGTTACCCGAACTCCCCACATGGGAACTAACCGGAAAAGAGACGAGGGTTAATGGGGATGCCATTTTTAAATAGCAGAAACCGGTTTTAAGGGATTTCGACAAAGCCTGTGAATAATAAAAGACAAACCCCATGGAAGCCTGCCTGTTAAGTTTGAAAGCAACATAAAGATTAGTATTTGCATGGACTGTTGTAGTATACCCGTAAGCTAAGATCACAACTCTTTAGTTTTGTTGGCTAAAGAATAGGTGGTTATTCAATTGGAGTCTGATGCTACAAGACTTTAGTAGGGTACAAGATGTTAAGATATTAAAGGAAGTGACAATTGTAATCGGTAACCATCTAGATACTGAATTGAATGTATAACTGTATTACTCTGTAAAAGAAAAGCTTTTGTATTGTGTTAGATTCTAAAATCCTGTAAGACTCTGTACTACTTCGTTTCCACCGCTGGTGAAAATGCTTTGAAGAAAGGGGGTGTTATGAATGTACCACAGCTCTGAGGGGCCGAAGGGTGCGGGGTAGCCCCCTCCTTTGTGAGAATCGCAAGATCACTATTGAGCCAATTCAGGAGACACAGGAAATGAGAGAAAGACATGCAGAGTCGACAAAAGGGTTAGAATGTGTCCTGGCCTCCGAAAGGTGGACCCATTGATACTGGCTATTGTCTCTTGGAGACGGACTTGTGTATTGCATCATGGACGATGCAATCAAAGCCCCAGGCAATGAACCAAGGAGGAGGTTGGTGGAGGGATTGCATCATCCCCAACCTGATTGACACCTGAGACCCTGTGAGTCAGGATAAAAAGAGGGTCTGTGGGAACAGCCCTCAGACACACCAGAAGAAACGCCAGCGATCCCGTAATAGCAAGAAACCAGGGGAAAGGCCACGTGCATCCGGTTCCATTTGCCCTGGAATCGGTGGGCCCTTTTCCACGGCCGAAAGGTTTTTAGCCAACAACGGGGAAACCAACTCCCAACGACTCTCGAAGGATTGACATCATAAAAGGAATCGGCAAGTTTTTCTCTAAAATCTCTCTCTCTCCAACAATTGAAAACCCAGCAGTCCCCAAAGGCTGAAGCCTGTATGAGCTTGAATGAACTGAGTGACTTTTATATTTCCATCGGACAATACATTATCCCCTAGACAACGATAGAGTTATTGCTTATTGATTATTATTATACCCGCGCTTTTAGATTTAGTATTGACGACGTATATTATCTGTGTGTTTGCACTGATATTATTTTTGTGTATTTCTATCAATAAATACTGTTAAAAATAGTACCATCAGACTTCAACGGACCTCTCTATCTTTGCTGGTAAGTGACGCAGTTACGGGGTACGTAACACTATGTTGTTGCCCAGTGTGCCAATAATCACTTAAGTTAGTGATTCCCAACCGGGGCATTTACATGTCCTAAGGCGACCTTAGGGGAAATAGAAATCATTGTGGGGGGGGGGGGCAGTAAGCAACACTCTAATTTAAGGCATGAATCCTGACTGACAGTTAGTAGAACAGGCACTTCCCAAAAAAAAAGACTGAGACTCTGGAGCACAGGAAGAACTATAGCTCTGCAGGCAGTGAGTACTCTTCATCACAATATAGCTGAAACTCAGCAATCTCATCCAACTTTACCAACCAGACATTATTGGGGATGCATCAATTAGCAACCCGGGTGCCCAAAAATTCCCCCTGACTCGCAGCACGGAACGAGTTCATGCAATTTAATAGTTGGTAAGTCAAGTATACCCTCTCAACTTCCTCTACAGATCTACAGAAAACAGGTCGTGCAACGATACAGAGCTGGCCAGAACCTGCCAACTCCAAAGATTCCTCTTGAGCTGTTCAAAGTGACGTTGGCTTCATATGTGTAGACAAGAACCATCTTTGGGGATTATGAGACCTTATGTGATTGGTCAGTCATGCTAACTGGAATAGTATAAACGTAGCTTGCCGAACACCAGCTTTATTCTGACTAACATTCAGATTCCAATCTGAATCCTCGTCAACGTAATTTTCACTGTTCTGATCGTCTTTATCTCTGCCTCGCTGTTCCTTTGCGTGCCACTACCATTGTTCCATCCATGCCAACTCGCTGCTGTGTCAACATTCAGTAGGGTTCCTTTCATTTTTAATTTTAATATAGCCCCCTTATGGCGCAATATCTGAGTCTGAAGGCAGTGAAGCCTTGAATTCTAATCCTGCTAAGAAACAGGAACTACAGAAAGGGCATCAATACAAAATTACATCCCTGCAGTATGGTTTTATTCCGTTCCCATCAGATCAGCGACACCCCATTTGTCTCATTTGTAAGATGAAAGAAGCATTTGAAAAGCATTGCACACTTGTGTCATTTGCTAAGAAAGCTAAAAATAACCTTGATAGTGACCTCATTGTTTCTTATAACATTTCCAAAATGATAGCAAAGTGTGGAAAATCTCACACAATTGGTGAAAGATTAATACTGCCTACTGTATCAGAAGTGCTCACCATTGTTCTCAAAATAGATAACTGTGCGAGGCATTGCTAATGGTATACGTACAGTTTATGAAAAATGGAAAAGAATATGGAGTGATTCTCTTTTGTAAGAAGTTAAAAGCAAATATCAACAGAGAATCAATCTACAATGAGTTCAAAATGTATATTGAGGATAAAAGTATCCCAATTAGGAACATGATTTCTTGTGCAACAGATGGAGCACCGTGTATGATTGGTCACCATGCTGGTTTAGTGGCATTTATGAAAAAAGAAATTCCAAGTCTATTTGCCATTCATTGTGTAATTCATCGTCAACATCTCACAGCCAAAAACCTCAGCCAGTGACCTGTAAAGACATCAAGCATCAACTATGCACAACGCTACAAAAAATGGAATTTGGGATTCAACTGGATGAGTCAACTGTGCAAGACAACAAGACTTTGCTGATGGCATATGTACAATTTATCAAAAATGGAAAAGTTCATGAAAAGATTCTCTTTTGTAAGAAGTTAAAAAAAATCAACAGAGATTCAATTTACAAGAAGCTCAAAATGTACATTGAGGGTAAAAGTATTCCAATTAGGAACGTGATTTCACGTGCAATAGATGGAGCACCATATATGATTGGTCACCATGCTGGTTTAGTGGCATTTATGAAAAAAGAAATTCTAAGTTGAATTACAATATATTGTATAACACATCAATTTCTTACAGCTGAAGACCTCATCCAGCAACTTTATCAAGAATGATTCTTGTAATATCTGTTACAAACAAAATTAAAGTTCATCCATTAAATTGCAGAATATTTCGCCAGTTATGCCAAGATAACGATAAAGACTTTGAATGCCTGCTTCTTCGTGTTGAAGTGTTATGGCCGTCAAAATGCTGCTGCTTAAAATGTTTATTCTTTTTGACACTGGCTGAATTATTGCTCAAAGTTGACAAGACCATGGGAAACAAGATTGAACTTCTACGTGTAGATGTGGCATATCTAGTCGACCTGTATCAGAAAATTAATATTCTAAATATTAAAATATTAAACTAAATATTAAAATATATATAAGCAAAACATTGGGAGAAGAATGTTCTCACAGTTTCCCTGCACAGAAATTATGGCATTCTCTTTCACAGATGGTGCTTTGCAAGAGTACTGCTTACACCTGTAGTCACTAAATAAGAATTTTCAGAATCGATTCAAGGATTTGACTGATCTTGAAATTCCAGACAAGGTATTTAACCCATTTCTTTGCAAGGTGGAAGAACAGGAAGAGAGCTTGCAACAAGAAATTATTGAAATTCAGAATGATGAAGAAGCAAAAAGGGAGTTCAAAACTGTCGGCTTTTGCAGTATGTGGCTATACCGTCATATGAAGTTTCCTGGTCTTTGGTGAAGAGCCAAACTGCACTTCATTGCATTTCCATCCTCCTACCTTGTTGAACGAGGCTTCAGTGCAGTCAACCACATACTCACAATAAAACAGAAAACGCCTGGGCATTGTTAATGCTTGGGAACTTACGGCTTTTGCTGTCATAACTTGAACCAGATATTTCAACTCTTGCTAAAAACCATCAAGCTCAAGGGTCACATTGATATCGAAGCTGCTGTACAGCACACAGGTAATGTATAAGCTAGGTTTAAAGACAAATAAAAAATTAAAGCAGAATCATTTTTCTCATGTTAGCGTACGTTAGACATGTTTTTACACTATGGGGGCACCAGAAGGTATATTGTGCCTCAGAAGAGTATTGGCAAGAATGAAGGTGTTGAGCCAAATAGGGTTAGGGAACACTGACTTAGGTCATAAACTCATCAGTGCTACAGCAAAGTTCTGTACTAACTGAGGCCCAGGCTTCAGATTCTGATGAATTGCCACCCAGGCCAAGCAAGTTCCTGGACAGACCTTAAGACACAGGAGCGGAATGAGGCCATTCTACACATCGAGTCTGCTCTGCCATTCCATCATGGCTGATTTATCCCTCTCAAACCCATTCTCCTCACCTCTGGTGGAGGTGTTGATCAGCCTGACTAGGGAAGTCACTGTTTTTTTTTTTGAGTGGAAGCTGAATCTATATTCCATATTGCTTTACTGCTGCCAAACAATTGATAGTAGAGCGTACAATCATCACAGCGATATTTGATTCTGCGCTTCGCGCTCCCTGGAGTACAAATCAATAGTAAATATAATTTAAAAATTAAATTATAAATCAGAAATAGAAACGGGAAAGTAAGGCAGTGCAAAACAAGAGTATCTGCTAAGGGGCTGCAGTACATCTCAAGAGGCGTTTGCTGACCTGCCAGGTATGTCAGGCAGTTTCTACTTTTATTTCAGATTTCCAGCATCTCCTTTACCATACTAAAGTTACCTTTCAGAACTGACGCACTATTGCCTGTGGCGTGAAAAATAAATGCGGGGCTGAGACGCAAACCGCGCAGACACAGCTAGCTCTATTGTTGAAAGGTGGCATACATCAAAATGAATGTGTGTCCACCAAATCAGAAAATGTTGGACGCACTCGGCAAGAGTTGAGTGGACTGACCAGTTTCCCTGACGAAGTACTATGTGCGCAATGTGTACTGCCCTATAGCCACTGAGTGATCCCGGGATTTGGTTTCTAATCTCCTCTTCGACACTCTCTGTGCGAATAATTATAATTTATAAGGAAAAATCTTTGAAGCATCTGATTACTTCTGGTGATTGGTGTGACTTGGTAGTTTCAGGGCTGAAAAGTATTAATGCATATTTGTTTTAAATGGTTTTGAAGAGAACGGGTAATTCTTCCGCCTCTAAAGAAATTCGTCATTTCACTCGCAGCGAGTTTGAACCATACCAGTTAACCCACGCCTTGCCACTTACCAGTCCTCTGCAGGTGCTCACGGCAGCGGAGCCGCTGCCCAGTTTTGGATGCTGCACTCTGCCCGTGAAATGACACGTGTTCACCGCGGGGCCATGAATCACGGCACCAGTTACGTTCCCGTACCTTTTCTCAAGGACGTATCCCGGAGAAAGAAAGGGTCGATTCACGGTCAGGTTAAAAAACAGCTTTTGGCCTCGGAGAACGATTTGGTAAAAGACGTGGTCGCCCTGCTTTCTAAGGTCCCGCCTTCCAACGTGATTGACATAGTGACTGACGTCCTGCGAGAGAAAAGTTCCACTTTCGTCCACTTTGACTGGATGAACTATTTCATAACTCTGCAAAGTCTTAATAAACTTTTCTGAAAAGAAGAAGAAACAACACAGCGGGTAACTATGAGGATCTGCAAGCTCCAGTGACGGTACCAGCGAGCGTTTACTTGCCCTGGCGTTGCAGTGTCATTAATAATAGTATGGGTGTAAACTGAAGGTCGGGATATTTTAGAAAATTCACAAACCTTGTTTTTCGCCTGCAAAATGCAAACTGTCCGGCGGAACGCTACCGTGACTTGTTGCTGGGAAACCAAGGAGCTTAAAAGTGAAAAGAATGGGTATGATGAAGCGCTCTCCCGCACGGATCATGATTCGGTTAAAAGTTGCATCTATCTAGAGAAGGTCCTGCAGAGAGATTGTGAGCGTGTGGAAGTGATGCACGGGCCCCATCTCGGGTCGGCAACGAGGAATGAAGATAGGCGAGGGTGACTAGACCCAAGATTTTTAAAAACACGTTTGCTAGAGGAGGAGAGATATAAACTTTTAGGGTTTTTTTTTCTTGGGAGAAGAGGGAGGGTTCGATAACTGCCCATGGCAGTTCCAGGAAAAAAAAATTCCCTCTGCGTTAACTCCTGCTTATATGAACGTGTTTGCAGTTTTGTGCAAGTTAACGCACGCAGTGCAGTCCCACACGCGCCGTAACACAAGCCATCTCGCACTCTCCCCTCCCCCGCCCGCTGCTCTCATTTAAAATGCTTCCTTTTTTGGCTATTTGCTCTTAAAACGCAAGGTTCACACGCTCAAGTGTCTCAGTAAATTTATTATCGAAGTACGTTCACAGTAAATACAAAGAAACATAGTGGAATTAATGAAAAACCGCGCACAAAAAAGATGGACAGACAACCAATCTGCGAAAGCCAACGAACTGCACAAAATCAAAACAGCTAAAAGTGATAAATAAGCAATAAATATCGAGAGTATAAGATGAAGAGTCCTTGAAAGTGAGTCCATCGGTTGTGGGAACATTTCAGTATTGGGGCAGTGAAGGCATCCTCTCTGATTCAAGAGCCTGATGGTTGAGGGGTAATAATTGTTACTGAACCTAGTGGTTTGGAACCTGAGGCTCCTTCCTGATGCTAGCAGCGAGAAGAGAACATGGGCGGTCAGGGTGTTTGATGGTGGATGCTGCTTTCCTGTGACAGCGCTCCACATATGCGTTTTTTTTCGTGTTTTTAAGAAGAGGAAAATCAAACTGCAAACGTTTGAAGGAATTTAATGGGTGCAAACTTAAACCAGTTGCTGTCATCACAGGAAAAACATCTTCTACAGATTTCTGTAGACAACTATATTTTTACCATTAGCGATGGGCTTTAATTTACATCTCTCTATAGCTCTCTCTCTTCTCTCTCTCTTGTCTCTCTTCCTCTCCTCTCTCTCTAACGTCAATTACAATCTTCACGCATCAAATGTGATTGATGCCGACTGTCTTCTCTGTTAAAAGCAGCGCAAGTCGCCTCCCCAAAGGGCTTTCCCTAGCGTCTGAACGTGAGCAAGCGTTCCACTACAGATTTAATTTAGTCGGGGATCTGACCTAGAAACCCCACGCTAGACAGAAGAGAAATGATGTTTACTTTATCAAATCAATCTTAGTTAGGTGGTTACATCAGCACCATCCTGTCAGGGTCACTATTTTTTCGGGAAATGTTGCCTGTCTGGGTTGGAACAAAGACCCAACCAATGTCCCCTTCAACAGCACTCTCAGTCCTGTGGCTGACCTTGTCCTTATATTGGACTATTTTTTAAACATGTAGTTACTTTCTCCTGATCAAAGATGTAGATATTTAGAGAGGGAATCAGATTCATCACATATACAGAACTGTTCAAAAGTGATTGGGAAAAAGGGAAGGGAGAGGGAAGTGCCGGAGAGATATTCTGTAATGATCAATAAACCAATTACTTGCAGTCAAGTGATCTTGCCTGATGTCTCAGGACTGGGTGTGTCTGTAACCATGACACCCACCAACTCCCCCCCCCCCACCACCTTGGCATCCTTCTCTGCCCCCAGTCCCACTCCCATCCAGCTGCACTCCACCTCCACCATTCCCAACATCCTTTGCTGCCACCAGACTCACAACTGACTCTCTACATCACATTTGACAAATACAGTACTGTGCAAAAGTCTTATGCACTCTAGCTATATATATTGTATTGCACTCTACTACTGCCACAAAATAAAAACAAAATTCATGACAGACATGTGTCATGACAGTAAACCTGATTCTGAATACACCTGAATGTCCTCAAATCTGTTTCAGGAACAGACATTCAATACAAACCTAGGAGTTCTCAAAGCTAATCTCAATTATGCTTCCATTCACCTTCTGCTTGTACTGATTCCATGTCATTTTCCCATTTTCCAGTGTATTTCCCCCACACAGTTATGACTGAGATGTTGTCCTTGCTGAATTTTGACTACTTCTCTGCTATGATTTTCAGAGCCCTTCATTATATTTTAATTATTGTCCACACCACTGTTCCACTCGAACAGAGCAAAGACGGAGATTCCCTTGTCCTCACTTTCACCACCCCAGTCTCTGTTGTTTTTATTCTCATTCTCAAACTGCCTTCACTGCGTAGATTTTCTTCATTCATTCCTTCTTGCGTGTGTACACACACACACACACACACACACACACACACACACACACACACACACACACACACACACACACACACACACACACTGTTCCCATTAATGTATCAATCAGATGACCTCTACAACCATTCCCATGGCAACACTCACACCATCCCTCTCCCACCCTCGTTGCAAAATAAAACTAAATTGCTATCTCTTTTTCCCCACTTCTGACAAAGCTCTTTAACTGGAAACATTTAAGTCTTCTTGTCTTTCCACAGATGGGCCTGCTAAGAGTTTGTGACATTTTCTGATCTTATTCTATACTTGTATATAATATATAATTTATATCATATATAAAAGAATCGTATGTGTGTATTGCCACACTCAAACAGTTATCTGCACATTGTGTCTTATGGGATTGCCTTTATATTTATTCCGTTTGTTGTGCTTATTGTGTTTCCTTCTGCTGCATCATATCTGGAGTAACAATTACTTTGTTCTCCTTTACACTTGTATAATGAAGAACAACCCGCCAAGAGGAATACAACCTTGTCATTGGGTTTGGAGGCTTGTGTGCCTCAATGATCCAGAGAGCTATGTTGCCTGGAGCCAGGGCTTTATGTTTTGGCTAGTGGTAGGGTCACCCACGAGCCAAACAAGTCAAAGGGTAGAGGTCGAAATAAGAATGGTCCACCGGTCTTCCAGGTTCCAGGGTTCATCTCAGTGTTAATGAACCTGACTGGTTAAACAAAGCTGTTATGGAAACAGCAAAGAAGAATCCTTCTACAGCTGAAGGCAATGATATTCTTGAGTCTCTACTCAGGAACTGCATGACTGACAGTGGTGAAAACTGAGAAGAAGCTGCTGATGTGATGAAGGATCCCTGAACACCACCAGAGATGGAGGACCTTCATTGCTGCCCTAAATGCCAGCAGCATAGTGGGCAATAAGAAAGAACAATGAAAAGTAATCTTGAATCCTGAACTACTTTGATGCTCTGAGTAATGAACTGATCTGTATGAACGGTATGAAAGACCAGCTTTTCACTGTACATGTAACAATAATAAACCAATCCATCTATGGATACAAACTAATCTTATGTAACATTCAAATTTGCACTTTGTTTTTATAGGGTTGCTTTTATCCCAGGGTCTAAGGGTCACCTGTCCATCCTGGGGTCTGAGGGTCACCTGTCCATCCTGGGGTCTGAGGGTTACCTGTCCATCCTGGGGTCTGTGGGTCACCTGTCCATCCTGGGGTCTGTGGGTCACCTGTCCATCCTGGGGTCTGAGGGTTACCTGTCCATCCTGGGGTCTGTGAGTCACCTGTCCATCCTGGTGTCTGAGGGTTACCTGTCCATCCTGGGGTCTGAGGGTCACCTGTCCATCCCAGGTTCTGAATGTTACCTGTCCATCCCAGAGTCGGCAAGCTACCTTTATTTATAATTACACTGTATTCTGTTCTTGATGCTTATTGTGCTAAAATGCTGCATGGGATCCAAAATAACAAGCATTTTGTTCTCATTTACACTCGTGCACTGAAGATTGACAATAAACAATCCAACTATCTAATTATTAACTAACCCTGTAGATATAATTTGCAATGTTGTTGTTTGACAACCTGAAACGATGGTTTAAATTCTAAAAAAGTTCTGAAACATTCTCTCTCTTCACTTCTGCATGTTCCCTTGTCTTGTTGAAGGTTCAGATTACAAGGGTTTAAAAGCTTATTTTCACGAGTGTGTAGCATTGTGTAGCTCTTCCCTTGAACAGACATGAGCACAATAGACTTAAATACTCTCCTTTTGTATTATATGCTCCTATACAGCCAGAATAGCCAGTTCAGTTGACTTCCCAACCATCTTGTTGCGCATACAGAATAGGCGCAGCCTTAAGAGGGTTAAAATTTACCTTGCAGTCTTAATGCTGTAAAAGTAAAATTGAAATGGAAGTTTTTCAAAATTTCCTTGCGCATAATTGTGTAACTGCTTTACTACAAAGCAGTTTCAGATCAATATCTGGAAATTATCATTTATAAGACCATTAGTCATAGGTGCAGAATTAGGCTATTCCTCCAGACCTGGCAACATGCTTGTGAATTTCTTCTGTATTCTTTCAACCTTATTTACGTCTTTTCTGTAGGTAGGTGACCAAAATTGCACACAATACTCCAAACTGGCCTCACCAATCTCTTATACAACTTCAATGTAACATCCCCTCCCTCGTCCTCTTTATTCCAAAGAGAAAAGCCCTAGCTCTTTTTGGAAACTGTGAGAAGTATAAAAATACTCTCTAAAACAATTGGAATAAACCTGAGTCGGACCCACATCAGTGAAGTGTCCTTTCTCAAATAGATATAGTGGAAAGCTGAAATAGGTCTTGTGTATTACATGTCGGGCTAGGGAAGCTTTTAGCTCTGTTGTTATGCGAACAGATATCAGTCATGAGAGTCCCCTGGAGGCAGATGTGAGGAAGACACTCAAATGGTGCAAAAAAATCACAGTTGGTGTCTTTCTTGGAAAGGCACCAGTCTAGGATTATACAGTAATTTATTAGTTGTGGCGAGTTGCCATTAATGATTTAAAACAAACCAAACATGGAAAGTTTCGGATTATTCTGTGATTGAACTTCTCTCATCCTTCCTGTCAGGGTCACTCGCAAACTCAAGTGCAAGAATCATAGAAGCTTCCGCAATTCCAACAAAACAAAAGATTTACTCCAGAAATAAACCAACAAATCTAACAAGAGCCTAGGCAAACTGTACAGACGCTTGATGAATTCAAATCACTCACGATACAGAGGAGAACTCGGTCAGAGTTCACCAGATAAGGATCCACGACGATCAAGCACAGAGGGATCGGCAAGCCTCCCAGAAATACACTCTGGAGCACAGAGGAGCTCAGGACCAATCAGACAGCCCCAGTGTCCAGACGACGCGATAGCCCCCAGAGACAACAGCTTCAATGCAAGACATTGAAAATCCCATGCTAGTCTGATGATACTTCATTAGAAGTATACTCCGATACTTCATTAGGAGCTTGTAGAGATTTGATATGTCAACAAATACACTCAAAAACTTCCTTTGATGTACCATAGAGAGCATTCTGACAGGCTGCATCACTGTCTGGTATGGGTGGGGGCTACTGCACCAGTCTGAAAGAAGCTGCAGAGGGTCATAAATTTAGTTGGTTCCATCTAGGGTACTAGCGTACAGAAGTACCCAGGACACCTTCAGGGAGCGATGTCTCAGAAAGGCAGCGTCCATTATTAAGGTCGTCCAACACCCAGGGCATGCCCTTTTCTCACTGTTACCATCAGGTAGGAGATACAGAAGCCTGAAGGCACACACTCAGCAATTCAGGAACAGCTTCTTCCCCTCTGCCATCTGATTCCTCAATGGACATTGAACCTGTGAACACTACCTCACTTCTTAATATATATTATTCATGGTTTTTGCACGATTTTTAATCTATTCAATATACATATACTGCAATTTATTTATTTATAAGTTCCTTTCTTCTAGATTATGCATTGCATTGAACTGCTACTGCTGAGTTAACAAATTTCACAACACATGCCAGTGATAATAAACCTGATTCTGATTCTGATATACCAAAATTGAATAAAAGTGATAAGTACAAAGAGAACTTAACAATCCTCATGATCCTCAAACCCCCTACTAACGAAAAAGCTTTTTTGTTAAATGACCCCTGGGTGTGACAGAACACCCCCACCCACACACACTCTAAAGCCGACTTCTGAAAGCTTAAGGCCATTGAGATGAAATCAATGAAAATCAGTAATCAGGTCGGGATCCAAAATACCCGGGTCAGGGGTATTGCCCTCTCCTCTGGGCAATACCCCGCCAAATCAATTAAATACTGGAACGGCACCTTAACTTGCCTGGATTCATGCAATCTGCAGACAATGTAAACAGGTTCTCCATCTGTGATTCGAGGAGGGGGGAGGCTTAGGAGTAGGGGCTAAAGGACTACAGAGTACAGGTTTAAGTTCAGATACATGAAAAGAGGGATGGATTCAGAGAGACCTGTAAATTACAGGATTGATTTCTAATGGGCCCAAGGAAGCAAGAAGCTAGGTTCTGGGATTCTACTTTAAAGGGAGGTCTTAGGTAGAGAGCTAAACCCGCTGACCAACACAAAAAGAAGGACTCAGTCATTTCCTCCTGTTGGCATGGAATTGCTGCCTCATTGAAGTAAGGTCCAAAGTCCTCTTCGATTTAAGCTATTGCTACTTACAGCACTCAACAAACTGTTTTGCAGATGGAACATCGATTTCCACATCCTGCTTAAGAAAGAGAGGAGGCTTAAATCCAAATTGACATTCAAATGGAGACATGGTGAAGGGTTTAAAGAGATATCTCTGTCCAAATGAAATGGTCACTCCAAGAGGTTTGGTTACCAGAAACAAGGCAATGAAGCGTACATTCCCAGTCTTGGTTAGCCCTCTCAATCTGACCACTCGTCTCTGGGTGAAAACTGGAAGAAAGGTTAGAAGTAACTCCAATAAGTTTACAAAATGCTTGTCAAAGCAGGGAAGTAAATTGTGAGTCCCTGTCGGAGATAATATTGGAAGGAAATCCATGTATACTAAACATCAACTGCAATAAAAGGTCTGCAGTTTCACTAGCCATGGGCAATTTATTAAGGGGAAAAATTCCAACTAGCTCGTTCCAACCAGTTCCACCACACTTCTAAGGCCAGTTTAGCAGCCAACAACTTCCAGTTACCCATATCATAATTGGATTTGGATGGTGTCAACCATTTTGAAAAGTGAGCACAGGGATGCAATTTTATTTTATCCATGGTGGACCGTTGGGACAAGACTGCTCCTATTCCGATGTTGGAAGTGTCTACCTCAACAACAAAGGGCAGATCAGGGTAGGGTGGACGCAATATGGGAACAGAGACAAAACAATTCCTAAGGCCATTAAAGGCTGAATCAGCCTCTGCTGTCCAACTGACCTTTTCTCCGTAAGATTAATCAGGGGAGCAGCCACGGAACTATAGTTCTTAATAAATCTCCTATAAATGTTAGCAAACCCCAAGAACCTCTAAATCTGCTTGACAGAGTTGGGAGTGGGCCAGTCCGAAACGGCCTGAGGCCTATCCAGATCCATTAACAAGTATTGTGTTCAGCAACTGAGTGGTGTATCTTGCCCAACGTCATGGGTTCCACAGCATCCGGTGACTAGGCCAACGAAGGGTCTGTAGGAAGAAATTGTTTATTTGGTGGAGGGTGAGGGGAGGTAGGATAGAAGCTGGGAACTCCTTGCACCACTCTGTTCTGACAGAAGGATATCTAGATGAATTACTAAATTGATCAGCCAATAAGATCCGGTAAAGGTTCGCAAGCTGCCAGTTCATCTTTAAGATTGTTGTTGAGCCCTTTTAAAGCATGATCACTAGAGCTTCACTGTTCCATCCACTCTCTAGATCGAAGTTCTGAATTTGATTGAATAGTCAGCCACACTCCTCAACCTCTTTCTTCTATCAAGAAGTCTCGCAGCCGGTTGCTGCCCACCGATGGGTGATTAAACACTTACTTTAGGGTGCCGATAAATGGACCAATAAAGAATCACTCAGGGTCCTCTATGTCCCACTTAATTGTTGCCCATTCCAGTGCTTTACTGGACAGCAGGGAAATAATGTAAGCCGCTTTACTTCGGTTGGTAAGAAACTTGTGCTGCATTTTTACAGTTTGTTGTCTTCTGCACTCTGATTGAAAGTCTAGTTTGGCAGTCTTTCATTGATCCTGTTATATATTCGATAGACATGCTGAATATGCCCACAAGAAAATGGATCTCACATGTGCATGTGAAACAACAACATAAATTAGTAAGTATGCTGATGATACTAAGGTAGGAGGTGTTGTGGATAATGAGGTGGGTTTTCAAAGCTTGCAGGGAGATTTATGCCGGTTAGAAGAATGGGCTGAACGTTGGCAGATGGAGTTTAATGCTGAGAAGTGTGAGGTTCTACATTTTGGCAGGAATAATCCAAATAGAACATACAGGGTAAATGGTAGGGCATTGAGGAATGCAGTGGAACAGAGAGATCTAGGAATAACAGTGCATAGTTCCCTGAAGGTGGAGTCTCATGTAGATAGGGTGGTGAAGAAGGCTTTTGGAACGCTGGCCTTTATAAATCAGAGCATTGAGTACAGAAGTTGGGATGTAATGTTAAAATTGTACAAGGCATTGGTAAGGCCAAATTTGGAATATTGTGTACAGTTCTGGTCACCGAATTATAGGAAAGATATCAATAAATTAGAGAGAGTGCAGAGACGATTTACTAGGATGTTACCTGGGTTTCAGCACTTAAGTTACAGAGAAAGGTTGAACAAGTTAGGTCTCTATTCATTGGAGCGTAGAAGGTTGAGGGGGGATTTGATCGAGGTATTTAAAATGTTGAGAGGGATAGATAGAGTTGACGTGAATAGGCTGTTTCCATTGAGAGTAGGGGAGATTCAAACGAGAGGACATGATTTGAGAGTTAGGGGGCAAAAGTTTAAGGGAAACACGAGGGGGTATTTCTTTACTCAGAGAGTGATAGCTGTGTGGAATGAGCTTCCTGTAGAAGTAGTAGAGGCCAGTTCAGTTGTGTCATTTAAGGTAAAATTGGATAGGTATATGGATAGGAAAGGAGTGGAGGGTTATGGGCTGAGTGCGGGTAGGTGGGACTAGGTGAGATTAAGAGTTCGGAACGGACTAGGAGGGCCGGAATGGCCTGTTTCCGTGCTGTGATTGTTATATGGTTATATGGTTATAAATATAAACCAATAAATATCGAAAACATGAGATGAAGTGTCCTTGAAAGTGAGTCCTTTGGTTATGGAAACCTTTCAATGATGGGGCAGTGAAGTTAACCCCTTTGTTCAAGAGCCTGATAGTTGAGGGGTGGTAACTGTCCCTACACCACATGGGTGGTGTGAGTCTTACCTTCTTCCTGATGGCAACAGCAAGAAGAGAGCATGTCCTGGGTGGTGGGAGTACTTGATGATGGATGCTGCTTCCCTGTGACAGCATGTGATGTAGATGTAGCATTAATCTGGGACTCTGAGTGTAAATGGTCCTGTCATTGTCTGGTTGTAAACCAGTGAATTTATGTTTTCTTTCTTCTCCCAGAGGGGCAAGACTAGCGGACACCATGGCATCTGGATGAGCGCAGGGAAACAAAGGCTTTCATCGCATGAGCCAGTGATAAAGCCATGGGTGACTGGTCCACAATACAAGCTCGAGACAGCAGATCCCGACTGCATTGAACCGATGCTTGCCTCTGTATCCCATCCATCTCTCAGTGCTAACTTGACAGACACTACCATTCCCCTCCACGGATCGACTCAATGTGATCGCTCAGGTTCGCAGAGGTTGGAAACCTCCTCTCACCCATCAGAACCTGTTCTATCCCATTACTCCCGGAGTCTGAGGGTCACCTGTCCATCCTGGGGTCTGAGTGTCACCTGTCCAATCCAGGGTCTGAGGGTCACCTGTCCATCCTGGGGTCTGAGGGTCACCTGTCCATCCTGGGGTCTGAGGGTCACCTGTCCAATCCAGGGTCTGAGGGTCACCTGTCCATCCTGTGGTCTGAGGGTCACCTGTCCAATCCAGGATCTGTGGGTCACCTGTCCATCCCAGGGTCTGTGGGTCACATGTCCATCCTGGGGTCTGAGGGTCACCTGTCCATCCTGGGGTCTGAGGGTCACCTGTCCAATCCAGGGTCTGAGGGTCACCTGTCCATCCCGGGGTCTGAGGGTCACCTGTCCATCCTGGGGTCTGAGGGTCACCTGTCCAATCCAGGGTCTGAGGGTCACCTGTTCATCCCGGGGTCTAAGGGTCACCTGTCCATCCCGGGGTCTGAGGGTCACCTGTCCATCCTGGGGTCTGTGGGTCATGTGTCCATCCCAGGGTCTAAGGGTCACCTGTTCATCTCGTCCTATTCTCCAATTCGTCTGCCCTTCCACCTCAGACATCCCTCAGGTCCTGGGCTAAGGCAGCAGAATCTTCAGGAGATCCCTCACTGGCATTCAAGGATTGGGGACTCAACTCACTAATTGCTTTTGGCCCCACCCTTGACCTCTCCACCAGCCTCTCCAAGTCTGTGCCCGAACTCAATGTCCTTTTGGTACGCAGACCCTTCATTCCAGATTAGGAATGAGAGGCCAGCTTTTGGAAATAGTCACTTCTGAGACTGCTCCAGCTCCATCTCCCCAAACACTGATCCTGCAGTGAGCTGGTGGAGTGCGCCACTGTCAGTTATCTCAAGGGGAAGCACTAGGGGTGGCTCAGTCCAGTGCTTGGGTCCAGGAGACCTAGGGTGCTGAGAACCTTCTGCTTTCATGCCCTTTGACTCCCATGTTGCTCACTATGTGGGTTGGTCTGGCCCTAAGTGGACCCACAGGCAGGTGATGTGATGGCCATCCGGAGTCCTCAGAACAACCCTCTCTCCACTGGGAATGTGTTCACACATCTCCTGTGTTGCAACGTCTGATTGAGCTGGTGTCCCCGGTGCCCAGCTTTCACAGGGCTTGATGCTGTAGCCCTCAGATCCTTCAGATGCTTCGCACCTGTGTAGGGTGGTGGCACATTCAGGACCAGTGGGTGTCTGCGCCACTGGGCACGGATGTGTTCACCTGGTATTTCCACAGGCTCGAAGAGTGAAGGATCAATGGACATTGTCCAGTTCCAGACTCAGGGTGGGATTAAGTCAGTATGTCTCCAGATGGACAATATGTCCAGAGTCCGGGCTCTGAAGGTAGACTGGGACCCCTGCTGGGTCTCTGCCTCGGTAACACGCTGCTTCCCATTTGTGCCTGAACATTGCATCACATCTGCCAGGGTTGGACAATCCAACAGCTGGCTCCCTCAGCTACTCTCAGCTCCACGGATGTTCCACACAGAGGCAGTTCCAGGTCCCCTCTGCACTCAGGAGGGGTTACCAGGCTGAGCGTGCCCCTCATATCCCGGACAATCACCACTCCGCTCGGACCTCGGGCTCCACAGTCTGAGATACTTCTCCCGCTTCTGATGCTCAGGGATGCCTGATCTCCAGGATGCTACCGGAAGTTGCAGCAGGTTAACTCTTTCCTGGCCTCACTAACAGTCCCCATACACCCTTGTGTTTCACTACGCCCAGGCCGGCTCAGGAGCCCCAGGAGAATGCCAAGTCGAAGATTAAAGACGAGCCTACCTTCTACAGAGCATCTCTTCAATCCAACATACTCCACACACTACTGGACACTGTCCAACTGGACCTCAGGGTGAGGAGGATGGACTTTGTGAGGGAACAGGTTCTGGCTCCAGAGACAAAGTGAGGGTTATTCTGGAACACCATCGCCAGACCCAAACAGGAGCTGAATAAGTGGACCTAGACCTTTCAGTTTCTGACTGATGCTCTGGCTGTTTAAGATGGAGCACCCATCAGATTCACAAATCTCAGCCACGTGGTGTTCGCGGGGAACGTTTTCTTTGATCATGTCTGTCCAGGACACTTCAAGCCTCTCTTCCCAGCCAGGCCTCTCCTCACTCCCCATCTCCTGGGCTATTTGGTTAGCCACCAGCAGTGTATGGAGAATACCTGGGGTGAAGATCAGCTCCCTTGTTAGCTGGTCCTTTGTTCGCTCTTTCCTCGTATGTTCCTCTTCATCTCTTCATTCTTCAGGTGACGTGGCATTCTCCACCCCACCCCCAGTTGTCCATTTGGGTTTTGTGGCGAGTTCCACTTTCCACTTTCTGGGTTATCTTTGGGTCTCAATAAGCTGAGTTTTGGAATGTACTCGTGGTTCCACCAGCACAGGAGCCAGGGATGGTGGGGAACAGCACCAGGGTGTGGCCTCTAAAAGAAGATTGTCTAAAACATGTCTTCACACAGAGATCACACCTGAAGATATTTTCCCCAAACCGTGCCGATGCTTCCCTTCACCCATCATCTCACCTACCAATCATTGGGAACAGATGCTTCATCCAATCACTGCTGCTCAGGAGCTCTGGTCCAATCAGCACATCCTGCCATAAAGGAATGGTATCAGCTCTCAGCCAATCAGCAGCTGTCACCATTAGCACTGTAGGACAGAATGGCGGAGAGTTTTGAACCACTGATAGATGTTGGCGTTCAGTCTGGCTGCTGTTCAAGGGTTGGGATGGGAGGCTATAAAGACCAGGCACTGAGCTCAGAGGTGTTGAGAGAACATCACCCACAAGATTGTTTCAATGATTCACTCTCATTTAAAAATAAAGTGTAATTGACCATCTCTGGAGTGTTTCATGATTTGAGCACAGAGATGCGGGGGGGGGGGGGGTAGTAGAGTAACACACATAGAAAAGCACACAGATATACACACACACACACACACACACACACACACACACACACACACACACACACACACACACACACACACACACACACACACACACACACACACACACACTGATAGACACAACACCAGCACAGACACTCACACAGATCTCATATATATATATATATATTTTTGTTTATTTATATACACATAACACACACCAAACAGAAAAATGTTGATGCTGGTTTATTACTGATGCACGTACAAAAATAGAGTGAGAAACTTGTCCTGCATACTGTTCATACAGATCAAATCATCACATAGTACATCGAGTTAGAATAGGGTAAAACAATAACAATGCAGAATAAAGAGTAGCAGCTACAGAGACAGAGCAGTGAAGATAAGTAACAAAGTGCAAGAACATAGCAAGGTAGAGTTCGACGCCAGGATTCCTTTTTATTAGACAAGCAGTCTGATAACAGTGGGGTAGAAGCTGTCCTTGAGACTGGTGGTATGTGCTTTCAGGCTTTTGTAACTTTTGCCCGATGTGAGAGGGGAGAAGAGAGAAAAGCGAGGTGGGTTGTGGGGGGCGGGGGGTTGATTATGCCTCCTGCTTCACTGAGGCTGCAGGAACTGTAGACCAAGTCCATAGAGGGGATACTGGTTTCCATGATGTGCTGAGCTATGTCACAACACTCTGCAGTTTGTTAGTGGGGAGTGGGTATCAAGTGCATTTTATTCCAACTACAAGAGGCCCAAATGCTCTTGCCCCCTTGGGGCCACCATGAGGAAGCCACACATTGAAACAGAAGCAAAATTATAAGGGGTGTAGATTGGGTAAATGCAAGCAGGCTTTTTCCACAGAGATTGAGTGAGACTAGAGCTAGAAGTCTTGGTTTAAGGAGAACATGAGGGGAAACTTCTTCACTCAGAGGGTAGTGAGATTGTGGAAGGAGCTGCCAGTGGAACTGGTAGATGCGGGTTCAGTTTTAACGTTTAGACATAGAACAGTACAGCACAGGAACAGGCACTTTGACCCACAATGTAGTGCTGAACCAATTAAATGTGTAATCAAATGGCCAACTAAACTAATCCCTTATACCTACACAATGTCCATAACCCACCATTTTCCTCACATTCCTGTGCCTATCTAAATGTCCCTTAAAATCCTTAATGTATCTGCCTCTCCCACCACACCAGGCAGAATATTCCAGGCACCCATCACTCTGCATAAAAATCCCAACTCTCTCATCTCCTTTCAAATTACTCCCTCTTACCTTAAAAGCACGGCCTCTGCTACTAGACATTTCGACCTTTGGGAAAAGATACTGTCTGTCAACTCTGACTATGCCTCTTATAATCTTATAAACCTCTCAGATCTCCACTCAGCCTCTGCCACTCTGGAGAAAACATCCCAAGTTTGTCCATCCTCTCATTATAGCATATGCACACTAATCCAGGCAACATCCTGATCAATCTCTCCAAAGCCTCAACATCTTCCTATAATGGGGCAACCAGAATTGCATGCAACAGATGCGTCCTAACTACAGTTTTATAAACCTGCAATGTAACTTCCTGACTTTTGAACTCAGTGCCTTAACTAATAAACGTAAGTATGCTATACGCCTTCTTAACCACCCTATCAACTTGCCTAGCCACCTTCAGGGAGCTATGAACCCCAAGATCCCTATGTGCATCAACATGGTTAAGGGTCTTGCCCTTCACAGTGAACTGCCTTAGTACATTTGACCTACCAAGGTTCAATACTTCACACTTGGCTGGATTGAGCTCCAATTTAAGAGAAATTAGATAGGTACATGGATGGGAGGGGTGTGGAGGACTATGGTTCAGGTACAGATCAATAGGACTAGGCAGCATAATAGTGCAACACAGGCCAGATGGGCCGAAGGGCGTGTTTCTATGCTATAGTGTTCTATGACTCTCAGCGCGACTGATTATGATAATCAGTCCTGCTGGTCACAGGAGAGGCACATCAACAACAAGGTAATTATTGGGAGGACAGTTAAAAGAAACTTTGCTTTTCAGAGTCAGGAAAGTATTGGGAAAGCTGATTTTCTTGCAGAACCCATCTGACTGCACAAAGATTTTTATTTTAACACTTGAAATATGCTTCTACATGTCTCACATCTTCAATCGACAGGGAGAAGTGCCATAACTCCCTACTTAGGTTTGAGTTAAATTGCCAGAGAAGAGTTTTAAAGAAGAGGTGTGCCTTTGATAGTGGAGTATGCTGAAAAGGAAGATGGCCAGATCCCGATAGAATATCACTAAAAAAGATACTCAGTTTTAACCACAGGTAGAGATAGCATTTGGGAATATATTATCTTTAAATCAGTGGATCATAGGTATTTCCAAAACTTCTACAAATGCTTAAATATATAATTAATAACTAAAGCAAATGTAATACATCAGAGTAAATAGTCTCATTTCTATCTACACTAAATCTCACTCAGTTTTTTTGGAACAGATTCTTCCCCCTGCCATCAGATTTCTGAAAGGACATTGAACCAACTCATGGACAGTACCTCATTAATGTAGCTGTCTTTTTCACTGCTTATTAATTTTTAATTTTATTTTATTGAGATACAGTGTGGAATAAGCCCTTACGGTCCTTCAAGCTGCACCACAAAGCACTCCCCCAATCTAACCCTAACCTAATCACAGGACAATATACAATGACCAATTAACTTACCATCTGATACAGCTTTGGACTGTGGGAGGAAACTGGAGCACCTGGAGGAAACCTACGCAGTCATGGAAACTGATACAGGACTTTGTGATATGGTGCAACTCAAACTACCTGCGTCTCAATATCACCAAGACCAAGGAGATGGTGGTGGACTTTAGGAGATCTAGGCCTCATATGGAGCCAGTGATCATTAATGGTGAATGTGTGGAGCAGGTTAAGACCTACAAGTATCTGGGAGTACTGTTAGACGAGAAGCTAGACTGGACTGCCAACACAGATGCCTTGTGCAGGAGGGCACAGAGTCGACTGTACTTCCTTAGAAGGTTGGCGTCATTCAATGTCTGTAGTGAGATGCTGAAGATGTTCTATAGGTCAGTTGTGGAGGCGTGTTGGGGAGGCAGCATTAAGAAGAGGGACGCCTCACGTCTTAATAAGCTGGTAAGGAAGGCGGGCTCTGTCGTGGGCAAAGTACTGGAGAGTATATCATCGGTAGCTGAGCGAAGGGTGCTGAGTAGGCTACGGTCAATTATGGAAAACCCTGAACATCCTCTACATAGCACCATCCAGAGACAGAGAAGCAGTTTCAGCGACAGGTTGCTATCGATGCAATGCTCCTCAGACAGGATGAAGAGGTCAATACTCCCCAATGCCATTAGGCTTTACAATTCAACCGCCAGGAGTAAGATATGTTAAAGTGCCGGGGTTAGGACTCAATGTATTTAAGTAAACTACTTAAGAACTTTTTAAAAGCTATTATTAATGCTTTTTGAGAGAGTGATTTAGAGGCATATCATATTTTTTACTGAGTTAAGTATTGTATGTAATTAGTTTTGCTACAACAAGTGTATGGGACATTGGAAAAAATGTTGAATTTCCCCATGGGGATGAATAAAGTATCTATCTATCTATCTATCTATCTATGGGGAGAACGTATACACTCCTTACAGGCAGCGGCAGGAATTAAACCTGGGTCGTCCTTACTGTAAAACACTGTGCTAACCACTACACTACCATGCAAACAGCATTATTGTTATGCATTTTTTTTTACTATTATATTGCTGATTCCTAAATGGACATTGAAGCTTTCGACACTACCTCACTTTTTAATATACAGTATTTCTGTTTTTGCATATTTTTAAAAATCTATTCAATATACATAATTGATTTACTTGTTTTATTTATTATTATGTTTTATTTTACTTATTCTTACTTTATTTTTTTCTCTCTCTGTTAGATTATGCATGGCATTGAACTGTTGACCAGACCTTGGATCGGAGAGGCTGGGGACCCCAAAATTCAGAGACGCACCCTTTCCTATTGGCCACACGTGCCTTTTAGCCACACCTCAGAAGCATTAGCAAACTGCTGTGTACTGAGCTTTTCCCATCAATGTACATACGTGGAGATGATACTTCAACCGAGTCAGAAGAGAATCTGCAGATCTTGAACATCTTGAGCAATATTGCACAAAAATACTGGAGGAGCTCAGCAGATCAGGAGGGGAATAAACAGCTGATGTTTCGGGCCTAGACCCTTCGTCAAGTGCTTGCTTATTATGCTGCGAGATGGATGGCAAAGCAGTGGAAGCTTGGGCTTATTTCGCCAGGCAGTCAATTATGGAAATTATTTGTAGTTTCCATTATAAAGCTTTTCATACTTGTTCACATTGAAGATTATTGTCATTCAACCCTATAGATGTATTCAGCTAAAAAAACATCAATCGTTTCTGAAACTCTGAGGTAAATTGTGGTAAGCCAGCACCACAAACAATGAAGAGGCAAGCAAATTCGAGGGATGAGCCATGCTGGTGCCTTGCAAAGTCGACACAGTTGGAGTGAATGACTGAGAGCAGAGGAGTCGAGGCAGAGGAGAGTTGATGCCCATCCAATTCACTGGGGTGCGAGGTTGGGTTGCTCTAAGCGCCAGCCGATTTGGGGAGATCATGACGGGCCTCTAGCTGGTGGCGAGGTTGAGGCCCCAAGCATTTCGCCGTGGTGGGGCTCAGTTCCTAATGCAAGGCACAACCTGCTGGTTGGACAATTCAAACGCCGACCAATTAGACTGGAAGGGCAGAGTGTCAGGATCAGAGGCAAAGGTCGGGCTGATTTTGCTGGGTCTCCTGCGATGTTCACTCCTCTCTCCACGATGCTGAGCCTAAGACTCTGCCTGGATGCTGTGCTCTGCGTAACGGCAATTTGCTCCATTAATACGAAGAACTCAGGCTGAGGATTTGGGTCGACTCTGGGGATTCGATCTAAGGACTCAACTTGATCTGGAATACTGTTGGTCGCTTCTATTGTTTATGTGATCTGTTTGTTATTTTTCTCTTTCTCTACACATTTAATGTTGGTCTTCGACTTTTTCTTTTAATTGGGTTCTTCTGGGTTTCTCGCTTTGTGGCTGGCTGCCTGTAAGCAGACAAATCTCAAGATTGTGTAACTTATACATTCTTTGATAACAAATGTACTTTAAATCTTTGAAAGTGCAATGCACAGTGCATATATAGCAAAAAACATACAGCAAAAAATTATATAAATGGATAATAAATGTGTAAATGGACATAAAGTGCATATACACCATATAGTTAAACATACAACAGTATAATGCTACGGGCGCTGTCAGAAATAATGTGTACTGGGGTATTAGCTAGGTGTTCAGAAGTCCCACAGCCTGGGCAAAGAAGCTGTTACCCAGCTGAACCATTCTGATTCTTACACTGCGATCCCTTTTGCCTGACGGGAGGAGGTCAAAGAGACGCGGGGCGGATGTGTAAGCGTAATTCTTCAGGAGTGCTGTAAGTCACAGTTTATTACACAGAACTATTAGTAAAGATAATTAAAAGATTGATTGAAAGGTTCAGTTACTCTGTCATCCTGCAGTAGATCAGCATCCCGACGGGACAACATTGCCCCCTAGCTTTCAAACCCGGCACAGTGTTATGAGTGAAGTGGCGTTACTGACTGGGTGGGAGTTCTTCCCGCCATGCACTTTACATTACTTATTTCTTTTTTGCTTAATTGGTTCCATTAACTTCAGTTTAACATTTTAGTAATTTCTTTTCTGAATTGTTGATTCTTTCAATTTTGTTTCACGTTTGTTTTAATTTGTCACTGAAAGGGTGTCCTCCTCATCACGCTGCGCTTTAGCTCAGCATTCGTTTTAAATCGCAGTCTGTGTCCTCAGTGTATTCCAAAGAATCAGTAAACCGATAATAAATCATTCACTTCCCTGCGCGAGCCTTTGATTAATGAATCGAGTCACAAAATGATCCTCTTTTGAAGCAGGAATCCTCGATGACATGAAATGCTGATCAAAAATTAAGCCTACTGGTAAAATATTGAAATAACTATTTATTTGTTAATAGAAATACTAAAAGCAGTTATTTATTTCAGATTTCGAAATCCGCAGGGTTTTGCTTATGAAAAAAAGAACATGAAAGCTGATAACTTGAAACGAACTCATAATCCAGTTTGCTGTAAATTACTCGAGCCCCGGTCGTGGCTTGCGGGCTGGGTTGACTCTCGCAGGGCAGAATTCGAGTAGAGCCAATGATTGCCACGTGCCGTCATTGCGAGTGGCGTTAATGGCACTTTAAGAGTTAAAGGAACTTTGCGTGGCGATCTACACCAATATTTGTTCTTAAGCCAGTTTTTACACTCCTTGAAATGGATTAAATAATTAGAAAGCAGAGGGGGCAGGCGGGAGAGAAGGGTATACGAATGTGACAGAGATACAGAGATCAGCTGCGTTGGTCAGCCAAAGAGAATGCCTGGTCTCATTGAGCCAAACGTCTCCTTCTGCCACTGACGATGTGGAAAGTCGAGCATTTCAGTGAACCCACCAAAAAAGTGTCTGAATTATGTGTTTATTTTCGGGGTTTTATTTTATTTTGAGCAGTTACAATGTCTGTACTTTATTAGGAGTTTGAAGAGATTCGGCATTTTTACAAATACACTCAGAAACTTCTATAGTTGTACCGTGGAGAGCATTCTGACAGGCTGCATCACTGTCTGGTATGGGGTGGCTACTGCACAGGACCGAACGAAGCTGCAGTGGGTTTTAAATTTAGTCGGCTCCATTTTGGGTACTAGCCTACAAAGTGTCTCAGAAAGGCAGCGCCCATTATTATGGCCCCCCAGCACCCAGGGCATGTCCTTTTCTCACTGTTACCATCAAGTAGGAGGTACAGAAGCCTGAAGGCACACACACTCAACCTCAACGATTCAGGAACAACTTCTTCCCCTCTGCCATTCGTAAATGGACATCGAATCTTTGGACGCTACCTCACTTTTTTTAATATACAGTATTTCTGGTTTTGCACGTTTTTAAAAAATCTATTCAATATACGTAATTGATTCACTTGTTTATTTATTATTATTATTATTTCTATTTGATTCATTATCTTCTTCCCTGCTAGATTACGTATTGCTAATTTCACGTCACATGCCGGTGATCATAAAACTGATTCTGATTCGGATGTTAAGTGTTTTGCGGTTATCCTTACGGAGCACAGATCCGGCGCTTCATCCGCCACGTCCACGCCAACCTGTTGGCCCCTTTGCGAGCATTAGGCCCGTATCCTTACGCACCCTACCTTGCTGAGTGTCTGTCTGAATACAGTATAATATCTGATTCCAATATCTCAGCCGGCAGGTGTGCCACTTATCAATCTCTCTTCATGCAAAAATAAACATCCCTTAGATTAGGTTCCCTTTAACACTCGCTCCACTGAAACCTAACAAGCGTTGGAAGTTCTCAATAGAGTGGATGAGGAGAGGTGGGGGAGTCTAGGACCAGAGGACATCCACTTAGAACTGAGATGAGGAGAAATCTCTTTAGCCAGAGGATGGTGAATCTGTGGAGTTCATTGCCACAGGAGGCTGTGGAGGCCAGGTCATTGGGGATATTTAAAGTAAATGTTGATAGAATCTTGATTAGTGAGGGCATGAAAGGATACAGGGAGAAAACAGGAGATTGGAGCTGAGAGAGAAATAGATCAGCCGTGATGAAATGGTGGAACGTACTCAGGCCAAATGGCCTAATTCTGCTCCTATATCTTATGGTCTATTGCCTTAGCCTGTGCCCTTTTCTCTATGATACCTCTAACACAGGCGATACAGTAGTGTAATGGCTAATATAACACAGTGCCAACAATCGGGGTCCAGTTTTCACTGCTGGCTGTAAGGAGTTTGTTTCTCTAGTAACCATGTGGGTTTCCTCCAGGTGCTCTGGTTTCCTCCCGCAGTCCAAAGATATAGAGGTTAGGGTCAGTATGTCGTGAGCACGCTTTGGTGGCACTGGAAGCATGGCGACATTTTCAGGTTTCCCACAGCACAGTCCTTGGACTGCACTGGTCCAGATGCCTGATGGGACAACCACATACATAGTGGAAGCATAGTGACACTTGCAGTCTGCACCCAGCAACTCCTTGGACTGTGTTGGTCATTGACACAAATGACACATTTCAATGCATGCTTCCATGTTTCAATGGCAAATAAAGCTAATCTTTAAGATTCTTGATGAAAAAAATATCTTGACCACTCTCTCAATACCTCTCATAATCATAGAAACATCTCCCAGGTCAATTCCCACCTCATTTACTCCAGGAAAAACCAACAGCCTATAATTTCACCCTATTATTAAAGTCCTATAATCTAGTCAACATCTTGGTAAATCTCCTTTGTACTCTTTCCAACACAATTGAATCCTTTCTAAGACGTGATGACAGACACAACACCCTGATTTTGGCCCTCGCCAGTGTTTTGTAAAGTTGCAATCCAATATCCCAACTTTTAAAGTCTGTGCCCCACCCTATGTTGGCAAGATTGATGATTATCTTCTTCACCACATCAGATGTCACTTCTAGAGAACTAGACCGTAGGAGATAGCAGCAGGATTAGACCATTTTGCTGGGAAAGGGCCAGCAACTTTATGAAGGACCCTAACCACCCTTCTCATAGATAGTTTGTTCCACTTCCATCAGAAAGGAGGCTATGTAGCACCACACCAGGGCCACCAGACTCAAAAAGTTACTTTCCCCAAGCTGTAAGATTGATCAACACCTCCATCCACTAACCCTCTACCATTATTTTATCATTTCCCCTCAGGGTCACCTGAGGTACAGACACTCCCACACTTAGCATCACTTTATGAATATATAATCAACCTATGTATATAAGCTACCTTATGTATTTAGATTTATTGATTTTTTTTATTATTGTTACTGTGTTTTTATGCTGCATTACATCCAGAGTAACAATTATTTCATTCTCCTTTACATCTGAATTTTGATCTTGAATCAAATCTGTTCTGCCATTCCATTATGGCTGATTTATTATCCCTCTGAACCCAATTCTCCTGCAGTTATAGACTTGGACCCTGGGTCTCCCTGTTCTCCATCCTCATCCTTTCACCACGATCTCCCTGTGTTACACACCTTCTCCACAAACACATTCTCACTTCCCACACGTCATTTTACTTCAGATTCATAATTTAATCGCTTTTCACCTTTTACTGCTTGGGACCTTTTGTGCTGAGTTGGTCTTATTATGCAGAGCTGCAATAGGTCTGTATATTAAAGAACTCATAGAAAGAGGAATAACTGAAACATGTATAGGTTCTGTAGGCTATCTCCGTATCTTGCACTTTCTAAAATTAACTATTAAATATGACAGCAAATGGCAAAATTCTGTATTTTCCTACTGTATGTTTTGATGTACATGTGACAAATAAAGCTAATCTTTAAAAATGTACATTTTGAATGGTAAGTGCATGTACAGAACAACAAAGTCCTGTGGCCCATTTTTAAGGTCAACCAGCCACACTGTCTCTCTCTCTCTCTCTGCAGTCACTGACTGACCATCTATTCTTTGTTACAGAATTATAGAGGCATAACAGAAGAGAAGGAAGGCATGGGGTCCATTGAGTGTTATCAGCCCTGCATGATGACAAATCCAAGAGACCAGCTGGTCTCACTGTCTTCCTCTCTTCCCCACCCATTCTTTAGCATTAAGGCAATTACAAGCATAAAGAGAGTAGATTGCAGGGAACATTTCCTCATATTAGAGGTAGGTAAAACTAGAGGACATAGGATAACTTACTGTCTGCTACACCACTGGCGTTTAGGGCGGCAATGAAGGTCCTCCATCGCTATCTGTCCCTGGCCACTCAGAGGTAGGAGGGTTCTTCATTACTGTTTCCGTAACAGATTTGTTTGAGCAGTCAGGGTTTTTAGCCCCGAGATGAACTCTCGCACCTGGAGGAGAGGTGGACTATTCTTTGTCTGGCTTCTACCCTTTGACCTGTTTGGCAAGGGTGACCCTACCAAGAGCCAAACATAAAGCCCCGACTCTGGCCAACACAGCTCTCCGGGTCATTGAGGCATGTAAGCCTCTAAGCCACGACAAGGCTGTGGTCCTCTTGGGGGAGGTTTAGGCTCAGAGTTAAGAGATTTTGCAGAGATCTGAAGGGAACTTTTCTCACCCAGAGTAGTCAGTACCTTGAATGTCATGCCAGAGAGAGTAGTGGACGTCAAGTTATTGACAACATTTAAGGATTGGCTGGATCAGCAGCTCCCAATCCTTTTTCATGCTATGGGCCTCTACCAAGGGATCTGTGGATCTCAGGTTGGGAACCCCTAGTGTAGATGGTCTCATGACACATGGACGAAAGAAAAATGGAGGGCTATGTGGGATGGAAGGGTTAGGTTAATCTTGGAGAAGGTTAAAGGGTCGGCACAACCAAAGAGCGTGGGCTGTGCAGTACTGTTCAATATTCTATGTTCAATGATCACTTGAATAACTTAGGCATGGAAGGCAATGGGCCAAATGCTAGAAAATGCAACTAATATGGATGAATACCCACTGGTTGGTGTAAATGTGATGGGCTGAATGGTCTGTTTCCATGCTGTATGACTTTACAACTTATTTATTTATTCGTTTATTGAGAGATACAGCATGGAACAGGCCCTTCCGGACCAAAGAGGTGTACCACGCAGCAAGCCTACTCACTAGTCTACTCACTGGACAATTTACAATGACCAATTAGCCTACTAACTGGTACATCTTTGGACTGTGGGAGGAAACCAGAGCACCCAGAGGACACCTCTGCCCTCATGGGGAGAACGTACAATAAAAACATCTAACGACGACGCTGGACTTGAAATCTGAACTCCGGAATGTCCAAAGCCATATTACCATCATGGTACACTGCTACACTGCTGGGGTACCCCAACTTAGCTACTCAATTCTGAATGTTACAATTAGTTCTTCCACTAGCACTTCCCTGACAGAGTAGCCCAATCCCTTGCCACTCACCATGTAGAAAAGATTGTCGATTGTTACTTCAGGGCATATATGATTTTGGCCTAAAGCTCAGCTTATGTCATCCAGGCTACCTTCCATCATTCACCACTTATCAATGACTTTTTGCCATCTTTCCCTCTCTTCTCTCTCTCTCTATTTCTCTCAGTCGTTTAATATAGTTTCAATAACAGATAATTGACATTTCATTCAGTTGATACACAACCACTCCAATCGAAAAGGAAAACAGTTATTGGTATCAATTTCCACATAATGGGTTGGACTAGATAGGCTTTGATAGGAACATTAAATTCTAAGGAATAGAACTAGGAGTAGACCATTCAGTAATTAATGCCTGCTCCGTGATTCCACCAGACAATGGCTGATTAATTATCTAGGATCAAAAATCAATTTTATTCACCATATATACATTTATGTGTATTCAGAAGTTGCTGTGGTGTGTGGGTCAGGTCATGATATGCAACAAAAAAAACATTTAACAATTACAAAGAATCCAGAATTATATAAAAATAAATACATATCTATAAAAATGAAATAGCTAATAAAGTTAGAGGTTAAAGAAAGGATGTGTTAGAGGTTAACGAAAGGATATGAAAGAAAATGTGCATGAATAAATACCTCAATATTACCTTCCTGCATTAACCTTGGAGTTTTTATTCCCTTTGAAGTTCAAAAATATATTTATCTACTGTACATCCTAAATACACTCACTCCCTGAGCCCCCAGACCTTTCCTGCATAGGGAGTTCCAAAAGTTCAGTCCCCTCTGTGCAAAGCAATTTCAGCATTCAGTGGTTAACCCATACTTTCAGACTGACTCATGGTCCTAAGTACTCCCACAAGGGGCTCATCATCCCTGCTCTACTCAATCAAGCCCCGTGATAATGTTTTTTGCTTCAGCGAGATCACCTCTCATTCTTATAGACTGCATATCTGATTAATTTGTCCTCAGAGGACAATTGCCCATTCCAGCTGTCACTAACTGATCTGATTTAATCTGACCCAAATGGCACATTTCACTGTATGTTTCAATGTATGTACATGTGACAAATAAAATTAATCTTAATCTCTTAATCTTTGGTAAACCGTTGTTACATTTTCCTTAATGCATTCATATCCTTCTTTAGGTAGGAAGACTGGAATTGTACGAAATACTCTAGGTGTGGTCTCATTGTCAGGTAAGACATCTTTGCTATTATAATCAAATCTTTTTGTCAAAAAGGTTTTATTTATTGATAAATAGAGTGTGGAACAAGCCCTTCCGGCTCAACGAACCACACCACCCAGCAAACCTATTTAACACAAGCCTAATTGCAGGACAATTTACAATGACCAACTAACCTACCAACTGATATGTCTTTGGACTTTGAGAGGAAACTGGAGCAACTGGAGGAAACCGACACAATTCATGGGGAGATCGTATAAGCACCTTACAGACTGTGGAATTGATCTCCGAACTCCAGAACGCCCCAAGCTATAATACCATTTTGCTTGGTGTGTCATAGAGTCAGAGAAAATTACAGCACAGAAACAGGCCCTTCAGCCCATCTAGTCCATGCCAAACCATTTAACCTGCCTACTCACACTGACTGCACCGGGACCAAAGTCCTCCATGATCCATGTACCTATCCATGTCATTGGCCTTTTGAATTACTTGCAGTATCTAAATGGTCCCTTATGGTAAATCATGTCCCTTGATCTTTAAGAGGCTCCTGGATAGGTACATAGAGCTTGGAAAAATAGAGGGCTATGGGTAACCCTAGGTAATTTCTAAAGTAAGTACATGTTCAGCACAGCATTTTGGGCCGAAGGGCCTGTATTGTGCTGTAGGTTTTTCAATGTTTTTAAGTTTCTAACATCATCTTTTAATTTCTCACTGTTCAGAAAATACTCAGTATCCTTAATTTTTTGACCAAAGCAAATTTTTTTTGAAATATATTCCATTTTCTGTGCCCAGCCCAACTGATGTAATCTGTCTAAATTGTACTGGAACCTTATGCATCCTCCTCACAACCCAGGTTGCTATCCAGTTTTAATTTACCAACTGTCTTGAGTATCACAGATAGTCAAAATAATTGACATGGACTGTAAACAGCTGGAATCCCAAGTAGATCCTAAGCCACCTGACTAATTACCTTCTTCTAATCTATAAATGGTTCTTTTGCTCTTAACCTTTGTATTCTCCTGGAAACTCGGTCTTCAATCCATGACAATATATTCGCTCAATCCTGTATATTGTGTTTACAGACCACTCATGTGGCCTTTAGAATGCCCAAATCTCAACGTAAATTGAGTATCAAAATATATATATGTCACCACCTTCAGATTCATTTTCATGCAGACATTGACCAGGGAAATGCAGGAATACAATAGACTTTATTAAAACTATGTATAAACAAGGACTGACAAGCAAACAATGTGTAAAAGAAGATGATCTGCACAAATAATAAATAAATGAATAGATCGATAGACAGATAGATAAATAAATAAATAAATATTACTGTGAACATGAGTTGTGGAGTCCTTGAAAGTGATTCTGTAGGCTATGGAATCAGTTTAGTGTTCATGTGAGCAAAGTTAACCATACTGATTCAGGAGCTTGATGGTTAAGGGGTAATAATAACTGTTCCTGAACCTGGTGGAGTGGGACCGAAGGCTCCTGTACCTCCTACCCAATGCTGGTGAGGAGAGGAGAGCATGGCCTGGATGGTGGGGGTCCTTGATGATGGATGCTGCTTTTCTTGTGGCAGCTCAGCGGTGGGGAGGGTTTTGCCTGTGATGGACTGGGTTGTATCCACCACTTTCTGGAAACGTTTTCCTCCACATTCATTAGTTCCCCATTATTTATTCTGCCAGTTACAACGTCAGAAGCTCTAACAACTAGAAGCTCCCCTTTTATGAATCCACTGCTCAATCATGTTTCTGTTCTATGTGCTGCATAACAACTTCCATAATTAGAGGTTTTAGTATTTTTCTGCTACCTCGTCAGTCTGAAAACTTTACCAACTTATTATCTGCAGAAAGTTTGGTACATTCTTTGGAGATTTGGAGGATGTCAGTCAATACGTCCACTTTCTGCAAAGACTCCACGTTCGGAAGGATCTATTGCCGTTCACGCTTATAAATTCTATTATGTGAATACCTGAATCGAAGTCGGATATCAGTGTATAATAACATAAGCCAGGAAAATACATCATAGAATATTACAGCACAGTACAGGCCATTCGGCCCACGATATTGTGCCTACATTTAAAGCGATGATTGATGGGTTCTCCCATCAGTCGGGGCGTCAAGGGTCACGAGGAGAAAACGGGAGAATGGGGTTGAGAGGGATAATAAATCAGCCCTGATGGAATGGCGGAGCAGCCTCGATGGATCGAATGGCCTAATTCTGCTCCTATGTCTTATGGTCTTAAACAGAAATATAAAACTAAGTACGATTTGCCCCCTGGAAAATGACAGAAAACCTAAAGAGTTTAAACTTTGTGCGTGGGAAGGTGTAAAGCAACGAAACGAAGCAACACACAGAAATTGCTGGAGGAACTCAGCAGGCCAGGCAGCGTCCATGGAAAAAAGGACAGTCGACGGTTCGGGCCGAGACCCTTCGGCAGGAAAGGAGAACGAAAGCTGAGGAGTAGATTTGAAGGGTGGCGGGGGTGGGGGGGGAGTGGAGAGAGAAACGCCCGCCGATAAGTGAAACTTGGAGGGGGAGGGATGAAAAGGAAGAAAGCTAATACTGACAAGCACAAGACTGCCGGTGGTGGGAGTCGGGAAAGTAAGAAAAGAAAATACTGGGTATATTTAGTGGACTAGACATCACTGTGGCTAAAGAAACGGAGTTACCGTCGGCAGCCGTTATCACAACAGCAGCGCAAACATACACCCGGATCCAGGTTAATACTGTACATCCCATTTCATAATCGATTATATCATTTCCAAGGGGTTCATAACCTTTCATGTACACGAGGCAGTGCCGAGTCCAGTATCAATGTGTCATTTAAGAAAGAGGTCCTGGCATCGAGGCGTTTTAACACAAATAATTGTCATTTCATATATGAAGAAGGCTATACTTTTGACGTTTGTAATTACAATATTTCAAATGTATTAATTACGAACCCAAGCTATGCATTGGTGGCTTATTCGCTCCAAGTTACCATATAACCTCACAGCGCAGGCAGGGTTTCAAAGTGATGTTTCAGTTTTGAAAGGATCGCGGCTGCGGCAGGTTCACACATTTACTCTTTCGAACTCACTACAGTACCGCACACGGCTGAGTGCTTATCCGTCGCAAAGTAAAGCTGACGGCGCGGTGTCATTAGACAGGAAGGCTGGAGTTCGGGGGCAGAATTTGATTTTTCTGTGCATGTAATAACCGCGCAGCATCGTCGCACCCCAGAGCATGCGCGGGAACCAAATTCCTACTTGCTGGCGTCATTTGACGGAGGGCGAGGAGCGAGATATAAGGATGTGTCCTCCTGGCTTGGTGAGTACTTTCCGACTGGAGTCCGTGTCGGGGAAAGTAAAAGCAACCAGACCCACAAGTCCCGGCGAATTAGAAATGGGATGGACGCCAATTTCATGCCAAGCAATCAATCGTCCGCTCTGGAGGGAGTCCTCATAGACAGGGACAGGGCGGAGATGCTTCCTAATTACTTCTTTGAGAAACTTTTGGTGTTCGACAAGAACAACCAGTCTCTGCATGAGCTGCTGAAGTACTTTGACGGGGACGAGCAGGGCATCATTGGGAGTGGCTCCCCCGCCATGCGGATCACCATCTCCATTGTTTACTCGATGGTGTGCGCCTTGGGGCTGGTGGGCAACGTGCTCGTGCTCTACCTGATGAAGAGCAGGCGGGAATGGAAGAAGTCCTCCATCAACCTCTTCGTGACGAGCTTGGCAGTGACGGATTTCCAGTTCGTCTTGACCCTTCCGTTCTGGGCAGTGGACACCGCCCTCGACTTCAGCTGGCCCTTTGGGAAGGTCATGTGCAAAATCGTCACCTCAGTCACCACCATGAACATGTACGCCAGCGTCTTCTTCCTGACCGCTATGAGCATTGCGAGATACTGGTCAGTGGCGTCGGCCCTGAAGCCCAGGAGGAGATTTTCCGGATGCTCCGCTAAGTGGATCAGTGTCCTGATCTGGGTTTCGGCGATGTTAGCTATCACCCCTCAAGCCATATTTTCCACAACCAAAACGCTGTTTAACGAAGAATTCTGCTTGCTTAAGTTTCCGGAACATAACGGCTCCACTCAGTTCTGGCTGGGCGTGTACCACATTCAAAAGATCTTGCTGGGGTTCGTGGTCCCGTTCATCGTTATCACTGTCTGCTACCTGCTCCTCCTACGTTACGTAACGAAGAAGAACATCAGCAGCTCCAGCACCAAGAGGTCAAAAGTGACCAAGTCGGTCAAAATCGTCGTCCTTTCCTTCTTTATTTGCTGGCTCCCCAACCAAGCCTTGACATTCTGGGGTGTCCTGATCAAGCTTAACGTCCTGCACTTCAGCAACGAATACTATAACACGCAATCCTACATCTTTCCCATCACCATCTGCCTGGCCCACACTAACAGCTGTCTGAACCCCGTTTTGTACTGCCTCATGAGAAGGGAGTTCAGGAAGGCGTTGAAGGGAATGTTTTGGAGGGTGACCTCCCCGACCATTATAAACATGCGTCCCTTCACGGCCACCGCCAAACCAGAGCAGGAAGACCAGAGGCACGCCATAATTCCGATAAACTCCCTGCCGCCTGAGATTTCCTACTACCCGCCAGGGGTAGTAATGCACAACAGTCAGTATGACATCTTGCCAGCCAGCTCTGCCGAGCGCCGTTACTAGAAGTGTCAGTGAAACAGTTTACAGTGTTCTGTTTTCCAAAACGAACTATTTCTTGTGGGTTTTTTTTTTTAATGATTGTAAATGGATCCGGTGGTGTAAGTCTGTCTCCGTTTTATTTACGTTATCTCACAAACGCCAGTTATTACTGTAAAGCGATGCTAGTCCATTCATAGATGCTAGTAGCAGCTTCACGCGCGTGTTCAAACTGCGGGGTCCCATTAATAACATGGGATTTACTGTACTTTTTTTTTAGGGATAAGGTGTCCTTTCCCAAAGAGTCGCCTATATTAACGTAGCCGGACAGCTACCCAGCTAGTCGTAAAACCGGCATGGAAATATTACCACGCACAATTCTCTCGCGAATTGTTGTGAAATCCGATTAGAAACTGGATCGAAGTTACTATGCAACATCAAAACCCAATATCTTGGGGGTATCTGATTGGTATTTTGGAAGCATTGATTTAATTTTCCCAAAAATGTTCATAAGCGGCGAAATGCAACAATTATAGAAACATGACTCGGGCAAACTCGAATAAAATAATCATTTAAGCAATTGAACAGATTTATACACTCAGTAGCCACTTTATTGGGTATAAAGTGACCGCTGAGTGTATGTTCCTGGTCTTCTGCTGCTTGGCTTATCCACTACAAGCCTCGATGTACTACTGTGTGTTCAGAGATGCTCTTCTGCACGCCTATGTTGTAGCGTGTGGTTATTTGAGTTACTGTCGCCTTCCAGTCAGTTTGAATCATTCTGGCCATTCTCACATTAACGAGGCGTTTTTGTCCACAGACGACCGCTCAGTTGACCTTTTTTTTTTGCCCCGTTCTCTGTAAAATGTAGAGGCTGTTGTGCGTGAAAGTCCCAGGCGATCCGCAGTTTCCGAGATACTCAAACCAATTGGCAGCAACAATCATTCTACGGTTAAAGTCACTTAGATGACATTTCTCCCCATTCTAAACAACAAATGAGCTTCTTAATCACGTCTGAATGCCGTTACGCATTGAGTTGCTGCTATATGATTGGCTGATGAGGTGTTTGCACCAACGAGCAGGTGTACAGGTGTACCTAATAAAGTGGCCACTGAATATAACCGAATGAATACTGTAATTGCACGATAAAAATCTACAGTGTGATTGGTTGTTATTGACCTATACACGCGCCCATGTGCAAAATCGCCCCAATCTGGGATTCAAATCACAACCAATGTTATTGGAAACTGCAGCTTGCGCTTGGTTTCCTTATCAATGTGAGATCTTTTGAACTTTTCCATAATAATCCTCATTGTGAACATTTGTCTAAGCCTCCCAGATAATAAAGCTTCGGTAGTGACTTAAAATTTTAATAATAAAATCAATAATGCTAATTATCAATAGAATCGATATACTGTATACAGTAAATGATATTGTATTCTATAAAAACCTGAGGTAACATGTTTGATAGAATATGACTTTGGTATATCTGCTCACTGTAATGTTTTTAATTGTTTAATCTCTTTACCCATCTTTAGTTTAATTTTTGCTGTTACTGAGATTCCCAATATATGGATACAGTTATTATTGTACAATAATTTTGCACCTTTCATTTTAGGACCTATGTGAAATCTAAAGTTTCTGGCCACCATTTACACATACTGTCTTCATACTGTCACTCATTTGTTAAAATTAGAGTTAAAAAATCATATTGATCACCTTATAATGTACTTCATGGTTTTAACAGACTAGGTTAATTTAACCTTTTACTACCATTTACATATTATATTTATTTATTTATTATTTATTTATTTACAAATACAGAGCAGAATAGACACTTTTGGTCCAACAAGCAGCGCTTCCCGCCAACCCCTTACCCTAATCACAGGAGAATTGTTCATTAATCTACTAACCCAAACATCTTTGGACTGTGGGTGGAAAACTGGAGCCCCCTGGGGAAAAACCAGGGTGAATGTACAAACTCCTTACAGACTGCACCAAATCGAACTCTGACCTCTGATGCCCCAAACTGTAATAGTACCTCGCTACCCTCTATGTTACCATGGTGCCTGCCCCACTACCCCACCACTGCCACCCCCACCCCCCATTTCAGACTTGCATTGACACGTTTGATAACACGACTCAGGAGTCAGAGTCAGGTTGCTAATATAACAATAAGGTAGCAAATTCCCCAGAGTATATCCTAACACACTTTGTGTATTACATGCAACAGAACAGCAGCCAGAAATTAGAATTAATTAAAAAATCAAACATCATAATTCGGTTTAATATCACTGGCATATGTTGTGAAATTTGTTGGTATATAGCAGCAGTACATTGCAATAAATAATAATAAAACTGTGATTTACAGTAAGAAGTACATATATTTATTTTTTAAACAAGTTATATTGAAAGTAGTGCAAAAAGAGAAACAGAAGGAAGTGAGGTGGTGTTCATGGGTTCAATGTCCATTCACAGATCTGATGGCAGAGGGGGAAAAGCTATTCCTGAATGGTTGAGTATGTGCCTTCAGGCTCCAATGCCTCTTCCCTGATGGTAGTAGCAATGATAAGAGGGCATGTCCTGGGTGATGGATTGCTGGTGGGGGTCCTTATTTGATGCATTGCTTTTGAAGATGTCCTGGATGCTGGGGAGGCTAGTGCCCATGATGGAGCTGAGTTTTCGACTTCGATGGAGTGGATGTGGAGAGGATGTTTCCTATGGTGGGAGAATCAAAGACCAGAGGACACAGCCTCAGAATAGAGGAGCATCCTTTTAGAAAGGAGATGTGGAGGAATTTCTTTAGCCAGAGAGTGGGGTTCTATGCAGTTCTTTGCCATATCTGCTCTTAAGGCCAAATCTTAATGTATATTTAAGGCAGAGGTTGAAAAATTCTTGATTAGTCAGGGCATGAAGGGATACGGGAGAAGGCAGGAGACTGGGGCTGAGAAGAAAATGATGAAATGGTGGAGCGAACTAAATGGGCCAAATGAATTAATTCTGCTCCTATGTCTTATGGTCTTTCCACAACTTATTTCGATCCTGTGCAGTGCCCCCTCCCCATACCAGACGGTGATGCAGCAGACTAAAATGCTCTTGCAGAAAAGTAATTTTTTCATTTCTTTTTAGCATCTAATGCCCAATCCCTAAATGCCCTTGAGAAGATATATTAGAGAAGTTCTTTCTTCAATCACCCCATTTTGCCAGGTAAATAGTGAGCATATTTATTAGAAGATCGGGTTATTGGTGGTGCTGTTGCCAACAGTTTACTGCCTTTGTCTTTTCATGGATACGGGATGTGGTTTTAGGAAGGGCAGTCAAAGGAATCCTATCTAGTTGTAAGTGTGCATGTTCAAGAAAGTGCACACTGTAACCATGGGGATTTAGTATCAAGGGACTGCATACTAAGTTTGTGAGAAGTATGAGAATCACACTTGTTACTATATCCTGAATGTGAAATGTTCTATAGTAGAATCCATGGGCTGAATGGCCTAATTCTACCCCTATGCCTTTATGGTCTTAGTTGTTGACTGCACCCATTCAGCCAACTGAATAGTATTCTACCATAGTCCTGACTTGAACTTGTGGATGGTGCACAAGTCTTTGAGAAGTCTGAGGTCACTCATTGCAAAAATTACCAACTTGTTCTCAAAACCATCATGTTATGGCCAAGGAATAAATAGACAATGTTCCGGTCTAAGACCGTTCATCAGGGTCTTGATAAGGGGTCTAGGCTCTAAACACTGACTGTTTATTCCTTTCCATAGATGCTGCCTGATCAGCTGAGTCCCTCCAGCATTTTGTGTGTGTTACTCTGGATATCCAGTATCTGCAGAAACTCTTGTGTTTATGTTTAATTGGCCAATCTTGCTGAATTTGTGGTCAATATTAATGTTAGATTTTATGAACATAATGAATGTCAAGGGGAGTGATAAAGTACCCTTTTGTTGAAGATGATATGCAATATATCATAATGCTGAACGTGCAGGAGAATATTAGGCTAACATAAATGTGCTCAGGTATACTTTCCTTCTGGAATATAAAATCTGTCATATTTACTGCCTTCATTACCATGTAATAACTTGCTTGATTTATCAATGAGTATGATAAGAATTGTTAACTTCAAGAAATAAGAAAAGACTGAATGAAAATGAAGTTGTTTTAACATGCTTTGTGTCAGCTTTAACTTAATTGTTCCATCAGGGAATTCAGAGGATCAGAAATTGAGCTGGTTTTTCAGCCCATCCAACTCTTCCTTTTGTTAATGTGAATAGAGTGTAATATACAATGAGATATAAAAGTGGTTTGATCACTCAGTAGACACTAACTGTACCATAAATGTTAATTATGAGGGATATAAATAGCATTAATACTAGAAGGCTTTTTCTACTGAGGTTGGATGCGACTAGAACTAGAGGTCATGGTTTAAGGATGAAAGGTGTAAATTTTGAGGTGAATCTGAGGGGAAATTTCTGCCCTCAAAGGGTGATGTGAGTGTGGAACAAGCTGCCAGTAGAAGTGGTGGATGCAGGTTTGATTGCAAAATTTAAGAGCCGTTTATACAAGTACATGGATGGGAGGGGTTTATAGGGAAATGGTGTAGGTTCAGGTGGATGACATAAGGCAGATTATCAGATTGGCATGGGCTAGATGGGCTGCAGTTTGGATAAGTATATGGATCGGAGGGGTATAGATGTGCAATGGTGCAGGTCGATGGGATTAGGCAAAACAGTAGTTCAGCACTGACTAGAAGGCAGGAGCTTAGGGCTGAGAACGAAAATGAATCGGTGATGATGAAATGGTGGAGCAGACTCAATGTGCCCAATGGCCTAATTCTGCACCTGTATCTTATGGTTTTATACATGGACCAAAGGGCCTGTTTCTGTGTTGTAGTGCTCCGTGATTATCATTAACAAAACATGAAATAATATTGGTGGAAACACAGCATACATAAATATGTCTGAAGGTCTACACTATGAGCTTGTGTGAAGCAATGATTACCATTGTTTTTATTACTGTCTGTACTGATAAATCAATATACTAAGAAAATCAATCTTCCAGTCAGTGAGCTCTATAAACACTGGAATGGAAAGACTTGGTGCAGCTATATGGAGAGGGGGAACAAATGGGTTAAACTGAGGTGTTCTTACATCGAATGGTCTCAGTGTGCTGAATAGTTTCCTTGTGTGCTGTAGCATCTTGCAATTTTCCCTGAACAAATTACTGCATTTGTATTTTAATATGGTAGTTCTCTGGATTTATTGTTAAGGGAGTTTTGGTCTTTATTTTAAATTATTCAATTGAATTTCTCTGCCTGGACTTCACTGGAGTGTGCCACCTGGTTGTATTTTTAAAAAAACATTGCTTCTTTCACAGATCTTACCATGTTCAGTGCAAAGAGTGGCACGAGTAATCTTGAGCATAATATGGCCTGGTTTATGTTCATCTCTTCATGCTAATAGTTTGTTGATGGACCCTCGCAACAAGCAAGAAGCCCCGTATCTGTATGTAGGGACCAAAACTGAAATGACCACTACAGCTCTGGAGGTGAAGCTTATTCATATCCAGATTATCCATATGATTTACACCGTCTCCTTACTGGTTAAGTGTTAAGCGTATTTACAGTTTAGATTCTAGAATAATAACAGTCCCGATGAAGAGTCTCAGCTTGAAACGTTAACTGTTTATTCCTGACCAGCATTTTGAGTGTGGGTGTGTAATTCTGGATTTTCAGCATCTACAGAATCTCTTGTATTAGAGTCTAGAATACACTGCCAGACTATTAATGGTGTTCAAATGAAACCTCTATAAATAGCTAAAAGGAAAGAACTTTCAGAGCTACATGAATGGTGTGGATAAATGGGACTAGCTAGTTTGTTCTTATATTGAGGCCATGAGGACCTAATCAGCGAAACTGCTTTAACACACACAAAATGCTGAGGAACAAAGCAGGTCAGGCAGTATCTACGGAAAGGAATGAAGAGTCAACATGTCAGCAGGTTTTTTTGTAATTCTCTTATAACAAAGAATGTATCTATTTAACACACAAAATACTGGAGGAACTCAGCAGGTCAGGGCAACATCAATAGAAGTGAACAAACAGTTGATGTTTTGGCTGAGACCCTTATTTATGACTGAAGTGGAGGGGGAAGGCAACAGGATAAAAAAGTGGGGGGAGGGGAAGAAGGCTAGCTAGATGGTGATAGGTGAAGCTGGGTGGGTAGGAAAGGTAAAGGGTCGGAGGAGAGGAAATCTGATAGGAAAGGAGAGTGTACCATAGGAGAAAGAGAAGGAGGAGGGGACCCGGGGAGAGCTGGCACTCTATTTAATTAAGGAAGGTATTTTGGTCTTTATTTTCAAAAATGAAATCAAATTCCTTGCTTTGGCTTTACTGGAACGTGCCACTTGTTAGCCAATGTGCCTCCTATTGGATGGATTTTTTCATTCATATATAAGTTTTAATAAATTTACTCCAGGCAGTTGCTGGAAATGTGAGCTGATAATAAGTCAGCAGGAACAATAGGGCAGTTGAAACCATGGTGAACAGCCAGAGAGCATTTAATTTAATGAATGAGACTTAGCTTTGAGAAATAAACACAGGGCTGAAGCAGAAGGTTATTAATGTGGCTTTAGTCAATGTTAGATCAAATACAGAAGGGGAATTAAAAGGAGAAAAGCAATTACTTTGGAAGGAAAAGATAGAATTTATTTCCACCATGGATGTTGTCAACAGAGACGACTGATGATTTCAAAAAGAATTGGTTAGGTACCAGGGTGGGGGAGGGGAGGAGAATACACACAAGTTCAAGTTCAAATGTATGGTCATTCAGCCATACACATGTATAAAGCTGAACAAAGTATTGTTCCTCTGGGGCCAAAGTGCAAAACACAATACACACAGCACATATAGTTATGTGTTGGATCATTAGGTTCTAATGATAGAGCAGGGAAATGAAATTTACTGTGATGTTCTGTATAGAATCAGTACGGGTTTGATGATTCGAATGGCACCCTTCTGTACCACACTCACTTCATCACTAAGAAAATAATAATTGTCATGTAATTTTTAAAATAAATCTTAAAGCAATTCACATCCTGTGGGAATTCAGAGGTTGAAGTCAATTCCTCATTCTTGGAAAATGAAAATGAAAGAGAATATAATTGTTCATTCTCTTAACACTGATGAAATGATGGAGCAGACTTGATGGGCTGAATGGCCTCATTCTGCTCCTATGTCTTATGGACTGAATTGACTTTCTTTGACTAGTTTAATGGATAATGAATGAAATGTAGCTACTTCAGAAAAACCGTAACATTCTGGCTTCCTTTTTGGTCCTGATGGAGGGACTCGTCCTGAAACATCAATTGTTCATTCACCTCCACAGATACTGTTTGACCCACTGAGTTCCTCTAGGTAGGGGTGTGTGTGTGTGTGTGTGTGTGTGTGTGTGTGTGTGTGTGTGTGTGTGTGTGTGTGTGTGTGTGTGTGTGTGTGTGTGTGTGTGTGTGTGTGTGTGTGTGTGTGTGTGTGTTTTACTCTGGATTTCCAGCATCTGCAGAATTTCTTGTTTTTAAAAATCATAGAAATGCTGTTTTCTTGAAACTAGTAAGGAACGGTATAAGTATGTCAGCAGTTGAAGATAATTTCCACAGGATACCTTATGAGCTTATTTGCATAATTTTTAAAAATCAAATGTTGTTACATATTATTATTTAATACCAAAATCTGGACCCAAATTATGCATCGAAGTGTCTGAGTTATCTCATCCCCATTTGGATGTAGGTCAACCTTTGAAAATAACGCATTATCCTCTGGCAGTGTGAAGTGCTGTATCCAGTTACAGCTTAAAATACTGTATATTCTCTGCAGTTTTGTTTATAAAGTCTGTTATAGTTTGGTATTGAACTATTGTATGTCATCCCTGTTGTCATATGTTAAAAAAAAGTCTATGGGTAAAGTAGATCTTGAAGAAGCTTGATAAATCCTGACTGTACAAAAGCAGTTTTGTATTGTATTCGGATGAAGGGTCACAGCCCGAAACATCAACTCTATGTTCCTTCCCTTGGATGCTGCTTGCCCTGCGGGATTCCTACAGCATTTTGTATGTGCTACTACCTCTTACAGAGTATCTTCATTATTGCATAAATTATTTTTACACGTATATCAAATATTTTTCCCTATAAAGAAATGTAGTGAGCTAAAAGGTCTGATCTTTGTTAAGTGACGGGTACTGATTATGGTCTTGGGGTGACCTCGGAGTAAGGAAGGCTTGGTCCTGATCCACATTAGGATTTGACCACTGACTGAGGGAACACAATGGTATTGTATGGTCAATGGGGTACATCATCCTTTGACTGATAGACTGTGGAAGGTGCTCTTTGCCCTTTTAAATGGACGTTAATTATCCCATGTTACCATCCAAAAAGCAAAGAAGTATCTGCAGTAGACGGGTCAATATTTATTTCTCCATCAAGATTACCAAACCAAATTTATTATGAGTTGTATGTCCTTCATGTTTGTGAAACTTGCCTGCACAAAAATTCAGATTCTGATTGCATATTCATATTTATTTATTTAACATACAGTGAAACACGTTATTCATATTAAAAACCAACACACCTAAGGATGACCTGGAGGCATCCTGTGAATGTCGTCACACATTCCAGTGCCAATTTAGCTGTCTCATTCACCCAGAGAACAACAATGACTCACAAAATTGCTTTGTGTATCGGAGGATATTAGCAATGCAATGTAAGCCGAAACACCCATTCTTACCAGGTTTCTAAGAAAATTGAGAATGAGCTTCTTTAATTTGTATACTCACACATTGCAGTGAGAATAATTCAGGCAAGTGGATTGCAAGGATGAATTAGTAGAACAGTGATTGATAATTCTGCGTTCTGTATGTATATTAAAATATTGCCTGTCTTTGAAGTATATGCCTAAAATATTTGCTTCATTGTATTAAGAGTAAATAAATTGCAGTAGTTTTAGACAGTTATGTTTTATGTGTGATGTTATTCATCATTAAATAAACCGAAAGTACATGAGAAACCTCCATATAAATTCCAGTTCCTAACTCTTCATGATCAATTACAATCATGATTTTTATTATGCCTGTACATGGTACATATTCTGTAATGTTGTGCAGCAGGGAACATTGATCAATGATAGTACTGGAGAAGTCACAAAGGGTGAGGCCAGTCATAAATTCGGGGACCACTTCATCGGGTTCCTCCACTCTATCTGCCAGAAGCAGAACTTCTTGATGGTGAACCATTTTAATTTAATTCCCTATTTCTGTTCTGACATGCCGATCCATGGGTTCCTCTTGTGCAAAGATAAGGCTACACTCAGTGTGAGGGAGCAACACCTTGTATTCTGCCTTGCTAGTCTCCAACCTGATGGCATGAATATCGATTTCTCCTTCCAGTAAAAACATTTCTTCCCTACCCCTCCTCTGTTCTTCTATCCCCCACTCTGGCCTATTATCTCTTCTCACCTGCCTATTACTTCCCCCTGCGTCCCCTCCTCCTCCTTCCCTTTCTCCTATTGTCCACTCTCCTCTCCTATCAGATTCCTTTTTCTCCAGCCCTTTACCTTTTCCATCCAACTGGCTTCACCTATCACCTTCTAGCAATCTTCCTTCCCCTCCTTGATTGAGGCTAGGATTATACTTGGTAAGATTTCAGTGAGGAAGCTTTGGTTCAGTTGAAGTAGTAAATATTAGATATTGAATTTCAAAGCCCTATGATGTCCCATTAACTCTGCATTCTGAATAGAGTATTCTTGAAGTAATTTTCAATGAAGCAGCCCAGTCCATCACAGACAAAGCCCCCCACAGGATTGAGCACATAGAGTCATAGAGTCGTTGAAAAGTACAGCAGAGGAACAGCAGCCTCAGTCCATCTAGTCCCTGCTAGCCCATTTAAACTGCCTACTCCCATTGATTTGCACAGGGACCACAGCTCTCCTCATTCCTACCTATACAAACTTCTGATGAACGTTGAAATCGAGCTCACATGCACCACTTGCTCTGGCAGCTCATTCCACACCCTCATGATCCTCTGAGTGAAGAGGTTTCCCCTCATGTTCCCCCTAAACTTTTCACATTTCACCTTTAACCCATGACCTCTAGTTGTAGTCCCACTCAATCTCAGTGGAAAAAGCCTGTTACATTTACCCTATCTATAATCCTCATAATTTTGTATACCTCCATCAAATCTCCTCTCAATCTTCTACGTTCCAAGGAATAAAGCCCTAACCTATTCATTCTTTCCTCATAGCGCATCTACAAGAAAGTAGCATCCATCATCAAAGATCCCCATCACCCAAGTAATACGATCTTATCACTGCTGTCATTGGGAAGGAGGTACAGGAGCCTTACGTCCCATGTCACCAGGTTCAGAAACAGTTCTTATGCTTCAACCATCAGGCTCCCGAACCAATATGGATGACTACACTCACCTCAACACTGAACTGATTCCACAAACTATGGACTCACTTTCAAAGACTCCACAACTCATGTTCTCCGGTTTTTACTTAAATTTTGGCCGGTTTGACTTCTTTTGAACACTGCTTGTCAATCTGTGTGTAGTTTTTCATTGATTCTATTGCACGCCTTTGTTTTACTGTGAATGCCTGCAAGAAAATTTATCTCAAGGTAGTAGGTGGTAACAAATACATATTTTGATTTTTAAAAAACGGAATGCTGCACCTTGAACTTTAACATTGAATAGCCGATGGAGTAATAAGTAGTCAGTTGCCAGAGTAACTCATACAAAATGCCGAAGGAATTCAGAAGACCATGCTGCAGGTATGGGGTGAAATAACCTGCTGACATTTTGGGCTGGGACACTTCATCAGGATCTCAGATTGTCGGGATTTCAGTTCTTGGCCACAATGTCAACTGTTGATTCATTTCCATAGATACTGCCTGACCTGCTGAGGTCCTCGAGCATTTTGTGTGTGTTACTCTGGATTTCCAGCATCTGGAGAATCTCTTGGCTTTTTAGTTACTTGCCAGTTTTTGGTATATGTTTTAAAAATGTGGATGCATGATGCATATTATCTTATATATTTTCTGATAAAGCTGTGAAGTCTTCAGTTCAATTCTGCAACTGAAATTAGTTAATTCTGACAGTCCAATTCTCAGCAGTGAATTGGACTATCAGCATGACTTTGCGCTTAAATTCCTAGTCAGACCCACAATCTGATTCTGAGCCAAGAGTGCTGCAGGAGTTATAACAACCTGTAGCATGCTTGAAATGAGGGAGGAATTTTATCTAAAGATAGTGGAGTTTGAGCTCAATCATGTGAAGGGCAGGGTTAAATTCATGAATCCTTTTAATGCATCTGAAAGGTGAATCCGATTAACCTCTCAATGTTAACTGCAGGGAGACTGATCCGCGAGCCGAAGGAGTAATGCAGAGATATATTCACGCACAGAGAACTGACTTTAACATTTTAAAAACTGCATGCCAAAGTGTAAGTATTTAATTTGTCCCCCCACACCATCACCCCTTGGGGCAGCTTGGTGACTGTCTGCAGGGTCCAGGCACCAAATGAAGGTTCTATTTAGAATCCCACATACTGACCTTTAACCAATTGCTCACTGTGTCGCCACAGTGACAGGATAACTGAGTGCCTTGTGCATCCCCTGGGGTGTCTCCACGGCAGTGAAGGTAGGTCATCCATACCCACCTAAGGTGTTAACAAGCAGCTTTGCAAAATATATGTGGAGTATAAAGGTCCAAAATATATATATATGGTTTTACAAAATGGAATTGTCATTTAGGTTCAATAGAGTGAGAGGGGAGACATACCAAACAACTTGCTGATTTATGATGTTAAAAGCTTTTACCGAGCTCTGCCCCCAGAGAATTGGCCCCGAAGCTCGGGTCTCTGGCAGTGAACCCACTGCTCCTGATGTTCCGCGTTCTCCCGCAACACCACAGTCAGGGGCACCGGCCTTGAATCAGCCCGCCTCCAGAGCCATGAAAGTCTTCCAGGCCGCGTCTTTGGGATATCAAAAAGCAGCAGGTTGTGAGGCCCTGAGAACGGGTCCCATTCCCACAAAGAACCAAAGTCAGAGTGTAACTCCAGGTCAGGGTCTTTAAAAGAATCTTGAAAAGGAAAAAAAAGAGACATCAAAGATAGAAATAGAGCTGTTTCTGAAGATACAAGCAAATGAGTTGCCATTTAGTCTCCTTTGGATAGGTTTTTATTTGCTTTCAATACTTAATACTTCAACGTTTTTGAATTCCAAACTTTGTATCAACCTTAAGTCTGAAAATGTTTTTACACAGAGCCCATCTCTTATGTATCCAGTGTGGTCTTTCCACTTAGTGGCCCCATCAGAATTTAATGCTTCCCTCAGTGCTAAATGTGGAAATATGCCAGTCTGCAATATGCCTTTGTGGAGGTTGGGTGGACTACAACTAGAGGTCATGGGTTAAGGGTGAAAGGTGAAAAGTTTAAGGGGAACATGAGAGACAACTACTGTACTTCACCCTGTGAGAGTGTGGAACAAGCTGCCAGCACAGATGAAGTGAAGTTTGGATAGGTACATGGATGGCAGGGGTATAGAGGGCTATGGTCCCGGTGTAGGTCAATAGTAGTAGGCAGTTTAAATGCTTCAGCATGGACTAGATAGGCCGATAGGCCTATTTCTGTGCTGTACTTTTCTATGACTCTGTGACTCCGAAGTATTATATTTCAGCAGGGGTCAATGTTCCTCAATGGAGGGTGACAGTAATTTTAAATTATCATTTCGGAGGATCTGTCCTGGGTCCAGCAAGTTTGACATGTCGATTCAGCATGTTATCTAAAACTCTGACGAACTTCTATAGATGTGCGATGGGGAGTGTCTGCGCTGGTTGCATCACGGCTTTGCATAGAAACGCCATTGCCCTTGAATGGTAAAGTCTACAAAGGTAATGGATACAGCCCAGTCCATCACGGGAAAAGCCCTTCCACCGTTGTGTACATCTAGAGGGAGCACAGCCATAAGAAAGCAATATCAAGCATCAAAGACCCCCACCATCCAGGCCATGCTCTTTTCCCACTGCTGTCGTTGGGAAGGAGGTACAGGAACCTTGGGTACCACATCATCAGCTTCAGATACAGTTATTACCCTACAGCCATCAGGCTCCTGGACCAGCATGGATAACTTCATTCAGCTCAACACTGAACTGATTCAAGAGCCTATGTACTCACTTTCAAGGACTCGACACTCATGTTCTCAGGTTTGCATTTACTTACAGTACTGTGCAAAGCCATAGGCACAGATATATAGCTGAACTGCCTCAGACTTTTCCACATGCTGTAGTAATTTTATGTATTGCACTGTACTGCTGCTGCAAAATAAAAAATTTCATGACATATCTGAGTGATGGTAAACCTAACTCTGATATGGGTCTCTATTGTGGTCTGAGAATGAGAAGGGGCCAGGGAGAGGGGAATCATGGTTGGGAACGTGAAAGGGAGGGGGGAAGCACCAGAGAAACATTCTGTAATGATCAATAAACCAATTGTTTGGAATCAACCAACCTTGTCTGGTGTCTCAGGATCGGGTGTATCTGTGCCCGTGCCACTCCCCTGCACCTGGCACTCCTTCTCTGCAACTAGTCCCACACCGCATCTACGGCACTCCACCCTCACCATTCCCAACACCCATTGTCTCGCCAGATTTACAAACTTGCTCTCTGTTCCACACCCTCATGACCCTCTGAGTGAAGAGGTTTCCCCTCATGTTCCCCCTAAACTTTTCACATTTCACCTTTAACCCATGACCTCTAGTTGTAGGCCCACTCAATCTCAGTGGAAAAAGCCTGTTACATTTACCCTATCTATACTCCTCATAATTTTGTATACCTCCATCAAATCTCCTCTCAATCTTCTACGTTCCAAGGAATAAAGCCCTAACCTATTCATTCTTTCCTCATAGCGCATCTACAAGAAAGTAGCATCCATCATCAAAGATCCCCATCACCCAAGTAATACGATCTTATCACTGCTGTCATTGGGAAGGAGGTACAGGAGCCTTACGTCCCATGTCACCAGGTTCAGAAACAGTTCTTCTGCTTCAACCATCAGGCTCCCGAACCAATATGGATGACTACACTCACCTCAACACTGAACTGATTCCACAAACTATGGACTCACTTTCAAAGACTCCACAACTCATGTTCTCCGGTTTTTACTTAATTTTTGGCCGGTTTGACTTCTTTTGAACACTGCTTGTCAATCTGTGTGTAGTTTTTCATTGGTTCTATTGCACGCCTTTGTTTTACTGTGAATGCCTGCAAGAAAATTTATCTCAAGGTAGTAGGTGGTAACGAATACATATTTTGATTTTTAAAAAACGGAATGCTGCACTTTGAACTTTAACATTGAATAGCCGATGGAGTAATAAGTAGTCAGTTGCCAGAGTAACTCATACAAAATGCCGAAGGAATTCAGAAGACCATGCTGCAGGTATGGGGTGAAATAACCTGCTGACATTTTGGGCTGGGACACTTCATCAGGATCTCAGATTGTCGGGATTTCAGTTCTTGGCCACAATGTCAACTGTTGATTCATTTCCATAGATACTGCCTGACCTGCTGAGGTCCTCGAGCATTTTGTGTGTGTTACTCTGGATTTCCAGCATCTGGAGAATCTCTTGGCTTTTTAGTTACTTGCCAGTTTTTGGTATATGTTTTAAAAATGTGGATGCATGATGCATATTATCTTATATATTTTCTGATAAAGCTGTGAAGTCTTCAGTTCAATTCTGCAACTGAAATTAGTTAATTCTGACAGTCCAATTCTCAGCAGTGAATTGGACTATCAGCATGACTTTGCGCTTAAATTCCTAGTCAGACCCACAATCTGATTCTGAGCCAAGAGTGCTGCAGGAGTTATAACAACCTGTAGCATGCTTGAAATGAGGGAGGAATTTTATCTAAAGATAGTGGAGTTTGAGCTCAATCATGTGAAGGGCAGGGTTAAATTCATGAATCCTTTTAATGCATCTGAAAGGTGAATCCGATTAACCTCTCAATGTTAACTGCAGGGAGACTGATCCGCGAGCCGAAGGAGTAATGCAGAGATATATTCACGCACAGAGAACTGACTTTAACATTTTAAAAACTGCATGCCAAAGTGTAAGTATTTAATTTGTCCCCCCACACCATCACCCCTTGGGGCAGCTTGGTGACTGTCTGCAGGGTCCAGGCACCAAATGAAGGTTCTATTTAGAATCCCACATACTGACCTTTAACCAATTGCTCACTGTGTCGCCACAGTGACAGGATAACTGAGTGCCTTGTGCATCCCCTGGGGTGTCTCCACGGCAGTGAAGGTAGGTCATCCATACCCACCTAAGGTGTTAACAAGCAGCTTTGCAAAATATATGTGGAGTATAAAGGTCCAAAATATATATATATGGTTTTACAAAATGGAATTGTCATTTAGGTTCAATAGAGTGAGAGGGGAGACATACCAAACAACTTGCTGATTTATGATGTTAAAAGCTTTTACCGAGCTCTGCACCCAGAGAATTGGCCCCGAAGCTCGGGTCTCTGGCAGTGAACCCACTGCTCCTGATGTTCCGCGTTCTCCCGCAACACCACAGTCAGGGGCACCGGCCTTGAATCAGCCCGCCTCCAGAGCCATGAAAGTCTGGCACCCTGAAGGCGCGCTCATCTTCCAGGCCGCGTCTTTGGGATATCAAAAAGCAGCAGGTTGTGAGGCCCTGAGAACGGGTCCCATTCCCACAAAGAACCAAAGTCAGAGTGTAACTCCAGGTCAGGGTCTTTAAAAGAATCTTGAAAAGGAAAAAAAAGAGACATCAAAGATAGAAATAGAGCTGTTTCTGAAGATACAAGCAAATGAGTTGCCATTTAGTCTCCTTTGGATAGGTTTTTATTTGCTTTCAATACTTAATACTTCAACGTTTTTGAATTCCAAACTTTGTATCAACCTTAAGTCTGAAAATGTTTTTACACAGAGCCCATCTCTTATGTATCCAGTGTGGTCTTTCCACTTAGTGGCCCCATCAGAATTTAATGCTTCCCTCAGTGCTAAATGTGGAAATATGCCAGTCTGCAATATGCCTTTGTGGAGGTTGGGTGGACTACAACTAGAGGTCATGGGTTAAGGGTGAAAGGTGAAAAGTTTAAGGGGAACATGAGAGACAACTACTGTACTTCACCCTGTGAGAGTGTGGAACAAGCTGCCAGCACAGATGAAGTGAAGTTTGGATAGGTACATGGATGGTAGGGGTATAGAGGGCTATGGTCGCGGTGTAGGTCAATAGTAGTAGGCAGTTTAAATGCTTCAGCATGGACTAGATAGGCCGATAGGCCTATTTCTGTGCTGTACTTTTCTATGACTCTGTGACTCCGAAGTATTATATTTCAGCAGGGGTCAATGTTCCTCAATGGAGGGTGACAGTAATTTTAAATTATCATTTCGGAGGATCTGTCCTGGGTCCAGCAAGTTTGACATGTCGATTCAGCATGTTATCTAAAACTCTGACGAACTTCTATAGATGTGCGATGGGGAGTGTCTGAGCTGGTTGCATCACGGCTTTGCATAGAAACGCCATTGCCCTTGAATGGTAAAGTCTACAAAGGTAATGGATACAGCCCAGTCCATCACGGGAAAAGCCCTTCCACCGTTGTGTACATCTAGAGGGAGCACAGCCATAAGAAAGCAATATCAAGCATCAAAGACCCCCACCATCCAGGCCATGCTCTTTTCCCACTGCTGTCGTTGGGAAGGAGGTACAGGAACCTTGGGTACCACATCATCAGCTTCAGATACAGTTATTACCCTACAGCCATCAGGCTCCTGGACCAGCATGGATAACTTCATTCAGCTCAACACTGAACTGATTCAAGAGCCTATGTACTCACTTTCAAGGACTCGACACTCATGTTCTCAGGTTTGCATTTACTTACAGTACTGTGCAAAGCCATAGGCACAGATATATAGCTGAACTGCCTCAGACTTTTCCACATGCTGTAGTAATTTTATGTATTGCACTGTACTGCTGCTGCAAAATAAAAAATTTCATGACATATCTGAGTGATGGTAAACCTAACTCTGATATGGGTCTCTATTGTGGTCTGAGAATGAGAAAGGGCCAGGGAGAGGGGAATCATGGTTGGGAACGCGAAAGGGAGGGGGGAAGCACCAGAGAAACATTCTGTAATGATCAATAAACCAATTGTTTGGAATCAACCAACCTTGTCTGGTGTCTCAGGATCGGGTGTATCTGTGCCCGTGCCACTCCCCTGCACCTGGCACTCCTTCTCTGCAATTAGTCCCACACCGCATCTACGGCACTCCACCCTCACCATTCCCAACACCCATTGTCTCGCCAGATTTACAAACTTGCTCTCTGTTCCACACCCTCATGACCCTCTGAGTGAAGGTTTCCCCTCATGTTCCCCCTAAACTTTTCACATTTCACCTTTAACCCATGACCTCTAGTTGTAGGCCCACTCAATCTCAGTGGAAAAAGCCTGTTACATTTACCCTATCTATACTCCTCATAATTTTGTATACCTCCATCAAATCTCCTCTCAGTCTTCTATGTTCCAAGGAATAAAGCCCTAACCTATTCATTCTTTCCTCATAGCGCATCTACAAGAAAGTAGCATCCATCATCAAAGATCCCCATCACCCAAGTAATACGATCTTATCACTGCTGTCATTGGGAAGGAGGTACAGGAGCCTTACGTCCCATGTCACCAGGTTCAGAAACAGTTCTTATGCTTCAACCATCAGGCTCCCGAACCAATATGGATGACTACACTCACCTCAACACTGAACTGATTCCACAAACTATGGACTCACTTTCAAAGACTCCACAACTCATGTTCTCCGGTTTTTACTTAATTTTTGGCCGGTTTGACTTCTTTTGAACACTGCTTGTCAATCTGTGTGTAGTTTTTCATTGGTTCTATTGCACGCCTTTGTTTTACTGTGAATGCCTGCAAGAAAATTTATCTCAAGGTAGTAGGTGGTAACGAATACATATTTTGATTTTTAAAAAACGGAATGCTGCACTTTGAACTTTAACATTGAATAGCCGATGGAGTAATAAGTAGTCAGTTGCCAGAGTAACTCATACAAAATGCCGAAGGAATTCAGAAGACCATGCTGCAGGTATGGGGTGAAATAACCTGCTGACATTTTGGGCTGGGACACTTCATCAGGATCTCAGATTGTCGGGATTTCAGTTCTTGGCCACAATGTCAACTGTTGATTCATTTCCATAGATACTGCCTGACCTGCTGAGGTCCTCGAGCATTTTGTGTGTGTTACTCTGGATTTCCAGCATCTGGAGAATCTCTTGGCTTTTTAGTTACTTGCCAGTTTTTGGTATATGTTTTAAAAATGTGGATGCATGATGCATATTATCTTATATATTTTCTGATAAAGCTGTGAAGTCTTCAGTTCAATTCTGCAACTGAAATTAGTTAATTCTGACAGTCCAATTCTCAGCAGTGAATTGGACTATCAGCATGACTTTGCGCTTAAATTCCTAGTCAGACCCACAATCTGATTCTGAGCCAAGAGTGCTGCAGGAGTTATAACAACCTGTAGCATGCTTGAAATGAGGGAGGAATTTTATCTAAAGATAGTGGAGTTTGAGCTCAATCATGTGAAGGGCAGGGTTAAATTCATGAATCCTTTTAATGCATCTGAAAGGTGAATCCGATTAACCTCTCAATGTTAACTGCAGGGAGACTGATCCGCGAGCAGAAGGAGTAATGCAGAGATATATTCACGCACAGAGAACTGACTTTAACATTTTAAAAACTGCATGCCAAAGTGTAAGTATTTAATTTGTCCCCCCACACCATCACCCCTTGGGGCAGCTTGGTGACTGTCTGCAGGGTCCAGGCACCAAATGAAGGTTCTATTTAGAATCCCACATACTGACCTTTAACCAATTGCTCACTGTGTCGCCACAGTGACAGGATAACTGAGCGCCTTGTGCATCACCTGGGGTGTCTCCACGGCAGTGAAGGTAGGTCATCCATACCCACCTAAGGTGTTAACAAGCAGCTTTGCAAAATATATGTGGAGTATAAAGGTCCAAAATATATATATATGGTTTTACAAAATGGAATTGTCATTTAGGTTCAATAGAGTGAGAGGGGAGACATACCAAACAACTTGCTGATTTATGATGTTAAAAGCTTTTACCGAGCTCTGCGCCCAGAGGATTGGCCCCGAAGCTCGGGTCTCTGGCAGTGAACCCACTGCTCCTGATGTTCCGCGTTCTCCCGCAACACCACAGTCAGGGGCACCGGCCTTGAATCAGCCCGCCTCCAGAGCCATGAAAGTCTGGCACCCTGAAGGCGCGCTCATCTTCCAGGCCGCGTCTTTGGGATATCAAAAAGCAGCAGGTTGTGAGGCCCTGAGAACGGGTCCCATTCTCACAAAGAACCAAAGTCAGAGTGTAACTCCAGGTCAGGGTCTTTAAAAGAATCTTGAAAAGGAAAAAAAAGAGACATCAAAGATAGAAATAGAGCTGTTTCTGAAGATACAAGCAAATGAGTTGCCATTTAGTCTCCTTTGGATAGGTTTTTATTTGCTTTCAATACTTAATACTTCAACGTTTTTGAATTCCAAACTTTGTATCAACCTTAAGTCTGAAAATGTTTTTACACAGAGCCCATCTCTTATGTATCCAGTGTGGTCTTTCCACTTAGTGGCCCCATCAGAATTTAATGCTTCCCTCAGTGCTAAATGTGGAAATATGCCAGTCTGCAATATGCCTTTGTGGAGGTTGGGTGGACTACAACTAGAGGTCATGGGTTAAGGGTGAAAGGTGAAAAGTTTAAGGGGAACATGAGAGACAACTACTGTACTTCACCCTGTGAGAGTGTGGAACAAGCTGCCAGCACAGATGAAGTGAAGTTTGGATAGGTACATGGATGGTAGGGGTATAGAGGGCTATGGTCCCGGTGTAGGTCAATAGTAGTAGGCAGTTTAAATGCTTCAGCATGGACTAGATAGGCCGATAGGCCTATTTCTGTGCTGTACTTTTCTATGACTCTGTGACTCCGAAGTATTATATTTCAGCAGGGGTCAATGTTCCTCAATGGAGGGTGACAGTAATTTTAAATTATCATTTCGGAGGATCTGTCCTGGGTCCAGCAAGTTTGACATGTCGATTCAGCATGTTATCTAAAACTCTGACGAACTTCTATAGATGTGCGATGGGGAGTGTCTGCGCTGGTTGCATCACGGCTTTGCATAGAAACGCCATTGCCCTTGAATGGTAAAGTCTACAAAGGTAATGGATACAGCCCAGTCCATCACGGGAAAAGCCCTTCCACCGTTGTGTACATCTAGAGGGAGCACAGCCATAAGAAAGCAATATCAAGCATCAAAGACCCCCACCATCCAGGCCATGCTCTTTTCCCACTGCTGTCGTTGGGAAGGAGGTACAGGAACCTTGGGTACCACATCATCAGCTTCAGATACAGTTATTACCCTACAGCCATCAGGCTCCTGGACCAGCATGGATAACTTCATTCAGCTCAACACTGAACTGATTCAAGAGCCTATGTACTCACTTTCAAGGACTCGACACTCATGTTCTCAGGTTTGCATTTACTTACAGTACTGTGCAAAGCCATAGGCACAGATATATAGCTGAACTGCCTCAGACTTTTCCACATGCTGTAGTAATTTTATGTATTGCACTGTACTGCTGCTGCAAAATAAAAAATTTCATGACATATCTGAGTGATGGTAAACCTAACTCTGATATGGGTCTCTATTGTGGTCTGAGAATGAGAAGGGGCCAGGGAGAGGGGAATCATGGTTGGGAACGCGAAAGGGAGGGGGGAAGCACCAGAGAAACATTCTGTAATGATCAATAAACCAATTGTTTGGAATCAACCAACCTTGTCTGGTGTCTCAGGATCGGGTGTATCTGTGCCCGTGCCACTCCCCTGCACCTGGCACTCCTTCTCTGCAATTAGTCCCACACCGCATCTACGGCACTCCACCCTCACCATTCCCAACACCCATTGTCTCGCCAGATTTACAAACTTGCTCTCTGTTCCACACCCTCATGACCCTCTGAGTGAAGAGGTTTCCCCTCATGTTCCCCTTAAACTTTTCACATTTCACCTTTAACCCATGACCTCTAGTTGTAGTCCCACTCAATCTCAGTGGAAAAAGCCTGCTTGCATTTATCCTATCTATACTCCTCATAATTTTGTATACCTCCATCAAATCTCCTCTCAATCTTCTACGTTCCAAGGAATAAAGCCCTAACCTATTCATTCTTTCCTCATAGCGCATCTACAAGAAAGTAGCATCCATCATCAAAGATCCCCATCACCCAAGTAATACGATCTTATCACTGCTGTCATTGGGAAGGAGGTACAGGAGCCTTACGTCCCATGTCACCAGGTTCAGAAACAGTTCTTATGCTTCAACCATCAGGCTCCCGAACCAATATGGATGACTACACTCACCTCAACACTGAACTGATTCCACAAACTATGGACTCACTTTCAAAGACTCCACAACTCATGTTCTCCGGTTTTTACTTAATTTTTGGCCGGTTTGACTTCTTTTGAACACTGCTTGTCAATCTGTGTGTAGTTTTTCATTGATTCTATTGCATGCCTTTGTTTTACTGTGAATGCCTGCAAGAAAATTTATCTCAAGGTAGTAGGTGGTAACGAATACATATTTTGATTTTTAAAAAACGGAATGCTGCACTTTGAACTTTAACATTGAATAGCCGATGGAGTAATAAGTAGTCAGTTGCCAGAGTAACTCATACAAAATGCCGAAGGAATTCAGAAGACCATGCTGCAGGTATGGGGTGAAATAACCTGCTGACATTTTGGGCTGGGACACTTCATCAGGATCTCAGATTGTCGGGATTTCAGTTCTTGGCCACAATGTCAACTGTTGATTCATTTCCATAGATACTGCCTGACCTGCTGAGGTCCTCGAGCATTTTGTGTGTGTTACTCTGGATTTCCAGTATCTGGAGAATCTCTTGGCTTTTTAGTTACTTGCCAGTTTTTGGTATATGTTTTAAAAATGTGGATGCATGATGCATATTATCTTATATATTTTCTGATAAAGCTGTGAAGTCTTCAGTTCAATTCTGCAACTGAAATTAGTTAATTCTGACAGTCCAATTCTCAGCAGTGAATTGGACTATCAGCATGACTTTGCGCTTAAATTCCTAGTCAGACCCACAATCTGATTCTGAGCCAAGAGTGCTGCTGGAGTTATAACAACCTGTAGCATGCTTGAAATGAGGGAGGAATTTTATCTAAAGATAGTGGAGTTTGAGCTCAATCATGTGAAGGGCAGGGTTAAATTCATGAATCCTTTTAATGCATCTGAAAGGTGAATCCGATTAACCTCTCAATGTTAACTGCAGGGAGACTGATCCGCGAGCCGAAGGAGTAATGCAGAGATATATTCACGCACAGAGAACTGACTTTAACATTTTAAAAACTGCATGCCAAAGTGTAAGTATTTAATTTGTCCCCCCACACCATCACCCCTTGGGGCAGCTTGGTGACTGTCTGCAGGGTCCAGGCACCAAATGAAGGTTCTATTTAGAATCCCACATACTGACCTTTAACCAATTGCTCACTGTGTCGCCACAGTGACAGGATAACTGAGTGCCTTGTGCATCCCCTGGGGTGTCTCCACGGCAGTGAAGGTAGGTCATCCATACCCACCTAAGGTGTTAACAAGCAGCTTTGCAAGATATATGTGGAGTATAAAGGTCCAAAATATATATATATGGTTTTACAAAATGGAATTGTCATTTAGGTTCAATAGAGTGAGAGGGGAGACATACCAAACAACTTGCTGATTTATGATGTTAAAAGCTTTTACCGAGCTCTGCACCCAGAGAATTGGCCCCGAAGCTCGGGTCTCTGGCAGTGAACCCACTGCTCCTGATGTTCCGCGTTCTCCCGCAACACCACAGTCAGGGGCACCGGCCTTGAATCAGCCCGCCTCCAGAGCCATGAAAGTCTGGCACCCTGAAGGCGCGCTCATCTTCCAGGCCGCGTCTTTGGGATATCAAAAAGCAGCAGGTTGTGAGGCCCTGAGAACGGGTTCCATTCTCACAAAGAACCAAAGTCAGAGTGTAACTCCAGGTCAGGGTCTTTAAAAGAATCTTGAAAAGGAAAAAAAAGAGACATCAAAGATAGAAATAGAGCTGTTTCTGAAGATACAAGCAAATGAGTTGCCATTTAGTCTCCTTTGGATAGGTTTTTATTTGCTTTCAATACTTAATACTTCAACGTTTTTGAATTCCAAACTTTGTATCAACCTTAAGTCTGAAAATGTTTTTACACAGAGCCCATCTCTTATGTATCCAGTGTGGTCTTTCCACTTAGTGGCCCCATCAGAATTTAATGCTTCCCTCAGTGCTAAATGTGGAAATATGCCAGTCTGCAATATGCCTTTGTGGAGGTTGGGTGGACTACAACTAGAGGTCATGGGTTAAGGGTGAAAGGTGAAAAGTTTAAGGGGAACATGAGAGACAACTACTGTACTTCACCCTGTGAGAGTGTGGAACAAGCTGCCAGCACAGATGAAGTGAAGTTTGGATAGGTACATGGATGGTAGGGGTATAGAGGGCTATGGTCCCGGTGTAGGTCAATAGTAGTAGGCAGTTTAAATGCTTCAGCATGGACTAGATAGGCCGATAGGCCTATTTCTGTGCTGTACTTTTCTATGACTCTGTGACTCCGAAGTATTATATTTCAGCAGGGGTCAAGGTTCCTCAATGGAGGGTGACAGTAATTTTAAATTATCATTTCGGAGGATCTGTCCTGGGTCCAGCAAGTTTGACATGTCGATTCAGCATGTTATCTAAAACTCTGACGAACTTCTATAGATGTGCGATGGGGAGTGTCTGAGCTGGTTGCATCACGGCTTTGCATAGAAACGCCATTGCCCTTGAATGGTAAAGTCTACAAAGGTAATGGATACAGCCCAGTCCATCACGGGAAAAGCCCTTCCACCATTGTGTACATCTAGAGGGAGCACAGCCATAAGAAAGCAATATCAAGCATCAAAGACCCCCACCATCCAGGCCATGCTCTTTTCCCACTGCTGTCGTTGGGAAGGAGGTACAGGAACCTTGGGTACCACATCATCAGCTTCAGATACAGTTATTACCCTACAGCCATCAGGCTCCTGGACCAGCATGGATAACTTCATTCAGCTCAACACTGAACTGATTCAAGAGCCTATGTACTCACTTTCAAGGACTCGACACTCATGTTCTCAGGTTTGCATTTACTTACAGTACTGTGCAAAGCCATAGGCACAGATATATAGCTGAACTGCCTCAGACTTTTCCACTTGCTGTAGTAATTTTATGTATTGCACTGTACTGCTGCTGCAAAATAAAAAATTTCATGACATATCTGAGTGATGGTAAACCTAACTCTGATATGGGTCTCTATTGTGGTCTGAGAATGAGAAGGGGGCAGGGAGAGGGGAATCATGGTTGGGAACGCGAAAGGGAGGGGGGAAGCACCAGAGAAACATTCTGTAATGATCAATAAACCAATTGTTTGGAATCAACCAACCTTGTCTGGTGTCTCAGGATCGGGTGTATCTGTGCCCGTGCCACTCCCCTGCACCTGGCACTCCTTCTCTGCAACTAGTCCCACACCGCATCTACGGCACTCCACCCTCACCATTCCCAACACCCATTGTCTCGCCAGATTTACAAACTTGCTCTCTGTTCCACACCCTCATGACCCTCTGAGTGAAGAGGTTTCCCCTCATGTTCCCCCTAAACTTTTCACATTTCACCTTTAACCCATGACCTCTAGTTGTAGGCCCACTCAATCTCAGTGGAAAAAGCCTGTTACATTTACCCTATCTATACTCCTCATAATTTTGTATACCTCCATCAAATCTCCTCTCAATCTTCTACGTTCCAAGGAATAAAGCCCTAACCTATTCATTCTTTCCTCATAGCGCATCTACAAGAAAGTAGCATCCATCATCAAAGATGCCCATCACCCAAGTAATATGATCTTATCACTGCTGTCATTGGGAAGGAGGTACAGGAGCCTTACATCCCATGTCACCAGGTTCAGAATCAGTTCTTCTGCTTCAACCATCAGGCTCTCGAACCAATATGGATGACTACACTCACCTCAACACTGAACTGATTCCACAAACTATGGACTCATTTTCAAAGACTCCACAACTCATGTTCTCCGGTTTTTACTTAATTTTTGGCCGGTTTGACTTCTTTTGAACACTGCTTGTCAATCTGTGTGTAGTTTTTCATTGATTCTATTGCACGCCTTTGTTTTACTGTGAATGCCTGCAAGAAAATTTATCTCAAGGTAGTAGGTGGTAACAAATACATATTTTGATTTTTAAAAAACTGAATGCTGCACCTTGAACTTTAACATTGAATAGCCGATGGAGTAATAAGTAGTCAGTTGCCAGAGTAACTCATACAAAATGCCGAAGGAATTCAGAAGGCCATGCTGCAGGTATGGGGTGAAATAACCTGCTGACATTTTGGGCTGGGACACTTCATCAGGATCTCAGATTGTCGGGTTTTCAGTTCTTGGCCACAATGTCAACTGTTGATTCATTTCCATAGATACTGCCTGACCTGCTGAGGTCCTCCAGCATTTTGTGTGTGTTACTCTGGATTTCCAGCATCTGGAGAATCTCTTGGCTTTTTAGTTACTTGCCAGTTTTTGGTATATGTTTTAAAAATGTGGATGCATGATGCATATTATCTTATATATTTTCTGATAAAGCTGTGAAGTCTTCAGTTCAATTCTGCAACTGAAATTAGTTAATTCTGACAGTCCAAATCTCAGCAGTGAATTGGACCATCAGCATGACTTTGCGCTTAAATTCCTAGTCAGACCCACAATCTGATTCTGAGCCAAGAGTGCTGCAGGAGTTATAACAACCTGTAGCATGCTTGAAATGAGGGAGGAATTTTATCTAAAGATAGTGGAGTTTGAGCTCAATCATGTGAAGGGCAGGGTTAAATTCATGAATCCTTTTAATGCATCTGAAAGGTGAATCCGATTAACCTCTCAATGTTAACTGCAGGGAGACTGATCCGCGAGCCGAAGGAGTAATGCAGAGATATATTCACGCACAGAGAACTGACTTTAACATTTTAAAAACTGCATGCGAAAGTGTAAGTATTTAATTTGTCCCCCCACACCATCACCCCTTGGGGCAGCTTGGTGACTGTCTGCAGGGTCCAGGCACCAAATGAAGGTTCTATTTAGAATCCCACATACTGACCTTTAACCAATTGCTCACTGTGTCGCCACAGTGACAGGATAACTGAGTGCCTTGTGCATCCCCTGGGGTGTCTCCACGGCAGTGAAGGTAGGTCATCCATACCCACCTAAGGTGTTAACAAGCAGCTTTGCAAAATATATGTGGAGTATAAAGGTCCAAAATATATATATATATGGTTTTACAAAATGGAATTGTCATTTAGGTTCAATAGAGTGAGAGGGGAGACATACCAAACAACTTGCTGATTTATGATGTTAAAAGCTTTTACCGAGCTCTGCGCCCAGAGAATTGGCCCCGAAGCTCGGGTCTCTGGCAGTGAACCCACTGCTCCTGATGTTCCGCGTTCTCCTGCAACACCACAGTCAGGGGCACCGGCCTTGAATCAGCCCGCCTCCAGAGCCATGAAAGTCTGGCACCCTGAAGGCGCGCTCATCTTCCAGGCCGCGTCTTTGGGATATCAAAAAGCAGCAGGTTGTGAGGCCCTGAGAACGGGTCCCATTCCCACAAAGAACCAAAGTCAGAGTGTAACTCCAGGTCAGGGTCTTTAAAAGAATCTTGAAAAGGAAAAAAAAGAGACATCAAAGATAGAAATAGAGCTGTTTCTGAAGATACAAGCAAATGAGTTGCCATTTAGTCTCCTTTGGATAGGTTTTTATTTGCTTTCAATACTTAATACTTCAACGTTTTTGAATTCCAAACTTTGTATCAACCTTAAGTCTGAAAATGTTTTTACACAGAGCCCATCTCTTATGTATCCAGTGTGGTCTTTCCACTTAGTGGCCCCATCAGAATTTAATGCTTCCCTCAGTGCTAAATGTGGAAATATGCCAGTCTGCAATATGCCTTTGTGGAGGTTGGGTGGACTACAACTAGAGGTCATGGGTTAAGGGTGAAAGGTGAAAAGTTTAAGGGGAACATGAGAGACAACTACTGTACTTCACCCTGTGAGAGTGTGGAACAAGCTGCCAGCACAGATGAAGTGAAGTTTGGATAGGTACATGGATGGTAGGGGTATAGAGGGCTATGGTCCCGGTGTAGGTCAATAGTAGTAGGCAGTTTAAATGCTTCAGCATGGACTAGATAGGCCGATAGGCCTATTTCTGTGCTGTACTTTTCTATGACTCTGTGACTCCAAAGTATTATATTTCAGCAGGGGTCAAGGTTCCTCAATGGAGGGTGACAGTAATTTTAAATTATCATTTCGGAGGATCTGTCCTGGGTCCAGCAAGTTTGACATGTCGATTCAGCATGTTATCTAAAACTCTGACGAACTTCTATAGATGTGCGATGGGGAGTGTCTGAGCTGGTTGCATCACGGCTTTGCATAGAAACGCCATTGCCCTTGAATGGTAAAGTCTACAAAGGTAATGGATACAGCCCAGTCCATCACGGGAAAAGCCCTTCCACCATTGTGTACATCTAGAGGGAGCACAGCCATAAGAAAGCAATATCAAGCATCAAAGACCCCCACCATCCAGGCCATGCTCTTTTCCCACTGCTGTCGTTGGGAAGGAGGTACAGGAACCTTGGGTACCACATCATCAGCTTCAGATACAGTTATTACCCTACAGCCATCAGGCTCCTGGACCAGCATGGATAACTTCATTCAGCTCAACACTGAACTGATTCAAGAGCCTATGTACTCACTTTCAAGGACTCGACACTCATGTTCTCAGGTTTGCATTTACTTACAGTACTGTGCAAAGCCATAGGCACAGATATATAGCTGAACTGCCTCAGACTTTTCCACTTGCTGTAGTAATTTTATGTATTGCACTGTACTGCTGTTGCAAAATAAAAAATTTCATGACATATCTGAGTGATGGTAAACCTAACTCTGATATGGGTCTCTATTGTGGTCTGAGAATGAGAAGGGGGCAGGGAGAGGGGAATCATGGTTGGGAACACGAAAGGGAGGGGGGAAGCACCAGAGAAACATTCTGTAATGATCAATAAACCAATTGTTTGGAATCAACCAACCTTGTCTGGTGTCTCAGGATCGGGTGTATCTGTGCCCGTGCCACTCCCCTGCACCTGGCACTCCTTCTCTGCAATTAGTCCCACACCGCATCTACGGCACTCCACCCTCACCATTCCCAACACCCATTGTCTCGCCAGATTTACAAACTTGCTCTCTGTTCCACACCCTCATGACCCTCTGAGTGAAGAGGTTTCCCCTCATGTTCCCCCTAAACTTTTCACATTTCACCTTTAACCCATGACCTCTAGTTGTAGTCCCACTCAATCTCAGTGGAAAAAGCCTGCTTGCATTTATCCTATCTATACTCCTCATAATTTTGTATACCTCCATCAAATCTCCTCTCAATCTTCTACGTTCCAAGGAATAAAGCGCTAACCTATTCATTCTTTCCTCATAGCGCATCTACAAGAAAGTAGCATCCATCATCAAAGATCCCCATCACCCAAGTAATACGATCTTATCACTGCTGTCATTGGGAAGGAGGTACAGGAGCCTTACGTCCCATGTCACCAGGTTCAGAAACAGTTCTTATGCTTCAACCATCAGGCTCCCGAACCAATATGGATGACTACACTCACCTCAACACTGAACTGATTCCACAAACTATGGACTCACTTTCAAAGACTCCACAACTCATGTTCTCCGGTTTTTACTTAAATTTTGGCCGGTTTGACTTCTTTTGAACACTGCTTGTCAATCTGTGTGTAGTTTTTCATTGATTCTATTGCACGCCTTTGTTTTACTGTGAATGCCTGCAAGAAAATTTATCTCAAGGTAGTAGGTGGTAACGAATACATATTTTGATTTTTAAAAAACGGAATGCTGCACTTTGAACTTTAACATTGAATAGCCGATGGAGTAATAAGTAGTCAGTTGCCAGAGTAACTCATACAAAATGCCGAAGGAATTCAGAAGACCATGCTGCAGGTATGGGGTGAAATAACCTGCTGACATTTTGGGCTGGGACACTTCATCAGGATCTCAGATTGTCGGGATTTCAGTTCTTGGCCACAATGTCAACTGTTGATTCATTTCCATAGATACTGCCTGACCTGCTGAGGTCCTCGAGCATTTTGTGTGTGTTACTCTGGATTTCCAGCATCTGGAGAATCTCTTGGCTTTTTAGTTACTTGCCAGTTTTTGGTATATGTTTTAAAAATGTGGATGCATGATGCATATTATCTTATATATTTTCTGATAAAGCTGTGAAGTCTTCAGTTCAATTCTGCAACTGAAATTAGTTAATTCTGACAGTCCAAATCTCAGCAGTGAATTGGACTATCAGCATGACTTTGCGCTTAAATTCCTAGTCAGACCCACAATCTGATTCTGAGCCAAGAGTGCTGCAGGAGTTATAACAACCTGTAGCATGCTTGAAATGAGGGAGGAATTTTATCTAAAGATAGTGGAGTTTGAGCTCAATCATGTGAAGGGCAGGGTTAAATTCATGAATCCTTTTAATGCATCTGAAAGGTGAATCCGATTAACCTCTCAATGTTAACTGCAGGGAGACTGATCCGCGAGCCGAAGGAGTAATGCAGAGATATATTCACGCACAGAGAACTGACTTTAACATTTTAAAAACTGCATGCGAAAGTGTAAGTATTTAATTTGTCCCCCCACACCATCACCCCTTGGGGCAGCTTGGTGACTGTCTGCAGGGTCCAGGCACCAAATGAAGGTTCTATTTAGAATCCCACATACTGACCTTTAACCAATTGCTCACTGTGTCGCCACAGTGACAGGATAACTGAGTGCCTTGTGCATCCCCTGGGGTGTCTCCACGGCAGTGAAGGTAGGTCATCCATACCCACCTAAGGTGTTAACAAGCAGCTTTGCAAAATATATGTGGAGTATAAAGGTCCAAAATATATATATATGGTTTTACAAAATGGAATTGTCATTTAGGTTCAATAGAGTGAGAGGGGAGACATACCAAACAACTTGCTGATTTATGATGTTAAAAGCTTTTACCGAGCTCTGCACCCAGAGAATTGGCCCCGAAGCTCGGGTCTCTGGCAGTGAACCCACTGCTCCTGATGTTCCGCGTTCTCCCGCAACACCACAGTCAGGGGCACCGGCCTTGAATCAGCCCGCCTCCAGAGCCATGAAAGTCTGGCACCCTGAAGGCGCGCTCATCTTCCAGGCCGCGTCTTTGGGATATCAAAAAGCAGCAGGTTGTGAGGCCCTGAGAACGGGTCCCATTCCCACAAAGAACCAAAGTCAGAGTGTAACTCCAGGTCAGGGTCTTTAAAAGAATCTTGAAAAGGAAAAAAAAGAGACATCAAAGACAGAAATAGAGCTGTTTCTGAAGATACAAGCAAATGAGTTGCCATTTAGTCTCCTTTGGATAGGTTTTTATTTGCTTTCAATACTTAATACTTCAACGTTTTTGAATTCCAAACTTTGTATCAACCTTAAGTCTGAAAATGTTTTTACACAGAGCCCATCTCTTATGTATCCAGTGTGGTCTTTCCACTTAGTGGCCCCATCAGAATTTAATGCTTCCCTCAGTGCTAAATGTGGAAATATGCCAGTCTGCAATATGCCTTTGTGGAGGTTGGGTGGACTACAACTAGAGGTCATGGGTTAAGGGTGAAAGGTGAAAAGTTTAAGGGGAACATGAGAGACAACTACTGTACTTCACCCTGTGAGAGTGTGGAACAAGCTGCCAGCACAGATGAAGTGAAGTTTGGATAGGTACATGGATGGTAGGGGTATAGAGGGCTATGGTCGCGGTGTAGGTCAATAGTAGTAGGCAGTTTAAATGCTTCAGCATGGACTAGATAGGCCGATAGGCCTATTTCTGTGCTGTACTTTTCTATGACTCTGTGACTCCGAAGTATTATATTTCAGCAGGGGTCAATGTTCCTCAATGGAGGGTGACAGTAATTTTAAATTATCATTTCGGAGGATCTGTCCTGGGTCCAGCAAGTTTGACATGTCGATTCAGCATGTTATCTAAAACTCTGACGAACTTCTATAGATGTGCGATGGGGAGTGTCTGCGCTGGTTGCATCACGGCTTTGCATAGAAACGCCATTGCCCTTGAATGGTAAAGTCTACAAAGGTAATGGATACAGCCCAGTCCATCACGGGAAAAGCCCTTCCACCGTTGTGTACATCTAGAGGGAGCACAGCCATAAGAAAGCAATATCAAGCATCAAAGACCCCCACCATCCAGGCCATGCTCTTTTCCCACTGCTGTCGTTGGGAAGGAGGTACAGGAACCTTGGGTACCACATCATCAGCTTCAGATACAGTTATTACCCTACAGCCATCAGGCTCCTGGACCAGCATGGATAACTTCATTCAGCTCAACACTGAACTGATTCAAGAGCCTATGTACTCACTTTCAAGGACTCGACACTCATGTTCTCAGGTTTGCATTTACTTACAGTACTGTGCAAAGCCATAGGCACAGATATATAGCTGAACTGCCTCAGACTTTTCCACATGCTGTAGTAATTTTATGTATTGCACTGTACTGCTGCTGCAAAATAAAAAATTTCATGACATATCTGAGTGATGGTAAACCTAACTCTGATATGGGTCTCTATTGTGGTCTGAGAATGAGAAGGGGGCAGGGAGAGGGGAATCATGGTTGGGAACACGAAAGGGAGGGGGGAAGCACCAGAGAAACATTCTGTAATGATCAATAAACCAATTGTTTGGAATCAACCAACCTTGTCTGGTGTCTCAGGATCGGGTGTATCTGTGCCCGTGCCACTCCCCTGCACCTGGCACTCCTTCTCTGCAATTAGTCCCACACCGCATCTACGGCACTCCACCCTCACCATTCCCAACACCCATTGTCTCGCCAGATTTACAAACTTGCTCTCTGTTCCACACCCTCATGACCCTCTGAGTGAAGAGGTTTCCCCTCATGTTCCCCCTAAACTTTTCACATTTCACCTTTAACCCATGACCTCTAGTTGTAGTCCCACTCAATCTCAGTGGAAAAAGCCTGCTTGCATTTATCCTATCTATACTCCTCATAATTTTGTATACCTCCATCAAATCTCCTCTCAATCTTCTACGTTCCAAGGAATAAAGCGCTAACCTATTCATTCTTTCCTCATAGCGCATCTACAAGAAAGTAGCATCCATCATCAAAGATCCCCATCACCCAAGTAATACGATCTTATCACTGCTGTCATTGGGAAGGAGGTACAGGAGCCTTACGTCCCATGTCACCAGGTTCAGAAACAGTTCTTATGCTTCAACCATCAGGCTCCCGAACCAATATGGATGACTACACTCACCTCAACACTGAACTGATTCCACAAACTATGGACTCACTTTCAAAGACTCCACAACTCATGTTCTCCGGTTTTTACTTAAATTTTGGCCGGTTTGACTTCTTTTGAACACTGCTTGTCAATCTGTGTGTAGTTTTTCATTGATTCTATTGCACGCCTTTGTTTTACTGTGAATGCCTGCAAGAAAATTTATCTCAAGGTAGTAGGTGGTAACGAATACATATTTTGATTTTTAAAAAACGGAATGCTGCACTTTGAACTTTAACATTGAATAGCCGATGGAGTAATAAGTAGTCAGTTGCCAGAGTAACTCATACAAAATGCCGAAGGAATTCAGAAGACCATGCTGCAGGTATGGGGTGAAATAACCTGCTGACATTTTGGGCTGGGACACTTCATCAGGATCTCAGATTGTCGGGATTTCAGTTCTTGGCCACAATGTCAACTGTTGATTCATTTCCATAGATACTGCCTGACCTGCTGAGGTCCTCGAGCATTTTGTGTGTGTTACTCTGGATTTCCAGCATCTGGAGAATCTCTTGGCTTTTTAGTTACTTGCCAGTTTTTGGTATATGTTTTAAAAATGTGGATGCATGATGCATATTATCTTATATATTTTCTGATAAAGCTGTGAAGTCTTCAGTTCAATTCTGCAACTGAAATTAGTTAATTCTGACAGTCCAAATCTCAGCAGTGAATTGGACTATCAGCATGACTTTGCGCTTAAATTCCTAGTCAGACCCACAATCTGATTCTGAGCCAAGAGTGCTGCAGGAGTTATAACAACCTGTAGCATGCTTGAAATGAGGGAGGAATTTTATCTAAAGATAGTGGAGTTTGAGCTCAATCATGTGAAGGGCAGGGTTAAATTCATGAATCCTTTTAATGCATCTGAAAGGTGAATCCGATTAACCTCTCAATGTTAACTGCAGGGAGACTGATCCGCGAGCCGAAGGAGTAATGCAGAGATATATTCACGCACAGAGAACTGACTTTAACATTTTAAAAACTGCATGCGAAAGTGTAAGTATTTAATTTGTCCCCCCACACCATCACCCCTTGGGGCAGCTTGGTGACTGTCTGCAGGGTCCAGGCACCAAATGAAGGTTCTATTTAGAATCCCACATACTGACCTTTAACCAATTGCTCACTGTGTCGCCACAGTGACAGGATAACTGAGTGCCTTGTGCATCCCCTGGGGTGTCTCCACGGCAGTGAAGGTAGGTCATCCATACCCACCTAAGGTGTTAACAAGCAGCTTTGCAAAATATATGTGGAGTATAAAGGTCCAAAATATATATATATGGTTTTACAAAATGGAATTGTCATTTAGGTTCAATAGAGTGAGAGGGGAGACATACCAAACAACTTGCTGATTTATGATGTTAAAAGCTTTTACCGAGCTCTGCACCCAGAGAATTGGCCCCGAAGCTCGGGTCTCTGGCAGTGAACCCACTGCTCCTGATGTTCCGCGTTCTCCCGCAACACCACAGTCAGGGGCACCGGCCTTGAATCAGCCCGCCTCCAGAGCCATGAAAGTCTGGCACCCTGAAGGCGCGCTCATCTTCCAGGCCGCGTCTTTGGGATATCAAAAAGCAGCAGGTTGTGAGGCCCTGAGAACGGGTCCCATTCCCACAAAGAACCAAAGTCAGAGTGTAACTCCAGGTCAGGGTCTTTAAAAGAATCTTGAAAAGGAAAAAAAAGAGACATCAAAGACAGAAATAGAGCTGTTTCTGAAGATACAAGCAAATGAGTTGCCATTTAGTCTCCTTTGGATAGGTTTTTATTTGCTTTCAATACTTAATACTTCAACGTTTTTGAATTCCAAACTTTGTATCAACCTTAAGTCTGAAAATGTTTTTACACAGAGCCCATCTCTTATGTATCCAGTGTGGTCTTTCCACTTAGTGGCCCCATCAGAATTTAATGCTTCCCTCAGTGCTAAATGTGGAAATATGCCAGTCTGCAATATGCCTTTGTGGAGGTTGGGTGGACTACAACTAGAGGTCATGGGTTAAGGGTGAAAGGTGAAAAGTTTAAGGGGAACATGAGAGACAACTACTGTACTTCACCCTGTGAGAGTGTGGAACAAGCTGCCAGCACAGATGAAGTGAAGTTTGGATAGGTACATGGATGGTAGGGGTATAGAGGGCTATGGTCCCGGTGTAGGTCAATAGTAGTAGGCAGTTTAAATGCTTCAGCATGGACTAGATAGGCCGATAGGCCTATTTCTGTGCTGTACTTTTCTATGACTCTGTGACTCCGAAGTATTATATTTCAGCAGGGGTCAATGTTCCTCAATGGAGGGTGACAGTAATTTTAAATTATCATTTCGGAGGATCTGTCCTGGGTCCAGCAAGTTTGACATGTCGATTCAGCATGTTATCTAAAACTCTGACGAACTTCTATAGATGTGCGATGGGGAGTGTCTGCGCTGGTTGCATCACGGCTTTGCATAGAAACGCCATTGCCCTTGAATGGTAAAGTCTACAAAGGTAATGGATACAGCCCAGTCCATCACGGGAAAAGCCCTTCCACCGTTGTGTACATCTAGAGGGAGCACAGCCATAAGAAAGCAATATCAAGCATCAAAGACCCCCACCATCCAGGCCATGCTCTTTTCCCACTGCTGTCGTTGGGAAGGAGGTACAGGAACCTTGGGTACCACATCATCAGCTTCAGATACAGTTATTACCCTACAGCCATCAGGCTCCTGGACCAGCATGGATAACTTCATTCAGCTCAACACTGAACTGATTCAAGAGCCTATGTACTCACTTTCAAGGACTCGACACTCATGTTCTCAGGTTTGCATTTACTTACAGTACTGTGCAAAGCCATAGGCACAGATATATAGCTGAACTGCCTCAGACTTTTCCACATGCTGTAGTAATTTTATGTATTGCACTGTACTGCTGCTGCAAAATAAAAAATTTCATGACATATCTGAGTGATGGTAAACCTAACTCTGATATGGGTCTCTATTGTGGTCTGAGAATGAGAAGGGGCCAGGGAGAGGGGAATCATGGTTGGGAACGCGAAAGGGAGGGGGGAAGCACCAGAGAAACATTCTGTAATGATCAATAAACCAATTGTTTGGAATCAACCAACCTTGTCTGGTGTCTCAGGATCGGGTGTATCTGTGCCCGTGCCACTCCCCTGCACCTGGCACTCCTTCTCTGCAACTAGTCCCACACCGCATCTACGGCACTCCACCCTCACCATTCCCAACACCCATTGTCTCGCCAGATTTACAAACTTGCTCTCTGTTCCACATTGACAAATACAGTACCGTGTAAAAGTCTTAGGCACCCGAGCTATGTATATATGTGTCTAAGACTTTTGCAAAGTACTGTATGAATTTATTATTTGCTTTTTGTATTTGCATTATTTGTCTTCTTATGAACATTGGCTGTCTGTCAGTCTTTGTCTGTAGTTTTACATTGATTCTATAGTATTTCATTTTCTACTGTAAATGGCTGCAAGAAAATGAATCTCAGTCGTATATGGTGATATATACTTACTTATTACGTAATAAATTTACCTTTGGGACCCTGATACTTTGTTTTGCACCATGCTGGATTCAGAAGAACACAATTATACAGAACACGTTTAAGTTATGGAGAAATTGTGGAGAGGTTCTGAAATGGTCGGGGACCAGGAAAGATTGATCAATGTAAGGCTGAGAGGCTGGAAAAGGCTATTTTCAATAATGATGTTTGAGATAGATAGCTGCAATGGATGAATATTTGAAATACTAGGCTGTAATGAGCCTGTTTGGAAGATTTGATGTTTGCTCAACAAACTTGCATTGAGTGTTATTGGAACAACGTAGGAGGCCGAGAATTGAGTGGAAGCTAGATGATAATTAAAGTGATAGGCAACTGGGAAACTCAGCCTGCTCAACCTTAGGATCAATATTATCAATATCCTGAAAGGTGGTAACAGGCGGTGATTTAATTCAGTTTCAATAGTTACAATGACATGGTTTGCTTTTGTACTTGGGTTGATAATGCTTCCTCTGAATTGCATATCTACAGTGGGAGACACCTCCGGAAGTTCAAATACCTTGGCTGGAACACCCTCCTGAACTTATATAATGGTACAAATTTCTTAAACCCATAGTTGGTGCAGGACAATTAACACAATCTCATTGTCTTTACGATTGGGTGATGCATATGCAATTTATTTGTCTGTGGAACAGCCTGTGTTAGTAACTTTGATTTACTGTTTGCAATTTACAATTAAAAATAGAAGACTAATTGCAAGTTTCCTGAGCTTATTTACATTTACGATAAGAGGTGCAGTCCTGTTCTGTTGTTATATACCCCCAGGGTTCATTTTTTCTGTGAACTGTCACTTTAAAATGCCACAAGAATAAGACTGACTTTTAGACACTGTTGGATTTCTACTGATTACAAAGGTGCTTGGTTACTACGGTGACAGAAGTGGAGTTATTTGATGGACAATGAATGTTTACGGTTTCTTGCAGCTTGTTTTAAATATGCAAGGACACACAGATACACACAGTCAGAGTCAAGATGGATTCGGTCAATGGAAGACAACAGTGAGTCAGTTGCTGGTTTAAACTTTCAGTAGCCCAAAGGGGTGAGTTGAGATCGATCCAGAGTATTGATAAATGACTCTCACAAGTGCTGCAACTAGAAGAAGTTTGCAGAGAGAGGAGAGGAGAGGAAGGTTTGAAACAGAAGAAACCTAGTGACAAAGAGATCACTGTTTGGACTCTCTCTCCAAGTGGCCCGTAAGGGTGAATTTGATTCCATTCGAATACTAAAGTATGATTGTCACATAGTTAATCCACAAGAGTGGGTTCTCTGGTGAGGCGAAAACCTTTGTGAATACCACATGTGTGTTTACCCTTTGGGTGTGGTAGTTCACTGAAGAAAGGCACCCCTGGGGCAAATCACTGTTGGAGTTATTTTGTATGTCATGGAACTAGATAAGTTGCTATTACACAACACACACAAAATGCTGGTGGAACACAGCAGGTCAGGCAGCATCTATAGGGGGAAGCCCTGTTGACGTTTCAGGCCGAGACCCTTCGTCAGGAATGACGGGTCTCGGCCCGAAACATCAACAGCGCTTCTCACTATAGATGCTGCCTGACCTGCTGCGTTCCATCAGCATTTTGTGTGTGTCGCTTGAATTTCCAGCATCTGCAGATTTCCTTGTGTTTGCAAAGTGGCTATCATGTTGTGTGTGATTGGGGTAACCTTGTGGAGTCTACCAGTGTGTCAACCCTTGTCTGGGTCGCGGTTCCCTTGAAGATGGTCCCCTTTGTGATAAGCTACTGTTGGTGATGCTTAGTGTGAGGATTTGGAGGACAACAGGAAGATCGACAAGACCTGTTTGTTTGGATTACAAATATCTCTGTCACTTCAACTTCCGTGGATTGAACTGAACTGAACTTTCTTAAATACCATCATAAGACTGTAACTCTTGCCATCTGAGCTTGAATAAGTTTGGGAACTTTATTTTTACACACATATATATGTATAACATTGCTAACTTTTGATTTACCTGGTTTAAATTACTATATTAAGTAATACTAATAAATAGAGTTTAACATCAAAAACAGACTCCAGGTGTGTTCTGTTGCTGCTGATAATTTACAGGGTTGAGTGTACGTGACACTGTTTAAATGAAAACCTATGTTCACATATACCCCAGGAGACAGGCATATCAGAGTCGATGCATTCCATAGGAGGGTGTCCAAGCTGGAATCAGTGCTGCCCCTAGTGTTCACTTGGCAGAAGACAAGCTGTATTGTGTTCGACTGCAGACTGATGCAACATTCATGCACTCAGGATCTTGGGACTATATTTTTTTGCATGACTCTATTTTACTGGTATTTTAAATGTGCTTGCTTTCTCATATGTGCTATATATGCTTGTGTTGTGTACGAATGTTGGTACTGTGTTTTGCACCTTGGCACCAGGGTAACGCTGTTTCATTTGGCTGTTATTCATTGGTATTCATGTATGGTTGAATGACAATTAAACTTGAACTTGAACTTGATAACTCCAAAATACTCCCTAACAGACATTACAGTTATACAGACTTTATAAAATAAATTGGGATTTTTTTATATTGACACACGCACCAAGATACAGTGGCAAACTTGCTTTGCCCACTGTGCACAGAGATAATTTCTTTACAACAGTGCCGTGAGGTAGTTGAAGATGAAACAAGAACAGAATGCAAAATAAATTACACAGAGAATTGAAGGTAGGTAAGCAGTAAGGAGCAAGGCCACAAGGTAGATTGTGAGGTCAAGAGTTTATCTTATTGCACTAGGGAACCATTCAGTAGTGTTATAACAGAGAGAGAAGCTGCCCTGTATCTGTTGGTATCTGCTTTCCAGCTTTCATATCTTCTGCCCAAAGGGACAAGGCAGAAGTGAGACTATCTGAGGTGGGGAGTATCTTTGATTAAACTGACTGCTTTTTCTGAGCATAGACAGATCCACAACTCTCTGCAGTTTCTTGCGAATATGGCAGAGCAGTTGCCATATTAAGTCATGATATATCAGGCATTCCTTTCCAAGAATCAGAGATGCCCTTGTCCTCCACCAGTGATGCTGCCCTCATCCATTTCCTGGATAACCCCATCTTCCTGCCGCCTTAACAAGGATAGATTGCTTCTTGTTCTCAGCTACCACCTCATGAACCTTTGCAATCAACATGTCATTCTCCACAACTTTTGCCATCTTCAATAGGATTCTACCACCAAGCACACCTTTACCTCACCCCTTCACTCTCTGCTTTCTGCAGGGATCGCTCCCTCCATGTTTTGCTTGTCCATTTGTTCCACCCCCACTAATCTCCCTGCTAGCACAAACCTCTGCAAGCAACTGAAATACTACATCTGCCCATTTACCTCCTCCCTCACCTCCATTCAGGGCCCCACACAGCCCTTCCAGGTGAGGCAAAACGTCACCTGTGAATCTGATGGGGTCGACTATTGTATCCAGTGCTCCTGATGTGTCGTCCTTTACATTGGTAGGATCTGATGTAAATTGAGGGGACGCTTTGTCGAACACCTCCACTCTATCTGTCCAGAGCAAAATTTCCACAATTCCTTTCTCATTTCCTATTCTAACATGTCAGTCCATGACTTTTTCTTTTACTACAACGATGTCACTCTCAGGGTGCAGGAGCAACACCTCATATTCTGTCTGGGTGGCCTTCAACCTGATAGCATGAACATTGATTTCTCTGGTAATTTTTCCCCTTCCCCCTGCTTCTATTTTCCACTCTGGTCTCTTACCTCTTCTCCTCAGCTGCCTCTCACCTCCCCCAGTGCCCCTCCTTCTTCCCTCTCTCAATACAGAAATCGTAGACTCCTCTATCAGGTCACCTCTCATCCTCCATCGCTCCAACGAGGAAAGGCCAAGTTCACTCAACCTTTAATCATAAGGTACGCCCTCCAATCCAGGCAACATCCTTGTAAATCTCCTCTGCACTCTCTCTATAGTATCCACATCCTTCCTGTAGTGAGGTGACCAGAACTGAACACAGTACTCCAGATGGGATCTGACCAAGGACTTATGTTTATAAACCAAGATAGGATGCTTTGTATGAAGCATTGATAAAATTGGTGAGTGTCAAAGTAAGCATGCCAAAATGGTTTTGCCTCCTGAGGAAGTAGAGGTCCTGGGTGAGCTTTCCTGGCCATGACAACTATGTGGTAGGACTAACCCTGACTGTTAGTGATTTTCTCCCTTAGGAACTTAAAGCTCTCAACTGTTGAGGTAAGCAGGAGTATGAGCACCACCTGCTTCCTCAATTCAATGACCAACTCTTTTGTTTTGCAAACAGTGAAGATTTTTGATGTGACACCATGTCACTAGGCTCTTTATCTCCTTCATATACTGACTCATCATTATTTGAGATGTGGTCCACTATGGTGGTATCGTATGCAAACTTGTTAGAGCAGCATCTGGCCGCACAGTCATGAACGTATAAGGAGTAGAGTAGTGGGTTGTCTATCCTTACTGACTGTGGTCTGTTGTTCAGGAAGTCAATGATCCAGTTGCAAAGGGAGATGCTGAGTCACAGGTTGAGGAATTTAGAGATGAGATTGTGTAGAATTATAGCCAATAAACAGGTCTAATGTAAACCAGCCTCTCCTCCATGGACATGAGAACATCTGCAAATGTTGGAAATCCAAAGCAATGCACACAAAATGCTGGAGGAGCTTAGCAGGTCAGTCAGCATCTCTGGAAAGGAATAGACAGTTGACATTTTGGGCTGAGACTCTTCTTCAGGACTTCTCCATAGGCACTCTACACTTCTCACTGCCTCAGTGAAACAGGCAACATAATCAATGACCCCACCCAACTATTCTCTATTCTCCACTCTCCCATTGGGCAGAAGAAACACAAGACTGAAAGGTAACACCAACAAGCTCAAGGACAGCTTCTGTTCCACAGTTAAAAATCTACTAAATGGACCTAAGATGGAGCTCACAATCTGCCTTGTAGTGACCTTACCGCCCGCTTGCACTACACCTTCTCTGGGACTGTGACACTTTATTCGGCATGCTCTTATTGCTTTCCCTTTTACAATAATATGCTTTGTCATGAGACATTTATCAACTGTACACAAAGGTTCTCTACTATACCTCAGTACATGTGACAACAATAAACCAGTTGACCAATTTGATGGCGGAGTGGAGATACATCTCTATCAAAGGAGGAGCAAGATGGTTCTTCTCTCCACTAGTCTTTAGGTCACCTTTGGGCAAGGTGTAGCACCTGCTCAGCAACCCCCCCCCACCCCCCACATCTAATCAGGGTCATGTGAAGCCATGGGAGCAGATGTTGGATGGTCATATGAACAGCTGGTGCATATCACAAGTCCTGGTTTTGCGATCATTGATGCCAGTCAGACAATCTCTGAAGAGTATTGATAATGGTTGGGGTCACCCGTCTTGTAAAGACACTGCCCAGAATAAGGCAATGGCAAACCACATCTGGAGAAAAATTTGCCAAGAGCAATCATCGTCATGGGATAATGTTTACCCACATCATATGAGATGGCACAAAATTATGATGATGACCAATTTGGTTCCTGACCATATCTAGTGACTTGGGTGCTTTGGGCACAGAAGATCCTCTCTCTAATTCCTATCACACCACTGGCGTTTAGGGAAGCAATGAAGGTCCTCCATCTCTGGCGGTATTCCGGGCTTCCTATATCATGTCAGTAGCTTGGTTTTCACTACTGTCAGTCATACAAGTTCCAGGTGGAGACTCAGGAATACCGTCACACTCAGATGTAGAAGGATTCTTCATTGCTGTTTCCGTAACAGTTTTGTTTTACCAGTCAGGGTTGTTAGACCTGATCTGAACCCCCAAACCTGAGGGATTGGTGGACCACTCTTAGTCTGGTCTCTGCCCTTTGACCTGTTTGGCATGGCCTACCAAGAGCCAAAGCATAAAGCCCTGACTCCAGACAACGTACAATAGCTCTCTGGGTTATTCTGGCACTCAAGCCTCCAAATCACAAGCACATGATTAGAGTGTTGCATAGGATCAATGTGCACTCAGAGCACATTTGGCAGTGATGCTGTGTAGTTATTACTCTTCCCAATTCTAACATAATTCCACAGAGAAATATACTAATCTGTTTTTCACAGCAAACCCCTGAATGTTTGAACACTGCGGGTTCTGCATGTTCTCACTCACTACTGCAGATATTCCTTGTATAGACATCAGGCTTCTCACTAGCAGATGGAATGGGACTTTTATTTTAATGACAGAACCAATATTCTCAAATTCAATTTGTTCCTGGCAAATCTTATTAAGGATTACACTCAATCAAATTCAACCTTTCTGACACTATATTCTGTTGGAAAATAAACCTAGCAAAGATAGGTTTCCTCATTTACAGCTCACAATCTTCCATGGTCTATTCGTGAATTACCTCTTTTCCAGTAGTACACTCACTGGCCACCCTATGAGGTACACCAGCTCATTAATGCAAATATCTAATCAGCCAATCATGTGGCAGCAACAATGCATATAAGTATGCAAACATGGCCATGAGATTCAGCTGTTGTTCAGACCAAACTTCAGAATAGGGGAAAAATGTGATCTAAGTGACTTTCACAGTGGAATGATTGTTGATGTCTGGTGAGGTGATTTGAATATCTCAGAAGCTGCTAACTTCCTGGGATTTTCACACACAACAATCTCTAGGATTTACAGAGAATGGTGCAAGAAACATAAAACATCCTGTGAGCGACGGTTCTGTGAAGGAAAATGCCTTGTTAATGAGAGGGATCGGAGGAGATTGGCCAGACTGGTTCAAGGTGACAGTAAATCAAATAACCACGCGTTACAACAGTGGTGTGCAGAAGAGCATATCTGAACGTGCAACATATTGCTGGGCAGCCTAGTAAAGGTTAATAATCAAAAATACACACACAGCAGATTTTCTTCTGCACGATATTCATATTAGACTTCCAGGAGAAAATACAAAAAAACTTTTTCTGTTATTATATAGTCAGAAGAACTTTTAAAAATTATGTATCTCATCTTAGAGAACGCTGTTTCAGGTATTTTCTTGACCTATTGATTAATACCAGTGAACATTAAGATTACTTAATTCAAAAACCATATATTCAGCTGTATGAAATACAAAATGAAAAAGCTTTATTTTAGCTGAAGCAGATAATGCTTTCGAACAAAGGGTTTATCTTTAATAAAAGCAACACAAACTGCTTGCTTTATAAAATATGATTTTGTGTGTAATGTAGAAATTGTCAAACAGTACGAAAGGATTGGACATTGCAGACAAAAACAAGTTTTGTGAAGCCAAATCTAAAAAATAATGTAAGAGCTTTAGAACAGGGATAACAGGCAATTCTTCACATCCAGAACTTCCAGTGTTAGGAGAACTATATCACCTCAGGTTATATAATACATTAAGGGCATTCTGATTAAAGGCCATTTACTCAAAGAGGAAACATTGATTGGATTACTTAATCTATTTTGTAAATTATACAAAGTTCAGAGTACATTATCGAAATATGTATAAATGACAGAATCTTGAAATTCATCTCCTTACAGGCAGCCACAAAACAAGAAACCTGAAAGAGCCCATTAAAAAAAAGACTAACAAACACCCAATGCACAGAGGGAGGAAAGAAAAACAGACATAGTGCAAATAATGAAAGCAAGCAACAACATTCAGAATTAAAGTGACTCTCATCACCATGGAGAGTGGAGCAAATGTCGCAGAGCAGCGAGCAGAACTGGCTTGACCCTCACCTCTGGTCCTGACACTCGACCAGCCCAGCATTTAAATTGTCCAAATAACGGGCTGTCCTTCATTCTCGGAATTACATGCTCTACACATCCATCGTTCTCTGACATTCCCTCTATACTTTCCTCCAAACACATTAAAATTATGTCCCCACCTATTAGAGAATTAGGGGTATATGTGAGGGACTGGACTGAGTTAACATCTCTATAATTTTGCGTTATTTTGAAGTGTCTACCAGTCATATGCACATGTTCATCATTCCTATTCGAGAATTTATTATTTTTTTATTGACTCTTGTTTTATTCCATCGGTAATTGGTTGTAATTATGATATTATAGCCATCTCTGACCATGCTCCATTAAAACTTTCTATTAAATTTACGGATACAGCTTCTAGTGCTAGACAATGGCGATTTGATTCTACCTTACTGCAAGATCCGGATTTTATTAAATTTATGAAGGAACAGATCAATTTCTTCTTTTCAACTAATTCCATGATGATATTTCTTGCGGAACACTTTGGGACACTTTTAAAGCATATATATGTGGACAGATTATCTCCTACTCTGTTGGTCTGAGAAAACGCATTAAGAAGGAAACTCTTTTATTGGTTAATAAAATTAAAGAGATGACAAGAAATATTCGATTACTCCTAGTAAGGAGCTTTACAAACAAAGGGTTGAACTTCAAACGGAACATAGTTTATTACTTACATCTTCGATTGAAAATCAATTAATGAAAACCAGATCTGATTTTTATATACATAGTGATAAATCGGGTAAACTGTTAGCTAGTCAATTAAAGAATGCTTTGGTTAAACGTCAATTACTAAGATCCGTCAGCAGAATGGGGATCTGACAGTTAACCATGATGAGATAAACAAATCATTTCAAGATTTTTATACCTCCCTGTATCATTCCAAATTCACTCATGAAATTGAATTTTCCAAAATCATCATCAGATGATCTTTCAATATTAGAAACTCCTATTATGGATGCAGAAATTAAAAGGGTTATTTCCTCTATGAATTCTGGGAAAGCACCAGGTCCAGATGGGTACACAGTAGAATTTTTAAAATGTTTTTCCGCTACTCTTTCTCCTTGGTTATACAGGGTTTTTGAAGAAGTAATTAGATTGGGCAGTCTGCCACAATCTTTTTATAAAGCTTCCATTTCTTTATTGTTGAAGAAAGATAAAGACCCTACTGACTGTGCATCCTATAGACCAATATCTTTATTGAATGTAGATTCCATGATCTTTTCCAAGTTACTGGCATCCAGGCTGGAGAAAGTATTACCCCAAATTATTTCGGAAGATCAAACTGGTTTTATTAAAAATCGCTATTCTTTTTTCAATGTTAGGAGATTATTGAATATTGTTTATACTCCTTCACATAGCACTTCAGAATGTGTCATTTCATTAGATGCGGAGAAAGTATTTGATAGAGTTGAATGGCCATACTTATTTAATGTGCTTGAGAAGTTTAATTTTAGTCCAACATTCATTTCCTGGATTAAACTGATATATCATACTCCAGTAGCCTTGGTGCTTACTAACAATCAAAGATCTCCCTTTTTCCATTTATTTCAGGGTACTAGACAAGGCTGTCCTCTTAGTCCATTATTATTTGATATTGCTTTAGAACCCTTGGCAATTGCTATCAGAGAATCACAGAACATTTTTGGCATTAATCGTGGGACAGATATACATAAGCTATCATGATATGCAGATGATTTATTATTATTTATTTCTGATCCTGAGAAATCCATTGCTGCAGTTATATCATTGTTGGCTCAATTTAGTGATTTTTCCGGGTATAAATTAAATCTTAATAAGAGTGAATTGTTTCCTTTAAATAGACAGGTTCCAATTTATGGAAATTTACCTTTTAAATTAGTTAATCACTCTTTTATTTACTTAGGGATTAAAATCACAAAGAACTATAAGGACTTATTTAAGGTTAATTTTTTACCCTTAATCGATCAGATTAAATGTTTGTTTACTAAATGGTCACCAGTATCTTCATCTCTGATAGGTCAGATTAATGCTATTAAGATGGTTATTTTACCCAAGTTTTTATATATATTTCAAGCAGTACCAATTTTTATTCCAAAATCTTTTTTTTGCTAATGTTGATTCAAAAATTTCCTCATATATATGGCAGAATAAAAATCCTAGATTAGGTAAAAAAAATTTACAGAAGGCAAGGAAGGAAGGTGGATTGGCATTGCCTAATTTTAGATTTTATTATTGGGCAGCTAATATCCGATATTTGATATGTTGGTTAAAAGATTGGGATATATCTTTTAGCCCTCATTGGGTGAATCTGGAAATTAAATCTGTACAAGGATTTGCATTGGGTTCTATTTTAGGGACTTCGCTTCCCTTTGCTCTTTCTAAATTGCCGAAACAAATTGACAACCCGATAGTTAAACATACTTTACGTATATGGTTTCAATTTTGGAAATTTTTTGGGTTGACTCAGTTTGTTTTAAATATTCCTATTGTATCCAATTGCTTTTTTTAGCCTTCTATTATAGACCAAGCTTATTCAGCTTGGAAGACTAAAGGATTACTACGATTTTCTGATTTATTTTTGGATAATTGTTTTATGTCTTTTAAACAATTATCTAATAAATATAATTTGCCTAGATTTCATTTTTTTAGATATTTACAGATTAGGAATTTCTTAAATACTGTACTTCCTACTTTTTCAAATTTTGTGTCTTCAGGTATTTTGGAGAATTTGTTTGAACTAAATCCTTGTCAGAAAGGGCTAATATCAAAACTTTACAATATAATTATGAAGATACGTTCAGAGCCCTTCTATAAGATTAAAAATGATTGGGAAAGAGAACTTAACCTTACTATCCCTATTGAGAATTGGGATAAAATTCTTCAATTAGTTAATACATCATCTATATGTGCTAAACATTCATTAATACAGTTTAAGGTTGTGCATAGGGCTCATATGTCCAAGAATAAATTGCCTCATTTTTATTCCTATATAAATCCTATTTGTGACAGATGTCATTCTGAGATAGCATCTTTAATTCATATGTTCTGGTCGTGTCCACTTTTGAAAAAATATTGGAAAGACATTTTTGATATTATTTCTACAGTTTTGAACATTGATTTACAACCTCATCCTATTACTGCAATTTTTGGTTTACCAATGATGGACTCACACCATTTATCCTCTTCCGCTTGTTGAATGATTGCATTTCTTACTTTAATGGCTAGAAGATCTATTTTGTTGAATTGGAAAGAAATTAATCCTCCTACCATATTTCATTGGTTTTCTCAAACTATGTTATGTCTAAATTTAGAAAAAATTAGAAGTTCTGTATTTAATACTTCTATTAAATTTGAAAAGATATGGAGACCATTTATTCAATATTTTCATATGATGTAATATGACCCTGTTACAAGCCTATTTGTTTTTCCAGTTTCGATTTTATATATGTTGAGAGGATCGGAGTTGACGACACTGATGATTTTGTATTTTTGTGAGATATTATAAACAGCCCTTTTTTTCCATTTTTTCTTTTTCTCTTTTTTCTTTTTTTGCTTTTTTTCCCCCTTATTAGTTATTAGATTATTAGATTAGGTTTTTTGCATAATTTTTTTTTCTTTTTCTTTTTTCTGTTTTTTTTTATATATATTATGATATACCTAGGTTTGCCTTGTTTATTTGTAAATTGTATCGTCCCTGATTTGGGAATACTTATTTATACTGTAACCATTGCTTATGTATTCTTTCATGTTCAGTTGAAATGTGTATGTTTGTAATCCCATTATCTATGTATCAATTTTATTTTGTTGATATTAATAATAATAATAAAAAGATTGAAAAAAGAAAAAAAAGATAAAATTTTCAAGAGGGATAGTAACTGTTTCTCTTTCCGCAGATGGGAGTACCACAGTTGGTTAGACACTGTTACAGCTCGGTCATTTGGAGTTCAGCGTTCAATTGCACCGCCCCCTGTGAGGAGTTTCTACGTTATCCCTATAAATATGTGGGTTTCCTCCAGGTATCCCAGTTTCATCCCATACAACGAAGATACAGCGGTTGCTAGGTTAATTGGTCTTTGTAAATTGGCTAGTGTTAAAACAGATGGGTTGTTGTGTGGTGTGGCTCCTTCATCTGGAATGGCCTGTTCTGCACTGTATCTCTAAGAAATAAAACTGAAGAGGTGCTATCTGACCTGCTAAATCATTCCAGTATTTTGAAGTAGATGTGCAAGATCCTTCATTAATTCTTATACTTTAAAAGCAAATGCTATATGTTCTTGTAAAGGTCCCACATTCCATTTTTTAATGCAGTTACACTGGGGTAGTGGGCTGGAGATGCATCTCTAGCAAAGGAGGTGTAAGGCGCTCGTTCCCTCTGCTAGCCTACAGCTCAGCCTTGAGCAAGGTGTAGCTCCTGCTTAGTCCCCCTGATCAGGGTCACATGAAACCATGGGAGCAGGTAGTCGATGGTCATATTAGCAGCTGGTGCATATCACAAGTCCTGGTTATACAACCATTGACGCCAGGCAGAAAACGTCTGAAGAGTATAGATAATGGCTGAAGTCACCTGCCCTGTAAAGATGCTGCCCAGAAGCAGGCAATGGCAAACCACTTCTGTAGAAAAATTTGCCAAGAACAATCATGGTCATGGAAAGACCATGATCGCAAGCAAGATTTTCCTATGGCATTGTATTTTTTTACAATTACTATTTATTCCTGATGAAGTGTCTTGACCTGAAATGTTGACTGTTTATTCCTTTCCTTACATGCTGCCTGACCTACTGAGTTCCTCCATTGTTCTGTGTGTGTTGCTCTGGATTTCCAGTATCTGCAGAATCTCTGGTGTTTATAGAAACATAGAAAACCTACAGCACAATACAGACCCTTTGGCCCACAAAGTTGTGCTGAATATGTCCCTACCTCAAAAATTACTGCGCTTACCCATAGCCCTCTATTTTACTATGTACCTATCTAAAAGTTTCTTAAAAGACCCTATCGTATCCGCCTCCACCACCGTTGCCGGCAGCCCATTCCACACACTTACCACTCTCTGAGTAGAAAACGTAACCCAACATCTCCTTTGTACCAACTCCCCAGCACTTTAAATGTGTGTCCTCTTGTGGCAACCATTTCAGCCTTGGGAAAAAGCCTCTGACTACCCACACGATCAATGCCTCTCATCATCTTATACACTTCTATCAGGTCACCTCTCATCCTCCGTCGCTCCAAGGAGAAAATGTCGAGTTCACCCAAACTATTCTCATAAAGCATGCTCCCCAATCCAGGCAACATCCTTGGAAATCTCCTCTGCACCCTTTCTATGGTTTCCACATCCTTCCTGTAGTGAGGTGACCAGAACTGAGCACAGTACTCCAAGTGAGGTCTGACCAGGGTCCTATATAACTGCGACATCACCTCTCGGCTCTTAAATTCAATTCCACAATTGATGAAGGCCAATACACCATACGCTTTCTTAACCACAGAGTCAACCTGTGCAGCTGCTTTGAGTGTCCTATGGACTCAGACTCCAAGATCCCTCTGATCCTCCACACTGCCAAGAATCTTATTATTAATACTATACTCTGCCATCATATTTGACCTACCAAAATGAACCACCTCACACTTATCTGGGTTGAACTCCATCTGCCACTTCACAGCCCAGTTTTGCATCCTATCAATGTCCTGCTGTAACCTTTGACAGCCCTCCACACTATCCACAACACCTCCAACCTTTGTGTCATCAGCAAACTTACTAACCCATCCCTCCACTTCCTCATCCAGGTTATTTATAAAAATCACGAAGAGTATGAGTCCCAGAACAGATCCCTGAAGCACTCCACTGGTGACCGACCTCCATACAGAATATGACCCGTCTACAACCACTCTTTGACTTCTGTGGGCAAGCCAGTTCTGGATCCACAAAGCAATGTCCCCTTGGATCCCATGCCTCCTTACTTTCTCAATAAGCCTTGCATGGGTACCTTATCAAATGCCTTGCTGAAATCCATATACACTACATCTACTGCTCTTCCTTCATCAATGTGTTTAGTCACATCCTCAAAAAATTCAATCAGGCTCGTAAAGCATGACCTGCCCTTAACAAAGTCATGCTGAATATTCCTAATCATATTACACCTCTCCAAATGTTCATAAATCCTGCCTCTCAGGATCCTCTCCATCCCCAACTTACCAACCACTGAGGTAAGACTCACTGGTCTATAATTTCCTGGGCTATCTCTACTCCCTTTCTTGAATAAAGGAACAACATCCGCAACCCTCAAATCCTCCTGAACCTCTCCCGTCCCCATTGATAATGCAAAGATCATTGCCAGAGGCTCAGTAATCTTCTCCCTCGCCTCCCACAGTAGCCTGGGGTACATCTCATCCAGTCCCGGCGACTTATCCAACTTGATGCTTTCCAAAAGCTCCAGCACATCCTCTTTCTTAATATCTACATTCTCAAGCTTTTCAGTCTGCTACAAGTCATCACTACAATCACCAAGATCCTTTTCCATGGTGAATACTGAAGTAAAGCATTCATTAAGTACCTCTGCTATTTCCTCCGGTTTCATACACGCTTTCCCACTGTCAAAATTGATAGGTCCTATTCTTTCATGTCTTATCCTCTTGCTCTTCACATACTTGTAGGTTGCCTTGGGGTTTTTCTTAATCTTGTCCACCAAGGCCTTCTCATGACCCCTTCTGGCTCTCCTAATTTCCTTCTTAAGCTCCTTCCTATTAGCCTTATAATCTTCCAGATCTCTAACATGACCTAGCTCTCTGAACATTTTGTAAGCTTTTCTTTTCTTCTTAACTAGATTTATTACAGCCTTTGTACACTACGGTTCCTGTACCCTACCATAAATTCCCTGTCTCATTAGCACATACCTGTGCAGAACTCCACACAAATATCCCCTGAACATTTGCCACATTTCTTCCGTACTTTTCCGAGAACATCTATTTCCAATTTAATCTTCCAATTTCCTGCCTGATAGCCTCATAATTCCCCTTACTCCAATTAAATGCTTTCCTAACTTGTCTGTTCCTATCTCTCTCCAATGCTATTGTAAAAGGGATAGAATTGCGATCACTATCTCCAAAATGCTCTCCCATTGAGAGATCTGACACCTGATCAGGTTCATTTCCCAATACCAAATCAAGTACAGCCTCTCCTCTTGTAGGCTTATTGTGTCAAGAAACCTTCCTGAACACACCTAACAAACTCCACTCCATCTAAACCCCTTGCTCTAGGGAGATGCCAATTGATATTTGGGAAATTAAAATCTCCCACCACGACAACTCTGTTATTATTATACCTTTCCAGATCTGCTTCCCTATCTGCTCCTCAATATCTCTGTTACTAGTGGGCAGCCTACAAAAAACACCCAGAAGAGTTATTGACCCCTTCATGTTCCTAACCTCCACCCACAGAGACTCCACAGACAATCCCTCCATGGCGTCCACCTTTTCTGCAGCTGTGACATCTCTGATCAACAGTGCCACGCCCCCACCTCTTTTGCCTCCCTCCCTGTCCTTTCTGAAACATCTAAACCTGGCCCTTGAAGTAGCCATTCCTGTCCCTGAGCCATCCAAGTCTCTGTAATGGCCACCACATCATATCTCAAAGTACTGATCCATGCTCTCAGCTCATCCGCTTTGTTCACAACACTCTTTGCATTAAAATAGACACATCTCAAACCTTCGGTCTGAGCGCATTCCTTCTCTATCACCTGCCTATCTTCCTTCTTGCATTGTCTGCAAGCTTTCTCTATTTGTGAGCCAGTCTCTTCAGTTTGGTTCCCACCCCCCCAACAATTCTAGTTTAAACTTTTGTCACATTTTTACATTTCTTTTCTCCATTGTACACAGAGGTACTAATTGATCTTTGCCTCACTGACTTCTCCAGGGTGAATTAATCATTACTGAATGATTTTCCCAATTAGGAATTGGTAGAATGGCAGACATGGTTAGAGTGCACTAATCAAGAAATCAGAGACTCCCATTAATTTAATTGCATAGGTTATAAATATCTTAATTGTACAACCTCATGATTTTCTTAATAGCTTCCAATTTAGGTAATCAGCACTAGTAAATGTATTTGACTAAATAACTTTCAGCGGACCCTTCCGGATCAATCAGCAACGTACGTGAAGTATTGTTGCTTCAACGATCTAAGACAAACAGGTGAATCACAAACTGGGAATTAAAATGGCTGGCTCTCAGTCTGGATAGCTTAATTTTTTAAATCAAATTTAAGGCCAGTATGTCTGTTGATCAGAATTTTTCCCATTGAAGCTCACATCAGCTAAAAAACATAAGACATAGGAGCAGAGTTATGCCACTTGGCCCTATGAGTTTGCACCACCTTCCTTCATAGCTGATTTATTCTCCCTCTCAACCTCATTCTCCTACTTTCTCCCCATAACCTTTGACACCCTTGCTAATCAAGAATCTATCAAGCTCTGTTTTAAACGTACCCAATGAGTTGGCCTCAACTGCGTGCTGTGGCAATGGAATTGAGTTTAGGAGCCGAGAGGTAATGTTGTAGCGATATAGGACCCTGGTCAGACCCCACTGGGAGTAGTGTGTTCAATTCTGGTCACCTCACCACAGGAAGGATGTGGAAACCATAGAAAGGGTGCAGATGAGATATACAAGGATGTTGCCTGCATTAGGGAGCATGCCTTATGAAAACAGGTTGAGTGAACTCGGCCTTTTCTCCTTGAAGCGATGGAGGATGAGAGGTGACCTGATAGAGGTGTATAAGATGATGAGAGGGATTGATCATGTGGATAGTCAGAGGCTTTTTCCCAGGGCTGAAATGGTTGCCACAAAAGGGCATAGTTTTAAGGTGCTGGGGGAGTTGGTACAGAGGAGATGTCAGGGGTAAGTTTTTTTTACTCAGAGAGTGGTGAGTGCATGGAATGGGCTGCCGGCAACAGTGGTGGAGGCGGATATGATAGGGTCTTTTAAGAGACTTTTGGATAGGTACATAGAGCTTAGAAAAATAGAGGGCTATGGGTAACCCTAGTAATTTCTAAGGTAGGGACATGTTCAGCACAGCTTTGTGGGCTGAAGGGTCTGTATTGTGCAGTACGTTTTCTATGTTTTCTATGAATTCTCAAGATTCCCTACCTTCTGGGTTAAGAAATTTCTCCTCATCTCTGTTCTAAAATGTTGTCCCTCTATTCTGAGGTTGCACCCTCTAATTCTCAGCTTTTCCACTATGGTAATCATGCTCTGTATATCCACTTTATCCAGGTCTTTCAATATTCAAAAGGTATTCAACGAGATCTCCAGTGCGTACAGATTCAGAGCCATCAAATGCTCTCCGTGCATTAACCCTTTCATTTTCAAACTCATTCTCATGAACCTCCTCTGGACCCTCTCCACTGTCAACTCATCTTTCCTTCGATAAAGGTCCCAAAACTGTTCACAATACTCCAATGCCTTATAAAGCCCCAGCATTACATCCTTGCTTTTATACTTTAGTCCTCTTGAAATGAATACTAACATTACATTTGCCTTCCTTACCATTGACTCAATCTGAAAGTCAACCTTTAGGGAATTCTATACAAGGACTCCCAAGACTCTTTGCACTTCTGAATTTTGAATTTGCTCCTCATTTAGAAAATAGTCTACACCATTATTCCTTCTGCCAAAGTGCATGACTATACACATCCCTACACTATATTCCATTTGCCACTTCTTTGCCCATTCTCCCAATCTGTCTAAGTCCTTCTGCAGACTCCCTGCTTCCTCAACATTGCCTGTCTCTTCACCTATCTTCGTACCGTACACAAACTGGACTAAAAAGCCTTCAATTCTGTCATCCAGATCATTAATAAATAACATAAAAAGCCCTCCACTGTAGAACACTAGTACTCACTGGCATCCAACCACAAAAGGCTCTCTTTATTCCAAATCTTTGCTTCCTGCCAGTCAACCAATCTTCTATTCATGTTTGTATCTTTCTTGTAATATGTGGATTTTAATGTTGTTTATCAGCCTCGTGTGTGGTAAACTCAAAACTCTTGTGAAAATCCAAGTAAACAACATCCACTGACTCTCATTTGTATCCTGCCTGTTATTTCCTCAAAGAATTCTAACAGATCTGGCAAGCAATATTTCCTCTTAAGAAACCATCCTAGTATGACAAATACAGTAAATGTCCAGTTAAGATTAGTGCAATATAATTTTTTACATCAATTATATATTACACCACAAAAAATAAATAAATAAAATCCAAATTTATCTGATCAGTGTTTCTGATGTAACCAAGAAATCGGTACTTTTTTACATTCTACTTGGTCTTGTTCTAAAATTCAAACTTTTTGGACAAATTTAAGAGTTTTATTGGAACACAACTTCCACATAAACCAATATTATTTTTATTAGGTGATATTGAAGGGATAAAATCGAAACCCAAATTGAATAAATATCAGAAAGAATTCATAAAAATTGCACTGGCAGTAGCCAAAAAGGCTATTGCAGTTACTTGGAAATCGGATGCATACTTAAGTATAGATCGTTGGAAGAATGAAATTTCCAGCTGTATTCCCTTTGAAAAAATTACTTATAATTTAAGAGATAAATATGAAACATTTTTGAAAATTTGGTGCCCTTATTTACAAAAGACAGGATTAAATATATAGGTGCTCTGAAGATAAAATAATTGGTTATTTGGGGAAATAAATAAATATATATACTAAAGTTATTACGAACTCCGTGGAGCATGTGGGGATCTTCCAATATCCAGGCAGTCTTTCTTTCTTTCTTTTTTTTCCCTTTTTTTTTCTATAGGGATGTTAGGGGGGAGGGGCTAAGGGGAGGGGGAAGGGTATATTTTTTTTCTTCTTTCTGTAATTATTTGAAAATTCAATATAAAACATTTAAAAAAAAGAAACCATCCTGACTCTGGACTATTTTATCGTGTACCCAAGTATCCCAAGAAAACATCCTTAATAATGGGCTCCAACATCTTGCTGACCACCGAAGTCAGACTAACCGGCCTATAATTTCCTGTATTGTGTTTCCCTCTTGGTGTGCAGTGACACTTGCGATTTTCCAGTCTTTTGGAACTATTCCAGAATCTAGTGATTCTTGAAAAAGCACTTTCAATGCCTCTACAATCTCTTCAATTACCTCCTTCAAAACCCTGGGTTGTAGTCCATCCAGACTTACCGAGCTTCATACTTTCCAATTTCCTAAGCATCTTCTTCTTAATACGAGCATCAACACTCACTTCTGCCGCCTGATAGTCTCGAACTTCTGGTATACTGCTCGTGTCTTCCACAGTGAAGACCGATGTAAAATATTTACTATGTTCATCTGCCATTTCTTTGCCCCCCCCCCCCCCCAATACCTCAGCAGTGTCATTTTCCAGTGGTCCAATATCTTCTCTCACCTCTCTTTTACTCTTTATATATTGGAAAAAAAAGCTTTTGGCATGCTCTTTGTATTGGCTAGCTTACCTTTGTATTTCTTCTTTTCTCTCTTTATGGTTTCTGTTGGTTTCCTCAGGACTCACACCACCAGATTCAAGAACAGTTACTACCCTCTGCCAACAGGCTCTTTCACAGAAGGAAACAACTACACTCATTTGCCCATCATTGAAATATTCTGACAACCAATGACATCACTTTAAGGGCACTTTATCCTATTATTTTATGTTGTCATCATTTATTGCAATTTATTTATATTTGTATTTGCACAGTTTCTGGTCTTTTGCACTCTGGTTAATCTTTCATTGATCCTGTTTTAGTTATTATTTTATAGATTTGCTGAGTATGTCCACAGGAAAATGAATCTCAGGGCTGTATGTGATGACATATATGTACTCTGATAATAAATTTACTTTGAACTTTGACTTCAAAAAGTTCCCCAATCCTCTAACTTCCCACTAATTTTTACTATATTATATGCCCTCTCTTTTGCTTTCATGCTGTCTTTGACTTCTCTTGTCACCCACAGTTGACTCATTCTCCCTTCTGAACATTTCTTCCTGCACATTCGAAATTGCAGGACACTAAATTTCTATATTGAATCTCCTGCATTGTGTAGTACTCCCATCCTCATCCCTATCACCAGTTCCCATCCCCCTGACAAATTAGTTTAAACCCTCCTCAACAGCTCTAGCAAACCTGCCTGCAAGGATATTTATCACTCTTGAGTTCACATGTAACCTGCCCTTTTTGTACAGGCCATACCTTCCCCAGGTATGATTCCAATGATCCATAAATCTGAACGCTGGCCCTAGTTCATCAGCCACCCATTCACCTGCCAAATCACTCTACTCTTACCTTCACTAGAGCCTGACACAGGCAGCAGTCCAGATATTACTATTCTTGAGATCCTGATTTTCAGCTTCCTACCTAGCTCCCAATATTCTCTCTTCAGGACCTCATCCCTTTTCCTACCTATGTCATTGGTACCAATATGTAGCATGACTTCTGGCTGTTCACCTTTAGAATGCTGTGGATCGACCAAAGAAATCTTGGACCCTGGCACCTGGAAGGCAACATCTGTACCATCCAGTTGTCTCTCATATCCACAGAATTTCTTGTCTGTACCTCTAGCTATGGAATCCCCATCATTATTGCAATTCTCTTCTCCCCACTTCCCTATCGAGCCACAGAGCCCGACTCAGTGCCAGAGACCTGGTTGCTGTGGCTCTCCTATGCTAGTTTGTCCCCTCCAACAATATCCAAAGCAGCACACGTTATTGAGGGGAACATCTACTTTGCACTGGTTGCCTATTCCCTCACTTGACAGTCACCCAGATAGTTCCTTCCTGCAACTTAAGGGTTACTACCACCTACTCATATCTATCACCTCCTCATTCTCCCTCAATGAGCAGAAGGTCATTGAGCTGCAGCTCCAGTTCCTTTACATGGTCCCTAAGCAGCTTCAGCTCGATGCACTTCATGCCAATGTAGTTATCAGGGAGACTGGAGGACTCCCAGGGTTCCCACATTTCACACAGAGAACATAACACTAACCCTGGATCTACTCACCATACTGGCTATGTTCTAACAGACAAGGAAAAAGAAACAAAAACTTATAAGAAATTCACTTAGAGCTTCTGCCGCTGCTTAGCCAAACCTCTTGAGCCAAAGCCTAACTGCTTTAGCACTGGCCCACTCACACAATGGCTGCTCCCTTTACACTTAGTGTCTTGTTTTTGACCTTTGCTAAGTGCCTAATAGAGTGATGCCTGATGAAATACAGCGAAAGTCCCCGAGCTCTTGTGAAGTCTTGCGCTGTCTTTCGTCAAGTGAGTGCTTGCAATGCTTGCAGCCCGACAATATCCTATATAAGAGATCCTATTAAGATCCAAGAAAAGCAAGCAGATCTAGTTAGGATCATTTGTCATACCGTGCCTGAATCAAGGCAACATTGGAGTCATTGGGGAAAACACAGATAATAATCTGGAGCATTTAATGAAATTGAGAAAACAAAATTATCACAGTTTTGCATTCCTTTCGCTCATCTCAATCAACATAGTGAACAAATACTACAACAAAGCAACAACCCAGAAAGGAGATGGCCGACGAAGTGATCATCACAACTTTCACAGTGCCTGCCAGGTTTACCAGAGCTCCGACACCTGCTCCGACTAGGATTTGTGCTAACTGTACCATGGCGGTCAGGGCAGCGCAGTCGATACCTTTACCCCTGCTTTCATTCACAGCTGCCCCGTCATTCTTCCTTTCAATCTGAAAACAGAAAAAGACCACATCCATGTGCAACGCTGAACAATTTTACGGGCATATTCTTCCAATTTCAAAGATAAGCCCTGTAAGAACACAATAATATAAGAAACAATAGAGTGGGTGTTTGTTTGAAAAGCATTAAATGTTTAATCCCCTCCATAGATGCTGCTTGACCTTCTGAGTTCCCCCAGCATTTTGTGAGATTAGCACACAAAATACTGGAGGAACTCAGCAGGTCAGGCAGCATTAATGGAGAGGAATAAACAGTCAACATTCCAGGCTGAGACCCTTCATTAGTCCTGAATGGGACGCACTGCTGTGGGTGGTGGTAGAGGCAGCTATATTAGGAAGATTTAACAGACTCTTAGATGGGCACAGGGATGAAAGGAGAATGGCTGACAATGTGGGAGGAATGACTTAGATTAATTTTTGATTAAGTTCAAAAGGTTGACACAAGATTGGGAGCCAAAGGGCTTATACTGTTTTATGTTCTATGTATGAGATACACTGATTCACCCTTATTAACTTCACAAGCTCAAAAAGTCAGCAGATCCTTTCATGAAGTCCATTCCAATTCCACTTAACTCTATTATTCTCATTTAAATAGTGGGCTAACAATTCAACAGTTCCCTGATTGCTTTAATCCTCCTTTGTAAAAACTTAGGTTACATTTATAACCATATAACAATTACAGCACGGAAACAGGCCATCTCAGCCCTTCTAGTCCATGCCGAACACTTACTCTCACCATTTGAAGCCCTCCAGTGGAAAGGAATAATTCCAGAATCTAGAAAGTTTTAGAAGCTGAACAAATAATTGAATTACTAAAATATGCTTTTCTACCGGGAGAGCTAACATAGGCTTGGATAATTTTTACCATGTCAATGACACGAAGTAAGGACGCATTCTATGAAAAACACACCTTTTTGGTGACGCTCTGATAAATTATGATGAGACAAGGGGTGACTTATACTAAAAAGGCTAGAACTGAGAGCAAAAATCTCAAAGAAAGCTACCAAATTACAAGGAATTTCACTACACAAATACGGTAACAGCACTTTTCCCTGTGTTCACCAGTAAGACCTGCTTCATACTATAGAGCCCCAGTGGACGTATAATCTGCGTACAGGCAGGTAAAATCAGTCACTTACAAAGATGGTCATGCCCATTTTGACTGTTTTAAATATGTAATTCTATACTGCTGAAACTAAGCAAAAAATTATAATTGAACTTCTGAAGAACTTAGGTATAGAAACATAGAAAACCTACAGCACAATATAGGCCCTTTGGCACACAAAGCTGTGCCAAATACGACCTTATCTAAGAAATTACCTAGGGTTACCCATAGCCCTCTATGTTTCTGAGCTCCATATACCTGCCCAGGAGACTCTTAAAAGATGCTATCGTATCCACCTCCACCACAGTCGCCGACATCTCCTCTGTACCTACTTCCAAGAACCTTAAAACTGTGCCCTCTCGTGCTAGCCATTTCAGCCCTTGGAAAAAGCCTCTGACTATCCACACAATCAATGCCTCTCATCATCTTATACGCCTCTATCAGGTCACCTCTCATCCTCCGTCACTGCAAGGAGTAAAGACCGAGTTCACTCAACCTATTCTCATAAGGCATGCTCCCCAATCCAGGCAACGTCCTTGTAAATCTCCTCTACACCCTTTCTATGGTTTCCACATCCTTCCTGCAGTGAGGCGACCAGAAATGAGAACAGTACTCCAACTGGGATCTGATCAGGGTCCTATACAGCTGCAACATTACCTCTCGGATCCTAAACTTAATAACACGATTGATGAAGGCCAATGTACCGTATGCTTTCTTAACCACAGAGTCAACCTGTGCAGCAGCTTTGAGTGTCCTGTGGACTCGAACCCCAAGATCCCTCTGATCCTCCACACTGCCAAGAGCTTACCATTAATACTATATTCTGCCATTATAATTGACCTACCAAAATGAACCACCTCACATTTATCTGGGTTGAACTCCATCTGTCACTTCTCAGCCCAGTTTTGCATCCTATCAATGTCCCTCTGTAACCTCTGACAGCCCTCCACACTATCCACAACACCCCCAAACTTTGTGTCCTCAGCCAATTTACTAACCCTCCCTCCACTTCTTCATCCAAGTCATTTATAAAAATCACAAAGAGTAAGAGTCCCAGAAGAGATCCCTGAGGCACTCCACTGGTGACTGACCTCCATGCAGAATATGACCCGTCTACAACCACTCTTTGCCTTCTGTGGGCAAGCCAGTTCTGGATCCACAAAACAATGTCCCCTTGGATCCCATGCCTCCTTACTTTCTCAATAAGCCTTGTATGGGGTATCTTATCAAATGCCTTGCTGAAATCCATATACACTACATCTACTGCTCTACCTTCATCCATCTGTTTAGTCACATCCTCAAAAAATGCAATCAGGCTTGTAAGGCAGAACCTGCCTTTGACAAAGCCATGCTGACTATTCCTAATCATATTATGCCTCTCCAAATGTTCATAAATCCTGCCTCTCAGGATATTCTCCATCAACTTACCGACCACTGAGGTAAGACTCACTAGTCTATAATTTCCTGGGCTATGTCTACTCCCTTCCTTGAATAACGGAACAATATCTGCAACCCTCCAGTTCTCCGGAAACTCTCCCGTCCCCACTGATAAGGCAAAGATCATCGCCAGAGGCTCAGCAATCCCTACAATCGTTAAGATCCTTTTCCGTAGTGAATACTGAAGTAAGGTACTCATTAAGTACCTCTGTTATCTCCAATGGTTCCATACACACATTTCCATTGTCACACTTGATTGGTCCTATTCTCTCACGTCTTATCCTCTTGCTCTTCACATACTTGTAGAATGCCTTTGGGTTTTCCTGAATCCTGTCTGCCAAGGCCTTCTCATGGCCCCTTCTGGCTTTCCTAATTTCTTTCTTAAACTCCTTCTTGCTAGCCTTATAATCTTTTAGATCTCTATCATTACCTAGATTTTTGAACCTTTCGTAAGCTCTTCTTTTCTTCCTGATTAGATTTATTACAGCCTTTGTACACTACGGTTCCTGTACCCTAGCATCATTTCCCTGTCTCATTGGAATGTACCAATGCAGAACTCCATGCAAATATCTCCTGAACATCTGCCACATTTCTTCCGTACATTTCCCTGAGAACATCTGTTCCCAATTTATGCTTCCAAGCGCCTGCCTGATAGCTTCATATTTCCCCTTACTCCAATTAAACACTTTCCTAACTTGCCTGTTCCTATCTCTCTCCAATGGAGATAGAATTGTGATCACTATCTCCAAAATGCTCTCCCACTGAGATATCTGACACCTGACCAGGTTCATTTCCCAATACCAAATCAAGTACAGCCTCTCCTCTTATAGGCTTATCTACATTATTGTGTCAAGAAATCTTCTTGAACACACCTAACAAACTCCACCCACCTAAACCCCTTGCTCTAGGGACATACCAATCAATGTTTGGGAAATTGAAATCTCCCACCATGACAAATCTGTTATTATTACCCCTTTCCAGAATCTGTCCCCCTATCTGCTCTTCGATGTCCCTGTTACTATTGGGTGGTCTATCAAAAACACCCAGTTGAATTATTGACTCCTTTTCTGCAGCTATGACACTATCTCTGATCAACAGTGCCACGTCCCCACCTTTGTTGCTTCCCTCCTTGTCCTTTCTGAAACATCTAAAGCCTGGCACTCAAAGTTAGCATACCTGCCCCTGAGCCATTCAAGTCTCTGTAAAGGCCACAACATCATAGCTCCAAGTACTGATCCATGTGTAAGCTTATCAGCTTTGTTCATAATACTCTTTGCATTTAAATAGACACATCTCAAACCATCGGTCTGAGCACCTACTTTCTCTATCACCTGTCTATCCTCCCTCTCACATTGTCTCCAAGCTTTCTCTATTTGTGAGCCAACTGCCCCTTCTGCAGTCTCTCCAGGTTGGTTCCCACCCCGCAGCAATCCAAGTTTAAACTCTCCCCAATAGCCTTAGCAACCACACCCCACCCCCCACTAGGATATTGGTCCCCCTCATATTCAAGTGCAATCCATCCTTTTTGTACAGGTCACTCCTGCCCCAAAAGAGGTCGCCATGATCAAGAATCCCTGCTCCCTGCTCCAATCCCTCAGCCATGCATTTATCCGCCACCCCACTCTTATTCCTATACTCACTGTCACATGGCACAGGCTGTAATCCCAAGATTACTACCTTTGTGGTCCTGCTTCTCAACTTCCTTCCTAACTCCCTGTAGTCTGTTTTCAGGACCTCCTCCCCTTTCTTACCTATGTCACCGGTACCAATATGTGCCACTGGCTGTTCTCCTTCCCACTTCAGGATATCGTGGACGTGATCGGAAACATCCCCGGACCCTGGCACCTGGGAGGCAAACTACCATCCGTGCTTCTTTCCTGCATCCACAGAATCACCTGTCTGACCCCATAACTACAGAGTCCCCTATCACTGCTGCCATCCACTTCCGTTCCCTACCCTTCTGAGCCACAGGGCCAGACTCAGTGCCAGAGGCACGACCACTGTTGCTTCCCCCAGGTAGGCTGTCTCTTCCCCCCCCCTCCCCCAACGGTACTCAAGCAGTATCTGCCAGTTAACAACATTTCAGGTGAATTAACCACTTTGAAGACATTATTTACTTTAACATGTTTATACTTTAACAAAGGAACAAATGACCTTGAATCTGATTGGACAGAAAAATATGCATATCAAAGCAAAGCTTGCATTCTGATTTCATTAGAGAGTTATGCCAAAGCAAGGTACTACCAAGGCATGGTTATACAAGGTAAGGTTAACTGGAGATGCAAGGCTAGGGACTGGAGACCTGTCCTGGAGTTGGAGGACCGTCTGTGTGTTTAGGGTGGTGGGAAGAAAGAGGCTTGCTTGTTGTGCTCTGTGGTGTTATGCCAAGCACTGTGGGCATGCTATGTTGGCACCAGAATGTGTGGTGACAGTTGTGGGCTGCCCCTCCAGCACATATATTTAGGCATGTTGGTTATTAACACAAACAACACATTCCACTATGTTTCTATGTACATGTGATAAGTAAATCTGGAAAAAATCTGAAGATGCACACTTAATGGCCAGTAGCCGCTTTCTTAGCCTGTACACCTGTTCATTCATGCAAATAACTAATCAGCCAATCAGGTGGCAGCAACTCAATGCATAAAAGCATGCAGGCATGGTTAAGAGGTTCAGTTGTTGTTCAGACCAAACAACATAATGGAGAAGAAATGTGACTGAAGTGACTTTAACTGTAGAATGATTATTGGAATCAGATGTGGTCAGTATCTCAGAAAATGCTTATCTACTGGGATTTTTGTGCACAACAGTCTCTAGAGTTAGAGGATGAAGCAAGGAACAAAAACCATCCAGTGAGTAGTAGTTCTGTGGATGAAGATTCCTTGTTAATGAGAGGAGAATGGTCAGACTGGTTCGAGCTGACAGGAGGTAACGGTAACTCAAATAACCACATAACAGTGATGTGCAGAAGAGCATCTCTGAATGCAAAACACATCACATCCTGAAGTGGATGGGCTTCAGCAGCTGAAGACCAGGAGCATACACAGAGTGACAACTTTATTAAGTACAGGAGATACCTAAAGTGGCACAGTAGTGCAACGCTCTACAGTACAAGCGACCCAGGTTCAATCCCTGTTAGGAGTTTATGTTCTCCCCGTGACAACAGGTGCCCCAGTTTCCTTCCACAGTCCAAAGATGTGCTGGTTGGTTCATTGGTCCTTGTAATTTGTCCCGTGATAAACTCAGATTAAAACAGGGAATACTGGGCAGCGTGGCTCAGAGGACCGGGAGGGCCTATTCCATGCTGTAGCTCAATAAACAAACAAAGTGACCACTGAGTGTATTTTGTCTTTGCTCCTATTTGCACAGTTACAGATAACTTCAAATCTTCTAAATTCTTAGGATTTATGACAGGGAGCACAGGTTCCTATTGAGTAGAAGTAGATTTAAATTGAGTTCTCAGAACAAAACAAAATGATTCTGATTCATTACAATCTCCACCCTTTCTCTTACGTTTCATTTCTTACCTCCTCTTTTTTGTGGTACTCAGCTATCAAGTTAAAGGGAATGGTATAAAGTGTACTTGACATTGCTCCGAATATTGCAGAAAGGATCAGGATGGAGAGAACATTAGGAAAGAACGCAATCAATCCAGTTCCAATGCCAAACAGGACATAGCCCAAAAAGTACAATATTTTCAATCCAATTAGAGGCACAATGATCTTCTGTGTATCTGGAAGTATGAAGAAAGACACAATTAAAACTATAAGGCTATAAAATATAGAAGCAGTACACCTCATGTGCTGGAGGAGCTCGGCAGGTCAGGCAGCATCTATGGATGGGAATAAACCATCGCCGTTTTGGGATGAGACCCTTCATCAGGACTGAAAAGGAAGAGGGAAGAAGACTTCCATCCATAGATGCTGCCTGGCCTGCTGAGTTCCTCTAGCACATTGTGTGTATTGCGCTAGATACCCAGCATCTGCAGTACTTCTTGTGTCTAAGATACATCAGCAGAATAAGGCCATTCAGCCCATTGAGGCTACTCTACTATTCTATCATGGATGATTTATTATCCCTCTCCACCCCATTCTCCCACTTTCTCCCCATAACCTTTGACACCCTTACTACCCTTACCTTTTAACCTCTGCTGTAACTATACCCAATGACTTGCCATATCTGGCAATGAATTGCACTGATTCATCACCCTCTGGCTTTCCTCTTCATCTCTTTTCAATTGGGATATCCATGTATTCAGTGGCCACTGGATGATGCAGTACCAGTCATTTGAAATAATCACGGAAAATATTGAACAAATATTACTGACAGTTAACTTCATGGAAATGAAAAATGGTTCACATTTTGTTATGATAATCTATTAAAATTCATCAGAAAGATGAGATCTAATTACGTGCTATATTTAATATGCCAACTCAGCTGACAGCCCTGACATTTCAATGGACTGGGTTATGTTGGGACGACCCTGGTGCTTTGGGCAGATGGGACTCGTCAGCTGTGGGTGGCATATCATCAAGGTGAAGGAAAACTCAGATCTCAACCTCTGCTGCCATGCAGCTTTACCTACTCCTGGGAAAGCCTTCGGGATTAAGCCCAAAGAAAAAATCCAGAGCTGGAATCTCTAAGGCAGTCCTTTGTTGAGTTCAATGTTGACTGGCAACTACTGTGATGGTGCTGGTGCCAAACTGTATCAGTCTCTGCATCTCCTTTGGATTCATCAGCTGTGTGGAGAGAGGGAGTCCGCTACATGGGCATCAGCTTGCTCTCTTCAAATCGTTCTGCCCTGGCTTGCATGTTGATTATGTAGATAGCTAGAATGCAAAATCCTTGCTTGACCCTGACCAAAAGCCTCAACCAGGTGCCCGGAGATGTCCATAAGACCATTAGACATAGGAGCAGGATAAGGCCATTTGGCTATTTGAGTCGGCTTTGCCATTCCATCGTGGCTGATTTATTATCCCTCTCAACACTATTCTCCAGCTTTCTCCCCATAACATGTCACCCACAGCCCATGCACTTGCCTGGTCTTGATGCAGGAGCCCTCATTTCACTGGCCTTCATCTGTATATCTCTGTTAGGCTGGGATAGTCTCATTGGTCTCAGTTGGTACAGTTCAGAGACCATCCCATTGGAAAATTACTATTAGACTTTGACAAAATCCCAAGGGGTGAAACTTTGCCATTTGTCAAAACAATCTAAAATTTTAACTGCTCTTAAACTTCCTGACATTTAAAACACATAGAACTTAGAAACAAACAATAGCCCTTTACAAATAGTTTTAAAAATACATACCTTCCGTCTGGAATTTTAATTTTTAAGCTTAAATCTTTCTTGAACTCCTCCATAACAAAACAATGCGCTGATTTATAGTCTGTCACACCACTTTTTTTTCTACGTTCTCCTGCCAGAGAATCAGCAACAAACTCTCCTCCACCAACGAGAGAGAGAGCAATTTACCAAGTTCTTGGAACTTAGAAGACTGCGAAAGGAGTATTGTGAGCAGTTTTAGGCCCGTTATCTAAAAAGGGATGTGCTAGCATTGGAGAGGTTCCAGAGGTGGTTCAGGAGAATGATTCCAGGTATGAAAAGGTTTGTGAATGAAGAGCATTTGATGGCTCTGGGCCTTCATTTGCTTGAGTTTAGAAGAATAAGAGGGGATCTCATTGAAACCTATTGAATATTGAAAGGCTTAGACAGAGTAAACACGAAGAGGATGTTTCCTACAGTGCGGGATGCTAGGACCAGAGGGCACAGCATCAGAACACAACAATGTCCCTTAAGAACAGAGATGAGTAGGAATTTCTTTAGATAGAGGGTGCTGAATTTGTGGCATTCATTGCACCAGATGACTGTGGAGGCCAAGTCATTGGGTATATTTAAAGTCAAGGTTGATAGGTTCTTGATTATAAGGGTGTCAAAGATTATGAGGAGAAAGCAGGGGAATGGGGTCATGAGGGATAATAAGGCAGCCATGATGGAATGGCGGAGAAGACACAAATGGGCCGAGAAGCCTAATTCTGTACCTCTGTCTTATGGTCTCAACTATTCCAGTCATATATGCTGGATGGCAGAGAATGGAAGTCCCACTGTCACCAGATTCCTGCTGCCAAGGACACTCTGCACTAACTTTACAATGTTAAGTGTCTCTGCCACTCAGATACATCAAAAAACTATAAAATATATTGTGTACAGAATCTAGTTTGACATGGTTGTAAGTTTACATTGATTGGTGTGATTCCCCGGTGACATGCTAGGTCAATTGTAAGGTTGTGCCTGCACATTTGCCTGAATGCAGAACATTATTTTCAGGAATCAAGGATTTTAATGTAAATGTGATACTAACCATGAACACCGCAAACTAACATAAAATTCACAAGTTATCAGAAGTAAATTATGTCTATCTTACATTAAGAGAGAAGACTTGGTAGTCACTGACAAAATAATGTTGAAATTTGGAATCAAGATGACTTTATTCAATAGGAAAATAAAATACATCTGATTTTATAGAATATTACAACACAGTACAGGCCTTTCGACCCACCATTTTGTACTAGCCAAATCTTCTTCAAGATCAATTTAATCCTTCCTTCCGACATAGGCTTCCTTATTTCTATCATCCATGTGCTTACCTAAGAGTTTCTTAAATGCCCTTAATGTATCTGTAACTTCACCATCCCTGGCAGAGCACTCCTCCATCCACCAGTCTCTGAGTAAACAACTTACCTGTGACAATCCTCCTGTACTTTCCTCCCTTAAAATCACCTTAAAATCATCCTCCTTATACTAGCCATAGCTATCAGGAGAGGCCGGATAGGCTGGGACTGTTCTCCCTAGAACGTAGAAGGCTGAAATGTGACTATATAGAGGTTTATAAAGCTATGAAGGGCATTTAAGGTGCCATGATTACAGCTCAGGGCCTGACCCATTCCAGGATTCAGAGTTCAATTCCGGTGTGGGCTGTAAGGAGTTTGTATAAACCACGTGGCTTTTCTGCAGGTACACCAGTTTCTTCTGACAATCCAAACAAATGAACCGGTTAGCAAGTTACTTGGTCATTGTAAATTGTGATATGATTAGGTTAGTGTTAAGTAGGTGGGTTGCTGGGCAGTGAAGTTCATTGGCCAGAAAGGCTTGTTCCACACTTAATACATTAATAAATAAATAAATAAATATTGTGGGTTATCCCAGGGTGGGGAGGTCTACAATTAGAAGGTATAGGTAAAGGTGAAAAACTAATTAAAGGTGATCTGAGGGGCAAAGAGGATTATGGGTATATGGAATGAGCTGCCACAAGTGGTAGTGGGTGGTGGGGAGTGTATGATAAAAACATTTAAAAGCTGCTTGGATAGGTACTGTTATGACCCCAGCCCCCTCCTTTGTGAGAATCGCAAGAGCCCTAGTCAAGGGGGGGTCAAATGACCCAAGAGGGGAAGAGATGTGCGGAAGACCACGTTTCCCCGGGAAGCAGAATAAAGTGACTCTGACTATTGTCTCATGAAGACCACGTGTAAAGCCCTCGGGCAACGTGGGCTGGTTGAGAGAGAGATTGACACCGGCGATCCCGTGAGGAAGTATAAAGGAGGGTCTGGGGGGGACGACCCCTTCAGACGCACCAGAAGACACGCTAGAGATCCTGTGACAGCGCTTTGATAGCGACAGCCGGGGGTGGGGTTCGTGTGCGTCTTTTCCTTGCCTGGGATTGGCGACCCCACAACGGAAGAACGGCTTAGCTACAGGGGAGGCCACCGATGAGCGTTCATTCCCCCAACGAGGCTCCGACAAACCGAACTCCTCCAGGTTGGAAAACCGGTCGGGTAACTCTTTCATCCCCCCTCTCTCTCTCTCTTTCTAACAAAAGTGCACCAACGCGACACCACAACGACGGCAGCTGGTGGAACTGCAGTGACCGCAAAAGACTTTTAGTTATCCAGTAAACAATATGTATCTACATTACCCCTAGACAACGATAGAGCTTATTTCTGATTGATTATTACTATACCTGTGCTTTAGATTGAGTTGTGACGACGTATATGATCTGAATGTTTTGTATTAACCATACATTTGTGCCTCTTTATAAATAAAAACGTTTGAAAATAGTAGCATCAGGCTTCAGTGGACCCATCTATCTTTGCTGGTAAATTACCCGGTTACTGGGGAACGTAACAAGTGGGTTGCTCGTCCCGGATTTGAAACAAAAGGGGAGGGTCAGTGAATCGGGCTGCAAGTCCAAACTTAAATCTGGTTACGCAGGTAGCCAGACAGGAAACCAGCAAAGATGGATGTGGGTGAATTTATGAGAAACCCGACTGTAGAGGCGCTAGGGACGGCTACTAAATCAGACGTGGTAAATCTGGCAAAGGGGTTAGGCCTCGCAGAGGTGAGGTCATCAATGAAAAAGCAGGAAGTGCGAGGGGTCATAAATCAGTATTACATTGGGAAGGAGGTGTTTGCAGCTGAGGATTTGGAAAATATCCCCAAAAAGAGATTAGCGAGTGGGACAGATCAGGTAGAGTTGGAGAAAGTAAGGTTGGAACATGATCTTCAAGTAAAGCAGCTAGAAGCAGCTGCAAAGGAAAAGGCTGAGGAATGGGCTGCAAAGGAAAAGGAAAAGGAAAGGGGGCAGGTGTTCAAACTAAAGGAATTAGAGATGAAACGGGGTCATGAGCTCCAGCTAAAGCAGCTAGAAGCAGAAGCAGAAGAGAAAGAGAAACAAAGGAGCCATGAATTGGAGCTGGACAGGCGAAGGCAAGAGCGAAGAGCTCAAGGGCACGAGAGAGAGGAGGGGTTTGATGTTAGTCGGGCGTTGAGGTTGGCCCCCCCCTTCGAGGAGACGGATGTTGATAGTTATTTCTTGCTTTTTGAGAAGGTGGTAGTGAATCAGAAGTGGCCCAGAGAGCAGTGGGTGGCATTGTTACAAAGTGTGTTATGAGGGAAAGCACAGCGGGTATATGCCACGCTGCCCCCAGAAGGGGAAGGGAATTATGACCAAGTAAAGGAGGCCATTCTCCGAGGTTACGAGTTAGTACCTGAGGCGTATAGACAAAGGTTCCGAAATTTAAGGAAAGGGTGGAATCAAACGTATACCGAGCTAGCCCATGAGAAGGGTGTGCTCTTGGACCGTTGGTGCACCGCGGAGAAGGTGGCCGAGAATTATGGGCGTCTCAGGGAGTTATTTTTGATTGAGGAATTTAAAGGTTGTGTTCCGGAAGAGATCCGAATGTATTTAAATGAGAGGACGAATCAGTCCCTCTCAGAAATTGCAAGGTTCGCAGATGAATATGCCCTAACCCACAAGACAAAGTTTTCCTCGCCAAAAAGTTACCCAAGAGACTGTCGGAATGGTAGGGAAAGCCCGCCGGCTGAGGCGGAGATCCCGCCGGGAGCTAGCAGGAAAAGTGAGGATAGCAGGCAGGAAACCTGGAGATTTCCTGGTTTAACCTGTTTTAATTGTGGAAAGGTGGGTCATATTGCATCTAAATGCTTTGCTCTGAGAAAGGAGCCAGAGAGAAAGAGAGCAGCGATCCCTATCGGGCGTGCAGTGGTAATCAGAAAATCGGCAAGAGGGTCCCAGGGGAGCAGAGAGCGCAAGGGGGCAGAGATTTATCTGTCACCCAGAACCGTGTCTGTGAGGAAGGGGGACCCGCCTATCCCCGTACGGATTTGGAGAGACACGGGGGCGGAGCTATCATTAATTAGACGTAACGTATTACCATTCGGACCTCCGACAGGCGAGGTAGCCCTGAGAGGAATAGGAAACTGGACCAAGGTAGTGCCTTTGCATAGGGTCCTTCTAGATTGTGAGTTGGTGTCGGGACCAGTGGAAATGGGGGTCCTGCCGGAGTTGCCGGAGGAAGGCGTGGACGTCCTTCTGGGTAACGACCTAGCGGGTGGGAAGATTGGAGCAGCCGTGAAGCTAAAAACCCAGCCCGTGAGAGTTGAGGCCCCGCCCACAGAGTCCCCGAGCTATCCCGCATGCGCGGACACTAGCAGCCTGTCGAGAGCGGCAGCTGAGAAAGCGAGCAGTTTAAAATTGGCTCAGACGTTTTTACCGACCCTGTGCCACGAGGGTTTCGAGGGTGGTAAAACGAGGAATAGTAACGTAAAAGGGGATAAAGGAGAGAAAGGAGAGAAGGTAGATCCTCCTTTAGCGAAGAAAAAGGTCCTAGAGGTAGGAAATAAAGATGAGAAACAGATAAAGCTGTTAAAAGGTCCAGGGTTGGACCTGGATGAGTCTAAAGGTGTTCCCGATAATGAAATGAGGGCAGTCCTCGATGAAAAGGATGCCATTACCGTGAAGAAGTCTGCTGGATTGGCAGATGAGGTTGTTCCAGCCCAAGGGGTTGAGTTTACTTCGGAAGTGAGTTGCCCAGAGAGTAACTGGGAAGATCAGAGGAAGTTAGAATTTGAAAAGGGTATGGGGATTGAAAGCCTGGAAGAGGCCAATGCCCCGTTTGAGTGTGTCCAAGATGGGGAGGCCCGTGGTCCTAAACCTAGTCACGGAGCTCAGAAAAAGTCTGAGGTATTTGACTCGGCTGGACGAGACAGCCGTCCTTTTGGATCAAATAGACTTGGTTCGGGGAAGAAAGGGTTAACCTTGGGAAGTGTGAGTTCCCAGATGGTTGTGCTGAAGGGGGTGTTCAGAGTTAATGTGGAGTTTACGAATGGGGAGATAATTGTTGTTGTGGAGGAGAACGGTAAATCTGTAGTTCCCAAATCGAATGAAAAAAAGTTAAAGTCTAGATTGATGCCTGCGCATCGATTACAGGTTGATTTGGAATGTAAAGGGGCCTCACACGCTATTGTTATTCAAGGAAGCGCTGTGAGGAAGCCGAAATTTAAATGCGGCCGGGGAAAAAGGTTCGAACTGAAACCCATCAGCCTGCATGGTTTTGACAAAAGGGTTAACTACCTGTGTAGCATTAAAGAATTGGGTGGAAATTCTCATGATGGACTAGGTTGGGGACACGGAGTTAAGAGAATAACCCTTGTGGAAAGGAAAGGTGGGAGAGTACCTCGCCAAATTACTCAAGTTCCCCATGGGGGGACTCACTGGAAAAAAGGCGATGGTTAATAGAAATGCCATTTTTAAACAGCAACGCCGGTTGTACGGGTTTGCGCCAAAGCCTGTGAAATATAAAGACAACCCCTTTGGAGACCTGCCGGTGAAATAACACGACCGAAACGATTAGTATTTGTATAAACTTTTGTAGATGCACCTAAGCTAAGATCACACCTCCTTAGTTGTGTGGCTGAAGAAAATAAATAAAAATAGGTGGTTATTGAGCTGAAGTTTGATGCTACCAGACTTTAGTACGGTACGTGAGGGTAAGATATTAAAGAAAGGGGCACTGTAATTGTTACCTGTTTAGATACTGACTTGAATGTATAACGGTAGTACTCTGTGAAGAGAGGAGCTTGTGTATTGTGTTAGAAAAAAAATCCTATAAGACTCTGTACCAACTTGTTTTTAACCGCTGGTAAAAAACTTTTAAGAGGGGAGGTGTTATGACCCCAGCCCCCTCCTTTCTGAGAATCGCAAGAGCCCTAGTCAAGGGGGGGTCAAATGACCCAAGAGGGGGAGAGATGTGCGGAAGACCACGTTTCCCCGGGAAGCAGAATAAAGCGACCCTGACTATTGTCTCATGAAGACCACGTGTAAAGCCCTCGGGCAACGTGGGCTGGTTGAGAGAGAGATTGACACCGGCGATCCCGTGAGGAAGTATAAAGGAGGGTCTGGGGGGGACGACCCCTTCAGACGCACCAGAAGACACGCTAGAGATCCTGTGACAGCGCTTTGATAGCGACAGCCGGGGGTGGGGTTCATGTGCGTCTTTTCCTTGCCTGGGATTGGCGACCCCACAACGGAAGAACGGCTTAGCTACAGGGGAGGCCACCGATGAGCGTTCATTCCCCCAACGAGGCTCCGACAAACCGAACTCCTCCAGGTTGGAAAACCGGTCGTGTAACTCTTTCATCCCCCCCCTCTCTCTCTCTTTCTAACAAAAGTGCACCATCGCGACACCACAACGACGGCAGCTGGTGGAACTGCAGTGACCGCAAAAGACTTTTAGATATCCAGTAAACAATATGTATCTACATTACCCTTAGACAACGATAGAGCTTATTTCTGATTGATTATTACTATACCTGTGCTTTAGATTGAGTTGTGACGACGTATATGATCTGAATGTTTTGTATTAACCATACGTTTGTGCCCCTTTATAAATAAAAACGTTTGAAAATAGTAGCATCAGGCTTCAGTGGACCCATCTATCTTTGCTGGTAAATTACCCGGTTACTGGGGAACGTAACAGTACATAGAAGGAAAGGTTTATAGGGACATTGGCAAAGCTTGTCAAAGTGTAAATGGGCATCTCGGTTAACATGAATGTGCAAGGCTGAAGGGCCTGGTTCCATTTTGCATAATTCTGTGAATCCATAAATCTCTTGATGAAATTTAAAGATTCCTAATTAATAGTCCACATGCTGAAAAAAAATAAATACAGTGGATTCCAGTTAATTGTGTCACTGAGAGATCAGTATATTTTGGCCCAATTTAGCAGCTGCCTCAATTAGCCGGTTTCATGGAAATAATTAAAAAGGTGTAAAAAAGACAAACTATGTATTTAAATGAAAGGCAGAACTAATTAGAACACTACTAATACCTCTGAAGAACTATAAAACTGTGTATTAGTTCTTATTAGTTACTGACAGAAGAATTAATCCAATGTACACTGCTGTGTTCTTTTGATTGACTGTAAATAAACGCAGACACTTAGTGCAGATAATGGACTAGCTTCACACAATCCTTTCAATGATTGTATCCTCCAAATCTTCATTTTCATCGTAACATTCAAGATAATTGTCAATACCTTCAAATTCTTCATAGTTCCTAACTTGCTGAAGGAGCGAAAAATTTCATTTTCACTCCCCACTGTTTCTAGCATCTCCAAGCTTGAATATTTGAAACCACCGTGAGCAAAACAGTTTTGAATTGTTTTACTGCTTATTTTTTGCCATCAGTGACAAGTACCACTACTTTTTGAACCCAAATGCACACAACTGACACTATTTAAAAACCTCACTGTCAGCACAATGTTGTGCTTAACGGCTTCACAAGTTTCACGCATCTGATGTGAGTTAGAAACTTACTTGGCAACAGTCTGCTAACCCAATTAGGCAGCATTGTGCCCCAAATAAACGAAAGGAATCCCAGCTATTTTTTCAATTAGATTTTGTTATATAAGAGTTGGCCCAAATAAGCAACTGCGCTGATTGGCCAAAGCCCCAATTAACTGGATTCGACCGTATGTGATACAAACTCCATCAATGCTGTTGAACTAGCTGAGGGTAAAACAAAGATAACCTCTGAACAAGCAGATCAAATGCAATGTGGTCATCAGCATTGCCAAAGAAACCTTGAAACCCTTGGCCAAATTGGTAGGGTACTTCTCAGAAGACAGCAAAAACTGAAAGGTCGACGAAAAATGATTGATCTCTCCCTGCAGATTGTGTCTGACCTGTTGAGTATTTCCAAGTTTTCGGTTTTTATTTCACAGTTCAGAGGAAGCTGTAACAGTTCCAGGACAATACAGAAACCTAGCTAATACCCGAGGCATAGTGTTAAGCTAACAAGGGGGTTTAGACAAATTTGAACTTCCTAACTTTGTTCAAAAGTTATTTAACAAGTCCTAAATATACTTAGTAGCTACTTTATTAGGCAACTCCTGTATCCAATAAATTGGCCACTGAGGGCATGTTCATGATCTTTTGCTGCTGTAGCCCATCTACTTCAAGGCTTGACGTGTTGTGCATTCTGAGATCTTCTTCTGCACACCACTGTTGTAAAGCATAATTATTTGAGTTACTGTCACCTTCCTGTCATCTTAATCCTGTCTGCCTGTTCTCCTCTGATCTCTATCATCAACAAGGTATTTTTGCCCACAGAACTGCCGCTTACTGGATGTTTTTGTATATCTCGCACCATTCTCTATAAACCTTAGAGACTGTTGTGCATGAAAATCCCAGGAGATCATCAGTTTCTGAGATACTCAAACCACCCCGTCTGGAGTCAACAATCTTTCCACGGTCAAAGCTATGTAGATCACATTCCTTCTCCATCCTGATGTTTGGTATGAACAACAGAACCTCTTGACCATGTCTGTGTGCTTTTATGAATTCAATTGCTTTTATGTGATTGGCTGATTAGATATTTGCTTTAATGAGCAGGTATACAGGTGTACCTAATAAAGTGGCCACTGAGTGTAGGCTTATAATATTGTTGTGTTAATGCCCAGAGAACAAGGATAAATTAGAATGGCTAAATTTTGAAGTACTGGTAATATAAGGAAAGTCAGAATACAAATGGCCATTAATTTATGGAGCCTAAATTCAGGAATAATTTATTACTTAAAATAAAGACAATTGGATGAAAGAATTAACACAGTTAACTGTATCTCTGCATGTTGGAATTAAAAAGAGTTGAATTGAAAAGTACTGAATCTCTGGAATTCATTGCCACTGAAGATTGTGGAGGCCAAGTCATTGGGTATATTTGAAGTGGAGGTGTCAAACGTTACGGGGAGAAGGCAAGAGAATGGGGTTGAGGAGGGTTAATAAATCAGCTATGATGGAATAGCGGAGCAAACTCAATAGACTTGAATGTCTTAATTCTAACATTCTTATGGAATATCTTCCTTCATGAATATGTAATACCTTGACGAGATGACCCTGAATCTCCGGTTCATGCATTTTGAATGTAATATTCTACCTGTGTGAGAACACAGTTGTTTCCGAGGGCTTTTAAAAAAGACTGGACATTATGGCAAAACCTTGTTTCAATTCCAACACAGGACAGGCTTTTAAGTGCTCTGATCAACAATGTGTTATAAATACCAACAGTAATCTAGCATTACCATTTCTCTGCCATCTGTACTTCTACCAATTTTGTAACTTGATTTGAAAAACTACTTTAGCTCGATGAATGTGTGGCTCACATTCAGTGCTTCTTTACCCAGAAATACAGAAGCATCAGACACTAATCTGCAGAACAATTTCCTGTAATTGGAGAAAATTGTTGCAGTTTACATGGAAAGTACAGCCCATTCTCACTATAAATGCATTTTACAAAGTTTCACTTAGAGTCATGGTCATAGACCACCTCAGCGCAGAAACAGGACCTTCAGCCCATCTAGTCCATGCCAAACTATTATTGTATGACTAGTTCCATTAACCTGCCCTCCATACCCCTCTCATTCATGTATTTATCCAATTTCCTCTTAAATGTTGAGATCGAGCTTGCATCCACTATTTGTGTTGGCAGCCTGTTCAACACTCTCACCACCCTCTGAGTGAAAAAGTTCCCCCTCATGTTCCCCTTAAACATTTCACCTTTCATACTTTCTCTCTGACCTCTATCTCTTGTCTCACCCACCCTCAGTGGAAAAAGCCTACTTGCATTTACCCTATCTATACCACTCATATTTTATATAGCTCTATCAAAACTCCCCTCATTCTCCTACACTCCAAGGAATAAAGTTCTAACCTATTCGACCTTTCCCTATAACCCAGAACCTCAAGACTTGGCAACATCCTTATAAATCTTTTTCTGGAGTCTTTCTATCTTATTGATAAATTTCCTCTAGGTAGGTGATCAAAACTGGACACAATACTCCAAATCAGGCCTCACCAATATAACATCTCAACTCCTCTATTCAGTACTTTGATTTATGAAGACCAATGTGCCAAAAGTTGTCTTTACAACTCTACCTGTGATGGCACTTACAAGGAATTAAGTATTCCCGGATCCCTCTGTTCTACCACACTCCTCAGTGCCCTACCGCTCACTGTGTTAGACCTACCCTGGTTTGTCTCCCAAAGTGCAACACCTCACACTTGTCTGCATTAAATTTTATCTGTCATTTTTCCAGCTGGTCAACTTCTGCTAAGTTGTATCAGGACAAATACCATAAAGTGCTAATGGTAATACTTTTCACCAAGCTCAACTGATCAACTATTCAAAGTTAACAAAAACTGTATTCATTGTATTTTAAACAAGAGAAAATTGGGAAATCCAAGCAACACATGCAGGATGCTGGAGGAACTCCAGGATGCAGGCCAGGCAAGCTCTATGGAAAAAAGTACAGTTAACGTTTCAGGCTGAGACCCTTCAACAGGAATTAGGAAATAAGAGGTCATCAAGTTAATACCAGCTGTCATATCTATTCTATTTATCTGTCTACTGTTACGTACCCGTGACACGTGACAGTGGTACCCTTGTCACGTGACTGGGGTTGAAGTTATACTGGACATGAGGTAATGGTCTTGTGATGGTGGAGTGATGTCATTTTCCCGCCAGTAGAGGTCATGTGACAGGTTTTTTTTACAGGGTATAAAAGGAAGACCCACCCTGTCAGGTGGGGCAGTTCGTGGCGGGATTTGCCAAGCTGACTTCATGTCACTGCGTGATTTAATGTGATGACGCAGTTTAGTTGAAAAATGAAGTTTTATATAATGCCTAAAGTTTAGAAGGACATCGCCAACAGTTTCTTTGCTGTGGAGAGTGAAGATAAAAGTTTGGAAGATAAAAATCGAAGAGAATCGATTTTCGACGGTGGATTGGTTACGACCTTATTTGATCCTCATTCGGAAGGATTTCGTTGACTGTTCTCGTGTTAATCTCCGCTGGGATAGCGGGAGATTGAGGACAGAGTGTGGAAGAAAGGTCAGTGTTTTTTTTAAGCCGTTATATTTCATAAAATTCTTCGTGGGAAAGTTCAACGCCGGGGAATCGAAGGACATCGACGTGGAAGAGAATTTAAATCGCTTTAAAAAGTCTCTCCTTTTAAAAGGACTGTGAGCTTTTGAACTTTCGGCATACCGTTTTAAAGAACTGTTTACTTTCGGCATACCGCTTTAAAGAACTGTTTACTTTCGGCATACCGCTTTAAGAACTGTTTGAACTGCAGCGCTATTAAGAACTGTGAATCTGCCGTACAGCAGCTGTTTTCCGGTGACATTTGAGTTTGTTTACTTTTGAGGGGGTTTGTTTTCAGTGTTTAATAAAAGTGTTATTTGTTATGAAAACCCTTGCCTAACTCATCTATATTTATTGTTGCCTGAATACGTAACATAATTATGGGGGCTCGTCCGGGATTTGGATCGTTTGAGTTTAAAATGCTTGTTGAATTTTGAATCGGTGTTTTGGTAACGGGGAATACTCGATTCTTTTGTTTGATTGGTTTGTGAGTGGTATTCGGCAACGATGAATATTGATGAGTTTCTGGATTCGCCAGCCACGGATTTGTTAGCGAAGGCGAAAAAAACTGAAGTATCTGAGATTGCTAATAGATTGCAACTTAAAGGTATTTTGGCGACTACATCAAAAGTTGTAATACAGAGAAAAATCGCATCACATTTTGTGGCTTCGGGTGATTTTGATGAATCGATTTTAGAATCGTTTCCAATAAGTAATCTGGAGATGCAGTTGCAAATCGAACAAATGATGTTAGAGAGGTGTAAATTGGAAATTGAACAGAAGCAGAGAGATTTTGAATATGCAATGGCGAAATTAAGGTCTGGGGATCTGATTCTAAAAAACCGTTTGTTGCTAGCCAAGAAATTAAATTGGTCCCTCCATTTAGTGAAACAGAAGTGGAAAGATATTTTCAACATTTTGAAACTATTGCTCGGATGTCAGACTGGCCGAAAGATAAATGGTCAGTGTTGTTACAGAGTGTGATTAAAGGCAAAGCACAGCAAGTTTACACAGTTTTAACTGCTGCGCAAGCATTAGATTATGATATTGTGAAAACAAATATTCTCAAAGCATATGAATTGGTCCCAGAAGCTTATAGGGAAAGATTCAGGAGTTTGAAAAAGTCTGTGGAAAAGACTTATGTGGAATTTGCCTATGATAAAGCTATGTGTTTTGAGAGATGGGTTTCTTCTAAAAATGTAAATGGGGACTATGATACATTGAAAGAGCTGATTTTAATGGAGGAATTTAAAAGAAGCATTCCTGTTGAAGTAAGGACCTACTTAAATGAGAGGGATACTGATAAATTGCAGGACTGTGCTAGATTAGCTGATGAGTATGTTTTAATCCATAAGAATAAATTTCCTCAGGGTAGAATTTTTAAGAGGAAAAATAATATGGAGACTCAAGGTAAATCAGAAATTAAATCAGAGGTTAATGAGAGAGGTAAGGAGGAAGGAAAACCTGTGAAGGAAAGACAGTTTGGTCTTATTTGTAACTATTGTAAGAAGCCTGGCAATGTAATAGCTAACTGTTTCAAATTGAAAAAGAAAGAGAAGGAAGCAGTTCCAGATGCTTGTGTGCAACATACTGAAGCACCTGTAAAGTTACAGGGTTTGGTAAACACAAATGAGGATTTGTTAGAGTCTGACCAAGTTAGAAAGGGATATGATCATTTTATAACTGAAGGGTTTGTATCCTTGAAAGAAGGATCTACTCTGGTGCCAATAAAAATTCTTAGGGATACTGGAGCTTCTCAATCATTGATGTTAGATAGTGTGTTGAAGTTTAATGAAGAGAGTGATACTGGTGAAGTAAATTATATAAGAGGTGTTGGAAGTGATTTTATGCCTGTACATTTACATGAAGTAAATTTAAAGTCAGGGTTAGTTACAGGATTTGTTAAAGTAGGATTACAGCATAGCTTACCTGTGAAGGGTATTTCTTTATTGTTAGGTAATGACTTGGCAGGTGGACAAGTTTTTCCTGAAGTGCATTTGACAATGGAGTCAGAGGAACCAGAGGTGAATTCTAATACAGATTCTTCCTGTGTTGTGACTAGAGCTATGGCTAAAAAAATTGATGTGCAGAATGAGGTTGTTACTCATGACTGTTCAACTCAGGATTTGAGTTTTGAGGATGTGTCAGAGACTTTCTTACCTTCGTTGTTTGAACAAGATTCTGGGAGTAAGTCTGACTATGAAGATTTATCTCTGTCTCGGAAGGAGATGATAGCAGAGCAGAATAGAGATCCTGAGATTATAAAATTAAGGGAACAAGCTTTACTAGGTAGTGAAATTGAGAAGGTGTCAGTAGGATATTATTTGGAAAAAGGAGTGTTGATGAGGAAGTGGAGGTCGCCTACAATTCCTGCAAGTGAGGAATGGAATGTTGTTTATCAGGTGGTTGTTCCTAAAGTTTATCGGAATGAGATTTTGACTTTAGCTCATAGCGTGCCTTTAGGTGGACATCAAGGGGTAAGGAAAACTGTGGACAAGATTTTAAAACATTTTTACTGGCCTGGTCTAAGGAAAGATGTGGCGATGTTTTGTAAGATGTGCCATACTTGTCAAATTGTGGGTAAACCAAATCAGGTTACACCAGTAGCTCCATTGCAACCTATTCCAGCATTTGGTGAACCGTTTTCTAAAGTTATTGTAGATTGTGTTGGTCCATTACCAAGACAAAAACTGGTTATCAGTATTTGTTGACTATCATGTGTACTTCGTCTAGGTTTCCAGAGGCAGTACCACTTAGGAATATAAAAGCTAAAACTGTGACGAAGGCTCTTATAAAATTCTTTACTTATTTTGGATTGCCTAAGGAAATACAAACTGATCAAGGCAGTAATTTTATGTCTGGATTGTTTCAACAGATAGTTTATAAATTGGGAGCTAAGCAAATCACTTCGTCTGCATACCATCCAGAATCGCAAGGTGCCTTGGAGAGGTTTCATTCTACTCTCAAGAATATGATTAGGACATATTGTGTGGACAATGAAAGTGACTGGGATGAGAGTATAAACTTACTTTTATTTGCAGTAAGGGAATCGGTACAGGAATCTTTAGGTTTTAGTCCATTTGAACTTGTGTTTGGGCATAGAGTTAGAGGACCTTTAGCTTTATTGAAGGAACAGTGGATTAGTAAGGAAGTGCATACTAATTTGTTGGACTATGTTTTGAAATTTAAGGACAGGTTACATAAAGCTTGTAGTTTAGCCAAGGAAAATTTAAAGTTGGCTCAGGAGAAAATGAAAACTTGGTATGATAAAGAAGCTAGGTTGAGGATGTTTAAGCCTGGAGATAAGGTGTTGGTTCTTTTCCCAGTGCAGACAAATCCTTTACAAGCTAGATTTCATGGTCCTTATGAAATTGTGTCTAGAATCAATTATGTGGATTACGTAATAAAAACTCCAGATCGTAGAAGGTCAACACAACTTTGCCACATAAATATGATTAAACCATATTTTGAGAAACAGTTTGATACTGTGACTGTTGTGGTTAGTGAGAATGAGTTTGATTTAACTGGGAACATGATAGATGATTCATCTGACTTTCATTCTAAATCTAACATTGTTTCTGTTAGGTTACCTAATTCGACCATTCTGGAAAATATGGATGAGAAATTAGCACATTTACAGCTAGAGCAGAAACAACAGATGAAGGAATTGATTTTTAAGTATAAGGATTTGTTTCCAGATGTTCTGAGAAGGACTACTATAGCTTCACATGATGTAGATGTTGGAGATGCCAAACCTATTAAACAACATCCATATAGGATAAACATGGAAAAATGTGAACTTGCTGAGAAAGAAATTGAATACATGTTAGAGAATGATATTATTAGACATTCTAACTCGAATTGGAGTTCGCCATGTGTTATGGTGCCAAAACCTGATGGTAGTATTAGGTTTTGTACGGACTATAGGAAGGTGAATGCTGTAACGAAAACAGATGCATATCCAATTCCTAGAGTAGATGATTGTGTAGATAAAGTTGGGAAAGCAAAGTTCCTTACAAAGATTGATTTATTGAAAGGGTATTGGTGTGTTCCATTAACGGACAGAGGTAGAGAGATTTCTGCATTTGTAACTCCATCTGGGTTATATGAGTATAATGTTCTTCCATTTGGGATGAAGAATGCCCCAGGTACTTTCCAGAGGATGATTAACTCTGTGATTCAGGGATTGAAAGATACTGATGCTTATATTGATGATTTAGTGACAGGAAATGATACTTGGGAAGCACACATAATTGCGGTGGAGAAATTGTTTGAAAAGCTTTCAAAAGCTAACTTGACTATTAATTTAGCCAAGAGTGAATCTGGACATGCCACTGACTTACCTTGGTTATGTTGTAGGTCAAGGTAAGGTAGCTCCTGTTCAGGCAAAAGTTCAGGCAATTTTAGAGATTCCCACTCCGACGGGGAAAAAAACTCTCAGAAGATTTTTGGGAATGGTAGGATATTATCGAAAATTTTGTAAGAATTTTGCTAATGTTGCCCTTCCATTAACTAACCTTCTGCAGAAAAATGTGAAGTTTGTGTGGACAGTGCCTTGTCAGGAAGCATTTGAAAAATTGAAAACAATGATATGTCAACAACCTGTGCTTAAGGCACCTAACTTTGAAAAACCTTTTTCATTAGCTGTAGATGCTAGTGATGAAGCTGCGGGAGCGGTATTGATGCAAAGGAATGAGGGTGATGAGGTTGATCATCCAGTAGCTTACTTTTCTAAGAAATTTAATAAGCATCAAAGAAACTATTCAACAATAGAGAAAGAATTGTTATCTCTTGTTTTAGCTTTGGAATATTTTGAGGTATATGTTAGTACAACTCAAAAACCACTTATTGTTTACACTGATCATAATCCGTTAGTTTTTCTGAGTAAGATGAAAAACAAAAACAGAAGATTATTAAATTGGAGTTTGATGTTACAAGAGTACAATGTTGTGATAACTCATATTAAAGGTAAAGATAATGTGGTTGCTGATTGTCTATCTCGATGTTGAATGTACAATGTAATATTTTTTTTTATTTGGAGTGGTTTTTTTATTGTAACACTCCTACTGTATTGTATATTGTGTATGTTATATAATTTATACATTTGTTTTTTTTGTAAGTAATTGTTAAAATTTTTGTTCTTGTCAGACCAAAAATGTTTTTTTTGGAGGGAGGTGTTACGTACCCGTGACACGTGACAGTGGTACCCTTGTCACGTGACTGGGGTTGAAGTTATACTGGACATGAGGTAATGGTCTTGTGATGGTGGAGTGATGTCATTTTCCCGCCAGTAGAGGTCATGTGACAGGTTTTTTTTACAGGGTATAAAAGGAAGACCCACCCTGTCAGGTGGGGCAGTTCGTGGCGGGATTTGCCAAGCTGACTTCATGTCCCTGCGTGATTTAATGTGATGACGCAGTTTAGTTGAAAAATGAAGTTTTATATAATGCCTAAAGTTTAGAAGGTCATCGCCAACAGTTTCTTTGCTGTGGAGAGTGAAGATAAAAGTTTGGAAGATAAAAATCGAAGAGAATCGATTTTCGACGGTGGATTGGTTACGACCTTATTTGATCCTCATTCGGAAGGATTTCGTTGACTGTTCTCGTGTTAATCTCCGCTGGGATAGCGGGAGATTGAGGACAGAGTGTGGAAGAAAGGTCAGTGTTTTTTTTAAGCCGTTATATTTCATAAAATTCTTCGTGGGAAAGTTCAACGCCGGGGAATCGAAGGACATCGACGTGGAAGAGAATTTAAATCGCTTTGAAAAGTCTCTCCTTTTAAAAGGACTGTGAGCTTTTGAACTTTCGGCATACCGTTTTAAAGAACTGTTTACTTTCGGCATACCGCTTTAAGAACTGTTTGAACTGCAGTGCTATTAAGAACTGTGAATCTGCCGTACAGCAGCTGTTTTCCGGTGACGTTTGAGTTTGTTTACTTTTGAGGGGGTTTGTTTCAGTGTTTAATAAACGTGTTATTTGTTATAAAAACCCTTGCCTAACTCATCTATATTTATTGTTGCCTGAATACGTAACACTACTTCCTAGTAATCAACTGATGATCCGCCCCTCCTGACCAGACACGTACATTAATCTCTTGCCCTACCACTAAGGTCAACACCAAGGACATGCTCTCTTCTTGCTGCTGCCATCAGGTAGAAGGTACAGGAGCCTCAGGACTCATCCACCAGGTTCAGGAACTGTTACCACCCCTCACCATTAGGCTCTTGAACCAAAAGGGGATAACTGCACTCAACTTCACTTGCCCCATCATTGAAATTTTCCCACAACCAATGGACTCCCTTTCAACAATTCTTCATCTCATGTTCTCAAAATTTGTTGCTTATTTATTTATTATTATGATTTCTTCCTTTTGTATTTGCACAGTTTGCTGTCTTTTGCACACTGGTTGAAGACCCAAGTTGGTGTGGTCTTTCTTTGCTTCTATTATGGTTATTACTCTACTATGGATTATGTTGAGGATAGAACCATAGAACACTACAGCACAGTACAGGCCCTTCAGCCCTCCATGTTGTGCTGACCCATATAATCCTTTAAAAACAAGTACTAACCCCACACTACCCCATAATGCCCGCAAGAAAATCAGTCTCAGGGTTGTTTATGGTGATATGTTTGTACTTTCATAATAACTTTACTTTGAACTTTGAATTTACAGCAGCTAATTCACCTACCAACTAGGACATTTGTTTTTTGGTTATTTTTTGGGAGGAAACACAAAAGGGTCAAAGGAGAGAACATGCAAACTGCACAGAGAAAGCAGTGGAAATCAGAATCGAATCCTGGCCACCGTAGAGCTATGAAGTAGATACGATACCTGCAGTGCTGCTGGAAAAAAAGTTAATCCATCTTTAACTCATGCTCCTGTGGTGCATTTCCATAGGGAAGGCACAACAGCGACTATATTACCCGAGGCGCTTAAGGAGAGCTAATCTGCCTCAATAAAATGCCAGCCAGCGTTTATCAATGTGCAATAGAGAGCATACTGACATATGGATTGACAGTGTGGTACTCTAGCTGTAGCAAGACAGATCACAAAGCACTCCAATGGGCGATTAGGATGACTCAGCACATCACTGAGACTCAACTACCAGACCAGGAGATAATCTACAACTCTCGATGCCTATGGTATGCTAGTAACATCATTAAAGACCCATCCCATCCCGGACACTGTCTGCTCAATCTCCTGCCATCTGTCTGGTAGTAGATACAGGAATCTTAGCCAAGACAGTAATACTGAAAAACTTTGCTGTTTTCAGTATCCTGAGGGCTGATGGGCAGCTGAATAATGCTGCAGCATACACAAAGTACACTGCAGATGCTGTGGTCAAATCAACATGTACAAAAGCTGGATGAATTTAGCAGCCTGGCTTGCCAATACCTTTGAGTGTTATGGACTATCAAAGTCACTTGCTGCACAAAAATATGGGAATTTTTTAAAATTAAGCTGTACCGCATGCATTGTAAATATCTGTTACGCATGGACTGGAGTGGCACTGTAATCTTGTTGTCTTGAGCAATGAGAGTAAAGTTCAATTCTGTTCAAAGGCTATCGCCTAAATGCAGTATCTCTGTCAACGTAGAACAACAAGCTTTTAAGGTGCAGCATCTGTTAGCTCCCAAAGAATGGGAGACTGCTGATGAAGGACATCCACGTTCAGTGTGAGCCACACCATACTCACAAACAGCTTTCTGTTGCTAAGGAAGGGCATCCTGAGGCCTTGATACCATTCCTTTTACAGGAACATGCATCTCCCATGTGACAGAGACTGGAAGACACAAGTTGTTTTCTTGGCCTCTCTCTGTGCCTCCAGTAGGTATTGATATTGGAACTGGTTTCTCTTTGCCACATGTATCACGACACAGTGAAAAGCTTGCCTTGTGTACTGTTCATACAGGTCAAGTCATTCCCAGTGAGTTGAGATCAAACATGGTGAAATGGGAACAAGGAACTAGGTAAGTCACCAACATTTTCTGTGTGTTGTTCTAGATTTCCTGCATCTGTGGAATCTCTTGTGGTTAAAACAATACCAATGTATATTAAAGTGTAAAAGCCACAGAGAAAGATCATAATGAGGCAAATAGTGAGGTCAAAAGTCCGTCTTGCCATCCAGGAGGTCTTTTCAAGAGTCTGAAATGTCAGACTCTTGAGAGTGAATGTGCCAGAATTATTGCTGATTGCAACAAAGAGGAGTGTGTGACCTCCAGACTAGAACAGAGAGTTTTCTGGGTCCAATCTCTTCCATTGTGCCTGTTAACACAATCACCACTTTCACTCCAGGTCCCCTCCCTCCAATGACCCCTCCATCCCTGCCCAGCATTCCCTCTTCTCGCCCTCCTCTGCAGAGACAAAGCAGGTGACAGCTGTACGTTGGAACAGATACACCTTTTGAGTGTTGCTTGTGCACAGGTAGTGATGCACCATCAATAACTCACTCTGAGATGTAAGAAGCGAGATATTGGCTTTTATTGACTGGAAGAATGAACAACACTACATCCTGGAGAATGAGGCCAGGCATCAGGCCTCAATCGCCTTTATACAGGGGTCTGTGGGAGGAGCCCAGACAGGTATATGTAGTTCACCACAGGTAGCAATGAAGGCATTTACTGTTGGTCAGATTAAAGAGGATGCAGTATGGGCCAGCAAGGTAGGGTAGGTGTTAGCACAACACTTTACAGTGCCAGTGACTAGAATTCAATTCCTGCCGCTGTCTGTAAGGAGTTTGTACGTTCTCCCTGTGACCTCGTGGGTTTACTCTGGTTGTTCCAGTTTCCTTTCGCATCCCAAAGGGGTATGGGTTAGGGATCAGTAAACTGTGGCGCCAGAAGCATGGCGACATTTGTCGGCTGCCCTCAGCACACCCCCTGGCGCTGGTGACGTCTTTCACCGTATGTTTTGATGTACATGTGACATACAGTAAAAAAAAACTAATCCTGATCTTATCTTTAATAATTGAAATATTATCAGTAGCCAGATCTACACATTGTAAATAGGAATTGTGCCTGATGTGATTTGGAACTCAGTGGCTCCTTCGTATATGATGGTCTCTTTGTCACTGACGGACACTGTATATACAAACATCCCATCTTCCCTGTTTTTACCTGAATAGAGGTGATGACAGGCACTGAGTTAGAATGTGTAAAATGTATTGCCCCTTTCCTTCCCCTTGCAGCCCCTCTCTCCTCCATGGCAACTACAGAGTGTATTGTGTTTTATGGCTGCCCTGGGGAGGGCGCTATTCATGGATGATGCTCTTTTGTACCTGATATGCTACAGTGTCTGACACCATGTGCTCATGTTGGGAATGGTGCAGGACACCTTCTAATATTACTGTAATGCTGTTCTAAATCTCTTTTTGGCTAATCTCACATTTTTGTCTGTGGGAGATCCAATACATTAGTATGAAACATGGCTCTTTATGGCATCAAAGGAAAGTAAAATCCCATTTCTACCCCTTCTGCTTGATCTGCTTTTTCAGTAGATGACATTCTCCATTTATCCCCAGTGAATTTTGCTACCCAGCAATCTGAGATAGATTTTCGTGTATTAAGCACTAGGGAAATCCACATTATCTGCACTATTTATTTATTTGGAATTTATAACAATTTCATGTCTTTGCATTGTACTACAGATGCAAAATTGATTTCACAATGTATTAAGACAGCAGAGGTAAACTTGATTCTGACTGTGACTCAGTTTTCAGATATTTTTGGTGGAATATTGAGAAAATGCAACATGTGGTGCAGTATTGCCTCTTTAAGTGCTTATCTGATCATTGGAGTCCTATCAATTGTGCTGTGGTGGCAATAGAACATAGAACGGAACAGCACAGGAACAGATCCATTAATCAATGAAATTACTAATCAAATGGCCTACTAAACTGATCTCTGCTGCCTACAAAATGTCCATTTCTTCCATTTTAAGAGAAGTTTGAATAAGTACATGGATGGTAGGGGTATGGGAATAGGTAGTTTAAATGATTTGGTACAGGCAAGATGGGCTGAAGGCCCTGTTTCTATGCTGTAATTTTCTATGACTCTATATATAAAGAAAGTGATTTTCCATTGCTTTCTTCTGGGCAGTGTCTTTACAATTCAGGTGACCCCAGCCATTATCAATGCTCTTCAGAGATTGCCTGCCTGGTATCAGTGGTCACATGACCAGGACTTGTGATATGCACCAGCTGCTCATACAACCATCCACCACCTGCTCCCATGGCTTCACATGACCCTGATCAGGGGCTAAGCAGATGCAAAACCTTGCCCACTGGTGCCCTGAAGGCGAGCAAAGGGAAGGGACATCTTGTCCCTCCTTTGGTAGAGACACATCTCCAAGCCGCCACCTATTAACATGCCTATCTGAACGGCTATTATAAGTCTCTAATTTATCTGCCTCTACCACCACCCCAGGCAGTACATTCCAGACACCTACCACTCTCTGTAAAAAACTTGCCCCTCACATCTCCTTTGAAATTACCCCTCTCACCTTAAATGCATGCCCCTCTGGTACTAGACATTTCAACCCAGCGAAAAAGATACTGTCTGTCTACTCCTATTGATGCCTCCCAAAATCTTATAAACCTCTATAGGATCTGTCCTCAGCCTCCACTGCTCCAGAGAAAACAACCCCAGTTTGTTCAGCCTCTCATGATAGTACATGCCCTCTAACCAGGCAGCATCCTCTCCAAAGCCTTGACATCCTTCCTATACACGAATCATGAAGAAAAATCTATCTTTGTAGAAGAATTCTGGTATTTGAAAAAATAAAGGTAATGCAGTTTGGATTCGAAGAATGCAGAAGCCATATGATTAAACAATTAAAAGCATACAAGCACAAAAAATATTGTGTTAGAGATGTTTTCATGAAAAATTAAATTTACTAATTGATTATTATGCAGCTGAAAATATATATTACCCATTAATGATTTAAATGCAAGAAGCAAAAATGTTTATCAGACTGGACTTGATGTTTATTATCACAATATATTAAATTTTCTAACGGTATTTAAGATGAACAATTCCTATGTCTGCAACATTATTGAAAACAATGACACTTAGCAAGCAAACTTTACATTAAAAGATTCAATTTTTAAGACTTACATGAATATACTGCTGAGAATATTGCATTAATACACAAGCCCCAGCATCCTACTTCAACACCTCGCTCATAGATAATGTATGCAGTAGTATTGTGTTCAGCATGTGGATCACCATTATACACAACCTAAAAGAATTAAATGAGATACAGAGAAGATGTTATTATAAAAGCACAAACCTACTGTCAGAATCAGAATCAGGTTTATTATCACTAACACATGTTGTGAAACTTGTTGTTTAGCAGCAGCCTCTTGACTCTTCTGGTCAAGATGGCACCAGTGTATAATACTCCTTTGGTCAACATCTGTCTAGATTATGAAGCCATCTTTTTCATTTCTTTTATGTCTTTTATATTTGTTTCTTGTCTTGGATGTGATCCTGGAACTGTTGGAGACAGTTTTGCTGTTTGGTGATGGTTTGGGTGCTTCAGCGCTCTAGTCTCTGAGAGGATTCCAAGAGGCAGAGGCAGCATGCATGAACCTCATGGCAACAAGGCTGCAGGACAGGGCGCAAGTCGATGTTTGGCTCCATTTTGCTGATTAAATCTTCCATTGTTTGTTGATTAAAGTGACAAGAGAGACTGAAGGATCAAAGCAAGTATAGAGGGTGAGCGCTGGTTGCCTGCCTTTTGATTGGTTGCTCTGTACTGGAGAGGGGAGCTCCTGCTTCTGCTCCTGGAGAGTGTTGCCCAGGTTGTTTTCTGTGTTTTGTGGACTTGGACTATAGACTCTTTTTTCAGTCTTATAGTTTTTATATTCTGTGTTTTTTCATTCAATCTTCTCAGTTTTTGTTTTGTGTGAGAGATGGGATTTGGGGTTTGATGTGCCCGTTCCATTTTTCTTTCTTCTTTTTGTGGAGAGGTGAGATTTTGAGGATGATTATGCTGCCTTTCTTTTCTTGGTTTCATGGCTACCCAGAGAACTGAAGAATTTCAGAGTTGTATACCTTGATAATAAATGAACTTTTAAACCTTTGAGCAGTACAGTGCAATAGATAAAATATACTACAAGTTACATTAAGAAATTATACAAAATAAATGAGTAGCGCAAAAGGAGAGAGCAAAATATTGAGGTAGTGTTCATGGACTGTTCAGAAATTTGATGGCAGAAGGAAACAAAGTTGTACCTAAAATGTTGTGTGTGTCACTTCAGATCCTATACCCCCTCCATGATCAGAAGAGGGCATGGGCTGTGTGGTGGGGGGTCCTTATGATTATTTATTTATTTAGAGATGCAGTATGGAACAGGCCTTCGGGCCCAATAAGTTGCACCACCCAGCAACCCACCTACTCTGTAGATAATTTACAAATGATCAATTAAACCTATTACCCTGTGTATCTTTGGACTGTGGGAGGAAACACACATAGTTCACAAGGAGAAAGTACAAACTCCTTACAGACAATGCTGGAAATTAACTCCATTGAATTCCAATGCTTGGAATTATTTCAAAATGTCCCCCATGGTAATAGCATCACTCTAGCCACTACGGTAACATTGCACCACTGCTGATGGATACGCGGACAAAAACGTTATCCACGTAGAATGTGAAATAAATAAAAAATAATAGTCTTTTTTTCTTTTCATTAAATGATGAATAGCTCCAAATAGGATTAAAGCTGAGATAACTCAGAATGTAGAATTATACCAAGAGTGGCAAGGGAGAAAACTTGCATTTTGAAAATTTACAGTAACCATAAATTCTTCTTTAGTTTATTTTCTATTAATTTTCAAATCAACCTCAGAATGTACAGATAGGTAAAACATGTACTAAGACCATAAAACCGTAAGTCATCAGAGCAGAATTAGACCATTCAGCCCATCTAGTTTCTGCGCCATTCCATCATTGCTGATTCATTATCCCTCTCAATCCCAGTCTCCTGCCTTCTCTCTGTAACCTTTGACACCCTGACAAACCTATCAATCTCCGCTCTAAATATACTCAATGCCTTAGCCTCTACAGTCATCAGTGGCAATGAATTCCACAGATTCACCTCCCTCTGGCTGAAGAAATTTCTCCTCATCTCTGTTCATCTCTAAGGACTGCACATGCATTGTAAGCAACTTTGAAATGTCTTTTATACAATCCTCTTGTGCCTTTGCAATCTTACAATCAACACACTGTGTGTTTGTTGGTTAGCCAATTCAATCAGCAACCAATAATGAGAAATAGAAACACAAATGCTGGAAACACACGACAGGCCAAGCAGCATCCGTGAGAAGTGAACCAAGTCTTCAGGTGAAAGATTCTTTATCAGAACAGGAAAGATGAAAAAGACAAACTTGTTTTAAGTTGCAGAGGAGGTACTAGAACATAGAACAGTGCAGACCCTTTGACCCACAATGTTGTGCTGACATTTTAACCTATTCCAAGATCAATCTGACCCTTTTCTTCCCCCATAGCCCATCATTTTTCTATCATCCATGTGCCTGTCTGAGAGTCTCTTAAATGTTCCTAATGTAATTGCCTCTACCACTACCCTGGTAGCACACCCACTACTTTGTGTAAAAAACCTACCGCTGACATACTCCCCTTACACTTCCCTCCTTAAGATTAGGCCCCCTTGTGTTAGCCATTTCTCCTCAGGGAAAAAGTCCCTGGCAGTCTACTCTATCAATGTTTTTATCAACTTGTACACCTCTATCAATTCCTGAATTACTGAGTGTGTGCCTTCAGGCTTCTGTACCTCCTACTTGATGGTAACAGTGAGAAAAGGGCATGCCCTGGGGGCTGGAGGTCTTTAATAATGGACGCTGCCTTTCTGAGACACTGCTTCCTGAAGATGTCCTGGGTACTTTGTAGGCTAGTATCCAAGATGCAGCCGACTACAACTTACTAACCCTTACTGACCTGTACATCTTTGGAATGTGGGAGGAAACCAAAGGAAACCCACACGGTCATGGAGAGAACATATCAACTTCTTACAGACAGCAGTGGGAATTGAACCTCCGATCACTGGCACAGTAAAGTGTTATGCTAACCGTTACATTGCCATGCCACACTTTTGCTACTTTGCTCATGTTCTCTTTTAGCATGTCCTTTATCTTACCTCATTCTTCTCCACATTTTTAAAAAATTTGGTTTATTTCCTGCTACAAACAATCGAAGGGCACTGGGATTTAAAACTAACCAAACTCTCTGAGAAGAAAGCATATTACCAGGCTGATGTAAATGCTGCAGTGGGGATATGTGAGGCACCTGAGCTGCAACCTAAAACTAACTTTTGTCTCCGTTTCTGTCTCTCTCTTTTTCTTCCTCTCTCTACTTATCCTAGTTCTGATTAAGTGTCTTTGATTCAAATTGTTTAAATTTTCTGCTGAGTGATTTCAACACTTCTTGTTATCTGTTTCCATTCCCCATTCTGGCTTACCTTTTGCCCCTCCTCCTCACCTGCCAATCATCTCCCACTGGTGCTCCTCCTCCCCTTTCTCCCATGGTCCACTCTCCTCTTCAGTCAGATTCTTCCTTCTTCAGCCCTTTCCCTCTTCCAGCTATCAGCTCCCAACTTCTTAACTCAACCCCCTCCCCCACCTGGTTTCACCTATCAACTGCCAGCTTGTACTCCTTCCCCTCCTCCACCTCCTTATTCTGGCTTCCTTCCCCTCCTCCTTTCCAGTCTTGATAAAGAGTCTCAGCTAGAAATATCAACTGTTTATTCCTCTTCATAGATGCTGCCTAACCTTTCTTCTGCATTTTGTGTGTGTTGCTCTGGATTTCCAGCATCTACAGAATCTCTTGAATTCATTATTTTAACATATTATATTTTTGTTTTAGATTTTCAGAATCTGCAGTTTCTTTGATCTTCATTCATGAAAGAAAAGTTCCGCCTATTTGCTGTTTCTAGTAAAATCGACATTCAGATTACTATTTTGTTACATAATCTCCTCATCGATTGAGTTGGTAACTCTCTCAGTTAAAATGAAGAAAATGCACTTAAACCTCATTGAATCCGTTGATCATTGAATCTAACCAGTAACTTCAGTATCATACCCTGAGGACCTGGATGGATGTTCTGTACTTTGGGAGAAATATTACGCCATTTCTATGTTGCCATTTGAAGAACAGCAATGAGTTATTCTGTTCTGGTCAACACCTTACCGTCAACCAATAGGAACTTCCCCTGTACCTGGCTTTGAAGGTGACACAGAGGAGGTTCACTGGTTTTATTCCGGAGGTGAGGGGGTTAGCCTGTCATGAGCCGTAGAGCACTGGGATTCTCGTTTTCTCAAGCACCTGTATTTGTTAATTGTTGTCTTAACTAGAGTTGAGCTTTCTGTTTAATCTTGTCAAGTTAATTGTGATTGGCACGGGTGTTCTGCATGATGTGATTGTTTGAAACAGACTCCTGATTCGTGTTCATTGTGGCGTTCTTGTCTTGCAGTGTTGCTCAGCCATGCCACTGATGCTCAGTTGGTATTCCTATCCATGGATAAACTTCTGTTTCTGTCTCTACAAGGGAGTCCGCCATTCCTCTACATGAGTTCAATTGTTGCCAGCACTCACCATGGCATTGGCCAATGAGGAGAGATTGAGTAACCTGGGACTAGACTCACTGAAATTCAGAAGAATGAGAGGGGATTTTATAGAATAATGTAAAATTGTGAAAGGGATAGATAAGATAGAGATTGGAAAATTGTTTCCATCAGAAAGAGAGGCTAAAACTAGGGGACATTGCCTCAAGCTTTGAGGAAATAGATTTAGGTTAGAGAGAAGGAGAAACTATTTTTCCCAGAGAGCAGTGAATCTGTGGAATTCTCTGCCCAGGGAAGCAGCGGTGGCTTCCTCATTAAATACATTTAAGGCACAGTTGGATATTTCTTTGACGTAGCAGGAGAATTAATGGTTATGGGGAAAAGGCAGGTGGGTAGAGCTGAGTCTATGGCCTGATCAGCAGGTGGCAGAGCAGACTCGATGGGCCAAGATGGCTGACCTTTGCTCCTATTTCTTACGTTCTTAAAACTGTTTAAAACAATAGAGAAGTCCATGGAACCTTGCTATTTACAACTAGATAGATAGATAGATAGATAGATAGATAGATACTTTATTCATCCCCATGGGGAAATTCAACTTTTTTTCCAATGTCCCATACACTTGTTGTAGCAAAACTAATTACATACAATACTTAACTCAGTAAAAAAATATGATATGCATCTAAATCACTATCTCAAAAAGCATTAATAATAGCTTTTAAAAAGTTCTTAAGTCCTGGCGGTAGAATTGTAAAGCCTAATGGCATTGGGGAGTATTGACCTCTTCATCCTGTCTGAGGAGCATTGCATCGATAGTAACCTGTCGCTGAAACTGCTTCTCTGTCTCTGGATGGTGCTATGTAGAGGATGTTCAGAGTTATCCATAATTGACCGTAGCCTACTCAGCGCCCTTCGCTCAGCTACCGATGTTAAACTCTCCAGTACTTTGCCCACGACAGAGCCCGCCTTCCTTACCAGCTTATTAAGACGTGAGGCGTCCCTCTTCTTAATGCTTCCTCCCCAACACGCCACCACAAAGAAGAGGGCGCTCTCCACAACTGACCTATAGAACATCTTCAGCATCTCACTACAGACATTGAATGACGCCAACCTTCTAAGGAAGTACAGTCGACTCTGTGCCTTCCTGCACAAGGCATCTGTGTTGGCAGTCCAGTCTAGCTTCTCGTCTAACTGTACTCCCAGATACTTGTAGGTCTTAACCTGCTCCACACATTCTCCATTAATGATCACTGGCTCCATATGAGGCCTAGATCTCCTAAAGTCCACCACCATCTCCTTGGTCTTGGTGATATTGAGACGCAGGTAGTTTGAGTTGCACCATATCACAAAGTCCTGTATCAGTTTCCTATACTCCTCCTCCTGTCCATTCCTGACACACCCCACTATGGCCGTGTCATCAGCGAACTTCTGCACATGGCAGGACTCCGAGTTATATTGGAAGTCTGATGTGTACAGGGTGAACAGGACCGGAGAGAGTATGGTTCCCTGCGGCGCTCCTGTGCTGCTGACCACCGTGTCAGACCTACAGTCTCCCAACCGCACATACTGAGGTCTATCTGTCAAGTAGTCCACTATCCAATCCACCATGTGAGAGTCTACTCCCATCTCCGTTAGTTTGTGCCTTAAGATCTTGGGCTGGATGGTGTTAGAGGCACTAGAGAAGTCAAGGAATGTAATCCTCACAGGACAACTGACCCCATCTAGGTGAGAGAGTGATTTGTGCAGCAAATACGTGATAGCATCCTCCACTCCCACCTTCTCCTTATACGCAAACTGAAGAGGATCCTGGGCGTGCCTGGTTTGTGGCCTCAGATTCTGTATTATCAGCCGCTCCATGGTCTTCATCACGTGCGACGTCAAGGCAACAGGTCTGAAGTCATTCAACTCCTTTGGTTGTGGTTTCTTCGGTACCGGGACAATACAGGATGTTTTCCACTGTCTGGGTACTCTTCTTTGCTCCAGGCTCATGTTGAAGATGCGCTGTAGTGGTTCTCCCAGCTCAGTCGCACAGGCCCTCAGTAATCGTGGGGAAACTCCATCCGGTCCAGCCGCCTTGCTGGTACAGATCTTCCTCAGTTGACCTAAATTAATGAACTAAAATTCATTGCTAAGGAAAATTCTACTGTGTCATACATACCAAATAAATACATGTAAATAGGCAAACACTGGAGAAATTTACTGTGACTGTGATTTATGAGTTTAGCTATTTTAATGAGTCCTATTAAAGAAACTTGTTTATAAAAGTCAAAGATAATCAGACATTCAAAAATCAACATTAGCCAATGCTTCATTTTATTTTACCTGTCCCATGAAGTCAGTGAAGAAAAGCATAGTGGAGAGAAATGCTGTCCATCCTATGAGGTGACTAATACACAAGCAGCGATATTGAGAAGGCATATTGAGCAATGTCTTAAACAAGGATTTTAGGGTCATACGTCTTTGTACCTGAAAAAAAAACACCAAATTTGAGAAGCTGGATACTCTTGGGTTATTTTCTTGGGAACGGCAGAGGCTAAGGAGAGATTTGATTGAGGCTTATCAGATTATGAGACGCATAGCTAGAGTAGAGAGGGAGCATCCCTTTCTCTGGGTTGAAATGTCTAATACCAGAGGGTAGATTCAAAGGAGATCTGAGAGACATGTTTTTTACTCAGAGAGTGGTGTATGCCTGGAATTTTTTAAAACACTGTTCAAATCACTTTTAGAAATCACCTCAAAAATATTACTCACATAATGTGGAGAGTTAAGACAGAGAATATAGAAAATCTATAGCACATTACAGGCCCTTTCACCCACAATGTTGTGCCAACCATGTAACCTGCTCTAGAAGCTGCCTAGAATTTTCCTACCGCATAGCCCTCTATTTTTCTAAGCTACATGTACCTATCCAGGAGCCTCTTAAAAGACCCTCTTGTATCCGCCTCTATCACCTTCGCTGGCATTCCACACACCCACTACTGTGCGAAAAGCTTACCTCTGACATCTCCCTTGTACCTACTTCCAAGCACCTTAAGACTATGCCCACCATTAGATTAGATTAAATTCAACTTTATTGTCATTACGCCGAGTACAGATACAAAGCCAATGAAATGCAGTTAGCATCTAACCAGAAATGCAAAGAATAGTGTTATTTACAAAATAACTGTAGATAAAAAGTAAGTGTTACAGCACACAAATATAAAAGTACTGAGACAGTACAATATGGGTGCAATACTGTTTAGCGCTGTGATGTGAGGTTCAGCAGGGTCACAGCTTCAGGGAAGAAGCTCTTCCTGTGCCTGCTGGTGAGGGAGCGGAGGCTCCTGTAGCATCTACCGGATGGGAGGAGAGTAAAAAGTCCATGGTTAGGGTGAGATGCATCCTTGATAATGCTTTTTGACCTGCCCAGGCAGCGTTTATGGTAGATGTTCTCAATGGTGGGCAACTGGATGCCGATAATCAGCTGGGCAGTTTTCACCACACGCTGGAGTGCTTTGCGGTCTGATACGGGACAATTGCCATACCACACTGAGATGCAGTTGGTGAGTATGCTCTCACTGGTACAGTGGTAAAAGTCCATCAGTATCCTGGGACAGAGGTGAGCTTTCTTAATGCTCCGCAGGAAATAAAGGTGCTATTGTGCCTTTTTGATCAGGATGGAGTAGTTCAGGGACCAGGTGAGATCCTCGGAAATGTGGACACCAAGGAATTTGAAGCTTGATACACGCTCCACTACATCTCCGTTGATGTAGATGGGGACGTGAGTGTGGCTCCTAGTATGCCTGAAGTCCACAATGATCTCCTTGGTCTTCTGGGTGTTAAGGGCCAGGTTGTTGTCGGCACACCACATGGCCAGGTGCAGGACCTCGTCCCTGTAGGCCGACTCGTCATCCCCTCTGATCAGGCTAACCACCGTGGTGTCGTCTGCAAACTTGATTATGGAGTTAGAACCATGTACAGGAACGCAGTCATAGGTGAAAAGAGAGTACAGAAGAGGGCTCAGCGAACAGCTTTGAGGCACACTGGTGTTCAGGGTGAGAGTGGAGGAGGAGAAGTTGTCTAACTTAACAGATTGGGGTCTGTTAGTCAGAAAGTCCAAGGTTCAATTGCAGAGAGATACCAAGCTGGCGAAATTTGGCGATCAGCTTGGAGGGGATCACAGTACTGAATGCCGAACTAAAGTCAATGAACAGCATTCTGACGTAAGAGTTGGGGCTGTCCAGGTGGGTCAGGGAAGAGTTAAGTGTGAGCCATTTCAGCCCTGGGAAAAAGTCTCTGGCTATCCACACGATCAATGCCTCTCATCATCTTATGCACCTCTATCAGGTCATCTCTCATCCTCTGTTGCTCCAAGGAGAAAAGGCCAAGTTCACGCAACCTATTATCATAAGGCATGCTCCCCAATCCAGGCAACATCCTTGTAAATCTCCTCTGCACTCCGACAGTATCCACATCTTTCCTGTGATAAAGTGACTAGAACTGAACACAGTCCTCCAAGTGGGGTCTAACTAAGGTCTTATATAGCTGTAACATTACCTCATGGCTCCCGATCTCAATCCCACTGTTGATAAAGGCCAACACACCATACTCCTTCTTAACAACACTGTCAAACTGCGCAGCAGCTTTGAGTGTCCTATGGACATAGATCCCAAGATTTCGCTAATCCTCCACACTGCCAAGAGTCTTACCATTAATATTATATTCTGTCTTCAAACTTGACCTCCTGAAGTGAGCCACTTCACACTTATCTGGGTTGAACTCCATCTGCCACTTCTCAGCCCAGTTCTGCATCATATCAACATCCTGCTATATCCTTTGAAAACCCTCCAGACCATCCACAACATTCCCAACTCTTGTATCATACCATCCTTTCTCTGCCTCAATAGAAAATACCTATGCAGAATATCATGCAAATGTTTACTGAACATTTGCCACATTTCTGCCGTGCATTTCCCTGAGAAAATCTGCTCCTAATTTATGCTCCCAAGTTCCTGCCTATTAGCATCATATTTCTCCCTACCCCAATTAAATGTTTTCCCTATTTGTTTTCTCCTATCCCTCACCAGCTCTATGGTGAAGGAGATAGAGTGGTGATCACTACCTCCAAAATGCTCTCTCACCGAGTGATCTGACACCTGACCAGGTTCATTTCCTAATACCAAATCAAGTACAGCCTTTCCTCTAGCTAGCTTATTTAGATATTGCATCAGGAAACCTTCCTGAACACACCTAACAAACTCCACCCCATCCAAGCTCCTTGCTCAAAGGAGTTGCCAGTCAAGATTAGAAAAGTTAATATCACCCATTACAACAATTCTATTATTATTGCACCACTGCTAAACAAATGCTTGTCATGGCGTGCATCTCAAACAGCCTCTGACAACCTAGTCTAACTCCTAGCCTTCACGTGTGGCATAGCTCTTATGCCCAGCGGAGCTGTTCTCACCGACAGGAGAAGGGGCAAAGGCGGGCCACTGGCGCCTTAAAACCAGTTGCTCCGGGCAGATGAGGCTCATTAACCACGGATGGTAGCTCATCTAGGAGAGGGAAAACTCCAATTTCAAACCTCCGCTGCCTTGCGGCTATACCCGCTCATGGGAAAGGCTTTGGGAGTAAGCCCCAAGGAAAAATCCGGAGTTGGAGTCCCGAAGGCGGCTGACTGCTGTACCCAGCACCGGCACGGCAACTCCTGCGATGCTGCTGGCACCAAACTTTATCGACTCCCGTCGTTCCTTTGGACCTGTCATCAGCATGGGGGGGGAGGGGTCCCACTGCATGGGCAACAGACGGATCCTCCATATCAACTCTGCCCTGGCTTGCACCCTGGAGAAGCCACTCCCAGTGACTACCAGAGGCACAGTACCCATGGTCGACCACGACCGACGGAGGCCATACACATTCCAGAATCTGCCTCCTTATCTACTCCTCGATGTCTCTGAACTATTGGGGGGGACTATAAAAACATCCAGCAGAATTATTGCCCCTTTCCTATTACTGACTTCCACCCACAATGACTCAGTAGAAAATCCCTCCATGACTTCCTCCATTTCTGCAACCGTGATACTATCCCTGATTAGCAGTGCCGCTCCCCCACCTCTTTTACCTCCAGCCCCGTCCTTTTTGAAACATCTAAAGCCTGGTACTCTCAGCAGCCATTCCTGCCCCTGAGTCATCCAAGTCTCTGTAATGGCCACAACATTATATTTCCACATATTGATCCATGCTCTAAGTTCATCTCCCTTGCTTATGATCCTCCTTGCATTAAAATAGACACATCTCAAACCATCTGGGCTGAGTGCTTCTTTGCTCTATCAATTCTAGTCAAGAAGAAAAGAAGAGCTTACGAAAGGTTCAGAAAACTAGCTGATGATAGAGATCTAGAAGATTATAAGGCTAGCAGGACAGGGCTTAAGAATGAAATTAGGAGAGCCAGAAGGGGCCATGAGAAGGCTTTGGTGGACAGGATTCAGGAAAACCCCAAGGCATTCTACTAGTATGTAAAGAGCAAGAGGATAAGATGTGAGAGAATAGGACCAATCAAGTGTGACAGTGGAAAAGTGTATATGGAACCAGGCAAGATAGCAAAGGTACTTAATGAATACTTTGTTTCAGTATTCACTATGGAAAAGGATGTTGGCAATTGTAGGGATGACTTGCAGCAGACTGAAAAGCTTGAGAATGTAGATATTAAGGAAGAGGATGCGCTGGAGCTTTTGGAAAACATCAAGTTGGATAAGTCACCGGGACCGGACTAGATGTTCCCCAGGCTACTGTGGGAAGCAAGGAAGGAGACTGCTGAGCCTCTGGCGATGATCTTTGCATCATCAATGAGGACAGGAGAGCTTCCAGAGGATTGGAGGATTGCAGATGTTGTTCCCTTATTCAAGAAAGGGAGTAGGGATAGGCCAGGAAATTATAGGCCAGTGAGTCTTACTTCAGTGGTTGGTAAGATGATGGAGAAAATCCTGAGAGGCAGGATTTATGAACATTTGGAGAGGCATAATAGATTAGGAATAGTCAGCATGGCTTTGTCATGGGATGAGGGATGATTTAGTAAATTTGATGATGACACAAAGGTTGGGGGTGTTGTGGATAGTGTGGAGGGCTGTCAGGGGTTACAGCGGGACATTGATAGGATGCAAAACTGGGCTGAGAAGTGGCAGATGGAGTTCAACCCAGATAGTTGTGAGGTAGTTCATTTTGGTAGGTCAAATATGATGGCAGAATATAGCATTAATGGCAAGACTCTTGGCAGTGTGGAGGATCAGAGGGTTGTTGGTACCCCACTTGGAGTACTGTGCTCAATTCTGGTCGCTTCACTACAGGAAGGATGTGGAAACCATAGAAAGGGTGCAGAGGAGATTTACAAGGATATTGCCTGGATTGGCAAGCATGCCTTAGAAGAATAGATAGATAGATAGATAGATAGATAGATAGATAGATAGATAGATAGATAGATAGATAGATAGATAGATAGATAGATAGATAGATACTTTATTCATCCCCATGGGGAAATTCAACATTTTTTCCAATGTCCCATACACTTATTGTAGCAAAACTAATTACATACAATACTTAACTCAGTAAAAAATATGATATGCATCTAAATCACTATCTCAAAAAGCATTAATAATAGCTTTTAAAAAGTTCTTAAGTCCTGGTGGTAGAATTGTAAAGCCTAATGGCATTGGGGAGTATTGACCTCTTCATCCTGTCTGAGGAGCATTGCATCGATAGTAACCTATCGCTGAAACTGCTTCTCTGTCTCTGGATGGTGCTATGTAAAGGATGTTCAGAGTTATCCATAATTGACCGTAGCCTACTCAGCGCCCTTCGCTCAGCTACCGATGTTAAACTCTCCAGTACTTTGCCCACGACAGAGCCCGCCTTCCTTACCAGCTTATTAAGACGTGAGGCGTCCCTCTTCTTAATGCTTCCTCCCCAACACGCCACCACAAAGAAGAGGGCGCTCTCCACAACTGACCTATAGAACATCTTCAGCATCTCACTACAGACATTGAATGATGCCAACCTTCTTAGGAAGTACAGTCGACTCTGTGCCTTCCTGCACAAGGCATCTGTGTTGGCAGTCCAGTTTAGCTTCTCGTCTAACTGTACTCCCAGATACTTGTAGGTCTTAACCTGCTCCACACATTCTCCATTAATGATCACTGGCTCCATATGAGGCCTAGATCTCCTAAAGTCCACCAGTGAACTTGGCCTTTTCTCCTTGGAGCGATGGAGGACGAGAGGTGACCTGATAGAGGTATACAAGATAATGAGAGACACTGATTGCATGGATAGTCAGAGGCTTTTCCCCAGGGCTGAAATGGGTAGCATGTGAAGGCATAGTTTTAAGGTGCTTAGACAGAGGACATGTCAGGGGTAAGTTTTTTTTTGTTTTTTTTTACACAGAGTGTGGTGAGTGTGTGGAATGGGTTGCCACCGGCGGTGGTGGAGGCGGAAACGATAGGGTCTTTTAAGATACTACTGGATGGATACATGGAATTTAGAAAAATAGAGGGCTACGGGTGAGCCTAGAAAGTTAAAAGGTAAGGAAAAGTTCGGCACAGCTTTGTAGACCGAAGGGCCTGTATTGTGCGGAGGATTTTCTATATTTCTATGTTTCTATCTGCCTATCCTTCCTCAAACTCCCTACAAATTGTCACTACTTGTGCACCAACTGCCCCAACTCTCCCTCTTCACTTCGGTTCCCACTACCCCTCCTGCAAGTCTTGTTTAAAATCTCCCAATAGCATTAGCAAACCTCCCTCCCAAGATATTGATTCCCCTCCAGTTCAGGTACAACCTGTCCCACATGCACAGGTCACTCCTTCCCCAAAAAATGTTCCAATGATCCAAGAATATGAAAGCCTGCCCCTGCACCCTCTCCTCAGTTACTCATTCATCTGCGCTATCTTCCTATTCTGACCTTGGCACTGGGAATAATCCAGAGATTACCACCTTCCCAACTCCCTAAATTTATGGTGCAGCACCTCTATTCCTCTCCTGCCTTTGTCATAGGTTCCAACATGTACCATGACCTCCAGCTGCTCACCCTCCCCTTCAAGAATATTCTGCAACTGCTCAGACACATCCTGGACCCTAGCACCCAGGAGGCAACACACTATACTGGTGTCTCTTTTGCTGCTGCAGAATCTCCTGTCTGTCCCCCGAACTATTCAGTCCCTTATGACGATTGCTCCTCCTGACTTCACCCTTCCCGTCTGAGGCTCAGGGCTGACCGCAATGGTATTAACCATATAACCATAACAGCACAGAAACAGGCCATCTAGTCCGTGCCGAGCGCTTACTCTCACCTAGTCCCACCGACCTGCTCTCACATAACCCTGCATTCCTTTCCTGTCCATATACCTATCCAAATTTTTTTTATTGATGTGGCTGCTGCTGCCTTGTCCAGACAGGTCATTCCCCTCAGCAGTATTTAAAGGGGTATACCTGTTGCCGAGGAGAATGGCCACAGGGGAAACCTGCAACTGACTTCTTTCTCCCTTTACCTCTCCTGGTGTTCACTCATCTACTCCCTGAATTCTGCCCTCTGGGCGTAACCACCTGCTCAAAAGTTGTATCCTAAGTTCATCCAACTCCAGCTCCTTAATGTGGATGTTGGTTGCATTTCCTGCAGATGTAGTCATCAGGGAGACTATCAGATTCCATGAAATCCCATATCCTACAGAAGCAGCATTCCACTGCCATATCTGCCATCCTGCCTGCACTGTACAATGGGCAACCAAGAGCAAATCCTCTCATCTGTTTCTTTGGCCTCAGCCTCTTCTCATCAAAGCCTTGAGTCAAAGCCTGAGGCTCCCACTCTCACCGCTGGACTACTCCCAACAATGACCACCCCACTTGCCCCTTCTGTACTTTTATCTAATTCACAGTGCTCTACTCCCGACTCTGATTGGATCTCTGGAATCTCCAAATGCCCGTGAAGCTCTCTTTTTATACTAGCTTTGCTGACCCGCGTGTCAACTCTTAGAAGTGCTCTGCTCCCGATGTTGATTGGACCTACCAAATCTATTTATATGCAGAAATATTTTGTGGAGATGGAAGCTATGTGTGTCAATTAAATAGAGTCATAGAGTACTACAGCACATAGACAGCCCAGTTGGTCCAAATAGTCTGTGCAGATTGGTTTTCTGCCTAATTCCTCAAGTACGCCCAGACCATAGCGCTCCATATTCCTCTCATCCCTACAGCTCTTCCCGGCAACTTACTTCCCCTACTAGATCTGCAGCATTTCACAAAAAAACTTGGAGAAATTACAGCCAGAACTCTCAATTAATTGATCATAAACAGAGAGTTTGTTATTGGTTTTTAAAACGTAGATTTAATTGGTTATTAATATTTGAAATATGCATAATAATTGGTACTTAACCAATCATAATACATGTTTCACATATTAATAATCAATTAATTCTACATGTTAAAGGCCAATAATACTTGAAAATTAATAAAATAATAGTTCAATAGTAAGTATTGCCTTTGTTTGTATCTTTATTTTGTCATGGTAAACTCGATGACCTTCGTTCCTAGGCTTGAACAGAACGGTTATACAAGTGTTAGGCCTTCAGGGGCTGGGAGATGCACGATCCCAGCTTATCATCTGACATTTGCCTTTGTGAACTTCACCTGATAGAAAGGCTGTACAAAGTGTCTGTGCTCTGTACAGTTAGCACATATTTTAACCCTTGCTTTGCTGAAATTTCCAGTCACATTGCTGAAGACGACTGGAGTTAATTTTAAGCATCACTTCCAAGAGACTACACTGCAGTTACTCCAGTTTTCTGGTAAAGTCAGCAGAAAGTTTATATGCCTTCTGTAATAAGCTGTGTTTGCTCTGCCCCTTAAATAGTCTCTGTTTTCTGAGTAAATAAACTTTGTAAACAGAGTCATTTGTCCTGACCCACCTCCAACAAATTGTCGTCAAAAGGCATTGCAAACCAAAACAAATGCAAATACTTAACACGAGGAAGTCTGCAGATGCTGGAAATTCGAACAACACACACAAAATGCTGGTGGAACACAGCAGGCCAGGCAGCATCTATAAGGAGAAGCACTGTCGACGTTTCGGGCCGAGACCCTTCATCAGGACTTAAATGCAAATACTTGGTAGATCAGGCAACATATGTAGAGTATGAAAAAGAATTAATTTTTCAGGTGGATGATCTCTCAACAGATCTTGGAAAAGAAGCAAGACAGAAAGTATAAAGAATGTTTTTCTTCTTCTTACAGGTACTCTGCTTTGAGTTTATTGTGTAACTGGGTTGAAACAATTGTGCAAAGTCAAAATCTCTTGAGTTAAAATAACATTCTGAATTCATTTTTAAGTTTGCCATTATATTTTAAAATAATTATTAGAATTCTTGCTAATTCCTGAATTAAATTTTAGAGTGAAATCTCCATCAAATATACACTACTACAAATAGAATTGGGCTGATGTGCCTATAATTGGGTGATTGATTGCATGAAAAAAGTTGACAATATAAAGATAGCACTCTCCTGATGAAGGGTCTCAGCCTGAAATGTTGGCTTTTTATTCCTCTCCATAGATGCTGACTGACCTGCTGAGCTCCCCCAGCATTTTTGTGTGTGTTATTCTGGATTTCCAGCATCTGCAGAGTCTCTTATGCTTACAGTCATCATCATTATAAAGATATCCTTGTATGAATTGAATATACAATTTTGCATGGATAAACTACATCAAAACTCATTTTCTCTCCTATCAGTAGAAGCAATGTAACACTTAACCGACAGGTTGGTATATGTCTGGGGAAAAGGAGATCCAGCCACACACCAACCCCACCTCCCGTACACACAGGTGCTGTGAGAATCAAGTTTATGCTGCGCGCGCACACACCATATCAAACTCACACCAGATACCATTATGGAATACACTTTAAAGATTTTAGTAAAACTAAAAGAGTACTATGCAATACAATATATAAGGAAAAGAAAATAAAGTAAAAAGCACCAACTTATCAAAGTACAGTCAGTTTAGTGCACATCGTTGGAGCTCAACCATCGAACCATTCGACCCCTCGTCACTTTCCTCCGACCTCCACGTCCTCGCACCTGGGACCACTCGGGTGGTCGACCGAGCAGTGCAGCACACGTCCACCTTCCTCGGCATCTCCTTCCCGACTCCCCTGAAAAGACCGCGAAAACCCCCGCTCCCAGACCCACAAGGCAAAAAACATTCCCCATTGGTCAACAAATGAATACAATTCCGATATCAGCAAGTCTAAAGCTAAACAACTGCGAGAGAAAGCACTTATCATACAAAGAAGCATTCCTACTCTAAACAGAACAAAGAAGCCATTTTGATAACATAAACAGTACATTGTACAGTAATATTTAAATTTATTGTAGAAGTTAGAGAATGATTGTTACCTTGTCATCTTGTGGTTTATTGCAGGCGATAAGTGAACCATTTTCTAATTTTTTCACCGGTGATAAAGGTTTCAGATTATTGACACATGGATCATGAAGATCATCTTTATGACTTTCAATGGTTCCATAGTCTGTGGTATTATCTCCCAGCAAGTATGATTCCTTAGCATCTCCTTCCTCACCTAAGGGAACTTCTGGTATACTGCACAGATGTATGGTTAGAAATGCAATGAAAATTACTGCTGCAAAAATATAAATAACTTGATATTCAGATCCTAAAACACGTCCCAGGGGAGTGCTCTTCCATTCTATAGCACCCACTATGTAGCCCACAGCACCTCCAATACCTGTAAAAAAAACATAAAATTACTGAAATTTATAAAAATTGAGTAATAGGCATTTCTTTTTCTCTTAAGTAGCAAAAACTGTGATTATAAGGAAGTTAGATTGGAAAGTCCAAGTTAACTAAACACAATAGCACAATAAATAGTAAGGTAATAATACTATGTTCCTTAAGTTGTCATGTGTTGGCGCATGTGGCCTAGTAGATAAGGCATCGGACCTGAAGGTCACTGGTTCAAGCGTCAGCTCAGGCAGTGTGTTGTGTCCTTGAGCAAGGCGCTTAACAACACATTGCTCTGTGACGACACCGGTGCCAAGCTGCTTTGGTCCTAGTGCCCTTCCCTTGGACAACATTGGTGGCAAGGAGAGGGAAAGGCTTGCAGCTTGGGCAACTGCCAGTCTCCCATACATCCCTGCCCAGGCTTGCACCCTGGAAACCTTCCAAGGGGCAAATCCATGGTCTCACGAGACTAACGGATGCCTATAAAAAAAAAAGGTTGTCATAGCTAGGGTGGTAATGGGGTCAAGCTCCCACTACATATTAAATGACCCACTCAATGATATGTGTCTCAAATAGCCTCTAATAACTAAGCCCAGCTCGTGGCCTTCACGTGTGGCTTAGCTACTAACCCGACGGAATCATTTCTGCTGACAGGAAAACGAGCAAAGGCAAGTTACTGGCACCTTAAAGCCAGTTGCTTCGGGCAGATGGTGCTCATCAGCCACAGTTCATCTAGGAGAAAGAAAACTCTGGTTTCAAACCTCCACTGCATTGCAGCTACATCCACTCAAAGGGGAGGCTCTGGGAGCAAACCCTGAGGAAAAATCCAGAGATGGAGTCCCTAAGACAGTCCAACATTGACTTCAATGCTGACTGGCAACTCCTGCCATGCTGCTGATGCCAGTCTGCATCAACTCTCTGCTGTTCCTTTGGATTCATCGGCTACATGGAGAGGGGAGCCTGCTACATGGACAAAAGCTTGCTCTCCATATCGTTCTTCCCTGGCTTGCATGTTGTGTAGACAGCTGGGATGCAACACCATGGTCAACCCTGACCAACTGAAGGGCTCTCTCTCTCTCTCTCTCTCTCTCTCTCTCTCTCTCTCTCTTCCTCTGTAAATGATGACAATTAACAGATGGACCTTCATGTTCAAGTCAGCACAGGTAGACAGGCGGTTAAGGCAGCAAATGGTGTGCTTATGTTCTATGAACATAGAAAATAAAGGTTGGAGCATTATACAAGACCATAGGACCATAAAATATAAAAGCAGAATTAGGCCATTTGACTCATCAAGTCTGCTCCACCATTTCATCAAGGCTGATCCATTTTCCCTCTCAGCCCCAGTCTCCTGCCTTCTCCCCGTATCCCTGGGTGACCTGACTAATCAGGAATTGATCAACCTCTGCCTTAAATATAATCAATGACTTGACCTCAACAGCCACCTGTGGCAATGAATTCCACAGATTCACCATTCTCTGGTTAAAGAAATTCCTCCTCATCTCCATTATAAAAGGATGCCTCTCTGGTCTGAGGCTATGTCCTCTGGTCTTAGACTCTCCCACCATCGAAAAGATCCTCTCCACATCCACTTTATCGAGGCCTTTCAATATTCAATAGGTTTCAATGAGAGTCACCCCTCATTCTTCTATACTCCAGTGAGTACAGGCCCAGAGCCATCAAATGCTCTTCATTTTACAAGCCTTTCTATGGCGAAATCATTATTGTGAACCTCCTTTGAACCCTCTCCAGTCTCAGCACATCCTTTCTAAGATAAGGGTCCCCAAACTGCTCACAATACTCTAAGTGAAGCCTCACCAGTGCTTTATCAGTGGGGAGGGATGAATAGACAAAGGAGTGGCGTAGGGAGCAATCCCTTCCCACCACACTACCAGGGATAGGGTTCCTCTTGTCCTCACCTACTACCCCACCAGCCTCCACGTCCAGCACATAATTCTCTGAAACTTCCGCCACTTCCAACTGGACCCCACCATCAAACACATCTTTCCCTTCAGCCCCCCCCCCCCCCCCCCCACTTTCTGCTTTCCGCAGGGATTGCTCCATATGCAATTGCTGGCTTAAAGTAAATTTTACTATCAAAGTACATATGATAGATAGATAGATAGATAGATACTTTATTCATCCCCATGGGGAAATTCAACTTTTTTTTTCCAATGTCCCATACACTTGTTGTAGCAAAACTAATTACATACAATACTTAACTCAGTAAAAAAAAATATGATATGCATCTAAATCACTATCTCAAAAGCATTAATAATAGCTTTTAAAAAGTTCTTAAGTCCTGGCGGTTGAATTGTAAAGCCTAATGGCATTGGGGAGTATTGACCTCTTCATCCTGTCTGAGGAGCATTGCATCGATAGTAACCTGTCGCTGAAACTGCTTCTCTGTCTCTGGATGGTGCTATGTAGAGGATGTTCAGAGTTTTCCATAATTGACCGTAGCCTACTCAGCGCCCTTCGCTCAGCTACCGACGTTAAACTCTCCAGTACTTTGCCCACGACAGAGCCTGCCTTCCTTACCAGCTTATTAAGACGTGAGGCGTCCCTCTTCTTAATGCTTCCTCCCCAACGCGCCACCACAAAGAAGAGGGCGCTCTCCACAACTGACCTATAGAACATCTTCAGCATCTCACTACAGACATTGAATGACGCCAACCTTCTAAGGAAGTACAGTCGACTCTGTGCCTTCCTGCACAAGGCATCTGTGTTGGCAGTGCAGTCTAGCTTCTCGTCCAACTGTACTCCCAGATACTTGTAGGTCTTAACCTGCTCCACACATTCTCCATTAATGATCACTGGCTCCATATGAGGCCTAGATCTCACCATATACAACCCTGAGATTCATTTTCTTATGAGCATACTCAGTAAATGCAATTACCATATCAGAATCAATGAAAGACTGCTCCCAGTCACTGTGCAAATGATAACAAACTGTCCAAGTACAAAAGAAAAAAAGACATACTAATAATATCAAATAAACAAATAAGTAAGTAAATAAGCAATGGATATTTACTTAAGCAATGTACAAGGCAATGGTAAGGCCAAATTTGGAATATTGTGTACAGTTCTGGTCACCAAATTATAGGAAAGATATCAATAAATTAGAGAGAGTGCAGAGACGATTTACTAGGATGATACCTGGGTTTCAGCACTTAAGTTACAGAGAAAGGTTGAACAAGTTAGGTCTCTATTCATTGGAGCGTAGAAGGTTGAGGGGGGATTTGATCGAGGTATTTAAAATGTTGAGAGGGATAGATAGAGTTGACGTGAATAGGCTGTTTCCATTGAGAGTAGGGGAGATTCAAACGAGAGGACATGATTTGAGAGTTAGGGGGCAAAAGTTTTAAGGGAAACACGAGGGGGTATTTCTTTACTCAGAGAGTGATAGCTGTGTGGAATGAGCTTCCTGTAGAAGTAGTAGAGGCCAGTTCAGTTGTGTCATTTAAGGTAAAATTGGATAGGTATATGGACAGGAAAGGAGTGGAGGGTTATGGGCTGAGTGCGGGTAGGTGGGACTAGGTGAGATTAAGAGTTCGGCATGGACTAGGAGGGCCGGAATGGCCTGTTTCCGTGCTGTGATTGTTATATGGTTATATGGTTATATTGAGAACATGAGATGAAGGGTCCTTGAGAGTGAGTCCACAGATTGTGGGAACAGTTCAGTAAAATTGAGGGAAGTTATCCCCTCTGGTTCAAGAGCCTAATGGTTGATGGGTAACTGCTCCTGAACCTGGTGCTGTGAGTCCTGAGGCTCCTGTACCTTCTTCCTGATTGCAACAATGATAAGGGCACGATCTGGACGGTGGGGGTCCCTGTTCATGGATACATTTTTCCTGTGACAACGCTTTCTGTAGATATGCTCAGTGGTGAGGAAGGGTTTACCCATGATGGACTGAGCAGTACCCACGACATTTTGTAGGATTCTTCATTCAAGGGCATTGGTGTTTCCATACCAGGATGTGATGCAACTTGTCAATACACTCTCCACCACACATCAATAGAAATTTATCACGCTTTTAGATGTCATGCCAAATCTTCGCAAACTTCTAAGGAAGTAGAGGTGTACCAAGCCTCCTAACTAGTATCTTGATTGATTTTAATCTGTGTTCCTGAATGGAAACATTACTGTGGATTTGGCTCCACATTCCTCGCAGTTTTTACGTTGGTGCAGTAATTACGAAGCTTTGTCCATACTTTGGACCTCAGCTGTCATTAGTTGTTATGTAAATGTGGAGAGCCCACACACTGCATATTTTACTCATTTGCTAGCCGTTAAGGAATATGACCAGCATCGCTTAAAAGCAACCACTGTTGTTCTCTCTTCTCCTCTCTTTTTGGAATCACAGTGGATACCAAAAAAGAGAAGAGAGGGATCAGGGAATACAGATCCACAATTCCTTGAAAGGAACATTACAGCCTGATAGGGCTGTAAAGAGAGCTTTCAGCCTTCATAGATCAGAGCATTGAGTACAGTAGATGGGATGTTATGTTGAAGTTGTATGAGATGTCAGTAAGGCTGACTTTGGAGTACGGTATGTAGTTCTGATCATCTACCTACAAGAAAGGCATCAATAATCTTGAAAGAGTACAGAGAAAATTACACAAGGATGTTCCTGGGATTTGAGGATCTGAGTTATAGAGAAAGGTTGAATATGTTAGGATTTTATTCCCTAGTGTGTAGGAAAATAAGGGGAGATCTTATATAAATCATGTATACATGTTACGTACCCGTGACACATGACAGTGGTACCCTTGTCACGTGACTGGGGTTGAAGTTATACTGGACATGAGGTAATGGTCTTGTGATGGTGGAGTGATGTCATTTTCCCGCCAGTAGAGGTCATGTGACAGTTTTTTTTTACAGGGTATAAAAGGAAGACCCACCCTGTCAGGTGGGGCAGTTCGTGGCGGAATTTGCCAAGATGACTTCATGTCCCTGCGTGATTTAATGTGATGACGCAGTTTAATTGAAAAATGAAGTTTTATAAAATGCCTAAAGTTTAAAAGGTCATTGCCAGCGGTTTCTTTGCTGGTGGAGAGTGAAGAAAAGTTTGGAAGATGAAAAATCGAGGAGAACCGATTTTCGAAGGTGGAAAAGTTCGACCTTATTTGATCCTCATTCGGAAGGATTTCGTTGACTATTCTCGCTGTTGATCCCTGGGATGACCAGAAAGGATTTGAGAATAGTGTGGAAAAAAGGTCAATACCTTTAAGCCGTTATATTTTATAAAATTCTTCGTGGGAAAGTTCGACGCCGGGGAATCGAAGGACATCGACGTGGAAGAGAATTTAAATCACTTTAAAAATCTCTCCTTTTAAAAGGACTGTGAGCTTTTGAACTTTCGGCATACCGCTTTAAAGAACTGTTTACTTTCGGCATACCGCTTTAAAGAACTGTTTTTTTTTCCAATACCACTTTAAAGAACTGTTTGAACATGCCACGCTATTAAGAACTGTGAATCTGCCGCACAGCAGCTGAGTTCCGGTGACGTTTGAGTTTGTTTACTTTTGAGGGGGTTTGTTTCAGTGTTTAATAAACGTGTTATTTGTTATAAAAATCCTTGCCTAACTCATCTATATTTATTGTTGCCTGAATACGTAACATACAAAATTATGAGGGATATAATAGGGTAAATACTTTGTCCCCTCAGTGTTGGGCTGAATTAGTTCTAGAACTTATAGGTTGAAAGTGAAAAGAGAAATATTTAAGGGAAACCTGTGAGGAAACTTCTTTACTCAGAGGATGGTTTGAGTGTGGAACAGCCTGCCAGCAGAGATGGTGGATTCAGGTTTAATTGCAACGTTTAAGAGTTTGGATAGGTACATGGATGAGATGGTATGGAGGGTTATGGTCTGTGTGCAGGTAGATGGGACAAGATGGCACAGAATAGATGGGCCAAAGGGCCTTTTTCTGTGCTGTAGTTCTCTATGTCATAGAGATAGAAATAACCCTCCTGGCTTTGTTAAATTTATTTGCTCTAAACATACCTGGATTTAGCATCCATCAATTTCCCACCAGAGATCAGATTTCTTTTCAACGTCTTTTAATTGTATTTACTGATTCCTCAACTCAAGTTCAGGTTATTGTCATTCAACTGTACACATGTATACTGCCAAACGAAACAACATTTTCCTCCAGACCAAGGTGCACAACACAGTACATATAACTCACAAGCACACAAAGTAATATTACCACAAATAAATTAGCAAATAATAAAGTACATATAGCAGTTAAAAAGTAAATAGTATAACACTACTGACACTTCATGTGTGATGAGATCGTATAACGGGAATCATATGTGTTGACAGAGAGTTTAGTAGTTTTACAGCCTCGGGGGAAGAAGCTGTTTCACATCCTAACAGTCTTTGTTCCAATGCTAGGAGGGTCAAAGAGATTGTTGGACAGATGGGAGGGGTTACTGACAACGCTAAGTGCCTTGCATATGCAGCACTCCTGATAAATATCTCTAAGGGGTAGAAGAGAGACCTAAATGATCCTCTCAGCATTCCTTGTAATCCTTATAGGACATGTGGTCAGATCCCTTGCAATTCCCAAACCAGCCTGTGGTGCAGCTAGACAGGACACGCTCGACGATACTCCTGTAAAAACTGGTTAAAATGGAGGAAGGCGTTCTTTCTCACTTTAATCTCCCCAGGAAGTGGAGTCGCTGCTGTGCTTTCTTGACCAAGGAGGTGGTGTTGAGGGACCAGGTGAGATCATCCAGTATGTGCACTCTCAGAAACATGATGCTCCGAACTCTGTCCACGGAGAAGCCGTGTATGTGTAGTGAGCAGTTGGTCAGCCTGCACCTTCCTAAAATCCACAATCATCTCTTTGGTCTTGTCCACATTGAGACTCAAGTTGTTGAGCTCGCACCATTCTACCAGCCGCTCTACCTCCTCTCTGTACGCCATCTAGTCATCGTTGTTGATGGTATCATTGCAACTGCCAGTATTTATTGCTTATTTCTCAGTGCTCCTGAACACAGGACTACTTCAGGATTAACTAAATGCTGTAGCCTCATGGTGGCATGGTATTAAAACAAGGCAGTAGTCCCATGGTCATCATTGCTAACACTACACGTGATTTTTAAATATAATTTAAATTTCATAGCTTCAGAAATCAGTATTGTTAGCCAAGGCATGAGTTTATAAACACGGTAACTTAATTACTCTGCCAGCACCGTACCCAGGCTAACTTAAACCACAGATGCTTCAGTCTGGAGCAACAAACAATCTGCAGGAAGAACTCAGTGGATCGAGCAGCATCTGAGAGGGTGTCACTGTATCATAGTGGCTGGCACAAAGCTTTACTGTGCCAGCAATCAGAAATTAGGGTTCAGTTCCTGCTGTTGTCTGTACGGAGTTCATATGCTCGCCCCATGACCACATGGGTTTCCTCTGGGTGCTCCAGCTTCCTCCCACATTCCAAAGACGTACAAATTAGGGTGTGTCAGTTGTGGGAATGCTCCGTTGGTGCCAGAAGCATGGTGACACATGCGGGCTGCCCCCAGCACATCATCGGACTGTATGTTTCAGTGTTTCAATTAACTAATTTATTTTACAGCTGCACGGACAAGCATGGAATTTCTACACGGCATGAAAACTACATGGCGCTTTAAATGCTCTTATCATAACATGAATGTATTTCTTTCGCATTTCATAATCCTTTTCTATTTGCGTCCAATTGCAGCTGTGCAGCAACAAAGGCTATATGCACAGGGGCATTTCAGTTACTATGCAGCCACACACCCTCACAGCTTGGGGGAACAGTGGTTTCAAGGTACACGTGGCAAATAAAGCTTATCTTTATCTTTAGGAAGGAATTGTCCAGCTGCAGGGTTTCATCCTCAAACATTGAAAATTCCTTTCCACCCACAGACGCTGTGCGATCCACTGTTTTTCCAGCAGGTTGTTGTTAGTGTAGAATTGCACCAGTATTTCTTTACAACCATACATTCAACAACTTTGTTCTGCAAACTACCGCAACACAATACCGTGCATAAACAATTCACTCAACACAATGACTCCGTGCCGGTGATTCAACACACAAGAGTCGTCCACCACTGTTCATACTCATCAACTTGTTCTTTGATTCTTTTGACCGTGAAAACATGGAGGCCTCTACACAAACTCCCACAGCCCCTGATGACCCTATGATTTCAGTCTCTGAGGATAATGTAAGAACATCGTTCAGGAGGGTAAATCCACCAAAAGTATCAAGCCCAGATGTGGTATCTTGCTAAGTACTAAAGACCTGTGCTGATCAACTGGCTGGAACATTCACCGATGTCTTTAATCTCTTGTTTTGGCAGTCTGAGTTGCCCAACTGCTTCAAGCAGGCTTCAATTACACTAGTGCTCAAGAAGAATATGATACTCTGCCTAAATGACTATCATACAGTTGCACTTACAACCACTGTGATTATGTGCTTTGAGAGGCTGGTGATGAAGCATATCAACTCCTGCCTGAGAAGTGACTTGGATCTGCTCCAATTCACATACAATCACACCCGGTTAACAGCAGATGCCATTTCAATGGCTCTTGACTCAACCCTGGAACATCTGGACAGCAAAGGTGCTTACTTCAGGATGCTCTTCACTGAATGCTGCTCAGCATTCAATACTGTTGCCCCCTCAAAACTAATTAATGAGCTCCAAGACCTAGGCCTGAATATCTCCTTGTGCAACTGACCTGCGGATCTCAATCGGTTCAGATTGGCAACAACATCTACTACACAATCTCCAGTGTCTAATCCAATTTACTACTTCATCTTGAATGGCAAGCAACCAAATCTTCCTGACAAATCTCCAATGCAGAACCTTGTCAAAAACCTTGCTAAAATCAATGTAGACAATGTAGATGGTAGCGCTATATTAATACGCAGCAGCCTCTCCGGTCTCTGGATTTGGGGATTGCCAAACGTTATGTGGATTTTCTGGTGTAGTCTGCTTTGTCGTGTGTTTTTGTGATAACATTTTGGAGGAATGTTGTCTCATTTTTTAAACTGCGTTGCACTTGTGGTTTCTAAATGACAATAAACTGAAATTCAATTCAATCCACTGTCTTACCTCCATCAACATTCCTGGTAACTTCCTCAAAAAACTCCATAAGATTGTTTAAACATGATTTACCTTGCACAAAGCCATGTTGACTATCAATAAACTGTCTCTGTCTATCCAAATACTTATATACCCAGTTCCTTAGAATACCATCTAATAACTTTCCCACTACTGATGTCAGGCTCACTGGCCTATAATTTTCTGGTTTATTCTTAGAACCTTTTTTAACCAACAGAACAACATTAGCTATCCTCTAATTCTCTTCACCTCACCTGTGGCTAAAGGTGTTTTAAATATCTCTTCTAGGTCCCCTACAATTTCTGCACTATGCTTAGATAGGGGCCTGTTATTGTCCATCCCTGGGGATTTATCCACCCTAATTTGCCTCGTCACCAAACTTCCTCTATAATCTGTATAGGGTCCATGACTTTGCTACTGCTTTGCCTCACAGCAATAGACTTTGTGTCCAACTCCCAAGCAATACAGATGCAAAAAAAAACCTTTAAGAGTTTCCCCATCTCTTTCAGCTCCATGTATCAATTACCACTCTGATCTTCCAGAGGACCAATTTTATCACTTGCTATCCCTTTGTTCTTAATATATCCATAGAAGCCCTCAGGATTCTCCTTCACCTTCTCTACTAGAGCTCCCTCATGCCCTTTAGCCCTTTTACTTTCCTTCTTATGCGATCTTTTGCACTTCCTTCACTCAAGTACGTCATTTGTTCCTGTCTGCCTATACCTGCTATGCACCTCTTTCTTTTCTTAACCAGGACCTCAATATCTCTCAAAACCCAACACTCCCTATACCTGTTATCCTTTCCTTTTATTCCAACTGGATGTCCTAATCCACTCTTGCCAGATCCTTTCTGATACAATCAAAAATGGCCTTTCTCCAATTTAGAATCTCAACCAGTGGACCAGACTGATCCTTTTCCACAATTACCTTAAAACTAAAAGCATTATGACCACTAGGTGCAAAGTGTGCCCCTACACAAACTTTTGTCTCCTGCCCTGCCTTATACCCTAATAGCAGATCAAGTATTGCACACTCTCTCACTGGGACTTCTATGTACTGATTAAGAACATTTTCTTGAACACATTTGACAAATTCTGTTCCAACTAGCCCTTTTACAGGATGGGAGTCCCAGTCAATATGTGGAAAGTTGAAATCACCTACTATCACAGCCTATGTTTCCTGTAACAGTCTGTGATCTCTCTACAAATTTGCTCTAAATCATGCAGACTGGTGGATGATCTATAATTGAAGCTCATTAACATGGTCATGCCTTTCTTATTCCTCTGTTCTACCCATAAAGCCTCACTAGATGAGGGGCTCTCCAGTCTGCCCCGAGTGTACAATGCCATAACATTTTCCCTGACTAGTAATGCCATCCCTCCCACTTTATCATGTCTAAAACAATGGAACCCTGTGCCAGTCCTGCCCCTCCTGCAACTGTCTCACTAATGGCTACCATGTCATATTTCCACATGCTGATCCATGTCCTAAGCTCATTCACCTTTCCTACAATATTCCTTGCATTGAAATAAATGCAGCTCAGAACATTAGTCCCACCATGCTCGACTTTACAATTCCTCACATTGTATGTAGGCTTAAAAAACATCTTTCTCTACAAACACTCCACTATCTGTTCTGGCACTTTGGTTTCCATCCCTCTGTAACTCTATGATTATGAGGCTAAGCACAGCTACAATGCCATATTTAAGTTTGCAAATGACACCATTGTCAATGGTTAAATCAAAGGTGGTGATGAATTTAGAAACATAGAAAACCTACAGCACAATACAGGCCCTTCGGCCCACAAAGTTGTGCCGAACATGTCCCTACTTTAGAAATTACTAGGCTTACCTATAGCCCTCTATTTTACTAAGCTCCATGTACCTATCTAAAAGCCTCTTAAAATACCCTATCATATCCACCTCCACCACCGTTGCCGGCAGCCCATTCCACGCACTCACCACTCTGAGTAAAAAACTTACCTCTGACATCTCCTCTGTACCTACTCCCCAGCACCTTAAACCTGTGTCCTCTTGTGGAAACCATTTCAGCCCTGGGAAGAAGTCTCTTGACTATCCACATGATCAATGCCTCTCATCATCTTGCGCACTGACTTCAACTTCAGAGATAATGGCTTAGGTACTGTAATGATAGTGTTTTGAATTGGAGATATGGGCAGAGGTACAATAGTACTGATAATTTAAGGAGAGATAGGCAGTAGTTCCTTAAGATTGTTATAGCTGGGGGTGGTAGTGGGGTAAGCTCCCACTACCGATTAAGTGCTTCCAAAGGCCTGCGCCTCAAACAGCCTCTGACAACCAAGTCCAGCCTCTGACTTTCAGGTATGGCTCAGCTACTAAGCCCGGAGGAAGTGCTTCTACTGTCAGGAAAAGGGGCAAAGGCGGGTTTCTGGCGCTTTAAACCAGTAGCTTCGAGCAGATGGGGCTCATCTAGGAGAAGCAAAACTCTGATCTCAAACCTCTGCTGCCTTGCGGCTACACCCACTCACGGGGGAAAGCTTTGGGAGTAAACCCAGAGGGAAAAATCCGGAGCTGGAGTCGCTAGGGCAGTCTTAAATGGAGTTCGACGCTGACCGACAACTCATTTGGCTGTTGCCAGATTGCATTGGTCTCTGCCGTTCCGTTGGGTTCATCAGCAGGGTGGAGAGGGGGAGCTTGCTACATGGCCAACAACTCGCTCTCCATATTGTTCTACCCAAGCTCGCGTATCTGGACGGCTAGGTCGCAACATCCACGGTCGACCCTGACCGACAGAGGCCTGAGCAGCTCAGCATGCATGGGCAGAGGTACTACACGATAGTGATGGAAATTAAAACACGGATCTAGATCATTTCTGTAAACCCAACCATTCCATTATCTCGATGTTCCAGGAGGTAACACGGAATTAACTTGACAACAGTAATTTCAGAAATAATACAAGGAATGCGCTCTGCTCGGTTTGAAAGTGAGCATCTGGGTTTCTTTTGCCACCGGTCGGCAAGATCACGGGTTGAGTTCTGCTGAAGTCGAGGAACTCGTGATAATTACACAGGGCCCGCGGACGGGATTAAATCGAACAGGACTCACCAGTCAGCAGAGCATGGAACTGTAAACCCCTCTCTTTGTCCTGATGTGAGCAGACATCAAAGAGATAAGCTTTGATGGGACCGTCGATGAAATCTGCGGAGAAGTCGAAGATGACCACGCCGAGAACAGTTATCAGAATACTCCAAAGCTTTCTTTGTCTCCCGTGTTTAATGACGGCTAAAATAACATTCCAATCAGTTAATTAACGTCAGATTAGATTATACAGTTAGTTGAAGACCAATTCATGCATGTAACACAAGGTCCCAGCCCACAAAACAAAACACTAATATTGTCTTAAATATTTAAAGATTCTGTAAGAATAACTAACTCATAGCTGCAGTTCGGCAACTTTTTGCCTCGTTCAAATTCGCACGAATATATATTTTAAAAGGTTTTACCGATACTCGCCTGTTACCACGGCTTCTCCGTTAAGGAACAGAGTCATCCCCACCACCAGCAGGATCCCAATGGCTAAAATGTAGGGTCTCCTCCTGCCCCACCTGGACCGGCAGTAGTCGCTGGCTGAGCCGAAGATGGGCTGGAGGATAAAGCCCAGAATGGGACTGACGAGCCACACGATGCTGTAAAGAGTATTAGGCAGTCCCACGCTCAGTAGCACCGGGGTCACGAAAGCCGCCTCGGCGGCATAGCAGAACTCCCTCCCGAACATCGCCGCGCCGTGCATGAGAAGCCGCACGGCGGATCTCTTCGGGGGCTCCGCGGGGTCGTGTGGGTCCGCCCTCGGTTGGCCGCATGTCCGCACCTGAGATGGGAGTAACTGGGACAACTCGTCCCGGGTGGTTGAGCAGGTCATAGTTCCTCTTTCCCTTCCCCGCGTCGACAGCCGAAATATGTATGATTCTGGTACTCACTAACGACGCGCATCTTCGCAGAAACCTGAAGCGATGGGGAGGAGGGATTGAGGGTGGGGATAGTGGCTGGGTCAGTCCAAGGAATTTTTTTTTGGACCTATCACACATGTAAACACTCTTATAAATACGAGAAAGTCTGCAGATGCTGGAAATCCAGAGCAACAGATACAAAACGCTGGGGGAACTCAGCAGGTCGGGCAGCTGCGAGCTTCTTCGTAACTTTCATGTGTGTATAAAACTCCAGCACTCTGCAACTGTTTCAGAGTTTCTTGAATACTCACCTAATGAAAACCTTAAGCATTTGCTGCATGGGGTTTCTGATCTGCCCTACAATGATAAATTGATATTATCAAATTCCGTTTCCGACATAGATTCACTGACGGATGCAAAGCCGATTTGTAGCCGTCAGTGTGTGCGTCCCTGACAAACGTTTGTTCTCAACTTTTAATACGTGTTTCTGAAATAACCGTCTGAAAGCGCTGTGCTGAGGAATTCACTTTAGACTTCATTTGGATTAGATTAGATTAGATTAGATTAAATAAACTTTCTCCCATGTAGATCGGAACATCAATACATACACTGAAATGCGCCGTTTGCATCAAAGCCAGCACAGTCCGAAGATGTGCTGGAGACAGCTCCAAGTGTCACGCTTCCGGCACCCTCAGTTTACTAATCCTAACCCGTCCATCTCTGGAACATGAGAGAAAACAGGAGCACCGGGGAAACCCACAAGGTCACGGAGGGAACGTACAAATTCCTTACAGACAGCCTCAGAAGTAAACCCTGATATTCCGATCCTTGCTGCTGTAAAGCATTACACTAACTCCTACGCTACTGTGCCAACCTTTAGGAAACGGATATTCCATCAGTGATAGGAGTAACTGGGCTGGTGGCGGCGTCAGAGTAGCCGGGATGTTGGAGAACGTGCTGGCCTGGGTGTCAAAAGGGCTGGCTGAGATGTGGGAGAAGAAGTCGGTCAGGTTATCGGTCAAGGAGAAGGTCAGGATATCAGAGGAGAACATTGGGGTATCGTGAAAGGCGAGGGACGGGATACTGGAGGAGCCTGCTGGGAGATTACCAGTCTGGGCATGGAACAACTGAGGCCGTGTTGCTGCCTGCTACTCGAAATGATCATAGTAGGTGCAGTATAACCGTGGGAGATTGTCTCAGACATTTCACTTGCGATTGCAAGACTCTGTTGGACAGTGACAATGTGAGCTGCCGCAGGCCTGTTACCCTTGTCTGGTAAAGGGACAGACGTTGGGAGCTGTGTAGCCTCGGCTGTAGAGAGGACTAGGCCTCAAGCCTCGAGCTTGCCTGCTGCAGCTGACCAGGGGAGAAGAAGCGGAAGTGCTACAGCATGTTGTCCGGGCTTGGTTGTGGCTGGCCTCTCCCGTCAGGGCTGGCCTCTCCCGTCAGGGCTGGCCTCTCCCGTCAGGGCTGGCCTCTCCCATCCGGGCTGGCTTCTCCCGTCAGGGCTGGCTTCTCCCGTCAGGGCTGGCTTCTCCCGTCAGGGCTGGCCTCTCCCGTCAGGGCTGGCCTCTCCCGTCAGGGCTGGCCTCTCCCATCAGGGCTGGCTTCTCCCATCAGGGCTGGCTTCTCCCGTCAGGGCTGGCTTCTCCCGTCAGGGCTGGCTTCTCCCGTCAGGACTGGCCTCTCCCGTCAGGGCTGGCTTCTCCCGTCAGGGCTGGCTTCTCCCATCAGGACTGGCTTCTCCCATGAGGGCTGGCTTCTCCCGTCAGGGCTGGCCTCTCCCATCAGGACTGGCCTCTCCCGTCAGGGCTGGCCTCTCCCGTCAGGACTGGCCTCTCCCGTCAGGGCTGGCCTCTCCCGTCAGGGCTGGCCTCTCCCGTCAGGACTGGCTTCTCCCGTCAGGGCTGGCCTCTCCCGTCAGGACTGGCCTCTCCCGTCAGGGCTGGCTTCTCCCGTCAGGACTAGCGTCCCCTCTCCGAGCGGTGGAATGACAGACTGGATTGTGTGTGTCTGCACACTGCCGGGACACTGCTAGATATTGTCGCACAGGGTCTTGGACTAAACATATATGCTATTTTTTTGAGTGAAATGCTTCTTTGCTCACTATTTTGAATTTTCTACACCTGGGCCCTAAAGGAATGCTGTCTCATTTAGCTGTATTTATATATGGTTTGAATGATAATCAAATTGATTTGAGTTCCTTCAGAAATATAGGGGATATTGAAAACTGCTTATCTCCCGTTTAAGACCTTGTGGACTAAACTTACTAATAAATTGGTCGGTCAGTTGGTAAAGTGGTGAATCAATTTACTGATTTAGGGTTGAAGGATTGAGAGAGAAAACAAAATATATAGACCAAGGTAGCATCAGGGTTTATTGGGGCAGTTCAAGGACATGATGACAGTGGAGGAGAAGCTGTTGTTCAACCTTGTGGACAGATGGTTTCCCTTGTTACCAGTACTCTGTGTCTTCCCTTCATCATGTATTGGTTTGCTCCAGTTGCACCTTTCCTAAATATATTACACTTTACATTCATTTGCCACCTTTAGAGTCATAGGAAAGCACAGCACACGGACCTTTCCATCCAGCATTTGAGTCTCTGGTGGAATTAGATTGGTGAGGTTGGCTAATCCTGTCATGATCAGTTAGCAAAGGGAGACGATAGCAAAACTGGCTTCAGGTACACTGCGCCCTAGTCCTTGGAAAGACCACTGGATATCTGGGCTTCTTACACTCCAAAATCTCTCTAGCTTGTGGATACTGCAGAGGAAGAGAGAAATAGAATACAGGCAGTCCCCGGGTTACGTACAAGTTCCGGTCCTGAGCCCGTCCTGAAGTCAGATTTGTACGTAAGTCGGAACAAGTACATCCAGTATTATTTAGCTAAATGGGACAAGTGGGGGCTGTGCTGGGTTTGGGTATTTGATCCTCCACAATATTCCGCGTGGGAATTTAAATTTAAATTGGAGGTGGCAGTGTTTTTTTTACGAGGTCGAGTTTCGAGCTCGACATCAACCCGGCACGGGAGCGGTCGGTCACTGGATCGAACTTAAGCCCGGCGCTGTGCCACCAGCCAACTGGAACGCAGGGGGGCGGGGTCAGGGTGAATCTTACTAAGAAAAATTTAAGCCAAATACAAAGTTAAACACTCAACGCAGTGTCAACAGCAACAACTTTAAATGGCGGATGCGTCGCGTTCTGACTTAAAATGGCGGACGGCGTTCTCCTTCCTCGGTTCGTAAGTATGAGTTGTCTGTAAGGAGGACATTCGTAACCTGGGGACTACCTGTAGATGGCAAGTTAAGTGGCATACTTATAGAAAATGGAAGTTCTTTGGCTACAGTACATCTACCTGATAACAAAATAGTAATTAGGCAACAAAAACAGAAAATACTCAGCTTGAAATGTGAACCTTATTTCCCATTCCTCAGATGCTGCCAGACATATTAACTGGGATTGGCCAGCGTTTCTGGCTGATTTTTTTGAGTTCCAGCCTTTGCAGATTTGTTTTGATTTTTTCAGAGGGAAAAACATTGGGAGCTTACAGGAGGTGAAAGAAATCACTGATGTAGTAAGGCACCTGAGCATCATATGGAAAGAAAGCCCGCAGTGTAAGAGCCTGTGGTGCTTTGTTGTAATTCAGTCCAGATAGACAGTCTAGTGACTGAAAACCAGGAGGTAAAATACACTGACACAAAGACAGATCCAATTTCAATTATAGCATGATCTAAAGGTTTAAAGATGACCTTTATTTGTCACACGTACAGTGTCACCCATGACCTGATAGATAACACATAAACACAAGCTTTTCATGACATCTCGGAGGACGTGACAGTAATGAACCAACACCAATAGCAATACCAATCAGAGGGAGAAATTAAGCCTGGGCTAAGAGGTTTGGGGCATCATGGTAGTTTAGCGATTAGTATAATACCAATACAACACCAGTGACTCGGGATCAATTCCACTATTGTCTGTAAGCAGTTTGTATGTCCGCCTCATGGCCATGTGGATTTCCTCCGAATGCTCCAGTGTCCTCCCACCTTCCAAAGAAGTATAGATCAGCAGGTCAATTGTAATATGAGTGTATTTGGGCAGTGTAGGCTCATTGGGGTGGCAGGGCCTGTATCTCTAAACAAAAAAAAATCTGGCAATTGAATGCGAGACCTCCTGGGAGGAATTAGTCAATAGTTTGATAGAGATTGGTTACACACATAGAAAATTAAAAACAGCCTTCTGACAATAAATCAAGGAATTTGATGCAGAAACAAATGGGAGCCTTAAGTAAAAATTAAAATCATTAACCATGGATATACAGTAAACACAAAGTACACTGCAGATGCTGTGGTCAAATCAACACGTACAAACAAGCTGGAGGAACTCAGCAGGTCAGGCAGCATCCGTGGAAACGAGCAGTCAACGTTTCGGGCCGAGACCCTTCGTCTCGACTGAAGAGGGAGGGGGCAGGGGCCCTATAAAGAAGGTGGGGGAGGGGAGAAGGTGCCAGGTGAAAAACCAATCAGAGGAAAGATCAAGGGGTGGGGGGGAAGAAGGGAGGGGATAGGCTGGAAAGGTGAAGAAGGAATGTAAGGGGAAAGCACTGTGTAGTAGAAGAAGGCAGAATCATGAGAGAGGTGATAGGCAGCTGGAAGAGGAGGGAGAGTGAAAGTGGGAGGGAGAGAAGTTGGAGAATTCGATGCTGCCTGACCTGCTGAGTTCCTCCAGCATGTTTGTACATGGATATACAGTACTGGGCAAAAGTCTTGAATACATATGTATAGGTATGGTGCCTAAGACTTTTGCACAGTACTGTATTTGTCAACGTGAAGAGGAAAGCAAGTTTGTAATTCTGGCGGGACCAAAGGATGTTGGGAATGGCAAGGGTAGAGCACCATGGGAGGGTGTGGGACAGTTGGCAGAGAAGGAGTGCCGGGGTGGGCAGTGGCGCAGGTGCAGACACATCCAGCCCTGAGACACCAGGCAAGGTTATTGATTACAATCAACTGATTTATTGATCATTACAGAATGTATCTCTGGTGCTTCCCTCTCCCTCCCGTCTCCCTTCCTCTTTTCCCAAACATGATTCCCCTCTCCCTGCTCCCTTCCCACTCTCAGTCCACAATGGAGACCCATAGCAGTGCAATATCCATAAAATTGCTATAGTACTGTGCAGAAGACTCAGGCACCCCAGCTATATCTGTACATCTAGAAAGCACAATGAAGGCCTTCATTGGGAGTCATGGGATGCAGTGCTTAATGTTTAGTTGAGTCAGTAAAAGCTGTAAAGATGTGATGGATCATCCAGTTCATTTCCCAGTTCATCATGGGAAAAGCCCTTGACACCATTGGGCACGTCTACAAGGAGTGCTGCCACAATAAAGCAGCATCCATCATCAAGGACACCACTATCCAGGCCCTGCCCTCTTCTCGCTACTACCATCAGATAGGAGGTACAGGACCCATACCATCATTTCCAGGAACAGTTGTTACCCTTCACCAGCAGGTTCCTGAACCATCCTCTGAACTGGTAACCGAACACAACCTATCGGCTCACGTTCAAGGGCTCTACAACTCATGTTCTCAGTGTTATTTATTCATTATTATTATCTGTTTCTTTTTGCATTTGCACAGTTCATCAGTCTTTGTGAGTAGCTTTTCACTGATTCTATTGTACTTCGTTATTCTACTGTGAATGCCCACCAGGAAATGAATCTCAGTGTAGCATGTGGTGACATATATGTACTTTGATAAAAAATTTACTTTGAACTTTAACACAGGAGACTGAAGACGCACTCACAAGGTTCAACAACAGCTTTTTCACCATGGCCATCATGTGTTCATTCTCCTGTGTCTCTGTGGAGTGTACTTATGACCATCTTTTACTGAATCATTTGAACTGTCATTGTTAGAGAGACCAGGGGGATGAGGAAAACCTTTCTTCCATCCAGTGGATGGGTAGGGGATTGGGACACCCCGTCTGAAAAGGTGGAAAACACAGACAACCTCACTACATTTGGGTATAGATTGAAGTGCCATGTTCTACAGGATTATGGACCCAGTACTGGAAGATCAGATTAGAATTGATAATCTGATGGGCTGAACAATCTCCTGTATTGGAAGTTATCAATGATTTTATGGCTTCTACCTGCGTCTTTGTTACCTCAAAATCTGAATTTCCAGTGTATTCCTTACTCATCTTCCTCGTTTTATCCTCTGTAATTTTGAAGTAACCTCGCACCCTTTCGAGAATGTCCGAATCGCCGCTCAGTCCTGTACACCAGTCACCTGCTGACCCACAATGGCTGACACTTAAATGATTAAAAAATGCTGGTTTGTGTTTCGGAGACCCGTGCGGGCAGGGGGCACAAGGGCAGGTGACCTCCTACATACATGAGTTGGCAAGTCTGGAGTTCAAGGCCTAGTGTTCAAAGTCCCATCATGGGCAAGTCTGGAGTTTTGAGGCCTAGTGTTTGGGATTCTCATCCAGGGACTTTATTTGTTGTCATGGGTGATTCCTGGGCTTGATACTGGAGATCAAAGCCCAAAGATCGTTTCAAAGACTAGGAGTCTGCGGCAGCCTGAGTGTGCAAGTCTCTGTGAGTTCATGGAGGAAGTCGAAGCCTGATGTCTGTGAATCCATGAGTCCACTGGAGGCCAAAGATGGCCTGTCCTGGGATTGGACAAGACAGACCATGATGTGCATGACTGGGTGGGTGGGTGGGGGTGAGGAATTTTTTTCCGCTGTATCTTATTGTGTTCAGTGTTGTTCTGCTGAGTATTGAGGACATGCTATGTTGGCGTTGGAATGTGTGGTGACACTTGCACACTGCCCCCCCAGCCAGTTGTTAGGCTGTGTTGGTTGTTAATGTAAACGGCACATTTCACTGTATGTTTGGATGTACCTGTGATAAATAAATAAATGAAATTGACTTGATCGAATGTGCCTTTTGCACCAACAACCAACACCGTCCATAAGTGTCTATTTGCATCAGCAGTATACTTGTTATTGGGTAGCAAGGTAGAGATACATCTCTACCAAAGGAGGTATAAGGTGCTCCTCTTCTCCGCCAGCCCGCAGGTCACCTTTGGCAAGGTGTGGCAACTGATTAGCCCCTCCCCCCAATCAGGGTCACGCGAAGCCATGGGAGCAGGTGGCGGATGATCATATGAGGAGCCGGTGCAGATCGCAAGTCCTGGTTATGTGACCACTAACACCAGGCAGACAATCTCTGAAGAGTATTGGTGATGGCTGGGGTCACCTGTCTTGTAAAGACACTGCCCAGAAGAAGGCAATGGTAAACCACTTCTGTAGAAAAAATTTGCCAAGAACAATCATTGATAAGGACAGGGAAAAGAATATGAACAACAGCATGAAAGGGCTCTTCCCAGAGGCAAAGATCAGATTAAAGACAGATGGATGTCCATTATTGCCCACATCTTAATTGCAGGGCTCTCAAATTATTAACTGTAATGTTAACTGTTAACTGCATATATAAAATGGCTTCTTTGTAGGTAATTGATGAGGTAATGCTCTGTTTAGTTGAAATGTTGGGGTTGTAATTATTGATAACGGAGGAACTAACCACTGGAAGCAATGTTGTTCTATCTGTATGTGTGGGAACCTGGAGTGAGTGGCGGGTTTCTCAGGAGGAGAACCGAAGAGGAAGGACGTGCTGGACGTGATCTGTTCGACCACCGAGGTTGGTCCCAGGCAGCGGGTGGAGGAGGTCGGAGAAGATCGAATGGTAGACTGAAGGCTTCAATATTGAGCTCCAACAGCTGTGCACGAACAAACTGATTGAACTCTGATAAGTTTTGGCGTTTTTCTTTCTTTTTATATTGTATCACTATTAATTACCTAGTTCCAGTAAGATATATAAAGTGTAATCTGTAAACGTACATTGTGTGCTGTCTGATATTGTATGTGCGAGTTTGTACCAGTGTGCATTACACAGCATCTACACAAACAGGAGACATGGTTTGGCAGGCGGACGGATTTTCCCCTGGACAGACACAAACTGATAGCCCTAAGCATTACATAATGATGATGGTGATGTTATCTATGAACATCAGGATGTTATTACAAATCAGCTCACCAATATTTGGAAGATATCTGACTGACAAGGTGGATGCCAATATGAAGTATTCATGGATTTTAATATAATAGACTTTATGCTGTGCTTCCATTTAGGATATAGCCCACCATTGGTCTTCACTGCCTAGCATTTTTAAATCTTATATAACTTCTGCAAATGTAATATCAAATGCCATCAGACAGTGTAGAAGCAGCTTCCCAACTGGGTGCTTGTAAGTCCTCAGATCAAAGTGTCTGTACGATGTACTTTAACCAAGATGTTAAACTGTATGAAAATCATAACAGATGCTTAATTAAGCATAGAGATCACACATAAGTTCTTCCTTTTTATTACCATGCACACTAATGTGTTATGAAGGAGATTTGGGAGAAAGCTTTTAAAAAGCCAGCTTGTGGAAGAACTAATTATTGAGTTTTGTCACAGTCACATCACCAAAGGCAACACAAAGTTTTAGACAATAGACAATAGACAATAGGTGCAGGAGTAGGCTATTCGGCCCTTCTAGCCAGCACCGCCATTCACTGTGATCATGGCTGATCATACACAATCAGTACCCCGTTCCTGCCCTCTCCCCATATCCCTTGACCCCGCTATCTATAAGAGCTCTATCTAACTCTCTCTTGAATGCATCCAGAGACTTGGCCTCCACTGCCTTCTGGGGCAGAGCATTCCACATATCCACCACTCTCTGGGTGAAAAAGTTTTTCCGCATCTCTGTTCTAAATGGCCTACCCCTTATTCTTAAACTGTGGCCTCTAGTTCTGGACTCACCCATCAGTGGGAACATGCTTCCTGCCTCCAGTGTGTCCAATCCCTTAACAATCTTATATGTGTACAATGTCCTGTGTATGTTACTCAAAATGGCTTCTTTGGTTTGTTAAGAGTAGGAATGCTTCTTTGTCTGATAAGTGTTTCTCTCACAGTTGTTTAGCTTTAGACTTGCTGATATGGGGATTGTATTCATTTGTTAACCAATGGGGAATGTTATTTTGTCTTGTGAGGCTGGGAACTTGGGGGGGGGGTGGTTTCGCGGTCTTTTGAGGAGAGTCGAGAGGAAGACGCCAAGGAAGGTGGACGTGCGCTGCACTGCTTGGTTGACCACCGGGGGTGGTCCCAGGTGCGAAGACGTGGAGGTCCAAGACAAGCGACGAGGGGTCGAGTGGTTCGATGGTTGAGTTCCAACAATGTGCACTAAACTGACTGAACTTTGATAAGTTGGCGCCTTTTGTTTTTTTTTCTTTCCTTTCATATATATTGTATTGCCTAGTACTCTTTTAGTTTTAGTAAACTCTTTAAAGTATATTTCATAACGGTATCTGGTGTGAATTTGATACTGTGTGCGGGCGTGAGGCATAAACTTGATTCTCACAGCACCTGCGTGTACGGGAGGTGGGGTTGGTGTGTGGCTGAATCTCCTTTTCCCCTAGACATATACCAGCCTGTTGATTAAGTGTTACATATGTTTCAATCAGATCCCCTCTCATCCACTTTTGTGGTATAAAATGACGTAAGCAGCACATTTTTGTGATAACTGGCAGAAATGGATTAGTATTCTGTTAATGAAAGGCATCCACTCACCATTTTGGTTTTCTTTAATAATACTGAGAATTATATTTGTGTATATAATTCACGAAATCTCTGAATGTTTTGATTGAATTTGCAAGTGAAATTCATTGGGTCATTAAGTATTTCTTTGATGGTTGTGCTTTTTCTCAGAGAAATGCAAGCTCCTGGAGGAACATAGTTTTCTAGGTACTTGAGTGGAACAAATCAAGGAATCTTGCCTACAGATCCAGCTAGGGGTAGAGTTTTACAGTCGGCAGGAGGTAGAGGAGCAGGGATGTTGATAATACCTAGAGAGGTGAAAGAAAATACAAGAGGTTCTGCAGGTGTTGGAAATCCAGAGCAACACACACACAAAACGCTGGAAAGGAAGGGTGAAGAAGGCAGAATAAGAAAGTGTTGGAAGGAGAGGAAGACAAGCTGGCAGGCATAAGGCAAAACGAGGTGATGGGGAAGTGGATGAAGGGTCTTAGCCTGAAATAGCGACTGTTTATTCCTCTCCATAGATACTGTCTGACCTGCTGAGTTCCTCCAGCATTTTGTGAGGTGTAAGAACATTTGTGTTATAGTAGTACAGAAATTAACTTCCCCCCACCCCCTCCCCATTAACTGAGATCATCTTAGTCAGAAAGGAGATAGCTATTCTAGTGAAGGGAAAATCAGGGATAAGCTTAAGGAGCACCAGAAGTGTGTGGTGTGCTGGCTGCTTTAAGACGATAAGATCACAAGATTTAGGAGCAGGAGTAGCCATCAAGTCTGCTCTGGCATTCAATCATGTCTGGTCCAATTCTTCCAGTCAACCCAACTCCCCTGCCTTCTCCCTGGCTAATCAAGAACCTATCTACCTCTGCCTAAAATGCATCCAATGACTTGGCCTCCACAGCTGCTTGTGGCAACAGATTCCACAGATTTACCATCCTCTGACTAAAGTAATTCCTCTGCATCTCATTTCTAAATGGACATCCTTCAATCCAGAAGTCGTGCCCTCTTGTCCTAGAATCCCTTACCATGAAAAATAACTTTGCCATATCTAATCTATTCAGGCCTTTTAACATTGAGAATGTTTCTATGAGATCCCCCCTCATTCTCCTGAACTCCAGGGAATACAGCCCAAGAGCTGCCAGATGTTTCTCATAAGGTAACCCTTTCATTCCTGGAATCATTCTCATGAATCATCTCTGAACTCTCTCCAATGTCAGTATATCCTCTCTAAAATAAGGAGCCCAAAACTGCACATAATACTCCAAGTGTTGTCTCACGAGTGCCTTATAGAGCCTCAACATCACATTCCTGCTCTTATATTCTATACCTCCAGAAATGAATGCCAACATAGCATTCGCCTTCTTCACCACCGACTCAACCTGGAGGTTAATCTCTAGGGTATCATGCACAAGGACTCTCAAGTCCCTTTGCATCTCTGCATTTTGAATTCTCTCTCCATCTAAATCATAGTTTGCCTGTTTATTTTTTCCACAGAAGTGCATGACCATACACTTTCCAACATTGTATTTCATTTGCCACTTCTTTGCCCATTTCCCTAAACTATCTAAGTCTCTCTGCAGGCTGTCTGTTTCTTCAACACTACCCGCTCCTCCACCTATCTTTGTATCATCGGCAAATTTATCCACAAATCCATTAATCCCATAGTCCAAATCATTGACATACATCATAAAAAGCAGCAGTCCCAACAGTGACCGCTGTGGAACTCCACTGGTAATTGGCAGCCAGCCAGAGTAGGATCCCTTTATTACCACTCTCTGTTTTCTGCCAATCAGCCAATGCTCCACTCATGCTAGTAACTTCCCTGTAATTCCATGGGCTCTTATCTTGCTAAGCAGCCTCATGTGCGGCACCTTGTCAAAGGCCTTCTGAAAATCCAAGTACATCACATCCACTGCACCTCCTTTGTCTACCCTGCTTGTAATTTCCTCAAAAAATTCCAGTAGGTTAGTCAGGCAGGGTTTTCCTGTCAGGAAACCATGCTGGCTTTGACCTATCTTGTCATGTGCCTCCAGGTACCCCGTAATTTCAATATAGCTAATTCAGGGCTGTTGATTCAGACAAAGGGTCTTTGTCTGCTAACTCTGTTTCTCTTTCCTGAGATACTCCCTGACTTGTCCAATGTTTTGTTTTGTTTTTACCCCGGTGGATCACCCAGTTTTATTCTCACCCTGGCTCAATAATGCTGGAAACACTCATATGTGCCTCTTATTACCTGCGGGCCACAGTATTTCCAAGCCCTCACAACTCGTTTCTCACGTTGCACCTTCTGTGAACTCAACATCATGATGAATTCTTCTGCCAATATCCGAACTTGTCCTAAACCCACTACTCCATACTCATCAACTTAAAATGGTCCCTGCTCTAGCAACAGTTCACTTTGACATAAATTCATCTTTCTTTTCAAATTATTTCCGACCTCAGACCTCACTCTCTCTGTCACCTACCCCAACTCTACAATCCTTTGACATTTCAGAACTCCTCCAGTTTTGATGTCTTATGCACCCCGAATTTTAATTGCCTTTGATGGTTGTCCAAAATTCTGAATTCACACTAAAACTCTTCACTTGCTAGCTCATCTCTCTTTTCAAATCATTCCTTAAAAACACTTGTTTGACAAGTTCGGGATCATCTATTCTTAGTCTGTTTTGTCTTGTTTACAGAAAGAAAAATACATTGTGTTACAAAACAGATAAAGAAAATTTTAATTTGAACACTTGTAATGTGAATATTACAAATCATCACATTCTTTAATTGTGACCAGAAGTGCATCATAGAACACAGAACACCAAACAGTACAGCACAGCACAGACGCACGATGTTGTGCTGACCCTTTCACAAGTTCCAAGATCAATCTAACTCTTCCTTCACACATCGCCCTCCATTTTTCTTTCATCTATGCCTGAGAGCCTCTTAAATGGCCCTAATGTGTCTGCCTCCACTACCCCTGCCAGTGCATTCCATGCAGCCACCATTCTCTGTGTAACAAGAACTGCCTCTGACATCCCCAGCAAACTTTCCTCCCAACACCTTAAAGTTAAGCCCCCTTAGCCACTTCCACTCAGGGTAAAAGTCTCTGGTTGTCCAAATGATCTGTAAACACAAGAAATTCTGCAGATGCTTGAGGTTTTGAATAACACCTACAAAACGCTGGAGGAACTCAGCAGGTCAGGTCTATGGAAAAAAATAAAGAGTCAACGTTTCAGACTGAGACCCTGGTCTCTCACATGTAATTTGTGCCTCTTTTTCAGAATCAGAATCAGTTTTATTATCACCGGCATGTGACGTGAAATTTGTTAACTTAGCAGCAGCAGTTCAATGCGATACATAACCTAGCAGAAAAAATATAATAATAACACATAAAATAAAAAAGTAAGTAAATCAATTACGCTATACGTATATTGAATAGATTTTAAAAATGTACAAAAATAGAAATACTGTATATTAAAAAAAGTGAGCTAGTGTCCGAAGAGTCAATGTCCATTTAGGAATCGGATGGCAGAGGGGAAGAAGCTGTTCCTGAATCTCTGAGTGTGTGCCTTCAGGCTTCTGTACCTCCTACCTGATGGTAACAGTGAGAAAAGGGCATGCCCTGGGTGCTGGAGGTCCTTAATAATGGACGCTGCCTTTCTGAGACACTGCTCCCTAAAGATGTCCTGGGTACTTTGTAGGCTAGTGCCCAAGATGGAGCTGACTAGATTTACAACCTTCTGCAGCTTCTTTCGGTCCTATGCAGTAGCCCCCTCCACCCCCCCCCCCGCCGCCCCATACCAGAGAGTGATGCAGCCTGTCAGAATGTTCTCCATCGTACATATATAGAACTTTTTGAGTATATTTGTTGATGTACCAAATCTCTTCAAACTCCTGATGAAGTATAGCCGCTGTCTTACCTCCTTTATAACTGCATCCATATGTTGGGACCAGGTTAGGTCCTCGGAGATCTCGACACCCAGGAATTTGAAACTGCTCACTCTCTCCACTTCTGATCCCTCTATGAGAATTGGTATGTGTTCCTTCATCTAACCCTTCCTGAAGTCCACAATCAGCTCTTTCGTCTTGCTGATGTTGGAGAGGTGTATCATCTCCTACACCGCTACCAAGTATCATATTTAAAATCATTCATAAATCATAGAACTGAAAATACATTTGCCAATAATTGTACAATATTTCAGATAGTCTTGTCCTAGTTCTTAAGTTATTTGCAGAATGGGAATGGGAGTATGAAGGTGAGGATTATTGCATGTCTGTGTGTGAATTGCACCAGAAGATAACTACCCACCAAAATATGTCTATATTTTTATAGAAATATTGGAATTCCAATAACTTTGCAGAAAACCAGTGAGGAATCGAACACAAAGTGGGACAATAATGGTTGGTGTTGATGAAAAGGAAGCAGATTTAGCCACTGATGGTACTGACTCATAGCAAAATAACACTGGAGACTTAAATCAGGAGATGCATGGTGAGCTTATACTTCAGTTTGGAGGATGGTGTGATCATGTCGAATGAAATGCATTTTGCACAGTAATCTGCTGCTCAGCATGTGACAATACCAGACACATTTCCAGTAGAAACTTCAATTACTCTTCATAAACCCTGCTGAGTCACTCAAGCTCTGCCACAAGAATGCTGCACTGTAAAGAGTCTGTTGCTGGAATTTTTAACTTTAGAATGAGGTGATTTTCAGTTTGCTGCCTGTTGTACAACTTTGCTTATTTTCCTTTAATATCAGGCAGCTGCAGAATGGACGAGGAGTTCATTTTTATCCATTATATATTCCTACAAATATTAATCATTCTCACTTAATTCCCTTATAAGAAATGTCCTAATCAGAGTCAAAACATGCTATATAGGACCCTGGTCAGACCCCACTTGGAGTGCTGTGCTCAGTTCTGGCCGCCTCACTACAGGAAGGATGTGGAAACCATAGAAAGGGTGCAGAGGAGATTTACAAGGATATTGCCTGGATTGGCAACCTTATAAGAATAGGTTGAGTGAACTTGGCCTTTTCTCCTTGGAGCAATGGAGGATGAGAGGTGTCCTGATAGAGGTGTATAAGATGATGAGAGGCATTGATTGTGTGGATAGTCAGAGGCTTTTCCCCAGGGCTGAAATGGTTAACACGAGAGGACACAGTTTTAAGGTGCTTGGAAGTAGATACAGAAGAGATGCCAGGGGTAAGTTTTTTACACAGAGAGTGGTAAGTGCATGGAATGGGCTGCTGGTGACGGTGGTGGAGGTGGATACAAAAGGGTCTTTTAAGAGGCTCCTGGATAGGTACATGGAGCTTAGACAAATAGAGGACTATGTGTAACCCAAGGTAATTTCTAAAGTAAGTACATGTTTGGCATGGTAATGTGGGCCAAAGGGCCTGTGTGGTGCTGTAGGTTTTCTATGTTTCTATGTAAAATCTGGTTTATTATCACCAATATATGTTGGGAAATTATTATTTTGCAGCACTAGTACTGTGCAATGCTTAAAAATACTGTATATAGTACACACACACACACACACACACACACACACACACACACACACACACACACACACACACACACACACACACACACACACACACACACACACACACACACACACACACACACACACACACACACCCACCCCCCCCCGGTCAAAATTTCAGTTACTGTGAATAGTTAAGTGAGTAGAAGATGACCTGATCTCCAAAAGTCATAAAGTTAAAGACATTCTTTTTACCATTTTAAGCAAGATTAGTGAATTATATTTGTTCTGTACAATTTTAGAGTGAAAAAAGGAAAGGAGCACCATGCAAAAGTTTGGGCACCCCAAGAGATTTGAGCTCTCAGATAACTTTTACCAAGGTCTCAGACCTTAATTAGCTTGTTAGGGCTATGGCTTGTTCACAGTCATCGTTAGGAAAGACCAGGTGATGCAAATTTCAAAGCTTTATAAATACCCTGACTCCTCAAACCTTGTCCTGACAATCAGCAGCCATGGGCTCCTCTAAGCAGCTGCCTAGCACTCTGAAAATCAAAATTAATGATCCCACAAAGCAGGAGAAGGCGATAAGAAGATAGCAAAGCGTTTTCAGGTAGCCGTTTCCTCAGTTCATTATGTAATTAAGAAATAGCAGTTAACAGGAATGGTGGATGTCAAGTTGGGGTCTGGAAGACCAAGAAAACTTTCTGAGAGAACTGCTCGTAGGATTGCAGTATAACGGTGGGAGATTGTCTCGGACATTTCACTTGCAATCGCAAGACTCTGTTGGACAGTGATAATGTGAGCTGCCGCAGGCCTGTTACCCTTGTCTGGTAAAGGAAAAGATACTGGGAGCTGTGTAGCCTCGGTCGTAGAGAGGACTAGGCCGCAAGAGTCGGGCTTGCCTGCTGCAGCTGACTGGGTGAGAAGAAGCGGAAGTGCTACAGCATGTTGTCCGGGCTTGGTTGTGGCTGGCCTCTCCCGTCAGGGCTGGCCTCTCCCGTCAGGACTGGCCTCTCCCGTCAGGGCTGGCCTCTCCCGTCAGGACTGGCCTCTCCCGTCAGGGCTGGCCTCTCCCGTCAGGACTGGCCTCTCCCGTCAGGACTAGCCTCTCCAGTCAGGGCTGGCTTCTCCCATCAGGACTGGCCTCTCCTGTCAGGACTGGTGTCCCCTCTCTGAGCGGTGGAATGACAGACTGGATTGTGTGTGTCTGCACACTGCCAGGACACTGCTAGATATTGTCGCGCAGGGTCTTGGACTAAACATATATGCTATTTTTTTGAGTGAAATGCTTCTTTGCTCACTATTTTGAATTTTTTACACCTGGGCCCTAAAGGAACGCTGTCTCATTTAGCTGTATTTATATATGGTTTGAATGATAATCAAATTGATTTGAGTTCCTTCAGAAATATAGAGGATATTGAAAACTGCTTATCTCCCGTTTAAGACCTTGTGGACTAAAATTATTAATAAATTGGTCGGTCAGTTGGTAAAGTGGTGAATTAATTTACTGATTTTCCGATTTAGGGTTGAAAGATTGAGAGAGAAAACAAAATATATAGACTAAGGTAGCATCAGGGTTTATCGGGGCAGTTCGAGGACATGATGACAGTGGGGGAGAAGCTGTTGTTCAACCTTGTGGACAGATGGTTTCCCTTGTTACCAGTACTCTGTATCTTCCCTTCATCATGTATTGGTTTGCTCCAGTTGACTGCTGTGAAGACTGATGCAAAACGCGCATTCAGTTTCTCTGCCATCTCTGCGTCTCACATTACAATATCTTCAGTGTTATTTTCTATTGGTCCTATATCTGCCCTCAACTCTCTTTTACCCTTTATATACTTAAAAAAGCTTTTAGTATCTTCTTTGATATTAGTCACCTGCCTACTTTCATAATCCATCTTTTCCTTCCGAATGACCTTCTTAGTTTCCTTCTGCAAGTTTTTAAAAGCTTCCCAATCCTCTATCTTGTCACTAGCTTTGGCTTCATTGTATGCCCTCTCTTTGGCTCTGACCTCACTTGTCAGCCGAGGTGGTGTCCTTTTCCCATTTGAAAATGTCTTCTTACTTGGAATATATCTGTCTTGCACTTCCCTCTTTTTTTCACAGAAACTCCAGCTATTGCTGCTCTGCTGTCCTTCCTGCCAATGTCTCTTTCCAGTCAAGCTTAGCTAGTCCCCCTCTCATGCCATTGTAATTTCCTTTATTCCAGTGAAATACCGACATATTGGAATTTAATTTTCCTTCTCAAATTTCAAAATGAACTCAATCATATTGTGATCACTGTTCCCTAAGGGTTCCTTAACCTTAAACTCTCTTATCACCTCTGGATCATTGCACAACATCCAATCCAGCACAGCCGATCCCCTAGTGGGCTCAACAACAAGCTGTTCTAAAAAGCCATCCCTTAGACATTCTACAAATTCTCTCTCTTGAGGTCCAGTACTGGCCTGGCTTTCCCAATCCACTTCCACGTTTAAATTCCCAACGATTATCATGACATTGCCCTTCTGACATGCCTCTTCTACCTCCTGTTGTAATTTATAATCCACATTCTGGCAGCTGTTTGGAGGCCTTTATACAACTGCCATTAGGGTCCTTTTACCCTTGCCATTTCTTAACTCAACCCATAGGGACCCTACACCTTCCAATCCTATGTTATCCCTTTCTAATGATTTAATATTATTTCTTATGCATAGGGCCACACCATCCCTCCTGCCTACTATCCTATCTTTCTGCAGCAATAACCTACTTACTTCAGTAGCGGGTTATGTAGACAGAGTATTGAGGAACTGAAGCCACAGTGTATAAGTTTAAGGATCTTTTTTGGTGGCAGCAGAGGTGGATAAGGTAATGAAGAAGGTATTCAAGATAATAGCTTTCATTAGTCAATGCAGAGTAGGTCAAACCTTGTTCTCATTGGTACCATTAGGAAGAAGGTTAAGAAGTGCCAAGACGCACGCTCAATGATTCAGGAACAGCTTCCCCTCTGCCATTCAATGGGCACTGAACCCATGAACTACCTCACTAGCAAGAGAGCATCTGCAGATGTAGGAAGTCTGCCCAGTACTAAAGAAGGGTCTCTGCCTGAAATGTTGACTGTTTACTCTTTTCCATAGATGTTGCATGACCTGCTGAGTTCTCCCAGCATTTTGTGTGTAACACTACCTCACTACTTTTTAATTTCTATTTGTGCACTAGTTATTTAATTTAATTCTTTAATATATACAGTGCCTATAAAAAGTATTCACCCCCTTGAAAGCTTTCACGTTTAATCATTTTACATCTTTGAATCACAGTGGAACTAATTTGGCTTTTCTTGACACTGATCAACAGAAAAAGACTCTTTCGTGTCAAAGTGAAAACAGATCTCTACAAAGTGATCTAAATTGATCAAAACAATAAAACATGAAAACTTCCAGGGCGAGGGTGTGAATAGGCATTAAAAATAAATAAATATAGTACTTTAATTCATGTTTTTTCCCTATTATTATTATTATTATGTATTACATTGTACTGCTGCTGCAACTTCAACAAATTTCACGACATACGCTGGTGATTTAAACCAGATTCGGAAACATTGGCTCTCCTACAAACATTGTGTGCAGTTCATGTTGTAACATTATAGAAAGTATGTGATTACACAGGAGAGCAACCAGAGGAGATTCACCAGGATGTTGCTTCTGAATAAAGGCCATGATGTTGAAGGGTTCTGACCAGGTGCTGGCATATGGGAAGAGTAGAGATGGATATATGAAGATTAGTTCTTATTGGTGGGACAAAGAACCTGTTTCTGCATTGCATGATCCCACAACTCTATAACTATGAGGACAGCGATCAAGTTTGCTACATCATTTGTCTTTGATAACTAAACATTGATTCTATTCATCTGAAACTTGGAGGATATGTAGTTAAAACACCCTGAGTGAATTTCTTTTGAAAATATATATATACATTGCAGAATTTTGGTCACACTTAAATCTTACTGGAGTCTGACCACGACTTGAGAAGTCTGCCTCTACTTCAGTGACATCCCAAGTGACAGAACACAAAACCTCACTCTGAGCCACATAAGGTTTTAAGGTAGGTATCTGAATTCTTGGTTAGGAGAAGTTTTTATTGAATTAAGGAAGTGACAAGATGAACTCCCTCAGAATATTAGATTAATGTTTTAGGTATCCATTGGGATCTTTGCGTGATTTTCATTAGCCTGCACCTGAATAGGGTGATTCAGAAATGGAAGAAGACCCTAACTATTGCATACATCTTTGGACAATGGAAGGAAACGGGGAAAACATACAAACTCCTTACAGACAGCAGCATGAATTGAACCCTGATCGCTTCCACTATAATGCGTAATGCTAAGTACAATCGTGAAGAGTGCTTGATAACACCTCTACTTCCTTAGAAGTTTGTGAAGATTTGGCATGACATCTAAAACTTTGACAAACTTCTATGGAAGTGTAGTGAAGAGTATATTGACAGGTCGCATCACAGCCTGGTATGGTAATACCAATGCTAGAAAATCCTAGAAAAAGTAGAGGATGTAGCCCGGTCCGTGATGGGTAAAGCCCACCCCACCATTGAGCACATCCACATGAAACATTGTTGCAGGAAAGCAGCAGCCATCATCAGGGTTCCCCACCACCCAGGATGTGCCCTGTTCTTGCTGCTGCCATGAGAATGAAGGTACAGGACCAGGACCAGGACACCACCACCAGGCTCAGGAACAGTTATTACCGCTCAACCATCAGGCTTTTGAATCAGAGGGGATAACTTCACTCAGTTTCAGTTACTCCATCACTGAACTGTTCCCACAACCTATGGATTCACTTGCAAGGACTCTTCATCTCATGCTCTCGATATTTATCATTATCATCTCTTTCTCTATTTTTACAGTTTACTGTCTTCTGCACACTGGTTGAATGCCCAAGTTAATGCAGTCTTTTATTGCAAACAAGAGAAAATCTGCAGATGCTGGAAATCCAAGCAACACACACAAAATGCTGGGGGATCTCAGCAGGCCAGGCAGCATCTATGGAAAAGAGTACAAGCTGGAGGGTCTCAGCCCGAAACATGGCCTGGCCTGCTGAGATCCTCCAGCATTTTGTGTGTTGCAGTCTTTTATTGATTCTGTTATGGTATTTAACTATGGATTTATTGAGTATGCCTGCAAGAAAATGAATCTCAGGGTTCTATGCAGTGACATATATGTACTTTGATGATAAATTACTTTGAAATTCCTTTGAATATAGGCTGCCCCTAGCACATATTTGGACTAATTTTCATTGATGCATATAATGCATTTCACTGTACGTTTTGATGTAACAGGATAAGTATAGCAAATCTTTTGATCTTTAGTCTTTGATCTTTGCTATCATCAGATTCCTGGTTTTCATCCTTTTTAATCTAATAATTTTCTGAATTTGATAGTCTCAAGTAAGACCAACATTTATTGCTTATGCTGAGTTGCCTTTAGAAAGTGGTGAAAAGGCAATGCCTTGAACCCCAGCAGTGCCTCTCATAAGAATACATCTATAGTTCTGTTGGGAAGGACATTCCAGCACTTAGAACCTGCAAAAATGAAGGACATGCTATACACTTGGTGGCCACTTATGAGGTGCTTCCTGTACTTAATAAAATGGCCACCGATTGTATGTACATGGTCTTCTGCTGCTGTAGCCCATTCTCTTCAATGCTTGACATGTTGTGCATGCAGAGATGCTCTTCTGTGCATCGCTGTTCGTGATTTGATTTATTGTTGCCTTTCAGCTTGACCCAGTCTGACCATTCTCCTTCGACCTCTCTCATTATCATCATCATGGATGTTCTTTTTGCTTATCTCACCATTCTCTATAAAACTTAGTTCGCTGTGTGTGAAAATCCTAGGAGATCAGGAGTTTCTGAGATACTCAAACCACCCCATTTGGCACCAACAATCATTCCACAGTCAGTCATTTGGTTCACATTTATTCCTCATTATGATGTTTGATTTGAACAACAACTGAACTTCTTGACCACATATGGACACTGTTATGCATTGAGCTGCTGCCACATGATTGGCCAGTTAGATATTTGCATTAATGAGCAGGTGTAAGATGTGGCCATTAGGTGTACATTTCAACGTGAAGATGGTATGTGAATTGGAGAGAAACCTGAAGACATCGGTTTTCCTACCTCCCTATTGCCCTTTGTCACTCGATGGTAATAGCTTGACGTCTGCCAGGTGCTGCTAGGTGAGATGTATCTATCCATTCCATCACACCTTCTAAGCCATACCTCCCTGATATAGAGCTGAGCATGCAATCTCCCGTAATTCCAGTGAGTCCATATACTGATCATGTTGTTTGTAAGCACTGATTATTGCTTCTCCTGTTTGCTGACATTCCAGTAGGGGTATCCATTCAACCAGAGGCACTAGAGGCTACCCACGGACATTGTAGTGCATGTTTAAAGCTTTCCACTCTAAAAAACATTTTGAACATGAAGGGATTGGAGTGTCATCAACTGTCTCCAATACACGCCTTACTGACAGTCAACAATGCAGATGTCTTATCAGTCCCACAGGAATCATCTGGTCTGGATGGTCATGTCCTTCGATTCTGTGATATTTTACCTTCTGTCTACTTCAGTCTGAAATTCCCACCTGCTTTAAGATGACCACTATCACCCCAGTATTTAAGAAAAAGATAATTGTTCTCAGTGACTACTGCTTGATGGCTCTGACACTGATTGACATAAAAGAGGCCGGTCATGGCACACATCAGCTCCAGTTTCCCAGGCAACCTCGACCAACTGCTATTTGTCTCTTGCCAAAACAGATCCAGGGTGGAGGCCATCTCGTTGGCTGTAAACCCATCTCTGGAGCACCTGAACAGTAAAGACACCTACATTACTCTATTGTTATTGACCACAACTCCACCTTCAATAGTCACATCTGGAACGGTGCCTTTAAATCACTGCACTCCTGAAATAACAGACTATTTTCTTCCCATTCATTATCATCTTCCTCCTGTCATTTACTGTGTTAATGATGACACTCCGAATCCCATGCTGCCAAATTACTGTTTGTTTTCCATCCTTTTTTAGCCCTGTTTACTTGCTCATAATGAATAAGCCTTTCTGTTATGGTAACTGTTTCCTCAAGATTTTTTCTTTTATTCAGCTCAGGTAAAAGATGGTAGCCTTATCAGCAATGTCCATATTGCTAGAAAAATAACTTAAGTACAACCTTCAAAATCAGTGGGGATACAACCTCTGCAAGCAGCACAGACACATTGGAACATACTGCAGCATGCAGCATAGACAATGCTATGAAATATGACAATTATAAAAATGTCATTTGAAAAAATAGGTTAAATGTTAATGGCAGGATTCTTAGCAGTGTGGAGCACAGAGGGATTTTGGTCACACAAATTGATAGGGTGGTTAAGAAGGCGTGTAGTGTGTTGGCCTTCATTAGTTGGGAAACTGATTTCAAGAGCCTGAAAGCAATGTTACAGCTGTATAAAACTCTGGTTAGACCACCCTTGGAGTATTGTATTCAATTCTGATCATCCCTTTATCGGAAGGATGTGGAAGCTTCAGAAAGGGTGGAGAGGATATTTGTCAGTAAGTTGTCTGGAATAGAGAGTATGTCTTATGAGGATAATCAGAATCTGGTTTAATATCACTGGCTATGTCATGGAATTTGTTGTTTTGTGGCAGCTGTGCATTGCAATACATAATAATAAAAGTTTATAATTTATAGTAAGCATACAATGAAAAAAATTAAAATTAACTAAGTAGTGAAAAAAGAGAATTAAAAAAATAGTGAGAGAGTGTTCGTGGGTTCAGTGTCCATCATAAATCTGATGGCAGAAGGGGAAAAAGCCGTTCCACAAATGTTGAGTGTGTCTTCAGGCTCTTATACTTCCTCCCTGAGGGTAGCAATGAGGAGGGTATATGTCCTGTATGGTGAGAGTCCTTAGTGATGAAATGCTGCCTTTTTGAGGCATCATTTTTTAAAGTTGTTCTGGATGCTGGGGAGGCTAGTGCCCAGGATGGAACTGGTTGAGTTTACAACTTTCTGCAGCTTTTTCCGATCCATGCAGTAGTCCCTTCATACCAGTGATGCAACCAGTTAGAATGCTCTCCACGGTAGATCTGTAAGAATTTGTGTGTCTTTGGTGACATACCAAGTGTCCTCAAACTCCTAATGAAATATAGCCACAGTCTTGCCTTTTTTGTAATAGTATCAATATGTTGGGCCAAGATTGAACTTCAGAGATGTTGACGCCCAGGAACTTGAAATGGTTCACCCTTTCCACTGCTGATCCTTCAATGAGAACTGGTGTGTGTTCCCTCAATTTACCTTCCTGAAGTTCACTTATCAGTTCCTTGCTTTTACTGATGTTCAGTGCAAGATTTAGTTGCGGCACCACTCAGCCAGCCCTTGTATGACCCCTCATCATCACCTGAACTCGTGCCAATAATAGTTGTGGCATCTGCAAATTTATAGACAGGATTTGGGCTGTGCCTAGTGTTGGGCTCAAGTCATGCCCTGTGTTCGTTTGGAAGAGAGACAACCAACACCTGATTATGGTGAAACGTGGCTTTATTGCAGAATCGTAACTGGCACAGCGAGTACACAAGCATCGCTGGAGAAGGCGCGTTCTGCCTTCCCCTTACATTCTGCTCTTATTTATACCCCTTTTCCCCAGCCTAACCCCTCACTACACATATTTGGTAATATTGGATACTTGTGTCCTCCTTATTGGCCCGATGCCATTCGCTCACGAGTCTCCTGTTTTTTGTTTACTGAATCGCGTGACACTAGCAGTTTCGGTGCAGCGGAATCCTCAGTTTCGCTCCCTCCCTCCCTTGTACTCCTGTCTCCTAATATCACGCGAGCCACTCCTGACCTGTAGTGGCAGTCTCGAATTAACCCTAACATTAACCCTAACACTAGCCACACAGTTGTGGTTGTAGAGAGAATAGAGCAATGGGCTAGGCACACATTCTTCAGGTATGCCAATGTTGATTGTCAGCGAGGTACAGAGGCCAAGGTTTTGAGTGAGCTAGGGTTTTTCCTTTTGGAGTGAAGGATGATGTGAGGAGACTTGATAGAGGTGTACAATGTGATAAGAAGCATTGACAGAATGTACATCCAATAACTTCTCAGGATGGAAAAATTAATATGAGAGGACATACCTTTTAAGTGATTGGAGGAAATTATAGCCAGGATTTGAGAGGTAGGTTTTGTGCACAGACAATGGTGGGTGTGTGGAACCAGAGGTGTCATAGAGGCTGATATGTCAGAGACATTTAAGACACTTTTAGATAGGCACATGGATGATAGAAAAATGGAAAACTATGTGGAAGGAAAGGGTTTGATTGATCTTAAAGTAGATTGAAAGGTTGGCACAGCATCATGGGTGGAATGGTCTGTCCTGTCTTCTAGGATTCCATCAGGGAAACAAGAATTTTATCAGACTTTGCTCAATAAGGCAAAGTTTGACTTTACTAAGTAATCACTGAAGGAATTCATGGCTAATATGAAATATTGCCAGGGCTGAATTCAGATACTTACTGAGGATTTTGCAACATTGATACTTGCAGAAAACATAATAATGTAAAAAATAAGTTTATTATAGGTATTCACATAGATATAAATTCCTGCAACCTAAAATAAATAAAATTTCAGTAACGTTGCCTCAAAATTTACTTCTGGGTTGACCATGTGTGGAAGGAGTAGTGACTTGGCAAGGGGAAGCACCAGTGACTAGGAGGTAGGTAAGTTGACAATAGCTTAGTACACTTTCAGATCAATACATTTAGCAATAGTATGATGTTTGTCAAAGCCTAATAAACAGAGTTAGGCTGCATGTCCATTTGATACGTCATGAGTGCAGCTAAGGCAGCAGTAGTGGATCCTGACACCTCCTGGGTTTCCTAATTGCAAATAAAGCATTTGAAATTACTGCTTGTAACGTCCATGTTTTCTGCCCTTAATTATTGAAAGTTTAGGAAGTACGTATATACTCCATGGCCGTTTTATTAGGTATATACTGCACCTGCTCGTTAATGCAACAATCTAATTAACCAAGGTTCTTAAGGTTGTCATAGCCAGTGGCGGGGTTGGTTGGGGGATAGTGGGGATAATTTTCCACTACTTATTAAATGCCCCTAATGGTGTGCATTTCAAATAGCCTCTGACAACCAAGTCCAGACCCTGGCCTTCACGTGTGGCTTAGCTAAGCCTGGTGGAACCATTTCTTTTGATAGAAGAGGAAAACCAGTTACTTTGGGCAGATGGGGCTCATCACCTGTGATTGGTAGCTCACGTAGAAAGAAAACTCTGGTCACAAACTTTCACCACCTTGCGGCTATACCCATGCATGGGGAAAGTATTGGGAATAAAACCCAAGGAAAAATCTGAAGCCGAAGTCCTTAAGATAGTCCTATGTTGAGTTCAACACTGACTGGCAATTCCTGCGACGCTGCTGGTGCCAAACTGTATTGGTCTCCGCTGTTCCTTTGGATTTATTAGCTGCTTGAACAGGGGAGCATGCTGCATCGGCAGCTGCTTGCTCTTCATTTGTGCCACTCTGGTTTGTGTATTACATAGACAGATATGACGCAACATCCATGGTTGACCTCAACCTTTGTAGGGCTCCTCTAATCAGCCAATTATGTGGCAGCAACTCAATGCATAAAGGCACTCAGACATGGTCAAATGGTTCAGTTTGTTGTTCGGACCAAACATCTGACTGGGGAAGAAATGTGATCCAAGTGATTTTGACCATGAAAAGATTTTTGATGCCAGATAGAGTGGTTTGAGCATCTTGGAACCTGATTTCCTAGGATTTTCACACACAAGTCTCAAGAGTTCAAGAGAATGGTGCAAGAAACAAAAAAAAACATCCAGTGAGCCACATTTCTGTGTGCAAAAATGCCTTGTTAATGAGGGAGGTCAGGGGAGAATGGCCAGACTGGTTCAAGCTGACAGGAAGGTGACAGTAATTCAAATAACCACGTTCTCTAATTTCTGATCGCACAACTTATTGAACCTTGAAGTGGATGGGTTACAGTGGCAGTTCCACTCCTTTACCTAATAAAGTGGCTACTGAATGTATAAGACTGCAAAGTTCTTTGTGTTTCATAATGAAATTTTGCCAAGATTTTGTAAAGTTATATGAAATGTTTATTTTTGAAAGCATGTTAATTTGGTTACAATAATAAAATTGCAGAATTCCTTCATTATATCAAGGTCATTATTTTTATTGAAATAACAATTTTTATTGGCTAGGCAAACTCAAAGGTTTCAAGGTGGATAAGTCACCTGCACCAAATGGACTACATCCCAGAGTCCTGAGAAAGGTTGCTGCAAAGATAATAGATATATTGGTCATGATCTTTCAATAATCACTTGATGGTACCAATAGACTGGGAAGTTGCAAATGTCAGTCCACTCTTAAAGAGGGAGAAAGACAAAAGAGCGAAAATTATAGGTCAGTTAACCTAGCCTCAGTGGTTGGGAATGTGTTGGGAGTCCATTATTAAGGATGAGGTTTCGCGGTACTTGGAGACTAATTATAAAATAAGTCAAAGTCAGCAAAGTTCCTGTAAAGGGAAATCTTGTCTGACAAATCTATCAGAGGAAGTAACAAGCAGGGTGGACAAAGGAGAGGCAGTGGACATCATATACTTGGAATTTCAGAAGGCATTGGATAAGCTGCCTCACATGAGGCTGCTTAACAAGATAAAATCCCATGGTTTTACAAGAAATATATTGGCATGGATAGAAGAATGGCTGACAGGCAGAAAGCAGCCAGTGAGAATAAAAGGAGCCTTTTCTGATTAGCTACTAGTGACTAATAGTGTTCCTCAGGGGTCAGTATTGGGACCACTACTCTTCATATTGTTTGTCAATGATTTAGATAGTGCAATCGATGCCTTTGTGGCAATGTTTGTGGATGATATGAAGATAGGTGGAGGGGTAGGTAGTGCTGAGGAAGCAATATGATTGCAGCAAGACATAGGCGAATTGGAAGAATATGCAAAAAAGTTGTAGATGGAATACAGTGTTGAAAAATGATAATGCATTTTTGGTAAAGGAAGAAAAGTGCAGACTATTATCTAAATGGGAAGAAAATTCAAACATCAGAGGTGCAAACAGACTTAGGAGTCCTTGTGCAAGGCTCTACGAAGGTTAATTCACAGGTTGAGTCTTTGGTAAAGAAGGCAAATGCAGTATTGGCATTTATTTCAAGGAGAATATAAAAACAAGGAGATAATGCAGAAACGTTATAAGCCACTAGTCAGGCTGCACTTGGAGTATTGTCAACAGCTTTGGGCTCCTTATCTCAGAAAAGATGTATTGCCATTGGATAGAGTTCAGAAGAGGTTCACGAGGATGATTCTAGGGATGAAGGGGTTAACATATGAGGAGCATCTGCCAGCTTTGCGCTTGTACTCACTGGAATAATTTAGAAGAATGTGGGGGGGGGGGATCTCATTGAAACCTACTGAATGTTGTAAGTACTAGATAAGGTGGATGTTGAGAGGATGTTTCCTATGGTGGGGATATCCAGAATTAGAGGACACAGCCTCAAAATTGTGGGGCAACCTTTTAGAACAGAAGAGGATTTTTTTTTTAGCCCAGGGATGGTGAATCTGTGGAATGCTCTGCCACAGACTGTGGTGGAGGCCAAGTATGTGGGTATACTTAAAAAGGAAATTAATAGATTCTTGATTGGTCAGGGAATCAAGGGATATGGTGACAGGGCAGGTGTATGGGGCTGAATGGGATCTGGGATCAGCCATGATCGAATGGCAAATAGAATTTGTTCCATTCTATATCTTCTGGTCTAATATAATTAAATGACAGATATAAAATCATTACAAATTAGATTTTGATTTACATTCAATAATTCCAGCAGACAGCAGCATATTTATCTGTTCTTTGGTGAAACCATATTCAGTTAATATAAGTTGTGTGTGTTCTCCCACTTCTGGGTTTCTTCCCAAACTGACAGTGGCTGGGGTCCGGGAAAGGATAGGGGCTGGTCTGGGGCTGACTTGCCCATTCTCATCTGTGACAAAAGATCCTCTTTCTTGGTTATGTGGATGATTAAGAGCTTCTTCAAATGACAAAACAGGAGTCACACAAGCATCCGTCCCATCAAAGATCTTACACCACTGCTCTTGACTTTTTGCGGCAAAGGCTTCTGCAAAAATTCTCTTCATCTCTGGCCAGTCAGACTGGCTCATCTGAGGAGCAAGTCTGGCAGAATCCAAACCAAGACCTACAATGATAAATAAGACCAAACTATTATCAGAATTTGTAGAACGTATATTGTAAAATCTGCATGGAAAATAAGGATTAAAGATCAAGGATCAATCATATACATTTACATGTACAGTCAATTCCGGTTAATACAGCCAGACCAGTTCATGTTGGCCCAATTAAGCGGCTGCCCCACTTAGCCAAAGTTTCATGGAAATAGATCAAAAGATATATAAAACACAGAGCCATGACTGCATCCTCCAAATTTTCATTTCATCGTAACATTCAACATAATTGTCAATACCTTCAAATTCATCATTGTTCCTAACTTGCTGAGGGAGTGAAATCTTTTCAATTTCACTCTCGGCTGTTTTTGGCATCTCCAAGCCTTAGTGCTTGAAACCACAGTGAATAAAACAGTTCGGAATTACTTTACTGCTTATTTCTCACCAATTGACAAAAAAAAATCACTTTTTTAAATACAAACACACACAGCTAATGCTATTTTAAAACTGTCCTGCCGAAAGGTTTGGGACTGAAACGTTGACTGTGCTCTTTTCCTAGACGCTGTCTGGCCTGCTGAACTCCCCCAGTATTTTGCGTGTGTTGCTTAGATTTCCAGCATCTGCAGATTTTCTCTTGCTTGCTTTTTAAAAACTGTTCACTCTAAGCATGGTGTAGAGTCTAACTGGCACACAAATGCACGCGACTGGCACTAGTTGGAAAATAATCGGTAAGTCTCCTGCCCCGATGAAGTAGCATTGTGTCCCAATAAAACAAAGGGAATCCCAGATATTTTCTTGATTAGTATTTGTTCTTTAGGAGTTGCCCCAAATAACAGCTGCCCCAATTAAAGTGAATCCTCTGTGTTAGGAATGTACTGTGGTGTATTTGTCAGGGTGCGATACACAATGAAAAACAAAATTCTACAATTACAAATAATCACACAAAAATAAGTTAGAGATTAAAGTACAAATATAGAATAAAATGTTCATAAATACCAGGATGTAAAAAAGAACCTAGTGCTTTCCCAGTGTACATGACAAAAACGTTTTATCGAGCTTCTAGCCAGGTACAGATATCAATTTTAACTGATGTTTTGATGACAAACTCTGCCATCTTCATCAGGGATGATGCTAAATTTAGTGATGATGTCCTTGTCCCAACATCTCTGAAGGAATGCTAAAGAACAAAGAAGCCTTGCCTTCTCTTTATGCAATAATTCAAAGCATCATCCCTGCTGAAGATGGCAGAGTTTGCCATCAAAACGTCAGTTATAATCAATAAGAGATTTATGCATTACCAGCGTGTAGTTACAATGTAAAGAGCATTATAAAAAGTGGAGTCCTGATAAAGGGTCTCAACTCTAAAACATCAACACTTTATCCCTCTTCATAGATGCTGCCTGACCTGCTGAATTCCTCCAGCGCTTTGTGCGTTTTGTTCTGGATTTCCAGAATCTGCAGAATCTCTTGTGTTTATAACACATGGTTTAAAGTGTTTACAGTGCATTGCAGAAACTGAAGTAATATATAGAGGGAGGAGCTATTATGATTAGTTGACCAGATTAATACTCTGAGGGAAGAAAATTATAAGATGGCATGATTTTGTTTTTGTTTTAATAGTCCCATAGCACCTTCCAAAAGGGAGCTCTTGAAGGATGGGTGTTGTCTGCAATGATTTTTCCTGCCCACTTCTTTGTCCTGGACACATTCACAAATAATCCTTGTTACCCAATTCATTTTTCTTTATGACACAGGAGAAACCACTTAGTCTGCAAGTGTGGGCCATCTTTCAGAGCAGTTGTATCTCCTCTTTTATTTCCCATTAACCCACTGTGTCACAAGGTCATCTACTCCAGCCAGTGACCCTGCCACCCGCCTGTGCCAGAAGTAATATAAACTGGCCAATAAACCTATCAACCAAGGTATCATTGTGATGTACTTTAGGAAGAAACCAGGAGTAACACATACAATAATTCTCTGGAAAAACGTGCAATCCCCACATAGCCAAGGATGAGGAACATTAGCACCTTGATATAAATAATCCAATATTAACATTTGGTAGAATGGCAAGGCCTGAAGACTGACAGGTTAACACAAAGTGTGAGGTGTTAGTTTAGTGCTCACCTGCTGGGATCAATATCAACTGCACCAGCTTTAGGAGGCACAATGTATACTGTCCTAACCCACTACAAAAATAGCTGGGGGCAGAGATTTTCCTCAGTGATCAATATCTTTTTCTGTAACCTGCATATTATAGCAATACAGAATGGAAAGGCAAACAACAAGCAAGAATGTGCAATTCAAACACAGCATACAATTCATAAGACATTACTTTGTTATGGAGGAAAAATACTGGCAAGTGTCAAACTAATGCTGTTTTAATTTTAAGTCACTAATTTTTCAAGTACATCTTCATGAAATATTCATGAATGTGTTATAATCACTTCAAATTCACATGATTATTAACTTATGAGTATTCCTGTTGTTAAATAAAGATTTGTACTCATTGTCTGGATAGAGATCATAATGATACTGTGGCGACCCACTTTTTGCGCAGGCAAGCCGGTTCACAAATAGCCAGCGCGGGGGGAGAGACTTTGGTAATGCACCTCTGACGTCATTTCCGCCCGGAGAGGGCGGGAGCTAGGGATTTAAAACCAGTGCCGCTAAGTTCAAATAAACTTGTCTCGAAACGACTTACCGACCGCGCGTCATTGTTTCTAGCTCTGTATGTAGTACATCACTACATTGGTGACCCCGACGGTCCAAACGGGATTTGGACCAAAGATGACCGACTCTTCATCTGTTCACACAGTTTCGCTAAAACTGCCGACTTTCTGAATGCTGTGACCACGCGTGTGGTTTAGCCAAGCAGAAGCCCAGTTCCAGATTCGGCGCGTTACTGTTACGTGGTGAGCGCCCTTGACCAGGAGACAGCCGCCCAAGTTGCGGATTTCATACAGTCGCCCCTGGAAGAAGGCAAGTATGAAGCATTCAAAGCGCTGCTCATTGGGACCTTTGGCCTCTCACGGCATGAGCGAGGTGCCCACCTGCTGCACCTGGACGGTTTGGGAGACAGGCTGCCATCAGCATTAATGAACAAGATGCTGGCCCTGGCAGACGGACACAAGCCCTGCGTCATGTTTGAGCAAGCATTCATAGAGCGACTGCCCGAGGACATACATCTGCTGCTGGCCGACGCAGATTTCAATGACCCCCGGAAGGTGGCGGCCCAGACAAACGTGCTGTGGAAAGCCAAGAGGGACAGCGTGGCGTCCGTCGGTCAGATTACTGAGCCATGCGCCCAACGGCAGACCAGAACAGGCCCAGCAGGGGAGCGCACACGACACAGAGACAGGAGTGAGGAGGACAGTGAACAGTGGTGTTTCTACCACCAGCGGTGGGGCACAAAAGCCCGCCGTTGTTGCCTGACTGTCACCGTTATCCTCAGTGGGGAGACTAGTGTCCATGAAGATTTTTATTAAGGGAAGTTAGAATTTTTTTTAAAAATGAGAGAGAAAGGTAAGATTAGTGTTCTCCTTTGGTCATCGACAGAGGCTCTGCGCTGTCAAGACCTGATCCTGAAGTTTTTAAATACTATCCTCAGAGTTCCTTCTCGACTTTGATTGAAAACACTAAAGGATTCTATGGGTATATTGCATTATTTTAGAGAAAATAGAATTTTGAACATTATAGCACAATACAGACCCTATGGCACACAATTTTGTGCCAAGCTTTTAACCTACTCTAAAATTAATCTAACATATCCTACATAACCCTCCATTTTCTATCATACATTGGTCTACTTAAGTGTTTCTTAAATATCCTAAATTTATCTGCCTCTACCACCACCCCTGATGGGGCATTCCACACACCCACCAATCTCTGTATAAAGAACCTACCTCTGACACCCCCCTACACTTTCCTCCAATCACCTTAAAAATTTGCCCCTGGTATTAGCCATTTCCATTCTAGGAAAAAAGTCCCTGGCTATCTACTGGCTATCTACTCCCTTGCCATTTTGTACACTTCTATCAAGCCACTTCTCATCCTCCTTCATTTCAAATGGAAAAGCTCTACATTGCTCAACTATCTTCATGACACATGCTCTCCAATGCAGGAGGCGCCCTGGTAGATCTCATCTGCACCCTCTCTTAAGCTTCCATATCTTTGAACTGAATACAATATTCCAGTGTAATATAACCAGGGTTTTATAAAGCTGCAACATATCCTCACAGCTCTTGAATTCAATCCCTTGATTAATGAAGCCACTACCAAAATAATACAGAATAAAGTGTGACAGCCACAATGGAAGTGCAGTTTGGTAACAAAAAAACTAACAAAATTTATTTATTGAGATACAGTGTGGTGTAGGTCCCTGTGGCCCTTCGAGCCATGCAACCCAGCAATCCCCAATTTAATCCTCATCTGTGGCACCTTGTCAAAGGTCTTCTGAAAGTCCAAATATACAACATCTGCTGCATTCACTCCTACCAATCAACCAATGCTCTAACCATGCCAGTAACTCTCCCGTTGTACCATGTGCTCTTAACTTGGTAGCAGCCTCATGTGTGACACCTTGTCAAAGACCTTCTTAAAGTCCAAATATAGAACATCTACTGCATCCCCTTTATCTATCCTATTTGTAATATCCTCAAAGAATTCCAACAGGTTTGTCAGGCAGGATTTTCCCTGAAGGAAACCACGCTGACCTTGTACTATCTTGTCCTGTGTCACCAAGTACTCCATCACCTTATCATAAACAATTGACTCTAACATCTTCCCAACCACTGAGGTCAAACTAACTGATCTATAATTTCTTTTCTGCTGTCTACCTCCTTTCTTAAAGAGTGAAGTAATATTTGCAATTTTCCAGTCCTCCAGCACTATGTCAGAGTCCAATGAGTTTTGAAAGATCATTTCTAATACCACCACAATCTCTAGTGCTACCTCTTTCAGAACCCTAAGGTGCAGTTCCTCTCATCCAAGTGACTTATGTACTTTTAGATCTTTCACCTTTTGGAGCACCTTCTCTCTTGTAACAGTAACTGCACCCACTTCTCTTCCTTTACACACTGCAACATTAGGCATACTGCCAGTGTCTTCCACAGTGAAGACTGATGCAAAATACTCATTTAGTTCACCAGCCATCTCCTTGTCCCCCGTTATTATTTCTCCTGCCTCATTTTCTAGAGTTCCTATATCCACTCTAATTTCTCTTTTATTTTTAACATACTTGAAAAAACTTTTACTATCCATGTTGATATTATTTGCTAGCTTGCTTTCATATTTCATCTTTTCCCTTCTAATGATTGTTTTAGCTACTCTCTTCAGGTTTTTAAAAACTTCCCAATCCTCTATCTTCCCACTAATTTTTGCTTTGTTTTATGCCCTTTCTTTTGCTTTTATAATAGCTTTGACTTCCCTTGCCAACCACGGTTGTACTATTTTACCATTTGAGTATTTCTTCATTTTTGGAATACACATGTCTTGCACCTTCCTCATTTTTCCAAGAAACACACATCATTGCTGTTCTGCTGCCATTCCTGCCAGAAGCTCCTTCCAATTTACTTTGGTCAACTCCTCTCTCATCCCACTGTAATTTCCCTTACTCCACTGAAATACTGCTACATCAGACTTGACTTTCCCCCTATCAAATTTCAAGTTGAACACAATCATATTATGATCACTGGCTCCTAGGGGTTCTTTTACCTTAAGCTCCCTAAACACCTCGGATTCATTACATAACACCCTATCCAGTATAGCTGATCCCCTAGTAGGCTCAATGGCAAACTGCTCTAAAAAGCCATCCCTTAGGCATTCAACAAACTCACTCTCTTGAGATCCATTACCAACCTGATTTTCCCAATTGACCTGCATGTTAAAATCTCCCATGACTACCATAACTTTGCCCTTTTGACTCACCTTTGCTATTTCCTGTTATAATCTGTGGCCGACCATCCAGCCACTGTGGAGAGGCCTGTATACAACTGCCATCAATGTCCTTTTACCCTTGCAGTTTCTTAACTCAACCCACAAGGATTCAACATCTTCCCATCCTATGTCACATCTTTCTACTGATTTGATGCCATTCTTTACCAGTAGAGCCACACCACCCCCTGCCTACCTTCATATCCCTCTGATGTGACATGCAACCCTGGACCATAAGATATAGGAGCAGAAGTAGGCCATTCGGCCCATTGAGTCTGCTCTGCCATTCAATCATGGGCTAATCAAATTCCTCCAGTCATCACCACTCCCTGCCTTCACCCCATATCCTTTGATGCACTGGTTAATCAAGAACCTATCTATCTCTGCCTTAAATACACCCAATGACTTGGCTTCCACAGCCAGCCGCTCGCGGCAACAAACTCCACAGATTTACCACCCTCTGCCTAAAGCAATTTCTTCACATCTCAGTTCTAAATGGACATCCTTCAATCCCGAAGTCATGCCCATTCATCTTAGAATCTCCTACCATAGGAAATAACTTTGCCATATCTAATCTGTTCAGGCCTTTTAACATTGAGAATGTTTCTATGAGATCCCCCCTCATTCTCCTGAACTCCAGGGAATACAGCCCAAGAGCTGCCAGACATTCCTCATACAGTAACCCTTTCATTCCTGAAATCATTCTTGTGAACCTTCTCTGAACCCTCTCCAATATCTTTTCTAAAATAAGGAGCCCAAAACTGCACAAAATACTCCAAGTGTGGTCTCAGGAGTGCCTTATAGTGCCCCAACAACACATTCCTGCTCTTATACTCTACACCCCTAGAAATGAATGCCAACATTACATTCACCTTCTTCACAACTGACTCAACCTAAAGGTTAACCTTTAGGGTATCTTGCACGAGGACTCCTAAGTCCCTTTGCACCACTGCATTTGAATTCTCTTCCCATCTAAATAATTGTCTGCCTGTTTATTTCTTACACTAAAATGCATGACCATACATTTTCTAACATTGTACTTCATTTGCTACTTTGCGCATTCTCCTAAACTATCTAAGTCTCTCTACAGGCTTTCTGTTTCCTCAACACTACCAGCTCCTCCATATATCTTTGTATCACTGGCAAATTTAGCCACAAATCCATTAATACCGTAGTCCAAATCATTGACGTACATAATAAAAAGTAGCGGTTCCAACACCAACCACTGTGGAACTCTACTGGTAACTGGCAGCCAGCCAGAATAGGATCCCTTTATTTCCATTCTGTTTTCTGCCGACCAGCCAATTCTCAACCAATGTTAGTAACTTCCTTGTAATTTCTTGGGCTCTTATCTTGCTAAGCAGCCTCATGTGCAGCACCTTATCAAAGGCCTTCTGAAAATTCAAGTACACCACGTCTACTGCGTCCTCTTTGTCTGCTTGGGAACTGACGTTCAGTTCCCAACTACAACCATCCTTCAGCCATAACATCATATCTGGCAATTTTTAATACTGCAACAAGATCATCCACCTCATTTCTTATACTATGCGCATTTAGATACAACACCTCGAGTACTGTCTTTGCTGTCCTTTCTGACTCTGCATCCCTAATGATTTGATAGTCAGCCTGTTGGCTGCAACTAAGTCCCATCACCTGCCTGCTCTTCCTGACAATCTGGCTGCACACTATCTTTACTTCTAGCATCTGCAGAATCTCTTGTGTTAATCTGTTTGTACTGGGGCTGGCTAGTTCTGGTATATGCCAATCTTCTATAAAGTGACTCAATTCTTATTTTGCTTTTCAGAACAGTGCCAGGTATACAAATGAGGTGAGAAGAAAGAGTTAAGTAGAAGAACAGGAAACAACAAAAGAGATTTGGTCAGCATGAGGCAGAAAGGACTATGTGATTATGTGGGGGGAGAAAACGTCATGTTGACATTTGGACACCTGGTTAATGTGAGGGTCAGAATGTAATTGTAGTAATTTCCAGCTGAAGGCAGCTGCATCACACTGTGAACATCACTCCTCCAACCCAACTGACAGTGAGACACACATGTGTATTTGAGATACTGTGGGCTGCGGAGAGTACACTATATAAGGCCAATACTCTGATAGTTATGGACCAAATGATTAAGGTGATTCAGAAAGCAAGCAAGCATCTAAAAGAACCAAAGAGACAAGCAACGCCTTAAAGAAAATTAAACTTCAGCAAGGCCTTTGACAAAGTCCTGCTGAGAAAGTTGGTTAAGAAGCTTCAGTCACTTGGCGTTCAAAATGAGGTGAAATTAGATTCAATGTTGGCTTAGTGGGAGAAGCCAGAGTTACTGCTCTGACTGGAGATCTGTGATTAGTGGTGTGGTGCAGGGATCTGTGTTGGGTCCCTTGTTGTTTCCCATCTATATCAATAATCTGGATAATAATGTGGTAAATTGGATCAGCAAATTTACAGATGACACCAAGATTAGGAGATTAGGGACACAGTGTACAGCGAGGATGACTATCAAAGCTTGAGACAGAATCTGGACCAGCTGGAAAAAATGGGCTAAAAATGGCATATGGAATTTAATGCAGGAAAGTGTAAGGTATTACATTTTGTGAGGACAAACCCGGATAGGACTCACACCATGAATTGTAGGGCACTGAGGAGTGTGGTAGAACAGAGGGATTTGGGAATACAGATCCATAATTCCTGGAAAGTGGCATCACAGGTAGATAGGGCCGTAAAGAAAGATTATGACATATTGGCTTTCATAGGTCAGAGTATAGAGTACTGGAGTTTGGATGTTATATTGAAGTTGTATAAGATATTGGTGAGACTAAATTTGGAGTATTATGTGAAGTTCTGGTTACCTGCTTAGAGGAAAGATATCAGTAATATTGAAAGAGTACAGAGAAAATTTACAAAGATTTTGCTGGGACTTGAAAACCTGAGTTATAAAGAATGGCTGAATAGGTTAGGACCCAATTCCTTGGAGTGTAAGAGAATTGGGGAGGGGGATTTAATAGAGATGTACAAAATTATGACAGGTATATAAAGGGTATATGCAAGCAGGCTTTTTTCACTGGTGGGTGAAACTAGAACTAGAGGTCATAGGTTAAAGGCAAAAGGTGAAATATTTATGGGAAACTTCTTCACTGAGAGTGGTCCGAGTGCAGAGCAAGCTGCCATTATCAGCGGTGGGTGTGGGTTTTGATTGTAACAGTTCAGAGATGTTTGGATAAGTACATGAAAGGAGGAGTGAGAGGGCTATGGTCTAGGTGCAGGTCTATGGAATGAGGCAGAATAACAGTTCAGCATGGACTAGATGGGCTGAAAAGCCCGTTTCTGTGCTGTAGTGCTCTACGACGAGATACATACAGTCAGCCCTCCTTATCCGCGGATTTAACCAACCGCAGATTGGGAAAACCCAGAAGGTCTCTCTCCAGCACTTGTTGCTTGAGCATATACAAACTATTTTTTCTTGTCATTATTCCCTAAACAATACAGTATAACAACTATTTAGATAGCATTTACATTGTATTAGGTATTAAAAGTAATCTAGAAATGACTTAAAAGTACAGGCAGTCCGCGGGTTATGAATGTGTTCCATTCCCGAGTCCGTCTTTAAGTCGGATTTGAAGTCGGAACAGGTACATCCGGTATTATTTAGCATCAGTTAGTCAAACGTTTTTCTTAGCATATAGTACCGTAGATTCCGGATTTTAAGCCGCTACTTTTTTCCCACATTTTGAACAGCTTTGAACTCTGCGGCCTTTAATACGGTGCGGCTAATACATGATTTTTTTCATGCCGCCAAAAACATTTTGCCTCGTAACAGTAGACCAATAAAATTGATGAGTAGTTCACAGAGGTCCAATGAAATTGTACGATAAATCAAGCGCACTTTCACAATTAAATTATTGTAAATCAGTCATTTGTACTCACCCTCATCAACATGGAAAACACTCGAAGAAAAGCATTGTGCTGCCTTTATGGCAGTTATTTAGTTTATAATATTTTCGCTTAGTAATTCATTTTCTAGTTAAAGTTAGAAGTGTTTTAACTATACTTGTTTTCTGTACTGCATCGCGGGATGCTATGACGTCACACCCGGTTTCGCCGCGTCTTGTGGGAAAAATGCCGTTTGCGATAAACGGGACGGCGGGGGGGAACACATTACGTGAGCGGCTTTGGATCTGAGCGAACGCTGCTTTTAAGTTAAAGGTGATCAATAACTTTTCCTGGTAGGCTGCAGTATATATATTTTTTACCAGTCGTTAGGAGATATCGGAATGTTGTTCAGTAAAAAAGTATACGCAACGTATATTTAAAAGTAGCCGCGTTACAGGCACGGTTCGAAAAAAAGCATTTGCAATATGTATTTGTTTATGTTACCATATGGATTTAATTAAAAGTTAAAAAATCCTCACGTGTAATATCTTTCTGTGTAAATATCTCATATTACAACGTGGGACACCTGCGGCCGAAAATCCGGTGTGGCCTAAAATCCGGTGCGGCCTGTACAAGTAAAAAATTGATTTTCTTTCTAAAATTAGAGCCAGCGGCTTTTAATCAGGTGCGCTCTGTAGTCCGGAATCTACGGTACATATTTTACCTTTCTATGCATATAAAACACTTAAGAAACATACGTATTTCAATAATTTAATCACTGCATTGCTTAGTAATAATTGTAGCTTTCATCGGGGCAGGGCCTTTCACATTCTCCATTAAAATTGTTCCGATCGTTGACCAACTGTAGCCTAACGCTTTTCCAATGACCGATGGCATTTCACCTCTTTCCGATCGCTTTATTACTTCCACCTTATTTTCAATCGCGATCGTGATTATCTTCGTGAACAGAAACACTGCAGATTCAGAGCTGCGCCGGGTCCTAATGTCCACCGCACGGAGACATGTTAAATAAAGTCTGGGGATCCACTGGGTCCTAAAGACCACCGCACTGATACATGCTAAATAAGGGACTTGAGCAATCCCCCGCGGATAAGGAGGGCCGACTGTATATAGAAAAGGAGTTGAAATTGCCTTAAATGTAAAATCAAAGCAATGTCTGGAAAGTTTATACAGAAGTGTACAAAAAGGTGGGCAAAGAGATGATCAGCAGCAGTAACTCAAGACCAGTAATTCCAGAAGACCTCAAGTTTCTGACTGGAAGAATTTGCCACAGCCAGGTTGATCTAGTGTGGGTAAAATACAAATAAAATTAACAAATCTTTGAAGTTGTGAAATTAACAAAAAGAATTGTGAAATATTGAATTGATTCCACAACCTATAGATTCACTTTCAAGGTCACTACAATGTATATCCTTGATATTATTTATTTGTATTTGCACAGTTCAATGAAAATTTATTATCAAAATACATACAACGCTGAGATTCAATTTCTTATGGGCATTCATAGTAAATCCAAGAAACACAATAGATTCAATTAAAAGACCACATCCAACACGACAGACAAATAACTGATGTGCAAAAGACAGCAAACTGCAAAGACAAAATAATAGAAAGAAAAAAATAAACAAACAATAAATAGAGAACATGAGATGAAGGGTACTTAAAAATGAGTACTCAGGTTGTGAGAATAGTTCAGCGATGGGGTTAGTAGTGTCCTTTTGTCCATTGGTTTTTTGTCAGTCTTTGTGTATAGTTTCTCATTGAATCTCAGGGTAGTATATGGTGACGTATGCATATGTACTTTGATAATAAATTTACTTTGAACTTAAGTAACTAAAGAATTAATGAGTTTTGTTTGAAGTACATAATGAATCCTTGAGTTGTTTGAACTAATCATGACTTGTGAAGTATAATTAGTAGGCAGACTGTGGTTTCTTGCAAAGCTACATCTAAGAGATAAAGTTTGGCATCCCTGGTTGAGCTTGCTAAAAGCTGATACGAAAATCATTCTGACCTAATCTGAAAAATTAAAAGTTTGTACAAGAGTCTGATTAGTAATACCACAGCTATCTGTCTAGCAGCCATTGTTGTGTATTTAAGTATTTCAGTAATATTTAAGTAATATTGTAAATATTTTGTTGATTAAGCATTCTTTATTTGTTTAAATAATTCATTACAAGTTATATGCATATGTCATGATACGTGCGCACCTCAATTAAAGGAAAAAATGAAGTACATGACTCAACTTCTGACTCTCTTGTTTTCCTTTGAAAAAGTTTAATGTTTTGAAGTTACAAAACATAGCAGGCAGCATCAGACAATGACAGAAGCCAGAGGGGTACGGTATAGAGCTTAGAAATATTATTTTGATGGACAACAGAGGATTATGGTATATAGTTTTGAAAGATAGAAAACAAGATTATGGTATAGATATTTGAGAAATTATTTCAATAAAAAAGGCACAAATGGCTAAATTCTGTTAAGGACTGGCTTCTCATGGAATGCAATCTGGGAATAGGCTCAAGCCAAAGAGAGCAAAAGAGAAAAAAATTAAGACTATCAATTGCAGTTGCATGTGTAACGCTGGATTTAGAAGTTAAATTAGAAGTTAGAATTTTAAGTTAAGGATAACCAATGTACCATGGAGGTTAGTGCAACGATTTACTGTGCCATTTGGGGTTCAATTCCCACTGGTCTGGACAAGACAAATGTGGTCTACAAAATCCAATGCGAGGACTGCAGCAAATTTTTACGTCAGCCTAACTGGGAGAAAACTATCTACAAGGATCCTTGAATATCAACTGGTTGTCAAGCGGCATGACCAACTCTCCACCTATGAATATTAACAGGGGCACAAATTTGACAGGGCATCAGTGAAAGTCATGGTACAAGCAAAACATGCAGCATGCACGAGAATTCCTAGAAGCATGAACAATTCTGTAAACAGACATGTACACTTTGATCTTATTTATGAGACAATGCAAGCAAAATTCCAGACCACAGTGCATAATTTGCCACACAACCAACAGCGACAAAATTCTCTCCCTACATCACAATTGAGTTTCCGAAATGGCGACAAATCAGCTGATTGATTGGTATATAAAGGGCAAGCATTCGGAGGACACACCGATGATGTCTCCTCATATGGTAATGAAATGTTTGTAAGTAAGTTGCCATGAGAGGAAAATACTGGTAACTCAACCCAATCATCAACCTCCCGAGCTACACGTATTCCAAATTATCTCCAGTCTATAATGTGATTGTATGTTCTCCTGGTGACTACATAGATTTACTCCTGCTGCTTCGGTTTCCTCCCACATTCCAAAGACATACATAGAATATAGAACAGAGTACAGGCCCTTCAGTCCACAATGTTGTGCTGACCTTTTTACCTATTCTAAGATCAATCTAACCTTCCCTCCTACATTGCCCTCCAGGAAGGGAATAACTGAAACTATTAATATGGTTAGTGAGTTTTGAGCATGTTATGTTGGCACCAGAAGTGTGGCAACACTTGTGGGCTGTCCCCAGCACAATTCTCTGACTGTGCTGTTCGGTGACACAAACAATGCATTTTATAGTCTGTTTCGATGATCTATATACAAATGACAAATAAAGTTAATCTCTTTAAAATCTTTAAAGAGGAAGAAAATAATGTAACTGAAGTAACTCAAGGTACAAATCCTGGTGGGAAGAGGAGAAAAGTAAAGGAGAACTGAATATATAACATTTGAGTCATTTTCAGACTCTGGCACAGTGAAAGAAACTCAAGAAAAGTAAACAGAGAAAAAAAAACAGGAAGAAGTCAAAAATTAGAAGGGAAATGTAATGATTCAGAAACATCAGTATAGGTTCAGCAATATTGATGAGGCCATGAAGCAACAGGGAGAAAGGAGCCAATCTTTTTAAATGCCATTGGGAAAATGAAATTGCTCAATCAGCAGTCAGAGGGGTTTTATGTGTGGTTATACAACAAAGGCTGGAGAAAGTGAAGATGGGATGGATGTGGTTTGGCCTTCCCTAATTGAAGAAGCATGGAATCATCCAAGCATGGGAGAAAGAAATGCAGGAGGCAGTTTTTAAATTGTGAAAAGACTTTAGGATAATCTAGAATGTTTCCCCCGTGAGAAAATACACAAGGTATCGTAGGGTGGAGGTACATCTCTACCAAAGGAGGTGTAAGGCACTCCTTCCACCCACTAGACCGCAGATCACCCTTGGGCAAGTTGTAGCATCTGCTTAGCATCCCCACCCCCCCAATCAGGTCACATGAAGTCATGGGAGCAGGTGGTGGATAGTTGTATGAGCAGCTAGTCATGGTTATGAGATTACTGACGCCAGGCAGACAACTTCTGAACAGTATTGATAATGGCTGGGGTCACCATATTGCAAATGCAGGAGGCAGCTTTTAAATTGTGAAAAAGAGTTTAGGATAATCTAGAAAATTTCCTTGTTAGGAAAAAAATACAAGGATTTATTTAGAAATGAAGGTTGAGATAGGGGGCAACAGATAGCTCATGCAAGGGGAACAGCACGACAGAAGAATGCACCTTTGCCTTACCAGGGAATGTAGGGGTAGGGGACAAATTCCACTGTACTGCACTGCAAACAGTTTCAACCAGCTTTCATAATGCTGTTTTCATTGCAAACACATATTGGTATTTATGTATTTGTGCACATTTTATTCCATATCCATACTTTAGCATCAAACTTTATTTCAGTACGATTCTTTATATTTGTTGTTCCTTGCTGCACATCGCACAACACACCACAAAAATTATTAATACATGTAAATATATATGTCAAATCAAGTTGATCCTTGAACCTTTAACTCCAGTAGCAAAGGTCATAATGCCTAGGACTGCCAATGCATCAAATGATTGGAAAGCGGGGGGGGGGGGGGTGTTCCAAGATGAAATTCTCCCTTGGAAAGCCCACAACAGCTATGGACAGATCAGGGGGGACTTATGAGTGAGGAATCTTATTATAATGAGTGGTTTCTCATGTGGGACCCCTCATCTGCATGATTGTGTCTGGCATTGGCTGTGTAATGTCAGGTGTTGGGAAACCCCAAGTAGAATATGTGGTAGGAAGCCACCTCGTAGAATTCCTTTCAGGCGCAGGAGATTCCTACACTACTCCAAATTCCTACAACAAATCCAAATTGGCACTTGGCAATTGTGAGTACAGCTAAGTGAATTTACTGGGCATATACAAAAGGGAATATTAGTATTCCTCTTTCATGTCAGGCTCTTTAAAGTTAAAAGTTCAAAATACATATATATTACCATATATTACTCTGAGATTCATTCTCTTTCAAGCATTTACAGGAAAATTAAGAGATACAATAGAATTTACAAAAAAAACTAGACATAATCAAGAACTGATAAACAACCAATGTGCAAAAGACTAACTGTGCAAATTAAAAATATAATATTGAGAACATGAGTTGTAAAGGGTCCTTGAAAGTAAGTCGATAGGTCATAGAATCAGTTCAGAACTCTGAGGAGTGAGGTTACTTCCATGAGCAAGAAAGCACAGTAACACCTCTACTTCCTAAGGAGATTGAAGCAAGCGAGCCCCCTTCCCACCACCATCTTAACTGCATTTTACAGGAGCACCATTGAGAGTGTCCTCCAGTTGCATCTCCATATGGTATGGGAGCAGCCGAGCATCGGACTGGAAGTCCTTACAAAGGTCTGTGAGTACAGCCAAGAGGATCATAGGGGTCTCCATAGCATTCATCAAGGACATTTATCAGGAGCATTGTGTAAGCAGGGCCCTCAAGTATTATTGAGGATTCAACCCATCCATCCAGTATCCTCTTTGAATTTCTACCATCAGGCAGGTGACTCTGATACATAAAAACAAAAATGGTCACGATAAGAAACAGTTTCTTCCCTCAAGGCCATTAGGCTTCTGAACTCCCTGCTGCATTGCATTCGAGGTGTCCCTGGTTAATCTGTCCTGTACCTTACAATATTAAATTTATGCACTTTAGTTCATTATTTTTGCATGATTCATCTGTAAATTTTATCCTTACTTTCATAAATTATTGTGTGTAATGTGTAATACTGTGCTTTATACCCTGGTTTGGAGAAACGTTGTCTTGTTTCTATAGATATTATATTGTTATATATGTTGCATACATGTATATAGTTAAATGACAATACTTGACTTGATCCACACTGGTTCAAGAGCCTGATCATTGTTGGGTAATAATGGTTCCTGAATCTGGTGGAGTGGGACTTCAGGCTCCTGTACCTCCTTCTCATTGGTAGTAGTGAAAAGTGAACCTCAACCACAGTCTCTAAACCTCCTCCACTCCAGGGAAAACAGACTTAATTTCTCCAGTCTATCCACAAGACAAAAATGCTTCTATACCTCCTGCTCAATGGTAATTTTAGTAGATTAGTACCCTAAAGCAGAGCATTCTGATTCTGGGCATTTTTTCCATTAGGTTTTATCCTGTGAATCACTGTATCTGGTAAACAAAGCACCCTCAAACCGATATTGACTGGCTTTTATCACGGCCACAGCTGTATCATGGGTAAGTTTAGGGCGGGCCTTATTCCACATATTCCCTATCCTAAAGCCATGAATTAATCCAGAAATGTTTCCAGGTTTTTGCAAAATGCAAGCAAGATTATGGAAATACGCAAGGACAGGTTAAAGTTGAAAGGCCTGACCCCAGGCCCCAGACACCGTACAGCTTTCCAACAGAAGCAGCATTAAGGATGCTGAATTAATCAATAGGTTATTCTAATGAGGTGTTCTTCCAGGGACTCATCCACCTGGCCTGTCTGTAAACCAGATGGACCCTGGTATGTAACCTTGGATTATTACCAGCTTAATCAAGTCACTCCTACTGTTTCTACAATCCCAGCAACTGTGATCAAAGAAAGTCCTTGGGCTAGCTATTTTACTATTCTGGACATTAGTAATGGTCTTAGATTTTTACACAGATAGAGATGGAGGACCTTCACTGCTGCCCTAAACGCCAGTGGTGTAACGGACAGTAAGTTAGGTTTCCACCACTTGGTCAATCGGGTTTTAATTTCCAGGTTTAGCAAAAACCCAAGCTTGTTTAACACAATTCTTCCTCCATTTTTCCACCAACATTTTGCTAAGGGATTGCAATCTTCTTGTCTCAAGTGCCTGTTTCAGTATGCAGAAGACATACTACCACTGACCGATAAGGAAGAGGAACTTTTTCATCTTGGCCAGTGAGCTATCTCCAGTTACTGCATTCCTCAGGATTTATAAATTAACCTCCAAAAAGGCTCAAATTATGAAAACACAGGTTTCATTTTTGGGGATTACTGTCATGAAAAAAAAAACATGAAACTTAACAGAAATGTGGGACATTTTTGCCAAATTAACCATATTGATGTTTCTTCTCTCCACACATTTTTGGGGTTAATCGGTTATTGATGAAACTATAGAACACTACTGCACAGTAGAGGCCCTTTGGGCCATAGTGTTGTGCTGACTTTTTAACCTCTACCATTCAATTTCCCTCCTATACAACTTTCTATTTTTCATTTCTATCATCCATTTTTCTATCACATCATTCTATCTAGGATGTTCTTAAATGTTCCCAGTATATCTGCCTCTACCACCATTCCTGGCAGGGCTGGCCATGCACCCACCACTGTGGAAAATGTCCTACTTTTGACGTTCCCCGTATACTTTCCTCCAATCACCATAAAATTATACCTCATTCATATCAGCCATTTCTGCTCTGGGAAAAAAAGTCTCTGGCTATCCATTTGATCTATGCCCCTGTTCATTTTGCACACTTCTATCAAGTCGTTTCTTATCCTCCTTTGCTCCAAAGAGAAAAGCTCTAGATTGCTTAACCTATATTGATAAGAATTTCTCTAGAACTCAGGTGGTATTCTGAGTTCTATTCTGAGTAAATCTCCTCTGTAGCCTTTCTAAAGCTTCCACGATAATGAGGCGATCAGAACTGAATGCGATATTCCAAGTGGTCTATCCAGTTTTATAGACATTACCTTGCAACTCTTGAACTCAATTCACTGACTAATGAAGGGCAACACACCAAGCGCCTTCTTAACAATCCCATCAACTTGTGAGGGATTTTTGAGAGATCTATGGATGAAGACCCTAAGATCCCTCCATTCTTCCACACTGTTAAGAATACTGTACTGCTTTTGTTGATGGTTTTGGTATAAAAGCAGCACTCTTTGCATTACTTAAAAAAAAAGACCTTCTGGCTGTTGACTATTCATCACACCAACACCTTGGTTGTTGACCATAAATGTGTTTTGGCGTTTTCTGGGGCCACAACAGCCTTTTGCCACGTAAGTAGTGATAGCAGATTATACAGTGTCCACTCATCTAAATAACTTGTGTGATCTATTAATCATGGGAGAAAGTTAAGTAGAACTGGAAACAAGGACAGGAGAAAGTTAAGTAGAACTGGAACCAAAAATAAACAATGTGAAAAGGAGGGACTGTATGAAGTGGGGTCACACTGATATTTGACGCCCAAGTTAATATTAGACAGACAATGTAATTGCAGTACTTTTCCAGGTGAGACAGCCTTACTGCACAGTGAACACAACCAACCCCACCCCCTAACAACACTGTGAAATACATAAAATACTATGTATCAGGACAGTCTGATAACCTATACAAGTTTAAACTCTGATAACTATGGATCAGATGGGTAAGGTAGGGGTAGTACTTTGAGAGAAAAAAAGACAAGCAATAGACAAAAAAGACAATAGACAAAAAAGACAAGCAATAGACAAAAAAGACAATAGACAAAAAAGACAATAGAAAAGAAGTTGACTTATAGACATATAATTGGCAATAAAGTCAAAGCAATGTCTGGAAAATTTACAAGCAGATGTACAAAATGATTGGCAGCAAGAACTCCAGAGACCAACGACTGGTGAAGACCTGAATTCTCTGACTCAAGACTCTGAATGGGAGAAGCACTCATGGCATCGAACCATGGCCAGGTTCAGGGGCAGTGGGTAAGACCCAAACAGAATTAGTAAGTTTTGGAAATTATGAAACAAACTAAAATAGAAGAATTACTGAGTTTTATTTGAAACTAGGTAATGAATTGTTGAATTGCTTTAACTAACCACAATTAATACACTTCACAGGCAAAGTAATTGTTCAGGGAGGTATGTCTTGTGTTGCATTTAACTGACAACAATCTGTACCCTGAATAACGAAAACATTATCAGCTGCCACAAATACTGCCCATTTCTAACACTGCCAGTGTATTAGGGAAGAAAGTCCTCATTCATACCTGGGGTGACTCCAGACCCAAACAATCGTGGTTAGCTCTTAAATGCACTCCATGATATGCCTGACTTCATGGCTGTGAACTCCCTTCCGAGAACTTCAGTTCTGAATGTTATTTGCTCACTTTTATTGTCTGAACAGTTTTTCTCCTGCATACTGTGTGCCGATGGTCTTTTTTTTGAATGGGTTCTATTGAGTCTGGAGTCATAGAGAAGTACAGCAGAGAAACAGGCCCTTCAGCCCATCTACTCCATATGAAAAATTTAAACTGCCCTCTCCCATCAACCTGCAGCAGGACCATAGGCCTACATACTCCTATCAACCATGTACCTACCAAAACTTCCTCTTAAATGTTGAAATTGAGCTTGCATGTACTGCTTGCACTGGCAGCTTGTTCCACACACTCACGATGCTCTGAGTGAAGTTTCCCCTCATGTTCAACCTTAAACTTTTCACTTTTCACCCTTAACCCATGACCTCTAGTTGAAGTCCCACTCAACCTCATTGCAAAAAAAAGTCTGCTTCCATTTACTCTATCTATACCCTCATAATTTTGCATACCTCTAACAAATCTCCTCTCAATCTTCTACGTTGCGAGGAATAAAGTCTTAACCTATTAAATCTTCCCATATAACTCAGGTCCTCCAGACCCAGTAACATCCTTGTAAATTTTCTCTGCACTCTTTCCACCTTATTTACATCTTTCCTGCAAGTAAGTGACCAAAACTACACACAATACTCCAAATTAGGCCTCATTAATGTCTTATACAGCTTCAACATAACATCCCATCTTCTGTATTCAATACTTTGATTTATGAAGGCCAATATGCCAGAAGATCTCTTAATGACCCTATCAACCTGTGACACCACTTTCAATGAATTATGGACTTGTATTCCCACATTCTTTTGTTCTACTACACTCCTCGGTGTACTGAGTAAGACCTACCCTGTTTGGTCCTACTGAAGTGCAACAGCTCACACTTGTCTGCATTACACTTCATTTGTCATTTTTCAGTCGGTCCAGATTCTGCTGCAAGCTCTGATAGTCTTCCTCACTGTCCACTACACCCCCAGTCTTGGTGATACTCGCAAATTTGCTGATCCAGTTAACCACATTATCATCCAGATCGTTGATATACAGTAGATGACAAACAACAACGTACCTAGCATCAATCCCTGGGGCACTCCACTAGTCACAGGCCTCCAGTCAGAGAGTTAACCGTCTACTATCACTCTCTGGCTTCTACCCCAAAGCCAATGTTTCATCCAATATATTGCCTCAGTATGAATGCTGAGCGACTGAACATACTTGACCAACCTCTCATGCGGGACCTAGTTAAGTACCTTATTAAAGTCCATATTGACAACATCCACTGCCTTGCCTTCATCAACTTTCCTGGAAACTTCCTCGAAAATCTCTGAAGATTAGTTTGATATAATCTACCATGCACGAAACCATGGTGACTCTCCTTAGTTAGTCCATGTCTATGCAAATACTCATATATCTGGGTTCCTCAGAAAACCTTCCAATAACTTTCCTACACATAAAATGCTGGTGGAACTCAGCAGGCCAGGCAGCATCTACAGAAAAGAGTAATCTACGTTTCAAGCCAAGAACCTTCAGCAGGACTGGAAAAAAAAGCTGAGTAGATTTAAAAGGTGGGGGGGGGGGGGGGTGGGGGAGAGAGCAGCACAAGGTGATAAGTACGTGGTTGAAGAGTCAGCCGGCCGTAGAGATCACAGAGGGGGAGCAATGAGAGAGGGTTTCTTAGTGTTTCTCCCCTCCCCCACCTTTTAAATCCATTTCTTTTTAATCTACAGCTTTTTTTCTCCAATCCTGCCGAAGGGTCTCGGCCTGAAACGACGAATGTACTCTTTTCCATAGATGCTGCCTGGCTTGCTGAATTCCTCCAACATTTCGTGTGTTGCTTGGATTTACAGCATCTGCAGATTTTCTCTTGTTTGTGATTGGACTACTACACTACAAAGTCTCTTCTAGGGATGGTACCCTGAAGAAGTTTAAATCTTCCCTTCCACAGGAGTTCAGCGAAACCCTCTCTCACTGTTCCCCCTCTGTGATCTCTGCAGCCCTCTAATTCTTCGACCACATGCTTATCACCTTGTGTTCCTCTCTAACTCCCCCCACATTTTAAATCTACTCCTCAGCTTTTTTTCTTCAGTCCTGCTGAAGAATCTCAGCCCAGAACATCGACCATACTCTTTCCACAGATGCTGCCTGGCCTGTTGAGTTCCTCCAGCATTTCGTGTGTGTTGCTTGGATTTCCAGCATCTGCAGATTTTCTCTTGTTAGTGACTGATTAACTTTCCCACTACTAGCTTCAGGGTCACCAGCCAATAATTTCCTGGTTTATTTTTAATGCCTTTATTAAACAGCAGAACAATATTGGCTAACCTTCAATCCTTTGGTACCTCACCTGTTGCCAAGGATGATTTAGGTATCCTCGACAATTTCTGCACTTGCCTCCTGTCGGGTCCATGGCAGCACCTTGTCAAACCCAGGCTAGTTATCCATCCTAACTTGTGGAAAAACAGCAAACACCTCCCCTTCTATAATCTGTACAGGGTCCATGAAGTTAATGCTGTTTTGCCTCATTTCTTTAGACTTGGTGTCCACCTCCTCATTCAATATGATTGCAAAAAATTCATTTGAGAGGTCTCCCATCTCATTTGGCTCCACGCATGATCTTTCAGAGGAGCAATTTTGTCCCCAGCAATCCTTTTGCTCTTAACATATCTGTAGAATCCTTTCGGAGTCTTCTTTACCTTGTCTGCTAAGGTAATATTATGCCTTAATTTAGCTCTCCTGATTTCTTTGCCTTTACCCCCTATGCACCTACTTTTCTCTTTTAACCAGGACCTCGATATCGTTTGAAAACCAAGGTTCCCTACACTTGTTATAAGATACAAGAAATAGGAGCAGAATTAGGCCATTTGGCCCATCAAGTCTCCTCCACCATTTCATCATAGCTGATCCTATTTTCCTCTCAGCCCCAATCTCCTGCCTTCTCCCCGTATCCATGCCCTGACCAATCAAGAATCTATCAACCTCTATCTTAAATATACATAAAGACAGCCTCTACAGCTGCCTGTGCAAAGAATTCCACAGACTCACCACCCTCTGGCTAAAGAATTCCTCAACTCCACTCTAAAAGGACACCCTGCTATTCTGAGGCTGTGCCTTCTGATCTCGACTCTCCACCATAGGAAACATCCTCTCCATATTCAAGCCCTTTCACCATTTGATAGGTTTCAATGAGATCACCCCTGATTCTTCTGAATTCCAGTGATAACAGGCCCAGAGCCATCAGACCCTCTTTATATGACAAGCCACTCAATCCTGGAATCATTTTCGAGAGGGTCCTTTGCCCCCTTTCCAGTTTCAGCACATCCTTCTAAGATAATTGGCTGAAACCTGCTCACAATGCTCCATCTGAGGCCTCGCCAGTGCTTTATAAAGTCTCAACATTACATCCTTGCTTTTATATTCTAGTCCTCCTGAAATGAATTCTAACATTGCATTTGCCTTCCTAACCACAGACTCAAGTTGTAAATTAACCCTTGGGAATCCTGCACAAGAACTCCCAAGTCCCTTTGAACCTCAGTTTTTTTTTGTATTTCATCTGCTATTTTGTTACCCCCCCCCCCCCTTTTACTACCTCTCCAGCATCATTTTCCAACAGTCTGATATCCACTCTCGCCTCTCTTTTGGTATCTTCTTTAATATTAATGGCTGGCTTACTTTCATATTTCAGCTTTACATTTTTACTGACATTTTTTAGTTGCCTTCTGTTGGTTTTAAAATGCTTTCCAATCCTCTAACTTCCCACAAATCTTTGCTTTATTATATGCCCTCTCCTTGGCTTTTATGTTGGCTTTGAATTCTCTTGTTAGCCATGGTTGTGTCATCTTTCCTTTAGAATACTTCTTCCTCTTTGGTATGTATATATCCTGTACCTTTCAAATTGCTTCTAGAAATTCCAGCCATTGCTGCTCTGCCATCATCCCTGCCAGTGTTCTTTTCTGGTCAACTCTGGCCAACACCTCTCTCATGCCTCTGCAATTCCCTTTACTCCATTGTAATACTGATACATCTGACTGTAGCAACACACACACCCACCCACCCTGCTGCAATTCCCTTTACTCCATTGTAATACTGATACATCTGACTGTAGCAACACACACACACCCACCCACCCTGCTGCAATTCCCTTTACTCCATTGTAATACTGATCCATCTGACTGTAGCAACACACACACACCCACCCACCCACCCTGCTGCAATTCCCATTACTCCATTGTAATACTGATACATCTGACTGTAGCAACACACACACACACCCACCCACCCTGCTGCAATTCCCATTACTCCATTGTAATACTGATACATCTGACTGTAGCAACACACACACACACCCACCCACCCTGCTGCAATTCCCTTTACTCCATTGTAATACTGATACATCTGACTGTAGCAACACACACACACACCCACCCACCCTGCTGCAATTCCCATTACTCCATTGTAATACTGATACATCTGACTGTAGCAACACACACACACACACACACCCACCCTGCTGCAATTCCCATTACTCCATTGTAATACTGATACATCTGACTGTAGCAACACACACACACCCACCCACCCTGCTGCAATTCCCTTTACTCCATTGTAATACTGATACATCTGACTGTAGCAACACACACACACACACACCCACCCTGCTGCAATTCCCTTTACTCCATTGTAATACTGATACATCTGACTGTAGCAACACACACACACACACACACCCACCCTGCTGCAATTCCCTTTACTCCATTGTAATACTGATCCATCTGACTGTAGCAACACACACACACACACCCACCCACCCTGCTGCAATTCCCTTTACTCCATTGTAATACTGATACATCTGACTGTAGCAACACACACACACACCCACCCACCCTGCTGCAATTCCCATTACTCCATTGTAATACTGATACATCTGACTGTAGCAACACACACACACACCCACCCACCCTGCTGCAATTCCCATTACTCCATTGTAATACTGATACATCTGACTGTAGCAACACACACACACACACACACCCACCCTGCTGCAATTCCCTTTACTCCATTGTAATACTGATACATCTGACTGTAGCAACACACACACACACCCACCCACCCTGCTGCAATTCCCTTTACTCCATTGTAATACTGATACATCTGACTGTAGCAACACACACACACACCCACCCACCCTGCTGCAATTCCCTTTACTCCATTGTAATACTGATACATCTGACTGTAGCAACACACACACACCCACCCACCCTGCTGCAATTCCCTTTACTCCATTGTAATACTGATACATCTGACTGTAGCAACACACACACACACCCACCCACCCTGCTGCAATTCCCTTTACTCCATTGTAATACTGATCCATCTGACTGTAGCAACACACACACACACACACCCACCCTGCTGCAATTCCCTTTACTCCATTGTAATACTGATCCATCTGACTGTAGCAACACACACACACACACCCACCCACCCTGCTGCAATTCCCTTTACTCCATTGTAATACTGATACATCTGACTGTAGCAACACACACACACACCCACCCACCCTGCTGCAATTCCCATTACTCCATTGTAATACTGATCCATCTGACTGTAGCAACACACACACACACACACACCCTGCTGCAATTCCCATTACTCCATTGTAATACTGATACATCTGACTGTAGCAACACACACACACACCCACCCACCCTGCTGCAATTCCCATTACTCCATTGTAATACTGATACATCTGACTGTAGCAACACACACACACACACACACACCCACCCTGCTGCAATTCCCTTTACTCCATTGTAATACTGATACATCTGACTGTAGCAACACACACACACACCCACCCACCCTGCTGCAATTCCCATTACTCCATTGTAATACTGATACATCTGACTGTAGCAACACACACACACACACACACCCACCCTGCTGCAATTCCCTTTACTCCATTGTAATACTGATACATCTGACTGTAGCAACACACACACACACCCACCCACCCTGCTGCAATTCCCTTTACTCCATTGTAATACTGATACATCTGACTGTAGCAACACACACACACACCCACCCACCCTGCTGCAATTCCCTTTACTCCATTGTAATACTGATACATCTGACTGTAGCAACACACACACACCCACCCACCCTGCTGCAATTCCCTTTACTCCATTGTAATACTGATACATCTGACTGTAGCAACACACACACACACCCACCCACCCTGCTGCAATTCCCATTACTCCATTGTAATACTGATCCATCTGACTGTAGCAACACACACACACACCCACCCACTCTGCTAAAAAAAAACGCCGTCACGACGGCGTCCCGATGACTCCACTCAGAGTTAAGGGCTTTCTTCTTCTTCTACACACACACCCACAAATCTGGCGGAACTCAGCAGGTCAGGAAAAGAGAATAATCATTGTTTCAGGCTTAGACCTTTCAGCTGATCTGCATCTGCAGATTTTTTCTTGTTTGTCATTTGACTTTAGCTTCTCCTTCTCAAATTTTATGGTGAATTCAATCATATTATGATCACCTCCCCTAAGGGTTCTTTTACCTTCAGCTCTCTATTCAATTCTGGCTCATTGCACAACACCCAATCCAGAATCGCTGATCCTCTAGTGGGCCCAACCATGAGCTGCTCTAAGTAACACTCAAGAAATTCCCTCTCCTGTAATCCAGCGCCAACCTGATTTTCCCAAACTATCTGCATATTGAAGTATCCCATGATATTGAAACATTGCCCTTTTGCCATGCATTTTCTATCTCCCATTGAATTTCCAGGCCACATCCTTACTACTGTTTTGGGGTCTGTATACAACCCCTATCAGGGTCTTTTTACCCTTGCAGTTCCTTAACTCTATTCACGATGATTCAACATCTACCCTACCCTTTTCTAATGATTTGATTTGAGGGAATGGCCACAGGGGTACTCTGCACTATCTGTTTAACGCCTTTCCCCATCTTGGCTGTCACAGAAAAATAGTATAATTTATATGTCGACACACATTTTTTATGAGTGGTAACAGACTTTTTCCACTGAGATTGGCTGAGACTAGAACTAGAAATCATGGGTTAAGGGTGAAAGGCAAAATGTTTAAGGGGGAAAAGATGAGAGGGAACTTCTTCACACAGAGGATGGTAAGAGTATGGAATGAGCTGCCAGTGGAAAAGGTAGATTTGGCTTTGAATTCAACATTTAAGAGAAATTGGATGGTGTATATGGATGGGAGAGGTATGAAGTGTGCAGGTTCATGGGACTAGGCAGATTAATAGTTTAGCTCATACTATATTGACCAAGGGGCCTGCTGTAGTGTTCTTTGTGGGTGGTGGAGTGGAACTACATCTCTACCAAAGGAGGTGTAAGGTTCTCCTTCCCTCCCCTAGCCTGCAGGCCATTCTCAGGCAAGGTGTAGCACAGGGGTAGGCAATATAGCAAGCAAATATTGGGATACTATTCTTATCCAGACCGCGAGCGATTTTTCCCTATTCTGAGTGTTTCACGCGACCTCACTGATGGACATGCATGGCGTCTTGTTACACTGGTCCCAGGTTCCGTTTTGTTCCAAACCAAACACTGGTATATACAAATGACGGGAAGGCAGACTACCTTATTAATATGCAACAGATACACTCCGTGCATGCGCAGGTTTTCAGATGGGATCGTTCAAATTTGTAACCAGAAACAGCGTCACTCTCATCTAAATAACGTGAATTTACAACTTCAAGGAAGAAAAAAATCAGATGATACATGAGATATAACCATATATATAACAATTACAGAACGGAAACAGGCCGAACGCTTACTCTCACCTAGTCACACCTACTCAGCCCATAACCCTCCATTCCTTTCTTGTCCATATATCTATCCAATTTTACTGTAAATGACAATACCGAACCTGTCTCTACCACTTCTACTGGAAGCTCGTTCCACACAGCTACCACTCTCTGAGTAAAGGAAGTTCCCCCTCGTGTTACCCCTAAACTTTTGCCCCTTAACATTCAACTCATATCCTCTTGTTTGAATCTCCCCTACTCTCAATGGAAAAAGCCCATCCACGTCATCTCTATCTATCCCCCTCATAATTTTAAATATCTCTCTCAATTCCTCCCTCAACCTTCTACGCTCCAAAGAATAAAGACCTAACTTGTTCAACCTTTCTCTGTAACTTAGGTGCTGAAACCCAGGTAACATTCTAGCAAATCTCTTCTGTACTCTCTCTATTTTGTTGACATCTTTCCTATAATTTGGTGACCAGAACTGTACACAATACTCCAAATTTGGCCTCACCAATGCCTTGTACAATTTTAACATTACATCCCAACTCCTATACTCAATGCTCTGATTTATAAAGGCCAGCATACCAAAAGCTTTGTTCACCACCCTATCCACATGAGATTCCACTTTCAGGGAACTATGCACCATTATTCCCAGATCACTCTGTTCTACTGCATTCCTCAATGCCCTACATTCCACAATGTATGGTCATATTGTGGCCTTTGAAAGAAAGCTGCAATTGTGGGAGTACCAGCTTCAAAAAGGAAATTGTGCACATTTTCCCACTTTTCAAAAAAGTAAAGCACAAGATCCAGGCATTATTGTGAATATGGTCCAAGAATTGCGAAAAGAGGTTTCATCTCATTTTTAAAGAGCAAACACAAGGAAATCTGCAGATGCTGGAAATTCAAACAACACACACAAAATGCTGGTGGAACACAGCAGGCCAGGCAGCATCTATAAGGAGAAGCACTGTTGATGTTTTGGGGACGAAGTCCTGGTTATGCGACCACTGATGCCAGGCAGGCAGCCTCTGAAGAGTATTGATAATGACTGGAGTTAATTGTCTTATAAAGACACTGCCCAGAAGAAGGCAATGACAAACCACTTCTGTAGAAAAATTTGCTAAGAACAATCATTATCTTGAGAACATGATCGCCCATGGCACATAATCTTGATGATGATGGGTGTTCTCCCACTCTATGACTACAAATTAGGATATGGTTCTGAGTGCATTCTTCCTGTACTACAAATGCAAAAATAATAATCCAAATGTGTTTGATATTCCTCTATACATTCAAACCAAGAACTACAATTATAACGTTCAAGTGACACGTAAATAGGCAATGCATAGAAGGAAATGGTCCCAATACAGGCAGATGGGATTAGTGTCGATGGGCAGAAAGAGCAATGTGGACATTGTGGGTGGAAGATCCATTTTTGTGCTGGGTGAATCTATGGCTTCATGAAAACCCATCACCCATGTTAAGTATCTAGCCAGGCACAAGTTACTCAGGATCATTTGAGAATAAAATCAGTTGAATATGGCCCAAGGTCAGTTGCCAGATCATGTGGTTAGCTGCTGAGAAACCATAAACCCACGCCCATTTTAGTAAGGGAGAAATCAGGAAAAGCACAACAGTATATGCATTGCTTCAGAATCTTTGCTACCAGTTCCAAAAGAAAACAAGAAACTTGAAATATATTTTAAAAACTTAAATCTAAAACTCCAACAATCCACTTCCAAATTTTTTTCCAGCATTTTGATAGATCAGCATCTTCTTGTGCTACCGTTAAACTCACCAAGGCTCACATTATTTCACTCCCTTTAAACTCACCAGGGCCCCCGTTCCCTCGCTCCATTTAAACTCACCAGGGCCCAGTTTCCCTCGCTCCCTTTAAACTCACCAGGGCCCACATTATTTCACTCCCTTTAAACTCACCAGGGTCCCCGTTCCCTTGCTCCCTTTAAACTCACCAAGGCCCCTGTTCCCTCACTCCCTTTAAACTCGCCAGGGCCCATGTTCCCTCGTTCCCTTTAAACTCACCAAGGCCCCATTCCCTCGCTCCCCAGGGCCCCCATTCCCGCTCTCCCTTTAAACTCATCAGGGTCCCTGTTCCCTCACTCCCTTTAAACTCAGCAGGGCCCCCGTTCCCTCGTTCCCTTTAAACTCACCAGGGTCCCCATTCCCTCGCTCCCTTTAAACTCACCAGGGCCCCCGTTCCCTCGTTCCCTTTAAACTCACCAGGGTCCCCATTCCCTCGCTCCCTTTAAACTCACCAGGGCCCCCGTTCCCTCGCTCCCTTTAAACTCACCAGGGCTCATAATCCCACACTCATTTCAAACTCATAAGGGCCTGTTAGTTATCTGTGCACTTTTTTCCTGAAACTCACTAACATATTAGAACCTTGTTTCCTGTACTCCCTTTGAACTAACCTGTTCAGTGGAAGGTCACTTAACAGGGATGGATTAAGCTAGCGTGGGGCCTGTAGCATATGTTATAAAGGGGCCCTAAATTAAAAAAAACACAAGTATTAAAGCATAAATTATTTACTTGCATAGTAAAGTAATCCAATTTTTTCATTTGCTATATAGCCAGATAATACGACAAATGTCTGACACTTCAATAATAGTATTACTTACATGTAGGTATCAATTTCAAATGCCAAAAGTAACGAAACTACAACTTAAAAGTTAGATTTTCTAGATTTAGCATGAGCAAATTTGTTAATGATACTGGAAATGCCTATTGCACGCAGAAGTTCATGCTCTTCTGCACGCGGTGGACTCTGAACGTCTGATCCCTGAAGTATTTTACCCAGTAGACGCAGAAGAAATCTGACAATTGTGCTTTGTTTGAATTTATTTACCCTCACTGTCTTTTATGAAAAGTAGAACATTAGAAAATTGGGAGCAGACTTTTAAATTCTAACAGCCCGGGATTAACAATGGTACAAACACAGATTATTTGTTACACAGTAATTGGATTTATCGGTGTCCCGGGTAAGTACCTTTCAGTTACTTGTACGGAGGCCGCAACATCTCCTCGCTCTCAGCAACTGCTGATGCGATTTTAGTCCGTGATAATGAAAATGCATTCACACTGCAGTTTTCTATATGGGATGATATTCTGGTTCCAACTCACATTCCACGTTAGAATCGTTGCATACGCGGGCCTCTGTCAAACGGGGTTGTTCGCAAATCATCTGATGCCTTGAAACAAGTACCAGAGGTGTTTACTGATAACCTGATTTTTCAGCACTCCCTTTCAGATTTTCATGTTCCTGACAGTACCTAGAATGCTGTCTCATTCCTCTCAGTCTCATTTCGTGTATGAATACCAATTGAAAATTTAATCTGGGTCATGCAGACTTGTCACTGGAACTGTTTGTAGCTTTTTCATTTGTAACGCAAGACATCGAACTACACAGAAACAACACACACAATCCATGTCTATCAAAAGGTCCTGTCATAAACAGACCTCATTCATTCGAACTTTTATTTCATATGAGTAATCGATTAAGATATTCTGTCTCAGGGCAAGTACAGTCGGCCCTCCTTATCCGCGAGGGATTGGTTCCAGGACCCCTCGCGGATAGAAAAATTTGCGGATGCTCAAGTCCCTTATTCAACCTGTCTCAATGCAGTGGATCGTAGGACCAAGCAGAACCCCAGACCTTATTTAACGTGTCTCAGTGCAGTGGACATTAGGACCCGGTGGCAGAACTCTGAATCTGCAGTGTTTCTGTTCACAAAAATAATCACGATCATGATTGAAAATAAAGTGGAAATAATAAAGCGATCAGAAAGAGGTGAAATGCCATCGGTCATTGGAAAAGCATTAGGCTACATCGGTCAACGATTGGAACAATTTTAAAGGATAAAGTGAGAAAGGCTCTACCCCGATGGAAGCTACAATTATTACTAAGCAACGTAGTGGTTTTATTATTTTGCTTTGGGGTTTTGGCTTTTTGATCCTCCACATCAACCCGGCATGGTGGAGAGTGCACTCCATTCCCGAGCCTGGCGCTGAAACATACATTCTTAAGTGTTTTATATGCATAGAAAGGTAAAATATATACTATATGCTAAGACAAACATTTAATTAACTGACGCTAAATAATACCGAATGTACCTGTTCCGACTTACTTAGTAAGAGAACTTCCGATTTTCTTTTAATCCTGATCCACAATAACCCACCCACATCCTCCCGTATATTTTAAATCATCTCTAGATTACTTATAATACCTAATACAATGTAAATGCTATGTAAACTAGTTGTTATACTGCATCGTTTAGGGAATAATGACAAGAAAAAAAAAGTCTGTACATGCTCGAACAACAAGTGCTGGAAGAGCACTTCCAGGTTTTCACAATTCGCGATTGGTTGAATTCGCGCATGCGGAATTCGCGGATAAGGAGAGTCGACTGTAACTTCGATTTCAACTTGTGAAAATGCTTTCCGCTTTCTTCTCTGGGTTCACAGTATGTGAGCATCGCCGGCAATTCGGATATTATTATCCCCCTCTAACTCCCGCAATTACAGGATTAAGGTAGCAATTCACAAGATCCTCGGATATACACCGCGTAAAATCCAGCAAGGCCGACTATTCTCCTTCCCGGAAGGTCATTGATGAAACAAATGAGGCTTTGCAGTTAAAATCCATAATACATTATTTGGTATGTTACGTGCTAACATAGAGGACAATTCATATTCAAAAAGCATAGATATGGTGTCTTCAAAACTTCCTGTAAACTTAGCATTCTTGTCTCAGAGGCACCAGAGATGCATTGAAACTGGGCTCACAGCTTTTAGGAAATGCATTGTTTTGAACTCAATCCACAGTACTCTGTCAAAGAACGGAAGACTGATGGCTGAAGTCATTTATTTAAGAGTAAATGAATCATCTACCCAAAACTCACTCTAACAGATGTGAGAAAACGGGGAGCATGCCGATTTCACCAGACTGCAGCTTGCAAGCAGTTAGTGCAGGCAGGGCCCTCGAAAATGCAGGGCCTGTAGCACATACTACTTTTGTTACTAGGTTAATCCAGCCCTGTCCCTTAAACTACTGTGTAATGTCGAAAAAGAAAGTGAATTGAATCTCAATCTCTCTCCCTCTCATGCTGTGTTTCCTGCAGCTTTGCACTGTAGTTACACGAGAGCAGTGCACCCTTAACAAGAGTTGGTAAGTGTGAACTAACACACACTGGCAAGTTAAAGTTGAGCAGGGCATTCACAGTGAATGACCCTTAGAATGTGTTTAACAGAAGAAGCAAGGGACAAAAATACAGTCTATTATATGTGACAACATGGTTACCACTTCCCTACCACAAGGTAGGGATGAAGGCACAGATGAGCACCTGATGATTAAGCAACACACACAAAATGCTGGTGGAACACAGCAGGCCAGGCAGCATCTATAAGGAGAAGCACTGTCGACATTTCGGGCCGAAACATCAACAGTGCTTCTCCCTATAGATGCTGCCTGGCCTGCTGTGTTAACCAGCATTTTGTGTGTGTTGCTTGAATTTCCAGCATCTGCAGATTTCCTCATGTTGACCTGATGATTAAGGCTGTGTAACCGTACAGTTTAATTTACGTGTTAACAAAGTCACCTCTGCCTGATTACTGAGTAATGTGCTGTTTCTCAAAGGCTTATTGATGCTTTTTGTTTTAATTTTATTTGGCCTTCCAAATATTTCCAACAAAGTGAATGATCTCACTCATTCATTTTCCTGCAGGCATTTACAGCAGAACAAAGTAGTACAATAGAATAAACAAAATCTACACACAAAGACTAACAACCATTGTGCAAAAGATTATGAACTGCAAATGCAAAAGAAACATAATAAATAATACTGAGAACACAAGTTGCAGAGTCCTTGAAAATGAGTCTATAGGTTGCAAAATCAGTTCAGTGATAAGGTGACTGAAGTTATCCAGATTGGTTGTCTCAGCAAGTCAATGTTTTGGGTGAAGACCCTTCATCGGGATGTAAGTGGATGATTACCATGGGACTTAAATATGATCAGAAACTTGATAGTTACATCATAAACACCTAACTCATCCCAGGACTGCTGGGAGAAGATGGAGACAATCTCCCCATCTATCTACAAAATCCTCCCACATTTCCAAGTCTCTCTGTAAACATATAACTTCTGCACCCATGGCCATTCCCCTCAACACACACAAATTGCACCTATGGAAAGGAATCAAGAGCCGATGTTTCTGCCTGACCTGATGGGTTCCTCCAACACTTGTATGAATTACTTTTCATCAGGGGTGCAGTGCTAGCCGGATCATTCACTGCATCCAGTGAGTGGCTGTCCTGTGAGCGAAAGTATCTTGTTAAATCCACGCGCTGGATGTTTTTGGCACCATTCTTTGTAAACTCCAGAGTCTGTTGTGCATAAAAATCCCAGGAGATCATCAGTTTCTGAGATACTCAAATCACCCTGGGCAGCACCTAAGTTCATTTTCTTAGAGGTGCCGGATGCACTGCAGCTAGCACTGCACCCCTGCTTTTGATTTTTAGCATCTGCAAAACCTTGTGTTTATTATTTCTGCTATCTTCTCTATTTTGGCCTCTGCTTTCCAATATAGTAAGATGTTTTCTTTAAAAATAAGTTGTGGGCATCTTTGACATGCCAACATTTACTGTTCATTTCTAAAAACTTGTAAAGAGAAAAACTTTTATTTTGCTGTGCATTTTTGCTGCTTTACCCCTCCAACTGCACTCATTCATTGTGCTCTATTTACACTCCTCCTGACAGACCACTTATGATCAATGAACACTCAATTTCTCTCCATCAGAAGACATAAAGAGAATTTATGTAGTCGGGACAATCTTTGATTTCATCCATTCTGAGACATCCCCTTTGTTCCTTCTGCTGTCCTCTCTCAGCAACTTAAACCTTGTTGCTTTTCTTAGTTCTCCTGTTCTGGTTTTGCCGACCTAAAACTCCATTTTTCTCCCACTACAACTGCCTTCTATTCTGGCGAGTATCTCCATCATACTCCAGGTTTATATCAGAGTTCCAGCATTTGTAGTTTTTGTTTTCAATTAGCAGAATCTAGACGGCAACCTAGTGGCACACAGTTTATGTTTATAGAAGTACAGTGAAAATGCAGCACTCTATCAGGCCAGTTGTCTCCTCCGCTCCATTTTCCCAAACGCTCACCATCAATATCTCTCTGTACCAGGGGTTCCCAACCTTTTTTATGCCATGGACCCTTACAATTAACCAAGGGATCTGTGGTTGAGACCCCAGCAGTCTGTTCCTTCCCTCGTGTTCTACATCAACCTAAAATTCATCTGAGCTAATTATCTGCAATCATCCATAAGGGAAGAGACTCACTGTCACCAGTCTCCAGAATTCATTTTCCAATGCACTGGTGACTGTCTGGAGAAATGGAAATGTGAATAGGCAGTTAGTGCAGAGCACCCCTGTGGCCATTCCCCTCAAAAATAAGTATACCGTTTTGGAGCAACACACACAAAATGCTAGAGGAACTCAGCAGGCCAGGCAGCATCTATGGAAAAAAGCACAGTCAACATTTCAGGCCAGAACCCTTTGGCAGGACTGGTGAAAAAAACCTAAGTAGATTTGAAAGGTGGGGGGAAGGGAGAGAGAAACACCAGGTGATAGGTAAAATTTGGAGGAGGAGGGATGAAGCAAAGAGCTTGGAAGTTGATTGTGTGTGTTGCTCGGATTTCTAGCATCTGCAAATTTTCTCTTGTTTATACAGTTTTGAAGACTGTTGTGGGGAGTAACCTCCCAGGGGAACTGGCACTGAGCATGAGCCTGTGGTGCAGAAGGGAAAGTAGTGATAGGGGACTCAATAGTCAGAGGAACAGATAGGAGATTTTGTGGACGTGAACGGGACACCCGGACAGTATGTTGCCTCCCAAGTGTCAGGGTCAAGAGTAGCAATGGCGTGAATTTTTGGGGAAAATGAGGAAATACTCAAACGGCAAAATAGTACAACCATGGCTGACAAGGGAAGCCAACGCTAATATAAAAACAAAAGAGGGCATAAAACAAAGCAAAAAACAGTGGTAAGACAGAGCATTGGGAAGCTTTTAAAAATTTACAGAGAACTAAAAGAATCATTAGAAGGGAAAAGATGAAATATGAAAGCAAGCTAGCAAATAATATCATAGTGGATAGTAAAAGCTTTTTAAGCATGTAAAAAATAAAAGAGATGAGAGTGGATATGGGATCGCTAGAAAATGGGGCTGGAGAATTAATAATGGAGGACAAGGAGATAGCAGATGAACTAAATGAATACTTTCCATCAGCCTTCACTGTGAAAGACACTAGCAGTGTGCCAGATGTTGTAGTATGTAAAGGAAGAGAAGTGAGTGCAATTACTACTACAAGGGAGAAGGTGCTCAAAAAACTGAAAAACCTTTGGGTACATAAGTCACCCGGACCAGATGAACTGCACCTTAGGGTTCTGTAAGAGGTAGCATTAAGAGATTGTGGAGGCATTAGTAATGATTTTTCAAAAATCATTGGACTCTGGCATGGTGCTAGAGCACTAAAACATTGTAAATGTCACTCCACTCATTAAGAAAGGAGGGAGGAGCAGAAAGGAAATTATAGACCAGTTAGCCCAACCTCAGTGCTGGAGTCAATCGTTAAGGATGAAGTTATGGAGTACTTGGTGACACAGGACAAAATAGTACAAAGTCAGCATGGTTTTCTTAAGGGAAAATCTTACCTGATGAACCTGTTGGAATTCTTTGAAGAGATTACAAGTAGGATAGATGAAGGGGATGCAGTAGATGTTCTATATTTGGACTTTCAGAAGGACTTTGACAAGGTGTCACACATGAGGCTGCTACCATGTTAAGAGCCTATTGTATAACAGGAAAGTTACTGGCATGGTTAGAACATTGGCTGATCGATAGGAGGTAGCAAGTGGAAACAAAAGGATCCTTTTCTGGTTGACTGCCAGTGGCTAGTGGTGTTCCGCAGAGATCAGTGTTGGGACTGCTTCTTTTTATGCCGTAGATCAGTGATTTAGGTGATGGCATTGTTGCCAAGTTTACAGATTGGTTGGGGGGGGGGGGGGGCAGGTAGTGTTCAGGAAACAGATACGGTGCAGAAGGACTTAGACAGTTTAGGAGAATGGGCAAGAAAGTGGCAAATGAAATACAATGTTGGAAAATGCATGGTCATGCATGTTTGTAGTAGAAATAAATGTGCAGAATATTTTCTAAAAGGGGAGAAAAGCTAAAAATCTGAGATGCAAAGGGACTTGGGAGTCCTTGGCACAACACCCTAAATTAACTTGCAGGTAGAGTCTGTGGTGAGGAAGGCAAATGCAATGTTAACATTCAATTCAAGACTTGAATACAAGAGCAAGGATGTGATGCTGAGGCTTTATAAGGCACTGGTGAGGTCTCACCTTGAGTATTGTGAACAGTTTTAGGTTCCTCATCTAAGAAAAAATGTACAGGCATTGCAAATGGTTCAGCGGGGGTTGACAAGGATGCTTCCAGGTATGAAAGGGCTATCATATGAGTAACGTTTGATGGCTCTGGGACTGTACTTGCTGGAATTTAGAAGGATGAGGGGGGGATCTCATTGAAAACTTTTGAATGTTGAAAGGCCTAGACAGAGTAGATCTGGACAGGATCTTTCCCATGGTGGGAGAGTCTACGACAAGAGGGCACAGCCTCAGGATAGAGGGGTGTCCATTTGTGGAGAAGTAGAGAAACTTCTTTAGCCAGATGGTGGTGAATTTGTGGAATTTGTTGTCACATGCAGCTGTGGAGGCCAGGTCATTGAGTGTATTTAAAGCAGGCTCTTGACTGGACACAGCATCAGCCATGATTGAATAACAGAGCAGACTTGATGGGCCAAATGGCCTAATTTTGCTCCCATGTCTTATGATTGTTGCTATATCTTATGATCTTACGGCCTGAATATTTCACTTTTCACATTTAACCCATGATCTCTAGTTCCAGTCTTACCCAACTTCAGTAATCTATCCATACCACTCATTATATTCAAAGATTCAAATGATTCAAAGCACATTTTTTTCAAAGAATGTATAAATTATACAACCTTGAGATTTGTTTGCTCACAGGTAGCCACAAAGCAAGAAACCCAGAAGAACTCAATTTAAAAAAAAGAAAAAAAGAAAAGACCAACACTCGACATGCAAGAGAATGAAAACAAAATACACAACTCATGCAAACAATTGAAGTGAACGACGCATTTCGAACCAAAATTGAGTCTTCAGATCTGAACACTGGAGTAAGCCCTGAGTGATCTCATAAATATACTGGCAATAAACATCACCCTCACAAACAGCTTTCCCACAATAGGCTATGGCTGTTGCAAAATTTAAAAAACTGCTAAATAACACAGGCTAAACCTGAGGGTAATTACACTGATAATTTTAGTGTTGAACTGACTGAAGTTATCCACGCTAGTTCAGGAGCCTGATGGCTGAAGGGTTATTAACTGTTTTTGAACCTGGTAGTGTAGGACTCAAGGCTCCTATACCTCGTTCCCAATGACAGTGGCGAGAACAGTGTGTGGCCTGAATGGTGCAATAGTTTTTAGAACACTATCACTTTTTCTTTGATTTCTATTGATTCAGTTTAATATAGATATTGTTGTAAGTCACAAGCATTTTGACTACTACAAATTGAGGAATAGAAGCAAGAGCAGACCATTTGAGAGGTGATATGCTGCAACCCTGTTTAATGAGATTGTGCGACCTTAGCTCCTTCCTGATGGCAGCAGCAAGAAGAGAGCATGGCCTGGATGATGGGGGTCCTTGATGACGGATGCTGCTTTCTTTGGCAGCACTCCTTGTAGATGTGCTCAATGGTGGGGAGGACTTTTCCTGTGATGGACAGGACTCTATCCAACACTTAGGTAGGCGCTTCCATTCTTGGGCGTTGGTGTTTCAAAACCAGGCAGGCCATGTTGCAACCAGTCAATATACTCTCCATTGTGCATCTCCCGAAGTTTGTCCAAGTTTTAGATGACATGCCAAATCTGTAGAATCTTCTAAGAAAGTAGAGGAGCTGCTGTCTTTTTTGAAATGGCACTATACACTAGTCCCAGGACAGGACAGATCCCAAGGTCAAGTCAAGCCACTCTTTATTGTCATTTTGACCATAAACTGCTGGTACAGTACACAGTAAAAACAAAACAACGTTCCTCCAGGAGCCTGGTGCTACATGAAACAACACAAAGACTACATTAGCCTATGTGAGACAACTCAAAGCTACACTAGACTATGTAAAACAACACAAAAACTACACTAAACTGCAGACCTACACAGGACTAAATAAAGTACACAAAACAGTGTAGGGCAGTACAATAATTAATTAATTAATTAATAATAAACAAGACAATAAGCACAGTAGAGGACACATTTCAATATAGTAATAAATGATGTAGATGTCAGTCTAGACTCTGGATATTGAGGAGTCTGATGGTTTGGGGGAAGAAACTGTTGCACAGTCTGGTCATGAGAGGTTTTGCCAGATGGCAGGAGGGAGAAGAGTTTGTATGAGGGGTGCGCAGGGTCCTTCACAATGCTATTAGCTTTGCGGGAGCAGTGTGTGGTGTAAATGTCTGCAATGGTGGGAAGAGAGACACCGATGATCTTCTCAGCTGACCTCACTATCTGCTGCAGAGTCTTATGATCCAAGACAATGCAATTCCCGAACCAGGCAGTGATGCGGCTGCTAAGGACGCTCTCGATACATCCTCTGTAGAATGTGGTGAGGATGGAGTGTGGGAGATGGACTTTTCTCAGCCTTCGCAGAGAGACACTGCTGGGCTTTCTTGGCTATGGAGGTGGTGTTGAGGGACCAGGTGAGATTCTCCACCAGGTGAACACCAAGAAATATGGTGCTCTTAATGATCTCAAAGGAGGAGCCATCTATGTTCAGTGGAGAGTGGTCACTCCGTGCTCTCCTGAAGTCAACAACCATCTTTTTTGTTTTGCTCACTTTCAGAGACAGGTTGTTGGCTCCGCACCAGTCTGTTAGCCGCAGCACCTCCTCTCTGTAAGCTGATTCGTTGTTCCTGCTGATGAGACCCACCATGGTCATGTCATCGGCGAACTTGATGATGTGATTTGAGCTGTGTGTTGCAGCACAGTCGTGGGTCAGCAGAGTGAACAGCAGTGGACTGAGCACACAGCCCTGGGGGCCCCCCGTGCTCAGTGTGATGGTGTTGGAGATGCTGCTCCCAGTCCGGACTGACTGAGGTCCCCAGTCAGGAAGTCTAGGATCCAGTTGCAGAGGGAGGTGTTCAGGCCCAGTAGGCTCAGCTTTCCGATCAGTTTCTGAGGAATGATTGTGTTGAATGCTGAGCTGAAGTCTATGAACAGCATTTGAATGTACATGTCTTTTTTGTCTAGGTGGGTGAGGGCCAGGTGGAGGGTGGTGGCGATGGCGTCGTCTGCTGAGCAGTTGGGACGGTACGCAAACTGGTAACACTAAGGAATTTAAATTTACTGACCCACTCGACCTCAGATCCCCTAGTGAGAACTGGCTAATGGACCTGAGTTTTCTTCCTACTGTAGTTAAATTTCAGATCTTTGATAATGCTGATGTTGAGTGACAGGTTGTTGTTTTGGAACCATTCAACCAGATTTTCAATCTCGCTCCTATACATCGATTTGTCACCAGCTTTGACTCCACATCCTACTCATCATGAGCTTGCCCATTCACCGAACCTTTTTACGTTATCATTAAGTCTATGTCCTTCTTGCAGTTCATACTTTCACCATTGTCTCATCTCCTTATTCACATCATCTGCATAGACTGAACAAGTGGCCCCAGTAGCAATATCTGCAAGACACAAAGCTTCCTAACATCATAATAACCTCTTTATTCTTCCAGTATTCTGTTTATTGCCTAAATCTTAACCCATGCCTGTAAAATAGCTCCATTAATGTACAAATCATCTTTGGTGTGGTACTACATCAAAAGCCTTTTTAAAGGTCTAATTATAGCTCCTTCACTTATCTGTCTTTATCTAGGAGATAAAATCTCAGAAAATTAATGCTGTGAATTTATGAAAGGGTACTCATTTTGGAAACAAATGTGTCCAAAATGAATACCCTTTCATAAATTCACAGCAGTTCTGCCCAACTCAATTATTTTCGAAGTGCCATGTTATCACATCCTTAACATTAGATTCCTGCATTTTCCATCTTATTAAAGTCACACTTAGTCAGTATTACTTTGCAGCCTTTCTCCCTTTCTTCCATCCATTATAGATTACAAAAATCATATCTTTGCAAAAGAATAAAGCCACACTTACATGAATGAGAAGAACCTTTGCCTTCAGATTGCAACATCATTGCAAATAACTATTATCTTTAAAATTAATGCACGCTCATTCAAGGGTGCTGTCAAAAAAAATACTTGCAGAACTGCCCAGCAACATCTGTGTCATGTTCTCTACTTAACAAGGGAACAACTCCAATGCTTTTACTGTACTTCACTACATTTTCACTTCAATTTTTTTTCAGAGATCTTAAATATTTTGGTATATATATTTACAAGTAGCTCATTCCACAAACCACAAATCAATTGTTTCAATCTTCAGTTACTACAGTAAAATACAACTTATCCTCAGACATTGTCGTAAGAAATCAACAGTTCAGAATTGAACTTTCAACTTTGAATGCAAACAAAGGTGAAAGAGTATCACATACTAACACACTCGAACGATGCTGGAGGAACACAGCAGGTCAAGCAGCATTTACAAAAAGTACCGTAAATTCCGGACTATAAGCCGCTACTTTTTTCCCACGCTTTGAACACTGCGGCCTAAACTACGGTGCGGCTAATGCATGTTTTTTTTTCATGCCGCCAAAAACATTTTGCCTCGTAACAGTAGACCAATAAAATTGATCAGTAGTTCACAGAGGTCCAATGAAATTGTATGATAAATCAAGCGCACTTTCACAATTAAATTATTGTAAATCAGTCATTTGTACTCACCCTCATCAACATGGAAAACACTCGAAGAAAAGCATATGATGCAGCTTTTAAGTTAAAGGCGATCAATCTGGCGGTTGAAGAAGGAAATCGAGCTGCTGCACATAATCTTGGCATAAATGAATCGATGGTGAGACGGTGGAGACGCCAGCGTGAAGAACTGAGTCAATGCAAAAAGACGACAAAAGCTTTCAGAGGTAATCATAGCAGATGGCCCGAACTTGAAAACTTTCTTGAAGACTGGGTTAACACACAGAGAGCAGGCAGCTGCGGTGTTTCCACCATGCAGATCAAACTGAAGGCTAAAGCAATCGCCACCAAAATGAAAATCGAAGATTTTAGAGGTGGGCCATCGTGGTGTTTTAGATTTATGAGACGAAAAGGCCTGTCCGTCAGGGTACGCACGACTCTGTGTCAGCAGCTCCCTCCCGACCACGAGGAAAAACTTGCTAACTTCCGCACATTCACTCAAACAAAGATAGCGGAGAATTCCATTGGGCCAGATGATATCATAAATATGGATGAAGTACCTTTGACGTTTGACCTGCCTCTCACTCGGACTGTTAATAAAAAAGGTGACTCGTCCATCACACTGAAAACAAGTGGCCATGAGAGAACGCATTTTATTTGTGTTCTGAGCTGCACAGCATCCGGACTAAAGCTTCCACCGATGGTGATTTTTAAGCGGCTGACAATGCCAAAGGAAAAATTCCCCAAAAAAATCATGGTGAAAGTCAATAAGAAAGGTTGGATGATGGAGAGTCTAATGAAGGATTGGCTGAGAGAGTGCTACGCCAAGCGACCAGGGGGATTTTTTCACAGAAAAAAAGCATTGCTCGTTATGGACAGCATGAGGGCCCATATAACAGATTCAGTGAAAGCTGCCATCAAGAGTACAAACTCAATTCCAGCTGTGATTCTTGGGGGCACCACGAAGTATTTGCAGCCACTGGACATCAGCGTGAACCGGGCATTTAAAGTGGCGCTGCGCGTTGAGTGGGAGACTTGGATGACGGGCGGCGAGAATTCCTTTACCAAAACAGACCGCATGCGAAGAGCATCTTTAACTCAAGTCTGCCAGTGGATCCTAAATGCGTGGAGCCGTGTCACAACATCCACCATCACCAACGGGTTTCGAAAGGCTGGACTGCTGCGTGATGAAGAGGACCGCGTGCGCTCAAGTGAGAGCGACAACGAAGAGACTGAAGTGAGTGACGAGATCCTGAGGTTGTTCAATTTGGACACTGAAGAAGAGGACTTTGATGGTTTTAGTGCGCAGGAGGAAGATGAAGAAGGCGATCAATAACTTTTCCTGGTAGGCTGCAGTATATATATTTTTTTTACCAGTCGTTAGGAGATATTGGAATGTTGTTCGTGCACTGTTCAGTAAAAAAGTATACGCAACGTAATTTGTGTGTTACCGATACGTATGTATATTTAAAAGTAGCTGTGTTACAGGCACTGTTCGAAAAAAAGCATTTGCAATATGTATTTGTTTATGTTACCATACGGATTTAATTAAAAGTTAAAAAATCCTCACATGTAATATCTTTCTGTGTAAATATCTCATATTACAACGTGGGACACCTGCGGCTTAAAATCCGGTGCGGCCTGTACAAGTACAAAATTGATTTTCTTTCTAAAATTAGAGCGTGCGGCTTTTAATCAGGTGCGCTCTGTAGTCCGGAATTTATGGTAATAAAGAACTGATGTTTTGGGTTGAAAACCAAAAATTCCCTATTCTGCACATCGCTCCACTTCAACCCTCCTCCTCCTCTTGGACACCTCTGGTCTTCTGAATATTATGGATGAAGGGTCTTGGCCTGAAACACCAACTCTTTATACCTCTCCATAGATGCTGCCTGACCTGCTGAGGTCCTCCAGCACTTTGTGTTATTCTGGATTTCCAGCATCTGCAGAAGCTCGTGTTAAAAGTATTACATTTGAACTTACAAAGCAAACTTGCCTTTTAAAAACTGTTCGTAGAAATGAGGCTCTAATGCACCAACAGCCATGTACTTTCCATCAGATGTCTTGTAAGTCTCATAGAATGGTGCACCAGAATCCAGTAGGTTTTCGCCTCTTTGCTGATCCCATAATCCTAGGTGCTGTGATTTCCAAAGCCAGGAGCAACAGTAAGCTGCTCCTTCAACCTGTTGAACATTACAGTCAGAGCTGAAATGCAGTACATTTGGAGATAATTAGATAGTTATTATTATTTAATTATTTATGGTTTTATATTGCTATACTTCTACTCTATTCTTGGTTGGTGCGACTGTAACAAAAACCAATTTCCCTCAGGATCAATAAAGTCTGTCTGTCTGTCTGATAGCACTATAACACTCATCAAATTTGCATCAATTGACTACAAGATCATAAGACATTGGAGCAGAATTAGGCTATTCAGCTTATCGAGTCTGCTCTGCCATTCCATCATGGCTGATTTATTATCCCTCTCAAACCCATAAACTTATGCCTTCTCCCTATAACCTTTGACACTTACTAATCAAGAACCTATCAAGCTCTGCTTTAAACATACCCAATGACTTGGACTCTACATCTGTACGTGGCAATGAATTCCACAATGATAAGACTATTCAATGGTCTCCTTAGTACAATAAGATGGATTCTTGAGCTCACAACCTAACTCGTTATGGCTTTGCCCCTTACTATTTGCCTGCAATACCCTAACTGTAACACTTTATTCTACACTGTTACTGTTTTCTCTTGTACTACCTCAGTGCACTGATGTGAAGAAATAATCTGTACAGACAGCATGTAAAAGAACATTTTTCATTGTGTACTTTGGAAGTTGTGACAATAATTACTTAATTTACTAACTTACCATTTCTATAACCAATCTATATTCTACTGTATCATTTGACAGCCCTCTACATTGCCTACAACCCCACCAAACTTAATGCCAACTGCAAACTAACTAAACTACCCATCATTATTTTCATTGAAGCCATTTGCAGTAGCATGCAAAAGTTTGGGCACCCCTGGTCAAAATCTCTGTTACTGTGAATAGCTAAGCAAGTGAAAGATGACCTGATTTCCAAAACGCATAAAGTTAGAGATAACACATTCCTTTAATATTTTAAGCAAGTTTTCTTTTTTTATTTCCATCTTTTATAGTTTCAAAATAACAAAAAAGGAAAAGGGCCCGAAGCAAAAGTTTGGGCCCCCTGCATGGTCAGTACTTAGTAATACCCCTTTGGCAAGTATCACAGCTTGTAAACGCTTTCTGTAGCCAGCTAAGAGTCTTTCAATTCTTGTTTGGGGGATTTTCACCCATTCTTCCTTGCAAAAGGCTTCTAGTTCTGTGAGATTCTTGGGCCGTCTTGCATGCACTGCTCTTTTGAGGTCTATCCACAGAATTCAATGATGTTTAGGTTGGAGGACTGTGAGGACCATGGCAAAACCCTCAGCTTGCACCTCTCGAGGTAGTCCATTGTGGATTTTGAGATATGTTTAGGATCATTACCCTGTTGTAGATGCCATCCTCTTTTCACCTTCAGCTTTTTTACACAGTGTGATGTTTACTTCCAGAATTTGCTGGTATTTAATTGAATTCATTTTTCCCTCTACCAGTGAAATGTTCCTCGTGCCACTGGCTGTAACACAAGCCCAAAGCATGATCGATCCACCCCCGTGCTTAACAGTTGGAGAGGTGTTCTTTTCATGAAATTCTGCACCCTTTTTTGTCCAAACATACCTTTGCTCATAGTGGCCATCTATTTTAACTTCATCAGTCCACAGGACTTGTTTCCAAAATGGATCAGGCTTGTTTAGATGCTCCTTTGCAAACTTCTGATGCTGAATTTTGTGGAAGAGGTAGGAAAGGTTTTCTTCTGATGACTCTTCCATGAAGGTCTTATTTGTGCAGGTGTCGCTCCACAGCGGAACAGTACACCACCACTCCAGAGTCTGTTAAATCTTCCTGAAGGTCTTTTGGAGTCAAACTGGGGTTTTGATTTGCCTTTCTAGCAATCCTACCAGCAGTTCTCTCAAAAAGTTTTCTTGGTCTTCCAGACCTCAACTTGACCTCCACCATTCCTGTTAACTGCCATTTCTTAATTACATTACGAACTGAGGAAATGGCTAGCTGAAAATGCTTTGCTATCTTCTTATAGCCTTCTCCTGCTTTGTGGGCATCATTTATTTTAATTTTCAGAGTGCTAGGCAGCTGCTTGGAGGAGCCCATGGCTGTTGATTGCTGGGACAAGGTTTGAGGAGTCCGTATATTCATAAAGCTTTGAAATTTGCATCACCTGGCCTTTCCTAACAATGATTGTGAACAAGCCATAGCCCTAACAAGCTATTTAAGGTCCAAGACTTGGTAAAAGTTATCTGAGAGATCAAATCTCTTGGGGTGCCCAAACATTTGCATAGTGCTCCTTTCCTTTTTTCACTCTAAAATTGTACAAAACAAAAATAATACACTAATCTTGCTTAAAATGTTGAAAAGAATGTTTCATCTTTAACTTTATGACTTTTGGAGATCAGTTCATCTTCTATTCACTTAACTATTCACAGTAATAGAAATTTTGACCAGGTTGCCCAAACGTTTGCATGCCACCATATATCAAAAAGAACAGAGATTCCAGCACCAATTCCTGCAGAACACCACAGGTCACAGTCTTCCAGCCAGAATAAAACTTTCCATCATTACCCTGTTTTTTACATTATTAAGGTTGTTAATAATTACACTTTCACATCACCTCCACAAAAAAAAACTCAATAGGGTTTGTAAGAGATAATCTGCCCTGCACAAAGCAAAACTGATTGTCCGCAGTCAGGTTAGGTTTTTCCCAATGTGCATAAATCCTATCCTTTAAAATCCTCTTCAACTGCTTCCTTTCCCATTATTGCGAGGCTCATAGGCCTACAATTTGCTGGATCATCCCCATTTCCTTTCTCGAACAAAGGAACAACATTGGCTACAGTCCTCTGGGACTTTGCCTTTACTAGTAAAGCTACAGAGATCTTCTCCAGAACAGAGCAATTTCCTGACTTGCCCCTTTCAATGACCTAGCAAACATCAGATCAAGCCCTGGGGACTTATACACCTTGAAGCTCTTTGAAAGACCCAGCACCACCCTCTTCATGATCTCAAAATACTCAACCATATTAACATGTCCCATACTGCTAAAACTATTCTTTATCTTTCTCTTTCATGAATATTAGGGCTTAGGGCTTCCAGTACAATGGCGGCTCACTCTCTGGGCCCAACCAAAGGAGTAATTATTTGTTCTTTATGTCTTTATGATCACAACACACCACAGGATATTAAGAACATCAAGCTCCTAGGAATGTCTAAAAAAGGAGTTCATCACCCTCAGGTGATGAACCAAGAGTTCACACTGGACAAAAATAGTATGTAGTTACTGTTGTGTTTTCTGGTAGATACCGATTGTAAATATTGCCAGATTTTCACTATTTTTGCTATCCTGTGTAAGTTTGTTTTTGGCGCACCTAATACACCCTTGCACTGAAGTGCTAAGCAACTCCAGCCAATTATTTTCTTTAACATTAACCCAGTGCTTTCATGCTGCACCTCTGTAAGGACCTCAATCAAAACTGAATGATTGCCACTAAGACAGACAATATCTCAAGGTTCCCAACCCTTGACAGAATCTATGTAACCAGACTTGCTGGTATTTTTCAATATTGTAGAAGAGCTTTCTGCAGTTAAACAAATAACCAACTCCCCATAACAAGAAATAAATCTATAAGTATCATCTCACCATGTTTGCATCAATGATTTGTCCTTTTCCAGATTGCATTCTTTCATACAGTGCTAGAATTATACCCATAGCACACAAAACCCCACCTCCAGCAAAGTCAGCCGCAACAGTTAGTGGTGCATAGGGCTTCTCTTCTTTCCTGCCAAACTTTGACAGCAGACCTATTACAGATAAATGTGATTAGTACATCGTTTGACAAAAAACATCTCAATATATCTTTTCCATTAAAAGAAACTTTTTTTTTCTAATTTGCTTTCTATATTATGGGCCTCACTATAAATAAGCAGTTAATTGTGGTTTTTGTCAAAAAAGGTAGCGATGAAGGTGTTGCAGTCCTTCTGGAAGAGCAGCCATAGTAGTTTTGTGTAGCGAATTTCACAAATGCTTCACAGCCTGAGGGACCTATCTCTGATTCCTAGACCTGTGAGAAACATTGAAATTTGCTGCCCAAAACCATTATATGCACACGTTCAGAAGAAAGAAGATTTATTATCCCTGACACGACATTAAATTTGTATTTTTGCGGTAGTAGTACAGTGCAAGGCAAAAAAAAATCACCATGTTGCAATAAGAAATTTTAAAATGCTGAAAAAAGAGCAAAATAGTAAGGTAGTGTTTATAATCTTATCAGAAATCTAATGGCAGAGTGGAAGAAGCTTTCTTAAAATGTCTGAGTGTATCCTTTCTCTCCCTCCTGACAGTAGCAATGAGAAAAGGGCATGCCCTGGGTGGTGAGGGTCCCCAGTGATGAATGCTGCCTTTATGAGGAGTCGCCTTCTTGACGATTATCATGATGTCATTGAATACTGCAGCACAGAAGGATCATTGGGACCTCTTTTGGGGCAGGCGTGACCCATACAAAAAAGACAGGTTGCACTTGAATCCAAGGGGGACCAATACTCTGGCAGGGAGGTTTACTAAGGCTATTAGGGAGAGTTTAAGCTAGAATTGCTGGAGGGTGGGAACCGAACAGTAGAGACAGAGGAAGGGGCGGTTAGCTCACAAATAGAGAAAGCTTGTAGGCAGTGTTAGAGGGAGGATAGGCAAGTGAATAGAAGGGATGCGCTCAGACTTATAGTTTGAGATGTGTCTATTTTAATGCAAGAAGCATCATGAACAGAGTGGATGAGCTTACCTGGATCAGTACTTGGAGCTATGATGTTGTGGCCATTACAGAGACTTGGATGGCTCAGGGGCAGGAATGGTTACTTAAGAATGCCAGGTTTTAGTTGTTTCAGAAAGGACAGGGAGGGAGGCAAAAGAGGTGGGGGGGGGGGGTGTGGAGTGGCACTGCTGATCAGAGATAGTGATGCAGCTGCAAAAAAGGAGAAAGTCATGGAAGGATTGTCTACTGAGTCTCTGTGGGTGGAAGTTAGAAACAGGATGGGGTCAATAACTCTACTGGGTACTTTTTAATATATAGACCATCCAATAGTAACAGGGACATCGAGAAGCAGATAGGGAGAAAGATTCTGGAATGGTGCAGTATTAACAGGGTTGTCGTAATGGGAGACTTTAATTTCCCCAAATTTTGATTGGCATCTCCCTAGAGCAAGTGGTTTAGATGGGGTGGAGTTTGTTAGGTGTGTTCAGGAAGGTTTCCTGACAGAATATGTAGATAAACCTACAAGTGGAGAGGTTGTACTTCATCTGGTATTGGGAAATGAACCTGGTCAGGTGTCAGGTCTCTCAGAGGAGAGCATTTCGGAGATCATGATCATAATTCTATCTCCTTTACCATAGCATTGGAGAGGGATAGGAATAGACAAGTTAGGAAAGCGTTTAATTGGAGTAAGGGGAAATATGAAGCTATCAGGCAGGAACTTAGAAGCATAAATTGGGAACAGATGTTCTCAGGGAAATGTGGCAAATGTTCAGGGGATATTTGCCTGGAGCTCTGCACAGGTACATTCCAATGAGACAGGGAAAGGATGGTAGGGTACAGGAACCATGGTGTGCAAAGGCAGTTGAAAATCTAATCCAGAAGAAAAGAACAGCTTACAAGGTTCAAAAAACTAGGTAATGATAGAGATTTAGAAGATCGTAAGGCTAGCAGGAAGGAGCTTAAGAATGAAAATAGGAGAGTCAGAAGGGGTCATGAGAAGGCCTTGGTGAGCAGGATTAAGGAAAATCCCAAGGCATTCTACAAGTATGTGAAAAGCAAGAGGATAAAATGTGAGAGAATAGGACCAATTAAGTGTGACAGTGGAAAAGTGAGTATGGCAGAAGGGATTAACTTCATTGGACATTTGATTACTAATTCAAGTCAAGTCAAGTCACTTTTTATTGTCATTTCGACCATAACTGCTGGTACAATACACAGCAAAAACGTGACAATGTTTTTCAGGACCATGGTGCTATATGAAGCAGTACAAAAACTACACTGAACCACGTGAAAAACAACACAGAAAAAAAACTGCACTAGGCTGCAGACCTACCCAGAACTGCTTAAAGTGCACAGAGTGTAAAGTGCAGGCTTTACAATAAATAATAGACAAGACAATAGTCAAGTCGAGGGCAGAAGTTGGTGTCAGTCCAGGCTCTGGGTATTGAGGAGACTGATAGCTTGGCGGAAGAAACTGTTACACAGTCTGGTCATGAGAGCCCGAATACTTTGGTGCCTTTTCCCAGACGGCAGGAAGGAGAAGAGTTTGTATAAGGGGTGTGTGGGGTCCTTCATAATGCTGTTTGCCTTGCAGCTGCAGCGTGTGGTGTAAATGTCTGTAATGGTGGGAAGAGAGACCCCGATGATCTTCTCAGCTAACCGCACTATCCGCTGCAGGATCTTACGAGCCAAGATGATGCAATTTCTGAACCAGGCAATGATGCAGCTGCTCAGGATGCTCTCAATACAAGCCCTGTAGAATGTGATAAGGATGGGGGGGTGGGAGATGGACTTTCCTCAGCCATCACAGAAAGTAGAAATGCTGCTGGGCTTTCTTTGCTACGGAGCTAATGTTGGTGTTGGTGTTAATTGAATTAGTTGAGCATAATATTGTGGGCTGAATGGCTTGTTCCTGTGCTGTAATGCTTTATGCTCTAAATGTAAGCTTTGGACTAATCAGAAAAGCGTTTTAATTGAATCTCTGCATCACTTGATGTAAAAACAGATACCTTACAGCAGAAATGAAGTAACGTTGATTTATTTCTCTTAAATCTACTTATAATAAAATCCATTTCAATTACCTGAGACAGCAATATAGTTGATATCATGCCCAGCAGTTTTGGACAATGGTCCACTTTGTCCAAACCCAGTCAGTCTGGCATAGATGAGCCTTGAATTTTGCCCACATAAAACTTCAGGTCCAAGACCCAGCCTCTCCATGACACCTGCAAGACAACATAAACTCAGTGCAGTTAGATCAACAAGCAAACTGTCAAATTATTATTAACATCACTATTATGTTCTTAAAAGAAAAGCATGAGAGTTTTAAGTAAAACAATCCGAAGGCAAGATGTGCTGCCCAGTAGAAAGCCAATACATGGCATATTGGTGCAATGGAAACATTTGATTCAGCATTTCAAATTGTGTGCTTAAAACAAAAACAAATTATTGAGCTATAATGAAGGTATTGAAGCTTTACCTAATTTAAGTAGAACTGAAAAGCTTCTTTCTGTCTTGTTTAATTGTCTGAAGTACTTTTTAAACCAGATGCTTTGCTTCACTTTCTTCATTCTGTATATTTTCTGCCCATCACCTCCAGGCTTCTCATGTCATCCCCCTACCTCACCCACCCACCTGTTTCACCCATTACCTTCTACCTTGGACTCCTCTCCTTCCCCGCACCCTTTTATTCCAACTTATTTTCCCCTCCCTTTCCAGTCCTGATTACTCAAAGTGTTGACTGTATATCTCTCTCCATAGATGCTGCCTGACCTGCTGAGGTCCTCCAGCATTGTGCTCTGGATTTGCACTACCTTCAGATTCTCTTGTGTTTGTAAGCTTATGACTTCAACTATTTTTTGAGCATGAATGCAATAGATTTCTATTCTGACTGAACCCACACAGGCTCCATTACCATTACAAAATCATAAAATTGTTACAAGAGAGTCCATTTAGTCTGCACAGGCTGTAGATAAATGCAGTGTAGGTAGCTCTATTCTCCCAATCTCTCTCATAGCCCTGCAAATTTTTTCCTTTCAGATACACACCCCGAGAATCCAATAATTGAATCTCTACAAATCACTTTTGGCTACCACCTCCATTCAATATGCTCAATTAACATGCTGCCTTCACAATTCAGCTACTCAAGTTTGAGTAACCTTTGATCTGGAGTAGTCACAATCACCCAGACTTCCTCAGCCTATTGTCCCCATTTACACTGGGCTTACACAAGATTCCCAAAATCTGTTAGAATGAAGTGTTGGTTATCAGGCAGACAGAAAAGACATCCTAGACATAATTAACATAAAATGACAACCATCAATCTGTTGGCAAATTATGACATCAACCATTGAAATATTTCCCCTTTGATCTCAATTGAAATTCAGTTTTACCACAATGCCATGCCTAGTCGAACGCTCCCTTGATGCTAAAGCCAGGCACATACTATATGTCTCAATTCTGAAATTCAGATTTTTGGTCCATGTTTGGACCAGGGTTGGAGCACAGTAGCTCAGGCAAACACCAATTGGACATCAATGGACAGGTTATTGCTAAATAAATGCTATTTGAAACATTTGCTGATTGCATTTCCAGCAGTTTGTTGATGACTTGAGAATAGACTGATGGGTAGCAATAATCTGGATTGGATTTGCCCTGCTTTAATTTTGTGAACAAGACAAATAGTATCTGGGCCAATTTTAATCCACACAGTGCAGCTACAACCTAGAGTTCAAAGATTCAAAGTACATTTATTATTAAAGTACATATACAGAATACAAATCTAAGATTTGTCCTCCAATAGGCAGCTATGAAACAAGGAAACATCATTGAACCTGTTTGACCATCAAACAGGTTCAGCGTGAGAAAAGAATGCATTGCACAAATGGCAAAATGTGAGCAAACAATACATAGAATATCAAACCAAGGGTCCATTAGTTTTCAGTTTAGTTCAGTGCCGCCAGCTCACTGCAGGCTACAAAGCCAGCCTTCGCAAATGTGCCCCAGTCCGCACAGATCTCCCAAATTAAGCCACTCAAAAACCACACAGCTATGTGAGTTTTAGGAAAACTAAAAGTGAAGGTTGTCTGGCATTCCTTATGGAAAAAGGATAGGCAAGACTCTTCACACTGTCGCCAAGGAAGCATCACCCCGTCATCATAGCTTCTTTTATGCCAGCCCACTTCTCAGGCACACAGCATAGAAATAGGCTCTTCAACCCATTATGTTCATGCCAACCACCAAGTACCACCTCTGCTACAGCCTATCCACGGGACAACAAAGATTTTGCTTCCTGAATACCTTTAGGTGTATCTTATGAATTTTGGGCTCCTGATCATGAAAATCACCATGAAATTTCCTTATCACACACCATTTTTTTAATAAACTTATGTTTATTATTTCAATTCATAATTCAAGTCAATTAAAATGTTAACTACAATGTAAGCTGGAAAGTTTCCTATCTTGCCCAGGCATGCTTGGGTATGCTTAGGTGGCGCGACTGCTGCATGGCAGGACAGGGTTTTAGTAGTAATTATTGGGTTCAGGACTGTAAGGATGGAATTTGTTATCAACAGACACAAAAATGTCTATGAAAGATTTTGATATTTCAGACAGATACTTCCCAGAATAACTGATGCTAAGATTAAGGAAAGCATTTTTTTGTTGGTCCACAAATCAAACAGGTCATCAATGACAGGCAATCTGAAGAATTTCTAGTGGGACCGGAGAAAATCACACGGAAGGCATTCACGGAAGTTGTTGAAATTTTTCTCAGCATCTACGGAGCACCAAACTACATGCAGCTGGTTGAAAGCATGCTTCAAGCACATAAAACCATGAAATACAACATGTCACTACAGATTCATCTTCTGCATTCCCACTTAGACTTCTTCCCTGCAAATCTTGGTGCTGAAAAGGTTTCACCAGGACATTGCGGTCATGGAGAAAAGATACCAGGGCAACTGGAATCCATCAATGCTGGCGAATTATTGTTGGACATTTAAGCAAGAAGCCTCAGACACTGAGTACAAATGAAAATCATTAACAAAATATTTTTAACTTAGTTGAACTATTGTAAAGCATCTGCACCATTGTGCAATTAAACACATTATATTCAATAAAAGTTAATTTGTTGTTTCTCCAAATTTCTACATGATACAAGTATTCTGAAATTATATCTGTGTTCATTTTATGCAGTCTTATCATAAACAAAAAAAAATTCTGAGGAAGCAACACTTTTGAAAAAGTTTGTTGTCCAGTGTTATAGAACACAGAGCATCACAGCACAGTACAGGCCCTTCTACCCACGATGTTGCCCTGACCTGTTAAATCAAGATCCACCTAACCCTCTCCACCTGCATAGCCCATCACTTTTCTATCATCTGAGTGCCTATCTAAAAATTTCTTAAATGCCCCTAATGTATCTGCCTGTACCACCACGCTGGCAGGGCATTCCATGCATCCACCACTATGTGAAAAAAAACATACCTCTGACATCCCTCCAATCACCTTAAAGTTATGCCCCTCGTATTAGCCATTTTCGTCTTTGGTAAAAGTCTCTGGCTGTTCACTCAATCTATGACTCTTTCTTGCATACCTCTATCAAGTCACCTCTCATCCTCTTTCACTCCAAAGAGAAAAGTTTTAGCTCACTCAATCTATCATGCTCTGTTGTCTCTCTACAGTCATTTGAACATCATTACCCACTACCAGAGTGTGACAATGCAGGAATACATGGATTCTTAAGTTTTGTGTATCACAGACATCATAATTTAATTCTGCCTTGCACCTCCTGCTTTATCAGGTGGAATGTTCTTAAGGCTTCGGAGTTTATTATGTTGTTTGAAAGATGATTCAAAGAACATTTCCTGAAATGGGCACATTTCCATCAACCCTGGGAAATTGAATGGTTGTGAATAAAGAAACAGCGTATGAAGTTGCATTTTCATTTAGAGTGAGTGAATGACATATTTCCCCTTTCTATGTGTTCATCTTGGCCTTTCAGCACATTTTCAAGTTGTCTGAAGCTCTCAAATACATTGGACCTTAGATAATGTCATTTCAATTTCCTGACTTGTTCAATAAGAAGTCAACCATGAAATTACATGAGATGAATTTCTGCATCAGCAATCTATCTTTCAAGTTTGAAGGCATTTTTAGTCCGAAGTCAGTGTCATAGAGCACAGAAATAGACCCTTCAGCCAACTGTTCCATGCAGATCAAGATTCCAATCTATAAGCTAGGAATATAGATTGCTTACGTTTGACCCACCTCCCTCAAAACTTCTCCTATCCATGTACCTGTCCAAGTAGCCTTTAAATCCTGTTAATATACCTGCCTCAACCACTTCCTTTGCCAGTGCATTTCATATATTGACCATGTTCTGAGTGGAAAAGTTGCCCCTCAAGTTGCTTTTCAATGTCTCCCCCTCTCACTTTAAACCTATGTCCTCTAGTTTTTGATTTCCTAACTTTGGGGAAAAAAGACTGTTTATTCACCCTATTTAGACCCCTCACTATTTTGTACAATTCGATAAGATCTAATTCTCCTGCACTCATAAAAACAGTCTCAATCTGCACAAGTCAGTCCCTTGAGTCCTGGAAATATCCTCTTAAATCTCCTTTGTATTCTCTATCTAAATGGTATCTTTCTGATGGCAGGGTGGCCATATCAGAGTACAATACTTCAAACGGGACTTCAGCATTGTTTTTAATAACACAAACATAACGTCCCAACTTCTACTCACAATGCTCTGACTGATGAAGGCCAGTATCCCAAAAGCCTTCTTCATCACCCTGTCTACCTACAATGGCACTTTGAGGAAACCAGCTGCTTGTACTCTTATGTTCTTCTGTTCTACCACACTCCCAGGGCCTATTCATTGTGAAAGTCATATCTCATGCCTTCCCAAAATGAAACACCTCACCAAATTAAACCCAATTTGTCATTTCTCAGCTGATCTAGATTCCTCTGTAAAGCCTGATAACATCTCTGTCAACGATACTGCCTCAATAGATAGATACATTATTGATCCCAAAGGAAATTAGTGTCACAATAACATTGCAAGTGCACAGATATGTGAATATCCAAAAATAAAGTAATCAGCATAATCAAAAACCCACCCATCCTAGATATTCTCTCTTCTCCCTTCTCCCTTCAGGCAGAAAATATAAAAGTCTGAAGGCAAGTATCACCAGCTGTCATAAGACAACTAAACAGTTCCTTAGTACAAAAAGATGGAGTCTTGACTTCACAATCTATCTCGATATGATCTTGAATCTAACTGTCTATCTGCACTGCACTATCTGTGCTGATGTAAGGAATTAATCTGTATAAAGTATACAAGACACATTTTTCACTGTTGGTACATGTGACAATAATAAACCAAGTTACCTGATTGGGCCCTGGACATTTACCTACCTTCAAAATTCATGTTTATCAGAATGGAGATGCCAGGGATTGAACTGTTCATTGAGCTACATTTCTGATGGTAACTTCAGAAATATGCCAATAATGAGTCCTGCTATACATGCTTTGATTTAAGTAATTTTTAAAAATGATTTGTTGGAATTCAATGCCTGAGGATTTGTGCAGGAAACCTTAATATAGTGCTTGAAAGAAACCATAATGTTTTACCAAAAAGCTTGTAATTAGAAAACTGTGAATCACGACAGTGAGGAAATGTGCAGAGAAAAAAAAAGAACTACTTTTGATATCTGAGATTATATTAATTTGAGACATCAACTTTGATTTTCTCCCAACAGATGCTGCCTGATATCCTTGCAAATTTGTTATCTTCTGAAGTTACTATTTTATGAATAATCTTCTCTCCAAGAGATATCACGGTAGCTATTAAATAAATTAATTGAGCAAATGATTACCTGCTTCAAATTTCACTTCCCACTCAAACTCAAGTTTTTTTTAAGGAGTTAAGATGCAGAAGGCCACGATAGCCACAAGATGCAAATTCTACAATGCTATTCACACACTATATCCTACTAGATTTTAAATTACTTGTTAAAAGTAAACTGGAACATTTCAATAGTACAACAGCTTAATATCAAGCATATGGGTAGGCCATTTAGAATGGAGTTCAGGAAAAACTTTTTCACCCAGAGAGTTGTGGATCTATGGAATGCTCTGCCTCAGAAGGCAGTGGAGGCCAATTCTCTGGATGCTTTCAAGAAAGAGTTAGATAGAGCTCTTAAAGATAGCAGAGTCAAGGGGTATGGGGAGAAGGCAGGAACGGGGTACTGATTATGGATGATCAGCCATGATCACATTGAATGGTAGTGCTGGCTTGAAGGGCCAAATGGCCTACCCCTCCACCTAATGTCCATTGTCTATTATAAATAAAAATGAAAACATTTTGATGATGCTTTAAACATCAAGCATTTGTTATTCTTTACAAAGGTTGTAACAATTGTGCCAATGACTTGTATTAGATACGGATTTTACTAAAGACAGGAACAAATGGGAAACACTTCCAACTTAAATTATGATTTTCAAATTTTGCTAGGCAATGTATATCCTGTACCCAAGAAAGCACAAGAAAATTTGTTAGCATCTTACCTTTACGGAATGGTTCTATGAGAACATCAGATTGATTGCAAAGTTGTTTCAGCACTTCAACTCCTTCTGGTCTTTTCAGATTCAAAACAACTGAATGTTTGCCTCTTGCCAATGAGTCAGTAAGCGGATAGTTCGTTGGTTTATCTATACGCACTACTTTGGCTCCAAAGTCTGCCAGAATCATTCCACACAATGGTGCAGGTACCAGACCAGCGAGTTCAATCACACGAATTCCTGCTAGAGCCATTCTGTTTCAGTTCTGAGGCAAAAACAATTCATTATTAGCTTAATAAATGCATGGAAATTTACTTTTCACATATAATATGAACAATATGTCTGCAATGGGTATGGAGGACCCAAAGCTATTATTTCATTTAATTCATAATGTAGACAACTAGATCCAAGTATCTTTTGGAGTCAACTATAACAGTGGATAAAAAAAAGTAAAAAGATTTTAGATTGGGGCAAAAGAACAAAGAACCTATGCTGAAGCAGGATAGAAATAAGTTGTGAGTTACTCCAGTTTGAAAGAGAGAGGGGAACAATTGGGGTTTGGAGGGCTCAGTGATAGTAACAGGAATGGGCCAATAAAATGGAGACCAAGTTGTTTCCCTGCACGATAGGAGCATCCCTATTTTGCCTATCATACAAGGAGATCTTAAGTGTATCCTTTGCATCTATATTTACCCATCATACACTGTGGGGAAATACAGGAATAAGTAAGGGAAAACAGTGGAGATTGGCAAAAAGATAAAACAAGTTTATCACTACATGAATCAGCACAAACACCTTAGGGACCTCTATTCCTTTATGATAGTTAGGGCCTTTTTATTATTCCTGGTCCTCATAAATACTTTGTTCAAATTTTCCCAATTTGCTGCTTGTTTCCAACACTTATCGCTGTATTCACCCAAACATTAGCAAATTTACTAACCTGGAAAATAATAGCGATTCAGTTACTAAGCATCAATTCACAACTTTTCAGTTACATTTCAGAGGCACCTTATTTTGGAGTCATGACTGTCATGGAGTCATAATGTTATACAGCACAGAAACAGGCCTATTGATTCAACTCACCTGTGCCAACCGAGATGTCTAAATGTCTATCTGAGCTAATCCCATTTGCCTGTGTTTGGTGAATATGCCCTTAAATTGCTTTTATCCATGCACTTGTCCAAGTGTATTTAAAGACTTTGTGTCCAGCTCTATCACTTCTTCTGACAACTCATTCCAGACACACAGCACCCTGTGTGTGAAAAAGCTACCCCTCAGGTCCCTTTTAAATCTTTTCTCTCTCATCTTAAATCTATGCCCTTACAGTCCTATGAAAAACATGGTCATCCACCTTATCTACACCCCCCAGGATCTTATAGCTCCATCATGTCATTATTCAGCTGTCTTAGCCTAACCATCCTCTGGTAACATCCTTGTGCATCTCTTCTGCACCCTTTCCAGCTTAATAACACCCTTCCTTATCTACATGATCAGAACTGCACACAATATTCCAAGTCCAGGTTCATCAATGACTTGCACATTTGCATGATGATCTCCTACCTCCTCTACACAGTAACCTGACAAATAAAATTAAGCTGGCCAAACGTCTTCTTCATTGACCCCACACCTGTGTCACTACCTGTAGCAAACTAAATACCTGTGTCCCTCAGTCTCTGTGTTTTACTACAATCTCAGGAACCTACTGTACCATGTGCAAGTTCCAACTTGGTTTAACCAAAATACAACACCTCACACTTTACGAGTTATTAATTCAATCCGTCATTCTTTGGCCCATTTAGATCCTGTTGTAACCATAGATATCTTCTTCACCATCCACTGCACCAGCACTAGTGTTATCTGCAAATTTACTGACCTTGTTAACATCCCTGGCAGCCAAATCACTAAAAAAAAAATGACAAACAACAGCAGACCACGCACTATTTGATCTCTGTAGCAGACCAGTGGTCACCAACCTCCAGTCCAAATATCAACCTCCATGTGGTTTTCTTACACTAAGCTGATTTTATATCCAGCTGGTTAGCTCCCATGTGATCTACTCTTCCAAACTAACTTACTAACTAACTGACAAAAGCTTTGACAAAGTCCATGTGAATTTAATATTAATAATTCCACTGCAAACGGCAGAATGTTCTCAAATTAAAATCCACTGTCCCCATAATAAACAAGTACCTCTGACAATCGCTTCTGAATTTTGCCAGCTTATTATTTGTGCAGATATCATCATAATAGATATATTATTATTATTTCCAGCATGCACCTACAATTGATGATCTCTGAATTTCTCATCTGATCGATTTTAACAAGTCTATAGTGCTTACAGAATATGTGGTTGACAACAAGACTGGAGGCATGGGGATCAGCAAGGAAGGCTAGCAAAGTAATCTGGACAAGCAGGAAAAAATGGGCTGAAAAATGGCAGATGAAATATAATACAGAACAGTGTTGAGTCTTGTAGTTTGGCAGGATAAACCAGGCTAAGAGCTGCGCACTGAATTGGAAGGCACTGAGGTATTCAGAGGTACGAAATATCCAGGAATACAGATCCACAAGTCTTCGAAAGTGGCATTACAGGTTGATAAAGTCATAAAGAGAGCTTTTAGCACAATGATTTCATAAATCAGGGCACTGAATATAGCAGATATGATGTTATGTTGAATTTGTATAAGACACTGGTGAAGCCCAATTTGGAGTTCTGCGTGCAGTCTTGGTCACTCACCTACAGGAAAGCTACAAATAAGACTGAAAGAGTACATTGAAAACTTACAAGGATGTTGCTGGGACCGAAGCACCTGGGTTATAAGGAAAGTTTGAACAGGTTAGGACTTTATTCCTTGGAACATAGAAGATTGAGGAGAGATTTGATAGAAGTATACAAAATGATAGATTATGCAGGCTTTTTTGTCTGAGGTTGGATGAACTACAACAAGAAGTCATAGAGTTAGGGTGAAAGGAACACATTTTTTAAGGGGAACTTGAGGGAGAGCTTCTTGGTGTGTATGGAATGTGCTGTCAGCGGAAGTGGCCGATTTGGGAGTCAACTGCAACATTTAAGACAAGTTTGGATAGGTACATGGATGAGAGGAGTATGGAGGGCTATGATCCAAGTGCAAGTAGATGGGACTATGCAGAGAAACAGGTCAGCATAGACTCAGTGAGCTGAAGGGTCTGTTTCTGTGCCTGTATCATAGTGGTCTAAGTCTCTAAAATAAAACCTGCATTTTGCAGTGACACAACCCAAACCAGTAACTTCATTTATTGACAGAAGTACTGTCGCATGGTTATCAAACATTTAAATATAAATGATAGTCCCCAATGAGATGACGTGATTTTTCAACATAGACTTTGCTTCAAAGCAATTGTTATGCCGTTAGTCTGCTGAAAGAATGTCAGATCAAATTTAATGGTACCAACATTAAAATCAGTTATGGTTTATGGTTAGTAGCAGGTATGAAATCCAAAAACTACAGATGCTACAAATCTGAAATAAGAACAAGAACTGAAAATTGTAGGAACACTCAGCAGATCATACAGCAACTGTGGAAAGAGTTAAACATTTCAGGTTAAAGATCCATTGTCACAAATGTTATTAAGAGAAAACAAGCAGGTTTTAAGTTAGTGAGGCTGGGAAATAAATAAAGAGGATGAGACTGTGGTAACAGCCACTGATGAAGCCATTTGGTGACCACATTATGTTAACATGAGCAGTTAGAAATTGTCAAAAGCAACTGCCAGGTGATCACAATTATGCAAGCCAAACTCTACCCTCATGCATTTTAGTGTATTTCATACCCAGGCCAGTTCTAATGTGACTCAGTTTTTCATCACCTCCACTGCTGCCAACAGACTGTGGGTTTTCTGAGCATTGCCCTTTAAGAGTACAGCAACTGACTTGTTCTGTATTGCACAGATTCAGCAGCTGACTTTTTTCCTGCATCAGTCCTCCCTTTAGATACACATACGACTACTTTGTGTCGGTCTTCATGGTGGAGGACACGTCTAACATGCCAAAGAATGATGTTATGGATGAAATGGAAGGTGAAGACCTTGATAAAATCACTGTCACTAAAGAGATAGTGATGAGCCAACTCGAGGGCCTGAAGGTAGATAAGCCCCTGGTCCTGATGGGATGCATCCCAGGGTGCTGAGGGAATTGGCGGAGGTTATAGTAGACATATTGGCAATCATTTACCAAAACTCTGTGGGCAGGTCCTGGTGGATTGGAAGACAGCAAGTATCACAACACTTTTTAAAAAGGACTTAGGCAAAAGACGGGCAACTACAGGCCAGTTAGCTTAACATCTGTAGTTGGGAAGATGCTTGAAGCTGTCATTAAGGAAGAAATAGCAAGAAATTTAGAAAGGAGCGGTTCCATTAGACAGATGCAGCAGGGATTCAGAAAGGGTAGGTCCTGTTTGACAAACTTACTGGAGTTCTTTGAGGACATAATGAGTGCAGTGGATAGAGGGTAACAGGCGGATGTCATATACTTGGATTTTTAGGTATTCAATAAGGTGCTGCACAAGAGACTTATAAATAAGCTACAGATGCATGGAGTTGAAGGAAGTGTATTGGCATGGATAGTGGATTGGTTAACCACTAGAAGGCAAAGACTTGGTATAAATGGGTGCCTCTCCGGTTGGCGGTCAGTGGTGAGTGAGGTGCGGCAGTTGTTTACCATTTACATTGATGATTTGGAAGAAGGGAATGAGTGTAGTGTAGCAAAATTTGCTAATGACACTAAACTGAGTGGAAAAGCAAATTGTACAGAGGATGAGGAGAGTCTGCAGAGGGATAACAGAGGTTAAGTGAGTGGGTCAAGGTCTGGCAGATGGAATACAACATTGGTAAATGTGATATCATCCACTTTGGAAGGAATAATAAAAGAGCAGATTATTATTTAAATGGTGAAAGATTGCAGCATGCTATTGTGCAGAGGGACTTGGGAGTGCTTGTTCATGAATCGCAAAAAGTTGGCTTGCAGGTACAACAGGTTATTAAGAAGGCAAACGGTATGTTGGGCTTTATTGCTATAAGGATTGAATTCAAGAGCAGGGAGGTCATGCTGCAACTATACAGGGTACTGGTGAAGCCGCACCTGGAGTACTGTGTGCAGCTCTGGTCTCCATACTTGAGGAAGGATATACTGGCTTTGGAGGCAGTGCAGAGGAGGTTCACCAGGTTGATTCCAGGGATGAAGGGGTTAACCTATGAGGAGCAATTGAGTCACCTGGGACTATACTTTCTGGAATTCAAAAGAATAAGAGGGATCTTATAGAAACATACAAAATTTTGAAAGGGACAGATAAGATAGAAGTAGAAAAGCTGTTTCCATTAGTAGGTGAGACTAGAACAAGAGACACTGCCTCAAGATTCAGGGGAGAAGGTTTAGGACAGAGATGAGGAGAAACTGTTTATCCCAGAGAGTGGTGAATCTGTGGAATTCTCTGCCCAGGGAAGCAGTGGAGGCTTCTTCACTAAATATATTTAAGATACAGTTAGATAGATTTTTACAAAGTAGGGGAATTAAGGGTTGTGGGGGAAAAGCAGGTAGATGGAGCTGAGTTTACAGATCAGCCATGATCTTATTGAATGGCAGGGCAGGCTCGATGGACCAGATGGCCTACTCCTGCTCCTATCTCTTATGTTCTTATGCACACGACCTCTAGGTCTGGGGTTCCCAACCTTTTTTATGCAATTAAGCCTTACCCATTAACACAGGGGTCTGTGCAACCCAGGTTGGGAACCACTGTTCTAGGTAAATTGGAGGTGCACAAGAATGATTCCAGGAATGAAAGGATTACCTTATGAGGAGTATTTGATGGCTCTGGGCCTATACTCACTGGAAATCATAAGAATGAGGGGAGATTTCATTGAAACCTATTGAATGTTTCAAGACCTCAATAGATTGAATGTGGAGAGAATATTTGCTATGGTGGGGAAGTCTAGGACCAGAGGACACAGCCTCAGAATAGAGGGGCATTCATTTAAAACAGAGATGAGGATGGATTTCTTTAGTCAGAGAGCACCGAATCTGGTATTCATTGCCACAGTCATTTGTGGAGGTCAAGTCATTGGGTATTTTTAAGGCAGCGGTTGATAGATCCTTGATTAGTCAGGGTATCAAGGGTTATGAGAAGGAAGGAGACTGGGGTTGAGAAGGAAATAAGTCAGCTACAGTGGAGCAGACTCAATGGGCCAAATGGCCTAATTCTGCTCCTATATCTTAGTCTTATTACTTGTCATTAACAAGCAATAATCTAGTTGGCATCAATCTGTGTCATGACTTTCCCTTGCTCACCACAGGCATTTATTTTTCTCTCCACTTTTCTGCAAATTGAAAAATGCTTCATTGAGGTGGGAGTTCTGAAGAAAAGTCATTGACGAAATATTAACTGTTTTCTTCCCACTGCTGTTGCCTAGAAGGCCAGTGATTTCAGTTTTTACTTCACATACAAAATAGCATTGACTTAGAAATGTTCCAAGACATTACACCATAAAATTATACAGTCATATGTCATGACTTCAATCCACTGCTTCTATGTCAACCATTATGCCTATTTATACAAATCAGACCAGCCTGTATTAATTATGTATGTCTCTATGCCCTCCTCATTCAGGTACCTGGCAAGATTCCCTTACATGCAGTTACTGTTCCTGCCTCCACTGCTGTCACTGCTGTCTCATTTTTGGGCAAAAGTTTTACTTCTCAAATCTCCACTAAACCTCCTCCCTCCCCCTTAAAATTAGAGGGCACCCCAGTTGTCTAAACTTATGCCCTCTAGTTTTAGATACCCCTATCACAGGAAACAGATAGTGGCTACCTACCCTATCTCAAGTTCCAGTTTATCATCATTCAACCATATAGTTGATTCCAGTTAATTGGGACATCAGTTAATGGAGACAGCCACTTATTTGGGATAACTCTTAAAGAACAAAACTAATTGAGAAAATAGCTGGGATTCCCTTCACTTATCTGGAACACTATGCCACTTAATTGGGACAGGAGACTATTGCCAAATAGTTTTAACTTGAGTTAGTGATATGCACTTGCATGGTCATTAGAAACAACGCTGAGCTTCAAGCAAACAGTTTTCAAATAGCGTTTGTTGCATGTGTTTGTGTTCAAAAAGCAGTGATTGTTGACTCTGATGAGCAATAGCAGTAAGACAATTCAGAACAGTTTTGCTCACAGCATTCAAACTTGGACATGCCAGAAATAGCCACAAGTGAAAACGGAACAACTTCACTCCATCAACAAGTTAGAAACTATGAAGAATTTCAAGCTATCAACAATGATCTTGAATGTTACAACGAGATTAAGATTTGCAGGGTGCATTTGTCAAAAGCATTGTATGAAGGCTGTTCATTATCTGCACCAGTGTCGGCACGGAATTTGATTATTTACAATCAAAGGAATGTGATGCTGATGAATTCCTCTGTTGATAACTATTAAGAACTAATACGCAGTTTATAGTACTGCAGCTTAACTGGGCCAAAATGTACTTGTCCCAGTTAACCACAATCTACTGTACATGATCCACTATAGACCAAATGAAACAAGGTTCCTCTGAACCAAGGTGCACAATACAGTGCCTATAACTCACATACAACACAAAGTAATATTACCACAAATAAATAAAAAATAATAAATATATTCCAGAAGATTGACATTTAGAACATAAGGTTCATTTACAAGGCAAGTAAAAAAATAATAATTTAACATCATGGGCACTTCATAAATGATGCAACCCGGGTGGTGGTAGGGAGTTCAATGGTCTCACAGATTGGAGGACGAAGTATTTCCCATCTAGCAGTCCATGTCCTAATGCTATGGTACCTCCTGCCTGGTGGTAAAGGGTCTCAAGGAGATTGTGGGACAGATGGGAGAAACTGTTGACATTGCTAAGGGTCATGTACATTGCACTCCAAATGACTATCTCAAATGGGTGGAAGAGAGTCCTCGATGATCCTTTAAACAATCTTTACAATCCTTTGTAGGGTCTTGCAGTTACACCCTATCCTCATTATATGCGTCTTCAGACAATGCGGATTCACAGTTATGCGTTGAACCTATTTCTACCAACTTCTCCTTATATGCGTCCAAAACTCACAGTTATGTGAGGCTGTTGAAACGAGATGCACCGCTTTCCCGCCAATACAAGTCATGTGCGCACGCCTCAGTCTCACTCCCACCAGTCTCACATTGGCTTTGGCAGCGTGTGGACGTGTGATCTTGCGCTCTTAAACCTTTGACTTTTGTTGTTATTACCTTTGGTGCACTGATTTTGTGCTTGAAATATTTAACCATGCCTCCTAAGCATCCTATGTCAAGTCCTGGGCCATCAGCTAAGAGGCAGGGAACCGCTTTAACACTTGAAAAGAAGTTGGAAATTATAAACAGGGCCGCGTCAGGTGAAGGTAACACAGTTCTGGGATGCTACTTTGGCCTGGGTGAGTCCACGATCAGAAACATAAAGAAAAATGCAGAGAAAATAAAAAGTGCAGCGATTGATTCATCACAGGTGTCTTCAAAGATTGTTAACAAAGTGCGTAATCTGATTATGACAAAAAATTGAGAAAATGTTGAGTTTGTACATTGAGCATGAAACAAAGAAAAAAAACACTCAGTTCTGATCATCTTCGTGTGAAAGCTTTGGAAATTTATGGTTGCCTTTGTTCAGAGGCTAGTGAGGAAGTATTAAGTGATATTCAGCAAACACGAGGAAATCTGCAGATGCGGGAAATTCGAACAGCACACACAAAAAGCCGGCGGAACACAGCAGGCCAGGCAGCATCTATAGGGAGAAGTGTTGTTGACGTTTCGGGCCGAGACCCTTCGTCAGGACGAACTGAAAGGAAAGATACTAAGAGATTTGAAAGTAGGAGGGGGAGGGGGAAATGCAAAATGATAGGAGAAGACCGGAGGGGGTGGGATGAAGCTAAGAGCTGGAAAGGTGATTGGCAAAAGTGATACAGAGCTGGAGAAGGGAAAGGATCATGGGACGGGAGGCCTAGGGAGAAAGAAAGGGGGAGGGGAGCACCAGAGGGAGATGGAGAACAGGCAGAGAGAGAAAAAAACAAACAACTAAATATGTCAGGGATGGGGTAAGAAGGGGAGGGGGGCATTAACGGAAGTTAGAGAAGTCAATGTTCATGCCATCATGCAAGTGATATTGTTAGCTTTAATGCAAGTAGGGGATGGTTTTCTAAATTTGTTAATCGTCACAGGCTTCACAACATTAGCTGTCCGTGGTGAGCAAGTTAGTGCTGACCACGAAGCTGCTGGACACTACCCTTCGCAGTTGCAGGCTATGATAGCTGAGTTAGGCATCACACCAAAGCAGGTGTTTAATGCAGACGAGACTGGGCTTTTTTGGAAGCGTATGCCGAAATGCACTTACATAAGTAAGGATGAAAAGACTGCGTCAGGTTTCAAGGCGAACTTTCTATGATTTATTACGTTGAATATTACCTTAAATTAATGAAATATAATACTAATGTTGCCGTGTGGTACTGTTTTTGTGTCGTATTGGTATGAAAATATGAATGAATTACAGATAAAACATATTTAGGAAGCCCTCCAGAACGCATCCCTATTTTCATAATTGTTCACATTATGCGTTTCCCATACTATGCATCCACTGCGAGGAATGTTTCCCCCGCATATAACGAGTATAGGGTGTACATGCTTTGCTATTCCCATATCAGATGATGATGCATCTGGTCAGGACAGTTTCAATGGTGTTCATGTAAATCTATGCCTCGCATAACTGTAAACTCAATAGCATGCAAAAGTCTTAGGCACATTACACAGCTACTGTGCCTAAGATTTTTACACAGTACTGTATTTGTCAATGTGAAGCATAGAGCAAGTTTGCATTTCTGCAGAAGCAAAGACATTGGGAATGCTGAGGGATGAGTGGCAGAGGACCAGTGCCAGTGGCGGGGAGGGGGGGGGGGTGGTGCAGGTGCAGATACACCCAACCCTGAAACACCAGGCAATGTCATTTGCTTCCAAACAATTGGTTTTATTGATCATTACAGAATGTCTCTCTGCTGCTTCCCATTCCCTCCCCTCTCCCTTCCCCAACCATGCCTCTCCCCTCCCTGCCCCCTTCCCACTCTCAGTCCACAAAAGAGATCCATATCAGAATCAGGTTTATCATCACTCACATGTCATGAAATTTGTAATACATAAAATTACTAAAGAACTGTGGAAAAGTCTTAGGCACCTTATATATGTGCCTAAGACTTTTGCCAGTACTATACCTCTAATATCTCATCTCAGCCTTCATTGCTCCAAGGAAAACAAGCCTACTCTATCTAATCTCTGCAATCTGGGTAAAATCTTTGTGATGCTTTCTCAGTACCTTCTCTACTTAACCACATTCTTCCTAAAGTGCACGAGCATGTGAACTGCACATGAGCAGCCTAACCAATATTAACAACTGTAACTTAACACCTCAATTCTTACTGTCAGTGGCTAAACTGACTTACATCATGCACTTTCCTCAGCAGCCTGTCAACCTGTTTGCATTTGAACCTTCAACCTTTGAACCTCTATATGATTGCTGGAAATCCTAAATATATATATATATTCTAGAAATACTCAGCATCTGTATCTGTGTGAAAGAAATGAAAACAGGAAATGTTCTAAGTAATTAGACCAGGTAGCACGTGTGGAAAATGCTATAACTGCTGAGTGTTTCTGAAATTTTCTCAGATTTCCAGCACCTAAAATTTTTTTAAAAATCATTAACTGTGAGAAAACACTCATGCTTTCTCATTTTAGCATACTGTATTACAACAGAACCATACAACAGCACAGAAACATGCTCCTTGGCCCAAAATACTTTATCAAATTGGGTAAATTAATAATTAAATGCATAACTAAACCAACCCCTTCTTACACAATGTCCATATCTTTCCATTCCCTGCTGTCCAAGAAGTTTTTGAACACTTCGATCACATTTGCCTCCCCCACTACCCCAGGCAGGGTGGAGATGCATCTCTACGAAAGGAGGTGTAAAGGTGCTCCTTCCCTCTGCTAGCCTGCAGTCACCCTTCATATGAATTTCTCCTATATCAATTACCCTTTATTTTGTACTGTTTTTATCCACATGAACAGCATGTAAGTTTGGATAGGGACATGGGTGATGGGGGTATGGCTATGGTTCAGGCACAGATCGATGGGAGTAGACAGTTTAAACGGTTTGACACAGATTAGATGAGCCAAAAGTCATGTTTCTGTGTTGCATTTTTCAATAACTCCATGACAAGGTTTTCACTGTTATCTAGGTACATAAACCAATGCCAATATATCAAAGACTTCCTCAAACTTTTGCTAACTTTTTTATTAGCTGCACTGTATTTCCACTGTAGCTGTTGTTATTGTTACCATGTTCTATCCCAATGCACTGTGTAATGATCTGTATGAACCGTATGCCAGACAAGCTTCACTGCATCTTGGTACATGTGACAGTAATAAACTGACACCTATTATCTACTCTGAAAGCTCCTCTGCCTTCACTGATAGCCTTGGTAAACAAAACCCCACAATCTAAGGCAGTGGTTCCCAACGTGGGGTGTATGCTCCACAGGGGGTAATTTGATTTTTAAGGGGGGCAATTTGAGAATGTTATTAACAGTGAATTTTTTCTAGTAAGTCTGTGTATGAGTGTGTGTGCGAGTTAATACATATGTGTATATACGTAAAAATACTTGTGTGTATGTACATGTGTAATTGCGTATGTACCGTATATATAGTGTATCACCATCATTACAACCATCAAATGGCTTTTATAATTAAATTAATGAATTGACTGATGTAGGAAGGAACGAATGAACAAGTCCAAACGAGTAAGAAACTCGTACGAGGTCGCGCCAATGCTGCTTTTTGCAGTAGCTTTCGGTTCTTGGTGTGAAGGTGTGTACATTGCGTCATCTCTTTTTTTTTTACGAGACCACTCCTTCAACAACAGGGGCACGAATGGGTGTTTCGCCTTCTCAGCCAACGCCCCATCCCCCCTCTCGACCGCTCTCCACACTGTGCCAATGCCCGGGTCATTTTGCTGAGCAGCTGCCACTTCCCCTGGACTCAGTTCCGGCAACTGTTTAGTCCGCAGTGCGGGTCACAGTAAGCTAGGGGTATGGCACGGTGATAGCAAACTGACACATCGCCTTCACTCCAGGGGCAGGGACACTCTCCCACTCCTCGTCCCTCTCCTGTTCCCCCGGCTCTCGACGAGACAAAGCATCCGCATCGACATTCTTGCTTCCGGGCCGGTACCTCAGGCTGAAATCATATACCGACAAGGCCGCCAGCCACCGATGTCCTGTGGCATCCAGCTTTGCCAAAGTCAAAATATAAGTGAGAGGATTGTTATCTGTTCGCACCTCAAACTTGGCTCCGTACAGGTAATCGCCCAACTTGTCCACCACCGCCCACTTCAGCGCCAGGAACTCCAACTTGTGAGTGGGATAGTTTCTCTCCGATGGTGACAGCTTCGGCTGACAAAGGCTACCGGCCTCAATGCTTTGCCATGCTCCTGGTACAGAACAGCCCCGAGACCCTCTCGACTGGCATCCGTGTGCAGCACATATGGCTTCTGGGGATCGGCAAAAGCCAACACCGGGACCTGGGTCAGTGCCCTTTTCAAAGATCGGAACACCTCTTCACATTGATCATCCCATCTCGAGCCAAAAGGTTCCACCGGGTTCCAGTATCCTCCAGCGTCCTGCCTCTGGTCCCCCGTCCTTTTCTTTCCCACCGGGGGATAGCCACACAACAGCTGAGTCAACGGGTGACACACTTTGGCGTATCCTTTCACAAATCGCCGGTAATACCCACAGAACCCCAAAAATGAGCACAGAGCGCCCACTTTCTGGGGTCTCGGCCAGGTGGTCACGGCCTCTATCTTGGTTGGATCAGTAGCCACTCCCTCTCGCGAAATGATATGGCCAACGTAGCTAACCGACGACTTGCAGAACTGGCATTTGTCCAGGGAAAGCTTCAAACCTTCTTCATTAAGCCAGCCCAACACCTTCAACAGCCTCTCCTCATGTTCCTCCAAAGTCGATCCAAACACTATCAAATCGTCCAGGTACACCAGCACCTCTAACAGATTCATATCCCCCACAGTTCTCTCCATGAGCCTCTGGAAGGTGGCTGGGGCTCCCGATATGCCTTGGGGCATTCGTTCGAACTGAAAGAATCCCAGCGGGCAGATAAAAGCGGTCTTCTCTTTATCGCCCGCACTCATCGGGATCTGGTAATACCCACTTCTTAAATCCAGCACACTGAACCACTTTGCACCGCTCAGGCAGGCCAACGCATCCTCGACTCTTGGGACAGTATATTGATCAGGGACAGTTCGCCGATTCAACGTCCTGTAGTCAACACACATGCACACTCGCCCATTCTTCTTCCGTGCCACCACTATTGGGGACGCATAAGGACTTCGGGACTCAGCTATGATTCCGGCCTCCTTCAACTTGTACAAGTGCTGCCGCACATCCTCAACATCTGCCGGAGCCAGCCACTGGGATCTCTCTCGGAACGGGGTGTCCTCCGTCACCCGGATGGTGTGGCGAGTGCTTTTGGAGCAGCCAACATCAAACTCGCCCCGAGAAAAAACAGCTTCCATCTTCAGCATCTTCTCCACTAGCCTGTGTTTCCACTCCGGCGACACAGGGGAATCCCCAAAGTTAAAGGCTTCAGCGGTCAGCTCCCTTTGATGCTCCGATCCCTCCCCGTTAGGGGTCCTCACTGGTGCGCTAGACATTTCCGTCACTGGGAACAGATGTGCTAGCGGCATTCCCCTCTTAAAGGTGATTTCTCTTGCCGTGGTGTTCCTGACACTTATAGCTATACGCCTCGCATGTACCACCCCTGGTCTCTGCACTTCGGGCCTCACCAGCGCCCCCGCCGGAAATCGTGTCTCCCCTTCAAGATCGTCCGGGGCGTCTACGAACAGGGCTTCGCCCATCGGCACTCCTGGGAATCTGGGGGTCCCCATCACTAGTGCTACCTCCCCGGGTCGGATCACCTTGGGCCTCGCCTGCGTACATCACACCGTCCCTCGTTTACACTCCGGGTCCAGTCCCAGGGAGGCAACCCCTTCTTCGAACACTGCTCGAAACACTGGATGCACCGAGAGGGTCTCCAGAAAGTCTTCCCCTGCTTTCTCCTTACAAGCTCCCAGGAGCCGTCGCACAACGGGGGAATTAGTCCCCACCAGGAGGGCAGCACCACCGGTTTCCACCGGGTCAGGACACACCAACACCAACGTCTCAATAGCTTCGGACACTCCCACATCACCCTCCGAGAACTCCAATCTCACCGATAGGTACCCATCGTACGGGTAGTCACCCTCGCTCACACCCCAAATCTGCAGGGCGTCAAATGGGGTTACGGGCAAATGCTTTAGATATTGGTTGTAGAAAGACCGGTACAATAAGGTCACCTGCGATCCCGTATCCAGAACGGCTTTTGCGTAAACTCCCTCTATTCGTAGACCCACACTGGCACGGGGTCCTACCATCCCATCTGGAATAGAGGCGTGGGCACCCGGTGGTCCCCTGGCTGAACTCTGGGAACGTGTTCCTCCAGAGGCTCCAGTCCGTTCCCTCACTGAGCCTCTCCTAAGCTTCCCGACACCTCCCCCTTCTTAGTCGCAGGGGGGCTTGCCCTCCGCGGGACTCCTTGTCTCTCACAATCCCACCTAAAGTGTCCCTCCTCTCCACAGCTATAGCATACCCTCGGCCGCCCACAGTCCAGCCTGAAATGCCCCTCCTTCCCACAGTTAAAGCACACGCTGCCTGCCGCCCCTCCTCTCCCAGGACGGCTCCCGCTCCCAACCCACTGCACTGGTCACCCCTGAGAGTGGGTACCTCCCCTGTCCCTCCCCTCCAGAGGAGGTTCTCTACCCCCCGGTGGGTTGTCATTCCTCCACCCAGCCACCACTTCCTGTATCGCTGAGGATCGCTCCCGTAGGCCCGCGCCCCTTTTCCGCCCCAACGCTCTCTCTTCCTCCCGCACCTCTCTGATCAGTGGCCCGAACGATGGAGGAGGGCCTTTCCTATAAGCCTGCCGGATAGACCACGCCACCTTGTCCTCCTCCAGAGAGCCACTGAATAACTGACTCATCCTCACACTAGCCACGTCAGGCGCCTTCACTACCCCCCGGCGCCGCAGCCCCGAGAGCATCCCCTCCATCCTAAATATGTACTCGGAGAGCTTTTCCCCTCTCCATTGTTCCAGGCGTTGGAACTCTGCTAAAAGCAGCCAGGATTCCCCTGACAACCCAAATGCTCCCTCCAAAACTTCTATACATTCCTCCACTGAGGCCCCAGACTTTTCAGCTTTCAACTCCTGGACTGTTTTGGCTGCTAAACCCCTCAAACTTCCCACCAATCGCTGCCTCTTCTCCTCCTCCGAGCCTGGCCACTCCTCTAACATCAAGGACGTATGCTCGATCCAGGTCTCATAGTCCACCTCCCTGTCTGGAGTAGGCTTGGCTCCAGAGAACACCCCCAGCTTCAGCCGTGGCCTCTCGGCCACTCCCACCAGGGAGTTAAGTGCGGCTGCCAGCTCGGAGGCTTCCACCCTACCTGGGGGGCGGGGCCTAGTCACAACTTCCTCCTCCCTCCTCCCTTTGCTAGTGCCTGCCACCTCTCTGGGGTTTTCCTCTAGCTCTAGCTCCTCCTCCGATGTCTCCTCCGCCTCATCCTTGGAGAAGGGGTGGAGCCCCCACAGCCCCTCCTCCCCCGGTACACTGACCGTCGCCGGCAGTTCCAACGTCCTGACGTCAGCACTCGTACTAACCAACACCCAGCTAGATAGATAGATAGATAGATAGATAGATACTTTATTCATCCCCATGGGGAAATTCAACATTTTTTCCAATGTCCCATACACTTATTGTAGCAAAACTAATTACATACAATACTTAACTCAGTAAAAATATGATATGCATCTAAAGTCACCCTCTCAAAAAGCATTAATAAATAGCTTTTAAAAAGTTCTTAAATACATTGAATGGTAACTTAAGCTTAGTCCTAACCCCGGCACTTTAACATATCTTAATCCTGGCGGTTGAATTGTAAAGCCGAATGGCATTGGGGAGTATTGATCTCTTCATCCTGTCTGAGGAGCAATGCATCGATAGCAACCTGTCGCTGAAACTGCTTCTCTGTCTCTGGATGGTGCTATGCAGAGGATGTTCAGGGTTTTCCATGATTGACCGTAGCCTACTCAGCACCTTTCGCTCAGCTACCGATGTTATACTCTCCAGTACTTTGCCCACGACAGAGCCCGCCTTCATTACCAGCTTATTAAGACCACACTTATTATTATTACCACACCATCTAGCTACCAATTCTACCTGCCCCATACCCTTCACCAAACGTAACCCCCGCACTACCGCGTCTCCCGAAACTCGAAAATCCACTCCGCTCACTACGCATGCATACTGTACCGGTACACCTTCAAATTCGCACCAGCGAACAATCTTATCCCTGTCCATCTGCGCTCTGCTGCCTGCGCGATTCCACAGCCCCCTGACAATCCAATCCCGGACCAGCACCCCACAAATGTAACACTTACCCAACAGGCTGGTATATGTCTAGGGGAAAAGGAGATCCAGCCACACACCAACCCACCTCCCGCACACGCAGGTGCTGTGAGAATCGAATTTATGCCTCGCGCCCGCCAACAATATCAAACCCACAACAAATACCGGTATGAAATACACTTTAAAGAGTTTACTAAAATTAAAAGAGTATTAGGCAATACAATATATAAATATACAAGAAAAAAAACAAAAGGTGCCAACTTATCAAAGTTCAGTCAGTTTAGTGCACTCGTTGGAGCTCAACCAACGAACCATTCGACTCCTCGGCGCTTGCCCTCCCAACTGCCACGTCTTCCACCTCGGACTCCCCTGTGGTCTTCCGAGCGCACGTCCACCTTCCTCGGCGTCTCCCTCCCTACTCCCTTCACCCCTCCAAGCCCGCGCAACCCCTCCTCCAAGTTCCCCGCCTCACAAAACACAATAACATTCCCCATTGATTAACAAATCAATACAATTACCATATCAGCCATTCTAAAGCGAAACAACGGCGAGAGAAACATTTAACAGACAAAGAAACATTCCTACTCGTAACAAACCAAAGAAGCAATAGATAGATAGATAGATAGATAGATACTTTATTCATCCCCATGGGGAAATTCAACTTTTTTCCAATGTCCCATACACTGTAGAAACGAATCGGCATTGTTTTAGTTATTTATTATTATTATTATTATTATTATTATTATTATTATTATTATTTTAATATCACTTAATGTTCTTTTTTTACAATTTCTTAGTAATTTCTTCCTCAGAACTTTAACAGTCCTTTGGTTCTTTTATTTTTCTCTTTCATGAATGCCATGTTCTTTGGAAGCTTGTTTAAACCAAGTTAATGGTCTTTTAGGCTTCCTCCAGGTGAATAGGAGTTCACTTTTTGAATAATAAGAATTATATATCACCACAGTGGGCATCAGGATTTTAGAGGTGATTAGGTAGGTCATGGCCAAATAAAGGCTGGGAACCACTGATCTGAGGTGAGGAACTTGCCTAAGTGAAGAGCTCCCCCCACCGGACACCACTGCTCACCTCGCCAAGGGGCCGTCTCCACCTCCAGCGGACGGCAGCAGATCTGGCTGTGCAATGCCCGGTCCCAAACACGGAAGAATCAGAAACGGAACGAAGTGGAGTAAAGGCGCTGCTCCCCTGCCTCAGAACGGAGAAACCAGACGGGACGACGGACACTACACACAACCTGCCGCTCTCCCGCGGCCGGCACCCGGCCCCCGCCCCGCCCCCACACCGCATGCGCACTGACGGAACCCGGCGGTTCCCGCCCCGGTGACGTCACGGGCGGGGGAAAGGACGTCACCCGCTCGGGTTTCCCGCGTGCGCGGGTTTTTCCCTGTCCGTCAGCTGCAAGTTTTCAGCTGACGGAGCAAGCAAGTCCAAGTATTTATGGCGATCACAAACTTGCAACGGAGAGGATATTTCCTTGTAGTAGGTTGTGTAAGCTCAGCAGGCACAGCCTCAGAATAAGACCGCAAGATGTTGGGGCACAATTAGTCCATTTGGCCCATCGAGTCTGCTCCGCATTTCATCAGGGCTGATCCAGTTTTCCTCTCAGCCCCAATTTCCTGCCTACTTCCCCCCTCCCCATATCCCTTCATGCCCTGACCAATCAAGAACATATTAAACCCTACCTTAAACATACATAAAGTCTTGGCTTTCACAGTTTCCTGTGGCATAGAATTGCACAGGTTCAGCACTCTCTGGCTAAAGAAATTATTCCTCATCTCCGTTCTAAAGGGACACCCCTCTTCTGAGGCTGTGTCCTCTGGTCTTAGACTCTCCCACCATGGGAAACATGGTCTCTTATCAAGGCCTTCCACCTTTTGATAGGTTTCAATGAGGTCACCCCTCATACATTCTCCAGTGAGCACAGGCTTAGAGCCATCAAATGCTCTTCACGTGACAAGCCATTCAATCCTGGAATTATTTTTGTGAACCTCCTTTGAACCTTCTCCAGTGTCAGCACATCCTTTCTAAGATAAAGGGCCCGTACCTGCTCATAATACTCCAAATAAGATACCACTGGTGCTTCATAAAAGTTTCAACACTATATCCTTACTTTTATATGAAAAGCTTGAAATGAATAACATCACACTTGCCTTCCTCACTACCGACTCAGCTTGCAAATTAACCTTTGAAGAATCTTGCACAGACTCTCAAGTCCCTTTGCGGCTCAGTTTATTTTTTGTGTTTTCTGTCCTTTTAGAAACTAGTCTGCCTTTCATTACTTCTAGCAAAGTACATGAACATAAACTTACAGACTCTGCATTCCACCTGCCGTTACTTTGGCCATTTTCCTAATCTGTCTAAGTCCTTTTGGAGCCTCTTCCTCAAAACTGCCTGCACCTCCAACTTTTCAACAAAGCCATCGATTCCATCATCTAAATCATTGATACACAACATTAAAAAAAAGCAGTCCCAACACAGACTCCTGTGGAACACCACAAGTCACCGGCAGCCAGCCAGAAAAGGCTCCCTTAACTCCCACGTGTTGCCTCCTGCCAATCAGCCACTGCTTCATCCATGCTAAAATCTTTTCTGCAATACCGTGGGCTCGTAGCCTGTTAAGCAGCCTCATGTATGGCACCTTGTCAAAGGCCTTCTGAAAATCCAAGTACATGACATCAACCAATTCTCCTTTGTCCATCCTGCTTGTTATTTCTTCAAAGAATTCCAATAGATTTGTCAGGAAAGAATTTCCTTTGAGGAAACCATGCTGACTATAGCCTGTTTTATCATGTGCCTCGAGTGTCCTGAGACCTCATCCTTAATAATCGACTCCAACACCTTCCCAATCAAAAATCTAGTGATTTTTGAAAGACCATTACTAATGCCTCCACAATCTCTTCAGTCACCTCTTTCAGAATTCTAGGGTGTACATCATCTGGTTCAGTTGACTTATCTACCTTCAGACTTTTCAGTTTCCCAAGAACCTTCTCTCGACATGGTAAATTAACACACTTCATGCCCCCCTGACACCTGGAATTTCCACCATACTGCTAGTGTCTTTCACAGTGAAGAATGATGCAAAATACTTACTCAGTTCATCCTCTGTTTCATTGCCCCCCCCCCCTTACTACCTCTCCAGCATCATTTTCCAGGAGTCTGATATCAATTCATAAACAAGAGAAAATCTGCAGATGCTGGAAATCCAAGCAACCCACACAAAATGCTGGAGGAACTCAGCAGGCCAGGCCATATCTATGGAAAAAAGTACAGTCGATTTTTTGGGCCAAGACTGGAGAAAAAAAGATGTGTAGATTTAAAAGGTGGTGGAGGGGAGAGAGAAACACAAGGTAATAGGTGAGACTGGGAGGGGGAGGGATGAAGTAAAGAGCTGGAAATTTGAAAGACATACAGGGCTGGAGAAGGGAGAGACCAATTGGAGAGAATGGAAAGCCATGGAAGAAAGAAAAGGGGGGAGGAGGACAAGAGGGAGGCAATAGGCAGGCAAGGGGATAAGGTGGTAGAGGGAAAGGGGGATGGGGAATGGTGTAGGAGAAGGGGTGGCATTACCGGAAGTTCAAGATATCGCTGTTCATGCCATCAGGTTGAAGGCTGCCCAGACAGAATACAAGGTGTTGCTCCTCCAACCTAAGTCCATGATCCAAAAATCTAATGCCTTCCTTCCCACAAAAACTCCTTAACCATGTATTAAACTGTATAATCTTCGTAGTTCTTGCCTTACTAGCACATGGCATAGGTAACAATCCTGAGGTCACAACCCTTAAAGTCCCGCCCTTTAACTTAGCACTTAACTCCCTGAATTCCTCACGTAGAACCTCGTCACTCATCCTACCCATGTCACTGATATCTACATAGACCTCGGCTTCTAGCTGTTCAACCCCCCACTTAAGAATGCTGAGGACTTGATCCGAGATATCCCGGACCATGGCAACTGGGAAGTAACATATCATCCGGATATCTTGTTCTCACCCACAGACTTCCTGTCCATTCCTGTAACTAAAGAATCCCCTATCACCACAGCATGCATCTTCCCTCCACTTTACTTCTGAGTCAGAGGTGGACTCAGTGCCAGATACCTGACCACTGACTCACCTCTGTTATGTCATGTCCTCCCCTTCTCCCACCGACAGTATCCAAAGTAATATACCTGTTGTTGAGGGGGATGACCACAGGGGTACTCTGCACTGTCTCCTTAACCCCCTTCCCCTTCCTGTGTCCTGCTCTGAAATCAATGTATCTAGCTTCCCATATAGCCCTCCATTTTTCTTTCATCTATGTGCCTAAGACTCTCTTAAAATGTCCCTAACGTATCTGCCTCCACCACCACCCCGGCTGTCCTTTCCATGTACCCCTCACTCTCTGTGTGAACACCTACCTCTGACACCCTCTCCATGCCTTCTTCCAATCATCTTAAAATTATGCCCTTTCGTTTTAGCCATTTCTGCCTTGGGAAAATGGCTCTGACTGTCTACTCTATCTATGCCTCCTATCATCTTGTACACTTCCATCAAATACTGTACTGTGCCTAACAAGCCTGATAGAGTTCTTTGAGGGGCTGACCAGGCATATAGATGAGGGTAGTGCAGTGGATGTGATCTACATGGATTTTAGTAAGGCATTTGACAAGGTTCCACACGGTAGGCTTATTCAGAAAGTCAGAAGGCATGGGATCCAGGGAAGTTTGGCCAGGTGGATTCAGAATTGGCTTGCCTGCAGAAGGTAGAGGGTCATGGTGGAGCGAGTACATTCAGATTGGAGGGTTGTGACTAGTGGTGTCCCACAAGGATCTGTTCTGGGACCTTAACTTTTTTGTGATTTTTATTAACGACCTGGATGTGGGTGTAGAACAGTGGGTTGGCAAGTTTGCAGACGACACAAAGGTTGGTGGTGTTGCAGATAGTGTAGAGGATTGTCGAAGATTGCAGAGATGCAGAAGTGGGCTGAGAAGTGGCAGATGGAGTTCAACCTGGAGAAGTGTGAGGTGGTACACTTTGGAAGGACAAACTCCAAGACAGAATACAAAGTAAATGGCAGGATACTTGGTAGTGTGGAGGAGCAGAGGGATCTGGGGGTACATGTCCATAGATCCCTGAAAGTTTCCTCACAGGTAGATAGGGTAGTTAAGAAAGCTTACGGGGTGTTAGCTTTCATAAGTCGAGGGATAGAGTTTAAGAGACGCAATGTAATGATGCAGCTCTATAAAACTCTAGTTAGGCCACACTTGGAGTATTGTGTCCAGTTCTGGTCACCTCACTATAGGAAGGATGTGGAAGCATTGGAAAGGGTACAGAGGAGATTTACCAGGATGCTGCCTGGTTTAGAGAGTATGGATTATGATCAGAGATCAAGAGAGCTAGGTCTTTACTCTTTGGAGAGAAGGAGGATGAGAGGAGACATGATAGAGGTGTACAAGATATTAAGAGGAATAGACAGAGTGGACAGCCAGTGCCTCTTCCCCAGGGCACCACTGGTCAGTACAAGAGGACATGGCTTTAAGGTAAGGGCTGGGAAGTTCAAGGGGGATATTAGAGGAAGGTTTTTCACTCAGAGAGTGGTTGGTGCGTGGAATGCACTGCCTGAGTCAGTGGTGGAGGCAGACACACTAGTGAAGTTTAAGAGACTACTAGACAGGTATATGGAGGAATTTAAGGTGGGGGAGTTATATGGGAGGCAGGGTTTGAGGGTCGGCACAACATTGCAGACCAAAGGGCCTGTAATGAGCTGTACTATCCTATGTTGTATGTTCTAAATCACCTCTCATCCTCCTTTGCTCCAAAGAGAAAAGCCCTCACTGGCTCAACCTATGCTCTCTAATCCAGGTAGCACCCTCCTCTGCAGCTTCTCTAAAGCTTCTACATCCTTCCCATCATGAGGTAACGAGAACTGAACTCTTTTGCTCTTTTTCTCCTGTAGCTTCTAAAACATGGAATAACACAGCACTCTCTCTTTTTCCCTGGAGTTACTTTGCAGAGTGAGTGATGCTGACATCTTTAAGACTTGACAAAATTGAAGATAAGCTCTCAATGTGCTTCAGGGGTTCTCTGTGGCTCCAGCAAAAATGAATGTGTAACACCGATTAATGCTGCCAAAATTTAGTGCTTATTCCCTGACAGCTGGTTGGTGTTTGGAGACTCATTACTTGACATGCTTGACACCAAAATGTCTTGAAGGTTATTTAATAATGCTCAGTGACATTTCCAGTGGAAATAAGCTGTTTAGCAATCCTCAGGATAGTTGTTCCTTAATCAAATCCTTTCCCAAGATGCTGGCTTGTTTTAAGCATTTGCTGTACTGGTGGTACAGCTTAAGATCAGTTTAGCCAACTTTTATTTTTTTCTGGCAACTAAACAATTTGGGGGAAAAACATCTCTAAGCCCTACTAATGTCTTTCCACTTTAAATATTTAATATTTTTCTTTTTTTCTAGGTGTGAAGTGAACTTTAAAAAGTAAAAGTTAAGTGGAAAATAATACTAGTGTTACACATATACCAAGCTGAGCCATCTCCAGCAAAAGAGCTTAGCTACCTCTCCCTGATATCCAAATGTATTACTATTGCTTATTCTCCTACCATCAACTTACTGGGGATCACCATTGACCAGAAACCCAGCAGGACCAGCCAGAATCAGGTTTAACATCACTGACATATGTCGCCAAATTTATTAACTTTGCAGCAGCTGTAGTACAATGCAATACATAATAACAGAGAGAAAAAGAAACTGAATTACAATAAGCATATATAAGTATTATATATTTAAATATAAAATAGTTAAATTAAATAAGCAGTGCAGAAATAGAAAATAAATAGATCATAGTGAGGTAGTGTCCATGGGTTCAATGTCCATTCAGAGATTGTATGGCAGAGGGGAAGAAGCTGTTCCTGAATCACTGAGTGTACGTATTCAGGCTTCTGTACTTCCTTTTTGATGGTAACAATGAGAAGAGGGCATGTCCTAGGTTTCAAAGTTTCAAAGCTACAATTTAATGTCGGAGAAATGTATAGGATATACATCCCGAAATGCTTTTTCTTCGCAACCCTCCATGAAAACAGAGGAGTGCTCCAAAGAATGAACGTCAAATGTTAGAACTCCATATTTCCCCCTCCCAGCTCCCTCCTCCCGTGCGTAAATAGCAGAAAGCAACAATTCCCCCTCCCCCCATCGGCAAATAAAAGTATCGGCACCCGCCGCTTAGCACTCAAGCGTGAACAAAGCAACAGCAAAGACACAGACTTGCAGTTACCCCAAAGACTTCGCATTTCACCCGGTACAGTATTCGACATACCCCAGGTTCTCCATTTTTCCCAGTGAGCAAGGAGATATAACAAACATCTCGCTGGTTTACGATGTTAAAAGTCCGTCACGTCACTTTTTTGAGCTCTGTGCCCAAAGATCTGGGGACACAACCGCAGATATTCCAACTCTCTTGATGACATGCAGGTTTCCTGTTGTGACACTGACCCTCAATCCACCCGTCTCCACAGCCCTGAGATCCTAGGCTTCCAAATCCAAGCCAGACTGTTAAGTCAAACCCTTGGCGTGGCGAACACTAACGGCCAGATATGAAACCCCAAGAGCGTGTCCCACTCCCACAAAGAAGTATAGTCAGTGTGTAACTCCACATCAAGGTCTTCAAAAGTACTCTGAAAGGGAAAAATAAGGATATTAAAGATGGAAATAGAGCTGTTTCCAGTGGGGGTCCTTAATGATGGACGCCACCTTTCTGAGGCTCCATTCCTTAAAACTGAGCTGGATACTACAGAGGCTAGTGCCCATGATGGTCCTAGCTAAATTCACAGCTCTCTGCAGCTTAGTTCAATACTGTGCAATAGCTGCTGCCCTCCCCATACAAGATGGTTAGAGTGCTCTCCACGGTACATCTGTAGAACTCTGATGCTCCAGTTTCCTTCCACATTCCAAAAACATACTGGCTATGGTTAGTAAGTTGTGGACATGCTACATTGGCACCAGAAGTGTGGCAACACTTGTGGGCTGCTCCAGCACAAACCTCAAACTGTGTTGCTTGTTGATGCAAAAGCAACACATTTTACTATATATTTTGATGTACATGTGACAAATAAAGCTAATCTTTAATCATTATCTTTGAATTCCACAGTATCATTTATAACTATTTGAAAAGGCAGAGATGTTTAATGGAGTAAAGTGCATTATATTGGTGTGGAAGCTCAGAATGCTGTTTGAGGATCATTCATGTGAAGAGGAAAGTTTGAAATTTCCTGAGAACCTTGCCACTTTCACTTTGAAACTGCCATGACATTGAATTCTTCATGAAATTCTCCACGGACACAGAAAATTATCTTCCTTGGAAAATCAGGTGCTAACATTAGACAACATTTACTTGGCAGTAGATCAGCAACTGCATTTTTATCAGTGGAGATTTGAAGTAGGTTTCAATATAACTTTGTAAGTGCAGGAGACATGAACAGGCATTTGAAATACTTAGACAATTTTGACAGCAGCAAAGTCTCGGGGTATAGCTTAACTGGCTGTCAAAGTTGTTTCAGACCTTGTTGATGAAGGATCAGGTACAGAATAAAAGGAAGCAGACATCAATCTCCGATTGAAGAGAGCAGCAAACATAATCAAGCCCAAAGATGTAATCCAAGAGCATTTCACATTTGTTGTTCTCTTAATCAGAGATTGATCTCTGCCACCTTTAGTGGGTTAATGTAGGTTAGTGGGTTAATTGGTCACATGGGTATAATTCGACAGTGTGAACTTGGTGGGCAAGAAAGTTTATTAAGGCACAGGGTGTAGATTAGGGAGTAGAGGATGGAGCCTTGCAGGGCACCAGTGTTTAGAATAATCGTGGCACAAGATGTTGCTGCCTATTGCTACTGATTGCAGTCTGTTGGTCAGGAAATCAAGCATCCAATTGCAAAGGAAGGCATTAGTTTCCAGGGTCCAAAGTTTGGTGAAGGGTATGTTGGGAGAAAGAAGAAGCCCTGTGTATAGAGTGGAAAGCGTATACTGACTTGCAAAGTTTTCACCCCCCCCCCCCCAGTCCTTCAGGCACCTCTTTCACCAAATGCAGAAGCTCTTCAGTCATAGAGTCATAGAACACTACAGCACAGAAACAGGTCCTTCACCCATCCATTCAGTGGTGAATCATTAATTTGCCTAGCCCCATCAACCTGCACCTGGACCATAGCCTTATGTATCCCTCCCATTTTTGTAACTATACAAATTTATTTTAAATGTCTAAATCAACTCTGCATCCACCTCTTATGCTGGCAGCTTGTTCCACACTCTCATCAGTGAAGAAGTTCTCCTCATGTTCCCATAGAACATTTCATCTTTCACCTTTAATCCATGACCTCTATTTCTAGTCTCACCAATTCTACTTTCCATTTTCTATTTCCATTCCTATTCTGGCTTGTCAAGGCCATAGCCTTCTTTACTGGGGAAATGAAGCCACACTCAGGTTGGAGGAGCAACATCTTATATTCCGTCTGGGTAGTCTCCAACCTAATGGCATGAACATTGATTTTTTTGAACTTCTGCTAATTGCCCTGCATCTCTTTCTCCAATCAACTTCTTAGCTTTTTACTTCACCCCATCTCCTTCTCTTTCCCCATTCCACATTACTGTTGCCCTCTCACACCTCATCTCACCTGACCTCCCTCTGGTGCTTCTCCCCTTCCCTTTCTTCCATGGTCTTCTGTCCTCTCCTATAGATTTCTCCTTCCCCAGCCCTTTAGCTCTTTTACCAATCAACTTCTCAGCTCTTTATTTCACACCCCCCCCTCCCAGTTTCACCTATCACCTGCCACCTTGTACTTCTTCCTCCCCTCTCCCCACCTTCTTATTCAGACTTCTCCTCTTCCTTTCCAGTTCTGATGAATGGTCGCTGCCCAAAACATCAACTGTTTACTCTTTTCCCTAGATGCTGCCTGGCCTGCTGAGTTCCTTCAGCATTTTGTATGTGTTGCTCAGTGGAAAAAAAGTCTGATTGCATTTACCCAATCTATACTCCTCATAATTTTGTATATGTCTATCAAATCTCATCTCAATCCTTCCACATTCTAGAGCATAAAGTCCTAATCCATTCAACCTTTCCCTAAAATTCAGGTCCTCAGGTCCGGGCAACATCCCTATAAATATTCTCTGCACTCTTTCAATCTTATTTACATCTTTCTTGTCAGTAAGTGACCAAAACAGCACACAAAGCTCCAGATTAATCCTCACCAATGTCTTATACAAATTCCACATAACATCTCAACTCATGTACTCAATACATGATTATGAAGGCCTATGTGCCAAAGCCTTCTTTATGAATATATCTACCTGTGATGCCACTTCCAAAGAATTGTGGATCTGTATTCCCAGGTCCCTGGGTTCTTCAACACTCCTCAGTGCCCCACTGCTCACCATGTAAGACCCACCCTGGTTGGTCCTCTGGAGAAGGGGGAATCTAATTTGAGAAGCCAGAAGGCCATGGAAGAAAGTAAAGGGAAGGAGCACCATAGAGAGGCGATGGGCAAGCAAGGAGATAAGGTGAGAGAAGGAAAAGGGAATGGGGAATGAAGTGGGGGGTGGCCATTACCAGAAGTTAGATAATTTGTTGTTCATGCCATCAGGTTGGTGGCTACCAAGACAAAATATAACTCCTGCAACCTGAGTGTGGCCTCATCATGGCAGTGGAGGAGCCCATGGATTCAAATATTGGAATGGGAATGGGAAGTGGAATTAAAATGTGTGGTCACTGGGAGATCCCGCTTTTTCTGGTGGACAGAATGTAGGTGCTCAACAAAGTGATCTTCTAATCTATGTTGGGTCTCACCAATATACATGAGGCCACACCAAGAGCACTGCACGTAGTAGATGACCCCAACAAACTCACAGGTGAAGTGTCACCCCATCTGGAAGGACTGTTTGGGGTCCTGAATGGTAGTGAGGAGTAGGTGTAGTGGCAGGTATAACACTTGTTCCACTTGCAAGAATAAGTGCCAGAGGGAAGATCAGTTTGGGAGTGATGAATGGGCAAGGGAGTCACATAGGGAGCAATCCGTATGGAAAGCAAAAAGTGGGCGGGGAGTGGTGAAGGCAAAGATGTGTTTGGTGGTGGGATCCCCCGTTGGAGATGATGGAAGTTGCAAAGAATTACATGCTGGATGCGGAGGCTGGTGAGGTGATGGATGAGGTCAAGAGGAACCCTATCCCTGGTGGGGTGGCAGGAGGATAGGGTAAGGCCAGATACACACAAAATGGAAGAGATGTAATTTTGGGCATCATTGATGGTGGAGGAAGGGAAGCCATTTTCTTTGAAGAAGGAGGACATCTGTGTTTCTCCCACCCCTCCTCTGACCTTCTAACTCTTACACCTCATCTTTTCTCTCCAGTCCTGCTGAGGGGACGCAGCCTGGGTCCATAGATTGTGCTGACCTGCTGAATTCCTCCAGCATTTTGTGTGTGTTGTTTGGATTTCCAACATCTGCAGATTTTCTCGTGTTTGTGACAGTGAAAGATGTGCTGAATTTAAAGTGAAAGTAAAGTGGTGTTGGCTTCAGTCGAGAAAATTGATGAATTAGATAGCGCGAATGAAGGCTTAGAGTTGTATAGCAAGAGGGCTGAACTGTACTGTAACACGAGCAACGAGGAGGAGCAAAAGAAAGCCCCTACACTTCTTAGTTAATACGTGCAAGGATGTAAAGTCTCTTATGCAGCCTAGTATCCCCTGAAAAGCCAATGAGCAAGACATTTGACAAAATTGTTACAATTTTACAAAATCATTTGAGCCCTAAACCACGGGTAATAGCTGAGATATTTAGATTTTACAAAAGAAACCGGTCAAAAGATGAAAGCATTTCTGAATACATTGCAGAACTACACAAACTTTCTCAGTACTTTCTGATGCATTAAGGGACAGGCTTATATGCGGCATGTATGGTCAAAGCACTCAAAAGAGGCTACTGCCCGAAAGAGACCTAATCTTAGAACGGACAATGACCATTGCTGTCTCTGTCGACACAGCAGCAAAGGAGGCAGCAGAACTACTGAAAAGGAGGTTAGAATGTGAAATGCACAAAATGTTCTTGAATGGTGCAAAAAGCCAAAAATATTTTCATTTTTTAGAATCTTTTTATTGGTCCATAATCTTCTACAGCTATAAAATGATACAAAACTTCAACAGATTAATATGCATACAATTAATAAAGCTGAAGAAAAAAGCTGATCGTAATATATAAAAAATGGAAAAAAAATTATATATAGGAAAAAGAAGGGGGAAAAAACCCTGTCTACCTAGGGCAGGGGTGTCAAACTCATTTTAGGTCACGGGCCGGATTGAGCAATGCAGCTTCATGCGGGCCGGATCAGTCAGACGCGTGCGAACGCAGTTTTCGTTGCCTCCGTTTTTTCAGCCTGCTGTCATGTGTCTCAGTCTCTGCTATAACTACAAAGTGTTTCACTTTACAAATTCCGTTTCTTATGAAGAAGACTGCCGAGCAAGACTGCCGAATAAACACTAAAAACCCTGAAAACCTGGTACCTGAATAAACTCAGCATTAGCCATATCATACGCCATAGGTGCTTCAATTACTGGGGCCAGCTTTAATAGTAATTAGATATTATCTCGCGGGCCAAAGATAATTCCACCGCGGGCCGGATTTGGCCCGCGGGCCTTGAGTTTGACATATATGACCTGGGGGGAAAAAAACCCACTAACTACAAAAAAAGGGGAAAAAAACATTAGGAATCAACCCCCTGGAGCAATACATTTGACCATCATCTAAATATTTAAAAAAGAGTCATCAACCGCCATTTCATATTTATTTAAAAAATAAAATTGGAAGGAAACAATATAGCATAATTCAAATTAAATGATATTATTTGACAAAAGAACCCCATCTTCTCTCAAAATCAAATCAAGGATCAAAAGTTCTACTTCTAATTTTTTCCAAACTGAGACATAACATTATTAGAGAAAACCATGCAATTAATGTAGGGGAAGAAATATCTTTCCATTTTAATAAAATAGCCCTTCTTGCCAGTAGTGTAACAAATGCAATTACATGTTGATCTGAAGATGAAACGCCCTGAATATTATGCGGAACTATTTCAAATAGAACAGTCAATCTATTAGGTTGTAAATTAATTTTCAGAGCTTTAGAAATTGTAGAAAATAAAGATTTCCAAAACAAATTTAATGAAAAACATGATCAGAACATATGTGACAAAGTAGCTACTTCAGTTTTATATCTATCACAGTAGTTGTCTATACTAGGAAATATTTTAGATAGTCTCTCTTTTATTAAATAATAACGGTGAACAATTTTAAATTGAATTAAACAATGGTTGGCACATACAGAAGAAGAATTCATGTTTTTCAAAACTTGAAGCCAATCTTCATTAACTAAGTTCATATTAAGTTCTCTCTCCCAATCTTGTTTAATCTTTAGGTTCTCTTTTTGTAACAAAAATAAATTATAAATTCTGCTAATGGAACCTTTCAGTAAGGGATTCAATTTCAAAATGGTATCCAACAAATCAGATTCTTGTAAATATGGAAACTTAGGTAAATATTGTAAAAAATGTCTAACCTGAAAATATTTCACAAAATGTGTATGAGTGAGAGAATATTTGTTAATTAACTCTTCAAAGGTCATCAATCAACCATCACAAAATAAATCTGTAAAAGAATGGATCCCTTTATTTTTCCATAGGAGAAAAATTGGGTCAGTTGTTGAAGGTTTAAATGAAAAGTTTCAATATAAAAAACTAGACAACTTAAAATGTTTAAAATTTTAAAAATTACAAAACTGAACCCAAATCCATAAGGATTGTTTAATAACTGTGTAAAGATTTAAATTTGGAATTTTAGAGAGCTGTAAAGGTAATGGAGCTCCTAAAATTGAAGTTAAATGAAATTGTTTAACAGCTTTTAGTTCCTAATCAACCCATAATGGTTTTTGGTTCTTATCGAACCAATATAACCAAAAACATAATTGTCTGATATTCACAGCCCAATATTACAGTCTTAAATTTGGAAGTTCAAGTCCACCATCTTTTTTAGAGTTTTGTAAATGATACTTATTAATTCTTGGTCTATTATTGTTCCAAATAAAGGAAGAAATAAGAGAGTCAATTTGATCAAAAAAAATTTTTGTTAAAAAGATAGGTATATTTTGGAAAATATATAAAAATCTAGGTAAAACCATCATTTTTACAGCATGAATACGACCTATTAAAGAAAGAGTAAGTGGATTCCATCTAGAAAATAGTTGTTTCATGGAGTCCATTAAAGGAACTATATTCGCTTTATAGAGATCTTCATATTTTTTAGTAATTATAATACCTAAATATCTAAATGTATTAACAATTCTAAAAGGAATATCATTATATGTACTAACAGGGACATTTAATGGAAACAATTCACTTTTATTCAAGTTAAGTTTATATCCTGAAAATTTACCAAAATCTTTAAGTGTTTCCAAAAGTTTAAGAATTGATTCCTTAGGATTTGAAATAAAAACCAAAAGATCATCTGCATAAAGAGAAATCTTATGTATGGTTCCATTCATAGAGATACCATGAATATTTTTAGCTTCACATAATGTTATAGCTAACAGCTCCAATACAAGATTAAATAATAAAGGGCTTATTGGACATCCCTGTCAGGGTCCGATCCGGAACCGCGTTCCGGGTTTTGATCCGGTCCGGGGGCTCCGGACTCCGGGTCCTGCTGTTGTCCCTCCCGTCACCCATGATCTAGTTAGGACCCTCCTGGTTCAAGGAGACACACCTGTAACTCATTGAGCTGCAGGTGCTTATAAGGGGCCTTGGGGCTGGGACCAGAGGGGTGGTCGTTTTGTTCTTTTTCCCCGCCGGCTCCGAACTCATCTCTGCCTTCTGTTATCCCATCCGGGCTCAGACCTATTCTTCAGCATGCTTCTCTGCCCGTACCAGTACTGCCAGTTTGGTCTGCTCTCCCACCTTTCTTCCCATACGCTGGTCTCGCTTCTCCGCTCGGTTTTGTGTTTTGCGCGGTCGTGCTGTCTGCCGGCCGTTTCCGAATGTTCCCGTTGTCATGGCTGTTGTGTTGGTCGACCTGAACCTATGCCCGTTCCTACCCCTTGCCCCTGTCAGGCACGACTGGCCAACCTGCCTCGTCCCAGCAGTGGTTCAGCCTGTTCCTATCCCTTGCCTCCGTTGGGCGGTTCCGGCCAACCCGCCTTCGCCCGGCAGGGGTTCTGCCCCCTCCTTCTCTTCCACCTGAACTCTGGGATAGTGCCCGCACCCGCCTAGGGGTCCGCATCGTGCCCAGGCCTCCAGTGTTTCCACCTGGGTGGCGCCCCTACCCGGGATACATGCGGCCCGCCCAGGGAGGGCTCTCCGCTAGCCTATCACCACCTAGACCTGTCTGTCTACCTGTCTGCCTGAACCTCGAGGACCTGCCTGCCTGAACCTCAGGGACCTGTCTACCTGCCTGCCTGAACCCGGGGACCTGTCTACCTGCCTGCCTGAACCCGGGGACCTGTCTACCTGCCTGCCTGAACCTTGAGGACCTGTCTGCCTGAACCCGGCGACCTGTCTACCTGCCTGCCTGAACCCGGGGACCTGTCTACCTGTCTGCCTGAACCTCGGGGACCTGTCTACCTGTCTGCCTGAACCCAGGGACCTGTCTACCTGCCTGCCTGAACCTTGAGGACCTGTCTGCCTGAACCCGGCGACCAGTCTACCTGCCTGCCTGAACCCGGCGACCTGTCTACCTGCCTGCCTGAACCTTGAGGACCTGTCTGCCTGAACCCGGGGACCTGTCTACCTGCCTGCCTGAACCCGGGGACCTGTCTACCTGTCTGCCTGAACCCGGGGACCTGTCTACCTGCCTGCCTGAACCCGGGGACCTGTCTACCTGCCTGCCTGAACCCGGGGACCTGTCTACCTGTCTGCCTGAACCTCGGGGACCTGTCTACCTGCCTGCCTGAACCCAGGGACCTGTCTACCTGCCTGCCTGAACCTTGAGGACCTGTCTGCCTGAACCCGGCGACCAGTCTACCTGCCTGCCTGAACCCGGCGACCTGTCTACCTGCCTGCCTGAACCTTGAGGACCTGTCTACCTGTCTGCCTGAACCCGGCGACCTGTCTACCTTCCTGCCTGAACCTCGGGGACCTGTCTACCTGTCTGCCTGAACCCAGGGACCTGTCTACCTGCCTGCCTGAACCTTGAGGACCTGTCTGCCTGAACCCGGCGACCAGTCTACCTGCCTGCCTGAACCCGGCGACCTGTCTACCTGCCTGCCTGAACCTTGAGGACCTGTCTACCTGTCTGCCTGAACCCGGGGACCTGTCTACCTGCCTGCCTGAACCCGGGGACCTGTCTACCTGAACCTGGACTTCGGGAGTCGCTCCGCTCCGCCTGCCAGAACTCTATCTGCCTGAACCCCAGCTACCCTTAAGTGCCATGGCATCCCTATCCTGTCCTCCCCCTAATACTTCAGTGCCTGCGTCCTGCGTTTGGGTCCATCCAGTCCCTCTTGACAATCCCTGTCTAGTGCCACAAGAAAGTAGAAAAAGAAGACCTACAGTTATTAGTAATGACTGTGGCAATAGGATTCTTATAAATCATTTGAATCCATCTATTAAAATTATTACCAAAACCAAATTTTTCTAATACTTTAAACAAATATGGCCACTCAACTGTATCAAATGCCTTTTCTGCATTGAGAGAGATAACACATTGAGGTTGCTTAGATAATGATGAATATATAATGTTCATCAGTCTCTGAAAGTTAGAGAAAGAGTAACAGTCTTTAATAAAGCCCGTTTGATCCATAGAAATGATTTTAGTTAAAATATTTTCCAAGCGATTAGCCATTATTTTAGAGAGAATTTTTGCATCCACATTTAATAGCAAAATAGGTCTATATGATGAACATTCAACAGGATCTTTATCCTTTTTAAGAATTAAGGAAATAGATGCTTCATAAAAAGAAGGTAAATTACCCTTCTCAAAGGATTCATGAAATATTTCTAAAAGATACAGAGAAAGTAATCTTTCAAATTTTTTTGTAAAATCCCTCTGAATAACGATCAAGTCCAGGAGCTTTACCTGATTGCATTGATAAAATAGCTTTCTGAATTTCATGCTCGGTAATTGGAGCATTAAGCATCTATTGATCTTCAACAGAAATTTGTGGAAATTTAATCTTATGTAAAAAAGCCTTCATTTTGGAGGAATCTGCAGGAAATTGAGATCTATAAAGATCAGAATAAAAATCTTGAAAAGGATTATTAATATCCTCATGGTTACTTGCTATATCTCCATTATTTTTACAAATCTTTAAAATTTGTCTTTTAGCTCTAGCTGCTCTTAATTCAGAAGCTAAGAACTTATTATTTTTATCCCCAAAAATAAAAAATTGACTTTTCAATTTACACAAATATCCTTCAATAGGATATGTTAGTAATAAATTATACTGTGATTGTAATTCTATTCTTCTTTTAAATGAAACAACATTTGGAGAGATTGCATTGATGTTATCTAATTCTTTAATTTGTTTAGAGATTTTATCCAATTCCATTCTTGTTTGTTTCTTCAGTTTAGCCATATACAAAATAATTTGACCACGTAAATAAGCTTTTAATGTATCCCAAATTACTAACTTAGAGATGTTTCCTATATTATTAAAGAGAAAAAACTCTTTTATTTGAGCTTCAATAAACTCAACAAATTCTGAACTTTGTAATAAATGCTCTGGAAAACGCCAAAATGGTCTGGTAAAAACAACATCTTTCAGTTCAAATATTAAGTTTAAAGGAGCATGATCAGAGATAGCAATCACATCATATTCACATTTCTGAACAATAAATAAAAGTCGAAGGTCAACCATAAAACAGTCGATCCTCAAATATTTATTATGAACATGTGAGAAAAAAGAGTATTCTCTATCACTAGGGTGCATATGCCTCCAGATCTCAATTAAATCATAATCAATTAAAAAGGAATTAATAAATGATGCCGAACGATTAGGGAGTTGATATTTGGATGATGACTTATCCGTTAAAGGATTTAGACAAGTATTAAAATCACCACCCATTAATAACATATATTCATTTAAATCAGGTAATAGAGTAAAAACAGCTTTAAAAAAGGAGGGGTCATCAACATTTGGTCCATAAATATTAACCAAAACCATTTTCCTATTACAAATTATTCCTTTAACAATCAAAAATCTACCATTAATATCAACTGTAATATCCTCCTGATTAAAACGAATATTGGAATCAATAAAAATAAAGACACCTCTAGTTTTACCCTGGGAGTTTGCATGAAACTGAGTACCCTTCCAAAATTTAAAAAATCGATTTTTATCACATAACCTGATATGAGTCTCTTGAGCAAAGATTATATCAGGCTGGAGTCGGTTAATAACTTTAAATGTTTTCTTACACTTAATAGGATGATTCCAACCGTGAACATTCCAAGTTAAAACATTTAACTGTTTAGATATCATCATGGAACTTTGTATCTAAAAAGAGTAGTTAGACGTATGTCAGGATAAAGTGATTGAAAATGGCGGAGATGAACAACAATAAAAATAATTGGCATATGCTCCAGGATTCCATAATGGGGAAAAAAAAGAAAAAAAAAATCCCACCCAAACTACAAAGCCCAGAAACAAGTCGATATCGATCGAAGCAAGCCCATGAAAAGCATAGATACAAATGCAATCTCCGCCTACCTAAGTAAATAAAAATCTCTCTCTCCCTCTACCAAACATAAAACTCATTACAGTCGACATATATCTCAATAAAATTAACTTGGAAGGAAAGTGTTTTTCTTGTAAAAACAAAATGACCTTCAATTGAAAGTAATCTTCATAACATTAGATAAGGGAAGAAAAAAACTCATCCAAAACAATTCTTGAAATATTTGCACAAAAGAAAAACAATCGCCATCTTTAAATTGTCCGGTCTATCTTTAAAACATAAAGAAATCCAAATAATTACTTAAAAGATCTTTACAAAAGCATACGAAACAAAAACAACGATTAATTCATTTAAATGCTGCAGAAAAAAATTCTAAATGGTTCAAACTTATTACAGTCTATCAACAGCTTTCCCACTATGTCTTCTGACGTTGAAGCCATCCAAATCAGTCTTTTTCAGAGATTAAAAATGCATTTTAAGGTAAAGACTTCTGCAACCATCAAATCTTCCAATCTCATCACTCTTTACACCGCAAGACAATCAAGCCATCATAAATCATTCAAGCTTCAGGCTTCAGACTCGTCATCGGATGCATCAGGTAAAGAGTTAATAAAACTCAATGCTTCAGCTGGATCATCAAAAATATGCACACCAGAATTTCTGACAAAAAGCCTTAATTTCGCTGGGTACTGAAGCAGTGGAAAGAGCTTTTTTTGATATGCTAATTTCATAACCGATGCAAATCCAGCACGCTTCTTAACAATTTTGCTTGGAAAATCTTCAAAAAAGTGAATATCTGAATCCTGATACTGAAATAGTCTTTTTTTTTCCGCAAGCTTAATAATACGGTCTTCGTCTCTGAAACGGAGAAAACGCACAACAATGTGTCTGTTTTTACCTTGATCCAAAAATTTTAAAGTGCTGATTCTGTGAGCCATTTTGATATCTGAAGGCTGTAAACAAACCTCCAGAAATAAAGACTGAAACATTCTTGCAAAATAATCCAGTGTGTCGGCTGATTCTGATTTCTCCTTTAATCCAACAATTCGAATATTATTCCGATGTGATCGAGCTTCGAGATCGACGATCCGTTGTTGAGCTTTTTCCAAACGAGAAGAAAGGTCAGCAGCATTTCGACTAACTTCTTTAAGATCAAGGCTCAGAGTCAACTTTTCCTTCGAATTTCTCTTTTAATTGAGTTATCTCAATGCCGATATTGCTGATTTGAGAAAAAAGCCAAAAATATTATCGATGAGGCAAATCCTTTCATGATGCAAATGACTGTTGGTTCAAGAAATAAGTGTGCAGAAAGTAACAGAGAAGGTCAGATAGAGAGAGTGTGCAAGTCAGACAAAAAGCACAACCAAAGAGAAAAACCACACCGAGTGAAGAGTTTCACACACAAAACTATGCAAATGCATGAAGAGACCGAATGTGAAACAGGCAACACAAATTCTGATGAAGGTGAGCTGTCATTCCCAGAATTGCATAGTACTATTGAAGCAGATCACAAAATCATATGGATCACAATAGCTGTCTGGTGTAAAACTGAAAATGGAACTTTACACAGCGTCAACTGTGTCTATAATTTCAGAGGCCGACTACAACAGACTGTTTTCTATGATACCATTAGAGAAGACCTCAGTGATGCTAGAGACCTACAGAGCTGAAAATGTATCACTGATGGCAATGTGACATGGGAAACTGAGAATATTGTCTTCAACAAGACAACTACCAAACCCCATGCCACTCTACAGGTCCAAAGGTGCTATCCTAAAAGAAACAGAGTGCCACCCAAAAGACTGAAACTTTAGAACTGTGAAGTTAGTTATGGCCAGTTCTGTGAAAGCATCTTTATTGGAATATGGGTTTATGAAGGGGAAATTGAATTTTTGTACATACACAGTTTTATGTTACATTAATCTAAAGGGGAAGGAAGTGTAATGTATGGATTTATTTCTTTCAGAGCAATGACTGCCCTGTTGTCTATTCATGAGTATTGATTTGTTTCTACAAATGCATATTGTTCTCTCTCACACACCAAATACACCAATTAAAACCATCTCCCACATGTGTGCTTTTATTTAATCAATACATGGCTGTGCACAGACACAGCACTTAGTTTGTTAACAAGTTGGTAAGTGTAAAATGAACATATTTATTTGGCAAGAAGTTGAGGGATGTTGGGAATAGAAGGCAAGCATCATCAAGGTTTTATAAAGTTGAAATCCATTGACAATTAATTGTACTCTTATAATCAGTTGAACTCAAATATGTAGAAACCTAACAAAAATCAAATATAATTAAGGAGGAGGTCTTTTTTTCTTTTGCTAATATCAATTAATTATAGATTTATGTCAATATCAGTTAATTGCATACCAATTAATTGCATGGAAACAAGATTTTGGTTTTGAAGAGAACAGAGAAAAGCATAACTAATGAAAATGACACCCTCGCATTATCCCACACTGCTGAGGCCTTCAAATAATAACCTGTAGGTCACAAACAGTGAGAACAGAATGATGAAGGTTAAAGTTTAGATTAATGTTGCTGAATATTCAGCTGGTGTCTTCTATGAGCATAGAGATACTGAAGCTACATCCAGATGACGTTTCTCTGAATGTTCCTCCCAACTCATTTATACCCACTTCTCAATCAACATCAACCAAATCTTTGGTATTGATTGTGAACAACTAATGTCTCAGTGCTAATTCCTGAAGGCTTAAGGTTACTTGGTATGTCTTGAAGTTGAAGGGCTGTGATGGGTGAGTCGTGGATAAAAGCTCACAGGTTTATGAGTTTGGAAGTCAAAAACTAGAGACTGAAGCACAAAGGTTGATGAGTCCAGAAGTCAAAGCCACCAGGTCGACTGGTCCAGAGATCAGAGGTCCATTAGCTACATTCCTGGGCTGTAGTCTGGAGGATGGAGGTCCAAAGGCAGCCTATTCTATGGTTGGAGGCTCATCTGAATGTTTGAGTGGATGAGGGGCAGTGGAAAGGGGTTTAATTTGTTGCTGTTGCTTGTTGTATGTTGGCTTTTTATTCTGCTGAACATTGTTGGCATGCTATGTTGCCGGCGGATGTGTGGCAATTCCTGCGGTCTGCCCCCTGAACATCCTCAGATCATATTGATTGTTTACATAAACAATGCATTTCACCCTATTTTTGACTGTCCATGTGAATTATAAATCAAGCTACCGCCAAACACATCTTTACCTGCCTCCCCACTCTCCACTTTCTGCAGGGTTTACTTCCTTCATGACTCCCTTGTCCATTCATCCCTCTCCACAAATCTCCCTCCTGGTACATATCCCTGCAAGTGAGAGAAACGATACACCTGCCCATCAAAGCACACCCCCGCCCCCCAAACAGATCTTCCAGATGAGAGAATATTTCACCTGTGAATCTGCTGGGGTTATTTACTGTATTGGGTGCTCCCGATGGGGGCCTCCTCAACGTTGATGGAACCCGATGTACACTGTGGGGCCGCATCATCGAGCACCTCCACTCCACCTGCCAAAAGTGGAATTTCCTGGTGGCCAACCATTTTAATTCCTATCCCCATTCCAATTCTGACATGTGGGTCCATGTCTACTCTTTTACCATGATGAGGCCACTCTCAGGATGGAGGAACAAAACTTCATATTCTGTTTGGGTAGCTTCCAACCTGATAGCAGGAGTATCATTTTCTCCTTCTGGTGATTTTTTCTCCTATGCCTGCCTTCTTCTTTTATTCCCCACGCTAGCCTCGTACCTCTTCTCCTCATCAGCCTACCACTTCCCTCTGGTGCCCCTCCTTCTTCCCTTTCTTCCATGGTCCACTCTCCTCTCCTATCACATTTCTTTTGCTCCAGCCCTTTACCTTTCACACCCACCTGTCTTCACCTATCTCCTTCTATCTAGTCCTCCTTCCCTTCCCCCACCATTTTATTCGGGCATCTTTCTCCTTCCTTTCCAGTCCTGAAGAAGAGTCTCAGCCTGAAACATCAACTGCTTATTCATTGCCGTAGATTTAAAACTGACCTACTGAGTTTCTCCAGCATTTTGTGTGCGTGTCTCTGGATTTCCAGCATTTACAGAACCTCTTGTGTTTATAATCTACTACTTAAAGTCTATCAGTGCAGAAATATCCTTCTGAATCCCTTTTTTCTATCCATTATCCAGTCCGCAGTCTATGCCAGGCTATTACACTGAATCAGATGAGTTCTAATTTTGTTTAATAACATCCTGGGTAGCACTATTTCAATGGCCTTTGAGTACATCACAGACACTGTAAAAACAAATCATTCATACATTCATACTCTTTCATTCATTGTTTGGTCATTATGTACTATGTCATATGACATAGGCCATTAAGATATTTCCATGACCATGATTGTTCTTGGTAAATTTTTCTGCATAAGTGGTTTCCCATTGCCATCTTCTGGCAGTGTCTTCACAAGACGTGCGACCCCAGCCATTATCAATATTCTTCAGAGATTGACTGCTTTGTATCAATGGTCACATTACCAGGAATTGTGATATGCACCAGCTGCTCATACAACCATCCACCACCTGCTCCCATGGCTTCACATATCCCTGATCAGGGGCTGAGCAGAGGCTACACCTTGCCCAAGGAGGACCTGCAGGCTAGCTGAGGGAATGAGTGCCTTATACCTCCTTTGGTAAGGATGTATCCCCACCCCGCCACTTTTCGTCTAGGGGAATCAGCTTTCAGCCCCGCCAAAATGGGCATTCAAGTTTGGGTGGATGCTATGTAATACACCCTAGTACAAACTCAATACACAAATATCAGACAGAGCATAATACGCGATTAAATGATTACACTTTATAACTCTTATTTTGTTGTGTGGTTAGTAGAGAAACAAAATATAAAAGACAAAAGCGCCACTCTTATTAAAGTTAACAGTCCGTGCAAAAAAAGCTCATGCCTCCGGTGTTCCTCCTTAAACGACCTCTGCCGAAATGCCGCCAACCTCCGGACCCTCGAAGTCCCATAGACTCCGTCTGGTGATCACCGAGTGCTCCCCGCACTCGTTTTTCCTCCTCATTTGCCTCGACCAAAAGCCCGCGAAAACTCGGTTCCCAGACATACAAGATAGAATAACATGTCTCCCATTGGTTAGTTCCCCATCATTTGTAGTTATAACCCAAACATCGCAGCTACAGAGAAACTATTACAGAGAAGCCATTTCATTAGCCTTAGCAGTTAACATTACTGAGAACCCTACATGTATTTTCCCCATTTTCTCTCCCCTGCCTTTTATTAATGAAGAAGTATGATTGCTACCTAAATTCCATTGCCACCATTCTATATTCAGTGGAATTTTGGCAGATAACAACCAGTGCCTATCTTATCTCTATAGCCACATTGGAATATGCACTCAGTAAACCAATTTAGTGGGTACACCTCTACACTTCCCCATTAATGCAAATATCTAATCAATTAATCATGTGGCAGCAACTCAATGCATAAAAGCATACAGACATAGTTAAAGATAGTTATCTCAGGATTGCTGCCTGTGCCACACAACAGTGAGGATAGGAATAGAATGAGGTGGCAGATAAGTACATGGCTGAAGAATTGGAGCGGGGGCAGGGATTCAGTTTTCTGGATAATTGGGACCTCTTCTGGGGCAGGTGGGACCTGTACAAAAGGGACAGGTTACACTTGAGTCTGAGGGGGACCAATATTCTTGCGGGTAGATTTACTAGAGCTGTTGGGAGCAGTTTAAACTAATATGGCAGGGGAATGGGGACCAGTATGATAGACCTGAGGAAGATCCAGCAGGTTTTCAAGTAGATGATGGGTGTAACATGAATGTAAGGAAGGACAAGCCAATGATTGGGTACACATGCAGACAAAGCAAAGAGTTAAATTGTAGTATAGAAGCAAAACTCAAAAGGTCGAAGAACGCAGGACTGAAGGTCCTGTATTTAAATGCATGTAGCATTTGGAATAAGGTGGATGGACTTGTGGGACAATTAGAGATTGGTCAGTATGACATTGTGAGCATCGCTAAGTCGTGGCTGAAAGAAGGTCATAGCTAGAAGCTTAATATCAAAGGATATGCTTTGTATTGGAAGGACAGGTAGGAAGGCATTGGTAGTGGTGAGGCTCCGTTGGTAAGAGATGGAATTACATCTTTAGAAAGAGATGACATAGGGACAGCGAATGTTGAATCTTTGTGGGCGGAGTTAAGAAATTGCAAGGGTCAAAAAACCATTATGGGAATCATACATAGGCCTCCAAATAGTTGCCTAGATGTGGGGTTGAGATTGCAAAGGGAGCTGGAAATGATATGTAATATAGGTAATGATACAATTGTAATGGGGGACTTCATTATGCAAAGGTTGGTGTCAGATCACAAGAGAGGACATTTGTTGAATGTCCACGAGATGGCTTTTTAGAGCAGCTTGTGCTTGAGCCTACTCAGGGAAAGGCCATCTTGGATTTTATTGGGAACCTTAACGTAGAGGAACCCTTAGGAGGCTTTGATCATAATATGATTGAATTCATACTGCAATTTGAGAGGGAGAAGCACATATATCTGTATCACAATGGAATAAAGAGAATTACAGAGCCATGAGAGAGGAGCTTGCCCAGGTGGATTGGAGGAAGATACTGGCGGTGATGATGGCAGCACAGAGATAGATGAAGTTTCTGGGAATAGTTCACAAGGTGCATAAAAGCCAAGGAAAGGGCATATAGGGTAGCAAAAGTGAGTGGGAAGTTGGATGATTGGGAAGCTTTTAAAATTCAAGAAAACGCAACTAAAAAGCTATAAGAAGGGTAAAGATGAAATATGAAGGCAGGCTAACCAAAAACATAAAGCAGGATACTAGAAGTTTTTTCAGTTAGATAAAGAGTAACTAAGAGGAGGTGAAAGCTGATATTGGACCACTGGAAAATAATGCTGGTGAGGTAGAAATGGGGGACCAAGAAATGGCAGATGAACTTAATGAGTGCCATTGCTATTACAGAGGAAAAAGTGCTTGGAAAACTGAAAGATCTTAAGGCGAATAAGTCACCCGGGCCAGATGGACTATATCCCACACTCCCGGATGTCACTTGGTCCTGGCATGGTCCCAGAGGACTGGGAGATTGCAAATATCACTCTACTAAGAAGGGAGGAAGGCAAAAGAAAGGAAATTATAGGCCAATTAGCCTAAACTCAGTATTTGAGAAAGTGTTGGAGTCTATTTGTCATGGTTTCGGTTGGCCGTTCCCCTTTAACACTTTCTCCCTGATCATGCCCCAATTTCAGTCAATTGCTGCTAGTTACCCAATAATCGTACACCTGGCTTTCATCAGAGACTGGGAAATAAATACGAGGATTACTCTATCACAGGTTGCCAGTTCGTTAGTCAATTCTCATGTGATACTTTGTTCCCTGTTCTGATTAGAACCGTTAGTTCTAAGTTCCGCTCTAGCTTTTAGAGAGTCCCTGTGAATCCAGTCTCCTGGTCAAGATCCCTCTGGTTTCCTGCTCTACGTTCAGGTCTACGTCAGCCTCCCCAACTGAGTCGACGTGCCAGTGTCCTGCACTTGGGTTCTCCTCCGTTGCTCCCCCTGTGTAACACTATTATTAAAAATGAGGTTTTGAGGTACTTGAAGACTAATGATAAAATGAGTCAAAGACAGTATGGTTTCTGTGAAGGGAAACCTTGCCTGACAAATCTATTAGAGTTCTTCAAGGAAGTAACAAGCAAGATGGACAAAGGAGAGAAAGTGGATGTCATTTACTTGGATTTTCAGAAGGTGTTTGATAAGGTGCCACACATGCAGCTGCTTAACAAGATAACATCCTATGGCGTTACAGGAAAGATACTGGCATGGATAGCGGAATGGCTGACAGGCAGGAGGCAGCGAGTGGGAATAAAAGGGGCCTTTTTCTGCTTGGCTGCCAATGACTAGTCGTGTCAGTATTGGGAACGCTGCTTTTCGCATTGTTTGTCAATGATTTAAATAAGGAATTGGTGGTTTTGTGGAAAAGTTTGCAGATGATTTAAGATAGGTGGAGGAGTAGGTAGTGCTGAGGAAGCAATGTGATTGCAGCAGGACTTAGAGAAATTGGAAGGATGGGCAGAAAAGTGGCAGATAGAATATGGTGCTGGGAGGTATAATAATTCATTTTGGTAGAAGGCATTTTTGATCTGAGTGAGGAGAAGTTTCAAACACCAGAGATGCAGAGGGACTTGGGAGTTCTTATGCAAGACTCCCAGAAGGTTAATTTACAGGTTGAGTCTGTGGTAAAAAAGGCAAATACAAAGTTGGCATTTATTTCAAGGGTAATGGATTAAAAGAATGCATGAAACATCAAACTTTGAAGTGTATCGGCTACACAGCAGAATACCATGAACATATGCTCAGTGTTCACTTTATTAAATACAGGAGGTATCTGAGTAGAAAGTGGGCACTGAATATAAATTCTACATTTTGTGGAATTTTTGACAGATGACAACTAGTATTTTCTCCATAGCCACATTGCAATATATGTCGCCATCTCCTCATGATTTAATAATTCTTAATTGTATTCAGTTTTCAAATAGATTTACTTATCATCTGTGATTTATTGCAGCTCCTCATTGATTTCGAGCCTGTTGTCCTTGATGATTTCCCAAATGTCTACAATGTCTTCTTCTGTGAAGATATCAAACGGAGAATACTTCAAAAACTCCTCTGCTATTTCTTTAATCCCCAATATAATATATTCTATCTTTGTTAACTTCTGCTGATCTTTTCTTTCTTACACAACTATAGCAACTTGTATAGTCTAATTTTATGATTCATGTTGGATTACTTCTGAATTATTTCCCTTTTCTTATTAATTTCTTGTTTAATCCTTAAGCCTTGTCAATCTTCAATTTGCTGCTCTCTTTGGCAACACTAAGCCTTTTCTTGTACATCTTTAATTTTCCTTGATACCCACAGGTTGCCCACTTTTCCAATTTGTGCCTCAAAGGAATGCTTAGTCATTGTGAACAATGCTTTAATTTCTTAATTATTCTCCAATGCTTATTTGCTGTCATGCCTTTTAAAATGTCTTTCCAATCTCCATAGCCAATTTACGGCTTTGTATTCTGTATATTTAATAATCTGGATTTTTAAATTTCTTAAATATTCTCCAGTGTTTATTTGCTGTCACAGCTTTTAATGCATCTTTCCAATCTCCATTACCAATTTATGCTTCAAATGCTTTCACTTTGTAGTCCATAGATTTAAGACCCTTGATTTTGATTTAACTAAATCAACATCAGTCTTAATATAAAGTAGGATCACATTTCCTTAAAATTGCCCATGTTTATTTTATTTCTCTTTTAACTTGCACTTCCAATTTTCACATATTATCAACTGTTTATTCCTCAGCACAGTTGCTTCCTGAATTGCTGAGTTCCCTCAGCATTTTCTATATGTTGCTCTGTATTTTCAGCATCTTGTGATTAGATACATATATTACTTATTATATTTACGTAAATACTGTGTGTGTGTGTGTGTGTGTGTGTGTGTGTATGTATATATTATACACAACCCTGCCCAGGCCTGCGCCCTGGAAACTTTCCAAGGCACAAATCCATGGTCTCTTGAGACTAACGAATGCCTAAATATATATGTATATTATTATTGTTTGGGGCCTAGTGAAAAATTCCCATCTAAGTATAAAGCTTCTTCCTTTCTCTTAACCCCATTCAAATGGACCCTTCTTTGTTTCATATGCTACAATCCTTTCTCTCTACTGTTATATCCCATCACGTTTCATCAAGGGTATTCAGCCTCCCTACCCAACAAAGATAAGGGGAACACACCTTGTCAATCACCTTTGCTCTGTCCACCACAGGGAGGATTTCCCAATGGCCAAACATTATAATTGCAGTCACTATTTTCATTCCAATATGCTGGTCCATGGCCAACTCTACTGCTACAATTAGGCCCAACTCAGGTTGGAGGGGCAATAACTCATATTCCATTTGGGTAGCCTCCAACCTGATGGCGTGAGCATCGATTTCTCTAACTTCCAGTAATTTCTCCTCCCTCTCTCTTTTATCCTTTTCCATTCCCTATGCTGACTCCTCACTTACCTCTTCTCTTCTCACCTGCTTATCACATCTGTACTAGATGGCTTTTTAGAGCACTTCGTATTTGAACCCATTAGAGCAGTGATGCCCAATGGTGGGGGTTACACATCCTAAGGGGGCATTAGGTGAAATGGAAGTTGCTGGGGGGGGGGGCATTTGAGATTCTTGGGGGTGGGCAGTAAGCAGCACCCTAACTTGAGGCATGAGACCTGACCGACATGTCAATTCACTGCTGTCGTCAATATCCGATCGTTATTCCCAGTTTGTGTTAATTTATTTTATTTTATAACAATATAACTATATAACAATTACAGCATGGAAACAGGCCATCTCGGCCTTTCTGGTCCATGCCAAACGCTTACTCTCACCTAGTCCCACCTACCTGCACTCAGCCCATAACCCTCCATTCCTTTCCTGTCCATATACCTATCCAATTTTTTCTAAGTGACAAAATCGAACCTGCCTCTGCCACTTCTACCGGAAGCTCGTTCCACACAGCTACCACTCTGTGAGTAAGGAAGTTCCCCTCGTGTTACCCCTAAACTCATTAACAATTGATAAATACATACCACATGATGTTTATGAGTCTGAAGGTGGTGAAGCCTTGAATTTTAATCCTGCTAAGAAACAGAAACTACAGAAAGTGTTTCTATACAAAGTTATATACCGGGAATATGGTTTTATTCCATTTCTGTCAGATCAGTGACGCTCCATATGCCTTATTTGTAATACTGCACCGTCTAATGAAGCCATGAAACCATCAAGATTGCAGGAATACTTAGATAAAAGACACCCTGAAAAAGCTAATTATGGTATTAGTCAGTTCCAGAAGATGAAAGAAGCATTTGAAAAGTGTTGCGCACTTGAATCATTTGCCAAGAAAGCTAAAAATTACCTTGATAGTGGTCTCATTTCTTCTTATAACATTTCCAAGATGATAGCAAAGCAAAATCTCATGCTACTGGTGAAAGATTTATAATGCCTGCTGTATCAGAAGTGCTCACCACTATTCTTAAAATGGATACCAGTACTTTAAAATCAATTTTTCTGAATAAAACTCTGTAGATTGTCATATTGACAAAGTGAGTAAAGACATTGACTGTCAACTATGCACAGAGCTACAAAAAAATAGAATTTGAGATACAACTGGATGAGTTGACTGTGCAAGACAATAAGGCTTTGCTAATTTCATATGTATGATTTATCAAAAATGGACACGTTTATGAAATAGAGATTCTCTTTTGTAAAAAGTTAAAAGCAATTATCAATGGAGAATCAATTTGCAACAAGCTCAAAATGTATATTACAGATAAAAGTATTCAGTTTAAGGACATGATTTCACGTGCAATAAATGGAGCACCAATATATGACAGGTTGCCATGCTGGTTTAGTGGCATTTATGAAAAAAGAAATTCCCAAGTCTGTTTGCAATCCACACCATCAACATCTCACAGCCAAAAACCTCAGTCAGTGACTTTTTTCAAGAATGACTACTGTAATATCTGCTATCGACAAAATTAAAGCTCATCCAATAAGTAGAATATTTTGCCAGTTATGCCAAGATGACAATGAAGAGTTTGCACACTTGCTTCTGCACACATCAGTGCATTGGTTGTCAAAAGGCTGCTGCTTAAAACATTTCTTGGTTCTTTTTGACACTGTGATTCAATTTTTGCTCAGTCGACAAGAGCTTGGGAAACAAGATTGAAAATCTCATTCGGAGATGTGGCAAACCTAGCTGATCTCTATGACAAAAGTGAACATTTTAAATATGAAACTGCAGGGGTGAGAATTTCGATTTAATCCAGACAAAAAGTGGCCATGACCATGACATCTTCAGAATCTTGTCATGCCTTTTGCTCTCCACGTAGCGTGGCAGAACCTCACCATTGTTTCTCACAGTAGATCTCAACACCTAGTCCACTGGAGCTAACTTTGGATACTAGTACAGGCAACTTGGCAATACATAATAATATTTTTTTAATTAATTAGATCAATAGTGCAAAAAAGAGCAAAATATTGATAGAGTTCATGGGTTCAATGGCCATTCAGAAATCTAATGGTGGAGCAGAAGAAGCTGTTCTGGAAATATTGAGTGTGTGCCTTCAGGCTCCTAAATCTCCTCTTTGATGGTGGCAAGGAGAAGAGGGCATGTCCTGTGTGATGGGGGTCCTTTATAATGGATACAGCCTTTTTGAGGTATTGACTTATGAATGTCTCCTGGAAGCTGGGGAGGCTAGTACCCATGATGGAGCTGTCTGAGTTTGCAACTTTTTGCAGCTTTTTCCAATGCTCTGTAGCGGCCCTTCCATTCCAGACAGTGATGCAACCAGTCAGAATGCTCTTCAGAGGACATCTGTAGAAACTTGCAAGAGTTTTTGGTGACAAACCAAGTCTTCTCAAGCTCCTGAAGAAATATAGCTGCTGTCATGGCTTTTTTTTGTAATTGCATCAATATGTTGGGTGCAGGATAGATCTTCAGAGATGTTGACAACCAAGAACTTGAAATTGCTCGCCCTTTGCATTGCTGATCCCTCAATGAGAACTGGTGTCTGTTCCCTTAACTTCTCTTTCCTGAAGTCTATGATCAATTCTATTGTCTTACTGAAGTTGAGTGCAAGGTTCATGTTGTGACGCCACTCTACAAGCTGAGAGCAACCTCAAAGCAAGACTGCAGTACCAGGTGGAATTGAGGGACTGCTGTGTTCACAGAAACATAGCTCACACCCACCATTTCAGACACAGCATTGCAGCACAATTGCTTCTCAATTTTCCACAAAGACTGGAAAGCTCAGTCTTCTAAACAGAGGAGTTTGAGTATGCATTATTACTAACTCATTGGCAATGGTCAAGAGCTTCTATTGTTTTTCAGACCAAACACAGAATGGGAAAGAAGTGTGATCTAAGTGACTTTGACCATGGAATGATTGTTGGTACCAGACAGGTGGTTTGAGTATCTCAGAAGTTGGTGATCTTCTAGAATTTTTATGCACAACAGTCTCTAGATTTTACTGAGAATGATACGATATGCAAAAAAAAAACATTCAGTGAGAGGCAGTCTGTGGGCAAAAATAACTTGTTAATAAAAGTGATCGAGAAGAAGAACCACACTCCTTCAAGCTGACAGGAAGGTGAAAGTAATTCAAATAACAACGCATTACAACAGTGGTGTGCAGAAAAGCATCTCTGAATGCACAGTTTGTTGATCTTGAAATGGATGTGCTACAGAAGATCACGTTCACACACAGTGAGCATTCATTAGCTATAGGAAGTACCTAATAAAGTGGCCTTTGAGTGTACATCAAAACATCCAGTGAAATATAGCGCTTGCATTAACAATCAATCAAGGATCTGGTTGAAGCAAACTGAAAGGTCACACAGAATTGGTATTCAAAATAACGAGTGCGCACCAGGAAACCAGCCAAAGCCAACCTACCTGAGCGTGAACTTGATACAGCTTTTACCTTCTCAGTTGATGAGATTGCCAGCAAAACTACATTTTGATAAATGAATGGTGGCTACAGGAAGACTTAAAAAATTAAGTACAGATTAGATTCTCATTTCAGAGTAAAATGATTACCCGCAGGTCTAACAGCAAATCCAATTTTCTATTACAACAATGGGTGGAAATTATAACATAATTAGTGAAGTTCCTGAAACTTCGATTTTGTCATTGTTACATTCCATGTCTCTGCTTCTAGGCTTTGTCTGCGGTTCCATTACCACATTAGCACAATCCACATCTCTACTTACCTGTGATTACCATCCACTGTTATATATTATTGCAATAAATGAGGCAGCTCACAAGGGTTGCCACGTATTCTGGCCACAACATAGCATGCTGACAATGCCCACTTGTTTTATTATCCTTCACCTTTGATTTGTTCTTCTTCTTTAGCTTTCTTAATTTCCCCTTACCAGAACTCAGATCGCACCTTAAACACCCCACTACACTCAGCACCTCCTGTACTTATAAAATGGCCACTGGGTGCATATTCATGATCTTCAGCTGCTTTAGCCCATCCACTTCAAGGTTTAACATGCTGAACATTAAGAGATACTCCTCTACCCACCACTGCTGTAATGCATGGTTACTTGTTATAGTCGTTTTCCTGTCAGCTTGAACCAGTCTGGCCATTCTCCTCTGACCTCTCTCACTAACAACGCATTTTCACCCACAGAACTGCCACTCACTGGAATTTTTATTTTTGTTTGTTGCACTATTCTCTGTAAATTCTAGAGACTTGTGTGTGAAAATCCCAGGAGATCTGCAATTTCTGAAATACTCAAATCGCCTCCTCTGGCACCAACAATCATTCCCCGGTCAAAGTTACTTAGATCAGATTCTGGTTCTGATGTCTGGACTGAGCAACCACTGAACCTCTTGACCATGTCTGCATGCTTTTCTGCATTGAGTTGCAGCCACATGATTAGCTGATTAGATATTTGCATCACTGAGCAGGTGTAGAGGAGTACTTAATATGATGGTCACAGTAATTAGTCAATTCACTGGGATGCAAGCTCCAAATAATTAAATGTCTCAGGCTTCACTGGTAATTAGATGTTATTCCAATAAAGTCTAAATTAATATCAGGGGAATAAAGTAAAGAATATTATATGGCTGGATAAAGTTCCTATGTATTTAGCTTTCTCTGTTAGAATGAAACCTTGTCAATGTAATGTGGACATAGCTTTCACCAGAGCCAGCAAGAAAATTCAGGAATTCAGAAAGATGCCCAATGCCCTAATTCCTAAAATGTGTTCCCATTGGACAAAAATCTACATTCAGATAGAAGAAGACTAGTTAAGTATCTATAAGATCATCCATATTTATGTATGTAGATTCCTGGGGCAAATCTGAGGGAATTTATGCTCTATTTTTGCTCCTAGTTTTTATTTGTGTGTGTGTCTTGAAAGCAATCAAGTTGATTTGAAGCAATAAATTTTTCATGGGACCTGAAGATCAAAAAATTGGCCAAATTAATTTCTTTTACAATTTGAGAACCTTCTGAACTTCTTTTTTGAATAATTTTTCTTGCCATGCTGTTTCCTTCTGATTTCTTGTCACTCTGAATAGCTCAGAGAAACCTTAAGGCTGTCAAGACAACGCAATTATCTTTTTGCTCAATTTCAATGGGTTGTCATGTTACACTTAGATAGTTGTGATCCTGGACTAAAAATCAAATAAAAAATTAATAGTGTGATTGTATGACATGTAGCCCTGTGGCCATTGCCCTCAATAACATGTATACCGCAGTGGATACTGTTGGGGAGATGACCTAGCAGAGGAAAGCCACAGCGGTCAGGTCTCTGGTACCTAGGCTGGCTCTGTGTCTCAGACGGGAAGGATGGAGAAGAGGAGTGCAGTGACGATAGACAGAAGAGCAGGCGGGTCATTCTGCGGACGTGAACAAGATACCCACATGGTATGTTGCCAAGGTCAGGGATGCCTCAGATCAGGTCTACAGCATTCTAATATGGGAGAGGGAGCAGCTGGAAGTCAAGGGATATATTGGCACAAAGACATACATTGCTGTGCAAAAGTCTTAGGCACACATATACAACTAGGGTGCTTAATACTTTTGCACTGTACTGTATTTGTCAAGGTGGAGTGCAGAAAGAGTTTGTATATCTGGCAGGAACAAAGGGTATTGGGAACAGTGAGGATGGAGTGCTGCTGGAGGGATTGGAACAGGTGGCAGGGAAGGAGTTCCAGTGGCGGAGGGTAGCATGGGTGCACACACATCACGTCCTAAACTCCCTACCATGGGAAACATTCTTTGCACATCTAATCTGTATAGGCCTTTCAACTTTAGAAAGGGTTCAAAGAGATACCCCCTCATCCATCTAAATTCTGGTGAATAAAGACTCAGAGCCATCAAACATTTCTCATATGATAACCCCTTCATTCCCAGAATCATCCTTGTGAACCTTCTCTGAACCCTCTCCAATGGCAGCACATCCTTTCTTAGATGAGGAGTCCAAAACTGTTCTCAATACTCAAGGTGAGGCCTCACCAGTGACTTATAAAGCTTCAGCATCACATCCTTGCTCTTGTATTCTAGACCTCTTGAAATGACTTCTAACATGGCATTTGCCTTCCTCACCACCGACTCAACCTGCAAGTTAACCTTCAGGGTGTTCTGCACAAGAACTCCCAAGCCTCTTTGCATCTAAGATTTTTTGAACTCCTTGATAAGAAAATAGCCTGCACATTTATTTCTATTACCAAAGTGCATGACCATGCATTTTCCAACATTGCATTTCATTTGCCACTTTCTTGGATCATTCTCTTAATCTGTCTAAGTCCTTCTGCAGCCTACCTGATTCCTCAACACTAAAAGCCCCTCCACCAATCTTCATATCATCTGCAAACTTGGAAACAAAGTCATCTATTCCATCATCTAAATTACTGATAGACAAAATAAAAAGAAGCAGTCACAACACTGACCCTGGTGGAACACCACTAGTCACTGGCAGCCAACCAGAATGGGATCATTTTATTCCCACTCACTACCTCCTACCAATCAACCAATGCTCTAACCATGCCAGTAACTTTCCTGTAATACCATGGGCTCTTAACTTGGTAAGTAGCCTCGTGTGTGTTACCTTGTCAAAAGCCTTCTGAAAATCAAATATACAACATCCACTACATCCCCTTTATCTATCCTACTTGCAGTCTCCTCAAAGAATTCCAACAGATTTGTCAGGCAAGATTTTTCACTTAAGGAAACCATGCTGACTTGATCCTATTTTGTCCTGTGTCATCAAGTACCCCATAACCTCATCCTTAACAATTATGCATAGAGTTAAGAAACTGAAAAGATAAAAAGACTTTAATGGGAGTTATATATAGGCCCCTGAACAGCAGTCAGGATATGGGCTACAAAGGAAGATTGAAAAGGCATGTAAAAAGGGTAATGCTACAATAGTCATGGGGATTTCAAAATGCAGATAGATTAGGAAAATTACATTGGGCCTGGATCCCAAGTGATGTAATTTGTAAAATCCTACAAGATGCCATTTTAGAGCAGCTTGTGTTTGAGCCTGTTAGGGGAAAGGCATTTTGGATTTTGTGTTCTGTAAAGAACCACAGATGATTTTGGAGCTCAAAGTAAAGTAACACTTAGAAGGCAGCAATTCCAATAACATAGAATTCACCCTGCGGTTTGAGAGGGAGAAGTTAAAGTCAGATATATCAGTACTACAATGGAATGTAGAACACAGAAATTTACAGCCCTTTGGCCCACAATGTTTTGTCAATCATGTAACCTACTCTAGAAACTGCCTAGAATTTACCACGGCATAGCCCTCTATTTTCCTAAGCTCCATGTACCTATCTAAGAGTCTCTTAAAAGATCCTTTTGTGTCCGCCTCTTCATTGGCAGTGCATTCCACACACCCACCACACTCTGCATGAAAAACTTACCTTTGACAACCCCCTTGCACCTACCTCCAAGTACCTTAATTGTTGATCTAGTTTACCACATTATCATCTAGATTGTTCATATAGATGACAGACAACAATGGACCCAGCACTGATCTCTGCAGCACACCATTAGTCACAGGCTTCCCATCAGAGAGACAACCAATCACTACCACCCTCTGGCTTCTCCCGTAAAACCAATGCCTAATCCAGTTTACTATCTCATCTTGAATGTCAAACAACCTCCCATGCAGGACCCTCCTAAAGTCCACGTAGACAACATCCACTGACTTGCCTACATTAGTTTCTCTGGTAACTTCCTCGAACAAATCCATAAGATTGGTTAGACATGACTTACCATGCACAAAGCCATTTTAAGTAACTGCCCTTGTCTATCCAGATACTTATATCCAGTTCTTTAGAATATCTTCCAATAACTTTCCCACTACTGATGTTGGGCTCACTGGCCTATTAGTTCCTTGCTTATTCTTAGGGCCTTTCTTAAACAATGGAACAACATTAGCTATCCTCCAATCCAGCAGCACCTCACCTGTGACTAAGGATGTTTTAAGTATCTCGGCTACGGTGCCTGCAATTTCTGCACTAGCATCCCACATGGTCCAAGGCAACACCTTGTCGGACCCTGAGGATTTATCCACCCTAATTTGCCTCAAGACAGCAAACACCTCCTCCTCTATAATCTGTAAAGCTGCTTTGCCTCATTTTTATAACTGTGAGTCCATCTTCCAAATAAATACAGTTGCAAAACTTCTATTAAAGATCTCCCTCATCTCTTTCTCTCCATGCATAGATTACTGTTCTGATCTTCCAGAGGAAATTATATGCCAATTAGCCTGACTTCAGTGGTCGGGAAGATGTTGGAGCCCATTATTAAGGATGAGGATTCAAGGTACTTGAACACACATGATACAGTAGGGCAATGTCAGCATGGTTTCCTTTAGGGAAATCTTGCCTGACAAATCTGTTGGAATTTTTGGAGGAAATAATAAGCAGGATAGACAAAGGACAGTCAATGGATGCTGTAAATGTGAATTTTCGGAAGGCCTTTGACAAGGTGCTGCATATGAGGCTGCATAACAATATAAAATCCCATGGTGATACAAGAAAGATACTAGCATAGATAGAAGACAGGTTGACTGGAAGAAGTCAAAGGGTAGAAATAAGGAGGGCCTTTTGTGGTTAGCTTCTGGTGACTAGTGCTGTTCCACAGGGAGCCGTGTTGGGACTGTTTTTTCATGTTATATGTCAATGATTTGGATGATGGAATTGACGGTTTTCAGGCGAAGTTTGCAGATGATGCACCGATAGGTAGAGAGGCAGGGTATCTGCTGGAGGAGAGATTGGGGCAAAAGGCAAAGAAATGACATTGAGAATATTGTGTAGGGAATTGCATGCTTATAGATAGATAGATAGATAGATAGATAGATAGATAGATAGATAGATAGATAGATAGATAGATAGATAGATAGATACTTTATTCATCCCCATGGGGAAATTCAACATTTTTTCCAATGTCCCATACACTTATTGTAGCAAAACTAATTACATACAATACTTAACTCAGTAAAAATATGATATGCATCTAAAATCACCCTCTCAAAAAGCATTAATAATAGCTTTTAAAAAGTTCTTAAGTAGTTTACTTAAATAGAGTCCTAACCCCGGCACTTTAACATATCTTACTCCTGGCGGTTGAATTGTAAAGCTGAATAGCATTGGGGAGTATTGATCTCTTCATCCTGTCTGAGGAGCATTGCTTTGATAGCAACCTGTCGCTGAAACTGCTTCTCTGTCTCTGGATGGAATAAAGGTATAGATAAGGAGAAAAGTCAAACATTAGAGGTTCAAAGGGACTTGGGAGTCCTCGTGCAGGGTTCCCTAAAGGTTAACTTGCAGGTTGATTTGGTTGTGAGGAAGACAAATACAAAGTCGATATTTATTAAAAGAGGACAAGAATATAAAATCAAGGCTGTAATGCTGAAGCTTTATAAGGCATTAGTCAGAACACACATGAATTATTGTGATCACTTGGAGCAGTGTGTTCAGTTCTGGTTGCCTCGCTACAGGAAGAATGTGGATACTATAGAGAGAGTACAGAGATTTACAAGGATGTTGCATGGATTGGAGATCAGGCCTTATAATAGGTTGAGTGAACCTGGCCTTTTCTCCTTGGAGCAATGGAGGATGAGAGGTGACTGTAGAGGTGCATAAGATGATGAGAGGCATTGATCGTGTGGATAGTCAGAGGCTTTTACCCAGGGCTGAAATGGCTAGCACAAGGGGGTATAGTTTTAAGGTGCTTGGAAGTAGGTACAAGGGGAATGTCAGAGGTAAGTTTTTCACACAGAGAGTGGTGGGTGTGTGGAATGCACTGCCAGCGAAGGTGGTGGAGGTGGATACAAAAGGATCTTTTAAGAGACTCTTGGGTAGGTACATGGAGCTTAGAAAAATAGAGGGTTATCCAGTAGGGAAATTCTAGGCATCTTCTAGAGTAGGTTACATGGCCGGCACAACATTATGGGCTGAAGGGCCTGTAATGTGCTGTAGATTTTCAATGTTCTATGTTCTACTTTTGGGCCCCTTTTCTAGAAAAAAATGTATTGGCTTGGGGGGGGGGGGGGGTCAAGAGGAAATTCACAAGAATGATTCCAGGAATGAAAGGGTTAACAAATAAGGAGCATTTGTTGGTGCTGGACCTGTACTTGCTGAAGTTTAGAGGAAAGACAGGGAATCTCATTGAAACTTATCAAATATTGAAAAGCCCAGACAGGGTGGATGTGGAGAAGACGAGAGGGCACAACCTCAGAATAGAAATAAATTTCTATTTAGAACAAAGACAAGGAAGATTTTCTTTAGCTGGAGGGTAGTGAATCTATGGAATTCATTGCCACAGATGGCTGGGAAAGCCAAGTAATTGGGTATACTTAAAGTGGAGGTTGATAGGTTCTTGATTCGTCAGGACGTCAAAGGTTATGAGAGGAAGACAGAGAATGGCATTGAGAGAGATAATAAATCAGCCACTATAGAATGGTGGAGCAGACCTGATAGCCCAAATGGTCTAATTCTGCTCCTATGTCTTATGGAAACTGATTTAGATTCGTAATTCATAGGAACTCTGAATTAAACCTTTCACATGGGCATAGCAGTTAATGTAATGCTATTACTGCACCAGCAACCCAGCTTCATTTTCCACCTCTGTCTATAAGGAGTTGGGATGTTCTCTCCATTGCTGCATGCTTCAGGTTTCCTCCCACATTGCAAAGACATACAGGTTAGTAGATGAATTGGTCACATGGGTGTAATTGTGCATTGTTTCTGAGCTCTTTCTCTGAACCAATTAAAACATAGAAACATAGAAAACCTACAGCACAATACAGGCTCTTAAGCCTACAAAGTTGTGCTGAACATATCCCTACCTTAGAAATTACTAGGCTTACCTATAGCCCTCTATTTTTCTAAGCTCCATGTACCTATCCAAAAGTCTCTTAAAAGACCCTATTGTATCTGCCTCCACCACTGTTGCTGGCAGCCCATTTCATGCACTCACCACTCTCTGAATAAAAAACTTACCTGTGACATCTCCTCTGTATCTATTCCCCAGCACCTTAAACCTGTGTCCTCTTGTGGCAACCATTTCAGCCCTGGGAAAAAGCCTCTGATTATCTACATGATCAATGCCTCTCATTATCTTATACATCTCTATCAGGTCACCACTTATCCTCCGTCACTCCAAGGAGAAAAGGCCGAGTTCACTCAACCTATTCTCATAAGGCATGCTCCCCAATCCAGGCAGCATCCTTGTAAATCTCCTCTGCACCCTTTTTATATTTTAAAATTAAAATTAAATTTCAAAGAATAAAATTCCTCACATTTCACACACACAAAATGCTGGAGGAACTCAGCAGAACAGGCAAGATCAATGGGAAAAAAGTACAGTCGACATTTCGGGCCGAGACCCTTCAATAGGAACTCAATGACTCAAGCAGCATCTAGAACATAGAATACAGAAAGTACAGAATAATACAGATCCTCAGCCCATGATGTTGTGCCAAGCTTTTTACAAATTCTAAGATCAATTTAACCCTTCCCTCCCACATTGTCCTCAATTTTTCTATCATCCACGTGCCTGTCTAAGAGTCTCTTTAATGTCCCTAATGTATCTGTCTCTACCACCACCTCTGGCAGAGCATTTCACACACCCACCACTCTGTAAAAATAATCACTCCAATATTCCCCTATACTTTCTTCCAATCATCTTAAAATTATGCCCTCATGTTTTAGCCATTTTCTCACTTGGAAAAGTCCCACGCAGTCCACTCTATCTATGCCGCTATCATGTCACCTCTCATTCTTCTTCTTCTTTCTAAAGTGAAAGTCCTAACTTACTCAACCTATCCTCTTAAGACCCAGTCTGCAACCTGCTAAATCTCCTTTGCACTCTCTCTGAAGCTTCCTTCCTATAATGAGGCAACCAGAACAGAACGCAATATTCCAAGTATGGTCTAACCAGGGTTTTATCGATCTGCAATGTAAATTTTCATCAGGCCATGCCATCTTTTCACAGCTACCATGGGGCATGAAGTACAGAAACCTGAAGCCCTGCCCCACCAGATTCAAGAACAGCTACTTCCCTTCAACCATTCATTTAGAGTCAGAGAAAAGTACAGCACAGAAACAGGCCATTTGGCCCATCTAGTCCACACTAAACCATTTAAACTGCCTAGCCCCGTCGACCTCCACCAGGATCATAGCCCTCCATATCCATACCATCCGTGTACCCATCCAAACTTTCCTTAAATGTTGAAATCGAGCCTGCGTGCACCACTTGTGCAGACACCTCATTCCACACTCTCACCACCCTCAGAGTGAAAGCGTTTCACCACATTCCCCTTAAACTGTTTACCCTTAATCCATGACCTCAGGTTGTAGTCCCACAGAGTTTTATTTTTCTTGAACAAACCAGCAAAATCCTAATCAACACAGGTTAGAGACATTGTGACCACTTTGATCACTGCGCATGAAAATGAAACTGTTTTTGTTTTGTTTTAATTGTGTACTTTCTCATATAAGCTGTGTGTAATTCTATCAGCCTGTGATGCTGCTGCAGTTATGCATATATGTATTTGTGCACATCATAATTAACTCAGCTTTGACTGAAAAAAGGTCTTCGTGGACTAGTTGAAGATATTGTTGCTATGGTGCATATTGGAACTAACAAAGTAACTATAAATACACTACTTCCTTTACAGAACAATTTTTGCTAGGTGATTTATTGCAGCATAAATATGACTATATCCACATTGTACTGTAGTATGTGGGGTGGACCTGTGGGATGAGACCATAAGACCATAAGACATAGGAGCAGAATTAGGCCATTCAGTCCATCATGTCTGCTCATCCATTCCATTATGGCTGATCCCGGATCCCACTCAACCCCATACACCTGCCTTCTCGTCATATCCTTTGATGCCCTGACCAATCAGGAAACCATCAGCTTCTGCTTTAAGTATACCCACAAATGGCCTCCACCGCAGTCTGGGGCAGAGCATTCCAGAGGTTTACTACACTCCTACTAAAAAAAAAGTTCCTCCTCACCTCTGTTCCTAAAGTTTGCTCCTCAATGTTGAGGCTGTGCCCTCTAGTTCTGGATACCCCCACCCTAGGAAACATCCTCTCCACATCCACCTTATCTAGTCCTTTCAACATACAGTAGGTTTCAATGAGATCCCCTTGCATTCTTCTAAATTCCAGTGAGTACAGGCCCAAAGCTGCCAAACGCTCCTCATATGTTAACCCCTTAATTCCTGGAATCATCCTTGTAAACCTCTTCTGGACCTTTCCCTTTCTGCAATATGGAGCCCAAAACTGTTGACAGTACTCTAAGTGTGGCCTGACTAGTGTCTTATTAAGTCTCAGCATTGCCTCCTTGCTTTTATATTCTTTTAGATAGATAGATAGATAGATAGATACTTTATTCATCCCCATGGGGAAATTCAACTTTTTTTCCAATGTCCCATACACTTGTTGTAGCAAAACTAATTACATACAATACTTAACTCAGTAAAAAATATGATATGCATCTAAATCACTATCTCAAAAAGCATTAATAATAGCTTTTAAAATAAAATAAAATAAAAGCTTTCACCTTGAAATAAATGCCAACATTGCATTTGCCTTCTTTACCACAGTCTCAAGCTGTAAATTAACCTTCTGCGAGTCTTGCACGAGGAATCCTAAGTCCATTTGCACCTATTTGAATTTTCTCCCTATTTAGATAATAGTCTGAGCTATTGTTCCTTTTACCAAAATGCATTATCCTACATTTCCCAACACTGTATTCCATCCACCACATTTTTCTGTCCATTCTTCCAATTTATCTAAGTCCTGCTGCAATCACATTGCTTCTTCAACACCCTCTACCCCTGCAACTATGTTTGTATTATCCATAGACTTTGCCACAAAGCCATCACAAAGCCTCTTCAGTTTGCGTATAAGGAGAAGATGGGAGTGGAGGATGCTATCACGTATTTGCTGCACAAATCACTCTCTCACCTAGATGGGGTCAGTTGTGCTGTGAGGATTACATTCCTTGACTTCTCTAGTGCCTTTAACACCATCCAGCCCAAGATCTTAAGGCACAAACTAACGGAGATGGGAGTAGACTCTCACATGGTGGATTGGATAGTGGACTACTTGACAGATAGACCTCAGTATGTGCGGTTGGGAGACTGTAGGTCTGACACGGTGGTAAGCAGCACAGGGGCGCCGCAGGGAACCGTACTCTCTCCGGTCCTGTTCACCCTGTACACATCAGACTTCCAATATAACTCGGAGTCCTGCCATGTGCAGAAGTTCGCTGATGACACGGCCATAGTGGGGTGTGTCAGGAATGGACAGGAGGAGGAGTATAGGAAACTGATACAGGACTTTGTGATATGGTGCAACTCAAACTACCTGTGTCTCAATATCACCAAGACCAAGGAGATGGTGGTGGACTTTAGGAGATCTAGGCCTCATATGGAGCCAGTGATCATTAATGGAGAATGTGTGGAGCAGGTTAAGACATACAAGTATCTGGGAGTACAGTTAGACGAGAAGCTAGACTGGACTGCCAACACAGATGCCTTGTGCAGGAAGGCACAGAGTCGACTGTACTTCCTAAGAAGGTTGGCGTCATTCAATGTCTGTAGTGAGATGCTGAAGATGTTCTATAGGTCAGTTGTGGAGAGCGCCCTCTTCTTTGTGGTGGCATGTTGGGGAGGAAGCATTAAGAAGAGGGACGCCTCACGTCTTAATAAGCTGGTAAGGAAGGCGGGCTCTGTCGTGGGCAAAGTACTGGAGTGTTTAACATCGGTAGCTGAGCGAAGGGCGCTGAGTAGGCTACGGTCAATTATGGATAACTCTGAACATCCTCTACATAGCACCATCCAGAGACAGAGAAGCAGTTTCAGCGACAGGTTACTATCGATGCAATGCTCCTCAGACAGGATGAAGAGGTCAATACTCCCCAATGCCATTAGGCTTTACAATTCTACCGCCAGGACTTAAGAACTTTTTAAAGCTATTATTAATGCTTTTTGAGATAGTGATTTAGATGCATATCATATTTTTTTTTACTGAGTTAAGTATTGTTTGTAACAGTTTTGCTACAACAAGTGTACGGGACATTGGAAAAAAGTTGAATTTCCCCATGGGGATGAATAAAGTATCTATCTATCTATCTATCAATTCCATTATCCAAATCATTAACAAACAATGTGAAAAGTAGCAGTCCCAATACTGACCCCTGAGGAACACCATTAGTCACTGGCAGCCGACCAGAAAAGGCCTCCTTTATTCCCACTCATTGCCTCTTTCCTCAGCCATTCCTAAATCCATGGCATTCCTATATCTTTCCTGTAACACCACAGGATATTATCTTGTTAAGCAGCCTCATGTGAGGCATCTTATCCTTCTGAATGCCTTCTGAAAATCTATGTAAATAACATCCACTTCCTTTCCTTTTCACCCTGCTTGTTACTTCTTCGAAGAATTCCAACAAATTTGTCAGACAAGATTTATCTTTATAGAAACTGTGCTGACTTTGATTTATTTTATCATTAGTCTCCAAGTACCCTGAAACCTCATTCTTAATAATAGACTCCAACAATTTCTCAACCACTGAGGTTAGGTTAATTGGCCCATAATTTCCTTTTTTTTTGTCTTCCTCCCTTCCAAGAGTGGAATGAAATTTGCAATCTTACAGCCTTTCTGTACCATGCCAGAATCAAGTGATTCCTGAAAGATCATGACAAACGCATCCATTATCTCTTCAGCAATTACTCTCAGGTCTCTGGGATGTAGTCCATTTGATCCAGGTGGCTTATCCACCTTAAGATCCTTGAGTTTGCCTTGCAGTTTTTCCTCTGTAATAACAATGGCACTCACTCCTTCTCCCTGTCAGTCGTGGACCTCTGCACAATGCTGGTGGCTTCCACAATGAAGACTGTTGCGATGTACTTACTAAGTTCATCTGCCATTTCTTTGTCCCCCATCACTACCTCACCAGCATCATTTTCCACTGGTCCAATATCAACTCTCACCTCAATCTTAAATAACCAAAAACAAACTTGTAATATCTTGCTTTATTTTATTAGCTAGTTTGTCCTCATGTTTTTATCTTTTCCCCTCTTATAGCCTTTTCAGTTGTGTTTTCTTGGATTTTAAAAGCTTTACAGTCATTCAACTTCTCAATCACTTTTGCTCCCTTATATGCCCTTTCCTTGGCTTTTATGCAGTCATTAGCTTCCCTTATCAGTCACAATTGCCTACTCCTGCCATTTGAGAGCAATTTCTTCTGTGGGACATATTTATACTGCGCCCTGTGAACTATTTCCATAAACTTCAGACATTTCTGCTCTGTTGTTATCCCCGCCAGTATCCTCCTCCAAACCACCTGGACAAGCTCCTCTCACATGCCTCTGTAATTCCCTTTATTCCATTGTGATACTGATACCTGTGACTTATGGTTCTCCTTCTCAAATTGCAGTATGAATTCAATCATAATATGATGACTGCCTCCTAAGTGTTCCTTTACAATTACAGTTGTGACATTACTCTTATTACATGCCTTTTCCAGCTCCCTATGCAATCTCAACCCCACATTTCAGCTATTATTTGAAGGCCTCTTTATGATTCCAATAATGGTATTTTTACCCCTTTGAGTTTCTTAACTCCACCCACAAAGATTCAACATTCTCTGACCCCATGTCACTTCTTTCTAAAGATGTAATTCCATTTCATACCAACAGAGCCACACCACCACCTATGCCTTCCTGCCTGCCCTTTCGATACAAAGTATATCCGTTGATGTTAAACTCCCAACTATGGCCTTCTTTCAGCCACGACTCAGTGATGCCCACAATGTCATACTGACCAATCTCTAATTGTGCCGCAAGTTCATCCACCTTATTCGAAAAGCTACGTTCACTTAAGTACAGCACCTTCAGTCCAGTATTTTTCACCCTTTTGAATTTTGCCCCTGTGGTGCAATTTAACTCTTTGCTCTGTCTGCATTTATACCCAACCATTGACTTGTCCTTCCTTACATTCATTTTACACCCATCATCTACTTGTAAACCTGCTGGCTCATCCTCAACTCCATCATACTGGTTTCCATCCCCCTACCATATTAGTTTAAACCACTCCAAACAGCACAAATGAACCTGCCTGCAAGAATATTGGACCCCCTCGGATTCAAGTGCAACCCGTTCCTTTTTTACAGGTCATACCTGCCCCAGAAGAGGTCCCAATTATCCAGAATCCCTGCCCCCTGCTCCAATTCTTCAGTGATATATTTATCTGCCACCTCATTCTATTCCCATTCTCACTGTCGTGTGGCACAGGCAGCAATCCTGAGATTACTACCCTTGAGACCCTATTGGCCTGATAAGCTATTATTTGATTTAAGAGAGAAATAGATACCTCTGTATAAGAAAAATATAGCTCTGTCTAATGGTATGGACACTGGATTGTTCAGTAGTTTCAAGAGAAAGTTCTAGTTAATTAAAGCTGAAGTTAATTCAAATTTAGTTAATTGTCATTCAACCATACAATTATATACCGCCAAATGAAACATCGTTCCTCTGGATCAATGTGCTCAACATGGTACATATAACACACGTGCACAACACATAAAGTCATATTACCACAAATAAATTAACAAATAATAATATACATTTACAACACAAGTTAAAAAGTAAACAGTATAATGCTACTGGCACTTCATAAGTGATGAAACCTGGGTGGTGGCAGGGAATTCAATAATCTTACATCCTGGGAGAAGAAGCTATTTCCCATCTACACGGTTCTTGTGCTAATGTTGTGGTACCTCCTGCCTGATGGTAGGGGGACGAAGAGATTATTGGATGAATGGGAAGGATCACTGACAATGCTATGGGCCCAGCATATTCAGTGTTCCTGATAAATATCTCTAAAGGTTAGAAGAGAGACCACAATGATCCTCTCAACTGCCCTTGCAATTGTTTGTAGGGACTTACAATCAGGTGCCTTGCAATTGCCGTACCTGACAGTGATGCAGCTAGTCAGGACACTCTGGATGGTGATCCTGTAAAAATTGGTTAAAGTGGAGTGGGAGGGGAAGCCTCACTTGCTTCCATCACAAATATGTGTTTAAATTGCATATGAAGGAATGCAATATCTTTGTTTAGGAGGGGAGACAAAGGGTTAAGTAGGTACCAGTGGAACAACAAACGCCACATCAGTTCACTATGCTTTCAGCATGCTCTCAGAATTCAAATTTCTTTGAGTGGTTAGATTAACCTAAGCAATCAAAAATCCTAGCAACACACACTAAATGCTGGAGGAATTCAGCAGGCCAGGGAAAGAATAAGCAATCAAAGTTTCAGGCCGAGACCTTTCATCACGACTGGAAAAGCAGGTGAGAAATTAGAGCAAAAGGTGGGGGAGGGGAGGAAGAAGTACAAGGTGACAGGTGATAGGTGAAACCAGGAGAGGAGCAGGGATGGTAAAGAGCTGGGAAGCCAAATGGAGAAAGAGATAAAGGGCTGGAGGAGGGGGAATTTGATAGGAGAGAATAGAAGACCATGGAGGAAAGGGAGGGGGGAGGAGCACCAGGTGATTGGCAGGTATGGAGATGTGGTGAGAGAGGGAAATGGAAATGGGAATGGTGAAGGGGGAAGGGGGTCATTACCAGAAGTTTGAGAAATCGATATTCAATGCCATCAGGTTGGATGCTACCCAGACAGAATATAAGGTGTTACTCCTCCAACCTCATCGCAACAGTACAGGAGGCCAAGGACTCACAAGTTTTAAGGGAAATGGGATGTAGAATTGAAGTGGGTAGCCGCCGGGAGATCCCGCTTTCCAGCATCTGCAGATTTTCTCATCTTTGTGCTACTGAAAAATCCTGATTTTATTTTGATTTTAACCAAGGTCTCAGCAATATTTTCAACCAGTCAATTAAACTAGCTGACACTAAATTTTAAGTTTAAATTAAACGAATGATTTTTGAAGAACTAATAGCATGGAGATTTTCTGGACCTGTGCAAATGAGCATAAAGTGGCTCTACTGTATAAATAGCCTTGTCCAGAGGAACGTAACTATTTAAATCCTCCCCTTAAGTGAGTGTTCATGGAGGACAGTGACTAGTGGTGTTCCGCCGGGGTCTCCTCTTTGTGATTTTTATAAATGACCTGGGTGGGTCGGTAAGTTTGCTGATGACACAAAAGTTGGGGGTATTCAGGATCGTCCAGAGGGTTGTCAGAGGTTACAGTGGGACATTGGTAGGATGCAGAACTGGGTCTGAGAAGTGGCAGATGGAGTTCAACCAGATAATTGTGAAGTGGTTCATTTCGGTAGGTCAAATTTGAAGACAGAATGGTAAGACACTCGGCAGTGTGAAAGATCAGTGAGATCTTGGGGTCCGTGTCCATAGGTTGACAGTGCTGTTAAGAAGGCATATTGTGTGATGACCTTCATCAACCATGGAATTGAGTTCAAGAGTCGTTACAGATATAAAAGACCTTGGTCAGACCCCACTTAGAGTACTCTGTTCAGTTTTGGTCACCACACTACAGGAAGAATGTGGATACTATAGAGTGAGTGCAAAGGATATTTGCAAGGATATTGCCTGGATTGGAGAGCATATCTTATGAGAATAGGTTGAGTGAACTTGACCTTTTCTCCTTGGTGCGACGGAGGATGAGCGGTGACCTGATAGAAGTGTGTAAGATGATGAGAGGCGTTGATCATGTGGATAACCAAAGGCTTTTTCCCAGGGCTGAAATAGCTAACACAAAGGGGCATAGTTTTAAGTTTCTTGGAATTTAATACAAGGGGAATGTCAGGGGTAAGTTTTTCACAGAGTGGTGGGTGTGTGGAATGAACTGCCAGCAAAGGAGGTAGAGGCGGATACAATAATGTCTCTTATGAGACTCTTAGATAGCCCATGGAGCTTAGAAAAATAGAGGGCTATGTGGTAGGGAAATTCTAGGTAATTTCTAGAGTATGCTATATGGTCTGCATAACATTGTGGGCCTGTAACGTGCTGTAGATTTTTAAAAAATTATCAAACTGATCCACAATTCAGTTTGCTCGATTTTCCTCCCAAATAAGTGAAAGAAACCAACAACGAGATATACTTAAAGACATGATGGATGGGGCACAAACTAAGAGTTTTCTGAAAATTATATGGTTGAATAGAAAGATTATATTAATCATGAAATTTTAAGTGCTCATGTTGAGTGTATTTCTGTGTGGAATATTTGAAGTGACATAAATCTATTCAATTGATTTTAATTTTATCAGTACAAGATTACTTTAGTTAGCCATTACTTCTTACCTTTGTTTTTTATTTTATCGAGATGCAGCACAGATTAGCCCATTCCCGCCCTTCAAGCCACGCCACCCAGCAATCCCCATTTTAATGCTAGTCTAATCATGCGACAATTAACAATGACCAACTAACCTACCAACTGGTATGTCTTCAGACAGTGGGAGGAAACTGGATCATCAGGAGGAAACCCACTTGGTCAAGGGGAGAACATACAAGTTCTTTACTGGCAGTGGCAGGAATTGAACCTGGGTCGCCTGCACTGCGAAGTGTTATGCTAACCGTGACAGTGAATATTTTTCGCTTTTCACTGTACTACTTATTAATTGGTGATGTGGAAACTCAAGCATCTGGTAATCAGATACGACCATTTGCCTGTAAGTCAGTGGGTGTTTCATTTCATAAAATAACTTGCAGCTTGCATGCTCTGAGTATATCCTGAAGATGTGATAAGGAAAAACATAGTTGCAGTGCTCTGTAGATGAATATATTATGCACAGACTCTCCAGGGTTTCAATTTTTGATCTTGGCAGAGTGCCGGAGACCAACCTTTCTGGAAATATTTGAAAACTGTTTTTATACCTTCAGAGGGATACAACATGGAAACAAGCCCTTCAGTGTATCACAGATGGAATGACGGATGCACAGTTCTATATTGTACTATTTATAATATAGTATGCTAGTACATGTATAAAATAAAAGATTTTCATTAATTTTGTTTATAAATATTTTGGTAACATTATATGACAAAGTATTAAAATTCACGAGATTTTGAAAGATGCAACATATTAATAAGCTCTTTGATCCACAGGATGAAAGTAACTATAATTCAATATCAGTTTCTTTTAAATAATTGAATTAAATAAGATATATCTTGCAACATCTTGCTTATTTATTAAATTTACTTATTTATTATTATTTTTATTCAACTTTTAGTATTTGCACAGGTTGTTGTCTTTACACACTGGTTGTCCACCCTGTTGGTGTGGTCTTTCATTGATTTTATTATGGTTATTGGATTTATTGAGTATGCCCACATGAAAATGAATCAGGGTTGTATATGGTGACATATTTGTACTTTGATAATAAATTTGCATTGAATTTTGAACTTTTTAATCTTTTTCGTAATTGCATATGGCAATAGTAAACCTTTTATCGTTTGTTTGAATTATCTGAAGTTTAATCATAAGCCATAAAATATAAAGAAAGTTTGATGCATTTAAAGTGTTAAGGAAGCTCCGAATAAGGTGAGTCTTTCACAAGTGTGGCAGACGTTTGCTTTTGCTCAAATGTTTTAAATCCTTTCCTATTGAAATATAAAAATATCAATTAGATTGGAATGAGCTTAAGGTACTCCTCTGCACAAATATATTCTTTAAAGTGAAGTATAAAATTCCAAAATTTTATATATTTATATTATAATACATAGGAGCAGAATTAGGCCATCGTGCCCATTGAGTCTAGTCTGACATTCAATCATGGCTGAGTCTTTTTTTTCTCCTCCTCAACCCCATTTCCTAGCTTTCTCCCCGTAACCTTTGATGCCATGTCCAATCAAGAACCTATCAATCTCTGCCTTAAATACATCCAACGACTTGCCTTCACAGCTGCATGTGGCAACAAATTCAACAAATTCACTACCCTTTGGCTAAAGAAATTTCTCCACATCTTTGTTTTGAAAGGGTGACCCTCTATCCTGAGGCTGTGCCCTCTTATCCTAGACTCTCCCACCATGGCAAACATCCTTTCCACATCTACTCTGTCTAGGCATTTCACCATTCAAAAGGTTTCAATGAGATCCCCCATCATCCTCCTTAATTTCAGCGAGTACAGACCAGGATCATCAAAAGTTCCTCATATGATAACCCTTTCATTCCTGGAATCATCCTTGTGAACCTCCTCTTGACCCTCTACAATGCCAGCACATCTTTTCTAAGATGAGGGACCCAAAACTGCACACAATACTCAAAGTGAGGCCTCACCAGTGCCTCAGAAAGCCTCAGCATAACATCTCTGCTCTTGTATTCAAACCATCTTGAAATGAATGTTAACATTGCATTTCTTTCCTCACCACCGACTCAATCTGCAAGTTAAACTTCAGGGAGTTCTGTCCTATGTCCCTTTGCATCTCAGTTTTTTGGATTTTCTCCCTGTTTAGAAAATAGTCCGCACATTTATTTCTACTATCAAAGTGCATGACCATGTATTTTCCAACGTTGTATTTCATTTGCCACTTTCTTGCCCATTCCCCTAATCTGTCTAAGTCCTTCTGCATCCTACCTGTTTCCTCAACACTACCTGCCCCTCCACCAATCCTGGTATCATCTGCAAATTTGACCATCTATTCCGTTATCTAAATCATTTATATACAGCATGAAAAGAAGTGGTCCCAACACCGACCCCTGTGGAACACCGCCAGTCACTGGATCCTTTTATTCCCACTCTCTGCTTCCTACCAATCAGCCAATGCTCTAACCATGTTAGTAACTTTCCTGTAATGCCATGGCCTCTTAACTTGGTAAGCAGCCTCATGTGTGGCACCTTGTTAAAGGCCTTCTGAAAGTCCAAATATATGACATCCATTGTCTATCCTACTTTTAATTTCCTCAAAGAATTCCAACAGGTTCACCAGGCAGGATTTTCCCTGAGGAAACCATGCTGACTTTGTACTATTTAGTCCTGTGTCACTTAGTACTCCATCACCTCATCCTTAACAATTGACTCTAACATCTTCCCAACCACTGAAGTCAGGCTAACTGGTCTATAATTCCATTCTGCTGCCTTCCTCCTTTCTTAAAAAGTAGAGTAACATTTGCAATTTTCCAGTCCTCTGGAACCATTCCAGAGTCTAATGAGTTTTGAAAGATCATTTCTAATGCCACCACAATCTCAAATGCTACCTCTTTCAGAACCCTAGGATGCAGTTCCCATGGTCCAGGTGACTTATGTACCTTTAGATCTTACAGCTTTTTGAGCACCTTCTCCCTTGTAACAGTAACTGCACTCACTTCTCTTACCTCACACATTACAACATCAGGCATACTGCTAGTGTCCTCCACAGTGAAGATTGATGCAAGATCCTCATTTAGTTCATCATCCATCTCCTTGTCCCCTGTTATTACTTCTGTCTCATTTTCTAGTGGTCCTGTATCCACTCTCATTTCTCTTTTATTTTTAACTTACTTGAAAAAACTTTTACTATCCACTTTGATATTATTTGCTAGCTTACGTTTATATTACATCTTTTCCCTTCTACTGATTTTTAGTTGCTCTCTGCAGGTTTTTAAAAACTTCCCAATCCTCTATCTTCTGACTAATTTTTAAACATAGAAACATAGAAAATAGGTGCAGGAGTAGGCCATTCGGCCCTTCGAGCCTGCACTGCCATTCAGTATGATCATGGCTGACCATCCAACTCAGAACCTTGTACTTGCTTTCTCTCCATACCCCCTAATCCCTTTAGCCACAAGGGCCATATCTAACTTCCTCTTAAATATAGCCAATGAACCGGCCTCAACTGTTTCCTGTGGCAAAGAATTCCACAGATTCACCACACTCTGTGTGAAGAAGTTTTTCCTCATCTCGGTCCTAAAAGGCTTCCCCTTTATCCTTAAACTGTGACCCCTCATTCTGGACTTCCACAACATCGGAAACAATCTTCCTGCATCTAGCCTGTCCAATCCCTTTAGAATTTTACACGTTTCAATAAGATCCCCCCTCAATCTTCTAAATTCTAGTGAGTATAAGCCTAGTCGATCCAGTCTTTCTTCATATGAAAGTCCTGCCATCCCAGGAATCAATCTGGTGAACCTTCTTTGTACTCCCTCTATGGCAAGAATGTCTTTCCTCAGATTAGGGGACCAAAACTGCACACAATATTCTAGGTGCGGTCTCACTAAGGCCTTGTACAACTGCAGTAGAACCTCCCTGCTCCTGTACTCGAATCCTCTTGCTATGAATGCCAACATACCATTTGCCTTTTTCACCCACTTTCAATGACTGGTGTACAATGACACCCAGGTCTCGTTGCACCTCCCCTTTTCCTAATCGGCCACCATTCAGATAATAATCAGTTTTCCTATTCTTGCTTTGTTGTATGCCCTTTCTTTTGCTTTTACAGTAGCTTTGACTTCTCCTGTCAGCCACAGTTGCACTATTTTACCATTTGAGTATGTCTTCATTTTTGGAATACACACGTCCTGCACCTTCCTCATTTTTCCCAAAAGTGCACTCCATTGCTGTTCTGCTGCCATTCCTGCCAGAAGCTCCTTCCAATTTACTTTGGCCAACTCCTCTCGCATACCACTGTAATTTCCCATATTCCACTGAAATACTGCTACATCAGACTTGACTTTCCCCCATCAAATTTCAAGTTGAACACAATCATATTGTGATCACTGGTTCCTGAGGGTAATTTTACCTTAAGCTCCCTAAACACCTCAGATTCATTACATAACACCCTATCCAGTATAGCTGATCCCCTAGTAGGCTCAACAGCAAACTGCTCTATAAAGCCATCTCTTAGGCATTCAACAAACTCACTCTCTTGAGATCCATTACTAACCTGATTTTCCCAATTGACCTGTATGTTAAAATCTCACATGACTACCATAACTTCGGCTTTTTGACTCACCTTTGCTATTTCCTGTTATAATCTATGGCCGACCATCCAGCCACTATGGAGAGGCCTGTATACAACTGCCATCAATGTCCTTTTACCCTTGCAGTTTCTTAACTCAACCCACAAGGATTCAACATCTTCCCATCCTATGTCACATCTTTCTACCGATTTGACATCATTCTTTACCAGTAGAGCCACACCACCCCCTCTGCCTACCTTCCTATCCCTCCGATATAACGTGTAACCTTGGACATTCAGCTCCCAACCAGAACCATCCTTCAGCCATGATTCAGTGATGAGCACAACATCATACCTGACAATCTGTAACACTGTAACAAGATCATCCACCTTATTTCTTATACTACGTGCATTTAGATACAACACCTTGAGCACCGTATTTGCTATCCTTTCTGATTCTGCATCCTTAATGATTGAATACTCAGCCTGTTGCTTGCAACTAAGTCCCATCACCTGCCTTCCCTTCCTGACAGTCTGACTGCACACTGTCTTTACTTTTTTACCATCCGTCCTATCCTGAGTCCTTCCACACTCGGTCCCACCCCCATGCCAAGTTAACTTAAACCCTCCCCAACATTTCTAACAAACCTGCCCACGAGAATATTGCTCACCCTCGGGTTCAGGTGCAACCAGTCACTTTTGAACAGGTCATACCTCCCCCAGAAGAGATCCCAATGATCTAAGAACCTGAAGCCCGGCCCCCTGCACCAGCTTCTGAGCCACACATTTATCTGCCAAATCATCCTGATCTTTTGTTGTATTGTGTTATTCATTGTGTTGCTTTATCATAGTGTTCTTTATCTTATTATGTGCTTTAGTGCTGTATCGGATTTGGAGTAACAGTGATTTTGTTCTCCTTTATACTTGTGTATTGGAAGTGACATTAAACGGCTTAAATAGACTTGAAATTATTTCATCTGCATAGTCAGCATCTTCAGGTGTCAAATGACTGTTGCACATTTTCTGCTTTCATAATTATTGGAATAATAAGGCAACAAAAGCCAATTTCTAAGATTAAGAGAAAGTTCAAAGTGACTAATGCATCATGATGCACACATGTGGCCGTTCTGCCCTATTGCTGCTCCCCTGGAACATCTGGCTTTCAAATGATGTCTATTCTATCTACCAAGGGAATTTTTCACCGTCATCCTGGTTGCAGTGCACATTCCACACCTAGCCAAAGCCAGAATGGCACTGGAGAAGCTGAGCAACATGATCAGCAGTCAGGGGACAGTGCACCCTTCCTAATCATTGTGGGGGACTTCAACCAGGCCAGTTTGAAAAAGACTCTGACTAGCTGCCACTCACATGTCACCTGTGGAACCAGAGGAACAAACCACTTGATCACTGTTCATCGCCATCAAGAAATATTACCATGCCTTCCTATGCCCACACTGTAGCAAGTCCAGTCGCCTGGCTGTACCTCTACTCTGTGCATACGGGCAGAGAATGAGCACGACAGCACCTGTGGTGAGGACTACAAAGGAAGTGGAGGAGCATTTACAGGACTGCTTTGAATCAGTGGACTGGTTCATGTACAGGGAGTTATCTTTGGATCTAATTGAATATGCCATAGTTGTTACCAACTCCATTAAGACCAGTGTAATGAGTGTGGGTCTTCAAGAGCATACTGGACATGCCCAGACCAGAAGCCATGGATCAATGCTGAGGTTTGCAGTCTGCTGGGAGCTAGATCAAGGCCAGTGATCCAGAACTCTACACTATAGGATGGATGTGAAAGCTTTAGATAGGGAGCAGAACAGTTTTACCAGAATTGGTTGGAGATCATGTCTTAGGAGGAAAGGTTGAGCAAGCTATTGCCTTTCTCTTTGAAGGGAAAGAGAACGGGAGGTGACTTGATAGAGATGTACAAAATGATAAGAAGCAAAGATTGAGTGTTTATCCAGGGACTTTTTTTTTCCCAGGGCGGAAACACCTAAGGTAAGTGGACATAATTTTAAGGTGATTGGAGGAAAGTATAAGGGGGATGTCAGAGGTAGTTTCTTTACACAGAATGTGTTGGGTATGTGGAACATGTTGCTAACAATAGAGGTAGAGGTAAAAACGTTGGGGACATTTAAATGACTCTTAAAATAGATACAGGGATGATAGAAAAATGGAGGGCTATGTGGGAGAGAAGAGTTAGATTGATCTTAGAATAGCTACAACTTGGTGGGCTGAAGGGTCCAGACTGTGTTCTACTCTTCTATGTTCTATATTCCACTGAATGCTCTATGTTCCAATATATCATCCTGCAGCATTATAAAAATATCAGCAGTTCCATCCCCAACTGAGGTTGTATTTTATAAGAAACATTGAAAAACAGAATGTTTGAGGCATAGTCCAGAGGTATTTTCATTTAAAATGTTGAAACAGCTGTGATTTTGAGATGTATAGAAATAAAAAAAAATTTAAATAAATAACTGATGATAATAATACATAGAAAGTAGAACATAGAAATTTACAGCATATTACAGGCCCTTTAGCCCACAATGTTGTGCCAACCATGTAACCTACAATAGAATGAATATCCAAAACAATAAAAGCCAAAATTAAGCATAAGTAAATTCTACAGAAATTTATGATTGCAGAAAAACATAGCAAAATAGTTTAAAGGGTTAGGAGTGTATCCAATTGAACAATTAAATTATGTGAAGTAAATAGAAATAGCATGTTTGTAAAATATGTTCTCCGCTTCATTTTCACAGAACAGCAATGTAATGGGATTGAAGAGGTTCCAAGTAAACTGGTTTCAGAACTTGCATAATATAGTTGCATTGTAAATATTTATAAAAGTGCTAACAGGAAACACACTGGACTAGATAATAAGCACATCTGTGAAAGATTGGCACAAAGTCCTAAAGGAAACAAAATCTCTGGTCATAAGGTTCCAGCTTCTTGGATGTAGAATTTGCATCAGGAGACTGCAAATAATAGTCTTTCCACAAATCCCTCAAAAGGTTCTCTCAAAATTTCTAAAGCAAAAATCTTTCATCATGGAATAATTAAGTTTAACAACTGAAGTGATGATTATGGCTTTGAACATTTATATTTGCATTTGAAGGCTCCACTTGCCTCAGAGTCTAGACTTTCAGATGAGCTGAATTTTGATTATTCACTCCCAGCATATGCAGTTTGTTTAATTTCTCTGCCTCATTCCTCACAGTTCAAACAATGACACTGATTGAATACATTCTTTTGATTCTTTTGCAGAGAAGATTTTCTTAAACTAGCCTTAACATTCCAAGTTAATACAGATTAATGGTGGTAAATTGTATAAAGAAATTATTCCACAGATTTGCTTTTCTTTTGGTAAAATAAGCAATGTACTACATAAAGTTGTAGAGTCATCAAAAAGTACAACACAGAAACTGGCCCATCGGCCCATCTGGTCCAAGACAAAACATTTAAACTGCCTACTCCCATCAATTTGCACTGGGACCATAGCCCTCCATACCTCTCCCATCCATGTACCAATCCAAACTTCTCTTAAACGTTGAAATCGAGCTCACATGTACCATGTGTGTTGGTAGCTCGTTTGACACTCTAATGACCCTCAGAGTCAAGTTTCCCATCATGTTCCGCTTAAGCATGAATGATATACAAGGTAAGAAACACAGGATGGAAGCAATGGGATTGAACATATTATGCTGTCCATCTTAGGGAAAAATGACTGAAACTAAGAAATTGTGTATCAAGCAACACACATAAAATGCTGGTGGAACGCAGCAGGCCAGGCAGCATCTATAGCAAGGAGCACTGTCAACGTTTCGGGCCAAAACCCTTTATGAGTCCTGACGAAGGGTCTTGGCCCGAAACGTCAACTCTTCTTCTTCCTATAGATGCTGCTTGGCCTGCTGCGTTCCACCAGCATTTTGTGTGTGTTGCTTGAATTTCCAACATCTGCAGATTTCCTCGTAATTGTATATCAGATGGGTGAATTTTAGTAGAAGAGAGTTCAGCATACATTTTAGAATTTAAATACATTTTCTTTTCATTGAGTGTTTCCTTCAGGAAACACATCTTACAGGATTGGAAATTCCCAGGTGTAATCAATGTGTGGCAATGAAATTGGACTCTTAGTGACAAGGTAAGAAGTACTCAAATTCAAACATACATTCTGATTTTCACTGAGAATTAGACTGCATGTCACTGGATTATGGGAGGCAGGGTAGAGATACATCTCTACTAAGGGAGGTGTAAGGTGCTCCTTCTCTCCACTAGCCCATAGATCACCCTTGGGCAAGGTGTAGCCCCTCAATCATGGCTATGTTAGGCCATGGGAGCTGGTGGTGGATGGTCATATGAGCAGCTGGTGCATATCACAAGTGCTGGTTATGTGACCACTGTCACCAAGCAGACAATCTCTGAAAAGTATTGATAATGGATGGGGTCACCCATCTTATAAAGACAGATGAAGGCTATGCCAAACCATTTCTGTAGTAATATTTGCCAAGAACAATCATGGTCATTAGACCATGATCGCTCACGTCATATGACATGCCACTTAATGATGATAATAATGATAATCACTGGAAATACTGTCAGAATAGTGTTCCTCTAATTAAACCAGAAATCAGATCTACCCTCAGAGGACAGTTAAATTCATACCATTAAACAATGATGAAACATGGGTAAAGACTGCTTCAAATTTGGTTTCCCTGTTCATATTTATTCATTGACCATAGAATATATTTAGTTATACATACAAGAAAATCTACAGATGCTGAAAATCCAAATCAACACACACAAAATGCTGGCGGAGCTCAGCAGATCGGGCAGCATCTATGGAAAAGAATAAAACTCTGACATTTTGGGACAGAAAAGGAAGGGAGAAGATGACAAGAAAAAAGATGGCGGGAGGGGAAGGAAGATAGAGAGTTGGGTAATCAACGAGAGGGAGTGTGTAAAAAGATCCGCCTTTCAAACAGGTCTGCGATCAAGACTGAAAGTCAGAGCATATGAAAATATTGAATAAAAGGTCACCAAGTTTCCTCAAATTTAAAGGATGTATCAAATGTCCGACTTCTTATTTTCTCTAAACTTAAACAAGACATAATGGAGGTCAGCCAATAAATAGCAGTAGGTGGATTAGAATCCTTCCATTTAAGCAAAATGGCTCTCCTAGCCAATAAAGTTGTGAAAGCTATCATCCATTGAGCGGAAACAGGAATATCTCCTGCTTCCAATGGAATGATCCCAAAAATTGCTGTAAATAAATTCGGTTGTAAATCCAAATTCAAGACTTTAGATAAAGCTTTAAACGCTTCTTTCCAAAAATTATCTAACTTGATACAAGACCAGAGCATATGTGTTACCCTCAATATTACATCTATCACAAATAGGATTAATATTGGAAAAGATACGGGCTAATTTGTCCTTTGACATATGTGCCTGATGCACTACCTTGAACTGTATCAAGGAATGATGGGCACAAATAGATGAAGTATTTACCAAATAAAAAATTTTATCCCATTGATTATCTGAAAGTAACTTTAAAAACTCCAATTCCCATGCAGCTTTAATTTTATCATTAGATAACATACGCACGTTCAATAACCATTTATAAATTATAGCTATCAGTCCTTTTTGAAATGGTTTAACCTGAAAAAGAGTATCAATAATACTGGGTGAATAAGCCGAGGGAAAATCTGGAAGTAAACTACGTAGAAAATTCCTAATTTGTAAATATCTAAAAAAGTGTGCATCAGATAGATCATATTTATCCACCAAGTGAGTGAAAGACATTAAACAATTGCCCATAAACAAATCTAACAAAGTTACTATTCCTTTGGTTTTCCAAGTTAAAAAGGTCTGATTGGAAATTGATATTTTAAAAAAATAATTGAGATGGATTTTACTAGAAAAGACAAAATTATTAAAGTCGAAGGATCTACGAAACTGAAACCAAAATTCTTAATGTATGTTTAATAATAGGATTAATGTCTCGACTACTAATCTTAGAAAGCAAAAAAGGAAGAGGAGCTCCCAGTAAAGAAGCCAATGAATACACCTTCACCGAGTTTTTCTCCAAATCCACCCATAAGGGACAGTCATGTATATCTGAAAAATGAATCCAAAAAGAGATGTAATGAATATTAATTGCCCAGTAAAACATTCTAAAATAATATAACTCTTGCTATTTCCTCTTGATTAATGGGTGCATAGGTGAGATTTGGGGTATATTCAATCTTTGCAGAAATTCATTCATAAAAGTAGTGTTGGCTGGAAAATCAGATTTATAAAGATTAGAGTGAAAGTCCAAAAAAGCCTTATTAATTTTCTGACAATCTGATGTTTCAGTTCTGTCAGATCTTTGTATTTTCAAACTCTGCCTTCTAGCCATGGTTGCTTTGAGTTGAGCAGCCAACAATTTACCTGACTTAACTCCCATGTATATAAAATTGACTTTTCAATTTCAAAAGTTGCTGCTCATTGGAATAAGTCAATAGCAAGTCATGCTGTGTTTGAAGTTTCACCCTTATATAAATCTTCAGTAGGTGATACTGAATAAACTTTTTCTATTTCTTTAATCCTGTTAGTATCACTGAAAGCTCTGCTTTAGTTTTCCTTCTTTAAGCTGCTGAATATGAAAAATAAAGAGATTTGCTCTTTTATAAAACTTACAGACGCTGAGTCATGAAGCAATGCTGCATTAAATCTCCACTGAGCTGCATCCCATGTATTCTCAGAAAACTTCAGGGTAGGTCTCATGGGCGCACGATCCGGCAGCGCAATAGCATCACACACGCAATCAGCAACAAAAGACACCAATCCCATATCTAACAGAAAATAATCAATTCCTGAGTATTTATGATGTACATGTGAAAAAAAAGAAAAGTCATTGTCTTTAGGGTGAAGAAATCTCCAAATCTCCAACAAACCGTATTCTAGTAAAGGTTACTTGAGTTACTGTTGTCTTCTTGTCAGCTTGAACCTGTCTAACCATTCTCTTCTGACCTTTCACATTAACAAGGTGATTTCATCCATGGAACTGCCATTCACTGGATTTTCTCTTTTAATTTAAGGCCATAAGATTCAAAGATAGCGGAGCAGAATTAGGCCATTTGACCTATTGAGTCTGCTCTGTTATTTCATCATGGCTGATCCCATTTTCCTCTCAGTTCCAATCTCCTGCCTTCCCCCGTATCCTTTCATGCCTTGCCCAGTCAGCAACCTACCAAACTCTGCCTTAAGTGTACATAAGACTCGGCCTCCACAGCTGCCTGTGGCAAAGAATTCCATTGATTCACCACTCTCCGGCTAAAAACTCTGTAAACTCTAGAGACTGTTGTGCATGGAATTCCCAGGAGATCGGCAGTTTCTGAGATATTCACAGCCCATGTCTGATCCCAATAATCATTCCACAGTCAAAATCACTTAGAGCAAATCGCTTCCCCAATCTGATGATCGGTCTGAATGACAACTGCATCTCTTGACCATGTCTGCACGCTTTTACACATTAAGTTGCTGCCACATGATTGGCTGATTCAATAGAGGAGCTGGTGTACAGGTGTACTGAGAAAAAGTGGCCACTGAGTGTAGAAAGCTGAGCAAGGTCAAAGAAGAAATAAGAACTCAGACACAGGGTTTACAGAACTCCTTGGATGTGGAATGCAAGCCAGAAAGCAGACAATGACTAGATTCCCACATATCGCTTACAAAGTTTTATGAAAATCTCTATAACAAAACATTCATGACACCTAAAGCATAAGATAGAGCCTTGAAGGAAAGCTGACTCTTTCACGATGAAAGTATTTCAGTTATAAAATAGCTGCTTTGTTGATTGTGGCTTTTAATGATTCGTTATTTTCATTTGACGTTTCCACTCCCCTCTTAAATGTAAATTTGGACCCATTAATTTTCCTGTTGCTTATGGTGCTGTGAGCTGAATCTTGATTTTACACTTTGAGAAGATGTATTAATTAATTTCTCATACACATGCACAATTAATCATCGCTGTGCTTAAATCTGATGCTTAACTTCCTTGTGCCTTTCCTTTCTCCTGTGCTTTGCTGCACCATGCCACTGTTGATAAACTGTTGAAGGGCAGGAAGGGCTGCAGAGGGTGATAAAGAGAAAACTTAATCTCGTTGAAGAATAACCTCAGGGTACGTGGTTTGGCTTTGGACAGTATTGACTTTGCCAAGAATGACAGTAGTCCAGGTTTGCTAGCATGAAAAGCAAACATTTGGAAATCTGAAGTTAAAACAACACTGAACATAAAACACAGAACAGTCCAGCAGAGCACAGAGAAAGAGGAAGAGAAAGATGCAACGAAGATACATTTTACAGTCTGTTGCAGATGAATTTACAATGGCTCGTGTGTATTTTATAAAACAACATCCGCTCAATTAATCTAAACCTCTTATCGGGGTAAATCGTCAACTTCCATTCTACAGTTTTGAAATACAATTTTATTAACGAGAAACAAAAGTTCAATAGCGTGGCTGACACAAAGAAAGCACAAGTCATTGAAGGAACATTAACGTTAACAGACTAGTGGCCTGAGCTGCGTATATTTCAATAGAAAAGCTGGGTAATAGTGCTGAAGATGAGGTGGCAGGTTTACAAACAGAGCCAACATGTAGTGAGGAGAGGCTGTTGAGTTGCAATGTGAAAAGCAGGCAAAATTGAAAAGGGTGAATACAGGACTGAGGGTGTTATATTTGAATCCAAGTAGTATTGAACTAAGGTTGATGAACTTGCAGCACAGATACAGATTGGCAGGTATCAGGTCAAGTCAAGTTTATGTTAATTTAACTATATACATGTATATAATGTATAAGCCATATAATGTATCTAGAAATGAGTCAATGTTTTTCCAAACACAGGATGTAAAGCATGCATAACAAACATAACACAACGTAACACATGATAACTTATGAGGGTAAGGATAAAATCTACTGATGAATCACACATAAACCACAAACTAAAGTGCATTAATACTAAATATTGTAAGGTATGGAACAGATTAACCAGAGATACTTTGAATACGATGCAGCAGGTAATTCAGAAGTCGAATGGCCTGGGGGAAGAAACTGTTTCTCATTCTGACCATTCTCGTTTTTATGCATCGCCATCTCCTGCCTGATGGTAGAAATTCAGAGGATGCTGGATGGATGGGTAGAATCCTTAATAATACTAAGGGCTATTTGAATGCAGCGCTCCTGATAAATTTCCCTGACGGATGTCAGAGAGACCCCTATAATCCTCTCAGCTGTTCTGTTCTCACAGACCTTTGTATGGATTTCTAGTCCGATGATCGGCTGACCCCATGCCAGACGGAGACGCAACTTGTCAGGACGCTGTCAATGGTGCTCCTGTAAAACGCAGTTAAGATGGGGGAGGAGGGAACCTTGCTAGCCTCAGTCTTCTCCGGAACTGGAGGAGCTGCTGTGCCTTCTTGTTCAGGGAGGTGATATTAGGGAGTAGATGAGGTCATCCATGATGTGAACTCCCGAGAACTTGGTGCATTTAACTCTCTCTAGACTTGATTGGGAGAATTGTGCAGACACAGGAGCTCATCATCGTGCAGGGCCACTGAGAAGATTTATAAAGCGAGGAGTTTCTTTCAGTGGGAGCTTCAATTGGGAGAAGTGCACAGATGCAGTAGCTTGTCATTATACAAGCTACTGAGAAGGTTCCGCGATAAAAGGGAGACACGGCCTAGTGGAGTGGTCATCGGAGTAGTGAGAGTCAGAGTAGTAGGGCTTTAGCAAGGACGGGCCTAGGCAAGGTAAGGAGTAAGTTACTTTCATACCTCTTTTTTCCTCTAACTTAAGAATAGTGGGTATGACTGCAAGGCCAGTTTTCTGCTCTGGGTGTCAGATGTGGGATATCTGGGAGACTTCCATGCTGTCTGATGGCCACACCTATGCCAGATGCTTCAAGCTGCAACTTTTTACTGACTGAGTTAGGGAACCAGAGCTGCAGCTCGATGACCTTCAGCTTGTTAGGGAAAGTGAGGAGGTGATCGATAGGAACTATAGACAGGTAGTCACACTGGAGACAGATAAGTGGGTGACCATCAGGAGAGGGAAGGGAGAGTGTCAGGTAGAGGAGAGCATCCCTGTGGCCTTCCCCCTGATGGCTTGAGATGTGTCCATTCTAATACAAGGAGCATCATAAACAAGGCGGATGAACTTAGACCGTGGATCAATATGTGGAATTATGACGTTGTGGCCATTACAGAAAATTGGATGTCTCAGGGGCAGAAGTGGCTGTTGAGTATGCTGGGCTTTCGAAGCTTCAGAAAGGACAAGGGAGGGAGGCTCAAGAGGTGGGGGTGTGGCATTGCTAATCAGGGATAGTATCATGGCTGCAGAAAAGGAAGAAGCCATAGAGGGATTTTCTACTGAGTCCATGTGGGTGGAAGTCAGAAAGAGGAAGGAGGCAATAACTCTACTGGGTGATTCTATAGACCCCCCAGTGGTAACAGGGACATCAAGAAGCAGATAGGGAGGCAGATGCTGGAACGGTGCAATAATAATAGGATTGTTGTGATGGGTGATTTTAACTTTCCTAATATTGACTGGCATCTCCTTAGACAAGGGTTTTAGATGGGGTGGAGTTTGTTAGGTGTGTTCAGGAAAGGTTCCTGATGCAATATCTAGATAAGCCAGAGGAGAAGCTGTACTTGATCTTGTATTGGGAAATGAGCCTGGTCATGTGTCAGAACTCACAGTGGGAGAGCATTTTGGAGGTAGTGATCACAATTCTGTATCCTTTACAATAGCACTGGAGAGGAATAGAAGCAGACAAATTGGGAAAACATTCACTAGGGGTAGGGAGAAATATGATGCTATTAGGCAGGAACTCGAGAGCATAAATTGGTAGCAGATGTTCGCAGGGAAATGCACGGCAGAAATGTGGCAAATGTTCAGAGAATATTTGCATGGTGTTCTGCACAGGTATGTTCTATTGAGGCATGGAAAGGATGGTAGGGTAAAAGAACCATGGTATACCAAGGGTGTGGGAAAATCTAGTTAAGAACAGAGAAGCTTACGAAAGGTTCAAGAAACTAGGTACTGCTCTAGAAAATTACAAGGTTGCCAGGAAAGAGCTTAAGAATGAAATTAGGACAGCTAGAAGGGGCCATGAGAAGGCCATGGTGAGGAGCATTAAGGAAAACCCCAAGGCATTCTACAAGTATATGAAGAGCAAGAGGATGAACCATGTGAGAACAGGACAAATCAGGAGAGAGAGTGGAAGCATGTGCACAAAGTCGAAGGACATAGCAAAGGCACTTAATGAATACTTTGCTTCAGTATTCACCAGGGAAAAGGACCTTGGCAATTGTGCAGATGAGTTACAGCAGACGGAAACACTTGAGTATATAGACATTAAGAAAGAGGATGTACTGGAGCTTTTGAAAAGCATTAAGTTAGATAAGTCGCTGGGACCAGACAAGATATACCTCAGGCTACTGTGGGATGTGAGAGAGAAGATTGCTGAGCCTCTGGCGATGATCTTTGCATCATCAATAGGGAAGGGAGAAGTACCAGAAGATTGAAAAGTTGCAAATATTGTTCTCTTGTTCAAAAGAGGAAGTAGAGATAACCTAGGAAATTATAGACCAGTGAGTCTTTCTTCAGCAATGAGCAAGATGTTGGAGAAGATCCTGAGAGGCAGGATTTATGAGCATTTTGAGAGACATAATGTGATCAGATAAGGCAGCATGGCTTTGTCAAGGGTAGGTTGTGTCTTATGAGCCTGATTGAATTCTTTGAGATGTAACAAAAACATTTGTACAATGTACTGTGTATGTAATCAAAATTGATGAAGGTAGAGCAGTGGATGGAGTGTATCTGGATTTCAGTAAGACATTTGATAAGGTTCCCCATGTGAGGCTCATTCAGAAAGGAAGGAGAATGGGATCCAAGGAGATCTTGCTTTTGGATCCAGAACTGGCTTGCCCACAGATGGCAAATGGTGGTCGTGGATGGTTCATATTCCGCTTTGTGATAGAGAAGGGACGTGCTCAGACCGAAGGTTTGAGATGTGTCTATTTTAACGCAAGGAGTATTGTGAACAAAGCAGATGAGCTTAGCGTGTGGATCAGTACTTGGAGATATGATGTGGTGGCCATTACAGAGACTTGGATGGCTCAGGGACAGGAATGGTTATGTCAAGTGCCGGGTTTTAGATGTTTTAGAAAGGACAGAGAGGGAGGTAAAAAAGAGGTGGGGCGTGGCACTGTTGATTAGAGATGGTGTCACGGCTGCAGAAAAGGTGGACACCATGGAGGGATTGTCTACGGAGTCTTTGTGAGTGGAGGTTAGGAAAAGGAAGGGGTCAATAACTTTACTGGGTGTTTTTTATAGGCCGCCCAATAGTAACAGGGATATCAAGGAGCAGATAGGGAAACAGATCCTAGAAAGGTGTACTAATAACAGAGTTGTCGTGATGGGAGTTTTTAATTTCCCAAATATCAATTGGCATCTCCCTAGAGCAAGGGGTTTAGATGGGGTGGAGTTTGTTAGGAGTGTTCAGGAAGGTTTCTTGACACAATATGTAGATAAGCCTACAAGAGGAGAGGCTGTACTTGATTTGGTATTGGGAAACAAACCTGGTCAGGTGTTAGATCTCTCAGTGGGAGAGCATTTTGGAGATAGTGATCATAATTCTATCTCCTTTACAATAGCATTGGAGAGAGATAGGAACAGACAAGTTAGAAAAGCGTTTAATTGGAGTAAGGGGAATTATGAAGCTATCAGGCAGGAAATTGGAAGCTTAAATTGGAAACAGATGTTCTCAGGGAAAAGTACAGAAGGAATGTGGCAAATGTTCCGGGGATATTTGTGTGGAGTTCTGCACAGGTACGTTCCAATGAGACAGGGAAGTTATGGCAGGGTACAGGAACCGTGGTGTACAAAGGCTGTAATAAATCTAGTCAAGAAGAAAAGAAAAGCTTACAAAACGTGCAGAGAGCTAGGTAATGTTAGAGATCTAGAAGATTATAAGGCTAATAGGAAGGAGCTTAAGAAGGAAATTAGGAGAGCCAGAAGGGGCCATGAGAAGGCCTTGGTGGGCAGGATTAAGGAAAACACCAAGGCATTCTACAAGTATGTGAAGAGCAAGAGGATAAGACGTGAAAGAATAGAACCTATCAAGTGTGACAGTGGGAAAGTGTGTATGGAACCGGAGGAAATAGCAGAGGTACTTAATGAATACTTTACTTCAGTATTCACTATGGAAAAGGATTTTGATGATTGTAGTGATGACTTGCAGTAGACTGAAAAGTTTGAGCATGTAGATATTAAGAAAGAGGATGTGCTGGAGCTTTTGGAAAGCATCAAGTTGGATAAGTCACCTGGACCGGATGAGATGTACCCCAGGCCACTGTGGGAGGTGAGGGAGGAGGTTCCTGAGCCTCTGGCAATGATCTTTGTATCATCAATGGGGACGGGAAAGGTTCCGGAGGATTGGAAGGTTGCGGATGTTGTTCCTTTATTTAAGAAAGGGAGTAGTGATAGCTCAGGGAATTATAGACCAGTGAGTCTTACCTCAGTGGTTGGTAGGTTGATGAAAAAGATCCTGAGAGGCAGGATTTATGAACATTTGGAGATGTATAATATGATTATACACAGATACACAGATCCCTGAAAGTTGCCTCTCAGGTAGATAGGGTAGTTAAGAAAGCTTATGGGGTGTTAGCTTTCATAAGTCGAGGGATAGAGTTTAAGAGACGCAATGTAATGATGCAGCTCTATAAAACTCTAGTTAGGCCACACTTGGAGTACTGTGTCCAGTTCTGGTCACCTCACTACAGGAAGGATGTGGAAGCATTGGAAAGGGTACAAAGGAGATTTACCAGGTGGCTGCCTGGTTTAGAGAGTATGGATTATGATCAGAGATTAAGGGAGCTAGGGCTTTACTCTTTGGAGAGAAGGAGGATGAGAGGAGACATGATAGAGGTGTACAAGATATTAAGAGGAATAGACAGAGTGGACAGCCTGTGCCTCTTCCCCAGGGCACCACTGCTCAGTACAAGAGGACATGGCTTTAAGGTAAGGGGAGGGAAGTTCAAGGGGGATATTAGAGGAAGGTTTTTCACTCAGAGAGTGGTTGGTGCGTGGAATGCACTGCCTGAGTCAGTGGTGGAGGCAGATAAACCAGTGAAGTTTAAGTGACTACTAGACAGGTATATGGAGGAATTTAAGGTGAGGGGGGTTATATGGGAGGCAGGGTTTGAGGGTCGGCACAACATTTTGCGCCAAAGGGCCTGTAATGTGCTGTACTATTCTATGTTCTATTAGGAATAGTCAGCATGGCTTTGTCAAGGGCAGGTTGTGCCTTACGAGCCTGATTGAATTTTTTGAGGATGTGACTAAACACACTGATGAAAGAGGAGCAGTAGATGTAGTGTATATGGATTTCAGCAAGGCATTTGATAAGGTACCCCATGCAAGACTTATTGAGAAAGTAAGGAGGCATGGGATCCATGGGGACATTGCTTTGTGGGTCCAGAACTGGTTTCCCCACAGAAGGCAAAGAGTGGTTGTAGAAGGGTCATATTCTGCATGGAGTTCAGTCACTAGTGGAGAGCCTTGGGGATTTGTTCTGGGACCCTTACTCTTTGTGATTTTTATAAATGACCTGGATGAGGAAGTGGAGGGATGGGTTAGTAAATATGCTGATGACAGAAAGGTTGTAGGTGTTGTGGATAGTGTGGAGGGATGTCAGAGGTTACAGCAGGACATTGATAGGATGCAAGACTGGGCTGAGAAGTGGCAGATGGAGTTCAACCCAGATAAGTGTGAAGTGATTCATTTTGATAGGTCAAATTTCAAGGCAGAATATAGTATTAATGCTAAGCCTCTTGGCAGTGTGAAGGATCATACAGATCTTGGAGTCCGTGTCCAAAGGATACTCAAAGCTGCTGTGCAGGTTGACGGCATTGTTAAGAAAGTGTATGGCGTGTTGGCATTCATGAACTATGGGACTGAGTTCAAGAGCTGTGAGGTAATGTTACAGCTATATACGACCTTGGTCAGGCCCCACTTGGAGTTCAGTTCTGGTCACCTCACTACAGGAAGGATGTGCATACTATAGAGAGAGTGCAGAGGGGATTTACAAGGATGTTTCCTGAACTGGAGAGTGTATCTTATGAGGATAGGTTGAGAGAACTTTGCCTTTTCTCCTTGGAGCAATGGAGGATGAGAGGTAACCTAATAGAGGTGTACAAGATGAGAGTCATTGATTGTGTGGATAGCTGAAATCGCTAACACGAGAGAGCATAGTTTTATGGCTCTTGGAAGTAGGTACAGAGGGGACGTCGGGTAAGTTTTTCCACAAAGTGTGGTGGGAATGCACTGTCTGCTCATAAGTTTTTATAATTATATAAAGCAGAAAAGTGTGGCTAAAGTGAACATGGGTCCCTTAGAGGACGCAAAGGGGGAATTGATACTAGGTACTGAGGCAATGGCACAGGCATTGAATGACTATTTTATGTTGGTCTTCACGGTGGAGGACACGTCTAAAATGCCAGAGAGAGATGTTACGGATGTGATGGGAGGTGAGGACCTCAATACAATAGCTATCACTAAAGAGGTAGTGCTGAGCAAACATGTGGGCCTGAAGACAGATAAATCCCCCGGTCTTGACGGAATGCATCCCAGGGTACTGAAAGAAATGGCAGAGGTTATAGTTGAGGCTTTGTTGATAATTTACCAAAACTCTCTGGACTGGGCAGGTCCCGGTGGATTGGAAGATGGAAAATGTCACGCCACTGTTCAAAAAAGGATGTAGACAAAAGGCAGGTAACTATAGGCCAGTTAGTTTAACATCTGTAGTTGGAAAATGCTTGAAGGAATCACTAGAGAAGAAATAGTAAAGCATCTAGAAAGAAATGCATCCCATCAGGCAGACACAGCATGGATTCAGCAAAGACAGGTCCTGTTTGACAAACCTACCAGAATTCTTTGAGGATATAACGAGCACAGTGGATAGAGGCAAACAGATGGATGTTATTTACTTGGATTTCCAGAAGGTATTTGTTAAGGTGCCCTATGAAGACTTAACCATAAGATAAGGATGCCTCGAGCTGGGGGTGATGTATTCGCATGGATAGAAGATTGGTTAACTTATAGACAGCAGAGAGTTGGGATACATGGTTGTTACTCTGGTTGGCAATCAGTGGTGAGTGGTGTGCCACAGGGGTTGTTGCTGTTCACAATATACATTAATGATCTGGAAGAGAGGACCGAGTATAATGAATCTAAGTTTGCTGATGATATTAAATTGAGTGGAAAAGGAAATTTTGCAGAAGATATGGAGAGTCGGCAGAGAGATATAAATAGGTTAAGTGAGTGGGTGAGGGTCTGGCAGATGGAGTACAATGTTGGTAAATGTAAAGTCATCCACTATGGATGCTGCCTGACCTGCTGAATTCCTCCGGCATTTTGTGTGTGTTCTCGGATTTCCAGTATCTGCAGATTCTCTCTTGTTTATGAGCCCATGGTATTACATGAAAGATCCTAGCATGGATAAAGTAGTGGCTGATTGACAGGAAGAAATGAGTGGGTGCAAAGGGAGCCTTTACTGGTTGGCTGCCAGTATCTAGTGGTTTTCCACAGGAGTCTGTGTTGGGGCCAGTTCTTTTTATATCGTATGTCAATGATTTGGCTGACGGCTTTGTTGCAAAGTTTACAGACAATATGAAGATAGCTGGAGGGGCAGGTAGTTTTGAGGAAGTAGGAAGGCTACAGAAGAAACTTAGACAGATTAGGAGAATGGGCAAAGAAATGGCAGATGGCATAGAGTGTTGGGAAGTGTACAGTCATGCACTTTTGTAGAAGAAATGAAAAGGTTAACTATTTTTTGAATGGAGAGAAAATAGAAAAATAAACTGAGGTGCGAAGGACTTGAAAGTCCTTGTGTAGGATTCCCTAAAGGTTAATTTGCATGTTGAGTCTGTGGTGAGTAAGGCAAATGCAATGTTAGCATTCATTTCAAGAGGACGAGAATATGGAGGCAAGGATGTAACATTGAGTCGTTATAAAGAACTAGGCACTTGGAGCATTATTAGCAATTTTGGGCCCCTTATTTTAGAAAGGATGTGCCGAAACTGGAGAAGGTTCAAAGGAGGTTCGCGAAAATGATTCTAGGTTTGAATGGCTTGTCATACGAAGGGTGTTTGATGGCTCTGGGCCTTATTCACTAGGGTTCAGATGAATGAGGGATGACCTAATAGAAACTATCAAACGCTGAAAGACGTTGCTAGAGCGGATGTGGCGAGAATGTTTCCTATGATGAGAGCGTCTAAGACCAGATGACGCAGTCTCAGAATAACAGGGCTTCCTTTAAAAACGGAGATGAGGAATTTCTTTAGCCAGAGGGCATAGGCAGTTGTGGAGGCCAAGTCTTTATGTATATTCAACGCAAAAGTCGCTAGGTTCCTGATTGGTCAGGGCATGAAGGGATAGGGGGAGAAGGCAGGAGATTGGAACTGAGAGGAAAATTGGATCAGCTATAATGACATGGTGGACCAGATGTACAAAGTGGCCTAATTCTGCTCCTATATCTATGGTCTAAAATACAAAGGGAGAGCATTACGTGCTGTAAATCTGAAATACTGAAAACTGCAGAAGAGATTCAGTAGGTCAAACAAACGCTCTGTGCAGGGAGCAACATTGCAAATGGCTGAAATATGGGATTATAAAGCATAGAAATTGAGATAAATAGTGGCACAATAGGAAGTTTGGAGGTGAGTGCAAAATGCCTGTAAATTGTTTTCTTAGCTGAACCGCTGCAGTTCCCTTTACTGAGTTTTCCATTGAAGCAATGGTAGCACGGTGGTGTAGTGGTTAGCACAACATTTTACAGCAGCCAGCTGGAAATTTGGGTTCCAGTAAGAAAGGAGTTTGTACATTCTCCCTGTAACTATGTGGGTTTCCACTGGATTGTCCAGTTTCATCTCACGTTCCAATGACGTACGGGTTAGTGATCTATGGACAGGCCGGAAGTGTGGCAACAATTGAAGGATACCTAGCACCATCTTTGCTGGTTTGATCTGATGCAAGGCGATGCGTTTTACTGTAGTTTTTGATGTATATGTGACAAATTGACAAATAAAGCTGATCTTTATTCCTTTATCTACTTCAAAATGAATATTTAGAGACAGTCCAATCATTCAGAGTGAAATAGTTACAAACTGACAACAAAGGCAAAGATGAAATTAAGAATGTTCCATCATCACCTGTGAATGTTTTGTTGGATTTTCTGGACTAGAATATAAGAGCAGGGATATAATGTTGAGGCTCTACAGACATTAGTCAAACCACACTTGGAGCTTTGTGAGTCATTTTGGGCCCCTTATCTATAGGATGTGCTGGCGTCGGAGAACGTCCAGAGGAGCCTGAAGACCTACACTCAACGTTTTCGAAGCAGCTTCCTCCTCCTTCACCGTCAGACTTCTGAGTGGTCAATGAACCCTTAAAAAGTACTTCACTATTTTTGCACTATCTATTTTTATATATATTCATGGTTGATCTGGCCAAGGCTTCCGCTCCACTTTCCTCTGAGTCCCTTGCCTCCCAGTAGTCCAAAGGCGCCTTGAGTAGATTCAGTAACTCAATCTCTATGTCACTGTTCAATTTTCTCTTCATTTCTGATTTAATTGAGAGACCCTTTATTCTGAAACTTCTCAGACTCCCCCAAGATTGGGAACATTCTCATTACCTATTTTGTCAATCCTCCTCAGAAATTTATGCTTTCATAAAAATAAAAATTATCCTTATTTATCACATTTAAAGCCAAGCATACAGTATTGTTTGGGTCAAATCAAATCAGCGAGGTTGTGCTTGGGGGCAGCCCACAAGTGTCGCCGCACTACCGGCACCAAAATAGCATGCCCACAGCTCAGTAACTGTAATCGTACTTCAGCGACATGTGGGAGGAAACCGGGACACCCAGAGGAAACCCACCAATCAGTGAGAGAACGTATTAGTTCCTTACAGACAGTGGCGGAAATCAAACCCCAATCTTACAGCTGGCGCTGCAGAAATGTTACCCTAATCGCGATGCTACCATGCCAGTTTCATCCCATCCTGTGGTAAACTAGGTATACCTGTCTGCACACGCCCCTCTGCTGACTGCTCCTGTGGCTCCTCCCACAGACCCCTGTATAAAGGCGATTGGAGGCACTGCTCCTCCCTCAGTCTCCGAGATGCCGTGCTCCCTTTTGCTGCTAATAAAAGCCTATCGTTCACCTCCCGTCTCCGAGAGTTATTGAGGGTGCATCAATTTTATTAGCAGCAATTTTAAAACATGGAGAGCATTTTATGACCCGACAGATTGGATCTCGACCCTCAATCCCAGGAAGCCGGCGACGCTTTCGAACTCTGGCTAGCATGCTTCGAATCATACCTGGAGGAGATTCATGTGACCAACCCTGCCACGATGAGCAGGGTTCTCCTCTCCAGAGTCAGTGCAAGGGTCTACTCCATGATCAGAGACCAAACGGACTACCAGGGTGCGATGGATGCCCTCAAAAGACAATACCGTCGGCCAGTGAACACCGTCTACGCAAGACATCGTGGCAGCAGGCCAGAGAGTCGAGCGCTGAGTTTGTCCGGGCCCTACAGACACTTGTGCGGGCCCACGACTGCAGGGGACTGATGGCGGAACAGCATGCGGAGCTGCTAGTAAGAGACGCCTTCGTTACGGGGATCAGGTCAGTGTACGTGCGCCAGTGGCTGCTGGAACACGCCGATGTTACCTTACATTCGGTGATCGAGCTGGCCGACACGCTGGAGGCCACTCTGCATGACGCTGACGCTGTCCAGGCACGCGATCTCCCGCCAGCCCCATGGACGCTGCAGACCCTGCAACCTGCCAGTGAATTGACCTCGGCTGCAGCCAGTCGCGAGTCCGTGAAGTCCCCACAACCCACCGGCGAGTCGACCACAGCTGCTGCCAGTCGCAAGTCCGTGCAGTGTTACTTCTGCGGACTTGAAAAGCACCCCTGAAAACGCTGCCCGGCACGAGAAACTATCTGCTCCAGCTGCGGTAAGAAGGGCCACTTCACCAAGGCCTGTAAGTCCAAACCACGAGTGGGGTTGAGCAGTGCCGCGTGCGAGGCATGGGGGTCGCCATCTTGGTCGCCGCCATTTTGCCTGCCCGCCGCGTGCGAGGCATGGGGGCGGCCATCTTGGTTGCCGCCATCTTGCCTGCCCGCCGCGTGTGAGGCATGGGGCAGCCATCTTTGTTGGCACCAACTCGCCCCGCCTCCGACCCATGGGTGCTTACTGGGCAGCAAGATGGCGATTGAACTCTGGCCTCCGTGACCCTCGACCAAAGCGCTCCACACCAGCTCGCAAGGTCAATGAGGGACATCCTGGTGGAGGGGCACAGGACTAGCTGCCTGTCTGTCACGGGCAGCACTGAAAGTTTTATTCACCCGGACACGGTGCAACGCTGCGGACTCGTGACACAGCCGGTAAGCCAGAAGGTCACCATGGCTTCTGGATCGCATATCACAGACATCCAGGGGGGTTGTGTGGCGACACTGGTGGTGCAGGGCACAGAATATCGGGACCTTGCGTTACTGGTCATGCCTCAACTGTGTGCCCCTGTGCTATTGAGGCTCGACTTCCAGAGCCACCTGAAAAGTGTGACAATGGAGTATGACGGGCCCCTCACACCAATCACTGTCAGAAATCCTCAGTTTTGGGAGACTTTGTCACATACCCCGTTACTGACCACACACACACACCGACCCACGTATCCCACCCAGCACCATGCCAACAGCCGCACTACTGACACCACTTGCAGCCTCTCCACCCTCAAGATCCCTCCCCCACCGCTGTTCGCCAACCTGACCCTCGACTGTAAACCTGTGGCAACTAAAAGCAGGAGGTACAGCGCGGGGGACAGGGCCTTCACTCAGTCAGAGGTGCAGCGGCTGCTCAGGGAGGGGATCATTGAGCCAAGCACAAGTCCTTGGAGGGCCCAGGTGGTCGTTGTTCGGAATGGGCAGAAAAATAAGATGGTCGTGGACTATAGCCAGACCATCAATAGGTTCACGCAGCTTGACGCATACCCCCTACCCCGCATCGCGGATATGATCAATCAGATAGCTCAATACAAGGTGTATTCGACCATAGACCTGAAATCTGCTTACCATCAGCTCCCCATCAGCCTGGAGGACCGCTCCTACTCCACCTTCGAGGCGGGCGGCAGGCTCCATCACTTCCTGCTCGTCCCCTTCGGTGTCATGAACTGTGTCTCTGTATTCCAGAGGGAAATGGACCGGATGGTGGACTAGTGCCAACTGAAGGCCACGTTCCCATATCTGGATAACATCACCATCTGCGGTCACGACTGGCAGGATCACGACACCAACCTCCAACGATTTTTCCAAGCGGCCAAAGCTCTTAACCTCACCTATAACAGAGACAAGTGTGTGTTCGGAACCACCCAACTTGCTATCCTTAGGTATGTCGTTGAGAACGGGGTCATTGGCCTTGACCCCGACCGTATGCGCCCCCTGTTGGAACTCCCTCTTCCTACCACCCTCAGAGCCCTCAGACGGTGCCTGGGCTTCTTTTCCTATTACGCCCAATGGATCCCTCATTATGCAGACAAGGCCCGCCCCCTGGTCAACGCCACCACATTTCCCCTCTCAGCCGAGGCCCATGTGGCCTTCAGCTGTATTAAAGGGGACATTGCCAAAGCAACGATGCATGCGGTGGACGAGACCATTCCCTTCCAAGTAGAGAGTGACGCCTCCTACTTCACGCTGGCTGCTACCCTCAATCAGGCAGGCAGGCCAGTAGCATTCTTTTCTCGTACCCTTCAAGGCCCTGAAATTCAGCACTCCGCGGTGGAGAAAGAAGCCCAGGCCATAGTGGAAGCTATTAGGCACTGGAGGCACTATCTCGCCGGCAAAAGGTTCACCTTGCTGACCAACCAGTGCTCAGTTGCGTTCATGTTCAGCAACCAACAGCGGGGCAAAATCAAAAATGATAAAATTTTGCGGTGGAGAATGGAACTCTCCACCTACAACTATGACATCCTGTACCGGCCTGGAAGGCTCAATGAGCCCCCGATGCCCTATCACGGGGAGCATGTGTCAGCGTGCAGCTCGACCAGCTATACGCCCTCCATGCAGATCTTTGCCACCCGAGGGTCACCCGATTTTACCATTTCGTGAAAGCCCGGAACCTGCCTTACTCCCTTGAGGACATCAGGACGATGACCAGGGACTGCCAAGTCTGCGCTGAGTGCAAACCGCACTTCTACCGTCCTGAAAAGGCACAACTTATCAAGGCCACCCGCCCCTTTGAGGTACAATGGTGTAAATGTTTACAGCGCCAGTGATCGGTGAAATCTGTGTTGAATTCCTGCCGCTGTCTGCACAGGGGGTTGCACGTTCTCGCTGTGCCCACATGGGTTTCCTCTGGGGGCTCTGGTTCCCACGCATGTTCCAAACACATCCTGGTTTGGCTTGGTAAGTTGGCGCTGGAAGCATGGCAACAGTTGCAGGCTGCTCGCAGCACGTCTTCGGACTGTGTTGATGTAAAACAACACACTTCACTTGTATGCTTCGATGTACATGTGACAAATAGAGCTAATCTTTTAAAGCTTTAAGCAGGTCTGGAGTCGCAAAATGGTCACAAAATGACAATTTTCCATCTCTGAAGCCCTGATGAAGTAATTTGTTTTTCTGGTAGTCCTAGTCACCAAAGTTTTATTGAAAAATTAAACCCGTGAGCAGTGGTTCCCAATCTTTTTTAATGCCATGGACAATTACCTTTAACCAATGAGTCCATGGACCCCATGTTGGGAACCCCTGCCCGATGAGGTGATTTAAACCCATCCAGATCTTTTGATTTAAACATCTGGTCTTCTATTGAAGTATCATAATGACTTCACATTGATACTGTTACTCTACAAACTCTGAGGCCAAGAATATTGTCCCTACAGCAGCTTATGTTTAAGTATGATTAGTTCTACTGAGCTCAGATAGAAAATAATAACAATTCATTTATAGAGCACTTTTCATAGATGTACTGTAGATAAAAATGCTTTACTATGTGATAAAAGTACAAGCATAAAAATACAAATAAAAATAAATGTATAAATAAAAGACAAAAGATGTTAGTTAAATCAAGGTTAAATAAATTGGTTTTGAACTGGTGTTTAAAAGTGTCGACTGAGTCTGCATCCCTTACAGTTTTAGGTTTTGAATTTCAGTTTAGTTTAGGAGAATAGTTCAAAAAAGCTGACCTGCCAAAGATCTTTTGAGGGAGTTTGTTTAAATTTAAGAGACTGGCAAAAGAAAACCCAAGCGTTCGAGCAGGATATTAAAACAAAAGCGATTCTGTGATGTACTCTGCTGTCAGAACACTTAGAGCCATAAAAGAATATACAAGACTTCTGGCCAGAAATGTTCCAGCCTATCAATGGGTGCCAAATATCTTTACAAGAACACTAAGACATGGCATTTTCTTATTAAAGGATAATGATTTTCTACAAACTGTCACAATTAAACTATTCATGTGTTGAAAAGAATAGCTGACTGCAAGCTGAATCTCTGTGATTATGTTGTATTACTGAAAAGTGAGCACATCTCATAACTCTCACATCGACACACACATAGACAGAGACAACAGCATGTTGTAAGATACACTGTTCCTTGCTTCTTTATCAAAGACAGAAATATTTCCATCCAGTCCATTTTACGTTTTCAGCAATGAGATACACACCACTTATAAATGTACACATTTAATGACCAGCTTATAAATCTACATTGCAAGTAGATTTAGGAGTCTTCTTGATTTCCTTACTTACTTTACTGCAGAAAAGATTGTCAGTTTCTGCTTTATAACTCAAAAGAAATCTCTGTTTTCTTTCCCACCCCAACCCCAACCCCAAGAAGGAGGATGTGAGGCAATTTTATATGTTGTTGCAAACATCCTGGCTGAAATACTCTTCAAATGTCAGAGTATGTAGGGTAAAGCAATGATGAATGAGTAATAGCAATAATACTAACAATAAAACATTAAGATACAGGCTCAATGTGCTTTACAAAGGTTGTAAAGATAATTCAAAATAGTCATAAAATATGAAATGAAATTTAAGAATAATAAGTAAAGACAAACATGATATAGAATAAAATGTAATTGAATACGTTATATAAATATAATCAAAATCAACAGGCATTACATAATCCTATAAGTAGGGCAAATCAAAAATGTAGGTTTTTAGAAGTGTTCTGAAATGTTCCACAGTACTGGCTTGACATATCTCAGTCAGTAGAGTACTGCAGATTTCTGGTGCATAAGGGCAAAAGGCTGCATCATCAGGCTATATCTGTGGCATTTATGTCTGGCGACCCAGGTCTCCACAAGAAAACCAGTTATGACTTGTGGAGGGCTATTTTAAGAGTGAAGAAACAATTCCGGTCGAGATTGGAAACAACTTCAGCTGCACGTCAACTCTGGCAGGTTTTGAAAGACATTGCTTCCTACAAAGCGAAGCCCAACATCATGAATGACAGTAACACTTCACTACCAGACAAGCTCAATGCTTTTCTGCTCGCTTCCAAAGGGAGAATAAAACTACAGGAATGAGGATCCCTGCTGCACTCGATGAATCTGTCATCTCTGTCTCAGAGTCCGACGTCAGTCTATCTGTCATAGAAACATAGAAAAAATACAGCACAATACAGGCTCTTCGGCCCACAAAGCTGTGACAAACATGTCCTTACCGTAGAAATTACCTGGGGTTACCCATAGCCCTCTATTTTTCTGAACTCCATGTACCTGTCCAGGAGTCTCTTAAAAGACCCTGTCATATCTGGCTCCACCACCATCACCGGCAGCCCAATCCACGTGCTCCCCACTCTCTGCGTAAAAAACTTACCTCTGACATTTCCTCTGTACCTACTTCCAAGCAACTTAAAACTTTGCCCTATCATACTAGCCATTTCAGCCCTGGGAGAAAGCCTCTGACAATCCACACGATCAACGCCTCTCATCATCTTATACACCTCTATCAGGTCACCTTTCATCCTTCGTCACTCCAAGGAAAAAAGCCTGAGTTCACTCAACCTATTCTCATAAGGCATACTCCCCAATCCAGGCAACATCCTTGTAAATCTCCTCTGCACCCTTTTTATAGTTTCTACATCCTTCCTGTAGTGAGGCAACCAGAACTGAGCACTGTACTCAAAGTAGGGTCTGACCAGGGTCTTATATAGCTGCAACATTACCTCTCGGCTCCTAAACTCAATCCCATGATTGATGAAGGCCAATGCATCGTATGCCTTCTTAACCACAAAGTCAACCTACACAGCAGTTTTGAGTGTCTACGGACTCGAACTCCAAGGTCCCTCTGATCCTCCACACTGCGAAGAGTCTTACGATTAATAATATATTCCGCCATCATATTTGACCTACCAAAATGAACCACTTCACATTTATCTGGGTTGAACTCCATCTGCCACTTCTCAGCCCAGTTTTGCATCCTATCAATGTCCCACTGTAACCTCTGACAGCCCTCCACACTATCCACAACACCTCTAACCTTGTGTCATCAGCAAACTTACTAACACATCCCTCCACTTCCTCATCCAGGTCATTTATAAAAATCACGAAGAGTAGGGGTCCCAGAACAGATCCCTGAGGCACTCCACTGGTGACCAACCTCCATGCAGAATATGACCTATCTACAACCACTCTTTGCCTTCTGTGGACAAGCCAATTCTGGATCAACAAAGCAATGTCTCCTTGGATCTCGTGCCTCCTTACTTTCTCAATAAGCCTTGCATGGGTACCTTACCAAATGCCTTGCTGAAATCCATATACACTACATCTACTGCTCTACCTTCATTGATGTGTTTAGTAGAGTGAACCCTCACAAGGCAGCAGGCCCTGATGGAGTACCTGGTAAGGCTCTGAAATCTCGTGCCAACCAACTGACAAGGGTTTTCAAAGACGTTTTCAATCTCTCACTGCTATGGTCGGAAGTACTCGCAAAAGAACAACAATTATACCAGTGCTGAAGAAAAGAATAGTGAGTTGCCTTAACAACTATCGGCCAGTAGTACTCACATCTACGGTGATGAAATGCTTTGAGAGGTTGGACAGGGCTAGAATCAACTCTTGTCTCAGCAAGGATCTGGACCCACTGCAATTTGCCTATCGCCATAATAAGTCTACAGCTGACATGATCACAATGGCTCTCCACATAGCCTTGCATCACCTGGACAATACAAACACCTACATCAGCAAGCAGCTCATTACCTATAGGTCAGCGTTTAACACCATCATTCCTACAATCCCAGTCCAAAAGCTACAAAACCTGGGCCTCTGTACCTCCCTCTGCAACTGGATCCTCAACTTCCGAACCTAAAAACCACAATCTGTATGGATTGGAGCTAACATTTCCACCTCACTGACAATCAGCACTGGTGCACCTCAGGGGTGTGTGCTTAACCCATTGCTCTACTCTCTCTATACCCATGAGTGTGTGGCTGGGCATAGCTCAAATACCATCTATAAATTTACTGATGATACAACCACTGTTGGCGGAATCTCATATGGTGACTAGAGGGTGTACAGAAGTGTACAGCCGGTTGAGTGGTGTCACAGCAACAACCTTGCACTCAGCATCAATAAGACCAGAAAGCTGATTGTGGACGTCAGAAAGGGTGAGATGAAGAAATATAAACCAATCGTCACAAGGGGATCAGAAGTGGAGAAAGTGATCAATTTCAAGTTCCTGAGTATTAATATTCCTGAGGATCTAATCTGTCCCAACATCATGATGCAGCTATATAGGGCAAGATGGCGGCTATATTTCATCAGGAGTTTGAGGAGATTGGTATGTCATGGAAAACACTCACAAATTTCTATAGATGTACCGTGGAGAGCATTCTGACTGACTGCATCACCATCTGGTATGGGGGAGGCTACTGCACAGGATTGAAGTAAGCTGCACAGAGTTGTAAAATTGGTCTACGTAGCTAGCCTCCGTAGTATCCAAGACATCTTCAAGAAATGGTGTCTCGGAAAAGCAGCTTCCATTATCAATAATCCCCATCACCCAGGACATGCTCTCTTCTCATTGTTACCACCAGGTAGGAGATACAGAAGCCTGAAGGCACACACTCAGCGATTCAGGACCAGCTTCTTCCCCTCTGCTATCTGATTCCTGAGTGGACACTGAACCAACAATCACTACTTTTTTGTTAATTTCTGTTTTTGTACTACTTTTCTTAAAACATACACATACTGTAATCAGTTTTTACTCTGTTTATCATGTATTACATTGTACTGCTGCTGCAAAGTTAACAAATTCATGACATATGCCGGTGATAATAAACTTGATTCTGATTCTTATATGCTTGGCTCTAGGAACCACCAAGCCAACCCATATTCACAGATCAAAGATAATGATTAGGGATGTAATGGGATAGATACTCCAAAATATCTGGTGGAGCTAGATTATTCAGAGCCTTATATACAATTAAGAGTATTTTAAAATAGCATTGTATAAACACAGAAGATTCTGCAGATGTTGGAAATCCAGAGTAACACACACAAAATGCTGGAGGAACTCAGCAGGCCTGTGGAAAGGAACAAACAGTCGATGTTTTGGGCCAAGTCATCAGGACTGGAAAGGAAAAGGAGGGACTAGAAGAAGAAGCAATGGAGTAGGAAGTACAACTAGAAGAAGAAGCCGGTGAGGGGGAAGGTAGGTGGTGGGGAGGGAGGAAATGTAAAGAGTTGAGGAAGAAGGAATCTTATATTACAATAGAGTGGGCCATGGGAGAAAGAGAATGAGGAGGGGTGACAGAGGCAGATAATGGGAAGGTGAGAAGAGAAAGGGGGAGGAAGGGGGAGGGAGGGGGAGGGAGGGAGCCATAATGGGGAATGAAAACGGAGAGATGGGAGAGTGGGAGAACATCTGTTCTGGCATCATCCCTGCCAGTACCCTCCTCCAATCCACCTGGGCAAGCTCTTCCCTCATGCCTCTGTAATTCCCTTTATTCCATTGTAATACTGATACATCTGACTTGTGCTTCTCCCTCTCAAACTGCAGTATGAATTCAATCATATATTGATCACTGACTTTTGAGGGTTCCTTTACATTAAGCTGACTAATAAAATCTGGGGTATTTCAATATACCCAATCTAAGATAGTGTTTCCCCTAGTAGGCTCAAGCACAAGCTGCCTTAAAAAGCCATCTTGTAACTATCCTTCTTTAGTTCTCTTCTGTCTTCTTTTTACTCCTCATGTGTTTTGTTTAATCCGAACTTTCGAAGCTTTTCATAATTTTCCTTTCTCTTCTTGACTAAATGCATCACCTCTCTGAACATCCAAGGTTCTCTTATCTTTCCATCCCCATCCTGCCTTCTAATAGGAACATACCTTTCCTGTATTCTGTTCTATTGATCCGATGTGGACTTGCCAGTAAAAGTGTGTTCCCAATTAACTCTTCTTGGTTCCTGCCTAATACTTTGCTCTATTCCATTTTGAAACTCTCTCACAGAGACCATACCTACTCTTCTCGAGATCCATCCTGAAAGTTAAGGAGTTGTGGTCATTTTTCCTTAACTGTTCACCCACTGAAAGATCAGTTACCTGGCCAGACTCATTATCCAACACCAGGTCCAATACGGCCACTCCTCTCATTGGACTGTCTACATATTGATTTAATAAACCTTACTGGATACACTTAAAATTTCAGCACTACCTAAACCCCTTATACTAAGAAGGCCCCAGTTTATATTAGGGATGTTGAAATCCCCCATGACAACAACCCTATTATTCCTGTACATTTCCTTAATCTGTTTACAAATCTGTTCCTCAATGTCTCAGTGGTTATTAGGGGGTCTGTAATACAACCCATCAGTGTGATTGTACCCTTCGTATTCCTGAGTTCCACCTAAATGGTCCTAGTGTCTGACCCCTCCATTACATTTCCTCTGAGTGCAGCTGCGATATTGTCCCTGATTAGTAGTGCTACTCCCCCACCCCTCTCTTAACACTCCTCAATCTTTTCTAAAATGTTGAAAACCTGGTATGTCAATCACCCATTCCTGCCCCTCTCACAACCAAGTTTCAGTAATAGCTACAACATCGTAGTTCCATGTTCTGATCCACAATCTGAGCTCATTAACCCTGCCCATAATACTTCTAGCATTAAAATATACAGACTTCAGACTACCCGACCCATCATACCAACACACAGAAAATGCTGGAGGAACTCAGCAGGCCTGCTGAAGGGTTCCGGCCCGAAATGTTGACTGTACTTTTTTCTGTAGATACCGCCTAGCCTGCTGAGTTCCTCCAGTACTTTGTGTGTGTTGAACAAAGTGCTTCATTTGTGTCAACAACCAACACAGTCCGGGGATGTGCTAGGGCAGCCGCAAGTGTCACACATTCCCAGCATCAAAATAGGATGCCCACAGCTTACCAAACCTAATGATCCTGGAATGCGGGAGGAAACTGGAAACACACACAGTCACAGGAAGAATAGACAAAATCTGTACAGGTGGTGGCAGGAATTGAACCCTGATCTTCTAGCTGGTACTGTAAAGCTTTATGCTAACTGTACATCAGTATCAGTCTATACAATAACCTATCATACACGGCGTGATTCAGAATGGCGCTGGAAATACAATTTAAAGACAAGTTATATGTTGATGCAAACACCAGAGGGCCTATGTACAAAATTAAGGGAGTGAAGTTTAGGGGAGACATCAGGGGTAAGTTTTTTACACAGAGGGTTGTGAGTGCCTGGAATGACTTGCCAGGGATGGTGGTGGAGGCTAAAACATTAGGGGTATTTAAGAGCCTCTTGGACAGGCACATGGATGAAAGAAAAATAAAGGGTTATGGGGTAGTGTGGGTTTAGTACTTTTTTTTAAAGGATTATATGGGTCAGCACAACATGGAGGGCTGAAGGGCCTGTACTGTGCCGTAGTGTTCTATGGTTCTATGGTTCTATGATGCACTGTATTCATTATAAATTCAAATTCAAATTCAAATGTTATTATCATTCAACCATATATGAATACAGCGGAACCAAACAGTGTTCCTCTGGGGCCAAGGTGCGAAACATACGCAGCACGTTCAAAATAGTGAGCAAAAAAAAACTTAAGTCATGCAAAAAAACATGTATATAACTCAAGTCCCTGAGCGCCATGTCCCACAATTAGATGGTGCACTTCTCAGCATTGCACAGACACACACAATCGAGCTTGTCATTCCACCAATTGAACACGAGAGGGCAGCACCAACAGAAGAGCCCAGACCCCAACCTCTGTCGTCCATTTATAATAACGAGTTTTCATAAGAATATCATTTTAAGCTAGCTTATCAAGCTTCTTCTCTACTTTTCCTCATGAAGGGTCTCAGACCAAAACATCAACTGTTTATTCCCCTCCATAGATGCTGCCTGGCCTGCTAAGTTCCTCCAGCATTTTATGTGTGTAACTCTGAAGATTTCCAACATCAGCAGAATATCTTGTATTTAGAATTTATTTAAATCTTATATCCGTCCCACAACGTGAGGGAGTAAAAATCTTTGTGTTATGATTCCGTTACATGTACAGACATGCGAATTTAAAAGTCTAATGGCTTGTAGAAAGAAGCTGATTTATGATTTAGTGCTGCAATTCATACCTTAGTTCATTTGACACTGGGCTTGGCCTGAAATAGGCCGGTTGTACATCTGTTTCTGGCTCTGTGACTCAAGCTTATTGCCTTCAGATAAGACCGAGAACTTAAAAATAATCTTTCAATTTTCCTGAAACAATTCTAAGAAAGATATTTTTTGAAACCGTGTCATGAAAATTGATAGAGTGACCCATAAAACATACAACAAAAAAGCTGCAGAATCTCTTGTGCTTATCAAAATTGACAGTGTGCTATGAGCTTCTAGCTCAGTCCCTGTCAAGAATATTGTTTCTTCATACTTACTTATCACATCTTTTGGAGTGTCAGGGGAACACCTCCTTCATCCTCTATAATACGTTTTGCTTTAAACAACACGAATGTTCATTCAGTGTTTTGAACATGCCCATTTTAGTTGTAAACATTGTGGTTCCCAGTCAGTCGAGTCACAACAGCCGCATGGTTAAATTCCTCTTCAGCAGTAGTTGATATTTTTTTTCAGGCTGCTTTGGATAAACCTAGTTTCCCCATTTCCAGGCAACTCTATTAATCTGCTGCAGTCCATCCACTTCCAGGCGCAGCATGTGGCGCATTCAGAGATGCTCTTCTGCACTCCACTGTTGTAACATGTGAGTACGGTTGCTTTCCTGTCAGCTTGAACTAGTCTGGCAATCCTCCTCTGACTTCTCTCATTAACAAGGCATTTTCACCCACAGAACTACTGAGGTTTTTTTTTAATGTTTTCACCACTCTCTGTAAACTTTAGAGTGTTGGGTGTGAAAATCCCAGGAGATTAGCACTTTCTGAGATACTCAAACAACCCCGTTCGGCACCAACAATCATTCCACGGTCCAAATCAGAATCAGAATTATTATCACTGGATTGTGTCATGAAATTTGTTAACTTCGCAGCAACAGTTCAATGCAATACATAAAGTAGGATAAGAAAAATATGTAAAAATAATAATAATTAACTAATAAGTAAAACCATTACAGAATATGGATAATGAATAGATTTTAAAAATTGTACAAAAACAGAAATAACATATATTAAAAAAGTGAGGTAGTGTTCATGGGTTCAATGTCCATTTAGGAATCGGATGGCAGAGGGGAAGAAGCTGTTCCTGAATAGCTGAGTGTGTGCCTTCAGGCTTCTGTACCTCCTGTCTGATGGTAACAGTGAGAATGCATCTGCAGTCACATTTCTTTCCCATTCTGATGTTTGATCTGAACAGCAATGAACATGTTGACCATGTCTGCATGCATTTATGTATTAAGTTACTGCCACATGATTGGCTGATTAGATACTTGCACTCACAAGCAAGAGCACAGTATACCTAATAAAGCGGCCACTGTGTTTATCTTTGGTTTACTAAGTCTTTATGTGGTGACTAACACCCTTAACATGGAGCATGTCACCAACGAGTGGAGTAGGAAGCATTGCATTGTGTCAATTATTTAACAAAATGCTCTCTGAAAAGTTTCCTGTCACGAATCAAAGGCCTTTAACTTTTAATTCCTGCTTGGATATTTCATAACATTTGGCAGTAAATTAAGCAAAAATGTCAGCTTTCCCCTAACTAAACTGTATAAATGGCTGTGTCCACTGGGGATAATGGATCTGGGCCAGTAACCCAGATGTTAGGATATCAAATTCAATCAAAAGTTAAATTATTAAACTTACTGATTTATGTGAAATAGTGCCAGAAAAATTTAGGAACAGTTAGGAAACTCTTAGATAGAAAAATTGAGGGCTATGTAGGAGAGAAGGGTTAGAATCATCTTAGAGTAGCTTAAAATGTTGGCACAACATCGTGGGACAAAGGTCCTCTACAGTATAATGCTGTTCAATGTTCTATGTTAAAGTTAATTCAATAAAGGCAAAACAGGTAATAAATGTTGCCTTCCAATGTTTCTCCCTCTCTCTCGCTCTCTCACACACACACACACACACACACACACACACACACACACACACACACACACACACACACACACACACACACACACACACACACACACACACACACACACACACACACACACACACCACCCCCCCCCCCCCGCCCCCCAGCAGGCTGTACGATAAGAACAGGTGGGAATATAAGAAATAATAATACACCTCCCCTCCAAGACTGCTCTGTACTTGAAACAATTATTCCACAGAGATCAACACCAATGATCGCATGATTACAGCACTCCCTGGGGTTCAATTATTTCTCTGGCATTTATTGGGTTGAATGGAAGTTTGATGAACTTCTGCTGCAGTTACTGCAGTGCTTTGGGTGTGAAAATAATAAACTTTCTTTCTGGTAGTCCTGCACTAATTTATTTATATTTCAGATGAGAAATTGTGAGGAGGCATTGATTGAATGCTTTTGGCCCACGCTCTCATGAATGCAGAGCAGGAAATGACAACTCTGGAAACAACTGTCAGGGTGGAAACTAAGAGCTTGTTTGCTTCGGCTCTGGGGTAGAACATAGAACAGAGAATAGTATAGCACAGTACAGACCCCTTGGCCCACAATGTTGTACTGACCTTTAACCTCTTTCAAGATTAATCTAATGCTTCTTTCCTACACAGCCCTCCATTTTTCTTTCATCCATGTGCCTATCTTAAGAGTCACTTAAATATCCCTATTGTATCTGCCTCTACCACCAACCCTGGCAAGCTGCTCCAAGCAAACACCATTCTCTGTTTAAAAACTTACCTCTGATATCCCCTTATACTTTTCTCTGAACACCTTAAATTTATGCCTTCATATTAGCCATTCCCACCATGTGAAAATGGCTCTGACTGCCTCTTGTACACCTCTATCAAGTCAACTCTCATCCTCCTTTACTCCAAGTATAAAAACCCTAGCTCGCTCAACCGATCAGGAGCAGCATCTCCAACACCATCACACTGAGCATGGGGGCCCCCCAGGGCTCTGTGCTCAGTCCACTGCTGTTCACTCTGCTGACCCACAACTGTGCTGCAACACACAGCTCGAACCATATCATCAAGTTCGCCAATGACACCACCGTGGTGGGTCTCATCAGCAAGAATGATGAGTCAGCTGACAGAGAGGAGGTGCAGTGGCTAATGGACTGGTGCAGAGCCAACAACCTGTCTCTGAATGTGAACAAAACAAAAGAAATGGTTGATGACTTCAGGAGGGCATGGAGCGACCACTCCCCGCTGAACATTGATGGCTCCTCGTTAGAGATCGTAAAGAGCACCAAATTTCTTGGTGTTCACCTGACGGAGAATCTCACCTGATCCCTCAACACCAGCTCCATAGCAAAGAAAGCTCAGCAGCATCTCTACCTTCTGCAAAGGCTGAGGAAAGTCCATCTCCCACCCCCCCATCCTCATCACATTCTACAGGAGTTGTATCGAGAGCATCCTGAGCAGCTGCATCACTGCCTGGTTCAGAAATTGCACCATCTCGGATCGCAAGACCCTGCAGCGGATAGTGAGGTCAGCTGAGAAGATCATCGGGGTCTCTCTTCCCACCATCATGGACATTTACACTACATGCTGCATCCACAAAGGAAACAGCATTATGAAGGACCCCATGCACCCCTCATACAATCTCTTCTCCCTCCTGCCGTCTGGGAAAAGGCTCCGAAGCATTCAGGCTCTCACGACCAGACTATGTAGCAGTTCCTTCCCCCAAGCTATCAGACTCCTCAATACCCGAAGCCTGGACTGACACCTTACTGCCCTATTGTCCTATTTATTATTTATTGTAATGCCTGCACTGTTTTTGTGCACTTTATGCAGTCCTGTGTAGGTCTGTAGTCTAGTGTAGCTTTCTCTGTGTTGTTGTTTTTTACATAGTTCAGTCTAGTTTTTGTACTGTGTCATGTGTTACGAATGATGAACAACTCTGATGGGCAGAAGGGTACAGAATCACCAATGCACCCCCCCTTGGAGAATCGCAAATCGCTACTATTCCGATGCTGTTATCAAGGGAGATGAGAGAGGCACAGGAAAGCTGCCCAGACAGTTGTTATTGATAACAGCTCATACAAATTTATGAGAGAGAGGCACAGCTAAGGTGGAATGTCTCCAGCTAACAAAAGAGAACGGAACCATTGATTACTGCTATTGTCTTTTGGAGAAGGTTTGTGTACTAGGTACTGTTCTATTCATTGAAACCCCTCAGGGCGCAACCAGAGTGAGCTGGTTTGATGGGTTGCATCATCTCAACCTGATTGACACCTGAGACCCCGTGAGTGGGGATAAAAGTGAGGTCTGGGGAACACCTGTCAGACACACCAGGAGAGACGCTACGAGACCGGTGGGGGCTTGTGTGTGTGTCCACCCTTGCCTGGGTGACGAGTCCAACACGGAAGAACGGTCTAGCTAAAGGACGGAGGGGTCATACATGAATGGCCACAACAACAACGCATCGACGGATCAAGATCGTAAAGGAAAGTCAGCAAGTCAATAGCTGTTACTGTTCTCTCTGTCTCTCTCTCTCTCTCTCCAACAATTGAAACACCGCCACCAACAACTACCGCAGCATGCATGAACTGAACTGAACTTTATATTTCCATCTGACAATTCATTATCCCCTAGACAATGATACAGCTTATTTCTTATTGACTATTATTATACACGCACTTTTAGGTTTAGTATTGATGATGTATATTATCTGTATATTTGCATTGATATTTGTGTATTTTTACTAATAAATGCTGTTGAAAATAGTATCACCAGACTCCAACGGACACCTCTATCTTTGCTGGTAAGACACCCAGTTACGGGGGTTCGTAACACATGTAACACCATGGTCCTGAAAAACGTTTTATTTTATCTATGTACTGTACCAGCAGTTATGGTCGAAATGACAATAAAAGTGACTTGACTTGACTTGATAAGACATCCTCTCTAATCCCAGGAAGCATCCTAGTAAATCTCCTCCGCACGCTCTCTAAAGCGACCGTGTCCTTCCCATAATAAATCAATCAGAACTTCCCACTGCTGCCTGTAAAGAGTTTGTACATTCTCCCCTTGACTGCGTGAGTTTCCTTTTGGTGCTCCAGTTTCATCCCACAGTCCAAAGATGTAGGTTAATTTGACACTGTAAATTTTCCCATGGTTGGGCTAGGATTAAATTGTGGAATTGCTGGGCAGCGCATCTCGAAGGGCAGGAAGCACCTATTCCACACTGTAGCTCAATGAATAAATAAAATGAGCTGAACACAATACACCAGGAGTGGTCCAAGCTTAGTTTTATAGAGCTGCTAAAGTACCTTGAGGTAGAGAGGTCCAGGATTGAGGTTGTAAGATAAGGAGAAATTACTTTCCTCCATGGTTTGAAATTCTTTACCATGGATGGCTGCAGTGTAGTAGTGGTGAAGTTTGTTCAAGGTCAACATCAATAAAGATCTGGATATTAAGGGAATTGAGATCATGTGAGAAAGTGGATGAGGTAAAGGAATCATCATGACCTCAACGAATGGTTGAGCAAGCTCAATAAATCACATCATTCATCTTGCTTCCATTTCATATGTTTTCATATTTTTATGATCAGTCCTGAAATTGAATTCTGTTTCAATTTTTGTTCATTGTTTGCTGATTCTGGTTTGCTATTAAAGTGATAATCAGGATCTAATTACTCCATTTCCTTCGTAATAAAGCCATAAGACGTACTGTTGGAGCAGAATTTGGCCTATCGGTCTACTCCAGCATTCCATCATGGCTGATTTATTATATCTCTCAACTCATTCTCCTACCTTCTCCCCATAACCTTTGACTCCCTGATTTATCAAAAAATTATCAACCACCACCTTAAATTTACCCAAACTCTTGGCCTGCACAGACATCTGCGACAATGAATTCCACAGATTCACCATCCTCTGGCTAAAGAAATTCATCCTCATCTCTGTTCTAAATGGATGACCCTCTATTCTGAGGCCATGCCCTCTGGTCCACTCTATCCAGGCCTTTCAATATTCAATAGGTTTCAATGAGATTCCCCTGTCATTCATCTAAACTCCAACAAGCACAGGCCCAGATCTATCAAACACTCCTCATATGTTAACTTTTTCATTCAGGTATCATTCTCGTGAACCTTCTCTGGACCCCCTCCAACGCCAGCACATCTTTTCTTAGATAAGGGGCCCAACATTGCTCACAATGCTCTCTTTGTGTTTAAAAAAAACTATAAAAGATTATTTATACAAAGTTACAGACAATCAATACTTACAAGACAGTAGGTATACTCAAATTAAAATATGGTTAATACCGTCTATAAAACAGTCAATACTGTTGTGTTCTTTATACGTACCATGGGTTACTAAGAACAAACCATATTCTGGAAGAACATAACTAGAACTTTTATTTAACAGCAAACAGCAAACACGTTTTTAACAATGCAAACTTCTTGATCATTCTGTCATTTCTGCGCATGCTCCGAATTCTGTCCAATCACTTTCTGACATGTGACACGTGATATCACCACAACTTCCTTTCCTTAAAAAGAAAAACAATTAGCAACATTGATCAGAACAACTGCATAATTTAACATTTCTCTATCAGTCTGTCTGGGGGGTTTCGAAAACAAGTAGACCTTCTCAATGGCTCACACAGTTCTTGTGTTTCATTGTTAGTTTCATGTTTCATCTGGTCTGCATCAGTTAACGGAAACTCTGAAGTTGGCTCTTTCTTGAGGTCTTTGCGAAGAAATCGCAATTCATTCATTAACTGTGTAATCTCTTTTTTATGCTGAGACTTCATCATTTCAATAAAACTTCTCAATTCCTTCACTTGTGTTTTCACTTCTTCCATTGGATCCTGATTCTTGTCACTCTTTGGCTTCAGATCGGTATTGTACTGTACCAGCACGTTTGGTTTTGGTGGCAATGCTTTGTCGGATGCTGGTAACTAAGGGCTGGTCAGGGATTTTTCTTAATGACTTCTTTTACTTTTGCCGCATTGGAATCAAATTCCGTTCTCTCTCGCTCTTTCATCAAGTCACTGTATTCTGACTCTGTGTCACTGTCCAGGACTAAGACTCTTTTCACCAAATTCATTCTCTCATAGGCAGATAAACCCAGTATTGACTGTACATTCTTTGGCACCACCACAAATAAAAGCGTGTGCTCAATATTTTTGTGTGATACTTTTGCCACACATGTTCCTTTAACTGGAATGTCTGCACCTAAATACCCAGTCACTTTTATATTTGTCTTATGTAACTTTGGTCTTGGCTTTAATGTATTAAGCTCAGATTCTGCAAGAACAGTTACTTGTGCTCCAGTACCCAGTTTAAACAGAATATTGTTTTGGTTCACTTGCAACGGAATAGTCCAGTCATTCTTACTTTGTTTGTTTTCACAAAACACATCTATATAAAACTCCTCACATTCATTTTCAAGCACTGCATTTACGTGTTTTATTTTCTTTCTACTTCTGCAACAGTGTGAAAAATGATTACTCTTACCGCAGTGATTGCACATTTTTCCATACGCTGGACACTTTTTTTGGCCGGGGCTGCCTCCCACAGCGATCACAAAGTTTTTTTTCTTTCAGATGCCATCTTGCTCTCTGTCAGTTTCATTGCTGTTTTACTATTTTTTCTAACAATTTTGCTGTTATTCACAGTGTGTACGCTGCAGTTCTCAATAAAAATCTCTTCAGCCTGCGACTTTACAGCTTCCAAAGCTTTGCAGAGAATCAAAGCTTTTTCCAAATTTATGTGTGGTTCTCAACCCTCACCACTTTCTTCAAACTGGTGTCATCTCCTGCTGCTGGCAGTACTGAGAGTTCCGTGAGTCTTCATTCACCCCTTGCTGTCCTTGATGATCCTGACGATCACAACCATCCACCTTCTCCATGTAAAGCTGCCCGACACCACAACAACCACTCATCTCCTGGAGCAAAAACGCCTGCCGCTGTTGGTGAGTACTGAACACCCTCGTATGTTAACTTTCTATAATTTATTGCATTGAATATTACCTTAAATGAAATATAATACAAATGTTGCCTTGTGGTACTGCTTTTGTGTCATATTGGTATGAAAATGCAAATAAATTACAGATATTTAGGAAGCCCTCCAGAACGCATCCCTATTTTCAACATTTAAATAATTATTTACATTGTGCATTTTCACATTATGGGTCGACTGTGCAGAACCTATCCCCTGCATATAATAAGGATAGGATGTATCAGAGGCCACACTCCCTCCGCCAAGACCAGTCAGTATCAGTTATCTCCTTTAACTTACCTTCTAACCTTTACACTAACAGCCCATTCTAGGTCTGGGTAAACATTTCCTGAATTGTTTGCCGAGTATTTGCATTTTCCCTTAAAATAAGAAAACCAACATTACACACACTAATTCCACCAAACCTACATAACTGAATCATAACCCACCTGCTTCTGTCCTCAACTCCCCTGCCAATAAATGATAACATTGTGGTAACCTTCATAATGATTTGCAGAGCTACAGATGGTAAATCATGCAATAGGGCTCTCAGAAACCTCTGTATCTCAGAACCCTCACTGTCTGGATAACATGCTTCCTTTTCAGTTTGTTTAACTGGTGGAACAAACAACTTGGAACCATGACCTTTTAAATTAGGCAATGAATTTTGATGCAGTTTCTTATCAAAGCCTCCTGAAATTTAAATCTGGTAATCCTTTATCCACAACCTATATTAATTCTTCCTTCAGGTTGTTGTAGCCAAGGGTGGCAATGGGGACAAGTTCCCACTCCCTATTAAGTGCTCCCAATGGCAGGTGCCTCAAATAGCCTCTGACAACCAAGTCCAGCTCTCGGCCTTCTTGTGTGGCTTAGCTACTAGACCTGGCGGAACCGTTTCTACTGACAGGAGAAGGGGCAAAGGTGGGTTACAGGCGCCTTAAAACCAGAGGTTTTGGCAGATGGGTCTTGACAACTGTGGCTGACAGCTTATCTAGGAGAAAGAAAACTCTGATCTTAAACCTCCGCTGCCTTGCAGCACTACCCACTCATGGGGAAGGCCTAGGGAAAAATCCGAAGCTGGAGTCCTACACAGATTACCAACTCCTGCGACGCTGCTGGTACCAAACTGTATCAGTAGTGTTCCTTTGCCGTTCCTTTGGCCGTTCCTTTGGGTTCATCAAGATGTGTGGTGAAGAGGAGCTTGCTACATGGGCAACAGCTTGTCCTCCATATCACACAGCCCAGGCTTACGCATCTAGACTGCTAGGACACAATACCCATGGTCAACCTTGACCAACGGAGGCCTCACTCACTCATATTAATTCTTCATAGAACTCCAAAAAATTAGTCAAATGTGATTCATCTTTTACAAATAACATTAGTTTTGTCTAATTATCTTTCTATAATGTCTCTCATATTTCCCCTGTGACAGATATTAACTGATGCATATTTAAGACATTAGTGTGACACGCTTGGAGCATCAGTGTAGTTCTGGCTGCCTACCTATTGGAAGGAAAGCTGGAAAGAGTACAGAAAATGTTCACACTGATGTTACCAGGTGTGGTGAACTACATATACCTGTCTGGACTGCTCCTGTGGCTCCTCCCACAGACCCCTGTATAAAGGCGATTGAGGCCTGATGCCCGGCCTCATTCTCCAGGATGTAGTGTTGTTCATTCTTCCAGTCAATAAAAGCCGATACCTCGCTTCTTAACGTCTCAGAGTGAGTTATTGATGGTGCATCACCAGGACTGGAGGGTTTGACTTATAAGGAGAGGCTGGAGAAGAGGCTGTTGGGCTGACACAGCGGCATAATACTTTAGGGCGCCAGTGACCAGGGTTCAATTCCCGCCACTGTCTGTTATAAGTTTGTACATTCTCCCCAGGACCGAGTGGGTTTCCTTTGGGTGCTCTGGGTTTCTCCACTTTCCAAGGATGTATGGGTATTGTGTGGCATGGGCTCATTGGACCAGAAAGGCCTGTTACAGTGCTATGTCTCTAAATTAAAATTTCCTTTTAGAAAAGCAACATTAATTTTGCCTGATTATCCTTCTATAAGGCCTTTCATATTTTCCCCATGATAGATGTTAACTGATATCTATTTAGTTTAGGAGCAGACAACATGGAAAAATGTGAAACAGTTTAAATTGGCCTCTCTAATGTCTCTTCCTTTCTTTTCAGAATGGCGGGGGTCCTGTCAGTATTTATGATCTACGGCTGTATTCGAACTGCGGTTCTTCACGGTGGTGGGTACCCACTCTCGGAGCTCACTGAGTGGCCTACTGTCTCGATATTGCCAGGAGCAGCCTGGAAGACGTGCACCTTCAGGGTGCAGCCCTGTGGACTCCAACTCCTCGCCGGTGTCAGCATCGTGGGAGGTTTAAACATCGAGATAGCAGTGTGCGCTGCTGTCAAAATGAGCGACGCTGCAGACTGTAACACTGAAACCGTGAGCTGTCGGCCTCCCCTCTCAGTGTGGCAAGAGAAACATCTCTCTCTCCCTTATGAGAGAGAGAGAGAGAGAGAGAGAGAGAGAGAGAGAGAGAGAGAGAGAGAGAGAGAGAGAGAGAGAGCCTGTGGCATGTCAAAGTGTTGGGATGAACAGTGTTTTTTTGATGGACTCCAGATTATGGTTTCTTTGGGGGCATTTCTACGGCTTACATGGAGAGTGGGGGTGGGGCTGATGCCTTTGCTGAGGCAGTTGGGGAAGGGGTAGCGTTTTGTTGCTGCGCGTGTGTGGGAGGGGGAGGAGAAGCTTTGGAGTTCTGACATTTTTCTTTGGGGTTCTTTCTCTGTTTCATAGATGTCTGTGTAAGACTAAGAATTTCAGGTTGTATACTGTATTGGCTCGCTGGCAAAAGTCTGTCTCGAAGGACGTGGGTGATGATGATCATCATCACAAGCCTGGGTGGAAGGTATGGAGATCCTGAGATGCCCAGTGGTCAAGATCCTCCTCTCGGCCTCACCAGTGTAGTCCAAAGGAATGCTTATGAAGCCAATAACTTTGACACCAGCTTGGCTGCAGAAGCTGGCAGAAAGATGCTCAATGACATCCAGCCGCCTTAAGGGCTCCACTCCAGATTTGCTGTCTGGGTTTACTCCCGTAGCCCTGGTCTCTCCCGAGGCTGCCCACAAGGTAGTGGGGAGCTGGCTCACAAGCACCAGGGCGTGTCCTCGCGCCGGTGGGCCTGAGCGCCATGGAGCCAGATCTCCTCCCCGTCCTCTGTAGTTCAGCCTGAGTCTGAAAGGAGTTCAGTTTCCATTTGACGTCAGCAAGGAGGCACGACATGAGGTTTGCTGTCGGAGAGGCTGTGCACCGACAGGGGGAGACTTACACACTCAGCTCTCCTTTTCCTAAGACTGCTACCCAGCAGTGGAAGCTGCAAGTGAGAGCGACAAGTTCTGACCACTACACTAGATGCATCATAACATCCATTTTGATACCAAAATGTACACTGTATACAATTTCTGATATTAAATGGAACCATTGAACCACTGAGCCATTGAATATTTAATTCGGGGAGGACTAAGTATGAGACAGGAATTTTAGAGTGTTAATTGAGAGAAGATGTTCTCAGGAAAATGCACCATGGAAACATGTATATTATTTAGAGGGCACCTGCATAAGGTTCTGGCTAGGGTTGTCATATTGTGGCAGGGAAAAGATGGTAGGGTGAAGGAACCATGGTTGACAAGAGCAGTGCAATTTTTAATTGAGAGGGAGAAAGAAGAAGACTTAAGGTTTAGTAAACAAAAATCAGACTGGGCTCTTGAGGTAGCCAAAAATTTGCTAAAGCTAGAGTAGGCCATGGGAAGGCCTTGGCAAGTAGGATTAAGGAAAACCCCAGATATTCTACACATACAGGAAGATGGATTGAGGACTACACAGAGACAAAGGAGGGACAAGTGTCTGGAGTCGGAGGAGGTAGATGAATAATTTGTTTCAGTGGCTCACCAGTGAATGTGAGGTCAGCATAGAACAGACTAATGGACTGGAACATTTTGAGATTAAGAAGGAGCTTCCGAAGACCATTAGGATAGGTAAGTTCCCGGAGCCAGATGGGATGTACCCCAGGTTACGATGGGAAGAGATCTATGGGCCACTGAAGAGTGTCTTTGCATCCTCACTGGTCACTGGAGCAGTACCAGAGAATTGGAGGATAGCAAAAGTTGTTTCTTTGTTCAAGAAGGGTAATAAAGATAATAATTTTGGTATGTTTCATGTACTTGCAATGAAATAATTCTGATTCCGATTCTAATACCTGAGAATTATAGACCAGTGAGTCTTACTTCAGTGGTGGGCAAATTATTGGAGAGGACAGGAGTATTTTGAGAAGCATAGTCTGATTAGGAACAGTCTGCAAGGCTTTGTAAGGACCAGGTCATGCTTCTCAAGCCTGATTAAATTTTACAAGGAAGTGACAAAACAGACTGATGAAGATAGAAGGTCCTGATGAAGGTTGTCGGCCCAAAACGTCGACTGTTTATTCCCATCCATGGTTGCTGCCTGACCTGTTGATCTCCTCCAGCACATCGTGTGTATTGTCCTAGATTTCCAATATCTGTAGTACCTCTTGTGTCTATGATGAAAGCAAAACATTGGCTGTGGTGTATATGGATTTTTCTAAGGTGTTTGACCAGGTTCACCATTTAGAAAATCAGGAGGCATGGGATCCAGGGGAACTTGGCTGTGTGGATTCAGAGTTGGTTTGCCCGCAGAAAGCAGAAGATGGTCATATGTGGAGCATATAGTGCCTGAAGGTCAGTGGTCAGCTGTGTTCCACATAGATCTGCTCTAGGGCCCCTGCTCTTTGGGAATTTTATAATTATCTTGGATAAGAAAGTGGAAGTGTGAGTTGGCAAAGTTGAAGGTGGCATGACGGCTGTTGGAGTTGTGGATAACAGCTGCATATGTCGTGAAATTTGTTAACTTTACAGCAGCAGTTCAATGAAATACATGGTAAAATGAAAAAATGAGTTACGTTAAGTGTGTGTGTGTATTAAATAGTAGTGTAAAATAAAAAAGTAGTGAGCTAGTGTTCACAGGTTCAATGTCCATTCACAAATCAGATGGCAGAAGGGAAGAAGCTTTTCCTGAATTGCTGAGTGTGTGCCTTCAGGCTCCTGTACCTCTTTTCCGATGGTAACAATGAGAAGAGGGCATGTCCTGGGTGGTGGGGGTCCTTAGTGATGGACACCACCTTCCTAAGGCATTGCTCCTTGAAAATGTCTTTGATTCTACAGAGGCTGCTACCTATGATAGAGCTGACTAATTTTACAAGTTTCTGCAACTTACTTTGATCTTGTACAGTAACACCCCCATAGCAGACGGTGATGCAGCCACTCAGAATGTTCTCCACACTACACTTGTAGAAGTTTTTGAATGTTTTAATTGTCAAACCAAATCCTCTTAAACTTTTAATGAAATATGGCCGCTCGCCTTCTTTATAGCTGCATCAATATGTTGTGTCCAGTTTAGGTCCTCAGAGATACTGACACCCAGGAACTTAAAATTGGTCAATCTCTCCACTTCTGATCCCTCTATGAAGAATTTTTCATGTTTCTTCATCTTACCCTTCCTGAAGTCCATGATCAGCTCTTTGGCCTTGCTAACTTTAAGTGCAAGGTGTGTTGCTGTGACACCACCCAATTAACTGGTATACCTTGCTCCTGTATGCCCTTCATCACCATCTGAAATTCTGCGTCAACGATAGTATCATCAGCAAACTTATAGATGCTGTTTGAACTATGCCTATTCACACAATTATGGGTGCAGAGAGAGAGTAGAGCAGTGGGCTAAGCACACATCCCTGAGGTGCGCCAACATTAATTGTCAGCGAGGTGGAGATGTTATTTCCAGTTTGCACAGATTGTCTCGCCCTCGTGAGGAAGTCGAGGATCCAGTTGCAGAGGCCCAGGTTCTGTAATTTTTCAATCAGGACTGTAGGATAATGGTGTTAAATGCTCAGCTGTAGTCAATAAACTGCATCCTGACATAGGTATTTGCATTGTCCAGGTGATCCAAGACTGTATGGCGAGCCATTGAGATCTCCTCTGCTGTAGACCTATTGTGGTGATAGCAACATACAACAATGTACTTGACAAATGAATTAATCAGTGAAGTCTAAGTGCAGCCGCTTACATGTGTCCATAACATTCAGAAATCACAGAAACGCAAAGTAATTGCACATGCTGTCTCCTGTAATCTGTTCATAAGTGAACAAGAGCCTTTTTCACGTACTTCACCAAGGTTTCTAAACTGTGCTTTGTTTCTTAAATTTGATCACCAGGCAAGATTTTCCCTTGAGGAAACCATGCTGACTATGGCCTATTTTATCATGTGCCTCCAAGTACCCCGAAACCATATCCTTAGCAATCGACTCCAAAATCTTCCCAACCACTGAAGTCATACTAACTGGCCTGTAATTTCTTTTCTTCTGCCTCTCTCCCTTCTTGAAAAGTGAAGAAACACTGGCAGTTTTCCAGTCTTCTGGAATCTTTCCAGCATCTGGTGATTCTTGTGAAACACCCCCCTGGTTTCGTTGGCTGTGTAAGTCTAGGGAAGACAACCTCCGGTTCCGTCAAACTCACGAGATTGAGGTTGACTTGATCCTACCCCAAACCCGGTTTGTGCGGATGCTGTGTCATTTGCTACCCTCTTACAAATGAATGCCATGAAATAACATACAGTACATTGCATACGATTAAAGGAATCATATTTATGAATCTTAACTAAAGGGTTAATAAAGAATAACAAAAAGAAAAGGGCCCATTTTAATTAAACAGTCAAATGTGCTCAAGTTGGAGCTGATCCTGAACTTCTCTGTCACTCACTCACTGGGCCCTCGGTCAATGTGGCAGCACACACCACCTTCGGAAAATTCCTCGCAATCCATCTCGAACAAAAGGATCTCCCACCGGATTGTATGCTGTGACCGGTTCTCCCCAGTGTCTTCGCTCTTCATCTCCTCTCAGAAAAAAAAGCCCAAGCCCAACCTTGGTGTCTGCCACCAGAGAAACCTCACCCTCAATTCACGATTAGACGGCAGACATTTCTCCTCATCTCTTATCTTCAACAATGGCCCAAACATAAGCTGAAAACAAGCTGCTCTCACAGAACAGCACAAAAAGAAATACATATAGCATAACAGTAAAAATATGAACCAGGCATTATACTCTCCCCCCACCAAAATAGTCATGTCCTCATAACCTTGAAATAATTTGTCACCTCATCTTAATACCACCACTTTCAAGGGAATACCACCTCCAATACACTTGTAAAGGATAGTGACATATCTCACTAGGTGAATGACCGTAGCACTCCATTCTCCTGGTGCTACGTAGGCTAGCCTATCAGTGGGTCCCCTGAATCTTTGAGTCCTCTGTATCCCATCATCTAAGTCTTCAGTTTCAGACATTGCTTTGGATACTTCTGGTCTACATGGTGAGGCCGCTCTCCGTCCATTACTCGTGCCTTCCCCCAACTCAGGTCCCTTTACCACTTGGCTCAGCTCTGCTTCATTCCCAGTTGCTTTAGAGCCCAGCCCCCCTTCGTGGTCCAGCTGCAAACCCGCCTGTCCACAGATAGCCCCACGATTTCATTTGAGCTCACGTGATTTCACGTGAGAAGGGTTCTCTCCTCAATTATTGGAGAATTAGCAAAAGGCAGCATATACCACACCCCCATTTCCTCATCCTCTGAGTTCATATCCCGTTCAGCGATGGGGGCCAGTCTAATCTTTCCTGCTGCTGGTCCTTCAGTCTCTCCGTGTCACCGCAAAGTCCTCAGGGTCCAGGTCAGGCTCTGGGTCAGAGGTAGAAGGTGGTTCTGATGGAGAATCTTGACAGGCCCATTCCCATTGACTGGTTTCACACAGAAAACTGGTACATTTGGCATCTGCTGTGAAATACAGACAGCATAACAGTGAAAATATGAACCAGGGCATCACACTTGAAGGATCATTATTGATCTCTATGATCTCTTCAGCCATCTCTTTCAGAACTCTGGGGTGTACACCATCTGGTCCAAGTGACTTATCAACCTTCAGACCTTTCAGTTTCCCAAGAACCTTCTCTCTAGTTATGGTAACTTCACACACTTCATGACTCCTGACACCTGGAATTTCCACTACACTCCACTGTGAAGACTGATGCAAGATACTTATTCAGTTCATCCACTATTTCATTTTCCCCCATTACTACCGCTCCACCATTGTTTTCCAATAGTCCAATATCCACTCTCACCCCTCCTTTAAACTTTATGTATCTAAAGAAACTTTTGGTATCCTCTTTTAATATTATTGTCTAGCTTACTTTCGTATTCTGTCTTTAATGACTTTTTTTAGTTGTCATCTATTGGTTTTCAAAAGCTTCCCAGTCCATCTTCAAACTAATTTTTGCTCGACTATATGCCCTCTTTTTTGCTTTGATGTTGGTTTTGACTTCTCTTGTTAGCACAGTTGTGTCATCATTCCTTCAGAATACTTCTTCCTCTTTGGGATCTTTGAGACCTATGTCTCAAATGCCAATGTCTCAGTAGCCAATATCTTCTCCTGCTATCTCCTCCACCTCTGTTTGCTGGACTGCCCCACTTTCTACGAGCATTATTGACCTCCCATTCACTGCAGCCTCAGCCAAAGACTCGCCCATTCCGCAAAATTCTAAGTTTAAAGTAAATTGAATGAATGAAAATTTTATTTTGGTCAGTACAAACATAACAAAGAGCATCATTTTCAACGATGATTTCATAATAAAAATCTTTAAAACAGACTGAAAAGATGTAGGCTGAAGCTACAGCATATTATGCCTACCCCTTTTACTTATACAAAAACATATCTGGCGTCAATCATCACATCAAAACAAAAAAAATCATGATCTTTTAACACAAAATCCAATTCCAAGTATCATTTATTTACATTGCTCACATTCATTTTAATTCATGTATTTTATATTTGTTCGTTAAATTATTTTTAAATAATTTTTTTAACTTGTTAAGTGTGGTGTATGTTTTTAAATTCTCAGTACAACTGTTCCATAGATTCACCCCTCTGACTGAAATACAATGATTTTTTACATTTGTTCTTATCCTTTGTTTTTGAAATATACATGTTCCTCTCAAATCATGCTGATTTCCTCTCATTTTAAACAATCGTTGGATACTTCATGGTAACTGTCCATTTTTACTTTATACATAACTTGTATTATTTTAAAATCTACGAAATCTCTGAATTTTAAAGTGTTTAGTTGAATATATAGTGGATTGGTTGGCTGGTAATAACTTGTCTTATTTACAATTCGTATGGCTTTCTTTTGAAGTAGAAAAATTGAGTTTGTGTTTGTTTTGTATGTATTTCCCCATACCTCTACACAGTAAGTCATGTATGGGACTATAAGTGATGTATGATGTATACAAAGATTCCTTATTTAAGAAATCTTGTGCTTTGTACAGTATTGAAATAGATTTTGACATTTTTGCTTTGACATAATTTATATATAGTTTCCAGCTTAATTTTTATCTATTACCACTCCCAAAGATTTTGTTTCAGATACCTTATCAATTTCAACATCATTTATTCCAAGTTTACTGTATGAGTTTGGTACATGGTTTCCAAATATTATGAATTTAGTTTTACTGAGATTCAGTGATAATTTGTTAGTATCAAACCATTTCTTTATAATTTTTAGTTCTTTCTCCATTGTATCCAAAAGTTATTTCAGATGTTCCCGACTACAAAATATAGTTGTATTATCAGCAAATAATATACATTTTAATGTCTGAGAGACCATACATATATCATTTACATACAAAATGAACAGCAATGGACCAAGCACTGAACCTTGTGGAACTCCACAAGTTACCCTCAAAAGTTTTGAATTCGGGTTGTTTGTATGTACACACTGATACTGATACTGAATTTATTATCAAGGTACGTATATGTCACCATGTTCTTGCAGGTATTTACAATATAGCAAAGAAATTCAATAGAATCAATGAAAAGTTCACACAAAGATTGACAAACAACCAATGTGCAAAAGACAGATTGTGCAAATACAAAATGAACAAATAATAATCATAAACAAATAAATAAATAATACTGTGAACATGAGTTGTAGACTCCTTGAAAATGAATCTATAGGTTGCAGAATTAATTCAGTATTGAAGGGGAGTGAAGTTACCCATGCTGGTTCATTAGCCTAATGGTTGAAGGATAATATCTGTTCCTGTATCTGGTGATGTGGGACAAAAGGCTCCTTTTACCTCCTTCCCAATGGCAGCAGCAAGATGAGAGCATGCCCTGAGCGGTGGGGGTCCTTGTTTATGGATGCCGTTTTCTTGTGGCAACATTCCTTGTCGATGTGCTCAGTGGTGAGGAGGCTTACCCATGATGGATTCAACTGTATCCATCACTTTTTGTAGGCTTTTCCATTCTTGGGCGTTGGTGCTTCCGTACCAGTCTGTGATGCAACCAGTCGGGACACTTGCACCATGCATCTATAGACATTTGTCAAAGTTTGTCAGGGTGATATACCTAATCTGTGCAGACTTCTAATAAAGAAGAGGCACTGCCATTTTTTCCATTGAACACACCACTTTTCTAAGTATGTGAAGAAAAAGACTTCCTCTACATTTGTGTCCTCCAAGAGGACCACAAATTTGTTGTTAGATTTGGAGGCTTATGTGCCTCAATGACCCAGAGAGCTATGTTGGCTAGAGTCAAGGTTTTATCCTTTGGCTCTTGGTAGGGTCACTCATGCCAAATAGATCAAATGGTAGAGGCCAGACTAAGAGTGGTCCACCAGTCCTGCAGGTTCAGAGGCTAACAACCCTGACCGGTAAAACAAAATTATTACGGAAACATCAATGAAGAAACCTACTGACTGTGATGGTATTTCTCAGTTTCCAACCAGTGTTTGCATGACTGGTAGCAGTGAAAACCGAGAGGAAGCTACTGACATGATGAAGGAAGCCTGGAACACTGCTCGTGATGGAGGACCTTCATTGCTGCCCTAAAAGCCAGAGGCATAAAGGGCAGTAAGACCTTTATTGCGCAGGACCATTCTTTTCCACTCCTTGACCTCCTGCAGGTCATTGTCTGAGCACTAAAAGACTGTTTAAGTGACATTCCTTTTGTTCCATATTCCCTAATAAGTCAGTTGTGGAGCACTTTAAAATAAACTCAGCGGGCATGGCACTGATGGTGGTCAGTATTATTACTTAGGCAGCTAATATGAACATAAATTGGTACGTTTCAAAAATTAATATGAAATAGAAGCTTCTCATTTCACATCCAATAAAATAAACAGATGAAGTATTGTCCTTGCGTGTTGCGTGATCACTGAAAGTTAAATATAAAGCTCGACGTGCAATAGAAATTTATTTACTCGGGAAAGTATAGTAATTAGATTTGGAGTCATTTTGACACCAGTACACTGTAAGAAGATTGAAGGGTTGTATTTTATTGACCAATAATTAACTTCTCAACAGTGACAGGCTTAAAAAGATGAAATCACACTACTATTAAACCAAATGCTTTTATAGTCAGCTTTCCACTTTATTTTACTCATAACATCACGGCAGCTGCGGCTCGATGCTGTCATCCATAACCAGAGCAAGCATCAATTACAATATTTTTTTATGATTATACCATTGAACAATCACATGCATGAACATAGCTCAGATTTAAATCTGCATTCTCCCAGACACTTATTCAGCTTAATTTAATAAATAACTTTGGCAGCTTCCGTGGTGAGCTTTTTGTTTTGCAGAATACTAACAAAATTTCAGTGAATTATTCATGCCTTGGCAAAGTGAGGAGAAAAACAAGTCATCATAGGTTGTCGTGCCTTACATTTTGTCTTTGACTAGGCATTTGATTCTTCCAGACATCACTGGAACGGAACACTGTGTTCTAAGAGGAGCAAGGAAAACACACTAAGTACCATTTCATTAGGTACTTCCTGGATTTAATAAAGTAGCCACTGTTACGTACCCGTGACATGTGACAGTGGTACCCTTGTCACGTGACTGGGGTTGAAGCTATACTGGACTTGAGGTAATGGTCTTGTGATGGTGGAGTGACGTCATTTTCCCGCCAGTAGAGGTCATGTGACAGGTTTTTTTTACAGGTTATAAAAGGAAGACCCATCCTGTGGGGTGGGGCAGTTCGTGGCTGGGTTTGCCAAGCTGACTTCATGTCACTGCGTGATTTAATGTTATGACGCAGTTTAGTTGAAAAATGAAGTTTTATATAATGCCTAAAGTTTAAAAGGCCATTGCCAGCAGTTTCTTACAATACTGCTAGTGGAGAGTGAATATCGGAGTTCGGAAGTTAAAAATCGAGGAGAATCGATTTTCGACGGTGGAAGGGTTTCGACCTTATTTGATCCTCATTCGGAAGGATTCCGTTGACTATTCTTGCTGTTAATCCCTGGGTTTGACCAGAAAGGATTTGCGAATAGTGTGGAAGGAAGGTCAGTGCCTTTAAGCCGTTATATTTCATAAAATTCTTCGTGGGAAAGTTCGACGCCGGGGATCGAAGGACAACGACGTGGAAGAGAATTTAAATCGCCTTAAAAAGTCTCTCCTTTTAAATGGACTGTGAGCTTTTGAACTTTCGGCATACCGTTTTAAGAACTGTTTGAATTGCAACGCTATTAAGAACTGTGAATCTGCCGCACAGCAGCTGATTTCCGGTTACGCTAGTGTTTGTTTACTTTTGGGGGGTTTGTTTTCAGTGTTTAATAAACGTGTTATTTGTTATAAAAACCCTTGCCTAACTCATATATATTTATTGTTGCCTGAATACGTAACACCACTGAGTGTATGTTTGTAGTCTTCTGCTGCTATAGCCCATCCACTTCAAGCTTTGATGTACCATACGTTCAGACATAATCTCTACTCTCTGTATACACATGACTGTGTGGCTAGGTGTAGCTCAAATACCATCTACAAATCTGCTGACGATAGAACCATTGTTGGTAGAATCTCAGGTGGTGATGAGAGTATTACAGGAGTGAGATCTGCCAACTAGTAGAATGGTGCCATAGCAACAACATGGCACTCAACGTCAGTAAGACGAAAGAGCTGATTGTGGACTTCAGGAAGGGTAGACAAAGGAACACATACCAATCCTCATAGAGGGATCAGAAGTGGAGAGAGTGAGCAGCTACAAGTTCCTGGGTGTCAAGATTTCTGAGGATCTAACCTGGTCCCAACATATTAATGCATTTCATAAAGTAGGCAAATCAGCGGCTATACTTTATTATGAGTTTGAAGAGATTTGGCATGTCAACAAATACGCTCAAAAACTTCTATAGTTGTACCGTGGAGAGCATTCTGACAAGCTGCATTACCATCTGGTATGAAGGGGCTACTGCACAGGACCGAAAGAAGATGCAGAAGGTTGTAAATTAAGTCAGCTCCATCTTGGGCACCAGCCTACAAAGTACCCAGGACATATTTAGAAAGCAGTGTCTCAGAAAGGCAGCGTCCATTATTAAAGACCTTCAGCACCCAGGGCATGCCCTTTTCTCACTGTGACCGTCAGGTAGGCGATACAGAAGCCTGAAGGCACACACTCAGTGATTCAGGGACAGCTTCTTCTCCTATGCCATCTGATTCCTAAATGGACTTTGAAGCTTTGGACACTACCTCACTTTTTTTAATGTACAGGATTTCTGATTTTGCATGTTTTTTAATAATCTATTCAATATACGTAATTGATTTACTTGCTTATTTATTATTATGTTTTATTTTATTTATTATTATTATTATTATTTCTCTCTCTGCTAGATTATGTACTGCATTGAACTGCTGCTGCTAAGTTAACAAATTTCACGTCACATATCGGTGATAATAAACCTGATTCTGATTCTAATGATCTCCTGCACACCACTGATACAACTTGTGGTTATTTGAGTTACTGTTGCCTTCCTGTCAACTTGATCCAGCCTGCCTGTTCTCCTCTCTCATTAACAAGGCAATTTCGCCACCGAACTGATGTTTACCGGATATTTTTTTTTGTTTCACACACCATTCTCTGTGTACTGCTGTGCATGAAAATCCCAGGAGATCAGCAGTTTCTGGGCCACTCAGGCCACCCTGCTCCACAATCAAAATCACATTTCTTCCCCATTCTGACATTCGGTCCAAACAACTGAACCTCTTGACCATGACTGCATGCTTTTATGAGTTGCTGCCATATGATTGGCTGATCAGATATTTGCACTAACCTGCAGGTGTACCCAATAAAGTTGCCACTAAGAGTATGAAAGTACCAGAGCACACGTCTGAGCTGTTACTTGTTTGTCATCTATGTCCTCTGGCTGCTTGGCTTCTGGATGACCCAGGATAAAAAACAGTATATTGTGCATAAGGCCCATATGGGTAAGTGGTGGGAGAACAAGAAATAAAAAGTCAGATGAAAAGAGGACAAGAGCAAAATAATTAATGACATTGTGGAAGTAGAGGAAGTATGGAAAATGTAGTCAAGAGGAAGGGAAGGTCAGACTGGTAGCTCAGCGGTTACATAGAAACATAGAAAAATAGAAAACCGATAGCACAATACAGGCCCTTCAGGCCACAATGCTGTGCCGACCTTACTTTACTTACTTTAGAAATTACCTTGCGTTACCCCAAGCCTTCTATGTATCTCCATGTATCTATCCAAGAGTCTTCTAAGAGAACCTATCGTATCCGCCTCCACCACCGTCACCGGCAGCCCATTCCACGCACTCACCACTCTCTAAAAATCTTACCCCGGACATCTCCTCTGTATCTATTTCCAAGCACCATAAAACTGCGCCCTCTTGTGTCAATCACTTCAGCCCTGGGAAAAAGCCTCTGATTATCCACACAATCAATGCCTCTCATCAACTTATACACATCTATCAGGTCACCTCATAAGGCATGCTCCCCAATCCAGGCAACATCCTTGTGAATCTCCTCTGCACTCTCTCTGTAGTATCCACATCCTTCCTGCAGTGAGGCGACCAGAACTGAGCACAGTATTCCAAGTGGGGTCTGACATGGGTCCTATATAGCTGTAACATTACCTCTTGGCTCTTAAACTCATTCCCACAGGTGATGAAGGCCAATGCACCGTATGCCTTCTTAACCACACTGTCAACCTGCGCAGCTGCTTTGAGCGTCCTATGGACTCGGACCCCAAGATCCCTCTGATCCCTCTGATCCTCCACACTACCAAGAGTCTTACCATTAATACTATATTCTGCCATCATATTTGACCTACCAAAATGAACCACTTCACAATTATCTGGGTTGAACTCCATCTGTCTCTTCTCAGCCCAGTTTTGCATCCTATTGATGTCCCGCTGTAACCTTCCTTGAATAAGGGAACAACATCTGTAATCCACCAATCCTCTGGAACGCTTCCCATCCCCATTGATGATGCAAAGATCATTGCCAGAGGCTCAGCAACCTCCTCACTCACCTCCCACATTCGCCTGGGGTATATCTCAGCTGCTCCCAGAGAATTATCCAAATTGATTATCCAAAAGCTCCAGCACAGCCTCTTTCTTAATGTCTATACACTCAAGCTTTTCAGGCAACTGTAAGTTATCCCTACAATCGCCAAAGTCCTTTTCTGTAGTGAGTACTGATGCAAAGCTCGGTCCGCCAGAAAAAGCAGGATCTCCCAGTGGCCACACACTTTGATTTCACGTCCCATTCCCATTCTGATATGTCTATCCATGGCCTCCTCTACTGTCAAAATGAATCCAAACTCAGGTTGGAGGAACAACACCTTATATACCGGCTGGGTAGCCTCCAACCTGATGGCATGAACATTGACTTCCCTAACTTCCGTTAATGCCCCTCCTCCCCTTCTTACCCCATCCCTGACATATTTAGTTGTTTGCCTGTTCTCCATCTCCCTCTGGTGTCCCCCCCCCCTTCTTTCACCCTAGGCCTCCCGTCCCATGATCCTTTCCCTTCTCCAGCTCTGTATCACTTTCGCCAATCACCTTTCCAGCTCTTAGCTTCATCCCACCCCCTCCGGTCTTCTCCTATCATTTCGCATTTTCCCCTCCCCCCACTACTTTCAAATCTCTTACTATCTTTCCTTTCGGTTAGTCCTGATGAAGGGTCTCGGCCCGAAACGTCGACAGCGCTTCTCCCTATAGATGCTGCCTGGCCTGCTGCGTTCCACCAGCATTTTGTGTGTGTTGTTTGAATTTCCAGCATCTGCAGATTTCCTTGTGTAAATTATTCTGGTTTATGCTTGGTAAACTAATCTAACTAGACTAGGGTGTGGCAGATCATAAACAAGAGAGATTCTGCTGATACTGGAAATCCAGAGTAACACACACAAAATGCTGGAGGAACTCAGCAAGACAGGCAGCATCCATGAAATAGAACAAAAGATCAATATTTTAGGTAGAGAACTTTCACTGAGATGTGGGAGAGCATCTCTGAATTGTTACATGCACATTCTGAGCCGTGAAGGAGCTTCAAGATACATCTCATGTCCTGAACAACCAGACGTTTCGGAAATATTGCCAGACAGAAGAACCTAAGTTCTGGGCTTAGGAGCTTGAGTAACAATTGAAATGGAGGGGGTTCATGATAATGAGGCTTAGCAATTGCAAACATTGTACTTTTGATTGATAATGGAAACTCTACACCAGGGATCCTCAACCTTTTTTATGCCATGGATCTCTACCATTAACTGAGGAATCTGTGGACCCCAGGCTGGGAATTCCTGCACCATAGGAAGCTACAAATGGTCTGTTTAGTTAACTAGAGAAGTCAAAGTTCATTCAAGGGATTGCGAATGTGCATTATTGGAATTCCAGTATATTCCAGGATATTGACTGCTGCAGAGGAACAAAGAAACTTGAGAAGACGTGTCAACGGATTCTTGAAGGTAGCAGGCAAGGCAAGAAGATGGACAACAAAACATACAGCATGGTTTCTTCTAATAGTGTATGAGGAGCATTTGTTGACTCTGAGCCTGTACTGTCTGGAGTTCAGAAGAATGAGGGGTGATCTCTTTGAATCCTGTCAAATATTGAACAGCCTAGATAGAGCTGACATGGAGAATAGGTTTCCTATAGTGAGGGAATGTAAGACCAGAAGACACAGCTATGGAATTCAAAGATGACCCTTTAGAACAGAGATGAGGAGGAATTTATTTAACCAGATGGTGGTGACTCTATGGAATTCATTGCCACGTACGGTTGTAGAGGCCAAGTCATTGAGTATATTTAAAGTGAAGATTGTTAGGTTCTTGATTAGAAAGGGTACCAAACTCTACGGGGAAAAGGCAGGAGAATGGGGTTGAGGAGGACAATATATCAACCACGGTATAATGGTGGAAAACACTCATAGAGTCATAGAACACTACAGCACGGAACAAGGCCCTTTGGCCCATCTAGTCCATGCCAACCCATAAATCTGCCTAGTCTATTGAACTGCCCCTGGACCATAGCCCTCCATACCCCTCCCATCCATATATCCATCCTAATTTCTCCTAAGTGTTGCAATTGATCATTCATCCAACACTTGCGCTGGCAGCTTATACTACACTCTCACCACCCTCTAGGCGAAGAAGTTTCCCCTCAGATTCCCTTTAAATAGTTCATCTTTCACCCAACCTCAGTGGGAAAAGTCTTCTTACATTTACCCTATCTATGCCCATCACGGTTTTTTATACCTCCATCAAATCACCCCTCAAACCTTTATGTTCCAGGGAATAAGGCTCTAACCTCCAGTATCCAACCTCTCCCTATAACTCAAGTCCTCAAGTCCCTTGAGTAAGTTTTCAATGTACTCTTTCAATCTTATTTACATCTTTCCTGTAGGCAGGTGACCAATACTGCTGTGGGAGAGTTGATTAAAAAAAAAATCAACACGAGTGTAATAACTTCAAGCATACACTTTATTCCCTCTGCAAACAAATGGTGACATTGTATACATATAAGAAACATCCCCCCACCCGCCAAAACGTAATAACATGCAACGTAACTCGTAACATACATGGCAAAATTAACCCTTAACAGTCTGAGTGAATCCGGCCTAATGAAATGAAGGAGTTCCTACACACGCCTTCCCCCCCCTCCCCCAGAATTCACCCCAGCAGACAAAGTCAAGTCATCAGGGGCCCACAAAAGTCGGCCAAACCTACTCCTGCTGTCACAGGCAGGTGCCGGGGAGGAAGAATACTCAATATCAGAAGGTCTGGAGGTGAGAGGCCGGCCCCTCCATGGGGGCTGTGCTGCTGTCACTAGAGAGTCCAGGTCCAAATGGGCAGGCTTGAGGCGATTGCTGAAGCACTGTCTGGGATACCACCAAAGTCCAGCGTAAAAATCTTATCCTCCGCTTCCAACACGTAGAACAGGCCATTATAAAGCGGCTGCAGGGGAGCCCGACGTCCGTCAAGACGCACAAACACACTTTGCCTCCTGCAGACGCGGCAACATGAGCGACCATGACAGGCCATGCTGCGTTGTGGGCACCGGAGTGAAAGTTTTCGCTCTGTCCATAAAAGCCGACCGCTGCTGAGGAGTGAACTGTGGGACTGTGGACGTTGGGAGGAACTTTCCCGCACCCACGGGGGTTGCCTGAAAACGAGCTCCGCAGAAGAGGACTGAAGGTCCACCTTAGGGACTGCCCTCAGGCCCAGCATGACCCACAGCAGTCTTTCCACCCAACAACCGTCAGTGAGGCACGCACGGAGAGTGGCTCTCACTGAACAGGGGAAACGCTCGCACAGACCGTTGGCCTGAGGGTGCAGCTTGACTCCCAGATCATGGGCAACTGCACACCCAAGCTCAGACATAAACTGTGTCCCTTGGTCTGAAGAGATATCCGACAGGCCGTCAAACCAAGTGATCCAGAAACCAACGAATGCTTCCACCACCTCCATGGCTGAAATGGGCAACAGCACCACTGCATCCGGCCAACATGTGGTCCTATCAATGACGGTGAGGAGGTGTGTAAACCAGCGGGACAGGGGCAATGGGCCAACCAAATCCACACTGACATGGTTGAAACGCCGCTCAGGGACTGTGAAAGGAGTTAAACGAGCCTATGCGTGTCATTGCACCTTCGCGTGTTGACATGCCAAACAAGCACCAGCTCAGTCCTTGACGTCCTTCTTAAGCCTGTGCAACACTAACTTTTATGTCTCCAGTTTCTGCAATGCCCTCCGGCTGCACTGACACGGTGTCTGAGGAAATCGACCACAAACACGTCTTAATAAGCTGATAAGGAAGGCGGGCTCTGTCGTGGGCAAAGTACTGGAGAGTTTAACATCGGTAGCTGAGCGAAGGGTGCTGAGTAGGCTACGGTCAATTATGGATAACTCTGAACATCCTCTACATAGCACCATCCAGAGACAGAGAAGCAGTTTCAGCGACAGGTTACTGTCGATGCAATGCTCCTCAGACAGGATGAAGAGGTCAATACTCCCCAATGCCATTAGGCTTTACAATTCAACTGCCAGGACTTAAGAACTTTTTTTTTTAAAGCTATTATTAATGCTTTTTGAGTTAGTGATTTAGATGCATATCATATTATTACTGAGTTAAGTATTGTATGTAATGAGTTTTTGCTACAACAAGTGTATGGGACATTGGAAAAAAGTTGAATTTCCCCATGGGGATGAATAAAGTATCTATCTATCTATCTATCTAACAGTCCAAACTGGCCCTTTGCCAGATTGACGATAAGACCGTGCTGACCAAGGTGTTCGGAAAGGGTCCTCAAGTGTAAGAGATGCTCGTCCCTAGAAGAGCTGGCTACCAAAATGTCATCTAAGTAAACAACCAGGAATGGCAAATCCCTGAGAACACTGTACTTGAGACATTGAGAGGCCTGGGCTGCGTTCTTCAGATTCAACGGCATTCGAAGGAACTCAAACAAACCAGACGGTGTAATAACAGTGGATTTAGGAATGTCATTCTGGATGTTGACAGAGACCTGGTGATAACCACAGTTGAGATCCAGCTTCAAGAAAATAATTTTCCCTGCCAGGTGAGCAGAGAAATGCTGGATGTGCAGGATCAGGTATTAGTCACGGGTCGTGGTGTCATTGAGGCGGTGGTAATCACACCACATGGGCACCAACCCCCACCCCCTCCCCCGGTTTTCACACGATGTGGAGGGGGGAAGCCCATGGACTGCTGAACCGCCTGACGATGCCCAGGTGCTCTATGGCATCAAACTCAGCCTAGGCAACGACGAGCTTCTCCAGGTTGAGGCGCCTGGTGCGGGCATGAGCGGGTGGGCCAGTGGTGAGACTATGGTCCTCCACCCCATACTTAGTGGTAGAAGAGGAGAAAGTGGGCTCATTCAGGTCCGGAAACTCAGCCAGGAGGTGGAGGAAGTCACTGGAAGCGGAAAGGGTGCTGGACAACATTCAAGGGCCAGTGGTGCTGTATGTGCCGGAGAGGGAGAAGAGAGTCTGTGCGGTGATGATGTGCCGTTTCTGGACATCAACAAGAAGGCTGTTGGCGCAGAGGGAGTCAGCCCCAGCAGGGGTGTAGCCAATGCAAAATTACAGCAGAGCTTCTGCCCGCCAAAGCACAACGCCATCTCGCGCTTACCAAAACTCCGGATGGTGCTGCTGTTCGCAGCCTCGAGAGATGGTCCATATTCCCCAGTTTTTATGTCAAATTTAGACACGGGCAGGACACTGACCGGAGTGCCCGTATCACAGAGAAAATGGCACTTGGAAACACAGTCTGTAGCGAACAAACTGCCTGACCTGCCGACGCCTATAGCAGCTGATGGGCGCCGGCCGTTCCGTTTCACAACTCCTTGAACCCGCAGGGTGGGCGACACTTCTTAGCTCTCAGCCCAAAGCTCGCGTGGTAGAAGCACAGGGTAGGAGACTGTCGTTGAGCCGCGGTGATTGTCTCATGTTCAGGTGGCAGTGAGGTGGCAGGATCGTCCAGCCACACAGCCACACAGGCCCTCTTGGCGATGGAAAATACCTTGTCAGCCTCTCTCGCTAGAGCCTGGAGGTGTCTGAGGGGAGAGCCAGCCAGAGCCGATTGCACCTTGCCCAGCAGGTGTCATGGGAAAAGTCCTCTGAAGATGAAACGTGGCTGATATCCGCCAAGGAGGGACAGCATGTGGTCCACCAACGCCGATGGCTAGGAGTCGTCCAAGCCAAGCAGTGAGAGAAGACGAGGAGTGCACTGGGTAAGTTCGAAAGTCTCTGGAAAGAGTTGCTTAAGGGTCTCGTAGCTGCTGACTTCCAAAGGGGTGCCGCAGGACACTCATCGTAGGGCTGTCCAGAGCTGCGAGGACAGAGTGATATTTCGTGTCATCTTGCGAGATTCCCCGCACTGCAAACTGGGCCTCTGCCTGAGCCAACAAAACGGCGGCATGTTCCTGCCAGAATTCAGGGAGCTTGAAAGCAATGGCGTTTGCAGTCATGATTGTAAAATGAATGAAATCACTCTGGAATCATTCGCAGAAGCGTCGCGGTCACCAGTGTGGTAGTGTCGACAAAAAATCGACACGAGTGTAGTTACATTAATGTACACTTTATTTCCTCACCAAACAAATGGCAACATTATATATATAATGTACAGATATGAAGGCATTGAGAATAACATCAGCAAGTTTGCTGATGATACTAAGCTGGGTGGCAGTGTGACATGCGATGAGGATGTTAGGAGAATTCAGGGTGACTTGGATAGACTGAGTGAGTGGGCAGATACTTTGCAGATGACATTTAATGTGAATAAGTGTGAGGTTATCCACTTTGGGAGTAAGAACAGGAAGGCAGATTATTATCTGAATGGTGTAGAGTTAGCTAAGTAAGGGAGAAATACAAAGAGATCTAGGAGTCCTTGTTCATCAGTCACTGAAGGTGAATGAACAAGTGCAGCAGGCAGTGAAGAAGGCTAATGGAATGTTGGCCTTTATTACAAAGGGAATTGAGTACAAGAGCAAGGAAATCCTTTTGCATTTGTACAGGGCCCTGGTGAGACCACACCTGGGGTATTGTGTACAGTTTTGGTCTCCAGGGTTAAGGAAGGACATCCTGGCTGTAGAGGAAGTGCAGCGTAGATTCACAAGGTTAATTCCTGGGATGTCCGGACTGTCTTACGCAGAGAGGTTAGAGAGACTGGGCTTGTACACACTGGAATTAAGGAGATTGAGAGGGGATCTGATTGCAACTTATAAGATTATTAAGGGATTGGACAAGATAGAGGCAGGAAATATGTTCCAGATGCTGGGAGAGTCCAGTACCAGAGGGCATGGTTTGAGAATAAGGGGTAGGTCATTTAGGACAGAGTTAAGGAAAAACTTCTTCTCCCAGAGAGTTGTGGGGGTCTGGAATGCACTGCCTCAGAAGGCAGTGAAGGCCAGTTCTCTGGATGCTTTCAAGAAGGAGCTAGATAGGTATCTTATGGATAGGGGAATCAAGGGATATGGGGACAAGGCAGGAACTGGGTATTGATAGTAGATGATCAGCCATGATCTCAGAATGGCGGTGCAGGCTCGAAGGGCCGAATGGTCTACTACTGCACCTATTGTCTATTGTCTATATATTACACACAAACACACACACACACACACACACACACACACACACACACACACACACACACACACACACACACACACACACACACTCCCCCCCCCCCCCCCCATGAAGTAAAGTACAACATAACACATAGCATACACAGATGCACAGTGAACTTAACCCTTAACAGTCTGGGTGAATTCTGCCTAGAAAAATCAAGGAGTCCCTACACTGCACACAGTGCTCCAAATTAGGCCTCACTAACATCGAATAGAACTTCAACATAACAACCAAACTCCTGTACTCAATACTTTGATTTATGAAGGCCATTGTGCAAAAAGCTTTCTTTATGACCCTATTTACCTGTGACACCACTTTCAAGGAATTATGGATCTGTATTCCCAGATCCCTCTATCACCTCAGTGCCCCACCGCTCACCATGCAAGACCAACCCTGACTGGTCCGGCCAAAGTGCAACCGCTCACACTTGTCCGTATTACTTTCCATCTGCCATTTTCAGCTCATTTTTACAGCTGATCCAGAACTCGCTGCAAACCTTGATAACCTTTTCTCGTTGTCAACTTCACCCCCAATCTTGGTGTCATCCGCAGATTTGCTGATCCAGTCTACCATATCATCAACCAGATCGTTGATGTAGATGACAAACAACTAAAGACCCAGCACTGATCCCTGCAGCACACCACTAGTCACAGACCTCCAGTCAAAAAAAAAACAACCATCTACTACCTCTCTCTGGCTTCTCCTGCAAAGCCAATGTCTAATCCAATATACTACCTCATCTTAAATGCCAAGCGACTGATCAACCTCCCATGTGGGACCTTGTCTAAGTCCTTGCTAAAGTCCATGTAGACAACATCCACTGCTTTGCCTTCATCGACTTACGTGATAACTTCCTCGAAAAACTATGATTGGTTAGACATGACCTACCGCACATGAAGCCATGCTGACTATCCTTAATCAGTCCCTGTCTACCCAAATACTTATATATCTAATCCCTCAGAACGTCTTCCAATAACTTTCCCACAACTGGTGTCCGACTCACCGACTTATAATTTCTTTGCTTATTCTTAGCATGTTTCTTAAGCAACGGAACATTAGCTATCCTCCAATCCATCAGCACCCCACTTGTGGCTATGGTTCTTTTAGATACCTCTGCTTGGGCCCATGTATTTTCCAGACTCCCACAGTGTCTGATGGAATGCCTGTGGATTTATCCACTCTAACCTGCCTCAAGACAGTTCCTCAACACCTCAACACCTCCTCCTCTGTAATCTGTCTAGGGGTCATGAAGTTGATGCTGCTTTGCCCCTGTTCTATAGACTCTGTGTCTGTCTGCTGAGTAAATACAGATGCGAAAACTCCATTTAAAACCTCCCCATCTCTTTCGGCTGCACACATACATTGCTACACTGATCTCCGAGCAGGCCATTTTCATCCTTTATTATCCTTTTGGTCTTAACATATTTGTAGATGCCCTTAGAATTCTCCTTCACCTTGTCAGCCAGAGCAACCTCGTGCCTCCTGATTCCCTTCTTAAGTGTCCCTTTGCATTTGTATAATGCTCAAGGATCTCATTTGTTCCTGTCTGCCTACACCTGCTATGCACCTCCTTTTCTCGAACCAAAGCCTCAATATCTCTCGAAAGCCAAGGTCCTTACATCTGTTATCCTTGACTTTTATTCTGACAGGAACATATAAACTCTGTACTCCTAGAATTTCACTTTTGTCCCAATCCTCACTTGCCAGATCCTTTCTGATGTCATCAAAACTGGTCTTTCTCCAATTTAGAATCTCAATACACAGTACAGACCTATCCTTTCCTATAATTAACTTGAAACTAATGGCATTATGATCATTGGACGTAAAATGTTCAAGTACACAAACTTCTGTCACCTGCCCTGTCTCACTCCATAACAGGAGATCTAGTATCACACTCTCTGTATTTGGGACTTCCAAGTACAGGAAACTAAACTTTGCAGAACACATTTGAAAAACTCTTTCCCATCCAGCCCTTTTACAATATGGGAGTCCCAGTCAATCTATGGAAAGTTAAAATCACCTGCTATAACAACCTTGTGTTTTTTGCCAACAGTCTGCAATCTCTGAAAATATTTGCTCCTCCAAATCCTGCAGACTATTGGGTGGTCGATAACATAATCCCAATAATGAGATCATAACTTTCTTACTCCTCAGTTCTACCCATAAAGCTTCACTGGATGAGCTCTCCAATCTGCCCTGACTAGGCACTGTTGTGACATTTTCCTGACTAGTAATGTCACTTCCTCCCCGTTTAATCCCTCCAGCTCTATCACATCCAAAACAACGGAAACCTTTAACATCGAGCTGCCGGTCCTGCCCCTCCTGCAACCAAGTCTCACTAATGGTTACAATGTTATAATTCCTTGTGCTGATCCATGCAGGTTGATAGGACTAGTCAGTTTAAATAGTTCAGTACAGACTAGATGGGCCGAAGAGCATTCTACTTTGATGTATTTTTCAATGACCTGACTCTAACCTCAACTGCCTTTCCTTGCCACTCAGATCATTAATCCCACCATGCTCAGGCTTTTGATTCCTGACTTTGTATGTAGGTTTAACAACATCTTTCTCCACAACCTCTCCACCATCTGTTCTGGCACCCTGATTTCCATCCCCCTGAAACTCTAATTTAACACTCCCCACCCCCCCCCCCCCCATCCCGTGCTGCACTAGCAAACCTCTTACTAGAATATTAGACCCCTCCAGTTCAGGGGAAAACTTGATGAACCGAATGACATAATTATGCTCCGATGTTATTGTCTTCAGCTCTAACAACAGGTAACTTGCGTTAGACCACATGACGTTAATTAGAGCACAACTCGACTATCTTTGGTCACCACATTTCAGGAAAGATGTCACTGCCCTGGAGAGGATCCGAGGAGACTCCCAAAGTGATTGCTGCTGGCACTGGAAAGACCTACCTATGATCTGTTTGGAAGAGGGGTGCCTGAGGGAAGACTTAATTGTGGCGTCTGGATAGAGTAAATAGAAAACACCTTTGAAGAAATGTCAGAAACCTCACAGCATATGCGTAGAGTAATTGCGAGAATTAAATCCAAATGCTGAAAAACATTTCCACCAAGAGGATGACAGGGATACTGTATAGAACACATTATCTGAAAGGATGCAAGAGACTTTACGTTTTGAGTGCAGTTTTATGCTGTGACTTACAACAGAACAAATGTTGAAAAGATAGATCAGACTTGAGAGCTATCTTCATGAGACGTGGATATAATGTTAAAAGTTCACTCTACCATTTTCTACTTCAGATGAATCACTTGCCCAGCCCACAGTCCTCAGCAAATATGTAATCATATATGGGAAAAAGAAAAGGGGGGAGGAGCACCAGAGAGAGGCCATGGGCAGGCAAGAAGATAAGGTGAGAGAGAGAAATATAAAAGGGACGGGGGGGGGGGCATTACCAGAAGTTCTAGAAATCAATGTTCGGGTTGGAGGCAACCCAGACAGAATATAAGGTGTTGTTCCTCCAACCTGAGTGTGGTCTCATTGCGACAGTAGAGGAGGCCATGGACTGACATATTGGAATGGGAATGGGAAGTGGAATTAAAATGGATAGCTACTGGGAGATCCCACTTCTTCTGGCAGATGGAGCATAGGTGTTCGGTTAAGCGTTCTCCCAATTTATCTCGGGTCTCACTGATATATGGGAGTCCACACTAGGGGCACCGGACACAGCACAGTATATACCTCAGCAGACTCACAGATGAAGTGTCTCATTACCTGGAGGGACTGTTTGGGGCCCTGAATGGTAGTGAGGGAGGAGGTGTAAGGGCAGGTGTAGCACTTGTTTCGCTTGTAAGAATAAGTCCCAGAAGGGACATCAGTGTGGCGGGATGAATGGACAAGGGAGTTTTATAGGGAGTGATCCCTATGAAAGGCAGAAAGTCAGGGCAGGAAAGATGTGCTTGGTGGTGGGACCCCATAGGAGATGGCGGATGTTGCAGAGAATTATGTGCTGGACGCAGTAGCTGGTGAGGTGGTAACTGAGGACAAGAGGAACCTCACTTACCTGGTAATGTGGCGGGAGGACAGGTAAGAACAGACTTGCATGAAATGGAAGAGATACAATTGAGGGCAGCGTTGATGGTGGAGGAAGGGAAGCCCCTTTCTTTGAAGAAGGAGGACATCTCCTTTGTTCTGGAATGAAAAGCCTTTGCCTGGGAGCAGATGCAACAGAGATGAAGGAATTGAGAGGAGGGGTTGGCATTTTTACAAGTAGCGGTGGGAAGAGGTGTAGTCCAGGTAGTTGTGAGCATCCATGGGTTTATAATAGACATCAGTAAATAAGCTATCTCCAAAGATAGAGACAGTGAGATCGAGAAAGGGGAGGGAGGTGGTGGAAATGGACCAGGTAAATCTGAGGACAGGTAGGAAGTTACAGACAAGTTGATGAATTCGACGAGTTCGGCATGGGTGCAAGAAGCAGCACCAATGGTAGGAACCAGCATTTTGTGTGTGTTGAACGGACTCTAGTGTAGCCTTGGAGCATAGACTGTTTCACATAGCCAACAAAAAGGCAGGCATAGCTGGGACTCATGTAAGTGCCCATGGCTGCACCTTGTTTGAAGGAAGCGGGAGGAGTCGAAGAAGAAATTATTAAGAGTTAAGAAGTTCCGCCAGTTGGAGGAGACTGGTGGTGGAGGGAAACTGGTTGGGTCTGGTGTCCAGAAAGAAATGGATAGTTTTGATGCCTTCCTGGTGGGGGATGGACGTGTATAGAAACTGGACATCCTTAGTGAATATAAGGTGATGGGGGCCAGGGAACTTGCAATCATTGAAAAGATCCAGAGCGTGTACAGTGCCGCTGACATAGGTAGGAAGGGTCTGAACTGGGGGGGGGGGGGGGGGGTGGGGGGGGGAGGGTAAAACAAAGTCAAGGTATGCAGATATGAGTTCAGTGGGACAGGAACAATCTGAAACCATAGGTGGAGTTTTCCCAGCATGTTTTTTTTTCATGTGTGTTGCCTTATAAAGCCTTGGGCTGGCTGGTGGTGTAGTGGCATCAGCACTGGACTTCAAGGCAGATGGTCCTGAGTTCAAACCCAGCTGGGTCCTGACCTGGGCAGCAGCAGTATCTGTGCGGAAGAAAGGCCTGGCAACCTACTTCCATATCTTGCCATGAAAACCCAGTGGACCCAATGGTCCATGAGGTCACAAAGAGTCGGTCTCAGCTTAATGACTGAATACAAATTATAAAGCCTCAGTATTTCATCCTTGCTTTTATACTCTAGTCCTCCCAAAATTAATTTAAACATAACTTGTAGATACCCAGCCTGAGATTCAGTTTTTCTGCTTAACTAACTGTGTGAAGACAGATTAACAGACATTGGAATGTGCAGTACTGCACCTTCATTCTGTAACTTTCCTTTGGACGTGGAGGCAACTCGATGTGACAGAACCAAGGCCAGGCAGGGTGTCAGGCCAAATTAGAAAGGTAGGGTGCAGCTGGAATTGAGACCATAAGACATAGGAGCAGAATTTAGCCCATTGAGTCTGCTTCACCATTCCATCATGGCTGATCCTGGATCTCACTCAACCCCACACACCTGCATATACATTGATGCCTTGATCGATCAGGAAGCGATCAACTTCCACCTTAATCATACGCACAGACTTGGCCTCCACCGCAGTCTGTGGCAGAGCATTCCACAGACTCACTACTCTCTGACTAAAACAAATTCCTCCTTACCTTTGTCCTAAAAGGTTGCCCCTCAATTTTGAGGCTGTGCCCTCTCGTTCTGGATGCCCCCATAAGAAATATCATCTCTACACCCACCCTATCTAGTCCTTTCTTTTGCCTTCCTCCCTTCTTAGAATGGAGTGACATTTGCAATCTTCCAGTCCTCCAGGACTATGCCAGAATCAAGTGATTCTTGATTCATTTTGGTCATGACCAAAGCATCTGTTGCCTCATCAGCAGCCTCTCTCAGGACTCTGGGGTGTAGTCCATCTGATCCAGGTGACTTATCCACCTTAAGACCTTTGAGTTTACCTAGAATTTTTTCCTTTGTAATAGTAATGGCACTCACTCCTGTTCCGACACTCACAGACCTCCCTGCTAGTGTCTTCCGCAGTGAAGACAGATGCAAAGAACCCATTAAGTTCATCTGCCCTTTCTTTGCCCCCATTACTGCCTCACTAGCATCATTTTCCAGTGTTCTGATATCAACCCTCACCTCCCTTTTATTATTTATATAACTGAAAAAACTTTTAGTATCCTGCTTTATATTATGAGCTAGTCTGTCCTCATATTTCATCTTTTCCCTTCCTAAAGCTTTTTCAGTTGCCTTTTGTTGATTTTAAAAGTTTCCCAATCATCCAACTTCTCACTCACTTTTGCTACCTTATATGCCCTTTCTTTAGCTGTTATGTAGTCCTTGGCTTCCCTTGTCAGCCATGGTTTCCTACCCCTGCCATTTGAGAACAACTTCTTCTGCGCCTTATGAACTATTCCCAGAAACTTCAGCCATTTCTGCTTTCCCATCATTCCTGCCAGTATCCCCTTCCTATCCATCTGGGCAAGCTCCTCTCATGCTTCTGTAAATCACTTTATTTCTTTGCAATACTGATACGTGTGACTTACGCTTCTCCCTCTCAAATTGCAGTATGAATTCAATCATATTGTGATCACTGCCTCCTTAGTGTTCCTTTACATTAAGCTCCCTCATAAGATCCAGTTTATTATACAACATCTAATCTAAGATAGCCTCTCCCTGAGTAGGCTCAAGCACAAACTGCTCTAAAAAGTAATCTTTTAGGCATTCAACAAACTCCCTTACTTATGATCCAATACCAAACTGATTTTCCTAATTTCCTTGTATATTTAAGTCTCCTATTACAATTCTATCATTACCCTTATTACATAACTTTTCCAGCCCCTTTTTTCAATCTCAACCCTACATCTTAGCTATTACAGTATTTGGAGGCCCATATATAACTCTCATAGTGTTTTTTTAACCCTTGTTTTTTCTTAACTCCACCCACAAAGATTCAACATTCCCTGACCCTAAGCCACCTCGTTGTAAAGATGAAATTCCATCTCTAACCAACAGAGATACACCGCCACTTCTGCCTTCCTGTCTGTCCTTTTGATACAAAGTATATTCTTTGATGTTAAGCTCCCAACTATGGCCTTCTTTCTGAGGTGGTGGGGTCCAGGCTCCAGCGCGTATCAAAGCAATTGAACATGATGTCTGGACATCAATTTAGGCACAGGGCTAGGTTTAAAAGGTCAGGGTGTTGGAACCCAAGGCAAGGGATGTGCTGGTTATGCTCGCTGCCCCTTGACGTTTACTTGGCTCTGCACTGAACTAAGGGTCCCGGACCCTCCTTGAGGACTTTAATTCAGAATGCTATTTTCTTGCATTTGTTGTTTTTTCTATCTCTCTTTGCACATTGGGTAATCGACAGCCTTCTTTTCTTTGAGTTTCTTGTTTCATGGCTGCCTGTTAGAAGATGAATTTCAAGGTTGTATAATATACAGTACATACTTTGATAATAAAAATGTACTTTACAATGAAGGCACACATTCATCGACTCAGAAACAGCATCTTTCCCTCTGCCATCAGATTTCTGAATAGATATTGCATCTATAAAAGCTGCCTCAGAACTCTTTTGCACTGCTATTTAATTTAACTTATTAATATCACCAAACCTGGACTCTGTGAGTCAACACTTTCCGTTGCAAATTGTAGTAGCTGGACCCTGTTAAATTAATAACTTGATTGCGTAGAGTCAATGTGGACCTTGAAAGTGAAGCCTCCCTAGACAAATCTCTTGGAATTTTTTATGCTGTATATGGTGGAAAAAATATCGATGAACCTGTTGCCGTGGTATATTCAGGCTCTCAAATGTCCTTCAAGGTACCACACAAAATATCAAATAAAATTAGAGCACTAATTACTAGCAGAAAATATTTTCATAAATTGCAGATTAATTAATGGTCAGAAAACCCAGAGTAAGAATAAAAGTTGTTGAACTGGGTGTCCTTGCTGTTTATGATTTATATCAATAATTTGCTTGGGGAAGGTGCGTGCGATATTTTCAGGCTTTCTAGTAATATTAGGCTAGGTGGCAGTATAGGCTGTGAATAAGATGCAGAGAGACATTAATGGACAGATGGACAGGGGTACAGTAAATAAGCAAGTATGTGACAGATGGATTTCTGGTAGGAAAAAGAGAAAGTATTTTTTCAATGTTCAGAGGTTGAATATTTTGACTTCAGAGAGATGTGGGTATATTTGTACGTATTCACTGGAGGTTCAGCAAACAATGAGGAAAACAACTGGCATATCGATCTTCATTGCCAAAGATTGGAATACAAAATGTAAAAACATCTCACTCCCATTATATAGAACTCAGGTGAGAAATCATCTGGTATATTGTATGTTAGTTTGGTCTCACAATCTAAGAAAATTGTGGCAAGTATTTGGTCTATAATGACAGATGAGGAAACTTGTTAAAAGCAAGAACTGTTTTATTGTGATAAAGGTCAAAATAAACCAAGCACAATGACTGGGGAGAGAACAGCACAGACACATATGGACAGGGGAGGTGATGATCACACACCCTGGTTACTTTTAGGCTGTCCCACAAACTCACGAGCGAATAACTATATAACCCAAGCTAAAATGTAATAATAAATGAACTTGAACGTCCTGCCATAATCCCACAGAAGCATTTTAACACAAGAACAATGAATGGTACTGGTCATTAGGAATGCTGGAGCGGGCTGTTGACCATGCCCCCCACCGAGCGCCATATTGTTCCCACTTGAAGGGTCAGCCATCCCCAGCAACAACAGTGTCCACAACAAAGTCCAAGAGTTCCAGTGGTGGTCAATGCTGCCATCTGCGGTACTGAGGGGTTTCTGAAGCCCCGTCCCCCCGGGGAGGCAGTTTGATGAGGCAAGAGGTAGGTCACCCGGAGGGTCACTTCCTTCCTTCAGCCTCACTGGGTCAGAGGTGGCCAAGGACCGATATATTGCCAGCCAGTCCTGGTCTACCACAACTGCCTTCCACCACTCAGGCAACTGCACCCAATATGTTATATTGGAGATGCGGGTCAGCTCCTCCCCCCAGCCTCTTCCAATGGCTTTCCTCCTTGGGAGATAGACCCTTCTCCTGGGAGGGGCGGTAGACCCATGCAGTAGTCCCCCACAATGTACTGTTGCATTGGCGCCCTAGACTGGCAGCCCGACCCTTTCTGGGATGTGCAAGTGTCGTAGCAGTGCACAAACGGCTCCACGTTCTGCCTGTACCCAGGCCAGTAGAAGCTTTTGCACAGCTTGCCCAATGTCTTTGCAACTCCAAAATGGCTAGCCCTCACCAGCCTGTGCACCGACCACAGCGCTGTAGCATGGAGACCCCGGGGGACCACCAGCTGCAGGAGGTGTCGGTCGCCGTCGGAAAACTGGCACTGCCGGAACAGCAACCCATCTCACAACTCCAGGATCCCCACTTTGGTCTGAGACCTCTGCCCCACACTCAGCCACCCTCTCACCTGGGCCAGCACAGGATCACTCTCCTACTCGCTGCCCAGCTGCTGGTCAACGGTGGGGAGGCCTACCTCGCCAGCGCCTCTTGACCCTGGTTCCGCTGTACTCCAGCATCAGTGCCTTTACAGAGGCATGGAGGGCAAGCTCTTCCTGGGCCACGGGAGGGAGCTGGCGGTAGCTCTGCCGAGCACAGTGGCGGAGATCTGCTGTGAATGCTCCCAGGCTCTCTCCCAGGTGGCGCTGCCTGCTGCCCAGTTCTTCCCTCGTTTCTTTGCTCAAAACGCCCCAGCGCTGCTCTGAGGGCTCTGTAGTCACGCTGCTCCACCAGTGTTAGGTCGAGGAGGGCCTGCAGGCCATCGCTTTCCAGCATCAGGACAAGATGCACCATAGTCTCAGTGGGGCTCCACCCGTTGTGCCATGTGACAAGTTTGACGCACCAGGGAAGGCTTCAGGAGGCTGGTACCATTGTATCAGGGTGGACCTTGTGGGGTGAATTGCTAGGGCCCGTTGGTCCTCCTCTTGCTCCAGCAGAGTCGGTGGTGCCTGCCATGTTGCCCATCCTCCCATAGCTGTGGCATCTTGTATTCCCCAGTGTGGGCCATGAGAGAGGTGAGTGACGTGTTCCTCCGTGTCCCCCGGGTTGGGGAGTCTGGGTATGCTCTCTCCGTCGGAGTTCTCTGGGAAGGCACAATGCTTGGTTCCCAGGCCTTTTCTCTGGGACCCACCTACATGAGCCTGGCCCGGGGTTAAGAGGGAGGCATACTGCTTGGTCCCTTGACTTATTCCCTGGGTTTTAAGGCACTCTATCTGACGTCGTAGCTCTTTAATCTCGTCGTCAATTTCTAATCCCACCGATGTGGCGAGCATTTGGTCCACAATGACAGATGAGGAACCTCGTTAAACTCAACAACCGTTTTTATTGTGATAAATACAAAAACAGACTGTGGCCTAGGGAGGGAACCCACTCAGTCACAGACAGATGGGGAAAGGTAACCATCACACACCCTGGTTACAGTCAGAGTGACCCACAAACGCACATGCAAATAACTGTATAACAAAAGCTAAAATGTAACAATAAATGAACTTGAACACTTCGCCATAATCCCACAAAAGCATATTAACACAAAAACAATAAGTAGTGCTGGTCATTAGGAATGCTGGGGTGTACTTACAATAGGAGTGTGAAGCTGTGGTTTACTAATTCTATGGTATATTTGTCCTCTGCCTGTACTCTTTGGAATTTAGAAAAATAAAAGATGTTGAATTTCAAGGGTTTGATAATACAGAACAGGAAAAGGCCTTTCGGCCCACAATATTATGCTGAATCAATTAAATCAACTGGCCAGCTAAACTAATCTCTTCTGCCTGCACGATGTCCAGATCCTTCCAACACACACAAAACGCTGGAGGAGCTCAGCAGGTCAGGCAACGCCTGTGGAATCGGCTCCATGCTGCTACCCTTCATCAGGACTGCTGGAATCAAGCTGAGTTCCTCCAGCATCCGCAGGATCTCCGGTGTCCATATCCTACCATTTTCCGCACATTCATGTGCCTATCCAAAGGTCTCTTAAAAATTCCTAATGAATCTACCTCTATCGCTACCCCAGCCAGTCCATTTCTGGCACTCACCACTCTCTATGTAAAAAAATTACCGCTCACACATCTCCTTTAAAATTACCCCTCTCACTTTAAATGCATTCTCTCTGGTACCAGACATCATAGATAAGAAGGTAATGTTTTCCATGACTGACACGTCTCGGATCATAATACAAGTCACAAAGTAGGGAGTTGGCCATCCAGGACAGAGATGAGAAGAAGTTTCTCCACCCAGAAGACTGTGAATCTTTGGAATTCTCTAAAAGGGAGTGCTGTAGAAGCTCAATGTGTGAGTATATTCAAGACAGGAATCAATCGATTTTTTAATTTTAAGGAAATCTAGGGATGACAAATTAATGTGGTGCTGAGAAAAATAATCGGCTGATTTAGACCTTAGACTGTTGACATCAATTACATCTGTAAATGTCAGATCTTGTCCTTTGGAGCAGGTGCAAATAGTGTTCTCTTCTCTGGTAATCTAGAGATTTTATTTCAAGATCTCTTTAATAACATGACTATCTATGCATTTTCTAACCTTCAGAAAGTCCAAATACCGTTGCTTTCTTTTTCCCCAACCGTAGTGGGTTATATCCCAGCAGCAACCCCTGCCCAATGAAATCCTTCTTGTCAGACTCCATCTATTTAAAGATTGGCTTTATTTGTGGCACGTATATTGAAATATCAAAACATGGACAGTGAAATGCACCATTTGCGTCATCAACCAACGCAGTCTAAAAATGTGCCGGGGGCAGCCCGCAAGTGTTGCAATGCTTCTGGCAACAACATACTATGCCCACAACTTACTAACCTTGACCGGTACACCTTTGGAACGTGAGCTGAAACCAGAGCACCCAGAGGTCATGGTGAGAATGTAGAAACTCCTTCCAGAGAGTGGTGGGAATTGAACCCAAACTGTTTGGAACTGTAAAGCGTTACACTCACTGTTATGCTACCATGCTGCACGTAGCTTGCAAGTTGGCAATCATTCTTTTCAGTCTGCCCTTTTACTCACCCCCTGCAGTTTTCCCCGTGTTCCGCAGTTTTCCTTGTCCTCCCAGTTACCTCCAGCATTACTTATTTACTTATTGAGAATAGGCCCTTCAAGCTGCACTGCCCACCAACTAAAGTTCAAAGTTCGAAGTACATTTATTAACAAAGTATCTATAAGTTATACAACCTTGAGGTTTATCTGCTTATAGGCAGTGACAAAACAAGAAACCTGAAAGAACCCTATTCTAAAAAAAGACCAACACCCAATCCGCAGAGAAAAAGAAAAAAAAACAAATCATGCAAACAACAAAAGCAAGTAACAGCATTCAGAATGATGGTGGGACCATAGACCCAAAGTTGGAGTAGGCCCATAGCCTTAGCCTCAGTTCAATACACCCCTGATTTAACCCTAGCTTTATCATAGGACAACTTACAATGACCAATTAACCTATCAACCACTACGTCCTTAAAATATGGGAAGAACCTGGAGCACCTGGAGGAAACCCACACAGTCATGGGGGGAATGTACAAAGTCCTTACAGACAACAGCAGGAATTGTACCTGCTTCACTGGTGCTGCAAAGTGTTGTGCAAACTATTACGCTACATTTCTGTCTTGACTTCTCATTTAATCTTATAAAACTATAACAGGTCCATTCAAAAGCTTTACCATCACCCATTCTGCTATAATCAATATTCTGGAAGTCATTTATAATAAGAAACATTCCCAGAGCTGTCAATAAGTTATATGGCTAATATAACTGGTTGGAGACTGGGCATTCTGATCATGCTCTCAAATGTTCTGTACTTGCCTGGAGAAGGAAAAATAATCAACAATACTCATAACACTGCCCATAAAAATTCTTTCTGATTCATTGTCCCTTTATCACTTTATGCATTAGCCAGAATATCTGCTGTTCTCATTATTACAGATTACAATTGCTGCTGTATGTCCAGTGACCGGATATGCCTTCAAAGTTCAAAGTACATTTATTATCAAAGTACGTATAAATTATGTAACCTTGAGATTCATCTCCTTACAGGCAGTCACAAAACAAGAAACCCAAAAGAACCCAGCAAAAAAAAGACCAACAAAAATCAATGCCCAGAGAAAAAGAAAAAACACAGAACGTACGAACGACAAAAGCAAGCAACAGTATTCAGAACCAAAGTGAATCCATGGAGGTGAAGCTCAGAGCAGCTGGAACAAACCACAGCCTCAGTCTCCGTTCATCACGGAGTGGAGCAAAACAGAGCTCGCAAGCACAAAGCCGAGTGCAGCCACAGCAGGCCACAACCTCAGCCTCAGTGCTGAGCAACAATGCGCAGTATGACAGTGTAACGGTTTTTGCAATTGAGTCACAGCACCTCCGACAATTGATCGGCTCCACAAGGCATAGCACTCTCAAACTCTCACTTAAAGGAATCACAGAACGTGGAAAACCCGCGCCAGTCAAAATGAATTTCACAAGATTAAACAGAAAGCATCAGTGATTAATCACTCTCATTGAAACAACAACTAACAAATTCAGGAGCTATAGCAACCTCAGAGCCTAACGCTGTCCGGTTCCCTGCACAAGCCCAGAGGGCTTATTATAACTGAAAAGAACTTACCCAGCACATCTCCTTTAAAATTGCCCCCTCTCATCTTAAATACATGCCCTTCAGTATTCGACAAATCTACTGAGGGAAAATTATTCTGACTGCCATACCTATGGCTCAGAACTTTATAAACTTCTATTGGGTTGTCCTCACCGTCCAACAGCATTATCATTACGTGCCATGTCGTATGACGTGGGCAATCATTGTCTTGATCATGATAAATCTTGGCAAAAATCAACAGCCTCCAACATTTCAGATAAAACCCAGGTTTGTCTGGTGTCTCCTTATAGCTCGCCTTATAATTCAGATGACGTCTCGGGAATAAGCCTCTTCCTCACCCTCTCCAAAACCTCCACATTCTTCTTGCAAAAGAATAACCAAAACTACATGCAATACTTCATGTGCAACATAACTTCCTTGATCTTATACTCGATGCCCTGACTTTACACACCTTATTTACCACCCTATCTACTTGTGTGGTAACTTTCAAAGAACCTTGGACTTGGACCCCAAGACATAGGAGCAGTGGATTCTGTTAAGAATTGTGCCGTTAACTATATACCTTCTCTTTACAATCGACCTCCCAAAGTTCAGCACATTACACCCGCATGGATTAAACTTGCCAAGTCTTTCCAAACAACTAGGTCTAAAATTTCCTTTAAAAAATCTTTGGTGTTGAGAAACGTGTTCTTCATATATGAAAGTAGTAAAAAAAATTGCAGATCTGTAATAAAAACAGAAATTGCTGGAAGTTCAGGCAGCACCTCTCTGAAAGTTGCCAGGGAATCTTGTTGAGATATTTAAGAACAGGATATGGACAGAATAGACAGATTGTACTTAATTGGATTTAATCCTGACCTCAGGTACTTTCTGTGTTGATTTTGTACATGTTCCCTTTATCCCCGAGTGTCCGCTGTGAGCTTCAGTTGCCTCCCATCGGGAAAAGATGCTCTGATTGATAAACTGACTGGTGACTTATATTGTCCCTAATGTGTAGATGAGTGGTAGAATTGCGACAGGCTGGAGGAGGGTCAGTGATAATGTGAGAAAAAGATGGGATTAATATAGAATTAATAGGGCAATTTGGCACTTTGCTGTCTCCGAGAGGGTTCCACGTGGCAGCAAGCAAAGCATTCGGCATGGAGGGCAAGAGACCTGGAGAGCACGAGCCCGTGATTGACTCCATCTGTCGCAAGTTAAAGCACCGAGGAAGATTGAAATCACTGAGGGGGGTGCGGTAGGCGACCGTGTATTCAGCACTGTCTACCAGCTTCTTGTTTGCTGCTTCAGGAGGAAGATGCCTGTGTGTGGAGGTCTCTCTCTCTCTACTTCGAAGCTCTCAGAGGATGGTACTGGAGCAAAGTTTAATCAAGGCATTTTATAAATTCGACTCTCATTCACATTATGATGTGTTCTAGTTCCAGTCATTCCTTTTTTGTTGCTATTTTTGGGCAACTTTGGAATGAGGCAGTCTGCAGATAATGAACACTAAGCTGAACTGTACTAAGATATGCCTTTCGATTTTGTGCTTTCACTCTTTCTTTGCTGCTGTTTGTGTAATTTTTTTTGCGCTGGGGAGAAAATGGGGGCTTGATGTTTTTTTATAGAATGGCTTGGTTCCATGGTTCGTTATTTCATGGCTGTCTGGGGGGGAAGACTAATTCCAGGGTTGTATGCTGCATGATCAATGCACTTTGAACCTTGAATTTTGAATTAACGTAAGCATGGACTTAATGGGCTGAGGGGCCTGTCCTTAAGCTGAATTTCAGTATGGCCTGATGTCTGTCACAAAATGGTTATCAGATAAAAAAGGACAATTCACCCACCTATGTAAGACCAATCAAGCAGTCCCAATCGCTAACCTGTACTTATAGCCCTATAAAATACTTTTATTCAGAAACTTATCCAGCTCCCATTTGAATGCTCTAATTTAATCTTCTTCAACTACTTCCCCTGGAAATTCACTCTAGAACACTTCTACTCACCTTGGTTTGCTTACCACTAACATTCATCCTATGACCGCTTTTTCTTGACCCCTCCACTAGTGGGAATGGTTTCCCTCCATCTATTCAGTTTGGACCTTTGTTCTAAAGTATCTCTCTTAGATACCCCGGTAACTTCCTCTGTTCTATCCAGTTACTGCAAACTCTTGGGCCTGAGGCCTTGGCACATTTAATGCCCTCATTTAATTCTCTGTCCCTGGGAATATTGGAACATTGAGGATAAGTTAAGAGGTTTGAGAGTGGGGGGTGTTGGGGGGGGGGGGTTCATAGCCAGGTGGTCAGAGCTGGAAGGTGTCAGGAAATGTAGAGGAGGTTTGACCCAAAAGCAGAGCAGTGGAGATGATTTAGCAATAAACAATAACTTTAATAATAGTCTGCAAAATAACAAGCCTCGAGGGGCCACGAAACAAGAGAAAACAGAAACTAAACAAGAGAAAACAGAAACTAAACACAGCAGGCAACAAGGAGAACTTCAGGCAGGGAGAGTGAAGGCTAGGATCGACTGGTTGAGGGCGGCTGGTTCGATGAGGACTTTGGATGAGAACTGGGGTTAATTAGGCTGCTGCTGATGAGTCTGAAAAGAGTAGAAGGTGAATCCTATTAGCTGGGTGGAGACTGGGAGGTGCCTAAATGTGCAGGCTGGGAGGTGTCAGTGGGAGCAGGGCACTGTTGGTTGGGGAGTAGAATTTGCAGAGCACTGCAGATACTATGGATGCAATGAGCCTGTCAGGCCTGTGTGGGGAGCCAGAGAGCACCGGGCCCCCTGGTTTCTGGAGCACTTGAATTTGTTCGTAGTTGTCTTAAGGAGAGATGTTATCCATGGTGCTTTCTATTTAATCTTGTTCAGTTTACTTTAACTGTTATTGGCTTTCTGCATTCTGTGATTATTTAAGCAGACTCCCAATTAGCACTTACCATGGTGTCCTAGCTTTGAGAAGATTATGTTTCACAATGACACTCTGCCGAGCCTCCAGTGTTCTGTTGGAACTGATGTGAATAAACTCTGGTGTCAGTCTCCACATGGGAGTCTGTCTCTCCTCTGCATCTGGGTTCCATCATTGTCAGCGTATGCCATGACAACGGGAGAGCATATCTTGTGAAGGCCGGCTTCTACGTGCGTGGTCCACATCTGTTACAGTCTCACATGTGAGTTGTTGGCCTTAAAGCAAGTAAAACCCCTTTATAAAAATTAAAAGAAGATGAGAAGTATTCTTCATTTGGAAATTTTGCTCCTCAGTGTGCCTCTATTCTGGGTCCCATTCTCCTCCCAGGTGAGCTTTAAACCTTCCTAGTAGCACGTGCAAATCTCCCACTGGCAAGGACATTGGACCTGATCTGTCGCATTTGTACGGATTGCACTGTCCTAGGAACATCACCAATGATACAAAGCTGGATTGGAGGGAGGACGGGGGCTCGTTTTGCTGCTGTTGCTTTTTCACTTATTGTGTTGTGTTCTGTTTTGTCCCTGGTAAGCATGGCGGGCATGCCATGTTGGTGCTGGAATGTGTGGTGACACTTGCTGGCTTTTCCCAGCACATCTTTGTGTATGCTGAATACTGAAGCAAACTACACATTTTACCGTGTATTTTGATGTACATGTGATGAATAAAGCTGAATATGCAGAGCGTCTAACAGAACTGAATCAAGGACAGTGAAAGTAGATAAACCACGTTCTTGCCTTCTGGTCGAAGCAATGGAAGCTGCCATTTTGGAAGACCATTCTTGCGCCCACCATTTTGTGAACTGTTTTGTGAACGTGTTCTTGCTCAGGGCTGGGTTGATCAGAGCAATTAAAATTGGACACATAACCAGAGATCGTTTCCATGTAAGAAGCTGTTTATATGGTTAGCTAGAAATGGAATGCTCATGGAAAGAATAGCTTGTGACTTACATAAGCCTGAGCCCAGTGTTTGACTGACTGACTAAACTGGTCTGAATTGGTCTCAGGGAGAACAAAGCAAGTGACATGAGGCAAAGCCTGATGGAAGCGCAATAAAGTAATACTGCTTTGTGTCCTTGGGTCAGACCCAATGAGAAGTTGATACCGGCTAGTCAGCTAAACCTGAACGAACAAAATCAAAGCACAACAGTTCAAGCTGATAAGAATTTGGGAGTAGAAGCAGCAAAAGCTCTGGAGACCAACCATCAGGGAAGTGGGTGGCTCTACATTCGAAACATGGCAATTACATTGGGATCAAGAGGAATGCCTGGCCAGCATAGACTCCTATTTGTGGGTATAACCTTTCTATTCCTTTAACTGTTAATGAAAGGCTGAGAAACCGCGAGGATGTGCGCACAGGCTTTTACTCTTGTATGACTTCCATCTTTGTTTCTCACTGAACCAATAAAGGTAGTTGTCATAAACGCAAGAGGTTCTGCAGATGCTGGAAATCCAGAGTAACACATACAAAATGCTGAAAGAACTCAGAAGATCAGGCAGTGTCTATGAAGAGGAATAAACACTCAACATTTCGGGCCGAGACCCTTTATCAGAACTGTAATTAACAGATAATGCAGATTCTCTTTGTCCTAATCAATTATTGTTGTTGAGGGTGAATACCTGTAAAACCAGCAATGGTACATCCCTGAGTTGCACAGTATTTAAGATTTGCACATATCCCAATACCTCATGTATCTCTATGGGGGATTTGAAAGAAAATGCACAAAATATTCCCTCCAAACCTGAGAAAGGCTCTCATCTCAAAGCATCAACTTCCTTTCCATAGGTGGTACCTGACCTGCTGAATTCCTCCAGCATTTTGTGTGTTAATTTGAAAGAAGCCTCTCAAAGTCTAACCCTATGTCCCCTTCGTAAGTCCAGCCAACAGTGCTCTGATGAAGCTGTATAAGTCAATCCCCTGTACAGTGGATACAATAGATTACAGAAACATTGATGAACTCCAACCATACCATCAACTTCAGACAATGGAGATGGAAGATCATCAATAGCCTATGCTGCACTTGGAGCTGAGGGCCCAAGAAGATGAATTTGAAAGAAATACCTTGGGTTATGTGCACTGTGACGTTTTGAACTGAATCATCTTTCCTGACTGGTTTTGCAAAGAAATTATGTTATGTGGCTCACATAAATGTCATGCTTAGCAATAGAATTTATAATCTCTGATACAGTAAGCAAAGTTAGATGGCTAATTGCTTAATCTTATTTTCTACACAATACCACCTGTGGAGATACTTGCTGTTCCTTATTTGATCCTTGGTCAAAATTTTGAACTACTTGTCAAGTGAATATGACATTAGTCAATTTGAGTAGGAGATGAAAGAGTCACAAATCAATGGTAAAAGTGTAATTAAAGAAAGCTTCAAAGTGCTGAGAAATTGGCCCACGGCAACTGGACCTAATTGTTTATGTATGAAAGCACTGAGACTTGTCATGAGTCATTTCATAAACCTTAGAATCAAAGCAATGCTATATAATTGATACAAGTAGGGAGGCCAAAAGCAAGTTACCTCAAACTACCTCTTCAAAATGTAATATGTATTAGTTTATAATTCAGTTGAGATGCTTCACTGAATCACTTCTATGTCAATATGTGATGTACTTGCGAAGAAAATAGTTTTCTTATGAGAAGTTGCAGTCTCACAATGAATTTTTAAAGGTAGTCTAAGTCAATTTATTGTCAAAGTACGTATATATCATCATTGTTGTTGTTCCTCTCCGTGCCCTGTGGTGGATTGGATGGCAAGCTTGTCAATCCTTTAGCATTTTTGCCTGTTTTTTTTTACCAGGCAGAGTTGCTAGCTCAATGTTCAACCCAACATGGATGGAAAGTGTGCAAGGAGCTGGCTGCAGTTGAACCTGGAATCACTCACCTCGAAGCCCAGTGTAGATGCTACTATGCCAACGATCAGCTATTTCACCTTTTACTACCTTGAGGTCCATTTTCATGCAGGTATTTACAGGAAAATAAAGAAATACAACACAATTTGTGAAGAACTAAACATAAACAATCAACCGATGTGTAAAAGTTCAAAGAAAATTTATAATCAAAGTACAAATGCTATATGTCACTGTATACAATCCTGAGATTCATTTTCTTGTAGGTATACTCAACAAATCTATAGAATAATAACTATAACAGAATCAATGAAAGATCACCCAATTAGCGCATTCAATCAAAGTGTAGAAGACAACAAACTGTACAAATACAAAAAAGAATAAACAATAATAATAAATAAATAAACCATAAATATTGAGAACATGTTATGAAGAGTCCTTGAAAGTGGTTATAATCGCTTCGCATCTTTTCAACAGCTCTCTGCTAAGTTCAATCTGCCCAATGTTCATTTTTTTAGATATCTCCAAATTAGACACTTTATTAATCCTTTAATTCCTAACTTCCCTGAAGTGCCTGAGAAAAATGTTATGGATTTATTTCTTTCTATTAATCCACTAGGTAAAGGTTTAATATCATTTATTCGTGATAAATTAGCATCCTTACGGCGTGCCCCTGTGGATAAAATTAGAATGGCTTGGGAGCAGGATTTAAATATCTCCTTATCTGATGAGACTTGGGATTCGATTCTCAAATCGGTTAATTCAACCTCTCTTTGCGCTCGCCATTGCCTTTTACAGTTTAAGATTGTTCATAGAGCCCATATGTCTAAATCTAAACTATCCCGATTTTACCCTAACATTAGTCGTCTCTGTGATAAATGCAAAAGGGGCGAGGCCTCTTTCATTCATATGTACTGGTTTTGTCCTAGCTTGGAGAAATTTTGGAAAGATGTCTTCATAACGTTATCTTGTATTCTGAATCACCACCTAGAACCTAACCCTTTAATTGCTTTGTTCGATTTTTTGGGTGAGACAGATTTACGTCTGAGTTCGACTAAGTGTCGAATATTATCTTTTGCTTCTCTCCTGGCTAGATGTTTAATCCTCCTTAGATGGAGGGATGTTGCCCCGCCCACGCATGCTCAATGGCTTAATGATATTACGTCCTGCTTAGACCTTGAAAAAATTCATTATTCAGTTCTTAATTCGGATACAAAGTTCCATAGGGTCTGGGGACCTTTTATTGAGTATTTTCATAACCTTCCTCTTAACTAAGGTTTTTTTTTGGTCCCTTGCTTTCAGCTCCTTTTTTGTTGGTAGTAGGCATTAATATCTTCTGTTGCTAAGTGTATTTACAGTTTTGGGGGTTTGAATGTCCTGATGTATACTCTCTAGATTGTGTTGTGGTTGGTCTGCAGTTCTTTTTTGTTGCGGGGCTTGGGGAGGATACTAATTTTACATATCTTCAACTTGGGTGCTTTCTCAATTATCTTCTTTTGAATTATATTATTATTGTATGTTTATTTTTGCACTGTATTAATGTTCTTGATTTCGATCTGGTGTTTTTTTTTATCTGTAGCGATGTAGAAAATGTATAAAAAAACTAATTAAAAAAAAGAAAGTGGTTGTGGGAATATTTCATTGATGAGGCAAGTGTACAGTGGAGTGACATTATCCACTTTGGTTCAAGAGCCTATGGTTGAAGGGTAATAACTGTTCCTGAACATGGTTCCTGAGGCACCTGTAATTTCTTCCTGATGACAGCAATGAGAAGAGAGCATGTCCCTGGTTGTGGGCATCCCTGATGATAAATGTGGCTTTCCTGAAACAGCATTTCATGTAGATGCGGTTGTTTAGGCTTTACCCATGATGGACTGAGCTGTATCCGCTACTAAAGAAGACAAATTGTGTAAATAAAAAAAATAAATTTTACTGAGAACATGAGTCCTTAAACATATAGGTTGTGGAATTAGTTCACTGTTGAGGTGAAAGGAGATATCCACATTGGTTCAGGAGCCTGATTATTGTAGGGTAATAACTGTTAAAGCGGTGGTTAAAGCGGTGACCTGTATGTCCTGCCCAATGATAGTAGTGAGAAGAGAGCTTGGTCTGGATGGTGGGGGGCTTTGATGATGGATGATGCGTTCTCATTGCAGAGGTCCTTGCAAATGTGCTCATTGGCACTGTAATGCAGTGCTCAGGATAATTCCCTGATTTATAGATCAGTCATAAACATTTAATGCAGACAGAGTGATTTCAGGATTCATTTTGAACATTAATTTGTTCCTAAGTTACTAAGCAACTTTACCCCCAAAATAGAGATAGAATGCTGGAGACGTGTACAGGCTGGTCCTTAACTGGGGAGAGAGAATAAACATTTGGGATTAATAAATTTTCATCTATAATTCTGAAGTCATGCTGCTTCATATTCTTAAAGTCTGTTGAGAATTCTTCCACTATAACAGTAGTATTTTAGCCACAGAGTTATTCAGTCTTAAGTAAATTTAATTCTTTGAACTAACATGTTCTCAGTCTGCGCATGGAAAACAAAATATTCACACTCCTTAAGTGATTGTGCATGGCCTCGCTAAGTCATTTTCAAGAGGATCAGTTTAGTTATTTCTTGTTCTAAACCACAAAAGCAGGAAGTTAATTTGCACAGTCGTGTAGTGGTTAGTGTAATACTTTTACAATGCTGGTGATTGGGGTTCAATTCCTATCGCTGTCTGTAAGGACGCATTACTAAAAATGCTTAAGATTAGTGTCCACTTTTAAATGAGTACAGAGATCAATACAAAAAGCTTCAACACGTACAAAAGCTGGATGAACTCAGCAGGTCGGGCAGCATCCATTGAAATCAGCAGTCAACATTTCGGGCCGAGACCCTTCGTCAGGACCACAGCATCTGCAGTGTACTTTGTGAATACAAAAAGCTTTCCATTTAAATAAAAGCATAATCAAGTTGCTTCCAAATTTGCTTCAGAAACCCGTCGCCTCAATGACTTTTCCTGCCTACTTCCTCGTTCTGGAAACACACACTGCATTGCTTGGTGGCATTTTTGTACCCCAAAACCTCAACAATACTTTTCCCAAAGTGGATGATATCCCATACTGGGGGCAATGAGAGTTTCTAAGGGGGCAACAAACATAAAAGGGGCAATGAGGTGGTGGTGGTGCTCACAAGCAGGTGGATAGCTGAGGGATTACAGGCTGAATTAAAGCAATTAATTACATATTATGAGCATTTGGTCCTCAGACTCTCATAATTGATTACAATGAAGACACACTATACAACATACTTATGACAATAGAATTTGCTCTGCGGTTGGATGAGACGACTTTCCAAGGCCTTGAATCTTCACTTCTCGGTTACGCTTGCTTCTAAAGATGAAAGTATAGTTCAAGGGCCGTTATTTCCGAGGGGACTGTTACGTTTTGTAACTTCAAAAAACTTAAACTAATTCAAAGGAAGACAAGAAAGGTGAGATATGCAAGTCTTAGTTTGTGTTTACTTTACAAAAAGTGATTGATAAGTTTGTGCCCTAAGGTAGAAGGAGATGAGTTATTCACTTTCTGCATAATCACTCAAAGAGTTGAACTGCATGTGCATGTAACGAGAGCTGTATAACTCATCTCCTTCTACCTTAGGCCACAAACTTATCAATCACCCCTGCTGTGGACACTTTCTGGAGGTCCAAGATCCGAATGCTCCACGACCGCTGGACTAAGTGTGTAAATGTAGGAGGGGACTATGTTGAAAAATAAATGTGCTAGGTTTTCTAAAATTGTCGCCTTCTACCTTAGGCCACAAACTTATCAATCACCCCTTGTAAGTGAGGCACACACATATCATGTGGCAGTGTCATGACATATGCAATTCACATATTTTTACATTGAACCATAATGAGTTCTATAAACAACAGAGAATGCTTATTTACAAGATTATTCAAATATTACTGAACAGGTACAAAGGGGGAGACAATATTTTGGATAGTTGAGCATTTTTTCAAAGAGAAGGGCATTCTGCTCCCCAACATTCTTGCTTGAGCAACAGATGGGGCACCATCAATAACAGGACATCACCATGGGGTTATTACTTGCTTGAAAAAAGTTGTACCCAATTTATTTGCCATTCACTATGGAATTCACAGACAACATGTTGTCACAAAAAGACACAAAGGACTGGATGAACAAATCATTAAATACTGTTATGCCTGCGGTAAATAAAATCAAGTCACATGTTCTTAATTCTCTTCTTTTTCGAGAGTTTTGTATTGAGATTGATGAACAGTTTGAACACTTGCAGTTACACACAGAAATCAGATGCCCCTTAAAAAGATCGCCTGAGATGCTTTTATGCACTCTTTGAAACTGTGATAAAATCCTTTGAAGACTCGAATGTTTCATATAGTATTCAACTCAAGAACATTAGGCACAACATTGCTCATATGTCAGAATTATTCGCAAAGTTTAATTAAATCAGTTTTCAGTCCCAAGGAGTAATGTGAATCTTATCAAAATCATACCAATCTTCTCCCCATTTCTGTCCATTTTAACCCTACTTAAGTGCAACATTGGCATCGCGTCCTTTTCCATATTCCGAGCCTCTCTGAGTTGGAAGAGAAAGAAACACTATCAGATGATGATCGACAAGTAGACTTATGGTCTAAGAGATTTACAAGGATGGATGTAGAATGGTGGCTTGAGTTATAGAACATAGAACATTACAGGCCCTTCAGCCCACAATGTTGTGTCGACCATGTAACCCACTCTAGAGAATGCCTAGAATTTCCCTGGCACATAGCTCTCTATTTTTCTAAGCTCCATGTACCTATCTAAGGGGCTCTTAAAAGACCCTGTTGCCTCCACTTCCACCACTGTTGCCACTGGCAGTGCATTCCATGCACCCACCACTCTCTGTGTGAAAAACTTACCCCTGACATCCCCTTGGTACCTATTCCCAAGCACCTTAAAACTATGCCCCCTCATGTTAGTCATTTCAGCCCTGGGAAAAAGTCTCTGGCTATCCACATAATCAATGCCCCTCATCACCTTATATACCTCTATCAAGTCACTTCTCATCCTCCATCGCTCCAAGGAGAAAAGGCCGAGTTCACTCAACCTATTCTCATAAGGTACGCCCTCCAATCCAGGCAACATCCTTGTAAGTCCATCCTTAGATCAGTACTTGGAGCTATGATGTTGTGGCCATTACAGAAACTTCGATGGTTCAGGGACGGGAATAGTTTCTGCCAGGCTATAGATGTTTCAGAAAGGATAAGGAGGGAGGCAAAAGAGGTGGGGGCGTGGCACTGCTGATCAGAGATAGTGTCACGGCTGCAGAAAAGGAGGAAGCCACGGAGGGTTTGTCTACTGATTCTCTGTGGCTGGAAGTTAGGAACAGGAAGGGGTCAATAACTCTACTGGGTGCCTTTTATAGACCACCAAATAGTAACAGGGACATCGAGGAACAGATAGGGAGACAGATTCTGGAAAGGTGTAATAATAACAGAGTTGTCATGGTGGGAGATTTTAATTTCCCAAATATTGATTGGCATCTCCCTAGAGCAAAGGGTTTAGATGGGGTTGAGTTTGTTAGGTGTGTTCAGGAAGGTTTCCTGACACAATATGTAGATAGGTCTACAAGAGGAGAGGCTGTACTTGATCTGGTACTGGGAAATAAACCTGGTCAAGTGTCAGATCTCTCAGTGGGAGAGCATTTCGGAGGTAGAGATCACAATTCTATGTCCTTTACCACAGCATTGGTGAGGAATAGGAACAGACAAGTTAGGAAAGCATTTAATTGGATTAAGGGGAAATGAGAAGCTATCAGACAGGAACTTGGAAGCATAATTTGGGAACAGATGTTCTCAGGGAAATGTACAACAGAAATGTGGCAAATGTTCAGGGGATGTTTGCGTGAGGTTCTGCATAGCTACTTTCCGATGAGACAGGGAAAGCATGGTAGGGTACATGAACCGTGGTGTACAAAGGCTGTTGTAAATCTAGTCAAGAAGAAAAGAAAAGCTTACAAAAGGTTTAAAAAAACTAGGTAATGATAGAGATCTAGAAGATTATAAGACTTGCAGGAAGGATCTTAAGAATGAAATTAGGAAAGCCAGAAGGGGCCATGAGAAGGCCTTGGTGGACAGGACTAAGGAAACCCCCAAGGCATTCTACACGTATGTGAAGAGCAAGAGGATAAGATTTAAGAGAATAGGACCAATCAAGTGTGACAGTGGAAAGGTGTGTATGGAACTGGAGGAGATAGCAGAGGTACTTAATGAATACTTTGCTTCAGTATTCACTACGGAAAAGGATCTTGACATTTGTGGAGATGACTTACTTCCGTTTGAAAAGCTTATGAATATAGACATTAAGAAACAGGATGTGCTGGAGCTTTGGGAAAGCATCAAGTTGGGTAAGTCTCTGAGACCAGGCAAAATATACCCTAGGCTACTGTGGGAAGTGAGGGAGGAGTTTGCTGAGCCTTTGGCCCTGATCTTTGCATCATCATTGGGGATGGGAGAGGTTCAGGAGGATTGAAGGGTTTCAAATGTTTTTTCTTTATTCAGGAAAGGGAATAAAGATAACCCAGGACATTATAGACCTATGATTTGGTAAGTTGTTGGAAAAGATCCTGAGAGGCAGGATTTATGAACATTTGGAGAGGCATAATATGATTAGGAATAGTCAGTATGACTTTGTCAAAGGCAGGTCGTGCCTTACAAGTCTGATTTAATTTGTTGAGGATATGACTGAACACATTGATGAAGGAAGAGCAGTAGATGTAGTGTATATGGATTTCAACAAGGCATTTGATAAGGTACCCCATGCAAGTCTTATTGAGAAAGTAAGGAGGCATGAGATCCAAGGGAACATTGCTTTGTGGATCCAGAACTGGCTTGCCCACAGAAGGAAAAGAGTGGTTGTAGATGGGTCATATTCTGCAGTGGAGGTCAGAGACCAGGGGTGTGCCTCAGGGATCTGTTTGGGGACCCCTTCTCTTCGTGATTTTTATAAAAGACCTGGATGAGGAAGTGGAGGGATGGGTTAGTAAATTTGCTGATGATACAAAGGTTGGGGTGTGGTGGATACTCATAGGACCATAGGACACTTAAAGCTGCTACTCAGGTTGACTCTGCAATTAAGAAGGCATATGGTGCATTGGCCTTAATCCACTGTGGGATTGAGTTTAAGAGGCTGAGAAGTAATGTTACAGCTATATAGGACACTGGTCAGACACCACTTGGAGTACTGTGCTTAATTTTGGTCACCTCACAACAGGAAGGATGTGGAAACTATAGAGAGGGTGCAGAAGAGATTTACAAGGATGTCGCCTGGATTGGGGAGCATGCCTTATGAGAATAGGTTGAGTTAACTCAGCCTTTTCTCCTTGAAGCAGCGGAGGATGAGAGGTGATCTGATAGAGGTGTATAAGATGATGAGAGGCATTGATCGTGTGGATAGTCAGAGGCTTTTTCCCAGGGCTGAAATGGCTAACACGAGAGGGCACAGTTTTAAGGTGCTTGGAAGTAGGTACAGAGGAGATGTCAGGAGAAAGTTTTTTATGGAGAGAGTGGTGAGTGCATGGAATGGGCTGCCAGTGACAGTGGCGGAGGCAGATACAATAGGGTCTTTTGAAAGACTCCAGGATAGGTACATGGAGCTTAGAAAAATACAGACAGACAGACATACTTTATTGATCCTGAGGGAAATTGGGTTTCGTTACAGCGGCACCAACCAAGAATAGTGAAGAAATATAGCAATATAAAACCATAAATAATTCAATAATAATAAGTTAATCATGCCAAGTGGAAATAAGTCCAGGACCAGCCTATTGGCTCAGGGTGTCTGACACTCCGAGGGAGGAGTTGTAAAGTTTGATAGCCACAGGTAGGAATGACTTCCTATGACGCTCAGTGTTGCATCTCGGTGGAATAAGTCTCTGGCTGAATGTACTCCTGTGCCTAACCAGTACATTATGGAGTGGATGGGAGTCATTGTCCAAGATGGCATGCAACTTGGACAGCATCCTCTTTTCAGACACCACCGTCAGAGAGTCCAGTTCCACCCCCACAACATCACTGGCCTTACAAATGAGTTTGTTGATTCTGTTGGTGTCTGCTACCCTTCAGCCTGCTGCCCCAGCACACAACAGCAAACATGATAGCACTGGCCACCACAGCCTTGTAGAACATCCTCAGCATCATCCGGCAGATGTTAAAGGACCTCAGTCTCCTCAGGAAGTAGAGACGGCTCTGACCCTTCTTGTAGACAGCCTCAGTGTTCTTTGACCAATCCAGTTTATTGTCCATTCGTATCCCCAGGTATTTGTAATCCTCCACCATGACCACACTGACCCCTTGGATGGAAACAAGGGTCACCGGTGCCTTAGCCCTCCTCAGGTCCACCACCAGCTCCTTAGTCTTTTCCACATTAAGCTGCAGATGATTCTGCTCGCACCATGTGACAAAGTTTCCCACCATCGTCCTGTACTCAGCCTCATCTCCCTTGCTGATGCATCCAACTATGGCAGAGTCATCAGAAAACTTCTGAAGATGGCAAGACTCTGTGTGGTAGTTGAAGTCCGAGGTGTCAATAGTGAAGAGAAAGGGAGACAGGACAGTCCCCTGTGGAGCCCCAGTGCTGCTGACCACTCTGTCTGACACACAGTGTTGCAAGCGAACGTACTGTGGTCTGCCAGTCAGGTAATCAATAATCCATGACACCAGGGAAGCATCCACCTGCATCACTGTCAGCTTCTCACCCAGCAGAGCAGGGCGGATGGTGTTGAACGCACTGGAGAAGTCAAAAAACATGACCCTCACAGTGCTTGCCGGCTTGTCCAGGTGGGCGTAGACACAGTTCAACTGGTAGACGATGGCATCCTCAACTCCTAGTCGGGTCTGATAGGTGAACTGGAGGGGGTCTAAGTGTGGCCTAACCATAGGCCGGAGCCGCCCTAGAATAAGTCTCTCCAGGGTCTTCATGATGTGGGAGATCAATGCCACCGGTCTGTAGTCATTGGAGCCACTTGGACGCGGCGACTTCGGTACGGGGACGAGGCAGGATGTCTTCCACAGCACAGGAACCCTCTGGAGACTCAGGCTCAGGTTGAAGACATGGTGAAGTACTCCACATAGCTGGGGGGCACAGACTTTGAGCACCCTGGGGCTGACACCATCCGGGCCTGCAGCCTTGCTTGGGTGGAGACATTTCAGCTGTCTTCTCACCTGTTCAGCTGTGAAGCCCACCATGGTGGTTTCAGGTGGGGGAGGGGTGTAGTCATGAGAGTAGGGTGGGGGCTGTGAGAAGGGGTAGGAGGGGAGAGTGGAGTATGTGTTGGTTGGGGTCCGACAACAGATGAATCATGTTGGGGATGGGCAGGGGCCACAGTGTCAAATCTGCTGAAGAACAGGTTAAGTTCGTTGGCCCTGTCCACACTGCCTTCAGCTCCTCTGTTGCTAGTTTGCTGGAACCCAGTGATGGTTCTCATCCCACTCCAGACCTCTCTCATGTTCTGCTGGAGTTTCCACTCAAGCTTCCTCCTATACCTGTCTTTAGCCTCCCTGATCTTGGCTTTCAGGTCCCTCTGTATTGTCCTCAGCTCCTCCCTATTTCCATCTCTAAATGCCCTCTTTTTAGCATTCAGGATGTCCTTAATGTCCTTTGTTACCCATGGCTTGTTATTTAAATAACAAAGGACAGTTCTTGCTGGAACATTGCAGTCCACACAGAGGTTGATCAATGTCCTCTCCATGTGGGTCACAGAGGGCCTGCCAGTCTGTCGCCTCAAAACAACCCTGGAGTGCCTCATAAGCCTCCCCTGACCATTTCCTCACTGTCCTCGAGGTTGCAGGTTTACTCTTCACCAGAGGCACATAGCAGGGTTTGAGATGCACCAGCTTCCAGAAAAATTTGAAAGCGGTGATCTTACCGTTTTCTTCTCTAAATTTCTAATGGATGTCCTGGGTTCAGAGGTACTGGATATTCCCCCGGTAATCGATCGGGCACATCGGGTTTCCCGTTTTCGGGCTGATTCAAGTCTGAAACCACGACACGTAATTCTTCGGATCCATTATCCCCATATCAAAGAACGTTTGATTCGGGCAGCTCGGAAAAAAGGTATGATAAGCCATCAAGAATTCAAGTTTCACATTTTGGAAGATTATAGCCCTGAGGTTTTACGGGCTAAGCTGGCTTTTAGATCGGTTATGTCGAAATTTCACCAGAAAGGCTACAAGCAAGCGCTGTTGTTTCCAGCACACTTGCGAGTCACTCTCCAAGATGGAACTTTTCGGCTGTTTAAATCGCCAGCGGATGCTCAAGGTTTCCTGGAACAATGACATTCTATCGGGCTGACCAATGTAATCTAGCCTATAGATTTGGATCTGTTATAGATTGACGTTTGGTTTTTTTGGGGGTATGGTTTACATGTATTTCTTATATACGGTTAAAGTTTTTTTTTTGCTGGGTTTATTTTGACTTTATATTTTTTCATATTATTAATCTATTAGCGTTGAAAATAACTTATTAGGGTTTCTTTTTTCTTTTTGCTTTTCTTTTTTTAAATCGATATGCGCTCTCTTTTATACTTTTAACATTTAAATATTAAGATTGGAAAAAAATAAAATGGCGTTTCTTCTTCCCGACAGACTTCAGTGTTTGGAGCGTCATAACTGTTTTGATGTGTTTGAAAGTTTTAAACTTTCATTTATTGTTTTAATTCTTTTTTTAACCCTTTTGTTTATATACATTTATAACACTAATTTTATATTTTAACTTTTGTTATATCAACCCTTTTTTATAAAGTGGGTTGTTTGTATTTTTTTTTTAACTTTGTTACGTTTGAGTTGCCGTCTTGAGACAAGGGGGTAATTTTAGTATTAGGTAGCTTGCTTGCCTCTTTTTGGCTTTTTTCCTGGGGTTTTGAGGGTGGTGGGAGGGGGATTTTTCTTTTTTCTCTTTTTTTCGCTTGCTTTTTGCTTAGTTTTATTTCATGGGCTTATATGAAACTACAAAAATGGCTGCAGTGCTGTGACTTCCGGTTTCCCTTTGAACTTACTTCCTTCTTCCGGGTTCATGAGTTCACTTTTCTTTCAAACTTATGTGTTAACTGTAATATATATTGTCAATATGGATAAGACTATTAACTTTGTTTCTTGGAATACTAATGGTTTAAATCATCCGATCAAACGGAAAAAAACATTCAAAGTATTCCATAGAATGAATGCTAATGTTATTTTTGTACAAGAGACTCATGTAAGGAAGGTGGATAGTCAGCGGTTATTTAGGTTTTGGAAGGGCCAACAGTATCACTCAAATTCGCAAGCCAAAGTGAAAGGTGTTTCTATTTTTATAGACTCATCAACTGCTTTTATACATCATGAAACAATTTCAGATCCGCAAGGTAGATTTTTGCTTATTACTGGTTTACTTTTTAATCAAAAAGTTGTTTTAGTTAATGTTTATGCTCCAAATACTGATTGTCCTGAATTTTTTAAATGCTTATTTACATCCTTTCCCAATCTGAATCAATATAGATTGATAATGGGCGGGGATTTTAATTGTTGTCTAAACCCTTTGATGGATAGATCCAAGCCCACTCAAACTCTTCCGAATAAATCGGCTTCTCTTATTAATTCTTTTATGATTGATTCAGCTATTTGTGAAATTTGGCATTTTTTACACCCTAATGACAAAGAGTTTTCATACTTTTCCCATGTGTATCATAATTACTCAAGAATTGATTATTTTTTCATTGATCAGCATTTACTTACAGATGTTATGGATTGTAAATATGACTCTATTACTATATCTGATCATGCACCTTTGAAGTTATCTATTAAGGTGACAGATTCATATATTAGTACTAAAGGTTGGAGGTTTAATCCTGTTTTACTGCAGGACTCTGACTTTGTCAACTTTATTAAACAGCAAATTGATTTGTTTTTCTCAACAAATTCTACAGCAGAGATCTCTAGTGGAATTTTGTGGGATACTTTTAAGGCATATATTCGTGGACAGATTATTTCATATTCTGCTGGAGTTAGGAAACGAACTAATTCTAAAATATTAACATTAGTTGATAAAATTAAGGCAATTGACAAGATCTACTCATTGACCCCTAGCAAAGAACTTTATAAAGAAAGAGTGGAACTTCAAATGGAGCATAGTTTACTATTATCCTCCTCGATTGAAAGTCAGTTAATTAAATCGAAAGCTCAATTCTATACATATGGAGATAAGTCTGGTAAATTACTAGCTAACCAATTGAAAATTGCTTCGGATAAGCGACAGATTACTAGGATTCGCAAACAAGATGGTACTCTGACGATTGATCATAAAGAGATAAATAAAGCCTTTCAAGATTTTTATAATTCCTTATATCAATCAGAATGTACTAAGGACTCTTCTATAATGAATGAATTTTTAAGGAAATTGAATATTCCAAAAGTAACTGTTGAGGATAGTGTATTTTTGGATACACCTATTACGGAGTCTGAAATAGAAAAGGCTATTTTTTCAATGAACTCGGGTAAAGCTTCGGGTCCAGATGTTTTTTCTGCAGAATTTTTTTAATCCTTTTCTTCCATACTTTCTCCTTGGCTTTGTAAAATTTTTAAAGATGCATTAAGTATAGGCAAACTACCACAATCTTTTTATGAAGCTTCTATTTCTTTAATTCTTAAAAAAGATAAAGACCCTACTGAATGAGCATCCTATCGGCCTATATCTTTGCTGAATACGGATTTTAAGATTTTTAGTAAAATTTTGGCTATTAGATTAGAAAATATATTGCCTCGGATTATTTCTGAGGATCAGACTGGATTTATTAAAAATCGCTATTCATCTTTTAACATTAGAAAATTAATTAATATTATTTATACCTCTTCATTTAAAATACCAGAATGTGTCATCGCTTTAGATGCCGAAAAAGCATTTGATAGAGTCGAATGGTCATATTTATTTAATACATTGCAACATTTTAATTTTAGTTCAAAATTTATATCATGGATTAAATTAATATATCATAAACCTTTAGCTTCGGTCTTTACCAATAATCAAAGATCCCCTTTTTTCAATTATTTCGGGGTACAAGGCAAGGTTGTCCTTTAAGCCCTTTATTATTTGACATTGCTTTAGAACCCTTGGCTATAGCCATTCGTGAATCACCCAATATTTTAGGTATTACCCGTGGGGAGATGATGTATAAGGTATCATTATATGCGGATGACCTGTTATTATATATATCTGACCCTGAAAGATCTATTCCTGCTATTTCTTCTTTGCTTGCTCAATTTAGTAATTTTTCTGGTTATAAATTGAATTTTAATAAGAGTGAACTATTTCCATTAAATATGTATGTTTCAATTTATAATCATGTACCATATAGAATTGTTACAGATTATTTTACTTATTTAGGTATTAAAATTACTAAAAAACATAAAGATATATTTAAAACTAATTTTTTACCTTTAATAGATCAAATTAAGCAACTTGCTAATAGGTGGTCCCCACTATCTTTGTCTTTGGTAGGCAGAGTTAATGCCATTAAGATGATGATACTACCTAAATTTCTATATTTATTTCAAGCATTACCAATTTTTATTCCCAAATCTTTTTTTAATATGGTTGACTCTAAAATATCTTCGTATTTGTGGCAGAACAAAAATCCTAGACTAGGTAAAAAATATTTACAAAAGCCTAAGAAGGAGGGCGGCTTGGCTCTACCAAACTTAAGATTTTACTATTGGGCAGTTAAAATACGGTATTTGATATTTTGGACACAAGAATCGACTACAGTTGCTGGCCCACAATGGGTAAATTTGGAATGTAAATCTGTGCAAGATTTCTCATTGATCTCAATCTTAGGATCTTCACTTCCTTTTTCGTTACTCAAAATGAATAAACGGATAACTAATCCCATAGTCAAGTATACATTACAAATCTGGTTTCAATTTCGTAAATTTTTTGACTTGAATAAGTTTATGCTGTCAAGTCCTATAATATCTAACTACTTCTTCCGACCATCATCTATAGATCAAGCTTTTCTCTTATGGAAAACAAAAGGTATAACATGTTTTCGTGATCTGTTTTTGGATGATAACATTATGTCCTTTGAACAGCTATCTAATAAATATAATTTATCTAAAACCCATTTTTTTAGATATTTGCAAGTTAGAAATTTTCTGTATAATGAATTAAAGTCTTTTTCGAAAGAATGTCCATTGGACATTACAGAAAGAATTTTAGCTCTCAATCCTTATCAAAAGGGTTTAGTAGCTATCATTTATAATATGATTATGAATGTACAGCCAGATGTATCAGAAAAAATTAAGAAGGAATGGCAGGAAGAATTGCATTGTCCTATATCTACTAAGCAATGGGAAAAAATTTTATCATTGGTAAACTCATCCTCTATCTGTGCTAAACATGCTCTAATACAATTTAAGGTTGTACATAGAGCTCACATGTCTAAAGATAAACTTGCTCGATTTTATTCTTATGTTAATTCAACCTGTGATAGATGTCATTCTGATGTTGCTTCATTGACCCATATGTTTTGGTCTTGTCCTTGTTTACAAAACTATTGGAAAGATATTTTTAATATTATTTCAAGAGTTTTAAATATTAATTTCCAACCACATCCTTTTACCACAATTTTGGCCTACCAATGATAGATAATAAGCGTTTATCTGCTTCATCCCAACGAATGATTGCATTTGTTACATTAATGGCTAGAAGATCTATTTTACTGAATTGGAAAGAAATTAACTCTCCAACTGTATTTCAGTGGTTTTCTCAAACTATTTCCTGTTTGAGTTTAGAAAAAATTAGAAGTGTGGTTTTTGATTCTTCAGTTAAATTTGAGGAAACTTGGAGACCATTTATTCAACATTTTCATATGAATTAAATGGTCTGATCCTGAACCTTATTGTTACTATCCTGAATTGTGTGGATGGAGGTTAGGAGTCATCGGCACTACTGTATGTATTTAACATTATGCAATTGCCCATGTTGGTTAGTTTTTTTTATTACTTTTTTTTTAATTCTCTTAGTTTTTTTTGGGGGAGGGTTCTCTTTTTTCTCTTTTTCTTAATTCCTTTACATTAATACTATGAGTTTGGGAGACTTTATATATTGATTAATACATATCTGATTGTTTATTTAAACTATTAATTGTGTACTCTCAAATGTTTTGTACTCATATTTTACTTATGTTTTTCTTAAAATTAATAAAAAGATTTGAAAAGAAAGAAAGAAAGAGATGCACCAGGTTGTGATCTGACCTTCCCAGTGGTGGGAGGGGAGAGGAGCTGTAAGCATCCTTAACGTTAGCATACGTCAAGTCCAGGGTCCTCTCCCCTCTGGTTGTACAGCTCACATACTGCATGAAGTTGGCAGTGTTCTAGCCATGGTAACATGGTTGAAGTCACCCGAGATGGTAATGTGGGCACTCGGGTGCTGGGTTTGTAGTCTGGCTATGACGGTGTGAATGATGTTACACGCCGACGTCGGGTTGGCAGAGGGAGGGATGTACACAACAACCACAATTGCATGTGAGATTTCCCTTGGCAAATAATATGGCCGGAGGGCTATGGGTAACCTTGGGTAATTTCTAAGTAAGTACATGTTCGGCACAGCATTGTGGGCCGAAAGGTCTGTATTGTGCTGTAGGTTTTCTATGCTTCTATGTTTCAATGTTTCTAAATCTCATTTGCGCTTTCTCTATAGTATCCACATCCTTCCTGTAGTGAGGTGACCAGAAATGAACACAATACTCCAAGTGGGGTCTGACCAAGGTCGTATGTAGCTGAAACATTACCTCACGGCTCTTGAACTCAATCCCATAGTTGATGAATGCCAACACACCATACACCTTCTTAACAACACTGTCAACCTACGCAGCAGCTTTGAATGTCCTATCGACATGGACCCCAAGATCTCTCAAGTCCTTCGCACTGCCAAGAGTCTTACCATTTATGTTATATCCTGTCTTCAAATTTGACCTACCATATGAGCCATTTCTCAGCCCAGTTCTGCATCCCATCGATGTCACACTGTAACCTCTGACAACCCTCCAGACTAGTCTCCAAACTTTGTGCCATCAGCAAACTTACTCACCCACTCTTCTACTTCCTCATCCTGGTCATTAATAAAAATCACAAAAAGGAGGGGTTCCAGAACAGATCACCGCAGAACACCACTGGTCACCAACCTCCATGCGGAATCCGAACCATTTTTAACCACCCTTTGCCTTCTGGATCCACAAAGCAAGGTTGTCTTGGATCCCATGTCTCCTTACTTACTGAAGAAGCCTTGCATGGGGAACTTTATGAAATGCCTTACTGAAATCCATATACACTACATCCACTGCTCTACATTCATCAATATGTTTTGTTACATGCCCTTGAAAAAGCCATGCTGACTATCCCTAATCAGATTAGGTCTCTCCAAATGCTCATAAATCCTACCTCTCAGGATCTTCTCCAATAAACTTGCCCACCACTGAAGTAAGATTCACTGGTCTATAATTTCCTGGGTTATCTCTACTGCCTTTCTTGAACAAGGGAACAACATTTGCAACCCTCCAATTCTTCGGTACTTCTCCCATCCCTATTGATGATGCAAAGGTCATTGCAAGAGGCTCAGCAATCTTCTCCCTCATTTCCCACAGTAGCCTGGGGTATATGTCATCTGGTCCTGGTGACCTATCTAACTTAATGCTTTTCAAAGCTCCAGCACATCCTCTTTCTTAATGTCTATATGCTCAAGTCGCTGTAAGTCATCCCCACAATTGCCAAGGTCTTTTTCCCAGGTGAATTCTGAAGCAAAGTACTCATTGAGTACCTCTGCTAACTCCTCCGACTCCATGACACAATTCCACTATCGCACCTGATTGGTCCAGTTCTCACACAGCTCATCCTCCTGCTCTTCACATGCTTGTAGAATGCCTTTGGGTTTTCCTTAACTCTGCTCACTAAGGCCTTCTCATGGCCCCTCTGGCTCTCCTAATTCCATTCTTAATATCTTTCCTACCAACCTTGTAATGTTCTAGGGCTCTAACAGTTTCTTGAAACATTTTGCATGCTTTTCTTCTCTTCTTAACTAGATTTTCTACATACTTTGTACACCATGGTTCTTTAGCTCTACCATCCTTTCCCTGCCTCAATGGAACATACCTATGCAGAACTTCATGCAAATGTTCCCTGAACATTTGCCAATTTCTGCTGTGCATTTCCCTGAGAACATCTGCTCCCAATTTATGGTCTCAAGTTCCTACCTAATAGCTTCATATTTCTCCCCACCCAAGTTAAATGTTTTCCCAAATTGTCTGCTCTTGTCCCTCTCCAGTGCTGTGGTGAAGGAGATAGAGTTGTGGTCACTATCTCCAAAATGCTCTCCCACTGAGAGATTATAAAGAGAGATTAGATAGCCTGGTGCAAAGGGGACAGAGGGGAGATTTCGCAGTGACATTTAAAACTGAGGGGAACTCATACAGTAGATGTTCACAATCTTTTTCTCAGGGTAGGGGATTCTTAAACTAAAGAAGGTCTGAAGGGCACGTTTCACAGAAAGGGCAATGAGTAAATGGGACAGGCTACCTGATGACATTCTAGAGCAGGGGTTCCCAGCCTGGGGTCTACAGACCCTTTGGTTAATGGTAAGGGTCTATGGCATCAAAGAAGGTAGAACCGTTGTTGTAGAGGCAAGTGCAAATACAATATTAAAAAAACATTTGCAAAGGTACATGGATTGGAAAAGTTTGGAGGAACATGGGTCAAATGGTGAGAAATGAAATTAGCTTAGATTGGCATTTTGGTCGGCATGAATAAGTTAGGCCTAAGGGCCTATTTTCGTGCTGTATGAAATAAGCATACATCTGAAACACTGCAGATAAGGAGGAAGAATTTTCAACAAATTAAAAGAATGAAGGAGCAAATCAAATCTTTAAACCTATTTTAAACTAGCTCAAATTCATTGGTTTCATGACTGCATCATGAAAAATGTTTTCCATCCTGAAGGTTCAATTATACGAGCGGTGATTGATAAGTTTGTGGCCTAAGGTAGAAGGAGTCAATATTGGAAAACCTAGCACATTTATTTTTCAACATAGTCCCCTCCTACATTTATACGCTTAGTCCAGCGGTCGTGGAGCATACGGATCTTGGACCTCCAGAAAGCGCCCACAGCAGGGGGTGATTGATAAGTTTGTGGCCTAAGGTAGAAGGAGATACAAGCTCTTGTTACATGCACATGCAGTTCAACTCTTTGAATGATTATGCAGAAAGTTTGAAGTTAATAATTCATCAGTTAATAACTCATCAAGGGTGATTGATAAGGTCGTGGCCTAAGGTAGAAGGAGACGAGTTATTAACTTCAAACTTTCTGCATAATCACTCAGAGTTGAACTGCATGTGCATGGAACAAGAGCTGTATAACTCATCTCCTTCTACTGTAGGCCACGAACTTATCAATCACCCATGCTGTGGACATTTTCTGGAGGTCCAAGATCGCTTGCTCTGGACCGCCCAACCTGGTGGAGCAGGACCACTGAAGGTGCGTATGCAGCAGAAATCAGACGCACCGCAGAGGCTCAGAGGAAACGCGCTGCGCGCAAGGCTCAAATCACCTCCACTTCCACTGCAGCACCTACCCTCATGTGTCCCACATGTGGGCGAGCTTTCAGGGCCCGGATTGGCCTCACCAGTCACCTCCGGACCCACAGTCACAAACCTTCCACCTGACAGAAGTTGTGGTCGTCTTCAACTCCGAAGGACAAACAACAACAACAACAACAACAATCAGGAACCTATCCACCTCTCCTTTAAATATACCCAATGACTTGGCCTCCACAGCCATCTGTGGCAATGAATTCAACAGATTCATCACACTCCGGCTAAAAAAATTCCTCCTCATCTCTGCTAGAATAGAATAGAACTTTATTGTCATTGCTCAAGACAATGAGATTGCAATGCTCAAGGGATGCCCTTCTATTCTGAGGCACTACCCTCTGGTCTTAGATTCTCCCACTATAGGAAACATCCTTTCCATGTCTATCCTATCCAGGCCTTTCAATATTTTACACAATTATTTGTTTATTTATTATTGGGAGACAATGCAGAGTAGGCCTTCAAGCCTCAGCACCCCGCAATCGGCCGATTTAATCTTTGCCTAATCATGGGAAAATTTACAATGACCAACTAACCTAACAGCCAGTATGTCTTTGGACTGTGGGAGGAAACTGGAGCATTCAGTAGAAACACAGGCGGTCATGGGGAGAATGTGCAAACTCCTCTCAAGTAATGGTGGAAATGAACCCAGGTCACTGTACTGTAATGTGTTGTGCTAACCACTATGCTACCATACTGTGCTAAATCCAGGAGGCATGGCAGCTTTGACCATCATGAAAAGCTGATTATTCTGCGAGTGCTGATTAGATCTCAGGTGGTGCAGCCTGAAGATACACCCCCAGATTGACCTGATAGTGCTCTGTCATAAAGACTGTCAGAGACAATATAAAACAGTTCAAAATAATTTAACTCATTAGAAACACCACTTTTCAATCAAGACTAGTGAACCTATTCAAGGAAATGAGGTCACTTTGAAAGGTTTACTCTCTTCTATAGATGCTGCCTGGATTGTTGATAACTCCAGCATTTTGTGTGTGTCGCTTTGGACTTTCAGCATCTCCAGATTTTTTCTTGTTTGTCACTTTATGGAGACCATCCACCATCATGTAAAGACAAAGGGCTGGATGCAAAGTGCATTCGTCACCTTGACTCAGAATGAATTACACCGTTGTTCATTTCTGACGTTTTAGCCATATTACACAGGCTTGAAAGTCAGCAGCAAGTTGATTTCACAGAACCACAGTCTAGCAAGCAGTGTGATCTGATCTATTACGTAAAATCAAAAAGAGTGATTCATTCACACCTCAGATTGGAATTCAACTCTTTGGGCCACAATTGGGTAAAAACTAATACTGTTGGTAAACGTTGACCTGTAGGTGACTCAGTGCTGATTGTGTGCTGATTGCAGAAGGTAGTCTGAGTGGGAAATAAATGGGACATAGAACACTTCACAACATCTCCTCCACAATCTCCATCAGCACAGGTGCACCACAAAGCTGTGTGTTTAACCCCCTGCTCTATTCACTTTACACTAATGGCAGCTCAGCTTCACGCCCCATGATTGAAATGTTCCCACAACCTATGGACTAACTTTCAAAAGCTCTTTATCTCATGTTCTTGATATTGATTGCTTATTTATTTATTTATAACTATTTTTTTCTTTTTGTATTTGCACAGTTTGCTGTCTATGGCACACTGGTTGAAGACCCAAGTTGGTGCAGTCCTTCACTGATTCTAATGTGGTTATTATTCTATTATGGATTTATTGAGTTTGCCCGCAAGAGTGGATCTTGGGGTTGTATATTGTGACATATAGGTACTTTGATAATAAATTTACTTTGAACTTCAGCAAATTCAATATGATGTTATGCTGACTTTTTAATCTACTCTAAGATAAACCTACGCCCTTCCCTCACACATAGCCCTCCATTTTTCTTTCATTCATGTGCCTATCTAAAAGTTTCTTACCACCACCACTCCTGGCAGGACATTCCACACATATTTCTTTCTATGTGTTTAAAAACCTACCTGTTGTCATTCCCACTATACTTTCCTCCAATCATCTTGAATTTTAATGGCTAAATCACAGTCTGGTATGGAAACACTGACGCCCTTGGATAGAAAACCCTACAAAACGTAGTGGGTAAGACCCAGTCCGTCATGGGTAAAGCCCTCCTTAGTTTTGAGCTACATTGAACGCACCATAGGAAAGCAGCACCATTATCAGGGACCCCCCCCCCCCCCAATCCCCAAGTCATGCATTCTTCTCATTGCTGCCATCAGAAGGAAGGTACAGGAGCCTCAGGACTCGCACCACCAGGTTCAGGGACAGTTATTACCCCTCAACCATCAGGCTCTTAAATCAAAAGAGATAACTTCACTCAACTTCACTTGTCATCACTGAACTGTTCCCACAACCTATGGACTCACTTTCAAGGACTCTTCATCTCATGTCCTCAATATTTATTGCTTATTTTATGATGATTATTATTATTCTTTTATATTCACACAGTTTGTTGTCTTTTGCACATTGGTTGAACACTCAGTGTGTGTAGTCTTTAATTGATTCTTATATGATTATTCTATTATAGATTTCTTGAGTTTGTCCATAAAAAAATAAATTTCAGGGATGTAACAGTGACATATATGTGATAAGACCTTTATTTTGAACATTGTACTTTGAAGTTGTATCTCCTTATATTAGCCATTTCTGCCCCGGGAAAAATTCTCTGGCAATCCACTCCATCTTGCCTTTTATCATCTTGTACAACTCTGTCAAGTCACCTCTCGTCTTCCTTTACTTCAGAGAGAAAAGCCCTAGCTCACTCAACCTATCCTACTGAAACATGCTCTCTAATCCAGAAAGCATCCTAATAATTCTGCTCTGTATCCTCTCTAAAGCTTCCATATCCTTTCTATGTTGAGGCAGCCAGAAAGGTAGATAACCCGTAGATGAATCAGTGCTGTGTGATTGCACTGTTAACATCATACTTCTGTCACTAAACTGATAATTGATGATAGTCTGAGTGAGTAATAATTAGTGCATTGAATTTATCGTCTTTCGATGAGCTAGATATATAGGCTCAGCAATATTCTGCTTGCCTGGCATTGCTATTGGTATCAGTTTATTATTGTCACGTGTGCCAAGTTCCAGTAAAAAACTGGTCTTGCATACTGCTTATACAGATCAAATCATTACACAGCACATTAAGCTAGAATAACGAAAATCAATAACAATGCAGAATAAAGTGCAAGAGCTACCAAAAAGCTGCAGTGCAGGTAGGTGTTAAAGTGCAAGATCATTGCAAACCAGATTGTGAGGCCAGGAGTCCATCTTATTGAACACGAGTCTGGTAACAGTGGGATAGAAGCTGTCCTTGAGCCTAGTGGTATGTGCTTCTGCTTTTTGAGTGGCGGGTTGAAGATACGTCTCTACTATAGGTGCTCTTTCCCTCTGCTGGCCTGCAGGTCACCCCTGAAGTGACTGAATCATCAAAGTGAAACAGTAACTTTCTTTTTCTACTGACAGATGCTGCGGACCTGGTGAGTTTCTTCAGTTTTTTCTATTTTTAACTGACAGTCAGTATGTTTTATAATTGTATTGATATATGAGCAGACTTTCAATGTCCTTGCACACAGTGTTCATTATCACTCAGATGAGAGTAACTGGGTGGGTGGCAGGGCGGAGATATGTCTCTACCAAAGAAGTGTAAGGTGCTCCTTCCCTCCACTAGCCTACAGGTCACCCTTGGGCAAGGCGTAGCACCTACTTAGTTCCTCTCCCCCCCCCCCCACCCCCGATCAGGGTTACATGAAGCCACGGGAGCAGGTAGTGGATGGTCGTATGAGCAGCTGGTGCATATCACAAGCCCTGGTTATACGACTACGGATGCCAGGCAGACAATCTCTGAAGAATATTGATAATGACTGGGGTCACATGTCTTGTAAAGACACTGTCCAGAAGAAGGCAAAGGCAAAACCACTTCTGTAGAAAAGTTTGCCAAGAACATTCATGGTCATGATATGATCACCTAAGTCATATAACATGACGCATCAGGACAATGATGATACCTGATGGAAGAGCAGAGAAAAGAGCATGTTCAGGGTAGGTGGGTGGGGTCTTTGTCAAGCTGCTTCTGGAGTGCACTACAGCTGGAATGTTATCTAGCTCGTTTTGAATCAAGACTCCTCAAACCTTATTGCCTTCGCACTAAATGGATCAACTTTGTTTATGACTGGCTTCTCCAATGGTGGTAATCTCTGAAGGAAGCTGATATGAATCATCTAATCATAGCCAATACTGATAACACACTCAAATCCTAAATGGTGCACACATGCCGTTCTATGAAACTGATTAAAGCTTGCCTAGAAATATATAGACACATAATAACAAGATTGAGTTCAAGTTTAATTGTCATTCAACCATACATGAATACCAATGAATACTGACAAACGAAACAGTGTGCCTCCAGGGCCAAGGTACAAAACACAGTACCCAGAGTCACACACAGCACATATACGATAGCATGTACATCTAAGATATCAGTAAAATACACAAAAAACAATATAGTCCAAGACCCTGGGTTCATGAAGGTTGCAGCAATCTGCAATTGAATACATACAGTTTGTCTTCTGCCAAATGAGCACTAGGGGGCAGCATCAACTCTCCTGTGTGGCTGTAGACAGAAGACAACATGCCTTGTGGCCAAGTACTCAATATGGCCAAGGCCACACAGCTCCCACAATATGCCCATGTACGTGAAGCTATCCTTTAAAATAAAAGCTTATTTTATTTTGTGTTTGCTCTCAGGGTGAAGCTTTTCATTCCAGAACGAAGGAAAGTCCTTCTTCAAAGAAAGGGGCTTCTCTTCCTCCACCATTAACGTTGCCCTCAACTGCATCTCTTCCATTTTGCACACGTCTGCCCTCACCACACCCTCCTACCACCCCACCAGGGATAAGGTTCCTCTTGTCCTCACCTACCACCCTACCGCCCTCTATGCCCAGCACATAATTCACCATAAATTCTGGCATCTCCCAAGGGATCCCACCAGCAAGCACATTTTCCCTCCCCCCACTTTCTGCTCTCCACAGAGATTACTCCCTATGCGACTCCCTTGTTCATTTGTTCCTCCCCATTGACCTCCCTCCTGGCACGTATCCTTGCAAGCAGAACAAGTGCTACACCTTTCTCATTACCATTCAGGGCCACAAATATTCCTTCCAGGAGAAGTGATACTTCACCTGTGTGTCTTTTGGGGTCATTTACTGTATCTGGTGCTCCTGATGTGACCTGCTATATATTGGTGAGATCCAACGTAGATTGGGAGACTACTTTGCCGAGCACCCGCTCTCCATCTGCCAGAAGAAGTGGTATCTCCCAGTGGCCAGCCATTTTAGTTCCACTTCCCATTCCCATTCTGACATGTCAGTCCATGGCCTCCTCTTCCTTCGTGATGGGGCCACACTCAGGCTGGAAGAGCAATGCCTTATATTCCATCTGGGTAGCCTCCAACTTGATGGCATGAACGTAGATTTCTGGAACTTCTGGTAATGCCCCCCCCCCTCCATTCCCCAGTCCCATTTCCCTTTCTCACCTTACCTCCTTACCTGCCCATCACCTCCCTCTCATGCTCCTCCCCCTTTTCTTTCCTCCATGGCTTCTGTCTTCTATCAGATTATCCCTTCTCCAGCCCTATATCTCTTTCACCAATCAACTTCCCAGCTCTTTATTTCACCCCCCTCCCGGTTTCACCTATCACCTTGTGTCTCTTCCTCCCCTCCCTCCACCTTCTTACTCTGACTCCTCATCTTTTTTTCTCCAGTCCTGATGAAGGGTCTCCGCCCAAAATGTTGACTGTATACTTTTTAGAGATGCAGCCTGGCCTGCTGAGTTCCTCCAGCATATTGTGTGTGTTGCTTGGATTTCCAGCACCTTCAGACTTTCTCTTGTTTGAGCTTACTATTCATATTCTCCTTACACTTTCAACAGAGGTACAGGATCAGAAATATTCACATTTCACACAATTGTGACTGCTTTTCTCTTTTAATTAAAACACAATTAAGTGTCACAACATTTTTAGAATCTTCCAGATTTTGTTGTAGGCTTTGACTTTGAAAGAACTTTGAGACTGTCTCTGTTGACACTCAATCATGCTTGTACATGAAAGAGTAAAGATATCCAGGTCATGAAAAAGAAGATAAATTCAATCTGGCTAATTCCTGCCCATGCAATCTACTCCCAGATAGCAATTTCCTGAAGAGCTTTGATCCTGTGAAAACTCCACAATTTGAAAGGTGGTTGTCATATACTGGTCATGGTCTGTTTTAGTACTAACTTATTGTCTCTTCATTGCCTGAGGCACAACCAGTAGCTATGACTCACCCAATCTAATTGTTTTTCACAAATTCATCAGTTTATAGAAGCTTTAAACGGCTCCTTCTCAGCTTGATTCAACAGAGCATGTAGGACAGGTTGAAGCTTCTCTGTTATGGTCAGTGTAAATGTCTTTACAAGCTTTTCAAATCATGTACCAAGATGCCAAGCACTGGAGATGGTGCAAGAGGAGATTCATTAATTAATGCTTTAATAAGAAATTTACTTTAACTTTGACTCAGCAGGGTGTTCAAATTCAAGTTCAAGTTTATAATCATTTAACTGTTATTATGTTTACCACCAAACCAAAAGAAACACCAACCTCTGGACCAAGGTGCATAACACAATAAACACATAGAACTCACACATAGCATATAAAGTAATATCGACACAAATAAATTAACAAATAATAAAATAAAAGTACCTGGGATAGAACATTTTGGTTATGAGGAGAGACCGGAGAGGTTGGGTCTTCTTTCCCTAGAAAGGAGGTTAGGAGGGTGTGAATCTATGGACTTTGTTGCCACAGGTGGATGAGGAGGCTAAGTCATTGGGTATATTTAAGGCAGAGGTTGATAGATTCTTGATTAGTCAGGGAGTGAAGGGATACGGGGAGAAGGCAGGAGATTGAGGCTGAGAGGGAAATGGATCAGTCATGATGAAATGACGGAGCAGATTGGATGAGCCAAATGCCCTAATTCTGTTCCCATATCTTATGGTTTTAATGTCTTGTAGTTGAGGTATATAAATTATAAGGGGTATAGATAGAATAGACTGTAAGAACCATTTCTCTTTATCAGAGGGAAATAAAGCTAAGGAAATCGATTTGTGTCTATAAAACATGAAAGAGATTTAGAGAAGGACCGTTTTAATGGTGAGTATCTGAAATGTGCGCCTGGAGAGCAGTGGAAGCAGAGTCACTGACGTGGTTTCTAGATAAGCACTTAAATAAACCAGTGATAGAGGACTATTGGCCAAGTGCTGAGAGATGGGATTAGAGGGGTTGCCCATGGGTTGTAGTGACGTGATACCAAATGACCAAATTCCATACAGCATAACTCTATAACTCTATGCACCTTTGAAATATCAGTCTTGAAAACAAACGTTCAACCCAGCTTGAATTATTTCAGACCATCTATCTGATTGCCCATCCTAGCCTCTGTGATCTTTTTCCCTGCACAGGATCGAAGTAAAGTGCAGGAAACCCAGTCAGTTCCATCATGGGCACTAGCCTCCCCGACATCCAGAACATCTTCTAGGAGCGATGCCTCAAAAAGGCGGTGTCCATCATTAAGGATTCCCATCACCCAGGACATGCTCTCTTCTCATTGTTACCATCAGGGAGGAGGTACAGGAACCTGAAGACACACACACACAATGTTTTATCAACAGCTTCTTCCCCTCCACCATCAGATTTCTGAATGGTCCATTAAACTAGGAACACCACTCACTATTTTTCTCTCTTTTTACATGATTTATTTATTAATTTTTATATTCTTTTGTAAGCTATAGTAAAGCAACAAATCTCATAACATGTTGTATGTCAGTGATACTAAACCTGATTATGATTTGGATTCTAATTCTGATCTCATGACCACCCACTGATGATCTGTCTGGGAGCCATTTTCTCATGAATCACTCTGGTCTTCCCACCATCCTTAACTCCTTCCCTTTCCTCCCCAGTTAGGCCAACACCAAGCAAATATGGTTTCCAAAGTATTTGTCAGAGGGTAACAAAATGGATTTCTGGCAATGTTGACAATATTTGGAAATGATGGGAAGACAACTAGAAATCCTACCACTAAAATTAGAAGCAGAACCAGCCCTTTGTGTCTGCTCTACCATTCAATGATATCATGTTAATCTCTTACCTCAGTGTCATTTCCTGCACGGATACCACTTGATTCCTTGAACATCTAAGAATATAAAAAAAGATCAATTGATTAGGCCATATTATTCTTGTTTATTACAACCACCAGCGGCCATTTAAAAGACCGTGAAAGCGGTGTTTAGATTTCAGACAATATCTTTTTTTTTCCCATACATAGGATCAAGGTATGAGGCCATTAAATGGTTCCTAAATATGATAAGGTTATCGCAAAGATCAAAGTGCGAAGTAAGTTTATTATCAAAGTACTAAACTGTTGTCATATACAATGTGGAGATTCATTTTCTTATGTGTATTCACAGTAATTGAAAGAAACACAATAGAATCAATGAAAAACTGCACATGACAGAGATGGACAAGCAAGCGATGTGCAAAAGACAAGAAACTGTGGAAATGCAAAAATAAAAGAAAATGATAATAATAATAATAAGACCATAAGATAAAGGAGCAAATTAGGCCATTTGACTCATCAAGTCCTCTCCATTATTACATCATGGCTAAAACAATTTTCCTCTCAGTCCCAGTTGTTATGTTCTTTATACGCACTGTGGGTTACTAAGAACAAATCATATTCTGGAAGAACATAACTAGAACTTTTATTTAACAGCAAACAACAAACACGTTTTAACATACAAGTGTTATGAACCCCGTAACTGGGTCACTTACCAGCAAAGATAGAGAGGTCCGTTGAAGTCTGATGATACTATTTTTAACAGTATTTATTAGTAGAAATACACAAAAATAATATCAATGCAAATATACAGATAATATACATCATCAATACTAAATCTAAAAGTGCGGGTATAATAATAATCAATAAGAAATAAGCTCTATCGTTGTCTAGGGGATAATGAATTGTCTGATGGAAATATAAAGTTCACTCAGTTCATGTAGGCTGCAGCCTTTGGGGACCGCTGGGGTTGCAATGGTTCGAGAGAGAGAGAGTTTGGGAGAAAAACTTGCCGGCTTTCCTTTTATGATTTCGATCCGTCGGGAGTCCCGTTGGTGTGGCCGTTCACTTGTGGCCTCTCCTTTAGCTAAAGCCGTTCTTCCGTGGTGAGCCCGCCAATCCCAGGCAAGGGAAGGATGCACACGAGCCCCCCACCGGCTGTCGCTATTAAACGCTGTCACGGGATTTCTAGTGTTTCTCCTGGTGCGTCTGAAGGGGTTGTTCCCCAGACCCTCTTTTATCCTTACTCACGGGGTCTCAGATGTCAATCAGGTTGGGATGATGCAATCCCTCAACCAGCCCACTCTGGTCGTCCCCTGAGGGGCTTCAATGAATAGTACAATACTCAATACACAATCCCGTCTCCAAGAGACAATAGCCGTTATCAGTGGTTTTGTTTCGCTGAGGCCAGGACACATTCCAATCCTTGTGGATCCTGCGTGTCTCTCTCTCATTTCCTGGGTCCCAGACCCGAATTAATAGCGATCTTGTGATTCTCAAAAAGGAGGGGTGACTTTGTACCCTTTGGCCCCTCAGAGTTACTGCACATTCATAACAGCCCCTTCCTTCTAAGATTTTTACCACAGGTAAAAATTAATTAATACAGAGTCTTACAGGATTTTCAGAATCTAACACAATACAAAAGAGGTTTTTTTTCTCACTACAGAGTAATACAGTTATACATTCAATTCAGCATCTAAACAGTTAATGATTACATTGTCAGTTCCTTTAATATCTTAACATCTTGTACCTTAATAAAATTCTTGTAGCATCAGACTCCAATTTAATAACCACCTATTTTTATTCCTTTTCTTCAGCAAACAAAAACTAAAGAGTTGTGATCTTAGCTTACGTGTATATTACAAAAGTTCATGCAAATACTAATCTTTATTTTACTTTCAAACTTAACAGTCAATCTTCCATGGGGATTGTCGTTATTATTCACATGTTTTGTCGAAATCCCTTAAAACCGGATCCTGTTATTTAAAATGACATCCCGTCAACCCTCGCCCCTTTTCCAGTTAACTCCCACGTGGTTAACTTGTATACTAGTGTGGAATAGGCTTTTGCATGCTCCTTTCATAGGAGTTATTTTATCAACAATGTGTTCCAAACTTAGACCATTTTCCGAATTTCCACACAATTCTTTAATTTTAAGCAAGTTGTTAGTTTTATCTTCAGGACCCTTCATGCTATTAGTTTTCAGTTTAAACTCTGCAAGCAATCCCTCTTTGTCCAAACAGCATTTCAAACTCTGCCTCTTCACAGCACTCTCTTGAATAACAATAGCGTGTGGGGCACCTTTACATTCCAAATCAGCCTGTAATTGATTCGCAGGCACCGTGTTACCAAGCCATTGTCCCTGTAGCCTGGTTGCTGCTTCTGACATCAATCCAGACTTTAAATTTTCTTCATTTAATTTAGGAACTACACTTTTCCCTTTCCCTTCAATAATAATATTCACCTCACCACCTTTTATCTCCTCACTAACTTTTAACACACCTTCGAACACAAACAACTGGGAATTCTCACTTCCCACTAGTACCAAGGTTAACCCTTTCTTCACTGAACCAAGTCCATCTGACCCACAAGGGCTGCATTCCTTTTCAACTGTATCAAATACCTCGGACTTTTTCTGAGTTCCATTACTAGGTTCAGTACCACGTGCATCCACATCTTGAACACACTCAAATGGGACATCTGCCTCTTCCAGGCTTTCAATACCTGTACCCTTTTCAACTTCTAAGTTCCCCTGATCCTCCCAGTTACTCTCTGGGCAACTCCCTTCCGGAGTAAACTCAACCCCGTGGGCTGAAACAACCTCATCTGCCAATCCAGCAGACTTCTTCAAGGTAATGGCATCCTTTTCATCTCGGACTGCCCTCATTTCATTATCAGGAACACCTTTAGAATTTTCAACTTCTTCAAACAGTTCTGTCAAACCAGACAGATCATCCATGTCCAACCCTGGACCTTCTAACAGCCTTATTTGTTTCTCATTTTTACTCTGTGCCTCTATAAATTTGCTCCTGGCTAAGGGAAGGTCTACCTCCTCTCCCTTACTCTCTTTCACTTTCCTATTCCCGTTTTACCACCCTCTAACCCCTCTTGGTACAGGGTCGGTAAAAACGTCTCAGCCAAATCGATACTGGCTGAATTTAAACTGGTCTCATTCTCAGCTGCCTTTCTCGACATGCTGCGAGTGATCGTGCATGCGGGATAGATCTTGGAATCTAGGGGTGGGTCCTCAACACTTACAGGCTGGCTCATCAGCTCCATGGCCGACCAAACGTCACCACCAGCTAAATCGTTACCCAGAAGGAAGTCTACGTCAGTTTTCGGGAATTCTGATTGCACCCCTATTTCAACTGGTCCAGATACCAGCTCACAATTTATAATGATCCTATGCAAGGGCACTGCTTCTGTCCCTTTTCCTATGCCTCTCAAAGCTACCTCTCCAGTCTCGCGACCAGAATCTAGTACCGTACTGCGAATCAGTGGCAGCTCAGCTCCAGTGTCTCTCCAGATCCGCACTGGAACTGGTGTGTCTCTCTCTTTCACAGACACGGTTCCTTCTGAAATAAATTTCTCAGGCCCCTCTCGTATTCTGTCTACCTGGGGCTTTCTCGTCGATTTACTGATCACCACAGTACATCCTGTAGGGACTGCTGCTCTCCCTTTTCCTACCTCCTTCCTCAGAGCAAGGCACTTAGATGCAATATGACCCACCTTTCCACAATTAAAACAGGTCAAGCCAGGACCTCTCCTGCCGTCTTGCCTTTCCTCCTCCTTAGTTTTACCACTAGCTCCCGGCTGGATCTCTGCCTCAGCCGGCGGGCTTTCTCTACCGTTCCCATGGTCTCTCTGGTAACTTTTATTCAAGGAAAACTTTGTCTTGTGGGTTAGGGCATATTTATCTGTGAACCTAGCAAATTCGGATATGGACTTATTCGGCTTCTCATTCAAATACATCCGGATATCATCCGAAACACATCCTTTAAATTCCTCAATCAGAATTAACTCCCTGAGACGCCAAAAATCTTCTTCCACCATTTCTGCTGCACACCAGCGATCCAAGAGCACACCCTTCTCATAGGCAAACTCTGCATACGTCTGATTCCACCCTTTCTTTAAATTTCTGAACTTTTGTCTATAGGCTTCAGGTACCAATTCGTAGGTCCGAAGAATGGCCTCCTTTACTTTCTCATAATTCTCAGACTCCTCCTCCTCCATGGACAACGCCGCATATGCCCATTGTGCCTTCCCTTTAAACACACTTTGTAACAACGCCACCCACTGATCTCTGGGCCACGTCTGACTCACTGCCACCTTTTCAAAATGCAAGAAATAACTATCAACATCCGTCTCCTCAAATGGAGGTACTAACCTAAACTCCCTACTAACATTAAATCTCTCCTCACGGTCTGGCCCTTGAGCTCTTCGCTCTTGCCTTAACTTCTCCATGTCCAAGTCATGTTGCCTCTGTTTCTCCTTCTCCTCATACTCCCTCTCCTTCTCGGCTCTCTCCTTCTCTTTTTTGGCCCTTTTCTTCTCCTTTTCAGCTGCTTCCAGCTGTTTTAACTGAATTTCATGCTCCCTCTGCTTCTCAGCTCTTTCCTGCTCCCTCTTCACCTCTAACTCCTTTAGCTGGAGCGCATGCTCCCTTTGCTTTTTGGCTCTTTCCTGCTCTTTTTCCTTTTCAGCTGCTTCCAGCTGTTTTAACTTAATTTCATGTTCCAACCTTAATTTCTCCAACTCGAACTGAGCTGTCCCACTAGCTGATGCCTTTTCAGGGATATTTTCCAATACCTCAGCCGAAAACACATTCTTCACAATATAATACTGAGTTATGGCCCTCCGCACCTCCCGCTTTTTCATTGACAACCTCACCTTTGCGAGGTTTAGTCCTTTCGCAATATTGATTAAGTCCAAATTTGTGGCAGCCTCTAGCGCCTCCGGAGTCAGGTTTTTTATAAATTCCTCTACGTCCATCTTTGTTTGTTTCCCATCTGGTTACCCACGCAACCAGATCCAAGTTTTGACTTAAAAGCCCAATTTACTGGCCCTCCAATTTGGTATCAAATCCCGGACGAGCCCCCAAGTTGTTACGAACCCCGTAACTGGGTCACTTACCAGCAAAGATAGAGAGGTCCGTTGAAGTCTGATGATACTATTTTTAACAGTATTTATTAGTAGAAATACACAAAAATAATATCAATGCAAATATACAGATAATATACGTCGTCAATACTAAATCTAAGAGTGTGGGTATACTAATAATCAATAAGAAATAAGCTCTATCGTTGTCTAGGGGATAATGTACTGTCCGATGGAAATATAAAGTTCACTCAGTTCATTCAGGCTGCAGCCTTTGGGGACCGCTGGGGTTGCAATGGTTGGAGAGAGAGAGAGATTTGGAGAAAAACTTGCCGGCTTTCCTTTTATGATTTCGATCCGTCGGAGTCTCGTTGGTGTGGCCGTTCACTTGTGGCCTCTCCTTTAGCTAAGCCGTTCTTCTATGGTGAACCCGCCAACCCAGGCAAGGGAAGGACGCACACGAGCCCCCACCGGCTGTCGCTATTAAACGCTGTCACGGGATTTCTAGCGTTTCTCCTGGTGCGTCTAAAGGGGTTGTTCCCCAGACCCTCTTTTATCCTTACTCACGGGGTCTCAGATGTCAATCAGGTTGGGATGATGCAATCCCTCAACCAGCCCACTCTGGTCGTCCCCTGAGGGGCTTCAATGAATAGTACAATACTCAATACACAATCCTGTCTCCAAGAGACAATAGCCACTATCAGTGGTTTTGTTTCGCTGAGGCCAGGACACATTCCAAACCTTGTGGATTCTGCGTGTCTCTCTCTCATTTCCTGGGTCCCAGACCCGAATTAATAGCGATCTTGAGATTCTCAAAAAGGAGGGGGCGACTTTGTACCCTTCGGCCCCTCAGAGTTGCTGCACATTCATAACACAAGCTTCTAGATCATTCTGTCATTTCTGGACATTCTCCTAACTCTGTCTAATCATGTTCTGACAGGTGACTCGTGATATCACTACACCAGTCTTCTTCCTTCTCCCCATCTCCCTTCATGCCCTGACCAATCAATAATCTACCAACAGCTGCGCAGAAGACTGGGGCTGAGAGGGAAATGGATCAGTCATGATGAAATGACGGAGCAGACTCGATGAGCCAAATGCCCAATTTCATTAAATATAGATAGAGACTTAGCTGCGTTAAATATAGATAAGGACTTGGCCTCCACAGCTGCCTGTGACCAAGAATTCCACAACTCATCACTCTCTGTTGGAGATAAGGAGGAATTTCTCTAGCCAGAGAGTGGTGAATCTGTGGAATTCTTTCCCACGGGCAGCGATGGAAGCCAAGTCTTTATGTATATTTAAAGCAGAGGTTGGTAGATTCCTGATTGGTCAGGGATACGGGGAGAAGGTAGGAGATTAAGACTGAGAGGAAAATTGTTTCAGCCATGATGAAATAGTGGAGCAGACTTGCTGGGCCAAATGGCTCCTATATCTTATGGTCTTATCCCAAAATACATCCTATCATGCCCATTATTTTTTACATGTTGAATTAATAATAAAGAGTAACTGCCATGTTGAAATTAGGCACTCCATCTTAGCACACACAACACAACCGAATAAACATTTCCAGTGTCTGTAGAATCTCTTGTGTTACTGAAATTCTAGATCTGTGTTATCTTCCTATGCCTTGGAATATTTTCAATGAACAAATTCATTAATATATTCATGCACATTTGTGGAAAAGAATTTAGAGGGTAAGATATCAAGATGTTTTACAGAACATTAATAATTAAGCCACTCCTGGAAAACAGATTCAACATTGTGCAGTTAATAAGAAAACAAATCTTCAGGCACCAAAATATTCTTCCCTCCAGTCACCCAGGCATAATGGAATATTTTGACCCATTTATTTTGACAAGTAGCTTTATAAGTCTTGAAACTGTCACCTGTGTTACTTAACAATGTAGGATGGCTGCCAAGTTGTCATGCGTCTGCTGTGTTTACTTCACCTGCAGAGCTCAGTCTCGATGCATCATTTTCTTATTGCTTGTGATCTGCTGCTTTGTTCTCATATTGAATGCTTACATTGTCAGAAGCTGGACAAGGATTTTTCATCATTTTAGTTTGCAGCTTCCCATTGATATGTTGAGGTACTGTCAGTATCTTCTGAAGCAATGATGAGTCCCTAGCATTCTGGGTGTCAACATGTTTAAAGATCTATTCTGTGCCCAACACATTGACGCAATTTTGAAGAAGGCATGTCAGTGGCTATATTTCATTAGGAGTTTGAGGAGATTTGGTATGACGCCAAGGATTCCAACAAATTTCTATGGATGTACTGTGAAGAGCATTCTGACTATTGGTATCATCATCTGGTATTAGGGGCCACTTCACAGGATTGGAAAAAGCTGCAGGAAGTTGTAAACTCAGCCAGCTCCATCATGGGCACTAACATCCCACCGAAATGGTTCAAATGGTTCAATTTAATATCAGAGAATGCAAACAGGATACAGCACGAAATTCTTATTCTACACTGACACATCCATGGCACAAAAACCCCAAAGAATGAATGATAATAATATCAGAACCCCAAAGCCCCTCCTCCTCCTCCTCCCACCCACAAGCAGCCTGAAGAATCAACCCTGCCCTTCCCTCTCCCCCACTTGCAACAGCAGAGCAACACCCCCACCATGCAAGCCCCCAAAGAGACCATGATGTAGAGTCCTTCAAAGACTACAGTCCATCCCACCACTTCAGTATCTCAGACAAGCTCTTTATCACTTATGAGGGAGAGAGAGGTTTCTCCTGCACAGTAAGAATGGGAGACCAGCAGCTCACTGGTCCAATGTTGCAATCTCAAACCCTGCCCCCCACTGCCCCTCCCCACCCCCAATAGGCTCTCACTCTCCATCAAGAGAAAGAGACATATAACAGTGATAATAAGCCTGATTTTGATTCATTCTGCTTTCAATGCACCTTCACACTTCATTACCTCCAATCTATATTGGGTGACATTTGCACAAATAGTAATAACTATACAAACATAATAACATGCACAAAAAACATTTATCATTACCTATCCAAGCAGAAGATACCCAAAGATTAAAGCTGCTGGTAGAATGAAACTGAATCGATTTGAGAAAGTACATTGCCTAAGTCCTCAAAAGGTTTTTCACAAGGGTTTTCCATGCCTTATCTTCTGGAAGGTCCACTGCCCAACATGACTATTGATTCTGATCCATCTGCTCTTCTCCAATACTGAAGCAGTACGAATCAGGATGGTCCAGGGCTAGTGGAAGACATGCTCAGGTAAGAACCTGGTGTGAGACTGTACCTCCCTGCAGTTCGAGCGTTGGATTCCTTCTGTGTTGCCCTTAAGGCATTTGTTTAGCTTTATGACATTTTCGCTTTAGTAATCCGTTTGTAATTATTTTCTAGTTAAAGTTAAGGCTGTTGAAAGTAAGTTCATTGTCTGTGATGTATTGTGGCATCCGATGACGTCACATGTGGTTTCGCTGCATCTTGTGGGAAAATACTGGTTTGGAGAAACGGGAAGGAGGGGGCTTGCGTGTGCAGGATCAGCGCGAGAAGAGTTTCTTTCTACGCACTAAGAAACATCATAGAAGCAACGCCATAAGTATTTAAAGCAGCTGATGGCGTAGGTAGATTCTGACTGTATGTCGTATTTTAATGTAATATAGTTTGTCGTAGTTTTATTTTTGCATTTATGATGTAAATGTGATGCCAAGAAGGAAACAAATACTGTATATATTTTGTATTGTTTTATCAACAGTTTTCACCATACGTTAATGTGGAAGAATGAACAGTAAACGATTAATCTTACTGGGATCGTGCCTCATTGACTACGGTTTATACTTGGTGTTTAATGCAGAGTTTTTACACCTGTGCGAGACACTACACCTTCTTTGGATAATTCTCAAACAAATCTGCTTTTTCTTTCAAGTCCCTGATAGCTATGTGGATCTTGGACATAATGTAGGACCATAAGGCTATAAGATATTGGAGTAAAGTTAGGCCATTTGGCCAATCATTTCTGCTCCGCATTGACGGCTCTGGTCCTGTACTCACTATTGTATAGAAAAACGAGAAGTGGATCTCATTCTCGTTCACTGATTTGCAGATTTCTGGCCAACAATTCCATCGCATAATTGCATGTGACTAGTGAAATGGAATTTGTAAGTCATAGTATAACATATAGTAATGTTTTCTCCATGTCCCTGAACACAGTTATTTTTTCTTACAATCACCACAATTCCTACTTCTGCAGTCATATCATTACAATCTGAAATTCCAAAAAGTTCAGATGATGCATGAAAAGAAAAAAACAATTGGTAAAAACTCATATGGGGAAGAAAAACTTCCTATTACAATCACAGTTACACCTGCTTTGAATGATCAATACATTTTATTGAATTCACATGGGTTCAAACAAAGAAAGACTTGCATTCACTAACACATTGAATCCTTGAAATCCTCAAATAGCTTCTCATACATGCTTTGAAGTGTCATGTCATTATGCAGACATTACACTTGAGCCCAGAGATCTATGAAAGCCATTTTTTATCTGGTTCCTTCTTATGCTGCTTTGGATCTGTGATTATTGTAGTTTAAGAGTCTGATCCTTTAGAATGCATTGTGTACTAGTTTATTAGCTCCTCAGCAGATTGGACAATGGCAGGGAATGTGGTCAATATCCGCAATATGCACGAATACCTGCCAGTTTCCTTGGCTGCGTAAGTCTAGGGAAGGCAACCTCTGGGCCTGCCGAACTTTAGAGATTGAGGCACACTGGATCTCACCCCAAACCTCATTTGTGTGGATGCTGTGCCATTTGCTACCCTGTTACAATGTGATGCCACGAAATAACAGACAGCATACGATTAAAGGAATCTTAACTGAAGGGTTAGTAAAGAATAACAAAAAGAAAAGGGCCCATTCTAATTAAACGGTCAAATGTGTTCAAGTAGGAGCTCATCTTGAACTTCTCTGTTATTCACGCGTTGGGCCCTCGGTCAATGTGAAAGCACACACCACCTTCTGAATGCTGCTCGCAATCCAACTCGTACAAACGGGTCTCCCACCGGATCATATGCCACAACCGGTTCTCCCCAGCGTCTTCTCTCTTCATTTCCTCTCGAACAAAAGCCCACAACCAACCTTATTGTCCCTCACCAAGAAAAACTTCCTGTTAATTGGATGGCTCATATTCTACATCATTCCTTATCTCCAACAATAACCCAAAAAGGCTGAGAGCAGAGCAAATAACTCTTACAGAAAATGGGATACATACAACATAACAGTAAAAATATGAAGTAAGGCATTACATAAGCACGACACACAATACTCTGGAGGAACTCTGCAGCATCTATGCAAAAGAGTAAACTGTCAACATTTCAGGCCAAGATCCTTCATCAGGACTGAAGAAGAAATTAGGAAGAAATGTGTTCTGAGTCACTTTGACTGTAGAAAGATTGTTGGCGCCAGATGGGGTGGCTTGAGTATCTCAGAGACTGTTGATCTCCTGGAATGCTCACACAGAACAGTCTCTAGAGTTTACAGAGAATTATGCAAAAACACAAATAAGGACTGCAAAGCAACACACACATAGAGCACTGGTGGAAGTCTGCAGGTAAGCAAGCATCGATGGAAAAGAGTAAACAGTCAATGCTTCAGGCTGAGACCCTTCCTCAGGACTGAGAAGTAAGGGGGAAGATACCATAATAAAAAGGTGGGGGAGGGGAAGGAGGCTAGCTGGAAGGTGATAGCTGAAGCCAGGTGGGTGGGAAAGGTCAAGGACTGGAGAAGAAGGAGTCTGATAGGAGAGGAGAGTGGACAATAGGAGAAAGGGAAGGAGGAGGGACACAAGGGAAAGTAATAGACGTGAAAAATTGTTGGCCAGAAGAAACTTCAGTTTAATCAAAACCAGTTGTCTTTGTTCCCCCCATTTTGTGGACTCTGGACTGATTCTTGCTCTGAGGTAGCCTGAATGTGGCTACAGGAAGCTTCAGGTAATGACCTGCTAAACCTGAGGCCATTCTCAAACAAGTAGTTATTTGTAATGTAAAGGACGTGGACTCTGAACTGATTCCTGCTCTGGGACAATCTAATCAGAGTAATTGAATGTGGACACCAGGAACTTCAGATAGTGACCTACTCTTGGAGGAGTACCTACTTATTCTGTAAAATTCCAGACCTACCTGCATTTTACTCATTCTGAAAAAATGATGCAAACCAGACTTCATTAGACTTTGTCTGGGTTGCCTCATTTAACTGGTTTGGACCAGTCAGAGTTAATAGACACAAAAACACAAGTCTGGGGTAGGTAGAACCATGAAACAATGTCGGTTGTTGCCCTGTACAATGACCAATAAGAGGGTGACCTTTTGCCAATGGGTTGGAGATCCAACAGTCCAATTGATGACAAACTCTATAAGAGACAGGAGCTCCAAATGTGCAGGGGCAATAACTCTCCAGCAACCAGGGACCAACCGTTGTGGATAAGGAGGATCCCATGGACACACTGGGATCAGGGCCATGAGGAATGCCTGGCCAGTGTAGACTCCTTTCCCAGGTAATACCTTTGCTTTTCGTTCACTGTTCATGGAAGGTCAGGGATTCTAGTAGTGTACACACAGGTAGATAGTTTGTGAACCCACGTGCTTTTTAGTTGAAACAATACAAGTTGCTTGGTGGTAAATACATATTCTCTGTGCCCCACTGATCACTATCACAGGGGGTGATACTTGTAACAAAGTGAAAGTCAGAATGGGGAATAGAGGAGGGGGGATGGATGGATTTGTTCACCAGAAGGCGAAATCAATATTCATGCCACCAGACTGTTTTTGATATGTCAACAAATGACCAGGTAGATTGATTGGATTGCGCAGATTCCCCTTTAGTCAGGGCTTAGTTTAAACATGTTGAAGGGGGAACTGACAGGCACATGTGAGAAAGATCTTACAGTGGTACATAGGGTAGTGAGGCCAATGGAATTGTTTCCCTCTGAGCTAGCATGAACTCAATGGGCCAAATAGCCTCCTACTGCATAAATTTAAGGATAAGGTAACCCCACTCATTGTCAAACATTCTTTCCATCAAAGTTTGGCAGTTCAAATGTAGGTCCATGGAAAAGGATGATGCACTGAGTCATATTAACCCAAATACCTTCCAATATTTCTAACGAGTGCTTTCGAAAGTTAGAAGATCTTCAAGTAACTAACAAATGAGAATAATCTTAGCATGGCTTCAGTGATCCTATTCACTCATCATCCTATTCATCCTTGACCTGAGTTACAGGTCAAGATCTCCCACCTAGAGCATAGGAGAATGAGTGGAGATTTCATCTATTTTTACTTTCTTTTCTATATTATCATGTATTGCACTGTATGACAAATGCAGGTGATAATAAACCTGATTCTGATTCTGATAGGGGTATACAAAATTATGAGGGGTATAGATAGGGTAAGTGCAAGCAGGCTTTTTCCACTGAGGTTGGGTGAGACTAAAGCTGGAGGTCACAGGTTGAGAGTGAAAGGTGAATTGTTTAAAGAGATCATGGGGGAGAGCTTCTTCACTCAGAGGGTAGTGAGAGCTTGTAGCTGCTGGAAGTAGAGGATGTGGGTTCAGTTTCAACATTTAAGGAACATTTGAATATGGATGTGTGGGGTAAGGAGGGGTATGGTCTGGGTGCAGGTCAATAGGATGAGGAAGAATCACAGTACACATGACGAAGGTCATTTGTAAATGTTTTCAAGATGAACTTAGTTGGGATGTTTTAGAGCAAAGCGTGTCTCCAAATTGGAGCACTCAAAATGGCGCACACACACCGCTGGAGTTTGTGTGTGTCAGACGGCATCTATAGAATTGAATAAACAGACAACATTTTGACCCGAGACCCTTCTTCAGGGACAATGAAAAAGTTGGGGGAGGAGAACAGGATAACTAGAAGGTGACAGGTGAAGCCAGTTGGGTCAGGAAGGTGAAAGGCTGGAAATGAAGGAATCTATTATTAAGGATGAAATAGTGGCATATTTAGATAGCAGTGAGAGGATTGGGCCGAGCCAGCATGGATTTACCAAGGGTAAATCATGCTTGACTAATCTGTTGGAGTTTTTCGAGGATGTAACCAGGAAGTTAGACGGGGGAGATCCAGTGGATGTAGTGTACCTCGATTTTCAGAAGGCATTTGATAAGGTCCCACATAGAAGATTGGTGGGTAAAATCAAAGCTCAGGGCATCGGGGGGAAGGCATTGCCATGGATAGAAAACTGGTTGGCAGATAGAAAGCAAAGGGTAGCGGTGAATGGGTGTTTCTCAGAATGGCAGGTGGTGACTAGTGGGGTGCCACAGGGCTCGGTATTGGGACCACAGCTGTTTACCATTTACATTAACGATTTGGATGAAGGCATAAAAAATAACATCAGCAAATTTGCTGATGATACTAAGCTGGGTGGCAGTGTGACATGTGATGAGGATGTTCGGAGAATTCAAGGTGACTTGGATAGGCTGGGTGAGTGGGCAGATACTTGGCAGATGGCGTTTAATGTGAATAAGTGTGAGGTTATCCACTTTGGGAGTAAGAACAGGAAGGCAGATTATTATCTGAACGGTGTAGAGTTGGGTAAGGGAGAAATACAAAGAGATCTCGGAGTCCTTGTTCATCAGTCACTGAAGGTGAATGAGCAAGTGCAGCAGGCAGTGAAGAAGGCTAATGGAATGTTGGCCTTTATTACAAAGGGAATTGAGTACAAGAGCAAGGAAATCCTCTTGCATTTGTACAGAGCCCTGGTGAGACCGCACCTGGAGTATTGTGTACAGTTTTGGTCTCCAGGGTTAAGGAAGGACATCCTGGCTGTAGAGGAAGTGCAGCGTAGATTCACGAGGTTAATTCCTGGGATGTCTGGACTGTCTTACGCAGAGAGGTTAGAGAGACTGGGCTTGTACACACTGGAATTAAGGAGATTGAGAGGGGATCTGATTGAAACATATAAGATTATTAAGGGATTGGACAAAATAGAGGCAGGAAATATGTTCCAGATGCTGGGAGAGTCCAGTACCAGAGGGCATGGTTTGAGAATAAGGGGTAGGTCATTTAGGACAGAGTTAAGGAAAAACTTCTTCTCCCAGAGAGTTGTGGGGGTCTGGAATGCACTGCCTCAGAAGGTAGTGGAGGCCAATTCTCTGGATGCTTTCAAGAAAGAGCTAGATAGGTATCTTATGGATAGGAGAATCAAGGGATATGGGGACAAGGCAGAAACCGGGTATTGATAGGAATTGATCAGCCATGATCTCAAAATGGCGGTGCAGGCTCGAAGGGCCGAATGGTCTACTTCTGCACCTATTGTCTATTGTCTATTGTCTATTGTCTATAATAGGAGAGGAGAGTGGACCGTAGGAAAAAGGAAAGGGGGAGGCGACCTAGGGGGAAGTGACAGGCAGGTTAAAAGGGGTAAAAGTCTAGAGTGGGATATAGAGGACTTCTTTAAATGACCTGGTGATAATCTTTCTGATTTTATTTAATGAAGGATTTCTGCTTGGCGTATGTCTGGTATCACATTACACAAGACTTGGGAATTCATAACATTAAATAATAAAGATAATGAAATAATAAAGAATCAGACCACATCTTCAAATCAAATGCTAGCATTTCAGTTTAAGTTAGATAATTTTTCTTGGCATTTTTCATGATTCGTTTCCACTTCCTTCCATCAGATTGGAATCGTGCTCATGAGGCAGTAAACTCAGACTAATAAGTAAATAAAATGGGCAGCAGATTCTCAGAAACATTTGATAGATACTTCAGAGCTCCGATCAGGGTTACTTCTCAGGTTCAACAAGAAATGACTCGACTGAAGTAGTGGAAGTGGAAGGGAGAGATGAGGTCTTGTTTTGCTGCTGTCTGGTTGTTTGCTGTGTTCGGTGTTGTTCTGCTGAGTATCATGGGAAAACTATGTGGCATGCTGTGCATTGGCAATGTCAGAACTCAAGCCCAGAGGAATGGCACACTTCCATGTAGAGACAGTGACCAGAGTTTATTCATAAGGATTCCAACAGAACATTGGTAGCTTGGCCGAGTGACACCACGAGAACTAACCTTCTCAAAACGAGGACCCCTCGATTAGCGCTAACCAGACATCCTCCTAAATAATACAAATAATGTGGAATCCCTGAGCACAGCAAAATAATCCTAACAAGTTTAAACATAAAGCACTGGGAGACTGCATTACAAAGAGCGAGTCGCTCAAGAAAAACACAAGGAACTCTAAATGATTAACAACTCCAGCTAAACATCAATTAACCAACTCTTCTTGGTGCATGAAGATATCAGTGCTGTCCCAATTCTGCTCACCAGACCTGGAATATCTAGCAGAAAAGTGTTGTCCTTTTTACTTACCACGGGAGTTCTCTGGGGTCATTCTGGTAGCAGTTTACTTTCCACCTCAGGCCAATGTCAAACAGGCTTTAGATGATCTGAGCAATGGGATCAACATGTATGAAACAGCGCACCCTAATGCCAACACCATTGTTTTGGGAGATTTTAACATGGCCAGTCTGAAAATCTCCCCTAAGCAATTACCATCAACAGAGCACTTGCAATACCAGAAGAAACAACACACAGGACCATTACTACACCACCATCAAGAATGCCTACCATGCTATCCTCTCTTTGGGAAGTCTGATCACTTGGCTGTACTTCTACTCCCTGAGTATAGGCAGAGACAGCAGCAGTAGTGAGGACCAAGAAAGCTTGGACAAGTGAAGCACAGGAGTGCCTACAGGACTGCTTTGAATCTGTGGATTGGACTGTATTCAGGGATTCATCTTTGAATCTGGATGAATATGCTGCAGTTGTTACCAACTTCATTAAAACCCGTGTGAATGAGTGTGTGCCTACAAAGACTTACTGTACATTCCCAAACCAAAATCCATGGATGAACCAAGAGGTACGTCGTCTGCTGAAGGCTAGATCTGTGGCATTCAAGTCTGACAACCCAGGACTGTACCAGAAAAGCAGGTACGATTTGCAGAGGGTTATTTCAAGGGCAAAGAGACAATTTCGAATGAGGATGGAGGTGACATCGGAAGTACGACAACTCTGGCAGGGACTGCAAGACATTACTTCCTACAAAGCAAAACTCAATAGCATGAAGGGCAGCCATTCTTCACTACCAGATGAACTCAATGCCTTCTATGCCTGCTTTGAAAGAGAGAACACAACTACAGCTGTGAAGATCCCTGCTGCACATGATGACCCTGTGATCGCCGTCTCAGAGGCCAATGTTAGACTGTCTTTACAGCGAGTGATCCCTCGCAAGGCAGAAGGTCCCGATGGGGTACCTGGTAAGGCTCTGAGAACCTGTGCCAACCTACTAGCAGGAGTATTCAACGACATTTTCAACCTCTCACTGAGGAAGTTCCCACTTGTTTCAAGAAGCAACAATTATACCAGTGCCAAAGAAGAATAATGTGGGCTGCCTTAACTACTATCACCTGGTAGCACTCCCATCGACAGTGATGAAATGCTTTGAGGTTGGTTATAACTAATCTGAACTCCTGCCTCAACAAGGAACTGGACCCATTGCAATTTGCCTATCGTCATAATAGGTCAGCAGCAGACACAATTTCCATGTCTCTTCACACGGTTTTAGACCACCTAGACAACACAAACACCTACGTTAGGATGCTGTTCATCGACTATAGCTCAGCATTCAATACCATCATTCCCACAATCCTGATTGAGAAGTTGTAGAACCTGGACCTCTCTACCTCCCTCTGTAACTGGATCCTCAACTTCCCAACTGGAAGATCATATCCTCTCTGTTGACGAACAATGGTGCACCTCAGGAGTGTGTGCTTAGCCGACTGCCCTACTCTCTATGTACAGAAGACTGTGTGGCTAGGTATAGCTGAAATACCATCTATAAATTTGCTGACAATACAACCATTGTTGGTAGAATCTCAGGTGGTGACAAGAGGGTGTTCAGGAGTGAGATATGCCAACTAGTCGAATGGTGCCACAGCAACAACTGGGCACTCAACATCAGTAAGATGAAAGAGCTGATTGTGGACTTCAGGAAGGGTAAGATGAAGGAACACATACCAATCCTCATAGAGGGATCAGAAGTGGAGAGAGTGAGCAGCTTCAAGTTCCTGGGTGTCAAGATCTCTGAGGATCTAACCTGGTCCCAACATATTGATGTAGTCATAAGGCGGCAAGACAGCAGCTATACTTTATTAGGAGTTTGAAGCGATTTGGCATGTCAACAAATACACTCAAAAACTTCTATAGTTGTAACTTGGAGAGTGTTCTGACAGGCTGCATCACTGTCTGGTATGGAGGGTGGTGGTGGTGGGGCTACTGCACAGGACCAAAAGAAGCTGCAGAAGGTTGTAAATCTAGTCAGCTCCATCTTGGGCACTAGCCTACAAAGTACCCAGGACATCTTTAGGAAACAGTGTCTCAGAAAGGCAGCGCCCATTATTAAGGACCTCCAGCACCCAGGGGATGCCCTTTTCTCACTGTTACCATCAGGTAGGAGATACAGAAGCCTGAAGGCACACACTCAGCGATTCAGGAACAGCTTCTTCCCCTCTGCCATCCAATTCCTAAAAGGACTTTGAAGTTTTGGACACCACCTCACTTTTTTTTAATAAACAGTATTTCTGTTTTTGCACATTTTTAGTAATCTATTCAATATACATAATTAATTTAATTGTTTATTTATTATTATGTTTTATTTTTTTCTCTCTCTGCTAGATTATGTATTGTACTGAACTGCTGCTGCTAAGTTAACAAATTTCACATCATATGTTGGTGATAATAAACCTGATTCTGATTCTGACCAACTCAGGTGCTCTGAAAACCTCTATTCCCCCCCCCCCACCCAGGCCCAAAGAGCTCATTGCTGCTATGCTGACTCCGGAATGTCTGGTGACATTTGCCGTCTGCCCCCAACATATTCATAGGTTGTGTTGGCTGTTAGTGCAAATGGCGCACTTCACTGCATGTTTTGATGTGATAAATAAAAATGAATCTGAATTCGAATGATAGTCAGGCAGGCAATCAATTTGTCCTCCAAATAGAATGCGGAATACAGAGCAGATCAACACAAGAATAGGCTCTATGGCCCATGGTGGTGTGCCAAACAAGTCAAGACAAAGACACTTGTCTGCATATCATCAATATCCATCCATTCTCCACATTTCATATGTCTTTCTTAGAGCCTCTTATATGCGTCTATCATATCTCCCTCAATCGCCACCACTGGCAGCACTATCCATTCACCAACCACTTCTGTGAAAAGTCTCCTTTGAGCTTTCACCTTCAAACCGTAAATGCATGCCCCTGTTATTAGATCCAGGGAAACCAAATCAGTTCTCTATCTATACCTTTTCACAATTTAATAAACTTCTATGAAGTCTACCCTCAGCCTCTGCTGTTCCAGAGAAATCAACCGAAATGTTTGTCCAAGCTCTCCTTATTGCTTAAGCCCTCTAAACCAGGCAACATCCTGGTGAACCAAACCTGCACCTTCTCCAATGCCTTGACATCCTTCCTATAACAGAGAAAACAGAATAGAATACAATATCCCAGAGGCCACTGAATTTGAGTTCTACAAAGCTGAAAATGACTTCCTGATCCTTGAACTTATGTTTTGCCTGATAACGGCAAGCATGCCGTTTGCCTTCTTTACTGAAAGTTGAAAATAATGCGAGAATGCAACAGAAGCTGTCACCACAATCCTGAGGTAGAAGCAGGTCTGCTTTCTTCCTGGTTTGAGCTCCATCATTAAGGTTCACAATCTCACTGTCTCCTCTGCAGAATTAACACCTTACATCAATCCAGCTCAATCTGATGTGGAACCGACGAACTATAGTCTGCAGTGAATAAGCCCCAATACTGGAAATTACAGATGAGACCAATAAGGAACTTCTATACTGATCTTAAAAGAATTCCTCACCACGTAGCATAGAGATCCCCATGCATGATTTTTTACAGTGGAGTAGGAGACAACAGTGTCGATCAGGTGGGAAGGCTAACATTAACAGCTTGAAGGCCCAATGACAGCTTTTACCCCACTTTTATAAAACTATTGAATGGTTTCCTTGATGGACTCCTGAACTCCCATTTCACCTCATTATGATCTTGGTATTGGTATTGTTTTATAATTGTCACCATATACCAAGAAACAGTGAAAGCTTGTCTGACATACTGTTCATCCAGATCAAATCATTACACAGTGCACTGAGCTGGAATAAGGCAAAGCAATAACAATGTAGATTAAAGCTGGCAAACATGCAGTCTCTGGTGAATAAAAATGATGATATCAGAGCTAGAGTGCTGAATCAGAGAGACACTAGGACTACATGTGTCCTTTGTTTCACGGAATCCTGGTTAACCCCTTCCGTACCGGATGCAGCGATTCAGATCGACGGGTTTACTATACACTGTCAGGATAGATCTATAGAATCTCTCAATAGCAGAGGTGGAGGAATATGCCTCATGATCAACACTTCTTGGTGCACGAATATATTAGTGCTGTCCCAATTCTGCTCACTAGAACTGGAATATCTAGCAATTAAACGCTGTCCTTTTTACTTAACATGGGAGTTCTCCAGGGTCATTTTGGTAGCAGTATACATTCCACCTCAGGCCAATGTTAATCAGGCTTTAGATGATCTGAGCAATGGGATCAACATGCACAAAACAGCGCATTCTAATACCTTCACCATTGTTTTGGGAGTCTGAAAGAATCACCAAGTAATAACCATCAACAGACCACTTGCAATACCAGAGGAAGCAATACACTGGACCACTGTTACACCACCATCAAGAATGCCTACAGTGCTATTCCACACCCTCACTTCGGGAAGTCTGATAACCTGGCTGTACTTCTACTCTCTGAGTATAGGCAGGGGCAGCATCAGTAGTGAGGACCAAGAAGATTTGGACAAGGGAAGCACAAAAGAGCTTACAGGCCTGCTTTGAATCAGTGGACTAGACTGCATTCAGGGATTCATCTTCGAACCTGGATGAGTATGCTGCAATTGTTACCAACTTCATTAAAACCTGTGTGGATGAGTGTGTGCCCATAAAGACTAACTGCACATCCCCAAACCAAAATCTGTGGATGAACCAGGAGGTACGTTGTGGGCTGAAAGCTAGATCTGTGGCATTCAAGTCTGACAATCCAGGCCTGTACCAGAAAACCAGATATCATCTATAGAGGGCTACTTCAAGGGTGAAGAGAAAATTTCGAACGATGTTGAAGGCGATCTCCGATGCACGACAACTCTGGCAGGGCTTACAAGACATTGCTTTCTACAAAGCGAAACCCTATAGTGTGAATGGCATCGATGGTTCACTATCAGATGAACTCAACACCTTTTATGCCCGCTTTGAAAGGGAGAACACAATTACAGGTGTGAAGATTCCTGCTGCACCTGATGACTCTGTGATCTCTGTCTCAGAGGCTGATGTTAGGCCGTCTTTAAAGTGAGTGAACCCTTGCAAAGCAAAAGGTCCCAATGGAGTACCTGGTAAGGCTTTGAAAACCTGTGCCAACCAATTAGTGGGAGTATTCAAGGTCATTTTTGCCCTCTCACTGCGGAAGTTCCCACTTGCTTCAAAAAGGCAACAATTATACCAGTGCCTAAGAAGAAAAAGGTGAGCTGCCTTAATGACTATCGCCTGGCAGCACTCACATCAACAGTGATGAGAGGTTGGTTATGATAAGACTGAACTCCTGCCTCAACAAGGACCTGGACCCATTGCAAATTGCCTATCACCACAATAGGTCAACTGCAGATGCAATCTCAACAACTCTCCACATGGCTTTGGACAATCTGGACAACACAAACACCTACTTCAGGATGCTGTTCATCGACTATAGCTCAGCATTCAATACCATCATTCCCACAATCCTGATTGAGAAGTTGCAGAACCTGGGTCTCTGTACCTCCCTCTGCAATTGGATCCTCAACTTCCTAACCAGAAGACCATAATCTGTGCAGATGGGTGATAACATATCCTTCTCGTTGACGATCAACATGGGTGCACCTCAGGGGTGTGGGCTTACTATTCTACTCTCTCTATATACACATGACTGTGTACCTGTGTAGTTAGGTGTAGCTCAAATACCATCTATAAATTTACTGACGATATAAACGTTGTTGGTAGAATCTCAGGTGGTGTCAAGAGGGCATACAACTAGTGGAGTGGTGCCACAGCAACAACTTGGTACTCAACGTCAGTAAGACGAAAGAGCTGATTGTGGACTTCAGGAAGGGTAAGATGAAGGAAAACATACCAATCCTCATAGAGGGATCAGAAGTGGAGAGAGTGAGCAGTTTCAAGTTCCTGTGTGTTGGTCCCAACATATTGATGCAGTTATAAAGAAGGCAAGAAAGCAAATTATAAAGAAAGCAACTATACATTATCAGGAGTTTGAAGACATTTGGTATGTCAAAAAATGCACACAAAATCTTCTATAGATGTACCAGGGAGAGCATTCTGACAGGCTGTGTCACTGTCTGGTATGGGGGGTGGGGGGGGTGGCTACTGCACAGGACCGAAAGAAGCTGCAGAGGGTTGTAAGTTTAGTCAGCTCCATCTTGGGTACTAGCCTACAAAGTACCCAGGACATCTTCAGGGTGTGATGTCTCAGGAAGTCAGCTTCTATTATTAAGGACCTCCAGCACCCAGGACATGCCCTCTTCTCACTGTTACCATCAGGAAGGAGGTACAGAAGCCTGAAGTCATACACTCAGTGATTCAGGAACAGCTTCTTCCCCTCTGCCATCCGATTCCTAAATGGACGTTGAACCCTTGGACACTACCTCACTTTCTTAAAAAATATATAGTATTTCTGTATTTTGCACAAATTTTAATCTATTCAATATACATATACTATATAAAGTAGACTGAGTAAGATTTACTTATTTATTTTTTATTATTTTTTTTCTTCTATATTATGTATTGCATTGAAGTGCTGCTGTTAACAAATTTCATGTCACATGCCAGTGATAATAAACCCGTTTTTGATCTGAAGTGTAGAAGCAATTGAAAAAGAGCAAGATGATAGCAAGGTAAATAGTGAGGCCAAGTGTCCATCTTATCACACAAGAGGTCCTTTCAAGGGCCTGATAATAGTGATATAGAAGATGACCTTCAGCCTGTTGGTGCGTGCTTTCAGGCTTTTGTATCTTCTGCCCGATGGGCGAGGGGAGAAGAGAGAGTGTTTGGGGTAGGTGGGGTCTTTGATGATGCTGAGTGCTAAACTGAGGCAGTGAGAAGTTTAGACAGAGTTTGTAGAGGAGAAGCTTATTCCTATGATGTGCTGAATTGTGCCCACAACTCTCTGCAGTTTTCATTCACATGCAAAGCATTTGTCATACCAAACCAGAATTGGAATTGAAATTAGTTTATTATTGTCTCATACACTGAGACAGAGTGAAAAGGTTGCCTTGCATACTGTTCAAATAGACACAAATGTTACATTATGCATTGACTTCAGACAAGATGAAAGAACAACAGAATGCAGAACTAAGTGTAACAGCCACAGAGAATACAGTGCGGCTCCACAATGAGGTGTAAAGTTTCAGAAATCAACACTCTTTTCCAAGCTCTGCCATTAGAAGTGACAACCAGGTGGAGGGAAGAAAAGATTCAAAGATACACTCAAAGCCTCCTTGAACATCCCCACTGACGTCTGGGAATTTCTGACCCATAACTTTTCACAGTGGAGAAGAAATGTAACAAGAGAGCTCTGGATGGTGGTGAACCCAAGTGCAGTGGGAGGTCAAGAATAGGCTCAGACTCAAAGTAAACAAGATGACACAAACAAAACCCAACACAAAATCACAAGCAGTAGTACTAGAAAAGGAACTCCTACAATTAAGCACTGAGTCCTCAGCAAGAGGCCATTAAGTTCAGACTTTCCATGAAGGAATGTGGCAGGCAATAATTGGCAGCCCAAGTCTTAAAGGGACAGCAGTAGATAACTATACTCCAGGGAATGGGAACAACAAAACTTGGATGCCTGCTGCTGTTCAGTTGGGACCATGACAAGAAGCTTTTGGAAAGGGACTGAGAACTTCGGGATAAAAATAGAAAGAGTACACCTCTCATCAAAATACCCAACTCTAACCATTCCCCTCATCACCAGCTGTGGAAGAGACTATGGTTCCAATATTCACCTCAATTCAGAAACCAACACAAGGAAGATGAAGAGGAGGAAGAGAAGAGGAAGATGATGATGATCCCTTGCCTTTCCACACCACAACATGATGAAGTGAACAGTTTTAATGCAAGATTTCTTTCTCTCTCTCTCTCTCTAATGGAAATGCATCCTTTCAGTCACCAGTAAAAGAAGATTTGCATATATATAGAATCTATAGAGTCATAGATGGAGTTTATCAGGATGACTGCAAATGCATTGTATCTCCTGCAGTAAATTTGATGATTGGCCTTTGGCATGAAATGGGAAAGGCCAAAATCAATCACCTGTAGCAAGACCTCTTTGTGCTAAAGCAGGATATCAATTCTATTATCATTATGCTGTATAGAAGATTAATGTGGACCAGGACATCAGGGAAAACTGTCTTCTCTCCTTTGAAAATGTATCTTTTTTTGTTCCTCCCCTAAGGACATTCAAGGACTCAATTTTGAAATTTCATTTAAGAAATGTGAGCATCAACTTTAGAGGCATTTTAAATACTGCACTGGATGATCAGCCCAAGTTTAGTTCGAGGAGTTAAATGTCTGGATCAAAAATTACTGTGGGAGAAATGGGTTTGTATTCATGGGAGATTGGCACCAGCAATAGTTTCAAATACATTTCTACCAAAGGAGTTGTAAGGTGCTCCTTCTCTCCACTAGTCTGCAGGTCACCCTTGGGCAAGGTGAAGCACCTGTTTAGCTCCCTGATCAGGGCTGTGTGAAGCCATGGGAGCAGTTGGTGGACGATCATATCGGCAGCTGGTGCACATCACAAGTCCTGGTTGTGCAACCACAGATGCCAAGCGACAATCTCTGAAAAATATTGATAATGGCTGGGATCACCCGACTTGTTAAAGTCACTGTCCAGAAGAAGGCAATGGCAAATGACTTCAGTAGAAAAATTTGCCAAGAACACTCATGGTTATGGAGAGACCATCATCATCCATATCATTCCTAATGACACATAGTGATGATGATGAGTGGCGTTCAGCAGGGGTTGGTGTTGGGGCAGCTTCTTTTAATGTTATATGTCAATGATGTGGATGATGGAATTGATGGCTTTGTGGCCAAATTTACAGATAAGTGGAGGGGCAAGCACTGTTGAGGAAGCAGAGTCTGTGATGGACTTAAACAGTATTGGAGAATGGGCAAAGAAATGGTAAATAATATTCAGCACACAGAAGTGGCTGATTATGAACTTTGTTAGAGGGAACAAAGGTTGAAGACTATTTTCTAAATGGGGAATAAATTCAGAAATCAGAGATGCAGAGGAAGTGGAAGTCCTAGTGAAGGATTCCCTAAATGTTAGCTTGCATGTTGAATCTGTGTGAGGAAGGCCAATGCAATGTTAGTAATCATTTCCAGAGGACTAGAAGATAAAAGCAAGGGTGTAATGCTGAAGCTTAGAAGGCGTGGGTCAGACCACATTTGGAATATTGTGAGCAGTTTTGGCACCTGTATCTAAGGAAGTGTGTGTTGGCATTGAAGAGGTTTACAAGAACAATCCCAAGAATGAATGGGTTAATGTATGAGGAACATTTGATGGTTCTGGATCTGTATTTGCAGGAGTTTAGAAGGATGGGAGGGGGTGGGGATAGGGTCTCATAGAAATGTTCCAAATATTGAAAGATCTAGATAGAGTAGTGTGGAGAGGATGTTTTCTACATCCAGGACTAAAGGGCACAGCTTCAGAATTCCTTTAGAACAGAGATGAGGAGGAATTTCTTTAGGTATTCATCTGTGGGATTCATCGCCACAGACAGCTGTGGAGGAAATGTCATTGGATATATTTACAGTGGAGGTTGATATGTTCTTAATTGGTAAGGGTATCAATGGTTATGAGGAGAAGGCAGGAGAATGGGATTGAGAGAGAAAATAAATCAGCCAAAACTGAATAGTGGAAAAGACTCGCATTAGGGCGATGAGCCAAACAGCCTAATTCTGCTCCTATGTCTTATGGTCTGAACCACATGCAGACACAAGTCTTACAGGCCAAGAGCTTCAGGAAAAGCAGACTGTAACATCACCAGAGCACATAAGGGCCAAGAAAGAATAATTAGAACAACTAAATAATTAAATAAGAAATGTTGTGACTTGATAGAAGATAAAGAATATTACAAATTAGCGAGAATGATAGCAACAGAACCATGATTATTTAAAAGCCAGTATCATCCTGCCTTTAGATTCATTTGCTGGCACTGTACAATTCCTATCTCAGCAGACAGAAACCAAATGGACATTAGCATGTCATCAGTAGATGTACTTGTCACTTGTAAACTAAATTGCAATATAAGGCTTTATTTCTGTTTTTCAAATGTTACCCCTAAAATAATCAACTCTATAGACAAATGACAAGAGCCTGACAATAACCTTTACTTAAAATTTATGCACTTATTTAATGCCAAGACTTATTAATCTGTCATTGTTATTTCAAGATTGTTTTTTAGGAATGAAATCAGCCTCAGAAGGCAGTGGAGGCCAATTCTCTAGATGCTTTCAAGAGAGCGTTAGATAGAGCTCTTAAAGATAGCAGAGTCAAGGAATATGGGGAGAAGGCAGGAACAGGGTACTGATTGTGGATGATCACCCATGATCATATTGAGTGGTGGTGCTGGCTCGAAGGGCTGAATAGCCTACTCCTGCACCTATTGTCTATTGTCTATTGAAATATTCTTGTTCCTACCTCTGATTTTTCTTGAGATAATGCAGTAATAGACATATTTCTGGACTTCTCCAACATGTGGTCATGTTTAAAGTTATATACTCATGAAAGGAAGTGTAATGGCTTCCCTGTAATGTTAACTGATAAGGTAATGGTTTCACTGTAGCAGCAATGTTTGGGTTATAACTAGAGATATTGGGTGTCTATCCAATGGGAGAAATGTTATTCTTGCTTGTGTGTCTGGAAGCTGTTGGTTTCGCGGGCTTTTGCCAAAAGGCGTGAGGGGGATGAAGAGAGAAGACGCGGATGGAGTGATGCAGTAGGCCGCCCGACTGGGTGGACTCCGAGTGGGAGTCCAGAGGTCGGCAACGCTCGGAGGAGATCAAATGGTAGATAGAAGATCTTGCTGAGTGAGCTCCAACAATTTGTGCAAAGACTGTTTAATAAGATTGGCGCCCTTTTTCTTTTATATTTTGTTTCTCTACTAACCACGTAGTCAAAGTAAAAGTTATAAAGCTTAATCATTTAATCGCATATTGTGTACTGTTTGTTATTTCAGGGTACTGGTTTGTAACCGGGGACACATTGCACAGCATCCACCCAAACGACATTTCTTAAGTTTGGCCGGACAGGGAGGGTTATCACCCACGAGACCAAGCCACTAGGCGAAGCGAGTGTTACAGAAGGATGTGGAAGCTTTAGTGAGGGTGCAGAGGAGATTTACAAGGATTTGTCTGGACTAGAGCACCTAGGAAGATAGGCTGAGCTAGATGTGGCTTTTCTCTTTTGAGCAAAAGATAATGAGAGGTAGCAAGAGAGGTGTACAAGATGATAAGAGTCTTAGATCGAATGGCTAGCCAGAGTCTCTTCCAAGAGCAGAAAGGGCTAATACAGGGAGGCATAATTTTAAGGTGATTTATTGGAAAGTTTAGGGAGGGGGTGTCAGAGGTATGAACTTTATACAGAGAGTGATGTGTGTGTGGAATGCCCTGCCAGCAGTGGTGGTAGAAGCAGATGCATCAGGTACATTTTCGAAAGTCTTAGATAGGCATATGGATGAAAGGTTATGTCGGAAGGAAGGGTTAGATTGATCTGTGAGTAGATTAAAGATCGGCACAACATCGTGGACCAAAGGGTCTGTATTATGCTGTATTGTTCTATGTAAAATGGTGATGCTCTTAGATGTTGTTAAGAATCAAGATATTAATATGCAACTTGCTATAATATATTCCCTCAATATTTTGGTTGACCATGAAAGGACAATGGGAGCAGAAGGAATTGAGGAATAGATGTATTTCTGCTGGGCTTTGCCCACTTATTAATACGCAAAACACAGTACAGCTCTTAGACTGAGTACTTATCTACAATATACGGCACCTATCAGAGAAAGGATATGCTGGTATTGGAGAGAGTCCAGAGGACGTTCATGAAAATTATCCTGGGAATGAAAGGGTTAAAGTATGAAGAGCATTTGATGGTTCTGACCCTGAAATCACTGGTTTAGAAGAATAAGAGGGGATATCATTGAAACAAATTGAATATTAACAGGCTTATTTAGAGTGGATGTAGAAAGGATGCTTCCAATAGTGGGGGAGTCTAAGACCAGGGTCTACAGCCTCAGAATACAAGCAAGTCCCTTTGAAATGAATATGAGAAGGAATTCCTTTAGCCAGAGGATGGTGAATCTGTGGAATTCATTGCCATAAATGGTTTTGAAGACCAAGTCATCTAGTATATTTAAAGCAGACGCACAACACACTGGAGGAACTCCACAGGTTGGGCAGCATCTGTGGAAACGAGCAGTCAACGTTTCGGGCTGAGACCCTTCGTCAGAAACGTCTTGGCCCAAAACATTGACTGATCATTTCCACGGATGCTGCCCGACCTGCGCATGTCCTCCAGCGTGTTGTGCACATTGCTTTGACCTCAGCATCTGCAATGTATTTTATATTTAAAGCAGAGTTTGAAAGGTTCTTGATTAGTAATGGTGTCAAGGGTTATAGGGAGAAGGCAGGAGAATGGGGTTGAGATGGATAATAAAACAGTCATGATGGGAATGGCAGAGAAGATTTGATGATCCTAGTGACCCAATTCTGCTCCTATACCTTATGGCTTTATTGTCTTCAAACATACCTTAACTTTTTACATTGCTTCAAAACTACTCCAGAAGGAGAACATTTTGAATTGAAATGCAAAAGGAAATCCTTGCCAGCATGAAGTAAATACACAAATTTCCCATAGGATAGGAGCAGCTTTGAACAAAATACTGAAAACATTTGCTGCAAGGCCAAACACAGAAAGAAGAAATAAAGGAACTCTTCCCTCTCTAAAGTGGGCCATAGCATAGCAACACACTCAGAATTCTTTATTACATTCTGTGTACATTATTAAGGAACAACATTAATAATCAAGGCTTTTAGATACTCTCGAAGAGGAGGAAACCAGAAAATGTGCAATATCTTTGGTGGTCTCCGTGCAGTGCTCCGTTCCCCATTCGCAGCCACACTTCATCTCCTGTATCAAGTTTCAGAACTCCACTGTTTCCTGCAGAATCGTGCTTGCCTTTGGATTCCGAACTGAAAGGGAAAAATGATATATCACCAATGTTATATTCCATTAAAAAACATAAAACCGTAAGACGTGAGAGAAAAATTGGCCAATCAGCCCATCGAGTTTACTCTGCCATTCCATCATGGCCAGTTTATTTTTCATCTCAACCCCATTCTCCTGTCTTCTCCCTGTAAAATTTGATGTTCTAAATAATCAAGAATGTATCAGTCTTCACTTTAAATATACCAAATGACTTGACCTCTATGGCTGTCTGTGACAGTGAATTCCATAGATTCACGACCCTCTGGCTAGAGATTCCTCCTCACTGGATCATCCTTGTACTTCAAGGCATGCCCTCTGGTCCTGGCACCTCCCATTCCAACTAGGCCTTTCAATTTTCGATAGATTTCAATGAGATCCCTTTCATTCTTCTAGACTCCAGCAAGTGCAGGCCCAGTTACATCAAATGCTCCTCATACATACTAGAACCTTTTCCAGAACCTTTTTTGTAAACCTCCTCCAGACCCTCTCCAATGTAAGCACATTTCTTCTTAGATATAGTGCCCATTACTGTTCACAATATTCCATATATTGTCTGTCTAACATCTTATAAAGCCTTGGAATTACATCCTTGCTTTTATTTTCTAGTCCTCTCAAAGACCATAATGGCAATCTTATCATCCTGCCAAATGGATAGGAATTTGGATAGGTACATGGATGGGAAGGGTGTGGAGGGGAATGGTCCAAATGCAGGTCATTGGGACCAGGCAGAATAATAGTTCAGCATAGACTAGGTGGGCTGAAAGGCCTGTTTCTATGCTGTAGTGTTCTGTGACTCTATGACTCTAGTGCTTCTGCAACTGGAAATTGTTAAGTAACCCTGAACAAAAAGAATGTCCTTTGATTGACTGATTTGGAAAAGTATGGCACAGATGGATTTGTGACCACATTTTGTACCAAAATTAGGAGATACTGTTCTATTTGAAAAGCTGTGGGAGATCAAGACAAATGAAGCCATAAACACAAGAGATACTGTAGATGTTGCAAATCTAGAATAATACACACAAATGCTGGAGGAACTCAGCAGGTCAGGCAGCATCTATGGAAAGGAATAAAGAGTTGACGTTTCAGACCAAGACCCTCCTGGTTATCTGGTCATTGTCACATTTCTGCACTTAGAAACTTTCATTGCAGAGATTGTTTTTTATCAACAGAGGTGATGAAATATTTTAGGAGGTCAAGAGGGATGCCATGGTATTACATTATTTCTTCAGATTCACATTCACTTATTTATCACTTCTTTCTTTTTTTCTTATATTGTTAACTCTTCTCCATTTTAGTCTTACCTTCATTCCCAATCTGCTCGATTATGCAAATGTCTGAATTATAAGATCTGAATTAGAGGGAAAGTTTGAATAGGTTAGGACTTTATTCCCATGAGCATAGGAGAATGAGGGGGAATTTGACTGAAATATACAAAATTATGAGGGGTATAGATAGGGTAAATGCAAGCAGGCTTGTTCCACTGAGGTTGGGTAAGTCTCGAGCTAGAGGTCATGTGTTAAGGGTGAAAGATGAAATATTTAGGGGAAACATAAGGGGGAACCTCTTCACTCAGAGGGTAGTGTGAGTGTGCTACAAGCTGCCAGCAGAAGTGGTGGATCTAGGTTTGATTTCAATACTTGGGAGGAATTTGGATAGGTACATGGATGGGAAGGGTGTGGAGGGGAATGGTCCAAATGCAGGTCATTGGGACCAGGCAGAATAATAGTTCAGCATGGACTAGGTGGGCTGCAAGGCCTGTTTCTATGCTGTAGTGTTCAATGACTCTATGACTCTAGCGCTTCTGCAACTGGAAATTGTTAATTAATTGACTTCCAAAAATCAATAAAAATGGCATAAAGCTGATCCAGTATTGATAAAACATGGAACCTGAAACCATCTTCAAAATTTTTGAGATTTAATTAGTTAGAAATTAAGGTAAAAACAATATGGGCTGAGAAATGGCAGATGGAGTTTAACCCAGATAAAGGGGAGATGTTGCAAATGGAGGGAGACGGTACCTATTAAGGGCAAGATCCTTAACAGCATTGCTGAGCAGAGCGGCCTTGTGATCCAAGTTCATAGCTCCTTGAAAGTGGATACTCAGGTTGGTAAGATGGTTCAGAAGGCTTATGGAATGCTTGCCCTTTTTATTAGTTGAGGAATTGAGTTCAAAAGTCAGGAGGTTATGTTGCAACTTTATAAAACTCTGGTTAGGCCACTTCTGGAGTATTGTGTACAGATCTGGTTGCCCCACTACAGGAGGGTTATTGAGGCTTTGGTGAGGGTGCAGAAGAGGCTTACTGGTTGAGGGTGCATATGCTATAATGAGCTGGATAAACTTGGCTTGTTTTCTCTGGAGCTCTGGAAGCTGAGGGGATATCTGACAGAGGTTTACAAAAGGCATAAATAATGGATGGAAAGTATCTATCTCCCTGGTTTAAAAAGTCTAATGCCAGAGGGCATGCATTGAAGGAGAGAGGAGCAGGTTCAAGGGGGATGTCAGGGGTAACTCAGAGAGTGGAGGATGTCTAGAATGCATTGCCTGGTATGGTGTTAGAGGCAGATACATTGAGGCTTTTAAGAGGAACATGGGCACATTGATGTAAGGAAAATGGAGGGTTATGGACATATGGAATAGTGTTTGGTTGTTTTTAGTTTGTGTTTTGGTTTAGCACAACATTATGGGCCAAATGGCTTGTTCCTGTGCCGTACTGTTCTATGTTCTATGCTCTAAAATCTGAAATTAAAAGAATGTACCTGAACTTATATTTTACTAAATCACCATTGAACGTCATAGAGAAAGTTCAGACTACTGTACAAATTCAGTTATGGTCCAAATTATGAACCAAGGCAATTATGATACCATATTAAGAGTCTGTATATTCTGCAATTTATTTCAATGTAAAAAATATATGATGCTTATTTACAGCAGCTTAGCCCTCTTCCACAGCGGATTTTGTACATATTCTGTGGCAAGAGCAAATTGAAAAGCATTGACCTATTTTCTCTAGTTAGGTATCACTCTGAGGCTTGCAAAATAAGGACACTTATCCACAAATGCAATTACTGTTAGTGTTCTACTTATCTGCACACACATTTAGTATAGGGAAACAAAAGAGTTACCTCATACAGGAAGCCCTGCAGAGGACCTGAAAATGCACATAATTGGATTTAAAATTAGGTTTTAAAATTAAATGAAATTACGAGTTTTGCTTTCATACCTAAACATGGTAATGACGGCATTTCCATTATGCATTAGGTAAACTGTTGTCTCTTCTACATCTTCGTGCTTCATCATGTTGAAAATAAAGAAATAAACTCCTGCAAAATAAATTGGTCTGTTCATATATTTTAAACGTCAATAAATTTCTATTCATTTATCATTTTTACAATTCTTTTTTAATAAAGAAAGAAATAACAAATTTTAAATGATCATCTTTCTTAATTCTGACTTCTTTTTATGTGTCATATCATCTTAACTAAAGAGTAATGTAAAATTGATTGACAAGACACCACATAGGTAAGGTTATTTTCAAGATAATTACACTCAGTTACAGTATACCAGAAGCAGCTGCTCAGAAAAGTAGAGAAGACTGAAGCCTTTCTTTTTGTATGTTACCAGATATCTCATTACTTTTTCTTATGAAGATAAATAAGTTCTTCAATGTTAAACTGCTCCATTTTGATCTACAAAATGATCTCCATTTTGTGAGCATCACACATAGAATACTGCAGGATCGTCTGTGTTACACTTTCTTACTTTTTGTGCTCAAGTCTATAGAATGGGACTGAACAGACAATCTTGGTGTTTCCAGATGAGTCCCAGTTGACAACTTTGTCCTTTTCCAGATACTAAAAACATTTGGAATACAGTGTAAACTTGTGTGGTGAGTGTTGACTTTCTTTATGCCATTAAGAATGAGCTGGACAGAGTCCTAACCAAAGTTATTATTGTATAATTCAGAGGGTAAACACATTTTCAGATAACAGCTGGTCAATGTTTAGGCCAATTTTCATCACTTAAGGAGGACAGACAGAGTTTACAGGATACTCGTAGGTAAATTTGACTCATGTTTCTGTGGAACTGACAAATCAGATCACTAAATGAGTTGGATAAAGAGCATATCTGAAAACTCACATACTAGGTTCTTAGTAACACATACAAAATACTGGAGAAACTCAGCAAGTCAGGCAGCATCTGTGGAGAAGAATAAACCATTAATGTTTCTGACTGAGATCCTTCATTAGGACTGGAAAGGAACGGGGAGAAAGCAGGATCAGGTTTAGTATCACTGGCATATGTTGTGAAATTTGTTAACTTTGCAGCAGCAACAGCAGTACAATGCAATACATGATAATAGAGATAAAAAACACTGTGAATTACAGTAAATAAATAAATATACTGTATATATAATACCTAAATTAAATAAGTAGCGCAAGAAATTTAAAAAGTAGTTAGTGTCCCTGGGTTCAATGTCCGTTCAGAAATCAGAATAAGAAGGTGAGGGATAGTTGAAGGAGTACAAGCTAGAAGGTGATAGGGGAAGACATGCGTGGGGAAGGAAGGTGGGTGGGAGACAGGGGATGAAGTGAGAGGCTGAGAGATGATAGGTGAAACAGGTAAGGGGTTGAAGAAGAAGGAATCTGATAGGAGAGGAGAGTGGACCATGAGAGAAAGGGAAAGGGGAGGTGCACCAGTGGGACGTGATGGGCAGGTGAAGAGAGGAGAAGGGGTAAGAGGTGAGCCAGAATGGTGAGTAGCTCTCCATATCCCTGCTATTCATGTACCTATCAAACTTCTCTTAAACATTGAAGTCAAGCTCACATGCACCTCTTGCGTTGGCAGCTCGTTTTACACTCTCACCACTCTCTGAATGAAGAAGTTTCCCCTCATGTTCCCCTTAAACTTCTCACCTTTCAGCCTTAACCCATGACCCCTGGCTGTAGTCCCACCCAACATCAGTGGAAAAAGCCTGCTTGCTTTTACTCTACCTGTACCCCTCTTTGGAATTATTTTGAGTTTATTCACACTGATAAATAATTCCTGAAAGGTACATGTAATAATAATGCTATTAACCACTTTACTGCAAGCCATGTGCCTGTCACGAGGTGGGGACAAGGGTGCTGGGAGAGGACCCACACGCAGGACACAAACACGTCTTTCTTAGGTACAATAAAATAGCGTTTATTACTCGCTACACAGAAGATCGGGAAATCGAGGACAAAGAGGAACACGAACCTCGGACTAGGGGACTAGGGACTAGGATTGCCGCGGACCTGGGACTTGGACAGGGGGAACATGGACAGCCGCGGACCTTGGACTTGGACAGGGGGAACATGGACAGCCGCGGACCTGGGACTTGGACAGGGGGAACATGGACAGCCGCGGACCTGGGACTTGGACAGGGGGAACATGGACAGCCGCGGACCTGGGACTTGGACAGTGTGGAACATGGACAGCCGCGGACCTTGGACTTGGACATGGGGAACATGGACAGTCGTGGACCTTGGACTTGGACAGGGGGAACATGGACAGCCGCGGACCTTGGACTTGGACAGGGGGAACATGGACAGCCGCGGACCTTGGACTTGGACATGGGGAACATGGACAGTCGTGGACCTGGGACTTGGACAGGGGGAACATGGACAGCCGCGGACCTTGGACTTGGACAGGGGGAACATGGACAGCCGCGGACCTGGGACTTGGACAGGGGGAACATGGACAGCCGCGGACCTTGGACTTGGACAGGGGGAACATGGACAGCCGCGGACCTGGGACTTGGACAGGGGGAACATGGACAGCCGCGGACCTGGGACTTGGACAGGGGGAACATGGACAGCCGCGGACCTTGGACTTGGACAGGGGGAACATGGACAGCCGCGGACCTTGGACTTGGACAGGGGGAGCATGGACAGTCGCGGACCTTGGACCCTGGGACCTTGATTCACCGCCACCAGACACTTGGACACCATGGATCGCTGTGGCCAGAAACGTGGACACCAAAACACAGGACAAGGAATCTTGAACCAGGACTCCTCCTTCAGATCAGGCATTGGGCCCGGGACTCTTCGAGGGGTAAACACAGACAACGGGCAGGAACGTCGAGCCAGGAACTCCGCCTTCAACTCAGGCACCGAGCCGGGACTCTTCGAAGGGGATAGACACAGACAATGGTTATGAACATTGAACCGGAACTCTTGCCTTCAACTCAGGCACTGAGCCAGGACTCTTCTTCAGGGGTAGACACAGACAAGGGGCATGAATGTCGAGTCAAGACTCCGCCTTCAGCTCAGGCACTGAGCCGGGACTCTTCGAAGGGTAGACATGGACAATTTGACCTTGCCTGGACCCACTCTGGTGACGGAAGGTGAATTGCTGGTACTCCGACGCGGGCTGGATCACTCTGGTGAGGGAAGGTGAATTGCTGGTACTCCGATGCGGGCTGGGTCACTCTGGTGACGGAAGGTGAATTGCTGGTACTCCGACGCGGGCTGGATCACTCTGGCAACGGAAGGTGAATTGCTGGTACTCCGATGCGGGCTGGGTCACTCTGGTGACGGAAGGCGAATTGCTGGTACTCCGATGCGGGCTAGGTCACTCTGGTGATGGAAGGTGAATTGCTGGTACTCCGATGCGGGCTGGATCACTCTGGTGACGGAAGGGGAATTGCTGGTACTCCGATGTGGGCTGGATCACTCTGGTGACGGAAGGGGAATTGCTGGTACTCCGATGCGGGCTGGGTCACTCTGGTGACGGAAGGTGAATTGCTGGTACTCCGATGCGGGCTGGGTCACTCTGGTGACGGAAGGTGAATTGCTGGTACTCCGACGCGGGCTGGATCACTCTGGCAAAGGAAGGCGAATTGCTGGTACTCTGATGCGGGCTGGGTCACTCTGGTGACGGAAGGCGAATTGCTGGTACTCCGATGCGGGCTAGGTCACTCTGGTGACCGAAGGCGAATTGCTGGTACTCCGATGCGGGCTAGGTCACTCTGGTGACGGAAGGCGAATTGCTGGTACTCCGATGCGGGCTAGGTCACTCTGGTGATGGAAGGTGAATTGCTGGTACTCCGATGCGGGCTGGATCACTCTGGTGACGGAAGGGGAATTGCTGGTACTCCGATGCGGGCTGGGTCACTCTGGTGACGGAAGGTGAATTGCTGGTACTCCGATGCGGGCTGGGTCACTCTGGTGAGGGAAGGTGAATTGCTGGTACTCCGATGCGGGCTGGGTCACTCTGGTGACGGAAGGTGAATTGCTGGTACTCCGATGCGGGCTGGGTCACTCTGGTGACGGAAGGTGAATTGCTGGTACTCTGACGCGGGCTGGATCACTCTGGCAACGGAAGGTGAATTGCTGGTACTCCGATGCGGGCTGGGTCACTCTGGTGACGGAAGGTGAATTGCTGGTACTCCGATGCGGGATGGATCACTCTGGCGACGGAAGGCGAATCGCTGGTACTCCGATGCGGGCTGGATCACTCTGGCGACGGAAGGCGAATTGCTGGTACTCCGATGCGGGCTGGATCACTCTGGTGACGGAAGGTGAATTGCTGGTACTCCGATGCGGGCTGGATCACTCTGGAGAGGGAAGGTGAATTGCTGGTACTCCGATGCGGGCTGGATCACTCTGGTGATGGAAGGTGAATTGCTGGTACTCCGATGCGGGCTGAATCACTCTGGCGACGGAAGGTGAATTGCTGGTACTCCGATACGGGTTGGATCACTCTGGTGATGGAAGGTGAATTGCTGGTACTCCAATGCGGGCTGAATCACTCTGGCAACGGAAGGTGAATTGCTGGTACTCCGATGCGGGCTGGATCACTCTGGCGACAGAAGGTGAATTGCTGGTACTCCGATGCGGGCTGGGTCACTCTGGTGACAGAAGGTGAATTGCTGGCACTCCAATTCGGGCTGGATCACTCTGGCGACAGAAGGTGAATTGCTGGTACTCCGATGCGGGCTGGATCACTCTGGTGACGGAAGGTGAATTGCTGGTACTCTGATGCGGGCTGGATCACTCTGGCGACGGAAGGTGAATTGCTGGTACTCCGATTCGGGCTGGATCACTCTGGCGACGGAAGGTGAATTGCTGGTACTCCGATGCGGGCCGGATCACTCTGGCGACGGAAGGTGAATTGCTGGTACTCCGATGCGGGCTGGATCACTCTGGCGACGGAAGGTGAATTGCTGGTACTCCGATGCGGGCTGGGTCACTCTGGTGACAGAAGGTGAATCGCTGGTACTCCGATGTGGGCTGGATCACTCTGGCGACGGAAGGTGAATTGCTGGTACTCCGATGCGGGCTGGGTCACTCTGGCGACAGAAGGCGAATTGCTGGTACTCCGATGCGGGCTGGGTCACTCTGGTGACGGAAGGGGAATTGCTGGTACTCTGATGCGGGCTGGATCACTCTGGTGACGGAAGGTGAATTGCTGGTACTCCGATGCGGGCTGGGTCACTCTGGTGACAGAAGGTGAATCGCTGGTACTCCGATGTGGGCTGGATCACTCTGGCGACGGAAGGTGAATTGCTGGTACTCTGATGCGGGCTGGATCACTCTGGCGACGGAAGGTGAATTGCTGGTACTCCGATGCGGGCTGGGTCACTCTGGTGACAGAAGGTGAATCGCTGGTACTCCGATGTAGGCTGGATCACTCTGGCGACGGAAGGTGAATTGCTGGTACTCCGATGCGGGCTGGGTCACTCTGGCGACAGAAGGCGAATTGCTGGTACTCTGATGCGGGCTGGATCACTCTGGCGACGGAAGGTGAATTGCTGGTACTCCGATGCGGGCTGGGTCACTCTGGTGACAGAAGGTGAATCGCTGGTACTCCGATGTAGGCTGGATCACTCTGGCGACGGAAGGTGAATTGCTGGTACTCCGATGCGGGCTGGGTCACTCTGGCGACAGAAGGCGAATTGCTGGTACTCTGATGCGGGCTGGATCACTCTGGCGACGGAAGGTGAATTGCTGGTACTCCGATGCGGGCTGGGTCACTCTGGTGACAGAAGGTGAATCGCTGGTACTCCGATGTAGGCTGGATCACTCTGGCGACGGAAGGTGAATTGCTGGTACTCCGATGCGGGCTGGGTCACTCTGGCGACAGAAGGCGAATTGCTGGTACTCTGATGCGGGCTGGGTCACTCTGGTGACGGAAGGGGAATTGCTGGTACTCCGATGCAGGCTGGATCACTCTGGCTTGCCGTAGCGGCAGCGGCGACTTGCAACGACTTCTTAACACTCTCGCCCCGAACGGCTAAAGCCAGGGGCTTATAAGCTGCCGGTTCGGGTCGAGGGTAGATTACCTTGATTGCCAAGCTCAAGGGACGCGTGAAACGAAATTAAAAGGGAACAAGGCGTCAATGGTCCGGATCGCAACCTAACTAAATTTAAAGGGGAACCGATCCGGACCATGACAGTGCCAGGTAATCAATAGAAATGATATTCACCGCTGGAGAGCACAATTATGAAGAACAATGCAATATGAATGGAAAGAAACACCCCTTTTAGTTGTATATAGCAATGTGACAGATGTTTGGTAGGTGGGTTAGTTCTTAATTATAAGGATTAAGTATCAAGGATCAACTTTATTCACATTTATTAGGAATTTGCATTGGTGTTTTGGTGCAACATACAACAAAAGCAACAAGATTCAACAATTACAAAGAACAAAGAGCCATATAAGATATGTTAGAGGTTGAAGTATGGATAGGGAATAAAATGCAGAAATACATAAATACCATCATTGTAGGCAACATTATTATAAAGTGAGTTAAATTGTTCACAATGCAGTGAAGTTGGTCAGAGATAGAGGGGTGTGGTGAGCGGGCTAACGAGAATGATTGATCAGAGTAACTGCCTCAACCAGCGGTTCCCAACCGGGGGTCCACTGATTCCTTCCTTCATGGTATTGGTCCATGGCATAAACCAGTTTGGAAACCCCGGCCTGAGGGAAGAAACTTTTAAGATTATAGAAAGTATTTGTTTTAATAGCCCTGTAGTGCTTTCCAGAAGGGAGAAGGGAGCTAAAGATGAACCATTGAACATTTAGTGTATTCACTGGAAAATAAGGCCATAAGACCATAAGATATAGGAGCAGATTTAGACCATCTGGCACATCTGCTCCACCATTTCATGGTGGCTAATCCTTTATTCCTCTCAGCCCCAATCTCTTGCCTTCTTCCCATATCCTTTCATGCCTTGACCAATCAAGAACCTATCAACCTCTGCCTTAAATGTACCCAATGACATAGCCTCCACAGCCACCTTCATGAATGAATTCCACAGATTTACCACCTTCAGGCTAAAAAAATTCCTCCTCATTTCCATTCTAAAAGGACAGACCTCTATTCTGAGGCCATGTCGTCTGATCCTAGACTCTCCCACCATAGGAAACATCCTCTCCACATCCAGTCTATCAAGGCCTTTCAACATTTGATAGATTTCAATAGGTCACCCCTCATTCTTCTGAATTGCAATGAATACCGTCCCAGAGTCATCAAAATCTCTTCACATGACAAGCTGTTCAATCCTGGAATCATTTTCGTGAACCTCCTTTGAACCCTCTCCAGCATCAGCACGTCATTTCTTAGATATTCCTTAGGCCCAAAACTGCTCACAGTATTCCAATTGAGCCCGCACCGGTGGTTTATATGTGGGAACAATGTAGATAATGTGATAAAAGATTGAGAAGCAGCATGGATTACTGAGGAGAAGCAATCAAAGATTAAAAAATAGAGAGAGATGAAGGAAACATAAAGATTTATACAAAAAGAGCATTGTATTACACAGAATGGATCTAACACACAGAGAATTACCAGCAGGCAGAATTTGCTGGCAGAGAATAGGATCGTGGCAATTTAACTCCAAATCTTATTAACGTTGACGTCCTGTCTGCCCAATCTTCTACAACTCATCACACGCAATCAATTTCCAAGTGGCCATCTAAAATCATATTCATCCCAAAAACCTCTCAGATCATAACATTATTCAGTTGTTTGTGGTTAAGAATGAGACAAGTAGAGATCGAATGATAGCACAAAAATGGGATATGAATAATTTTATTCAGTTATTTTGCAATTCCTGCACACGTGCACTGCTGTACGGATTCAGAAGAAGCAAATATTAATTTACAAAATTCATTTTGGGGAATTCACTGGAGCACTATTTGTCATTGCTTAACTCAAACAAGACAGTAATGAAGATATATATGTAATATAGTTGGAAAGCTTGAGGAAAAAAACATGTGTCCCGGCAGCCAGAGACTTTTTTTCAGGGTGGATATGGCTAATATGAGGAGGAAGTGATTGGAGGAAAGTACAGGGGGAGGGTTTTACACAGAGAGTGGTACATGTGGTACATGCTACCAGCTGTGGTGGTAGACGCAGGTACCCTAGGGGTGTTTAAAGAGTCTCTTCGATAGGTACATGGATGAAGAAAAAGTCGGGGACTATGATAAAGGGAAGGGTTGGTTAAAGGGTCTGCACAGCATTCTGGACTGAAGGGCTTTCACTGCACGGCACTGTATGCTCTATGTTCAACATTATATAGAAGAGTCAGGTAAAAGCAATATGTGAGAAGGAGTCAGGCAGTACAGGAGAGAGATTCTTTATGTAAGAACAGCCCGACTCTGATATAATGCAGCTGTCAGGAAACAAGATCAACACTCATGTTATTGTTCTTTGGAATTCATTCATGTGGAATGTTCTTTGTGAATTGTTCTTTCTTTTTCTTTCATTGCACACACAAAGTTTGAAATGATTTCTTGAACACCTACCCCTCTTCTCTCCACTCAGTCTCCAGTTCTCTCCCCACTGCCACAATTTAAAAAAGATTAGCTTGATCTGTCACACATTGAAACACCGGGTGCATGTAGTTTGTGTCAATAACCAGCACAGACTGAGAATGTGCTGGGGGCAACCAACAAGAGTCAGCACACTTATGGCTCCAATGTAGCATGCCGACAACTGACTAACCTTAAACCTAACCAGACATCGTTGGAATGTGGGAGGAAACCAGAGCACCTGGAGGAAACCTACACAATCACAGGGAGAATATAAAAATTCCTTACAGGTCCTTACACCCCGATCAGTGATTGTTGGTGCTGTAAAGCGTTGTGTTAGCCTCTACACTACCATGCTGCCCCAACCTGTTACAAAACAGCACCAACATTTGATAGCCAATCCTTTTCTCGAATGTATTGATCCTTCCAGAGCACTGCCATCATCAAGGACATTTCCACATGCAAAGATCTGTTACAATGAGGTGGGACTATCACTAACACACATGAATTGACTGGGAATATGGACCCCATGTGCAGTAACTCTCCCTGGGTACAGGACCCATGTGTACAGGACCCATGTGTACTGTCTCTCTCCAGTTTCACGGATACTGACTCCCAGCTTCTCCAGTATGGGTGCCACAAACGCTGATTCTCATCATTCCCCATTATGTAAGAATCATTTTACCATCGTCTTCACCAGTCATTTAAATTACTAATTTCTCTCAAGAATCCAAAAAAATTTGTCTTGTGTAACGTAATAATTATTTGATTTTAGAGTTACAGTACAGTAACAGGCCCTTCTGGCCCTACAAGCTGGTGCCCCTGTGACCAATTAACCTACTAAACCGCCCATCTTTGGACTGTAGGAGGAAACCAGAGCACCCAGAGAAAACCTACATAGTCACAGGGAGAATATACAAACTCGTTACAGGCAGCAGTGGGAATTGAACCTGGGTCACTCATTCTGTAACAGTGTTATCTTAACCATTATGCTATTGTGCTGCCTGCTAATTTTTGTGGCATATCCTAAATGGTGAAATAAAAGGCACATTATAATAGACTCATAATGGCTAACACGAGAGGACACAGTTTTAAGGTACAGAGGAGATGTCAGGGGTAAGTGTTTTTACACAGAGTGGTGAGTGTGTGGAATGGGCTGCTAGCAACAGTGGTGGAGGCAGATACAATAGAGTCTTTTAAGAGACTCTTGGATAGTTACAAGGAGCTTAGAAAAATAGAGAGCTATGGGTAACCTGAGGTAATTTCTAAAGTAAGTACATATTCAGCACAACATTGTGGGCTGAAGGGCCTGTATTGTGCTGTAGGTTTTCTATGTTTCTATACTTATTAGTATCTGAATAGAACAGAAAACATGGAACAGTAGGAGCCTTTTGAACCATGGTGTTGTGTTAATACCAAAGCTTGTGAACAAGAATTGGCAGAACAGGATTACAGTCTTTATGAATGACTTCTAGACCCTAGTGAGTCCAGTCATCAGAAATCTCCTGCTGGACTGACATGGTAGCGTAGCAATTAGTGTAATACTATTAGAGAGCCAGCAACCTGGCTTTGATCCCCGCCACTGTCTTTAAAGAGTTTGTATGCTCTCCCCATGACCTCGTGTGTTTCCTCCAGGTGCTCCGGTTTCCTCCCACATTCTTTAGACGTACAGGTTAGTAGGTTACTTGGTCAATGGGGAGGTGGCTCATTGGGCTGGAAGGACTTGTCACTGTGCTGCATCCCTAAGTCAGGGGTTCCTGACCTTTTTTATGCCATGGTGCCTTACCATTAACCAAGGGGTCTGTGAACCCTTGGATGGAAACCCCTGCTCTAATAAAAAGTAAAAAATATAATTTCCCTTAAGTGTGACATTGTGCAGCAATCACCAATAAAAATACACTTGGACATTCGCTAGAACTTCATACACAATAGAGACCAAGAGTACAATCTGGTTATCATTCATGAAAGTGTCAGATAGAATCTGCAGATTACGAGTTCCAAGATCAAGTGGCTTTGAGGATATTTATAGAATTTTGAGGAAGCAGTTCAGACAACTAATAATCATCTAGGGTTGTTCATTGTAGCTTGCTGTAACTCATGTCTGCATCAATATTCTGCCTTCAAAAATTAATGCCCATGTGACAGTCAGCAATATCCAAAAACGAGCAACATACAATAACTCAAACTCCTTGGGAATGCTCTATGCGTGCCATGTTAAATTTTAAAAGTGATCAAGAAGCGAGCAAACTCTCTTAAGAAGCTCCTGGGACTGCACTTCCAGACCCAACAAAATGCATCTGAGAGCTCTCTTCTGTGCCACTCTAAGACCTGTTCACCATTGATCTGATGGTTCCTAGATTAGATATTGCAACACTTAATAGTATTGGCGTGCAGCTGGAGACACAAGAGACATCAGAGAATGGTGGAGAGACTCAGAAAGTCAGGCAAAGTCTATGCAGGGGAATAAAGAGTGGAGGCTTCAGGCTGAGACCAGCTCCCATTTCCATGGTTTTACTGTTTGACATATGTCATGAACATATACAGTTAATAGATGTAACTTCCTCAACAGCATTTGTGTCATTACACCAAGTTCCATTAGACAGAGGAGAAAAAATTGGTTAATTGAATCTGCTCCACTGTTCAATCATGGTTGATTTATTACCCGTCTCAACCCCATTCTCATGCCTTCCGATACCCTTACTAATCAAGAATTTATCAACCTCCACTTTAAAGATGCCCAAAGACTTGGCCTCTGCAGCCATCTGTGGCAATGAGTTTCACAGTTTCACCACACTATTTGGCTAAAGAAATTCCTCCTTATCTCTGTTTTTAAAGGACTTCCTTCTATTTGGAGACTGTGCCCTCCGGTCCTGGACTCTCCCACTGTAAGAAACGCATCCACTTTCTGTAAACCTTTCAATATTTGACAGGTTACAATGAGATCCCTCCTCCCCAGTTCTGCTAAACCTCCACAAATATGGGGCAACAAAATTGCCATCGTTCCGATCAAAAATTTCTCCCAGACATAGAATCTCCAATTACCTAAATATCTGAAGCCTTTTGGGAAATGTGGCTTGGTTGGAAAAGTGGAATGACACAGTCAATTTCAAGTCAATCAGTAAAGATTGAGACAGCAGTAGAGGCAACATCTCAGAAGTCCCTCTATGAGCTTTGAAATACTGGGGCATGGAAGGCTACAAATTAAGTGTTACTAAATGGGATTGATAAGGATGGGTAGTTGATGGTAGAATAAGTATGGGGAGAATAGAGCTTTGACCAGCTGACAATCCGAACATCAGGAGCTTGGAGGGGAGTGGATTTCAATCAGGTCCACTGTCCGAGGATAAAAGGCAGCAGCGAGTCGCGGCAGCGTAATAGAGCTTTGACCAGCAACCAGTCGCTGTTTGCAATTGATTAGCAAGAGCAAATTAAAGGAAGGCAGGGGCAAGTGTAGCGGCTGTTGTCTGTGTGGACATCATGGTGATCTTAAGGCTTTAGCTCTTCGAGGCTTCACTCAGAGAGAGCAAAGAAAAGCTCATTTTTTTAAAATTCCCTTCTTTATATCTGCTCAGCTTGGAGAGTAGAGATGCCAGGCAGGATAGTTAAATGTTCCTTGCTCACAGATGGCAAAGTGTGCCTGTAGACGGATCATATTCTGCATGGAAGTCGGTCACCAGTGGTGTGCCTCAGGGATCTGTTTTGGGACCCTTACTCTTCGTGATTTTTATAAATGACCAGGATGAGGAAGTGGAGGGATGGGTTAGTAAGTTTGCTGATGACACAAAGGTTGGGGGTGTTGTGGATAGTGTGGAGGGCTGTCAGAGGTTACAGCGGGACATTGATAGGATGCAAAACTAGGCTGAGAAGTGGCAGATGGAGTTCAACCCAGATAAGTGTGAAGTGGTTCATTTTGGTAGGTCAAATATGATGCCAGAATATAGTATTAATGGCAAGACTCTTGGCAGTGTGGAGGATCAGAGGGATCTTGGGGTCTGAGTCCATTGGACGCTCAAAGCAGCTGCACAGGTTGATTCTGTGGTTAAGAAGGCATACGGTGTATTGGCCTTCATCAATCGTAGAATTGAATTCAGGAGCCGAGAGATAATGTTGCAGCTATCTAGGACCCTGGTCAGACCCCACTTGGAGTATTGTGCTCAGTTCTGGTCGCCTTACTACAGGAAAGATGTGGAAGCAAGAGAAAGGGTGCAAAGGAGATTTACAAGGATGTTGCCTGGAATAGGGAGCATGCCTTATGAGAATAGGTTGAATGAACGCGGCCTTTTCTCCTTGGTGTGACGGACGATGAGGGATGACCTGATAGAGGTGTATAAGATGATGAGAGGCATTGATCATGTGGATAGTCAGAGGCTTTTTCCCAGGGCTGAAATGGTTGCCACAAGAGGACACAGGTTTAAGGTGCTGGGGAGTAGGTACAGAGGAGATGTCAGGGGTAAGTTTTATACTCAGAGAGTGGTGAGTGCGTGGAATGGGCTGCCGGCAACAGTGGTGGAGATAGATACGATAGGGTCTTTTAAGAGACTTTTGGATAGGTACATGGAGCTTAGAAAAATAGAGGGCTATAGTTAACCCTAGTAATTTCTAAGGTAGAGACATGTTCGGCACAAATTTGTGGGCAGAAGGGCCTGTATTGCGCTGTAGGTTTTCTATGTTTCTATGTAACATTTTGGGCTGAAACCCTTCAGCAGGACACATTGACTGTTCATTTTTCCATAGATGCTGCCTGGCCTGCTGAGTCCCTCCAGCATTTTGTGTGTGTTGCTCAGATTTCCAGCACCCGGAGATTTTCTCTTGTTTCCGAGTGGTATGTTGCATCCCAGGTGCCATGAACTGGGAAATCTTGTATCAAGTCCTCAGCATTCTTAAGTGGGAGGGTCAACAGCTGGAAGTCATGGTCCATGTAGGTACCAAAGGCATGTATAGGACAAGTGATGAAGGTCTGCATAGGGAATTCAGGGAGTTAGGTGCTAAGACAAAGGCAAGACCTCTAGTGTTGTAATCTCAGGATTGCTACCCAAGCCATGTGCTAGTGAGGGCAGAACTAGGAAAATTATATGGTTTAATATGTGGCTAAGGAGTTGCTGTAGGAGGGAGGGCATAAGATTTTTGGATCACTGGACTTTCTTTCAAGGAAGGTGGGACCTGTACAGAAGAGACAGATTACACCTGAACTGGAGGGAGACTAATTACCGTACAGGGAAGGTTTGTTAATGCTGCACGGTGGGGTTTAAGCTAGAGTTGCAGCGAGTTGGGAACCAGAGTGCCAGGACAGTTAGTGGAAGCAGATATTGGTAAGACCTGAGACAAAGTTAGGAATCAAAAGGTTGAGCATGGTGTGACTGGTGTCCTGAGCTGCTTGTATTTCAATGCAACAGGTATCGTCGGAAAGGCAGATAATAGTGGTGAAGATGAGGTAGTTGGTTTACAAACATTGGAAACGTGTAGTGAGGAGAGGCTGTTAATCAGGCAAAGTTACAGTCAACAAGATGATTTGAAATGTAAAAGGCAGACAAAATCAAAAAGGGTAAATACAAGACTAATTGTGTGGTATCGAAATGTGCATGGTATACAGAATAAGGTCAATGAACATGCAGCACAGTTGAAGGTAAAGATGGAATACGAAAGTAAGCCAGCTAATATAGAGGATACCAGAAGTTTCTACAGATATATAAAATGTAAAAGAGAGGTAAAAGTGGATATTGGACCACTGGAAAACAATGCTGCAGAGGTAGCAATGGAGGACAAGGAAATGGTGGAGGAACTGAATAAATATTTTGCATCAGTCTTCACAGTGGAAGACACTAGCAGTATGGTGGAAGTTCCATGTATCAGGGGTCATGAAGTGTGTGAAGTTACTATAACAAGAGAAAGTGATCTTGGGAAACTGAAAGGTCTGAAGTTGGATAAGTCAACTGGACCAGATGGTACACACCCCAGAGTTCTGAATGAGGTGGCTGAAGAGATTGTGGAGGCTTTACTAATGATCTTTCCAGAATCACTACATTCTGGAATGGTTCCAGAAGGCTGGAAATTTGCAAATATCATTCCATTCTTCAAGAAGGGAGAGAGGCAGAAGAAAGGAAACTATTGGACAGGTAGTCTCACCTCAGTGGTAGGGAAGATGTTGGAGTTGATTATTAAGGATGAGGTCTTAGGGTACTTGGAGGCATATCATAAAATAGGCTGTAGTCAGCATGGTCTCCTCAAGGGAAAATATTGCCTGACAAATCTGTTGGAATTCTTTGAAGAAATAACAAACAGGAAAGATCATAAGGCCAGAAGACCATAAGACCCCTCAAATACACTCTGCTATTTCATCATAGCTAAAATCCAAATCTCATGCAACCCCATATACCTACCCTCTCACCATATCCCTTGATGCCCCAACTAATCAGGAAAACTATCAACTTCTGCTTTGAATATAACCATGGACTTGGCCTTCACTGCAGTCTGTGGCACAGCATTCCATAGGTTCACTACGCTTTGGCTAAGAAATATTCCTCTTTACTTCTGTTCAAAAAGCTCACCCTTCAATTTTGAGGCTGTGCCCTCAAGTTCTGGATATCCCCACCAGAGGAAACATTGTCTCCACATCCACCTTATCTAGTCCTTTCAATATTTGGTAGGTTTCAATGAGATCCCCATGCGTTCATCTACATTCTACTGAGTACAAATGTAAAGCTGCCAAACGCTTCTCAAATATTAACAACACACACAAAATGCTGGTGGAAAGCAGCAGGCCAGGCAGCATCTATAAGGAGAAGTACAGTCGGTGTTCCGGGCCGAGAACCTTCGTCAGGACTAACTGAAAGAAGAGATAGTAAGAGATTTGAAAGTGGTAGGGGGAGGGGAAGATCTGAAATGATAGGAGAAGACAGGAGGGGGAGGGATGAAGCTAACAGCTGGAAAGTTGATTGGCAAAAGGGATACACAGCTGGAGAAGGGAAAGGATCTTGGGACGGGAGGCCTAGGGAGAAAGAGAGGTGGAGGGGAGGGGAGCACCAGAGGGAGATGGAGAACAGGCAAGGAGTAATTGTGAGAGGGACAGAGAGAGAAAAAAGAGAGAAAAGAAAAAGGGGGGGGGGGATAACAAACAAACAAACAAACAAACAAATAAATAAATAAATAAATAAATAAATAGATAAATAAGGGATGGGGTAAGAAGGGGAGGAGGGGCATTAACAGAAGTTAGAGAAGTCAATGTTCATGCCAGCAGGTTGGAGGCTACCCCACTGGTATATAAGGTGTTGTTCCTCCAACCTGAGTGTGGCTTCATCTTCACAGTAGAGGAGGCCATGGATTGACATCAGAATGGGAATGGGACGTGGAATTAAAATGCGTGGCCACTGGAAGATCCTGCTTTCTCTGGCGGACCGAGCGTAGGTGTTCAGTGAAACGGTCTCCCAGTCTGCGTCGGGTCTCACCAATATATAGAAGGCCACACCGGGAGAACCGGACACAATATATCACACCAGCCGACTCACAGGTGAAGTGTCGCCTCACCTGGAAGGACTGTCTGGGGCCCTGAATGGTGGTGAGGGAGTAAGTGTAAGGGCAAGTGTAGCACTTGTTCCGCTTACAAGGGTAAGTACGGGGAGGGAGATCGGTGGGAAGGGATGGGCAGGATGAATGGACAAGGGAGTCGTGTAGGGAGTGATCCCTGCGGAAAGCAGAAAGGAGGGGGAGGGAAAGATGTGCTTGGTGGTGGATCCCATTGGAGGTGGCAGAAGTTACGGTGAATTATATGTTGGACTCGGAGGCTGGCGGGGTCGTAGATGAGGACAAGGGGAGTGGGGTGGTGGGCGGATGGGGTGAGGGCAGATGTGCGTGAAATGGGAGAGATGCGTTGGAGAGCAGAGTTGATGGTGGAGGAAGGGAAACCCCTTTCTTTAAAAAAGGAAGACATCTCCTTCGTCCTGGAATGAAAAGCCTCATCCTGAGAGCAGATGCGGCGGAGACGGAGGAATTGTGAGAAGGGGATGACATTTTTGCAACAGACAGGGTGGGAAGAGGATTAGTCCAGGTAGCTGTGAGAGTCTGTAGGCTTATAGTAGATATCAGTAGATAGGCCGTCTCCAGAGATGGAGACAGAAAGATCAAGAAAGGGGAGGGAGGTGTCAGAAATGGACCAGATAAATTTGAGGACAGGGTGAAATTTGGAGGCAAAGTTAATGAAGTCAATGAGCTCAGCATGCATACAGGAAGCATCATCAATGCAGTCGTCGATGTAGCGAGAAAAAGTGCGGGATGGATACACATATAGGCTTGGAACATGGACTGTTCCACAAAGCCGACAATAAGGCAGGCATATCTGGGACCCATACAGGTGCCCATGGCTACACCTTTGATTTGGAGGAAGTGGGAGGAGCCAAAGGAGAAATTATTAAGAGTAAGGACTAATTCCGCTAGACAGAGAAGAGTGGTGGAACTGAGAACTGGTTAGGTCCTCATATATTAACCCCTTTATTCCTGGAGTCATCACGTGAACGTCCTCTGGACTCTCTCCAATGGCAATCCATCCTTTCTGAGATAAGGGGCCCAAAACTGTTGACAATACTCTTAAGTGCAGCCTGACTAGTATCTTTAAAGCTTCAGCATTTTTTCCTTGTTTTTATATTCTATTCCCTCGAAATAAATCCCAATATTGCATTTGCCTTCTTTACCACAGACTCAAACTGCAAATAAAGCTTCTGGGACTCTTGCATGAGGATTCCTAATTCCCTAAGCACCTCTAAATTTTTGAATTTCCTCCCCATTTAGAATATAATCTGCACTATTGTTCCTTTTACCAAAATATGTCATCATAAATTTCCCAACACTCTATTCCATCTGCCACTTCTCTGCCCATTCTTCCAGTTTGTCTAAGTCCTGCTGCAATCACATTGCTTCCTCAGCACTACCTACCCCTCCACCAATCTTTGTATGATCCACAAGCTTTGTCAAAAAGCCACCAACAATCATATTTCTTTTCCATTCTGATGTTTGGTCTGAACAACAACTGGACCTCTTCACTATGTCTGTATGCTTTTATACATTGAGTTGCTGCCACATAAATGGCAGATTAGATATTTGGATTAATGAGCAGATGTACAGGTGTACCTAATAAAGTGGACACTGACTGTAGGTCAGTAATAATAAACCTGATTCTGATATATATTTCTTCTAAAATTTTATTTTATTTCTTTATTTCTTTATATCTGATGCACCATCAATAACTCACTCTGAGATGTAAAGGCGAGATATTGGTTTTTATTGACTGGAAGAAGGAACAAACAGTGGTTGACCACCATACTACATCCTGGAGACAGAGAGGCTGGGCTCAGACCTCAATCGCCTTTATACAGGGGTCTGTGGGAGGAGCCACAGGAGCAGTCAGCAGGGGGCGTGTCCAGACAGGTATATGTAGTTCACCACAATATCATCAACTTACCTGCTATAGGTGCACTAAATCTCCCGGTCATGACATCAAAGTAGCTGCCAACATTGGTCTCCACACTGCTGAAGATGATACCACTGTTCTGGTTTGTGAAATGGGTTGCCATGGAAGCCATAAAAGCAACCTATGGAAACATAAAAGAATTAATTAAAGTGAGAAAAGTATATTCAATAAAATTGGACAGTTTTTTAAAGCCATTAGGATTGCTAAGACTGAGGGTTATCAGTTACTCTCATTTGTTTGTGCCATGTTGTATGACATGAGTGATCACAATCTTTCCATGACCACGATTGTTCTTGGCAAATTTTTCTACAGAAGTGGTTTCCCATTGCCTTCTTCTGGGTAGTGTCTTTACAAGACATGGGACCCCAGTCATTGTCAATAATCTTCCGAGATTGTCTGCCTGGCATCAGTGGTCACATAACCAGGAATTGTCATATGTACCAGCTGCTCATACGACCATCCACCACCTGCTCCCATGGCTTCGTGTAACCCACATCGAAGGCGATAAGCAGCTGCTACATCTTACGCAAAGGTGACCTGCAGGCTACTGGAGGGAAGGAGCACCTTACACCTCCTTTCTCCACCCAGTTACTCTCATCCCGGTGATAATGAACACTTACAGCTCTCTGTGCAAGGACATTGAAATTCTGCTCATATATCAATACAATTGTAAAATATTGTAAATGTCAGAATGAAAATAGAAAACGCTGGAGAAACTCACCAGGTCAATAGCATGTGTGAGTAGAAAAAAAAGGTTACTGTTTCAATTCAATGATTTTTCATTCGAGCTGGGACTAATTAGAGATAAATAAGTTTTAAGTTGTAGAGAAAAGGCGATGGGTTGAACAAAGGTAAGAGTATCTTAAAGCAGCAGGAGAAGAAGCCAAAGGCAAACAGTTCAGAGTGTCAATTTAAGAAGGGAGGATGATGAAAAACAGTAAATTATAGACCAGTTAGCCCAAACTCAGTGGCTGGGAAAGTGTTGGAGTCTGTAATTAAGGATTAGGTTTCAGGGTACATGAAGACTAATGATAAGATAAATCAAAGTCAGCATGGTTTCTGTAAAGGGAAAACTTGCCTGGCAAATCTGCTAGAATTCTTTGAGGAATTAACAAGCAGGGTGGACATAGGAGAGGCAGTGGATGTCATTTATTTGGATTTTCAGAAGGCATTTGATAAGGTGTCTCACATGAGGCTGCTTAACAAGATCAAATCCTATGGTGTTATAAGAAAGATACTGGCATGATTAGCAGAATGGCTGACAGACAGGAGGCAATGAGTGAGATTAGAAGGGGCCTTTTCTGATTGGCTGCCAGCAACTAGTGGTGTTCGTCAGGGGTCAGTATTGGGACCATTACTTTTCACATTAGAACCATAGAACCATAGAACACTACAGCACAGTACAGGCCCTTCAGCCCTCCATGTTGTGCCAACCCATATAATCCTTTTAAAAAAAGTACTAAACCCACACTATCCCATAACCCTCCATTTTTCTTTCATCTATGTACCTGTCCAAGAGGCTCTTAAATACCCCTAATGTTTTAGCCTCCATCACCATCCCTGGCAATTCATTCCAGGCACTCACAACCCTCTGTGTAAAAAACTTACCCCTGATGTCTCCCCTAATCTTCCCTCCCTTGTTTGTCAATGTTTGTCAATGATTTAGATAATAGAATTGATGACTTTGTGGCAAAGTTTGCAGACGATACAAAGATAGGTGGAGGGGTAGGTAGTGCTGAGGAAGCAATGTGATTGCAGCAGGACTTAGACAAATTGGAAGAATGGGCAAAAAAGTGGCAGATGGAATACAGTGTTGGGAAATGTCAGATAATGCATTTTGGTAAAAGGAATATTAGGCAGACTATTATCTAAACGGGGAGAAAGTTCAAACATCAGAGGTGCGGAGGGACTTGTGAGTCCTTGTGCAAGACTTCTAGAAAGTTAATTCACATATTGAGTCTGTGGTGAAGAAGGCAAATGCAATGTTGGCATTTATTTCAAGGGGAAATAAACATAAACGCAAGGAGATAACACTGAACCTTTATAAGATACTAGTCTAGCTGTACTTGGATTATTGTCAACAGTTTTGTGCCTCTCATCTCAGAAAGGCTGTATTGTCATTCGATCAGTCCAGAGGAGGTTCACGAGATGATTCTGGGAATGAAGGAGTTAACATATGAGGAGCCTTTGGCAGCTTTGGGCCTGTACTCACATAAATTTAGAAAAATGCTTGGGGATCTCATTCAAACCTATAGAATATTGAAAGGACTAGATAAGGTGGATGTGGGGAGAATGTTTCCTATGGAAGGGGTATCCAGAACTAGAGGGTGCAACCTTAAAATTGAGTGGCGACCTTTTAGAACAGAGGTAGAGAGGCATTTTTTTAGCCAGAAAGTAGAAAATCTGTGGAATGCTCTGCCACAGACTGCGGTGGAGGCTAAGTTCGTGCATATATTTAAGGCGGAAGTTGATCGTTCCCTGATCAGTCAGGGCATCAAAGGATATGGCAAGAAGGCATGTGTATGGGGCTGACTGGATCAGTCATGATGGAATGGTGCAGCAAACTGAATGGCCCAATTCTTCTCCTATGTCTTATGGTCTTCTAGACATTGGTGAGGTCTAATTTGGAGTATTGTGTACAGTTTTAGTCACCTACTCACGGGAAAGAAGTCAATAAAATTGAAAAAGTGCAGAGGAAGTTTACAAAGATGGTACCAGGACTTGAGGACCTGAGCTATAGGAAAGGTTGAATAGGTTAGAACTTAATTCCCTACAGCACAGGAGAATTAGGGGAAATATGACAGAGATACATAAGATTATGAGAGGTATAGACAGGGTAAATGCAAGCAATCTTTTTCCATTGAGCTTGGGTGAGACTAAAACTAGGGGTCATGAACTAAGGGTGAAAGGTGAAATGTTTAAGGGGAACATGTGGGGAACTTCTTCACTCAGAGAATGGTGAGCATGTGGAATGAGCTGTCAGCGCAAGTGATGGATGCAGGGTCGATTTCAACATTTAAGAGAAATTCGTATGGGTGCATAGATGGGAAGGGTATGGAGGGCTATTGTCTGGCTGCAGATTAAGTGTTCAGCATGGAATAGAAGGGCCAACAGACCTGTTTCTGTGCTGTACTGTTCTATGATTCTATGACTATGAAAAGAAGGATTGCTTGTACAATGCCTTGTAAAAGGTTTCAGCTCCCAACCCTTTGTTCAGATAAGTGACTATTATAACCAGGGGTTTGAGCAATTCAACTGAGAATTTTTATTTGTAAACCAGATGCTCCTTTTTTGATAGTAGAGCCCTTTAAAGCTGTATATGAACTGATTCAGTTTGCATATGTTTTACACTATGCATTGTAAAACAGTATGCTGCTGCTAACACACTAATAATATTCTTACCTTGAGTTCAGAAGGAATTCCAGCTTGTCCCTTCTCTCCTTTAATTCCTTGAATTCCACGCTCTCCTCGGGGTCCCATGTCACCTTTATTTCCTTGAACTCCTTTTGTTCCCTCTCGTCCTGGGAGACCATTATTTCCATTGTTTCCATGGTTTCCTATTAATTCAGGAAATCATTGTTTTATTTATTCGTGAATTTGTAGAATAGTAGTGAAAAATGATATCAGTGTAAGTATCCCACAAGGATTGAAATACTAAACTCTGTATGATTTAATTGATAGTCACCCAACTTGTGGAAATGAGCCACAAGAACCAAGAAAGGTTAATCAATATGTTTGTGCGTGGAAAATCACGCCTCATGAATTTGATCAACTCTTTTGAAGAGGTGACCAAGAGGATTGACGAAGGCAAGGCAGTAGACATAATCCACACGACATTGGCAAGGCCTCTGACAATGTCCCACACAATAGGCCGGTCTGGTGGGTGAGATCACATGGGATCCAGGGTGAACTAGCCAACTGGATACAAGATTACTTGGTGGTTGGTGTCAGAAGTTAGGGGGAGAAGCCAGAAGAGTGGGTTTGCAAGGGATAATGATCGAATAGTGTAGGATATTTGATGAGCCAGATAGCCAAATTCAATTCCAATGTTGCATGGTCTTTCGAAATGGTTCCCTAGTATGATAACATGGATTCTTGACCTCAAAATCTACCTTGTTGTGACCTTGCACCTTATAGTCCATGAGCACTATACTTTCTCTGCACTGTACCACTCTATTCCACACTCAATTATTGTTTTACCTCGTACTACTTCAATGCACTCTTGTTATGAATTGACCTGCTTGGACAGTATGCCAAACAAGTTTTTCACTGTAACTCACTACATGTGATAGATTTAATATAGGGAAGAAAATAGCATGTTCCCAGAGGATTTGAACTCCTGAGTGAAAAAGTGCCTTCATCATCATCATCATCATTATGTGTTGTGTCATCTGATGTGGGTGATCATGGTCGTCCATTGTTCTTATGGAGAAGACCCTCCTCACACAGCTGTTCTTATTCTTTTCACTTGCCATGACCATGACTGGCTTGGCAAATTTTTCTACAGAAGCGGTTTGCCATTGCCGCCTTCTGGGCAGTGACTTTACAAGATGGCTGACCCCAGCCGTTATCAATACTCTTCAGAGTTTGTCTGCCTGGCATCAGTGGTCGCATAACCAGGACTTGCAATATGAACCAGCTGCCATGGCTTCACGTGACTCTGACCAGGAGGTGGGGGGGGGGGGGGGCGCTACGCAGGTGCTACACCTTGCCTAAGGATGACCTGTGACCTTCAGGCTAACAAAGGGAAGGAGCACCTTACACCTCCTTTGGTAAAGACATATCTCCATCCCACCACCCAAAAAATGTGTCTTACCATCCTTATATTGGCTCTAGATTCTATTTTTTTTTGGAGATGATACACAGCAAGAAGCCCTTCGACCCAAGGAGTCCACACCTCCTAATTACATCCACGTGACCAAATAACCTCGTTATCTGTACATCTTTGAAACATAGGGTTGGTTGGAGCACCCAGAGGAAACCCACCTGGTCATGGGGAGAACATACAAGCTCCTTACAAACAGCAGCAGGTGTTGTACCTGGGTCACTGTAATGACCTTTCTTGGCTGTGCCGAAACATTTTTCTGCCTAGTCCCACTGACTTGCACCTAGACCATATCCCTCCATACCCCTCTCATCCATGTACCTGTCCAAGTTTTTCTTAAATGTTAAAAGTGAGCCTGCATTTCACCACTTCATCTGGCAGCTCATTCCACACTCCCACTACTCTCTGTGTGAAGAAGTTCCTCCTAATGTTCCCTTTAAACTTTTCCCTTTTCACCCTTAACCCATGTCCTATGGTTTTTTTCTCCCCTAGCCTCAGTGGAAAAAGCCTGCTTGCATTCACTCTACCTATACCCATCATAATTTTATACACCTCTATCAAGTCTCCCCTCATTCTTCTACGCTCCAGGGAATAAATTCCTAACCTATTCAACCTTTCTCTGTAACTCAGTTTCTCAAGTGCCGGCAACATCCTTGTAAACCTTCTCTGCACTCTTTCAACCTTATTAATATCCTTCCTGTAATTCGGTGACCAAAACTGCACACAATACTCTAAATTTGGCCTCACCAATGTCTTATACAACCTCACCATAACATTCCAACTCTTATACTCAATACTTTGATTTATAAAGGCCAATGTACCAAAAGCTCTCTTTACTACCCTATGTTAAGCACCATGCTACTGTGCCTCTCCGATGAGATGATATCTGAGGTATCATGTACAATTTTGATCACCTTCACAAAAAAGTAATTTGATTACTTTAGAAGTGCAGAAAAGATTATTTTCCAAAATAAAAACACAAACTCTGATGTTGGAATTCTGAAGCTAAGACAGAAACGGTTGGGGGAAAAAAGATTCAGCAAGTTGACCAGAATCAAAGAAAAGGGAATCACTTATTATCTTTGGTGAGTGTCCATACCTTCAACAGCTGACTGTTACATTTTTTGCAGATAATGACGGATCTGCTGAATTTTCCATAATTTTAAGTTTGTATTTCTTTTCCTCTTGCCCTGTACATTATTTTCCATCAAGTTCAAAGTTGAAAGTGTTTGCCTAAATCCTTTTTGAATGGTCCATGCTTTAAAGATCATACTACAAAATGCTGGTATCTATAATTATATAATTCTTAATACGAAACCCACAAAGTCAATTTTTTGACAGGTAACCTTTAAAATTCCTTTGAAGATGTGCCTTGGGCTTCCTGCTCTAATTCTGTCAGAGGCTTCAAAGCCTTCCTGTTCAGATTTAGATTCAGATTTATTTATCACGTGTACGTTACCATACATCATTTGCATTAATGACCAACGCAGCTGATGTTGTACCGAGGAAAACCCACAAGTGTTGCCACACATTACTGCCAATGTTGCACGTGCACAGTGTTTGGCAGAACAACACAGACCACAACAAAACAGAATGCAGCAAGCAATAAAACAACAGCAGCAAAACAAGCCCCTTTCCTCCCTCCCATTCACACAACTAGTACTCCAACTCAACAACACTGTAATTTTCTCGAGAGCATCTGTGTCTGGGTAATTACAAATATATGGGACGCTGCAAATGGGTCTTCCTACATTATTACTTTAGTTTACTAATTACAAAATGCATAAATTGCTGGCATTTTCAGTTTTATGGCCCATCCCTAACAGATCCATGAGAAAAATAGTTTTCCAGGCCATGTGATAGGTCAATTATGAGTAAGTCTGGGATCACACTTGGGCCAGACCAAAAGAAGTTAGCCAATATCCTTCTGAGATCTCAAGTCACACTTTGTGCTGTCTCTGCAGAAGCTCCCAACCCAGCACAGGTTTTAAAGGGTTTTTTCAATGCTTCCAAGTATCTCCGCAGATTAGACATACTTAAAATATTTTGAAGTGTTCATAACAAACTTTTAAAATGATGTATTTATTTAAAATCTCACAAAACCGCTGGTGATCAAATCATTTTAAGATCATTATAAAACAGTAAGGCATTTGTCAATATCTTACATGCTTATTAATTAAAAGTGGGTCACCTTTTTCAGGTCAACGGGGTCTTGCTTGGACATGCCAGTGTGTGTGCTAGAAAATCAAAAGGCTCCACCACTCTGCAAACTATTAAATATCCCTTGGATTCAACGGTGAGTCCAAGAGAAGAGCATGAGGACAGATTTACACACATCTCCAGCGTGTTCCTGACTTCTGTGTTGCAGTCAACAGGAACAGAAGCAAGCAACAAGCTGCAATTGGTTCTTTGCAGATAGGTAATTTTTTGCAATAGTCTAATGGTTCCTTAGTCACCTTCAGTGAGTTATCGTTAGAATTTAACCATTTACTCTCCAACCTGAAAAAGTTACTCCTGATTTACTCTCTCTCTGCTGATGCTGCCTGCTAAGCTGAGTATTTTCTGCATATTTCAGGTCTCTAGTATTGATCCCGATCATCCTTTTTGGTTACAGATTTTCTTCAGATGCTCGAACACAATTTCCAAAGTTGGTGGCTCAGGTTCAGATTCATTTACTTAGCACATGTACATCAAAACATACACTGAAATTGTTTGCGTTGACAAACAACACAGCCTCAGGATGTATCAGTTTTACTATAAAATAAAGTGAATTACAGAGACATGAGAGTAGAGCTTGCCCAGGTGGATTGGAGGAGGATATTGGCGGGGATGACAGAGATGCTGAAGTTTCTGGAAATCGTTCACAAGACGCAGGATAGATTTGTCTCACAGAAGAAGTTCTCAAATGGCAGAGGTAAGGAACCGTGACTGGCAAAGGAAGTTAAGGACTGTATAAAAGCCAAGGAAAGGGCATATAAGGTAGCAAAAGTGAGTGGAAAGTTGGATGATTGGGAAGCTTTTAAATTCCAACAAAAGACAAATAAAAAGCTATAAGAAGGGAAAATTTGAAATATGAGGATAGACTAGCCAATAATATAAAGCAGGATACCAAAAGTTTTTAGTTATATAAAGAGTAAAAAGGTGAGAGATGATATTGGACCACTGGAAAATGATGCCAATGAGGTAGTATGGGGGACAAAGAAATGTCAAATGATCTTTCAAGTATCACTAGATTCTGGAGTGACATCTGAATCTGGAGGATTTCAGATGTCACTCCACAATTTAAGAAGGGAGGACAGCAAAAGAAAGGAAATTAATGGCCAGTTAGCCTAACCTCAATGTTGGGAAAGAGTTGAAGTCTATTATTAAGGATGAGGTTTTGAGGTACTTGGAGACTAATGATAAAATAAGTCACGTCAGCTTGGTTTCTGTAAAGGGAAATCTTGCCTGACAAATCTTTGAGGAAATACCAAGCAGGGTGGACAAAGGAGAGACAGTGGATGTTGTTTACTTGGATTCTCAGAAGGCATTTGATAAGGTGCCACACATCAAGCTGCTTAACAAGATAAAGTCCTATGGCGTTACAGGAAATGTACTGGCATGGATAGAGGAATGGCTGGCTGGCAGGAGGCAGCAAGTGGGAATAAAAGGGGCCTTTTCTGATTGGCTGCCAGCGAGTAGTGGTGTTTCTTGGGAGTTAGTATTAGGACCACTACTTTTCACATTGTTTGTCAATGATTTAGATAATAGTATTGATGGCCTTGTGTCAAAGTTTGCGGATGATACAAAGATAGGTGCAGGGGTAGGTAGTGCTGATGAAGCAATGCAATTGCAGCAGGACTTAGACAAATTGGAAGAATAAGCAAAAAAGTGGCAGATGGAAAAGAGCGTTGGGAAATATTTGATAATGCATTTTGATAAAGGAACAATAGAGTGGACTATTATCTAAATGGAGAGAAGTTTCAAACATCAGAGGTGCAGAGGGACTTAGGCATCTTCGTACAAGACTCACAAAAGTTAATCTACAGGTTGAGACTGTGGTAAAGAAGGCAAATGCAATGTTCGCATTTATTTTAAGGGGAATAGAATATAAAAACAAGGAGATAATGCTGAGCCTTTATATGACACTAGTCAGGCCACACTTGGAGTATTGTCAATAGTTTTGGGCCCCATATCTCAGAAGTGATGTGTTGTCATTGGAGAGGGTCCAGAGGAGGTTCACGAGGATGGTTTTGGGAATGAAGGGGTTAATATATGAGAAGCATTTGGCAGCTTTGGGCCTGTACTCACTGGAATTTAGAAGAATGCAGGAGGGATCCCATTGAAACCAACTGAATGTTGAAAGGACTAGGTAGGGTGGATGTGTGGAGGATGTTTCCTGTGGTTCGGATATCCAGAACTAAAGGGCACAGTCTCAAAATTGAGGGGAAAACCTTTTAGAACAGAGGTAAGGAAGAATTTTTTTTTAGCTGGAGAGTAATGAATCTGTGGAATGCTCCGCCACAGACTGCAGTGGAGGCCAAGTCCATGGGTATATTTAAGGTGGAAATTAATTATTTCCTGATCAGTCAGGGCATCATAGGATATGGCGAGAAGGCAGGTGTATGAGATTGAGTGGGATCTGGGTCAGCCATGATGGAATGTCAGTGCAGAATCGATGGGCTGAATGGCCTAATTCTGTTCCTATGTCTTATGGTGCTACATCCCTGCAAGTGTTGCCACACATTCGGTTACCAACGTAGTGTTGTGTGTTTAATATTTCAGTAATATTGTAAATATGTTGTTTGATTAAGCATTCTTTGTTTGTAAAAATAATTCTTTACAGTTTATATGTAAAAATACGTGAACGGCATACATTACCGTGCCACCACATCGTAAGTGCGTGCCTCGCTAAACAGAAAAACTGAAGTGAACTCATGTTATTCCTGGCTCTGCTGCTTTCTTTCAGTTAGTTTTATGTTTTGGAGCTGCAGAACATAACATGTAGCACAATGCACCATGTAGCATAGAGACTGGCACAATGTTGTTCCAGCTCAGGGTGTCCTGGAATTCAGAATTCAATTCCAGCACTGTTCTGTAAGGAGTCCCAATATGTCCTCTCTGTGGAATGCATGGGTTTTCCCTGGGAGTTCCGGTTTTCTCCGACAGTCCAAAAGCATACCAGATAGGTTAATTGGTCATTGTAAATTGACCCATTAGGTTCGGGTTAATTGGAGTTAAGGGGTGGTGTGGCTCAAAGGGCCAGAAAGGCCTATTGTGTGCTGTACTGTTAAATAAGTAAATGCTCGGAGGAACAACAATGAACAGCAACAACAACGGCATCAAAACTAAACAACAGCAAAGCAAGCCCCTTTCCTCCTTCACATCGAACCCCCAACCCCAGGACAGGCTGTCCCCAGGTCTCAGCCTCCACTGAAGGTGTGGACTCGCAGACACCAGGCCTCCGACTTCCCCAGTAGACTCAAAGACTCACAGACCCTGAACTTTAACCCTATCCACTGTGGACGTTCTCTCTTCTCCCCCTTCCATCAAGCAGAAAAGATAGAAAAACCTGAAAGCACATACCATCAGGCTCAAGGACAGCTCTGACCTGTTTTTATAAGAGCATTAAATGGTTTCCTCGTACGATAAGACACACTGTTGACCTCACATTTTACCCCACAATAATATTGAAACTTAGTATTATTGTTTACCTGCACTGCACTTTCCAGAGATCCCACCTCTCCTGGAAATTCTAGGAGTCTCCCGCATATTGATAGCGGGATAGCAGTCTCCCTGATGCCCAAAAATCATAAACAATATCCTGGGGGGGAGAGAGAGGGGAGAGAGAGGAGAGAGGAGAGAGAGGAGAGAGCGAGAGAGAGAGAGAGAGAGAGAGAGAGAGAGAGAGAGAGAGAGAGAGAGAGAGAGAGAGAGAGAGAGAGAAACGAATGCACCATGGCAGAGTGTTCCAAAAACAAATAAAATTTAAAACGTACTTCACCCCAGACTACACAACAGTGTACCCCTGCCTAATAGGGGTCAAAAATAATGACAGTGTTGCTCACTGCACTGTTTGCAAGAGTGACTTTTCTATTGTCCGTGGTGGGTTAAAATTTAAAAGACATGTTGAGGTGAGTTTAACAGGTGTCATTCGTTCATTAGCATAGCTAACATTATTTAAACTAGCTGGCTAGCTGCTAAGGAGCTACTCTATTGCAGACATCCCACCTCTCCTGGGAGTCTCCTGCAAATTGATGGTGCTACCGCCCTGAAATGAGTTTTTGCAGGGTGGGATTCTGACTTTCTCTGTAGTTGTTACACTTTATTCTGCACTCTATTATTGTTTTACCTTGTTCTAGCTCAATGCACTGTGTAATGAATTAATCTGTATAAACAGTATGCAAGTCCAGCTTTTCACTGTATCTCAGTACGTGACAATAATAAATTAATTCCAATTCTGTTTATCATTGTGCAGTCCAGCATGTAAAATGCGGGAACATTGACCATAAAATTATTAGAACATAAAACATAGAACATTACAGGCCTTTTGGCCCGTGATGTTCTGCTGACCTGTTAACTCACTACAAGATCAATCTAATTCTTCCCTCCTACATAACTTTTCATTTTTCTATCACCCAGTGTGAAGGGAACATAGAACACTAAATTGTGTATTACTTTGTTTAAGAAAACAGACCATTCCAATCTGTTTAGATAATCAGAGGTCAGATTACCAGCAATAACAGTTGTTTAATACATACATCCAACTTGTATATGTTAAGATAAAAGTTAATTCAAGCAGGATAAATTAGTGCTAATTAAAGTAGAAATTCAATTCATGGATGGTGTTGCTGATGGGACAAGGGTTTTATGCCTATCTGTGGTTGAGCAGATCTTCTTTCCACATCTACTAGGTGATTTCAGAAGGCATTTACTAAGCCACTAAGTCATTTCATAACGCGGTTAAAAGTCAGTCGCATTTGGTTAAGGAAGTGTTAATACAATTCAGAGTGGATAAGGGTGGAAGTTCACATTCCTGAAAAACTTTCATAATCCTACAGGATTTTACATTGTATTTGACAGCTTTGTGGTTACTTTTACCTGTACTTGCTTTTCTTCCCAATTTTGTAAAACTATGTTCAGATCCTCAATTTACGATTGCAAGCTTTGCACGATTCAATTTCATGCTCTGTCTAGACTATTAACCTAGGTCTATGGATTGTCTGTCTAGTCACGTAACTACTACAATGCTAAAGGTTCAGTCTGCTTTTTTAACAAATGTCAGAAGTTGTGCATGTTTTCAATAATGTTTTCATTCTGTAAATACATGGTACCTGTTGTTATTGTTAAAAATCTCTGGTTAATTTCAATGCCACCGCTCAGTTTCTTTAATTTGCACAAAAAGATGATAGGTGTGAATATTAACTTGAAAATATTTGTTAAAAGAAATTGCATATATCAGACTCTCCATCTTGTCTAAAGAAAGAAATAAAGTATAATTCTTACTTCACATTGACCTATCTGCAAGCTAACAAATGCAATCAAATTCTCACAGTCAAATACTGTGTAATTTTATTTCTTTTCAAAATTTTTATTCACTTTTAGATTGTGGGCATTGCTGGCAAGGCCAGTATGTGTTGTCCTTCCTTGAATGCTTATAAGATTATGATGCTGATCCATCTTGTATTCTTGTGGTAATTGAACGTCCAGTTTGAATGGTGTTTGCCAATAGGGGTGTTTAAGAAACGGAGCAAATACGATAGGGGTGTTTAAGAAGCTAATGGATAGACATATGACTATGCAGAATCTCAAAGTCAAAGTGGATTTATCATAGTCAGAGGATGTACAGTATATAGTACATCACCATACACTACCTTGAGATCCATTTTCTTGCAGGCATTTACAGGGAATTAAAGAAATACAATAAAATTTATGAAAACAATGTACTATCAAAGACTGTCAAAGAAAGCAAAATGTAAAAGAAGACATATTGTGCCATAAATAAATAAACAAACAGATAGATAGATAAATAAATTGGTCGACAGATAGGTAGTGAGAACATGACTCATAGAGTCCTCAAAATCAAGTCTGTACATTACGGAATCAGTTCGGACTTGAGGTGAGTGAAGTTCTCCATGCTAGTTCAGGCTGTAAGGTAATAACTGTTCCTGAACTTAGTGGTGAGCCTACTAAGGCTCCTGTACCTCCCTGGTCAATGATAGTAGGAGTAAAACATAGAAATGTACAGCACTTTACAGGCCCTTTGGCTCACAATGTTGTGCTGACCATGTAACCTACTCGAGAAGCTACCTGGAATTTCCCTACCCGCATAGCCCTGAATTTTTCTAACCTTTTTTTCTGAACTCCATGTGCCTTCTAAGCTGGATGATGAGGGTCCATGGTAATGGATGCTGCTTTCTCATTCCTTGTAAGCTTGCTCAGTGGTGGGGATGGCTTTGCCTGTGATAGGTCGGGCTGCGTCCACCACTTTCGGTAGAATTTTCCATTTTTGGACGTTAGTGTTTCTACACCAGGCCATGATGCAAGCAGTCGGGGTACTTTGCACTGTGCATCTATAGAAGTTTGTCAAAGTTTTAGATGATGTGCAGAATCTATGCAGACTTATAAGAAAATAGATGCTTTGTCACGCCTTTTTTGTAATGATACTTACATACTTGTCCAAAGACATATCCTCTGATATGGTAATCCCAAATAATTTAGAGTTACTCATGTCTCCCTCTGGATGTGGAAAGATATGGACATTGTGTGGGCAGAAGGGATTAGTTTAGTTAGGAATTTGAGCATTTATTTAATAAGTCTATAGCTGAACAAGGTGGAATGAAGAACTCACCTGGAATTCCAGACTGACCAGGGGGACCAGGCCAACCCCGAGGACCAGGCTCTCCTCGGTAACAGCAATGGGTACATTCTAAACGAGAAGGCCTATCCACAACCTCATGTTGTTCCTCAAAAAGAGAAAGTTCATTTTTAATTTGCAAGTTTACTTCAGTAACAGCTTAAATTAATGGTAGAAACATCACACTAGACAACTGATCTGATTTTAGGATAACAAGTTTCTGTATATGATTTGTTTTATTGTGATTCTCAAGGAGGTGCATCACATCTCTTGGTGATTGATCATGGTGGTGAGTTGCATCAACACTACGTTATACTGACAAAGATCAAGTCTAGAATTAGATGAAATGTTTGATAATTCTGGGTCAGTACTTGTTGGAGTTCAGAGGCATGAGAAGGGATCTCATTGAAACCCATCGAATATTGAAAGACCTAGATAGAGTGGATGTGGAGAGGATGTTTCTTATAGTGGGTGTGTCTAGGACCAGAGGGCACAGCCTCAGAAAAGTAGGATGCCCGTTAGAATAGAGATAAGGAGGAATCTTTCTCGCCAGAGGATGGTGAATCTGTGGAACTCATGATCACAAATAACTGTGGAGGTCAAGTCATTAGGTATTTTTAAAGCAAAGGTAAATAGACCCTTGATTAGTAAGGGCATTATAGGTTATGGGGAGAATGGGGTTGAGAGGGAAAGTAAATCAGCCACGATGGAATGGTGGAGAAAACTCAATGGACCGAATGGTCTACTTCTGCTTCTATGTCTTATGGTCTTATGACACAATTCAAAATGCAGGGTAGCTCTGTGAAGGTAGAGTTAAAGTGAATTCTTTTCTCTCAGAAGACTCTTGGAACAATTCATCCGAGGGCAGTGGAAGCAGAGTTTTTGAATATTTTATGGCAAAGCTGATAAATTGTTAAGAAGTGAAGGGGAGAAGGAGTACTGACAGGACTGAAGAGTTGACATTACTAGCATACTATGGTTTTATTAAATGCTGGAACAGACCTGAAAGGATGAGTAGCCTCCTCCTAATTTGTATCAACTCTCAGTCGCCACTTTATTAGATGCACCTGTACAACTGCTCGCTAATGCAAATAGCTAATCTGCCAATCATGTGGCAGCAACTCATTGCATAAAAACATGCAGACATTGGCAAACGGTTATGATATTGTTCAGACCAAACGTCAGAATGGGGAAGAAATGTGATCCAACTGGCTTTGACCGTGAAATGGTTGTTGATTCTGGACGGGGTGGTTTAAGTATCTCAAAAACTGCTGATCTCCTGGGATTTTCACACCCAATAGTCTCTAGAGTTTGCAGAGAGTGGTGTGAGAAACAAAAAGAAAACATCCAGTGAGATGCATTTCTGTGGGCCAAAATGCCTTTGTATTCAGAGATATCAGAGAGAATGTCCAGGCTGGGTCAAGCTGGCAGGAAGGTGACAGTAACTCAAATAACCACACCTTACAACAATGATGTGCAGAAGAGCATCTCTGAATGCACAACTTGTCAAAGCTTTGGATGGGCTACAGCAGCAGAAGTGCATGGTGTATTCTCTTTGCTCCTCTTAGAACAGTGTGCAGTTCCAGTGATAACAGAAAGGAGCAAATGCTTAGCCCCAGCTATGACAAGCAATGATGACTTGTTTTTTTCTCACCCTGCCAAGGCAGGAAATATATTTAATTCACTGAAATTCTGTCAGTATTCTGCCATAAAAAGCGGAGTGCGGAGGCTACCAGAGTTATTTATTAAATTAAGCTGAATAAATATCTGGGAGAATGCAGATTTAAACCTGAGCTATCTATGTTCAATAGGATAATCATAAAAAATATTGTAATTGATGTTTGTTCTGGTTATGGATGACAGCATCGAACCGCAGCTGCCGTGATGTTATGAGTAAAATAAAGTGGGAAGGCTGACTACAAACTGAGTGTATGTCGGTATGTTAATGCACATTGCCAGAATTTGCTGCAGAAACAGTGTAGGTACAATATTTGCTTGTGTGAATGTATAAGTTGGCCAGCAACTTATTACAAGTAAAAGGAGACTGCCCTGCTATTAGCTTGCTGTTTGTGTTATATTGATGCCAACTTGTCTTTATGCTTTCCCAGGAATTTCAAAGGTCATTGACCTCAACATTGACTCTATTTCTCTTAAGTGCTCTCTGATCTAAGCATTTCAAACATTTACTGACTTCATTTGTTTCAGCAAGTTCCTACGTTTACACCTTCAGTTTGCCTCAAAAACAGTTAACTCCTGTAGATAATTCTGGAAGTGCCCTTTCAAAGTCAATGTTCAGTTAGCCACAGTGCCCCAGAATGTGAACAGTTCAAAGTGTGAATTTTCATTCTGCTGTGAATTTCTGAATTAAATTAAAAAATCATAAATCTGACTCAGAATCAGATTTAATATCATTGTATATGTCATGAAATTTGTTGGTATGTGGCAACAGTACATTGCAATACATAATAAAAACTGTAAGTTTCCATAAGAAGAATATATGTAGGTATGTATATTCAAATGCTAAATTAAATAAGTAGTGCAAAAAGAGAGGGAAAAAAGTAGCAAGATAGTGTCTTGCTACTTTTGTCCAATATCCATTCTGAAAACTGATGGCAAAGAGAAAGAGCTGTTCCTGAATTGGTGAGTGTGAACCTTCAGCTTCCTGTGTCTCCTTACCTGTTGGTAGCACTGAGAAGAGGGCATGTCCTTGGTGAAGGGGGTCCTCAATGATGAATGTCACTATTTTTTCAGGGATTGCGAGTTGAAGATGTCCTTGATTTAATCTTTTTTTTTCGTTCTTTGTCTGGGTATTAATCCAAACTTATTTTCCCTCTGTTTCCCTTTCTGTATATGGTTTGACATTTAATCCCCATCAGGGAGGAGGCTACGTAACATCTATGCCGGGACCACCAGACTTAAAACTAGTTACTTTCCCCAAGCAAGTTGTATGGACCAGTGCTCAGACGAACAGGGCATAGAGGGATATGGAATTAATGTAGGCTAGTGGGATCAGTGGAGTGGACATGCAGAGGATGTTCCAAAAGTGGCAGAGTTTGGAAGCGCAAGGCGAAACCTCATGGCGGAAGGACATCTCTTTAGAACAGAGATGGAGAAGAATTTCTTTATCCAGAGGGTAGTGAATCTGTGGAATTCATTGCCAGGTACGGCTATGGAGGCCAAGTCATTGGGTATATTTAAACCAGAGGTTGATAGGTTCTTGATTAGTAAAGGTGTCAAAGGCTATGGGGAGAAAGCAGAAGAATAGGGTTGAGAGGGATAATGCATAAATCAGCCATGATCAAGTGGCAGAGGAGACTCAATGGGCCAAATGACCTAATTCCGCTTCTATGTCTTATGGCTTTAATGTCTTTTCGATAAGTGTGATAGTCAACAACCATATGATGGGCCAAATAGCCCAATTCAATGGTGTAAAACTCTATGACTCTATAAGCACATCTGTAAGTGTAATAGACATCTGATAAATCAATTGAATGCATTAAGGGTTCACAATTATATTAGTTTCTCTTCATTGCCATTTCATATCAGATAAACTTATGACAGATATTTAACCCAATTTTTATTTACAAATAAGCAGACAACATCAGTGATGCCATGTTTAATGTTATCTTCATTACAGTTAGGGAGTAATTAAAACTCGGCAATCATTGTGACAATAGTACTCATAGGAAAAATATTACCCTGATTAAATGATATAGCCAATTGAATTACACCCCTTCAGTGGGAATTATATTGACTTCAGGAAGATAAGTGTCAAAGAATACGAAGCAACGTGAAATAGAAATAGCTCCAATACATTTAAAAGCAGCAGAATGGCCTTCCTCAGAATTGTTTGACCTTCTTGAGCAAAATAGAGTATTGATTCAAATCAATATTTTATATGTAGGTTCATGCTGAAGACTAGGATTAGAATAACATTTTATTGAATGAAGTGCAATTATATTTTACTGAGACAAGATCATGTTGGCTAATGGCAATATATCTGCGTAATTTTTCAGCTAACACAATTTGCATATTTTATATCTTAACAATTGAACAGTGTTTGCAGGAATCATTGTTCAACAGAGACCCTTGTGTGCTAAATCGCCGCAGTATTATCTTTTTAAAAATGTCATTAAGACAACTTAAGCAGAGAAAAAATATTAGATAGCAACATAGCTGAACTTTTTAAGAACTGGTATAGCAGCGTTTGATACCTTTACCATTTTTTGAAGTATTCATAGCCTGATATTATTTTGATTTGATTAAACAAACATTGCACTTTATCATATAAATTGTTTCAAACTGAGGCTGTGAATGGATAATTATTTTTAATTCGAACATTTATCAAAATTTCAAAAATTGACCTCATAAGCAAGCATAACAAATTTAACAGAGTAGTTAGGAGGAAAAATATATTTAATATTTTCCTGCCCCAAATAGGAAAAGTATGTACTCAAATTATACTTCTATAAAGAATTAATTAAAGTTTAAATGACTATTCAATCTAATCAGGATTTTATTTAATTAATTATTTGATTTGATTTTATAAGCAATCTAGCAAGTGGTCTTAAAGCAAATAATATATAAAGATGATGCTTTTTTTCTGAGCAGAAGTCTTTGTGGAAATTCAGGATACAAGAAATGCAAGTGTTAACAAAATTTCGACGAACATTTATTATCCTAAAATTCAATGCATTTCAGTTTAAGCAAAGCGAAGTCAAATAGCCTCAGGCTTGCAACTATCTTTGCATATAAAATCAGATCTGAGTACCTGGATGCTAACAGAAGTTGGCTGTTCTATCACCTTAGTTTCAATTTTTTTTCTTTTCGGCTTTTTTTGGTTTTTTTCTGTCTTGGCAGCTGCTGATGGTCTGGAATCTACCCGATTTGGGTGGTTCTTAGCTTCGGTCTGTTGGCTCTTTAAATACCTGGAAGTGTCATTGTTCTCAACTACTTTTGTCAAGTTTGCAATAATGTTCACGCTCACCTCCGAGTATTCTTCCTGGCATAGGCAAAATGGAAGGAAGAAGAAAAAGAGCAGGGACCAGCATTCAAAAGACTTCAGCGGCATATTCTATAGGTTGGAGCCAGCAGCAAGGTGCCAGTTCTATCCTCCAGACAAATACAATCCCTTCGAGTTCTGCACCAGGCACACAGCTTTATACTCCTGTCAGCTCCTGGTACAGGAAGCGGAGACCAGCCAGTGATATAATCTCTCAGCTGTGATCAGTAAAAAGTATGAAGAAAAGTGGTTCACATTACTCAAATGAAGTGTGACTTCTTCATTAGTATAACAGATTCAAACAAGGAGGTAGACTTTCATGGATTATGTCAATCCATAATTGATAGCTCCCTTGAGTCACTTCTTCGGTATTAGTTTTTCATATAACTCTTGGAATAGGTCTGTTTCTGTTCAAGTATGAAAAATTCAGTCGAGAGTGAGAAGTTGTGACTAATGTGGAACTTTCCTAAATGGAAGCATGTGGTAATCATATCAGGCAATTCCCAAGGTGGGAAATGCATGGTTGACTTTTTAGCAGCTATTAAATGTACAGGAAATTTATCCACCGAATTACGTATTGCAAAGGTAAATGAAGTAATTTTCAATAACCTATAATATTCAATCGTCTAATTGATTGTTTGAGATCTTGACTTTTCTTAAAAGGCTTTGCATTAAAATGGGTTGTATAATGGAGAGAAGCAATAAGCAATTCCTATTTTCATTTCAGTTCATATAATTAATGGCATTGAACTGGTGTGGAATTCAGAGACTTTTGCCAGTCAGTGACTCATTACAAAACCAGACATTATGTTATATATAGAAAAAGATAGAACATTTTTGGTCAATGAGAACTAAATTGCAATTTGAATTCCTTGCGCCTATAAAATTAAATTTTGGAAATGTTTGGGAGCTATATTAGGATATATCTGCTCCTCATTAAGGATTGAGATTTGTGTTCAGGTGCAAACCCTTTTATAACTTCACAGGAGAAGGAAGAGAATATTTCTACCGGCTCATAAGGTGACAATGACTCTGAAATTTTGAATCCAGATCCTGTCAGATAAGAACTGAAAACAGTTACATTGTCTCTTTCTGCTCACTTTTGTGCAAGAGTGGCCTCATTTTTATTTACTAGAGTCAAAGTTCAAGGTAAATTTATTATCACATATATATAGCTAGGGGTCCTAAGATTTATGCAACTTACTGTATTTGTCAAAGTGAAGCGGGAGTGAGTTTGTTAATCTGGTAGGAGCAAAAGATATTGGGAATGGTGCGGGTGGAAAGCAGCGAGATGGGTGTGGGACAGGTGGCAGAGAGGAAGTGCCGGGGCAGGGGGTTGGCACAGGTGCAGACACACCCAGCCCTGAGACACCAGATATTTAGTTCCAAACAATTGGTTTATTGATCATTACAGAATGGCTCTCCAGTGCTTCCCACTTTCTCCCCTCTCCCTTCCTCTTTTCCCAACTATGATTCACCTTCCTACTCTCAACCCATGATAGAGACACATATCAGAAACAGGTTTATCATCACTCGCATATGTCGTGAAAAGTACAGAAGTACAGTGCCATACATAAAATTACTATAGTACTTAGACACTCTAGCTATATATATGTGACTTAGTCTTTTATACAGTTCCGTATATTGTGTCTGTACACAGCCACCTGTCAATTAAATAAAGGCACGCTCATGAGAGATGGCTTTAACTAGTGTAATTACATTTCAGTGAGAGAGAGAGAACAATGCACATGTGTATACAATAGTGTAAGCACAGGCAATAGATCAATATAGTGCTAAGGGGGGACATTGCTGCACAAATCACTCTCTCACCTAGATGGGGTCAGTTGTGCTGTGAGGATTACATTCCTTGACTTCTCTAGTGCCTTTAACACCATCCAGCCCAAGATCTTAAGGCACAAACTAACGGAGATGGGAGTAGACTCTCACATGGTGGATTGGATAGTGGACTACTTGACAGATAGACCTCAGTATGTGCGGTTGGGAGACTGTAGGTCTGACACGGTGGTAAGCAGCACAGGGGCGCCGCAGGGAACCGTACTCTCTCCGGTCCTGTTCACCCTGTACACATCTGACTTCCAATATAACTCGGAGTCCTGCCATGTGCAGAAGTTCGCTGATGACATGGCCATAGTGGGGTGTGTCAGGAATGGACAGGAGGAGGAGTATAGGAAACTGATACAGGACTTTGTGATATGGTGCAACTCAAACTACCTGCGTCTCAATATCACCAAGACCAAGGAGATGGTGGTGGACTTTAGGAGATCTAGGCCTCATATGGAGCCAGTGATCATTAATGGAGAATGTGTGGAGCAGGTTAAGACCTACAAGTATCTGGGAGTACAGTTAAACGAGAAGCTAGACTGGACTGCCAACACAGATGCCTTGTGCAGGAAGGCACAGAGTCGACTGTACTTCCTAAGAAGGTTGGCATCATTCAATGTCTGTAGTGAGATGCTGAAGATGTTCTATAGGTCAGTTGTGGAGAGCGCCCTCTTCTTTGTGGTGGCGTGTTGGGGAAGAAGCATTAAGAAGAGGGACACCTCACGTCTTAATAAGCTGGTAAGGAAGGCGGGCTCTGTCGTGGGCAAAGTACTGGAGAGTTTAACATCGGTAGCTGAGCGAAGGGCGCTGAGTAGGCTACGGTCAATTATGGATAACTCTGAACATCCTCTACATAGCACCATCCAGAGACAGAGAAGCAGTTTCAGCGACAGGTTACTATCGATGCAATGCTCCTCAGACAGGATGAAGAGGTCAATACTCCCCAATGCCATTAGGCTTTACAATTCTACCGCCAGGACTTAAGAACTTTTTAAAAGCTATTATTAATGCTTTTTGAGATAGTGATTTAGATGCATATCATATTTTTTTACTGAGTTAAGTATTGTATGTAATTAGTTTTGCTACAACAAGTGTATGGGACATTGGAAAAAAAGTTGAATTTCCCCATGGGGATGAATAAAGTATCTATCTATCTATCTATCTATCTAAAAGAAATAGATCCATACATTAAACTTTCTCCCCCTTTAGATTAATGCAACATAAACTGTATATGCACAAAGCATTCAATTTCCCTTTCATAAACCCATATTTCAAATAAACATACTTCCACAATAACAGTCCATAACTAACTTCACAGTTCTAAAGGTTCAGTCTATTGGGTGAAGCTCTGTTTCTTTCAGGATAGCACCTCTGGAACCGTGAAGTGGCACCAGGTTTGGTGAGTGTCTTGCCTAAGACAACATTTTTGGTTTCCAGTGTCATGTTGCTGTCAGTAACATCATCATTGAGAGGTAAGTCCAGAAACTGTAAAGTGTCTTGTTGGATGGAGTCAACTCAAATGTGTTCTTCAATTGAGCATCCAGTATCTGGTCCACATGATGTTTTCATGTCTGATCTCCAACATCCACTGTGTGCATCAGTGGTCCAGTTCTTGTAGCTATCCGACCAGCTGTCCTCTTGTCTTCTCAGTAATCATGCACAAGGATTTCCAGTCAAATCTCGAAGCTCCCTGCTGCTTCACTTGACAACTGGCTGAACTGTTTATTCTACACTTCCCGTTTCAGGACGTCTATACATGGCCCTTTGAGTCTGTTCCACCATTTCATCATGGCTGATCCAGTTTTCCTCTCAGCCCCAATCTCCTGCCTTCTCACCATATCTCCTCTTGCCCTGACCAATGAAGAATGTATCAATCTCTGCCTTAATTATACATGAAGACTTGACCTCCACAGCTGTCAGTGGTAAAGAATTCCACAGATGCACCACTCTCTGGCTAAAGAAATTCCTCCTCATCTCCATTCTAAAAGGATGCCCTCCATTCTGAGGCTGTGTCCTCTGGTCAGAAACTCACCTCTCAAAGGAATCATTCTCTCCACATCCACTCTATCAAGGCCTTTCACCATTTGATAGATATAAGACATTGGTGAGGCCCAATTTGGAGTACCATATGCAGTTTTGGTCACCTACCCGCAGGGAAGATGTAAATAAGGATGAAAGACAGCAGAAAAAAATTTACAATGATATTGCCCAGTCAGTAGGACCTGAATTTTATGGAAAGATTAAACTGGTTATTTTATCTTTATATATAACTTTATTTCCTCAAATGTAGAAGATTGAGAGGAGAATTGATAGGGTATACAAAATTATGAGGGGTATAGATCAGGTAAATGCAAGCAGGTTTTTTTCACTGAGGTTGGGTGGGACTACAACTAGAGGTCATGGTTTAAGGGTGAAAGGTGAGAAGTTTAAGGAGAACACGAGGGGAAACTTCTTCACTCAGAGGGTCGTGAGAACGAGGAGTGAGCTACCAGTGCAAGTGGTGTATGTGAGTTTGATTTCAATGTTTAAGAGAAGTTTGGATAGGTACATGGATGGAGGGCTGTGGTCTTGGTGCAGGTCGATGGGAGCAGACAGTTTAAATGGTTCAGATGGGACTACTGTATATGGGCTGAAGAGCCTGTTTCTGTGCTGTACTTTTCTATGAATCTATGACACTAATACTAAATAATTAACACTGGTAGCTGACTCCAGTCCTGGTGTGGTTCTTAAAGCATAGTTTGAAATAAATTCTTACTAGGCATGTCAATATGGAATAGATAAACTTTAAAACTGTCATTTTGTAAGATGGTTCTCATAAGTGTATGATTAGTTACCTCTTTCTCCTTTTTGTCATTTCATCACCGCCTTTCACAACAAATTGATGATTTTTAGAACACATTAAGGCACCTCCCTTTATAAAAACACATTTTCTAAACTGTTCTGATAAAAACTACATAATGTTATCCTTTGTGTTCAAAACTCATTATTTCATGCAGATGTAAGTGCTTGCAAAGCAACTTGCAATCAATCATGAAGTGAAACTCTTAGTTTTTCTTGAGTCAATCAATAAAACATAGAAAATACACATAGTGGCCACTTTATTAGATGGCACTGAGTGTGTGTTCATGGTCTTCTGCTGCTGTAGTCCATCCACTTCAAGGTTTGATAAGATGTGTGTTCAGAGATACACTTCTGCATGTCACTGTTGTAATGTGTGGTTATTCGAGTTACTGTCACCTTCCTGTCAGCTTGAACCAACTATTCTTCCTCTGCCCTCTCTCATTACCAAGGCATGTTTGCCCACAGAACTGCTGCTCACTAGTTTTATTTTTTTGTTTTTCATACCACTCTCTGAATATGCTAGAGACTGTAGTGCGTGAAAATCCCAAGAGATCAGCAATTTTTGAAATACTCAAACCACCCCATCTGGCACCAACAATCAAAGTCATTTCAATCACATTTCTTCCCAATTCTGACATCTGGTCTGAACCTCTTGACCATGTCTACATGCTTTTATGCACTAAGTTGCTGCCACATGTTTGTCTAATTAGATATTTGCATTAACGAGCAGGTGTGAGTCCTATTTCGATATTTAAGAGAAGTTTGAATAGGTACATGGATGGTAGGGGTATGGAGGGCTTTGGTCCCAATGCAGGTTGATAGGAGTAGGTAGTTTAAATAGCTCAGCACACACTGGATGGTCCAAGGGGCCTGTTTCTGTACTGTACTTTTCTAATACTCTATGACCCTAACTGGTTCCAGTTATTTATTACCTTAGCAATTCCACTTCCCAGTGATGCCCCAAATTAAGAAAACCTTTATCACTGAGTCTGTGAGGTGCCTGTCAAGATACTCACTGTACTTTACATGCTGACTACTAGCATTTATTGATCACTTGTTATTTTCTGAAAAGGTGCAAATGAGAGCTAAAGGGTTTGTCATCATTTTGATAACACTGAGTGGTGTAACAAACATTCCATCAAATTCTCACCGAACAGGACACCCCAAAATGTGTGCCTCTCTTTCCTATTTTAAATTGCGACACAAATTTTCTCAATGTATCTTGGTGCCTTTGCTTCAGTGCAGAGCTGGATTTGCAGCTGAGGCTTGTAACCACTGACACGGAGCTGAACTGAATCACCCGGTGACTGTGGCTGCACCCATCGGCTCCTGGACCGGCTTCGCTCACCTTGGCAGCTTGTGACTGTGTAATCACTTCTGGGGATTCTGCAGTTTGATGTTTAATGTTCTGTGTGTTATTTGTTCACTTTTTGTTGTTTGCATGATTTTGTTCCTTTTTTTTGCACATTTGATGGTCTTGTCATCTGGGGAGGTTTCTTCAAACAGGTTCTATGGTGAAAACAGATCTAGTACTTTCCTGGCAAATATGATGAATAAACTCTTCTCAAGCTTCCAGCCAGGTACAAGTATATATTTTAATTGACGTTTCAATGAAAAACTCTGCTATCTTCATCACGGATGATGCCTTGGCATGCCTAATCCGATGGGAGTTATTCTCCCATTTTCTATCCCTCCTGATTGGTTAGTCCTCATCAATCAAGTTTCCACTGTCCCAGTTCATACTTGGAGTGAAACCTTCATCATTGTTAAAAGGGCCGATGGTAAAACAAGGAACCCTAACAACGAGGAGGATCGTGCTGCTACCGCCTGTCTCCCTTATATTTCCACAGTTTCTGGAAGGATCTCCAGCATCCTGAAGAAGTACTAAATTAATACCATCCACAACCCATAAAGAAGCTCAAATCACAGCTTATGCAGGTCAAAGATGACCTGCAACTCAGGACGGCTGATGTTTACAGCAGTTCCTGTGAATCTGGAGCAGTGTATTTTGGCCAGACAGGATGCACAGTGGAAACCTGCATCAAGGAGCACAGGAGGTGTACGACGAAGGGCCTCGGCCCGAAACATTGACTGCTCGTTTCCACGGATGTTGTCCGACCTGCTGAGATCCTCCAGCTTGTTGTACGTGTTGCTTGGCGGCGCATCTGTTTGAGTTACCCGGAGAAATCGGCAGTAGCAGAACATTACATGCGCAATGGCCGTAGGACTGACTTTGGTGGCATAAAACTACCAATGGTTTTTGGGACCGCCTGGTGAAGTAAGCCATTGCAATAAAACTAGTGGGAAAGAATTTTAACAAAGTTGAAGGTCTCGCTCTAAGTAAGAACTGGAATTCAATTGTAAACAAGGTGAGACAGCAGAAATCTGATTGGATGAGGACTAACCAATCAGGAGGGATAGATGGCAGAAGCATAAATAGCATCAGACTGGACTTGCCCATGCATCATCCCTGATGAAGATGGCAGAGTTTGTCATCAAAATGTCGTTAAGATCAATGCCTGTACCCGGCTGAAAGCCCCAGAAGAGTTTATTCAGATTCTGTGGTGTTTCTTTGTTTTGTGGCTCCCTTCAAGAAGACGAATCTCAAGGTTGTATACTGTATACATACTTCGATAATAAATGTACTTTGAATTTCAAGAAGAAATTAGTATGAACTTTTATTAGTTCCCTCCTTCTGAATCTCACAGTCAATAATTCATCTTGGGATCTTAGCATCATCTTCATTCACCATTTACGTTTATATCTATTAGGAATTTGCTTTGATGTCTTGGCACAGCTTGCGACAATCAACAACATTAAATATTTATAAAGAATTATATAAAAATAAAATTAACGGTTGAAGTACGAATGTGCATAAATACATAATTACCAGCATGTATTTACAATGTAACCAGCATTATAAAAAATGATTTAAAGTGTTTACATGTAGTGCAGTGATAGGGGTAATAGAAAGAGGGGGGTGAGGGAGGTTCTAACTAGAATAGTTGATCAGATTAACTAACTGGGGGAAGAAGCTTTTAAGATGCTGTGAAGTTTTTGTTTTATTAGCCCTGTTGTGCTTTCCAGAAGGGAGCTTTTGGAAAAGGCAGTTTGCTGGGTGGATGGTGTCTACAATATGGGAGATTTGTTCCCTTTGGGAGCTTCCAGTTTTTTCCTTCTGGACAGCTGGTAGAGGCTGCTAAAAACTGCAGAATTATTTCAGTTCTAGCCAAATATTTTTCCTTCCTATTGGAATTTGCCAGGTTTCGATTCCACGCTTTTTTGCCAGGCCTGGCTCAGAGCAGGGTCAGAATGGAAACAGGCTTCTATCTGAGAGCCTATCTGCTTACTGTCTTTTTCATCCTCTGTGCCGCTGCCTCACCCAGGGGTGAGGATGACTTACTAGGTACTGAGTGGAAGATGCCTGTGCATTAATTCTTTTCAAGCAGAGCGGCTGTGACTAGCCGCTCCCATGTGTTTGGAGAGCTTCTATTGGCCAGTCCAGCTCTGGATATGGAGCTTGAAGGAATGATTGATGTATTATGATGTGTATTCTGTTCTGGCAGCTTTAGAGTATAGCCACCGTTAATGTTGAAATTCTGCTCTACTGGTAAGGGAATCCAGAAAAAAATGGAGACTCATTGCTTTTGCATAGACCTTTCATAATGCACTTATGCATTCCCATGACCTGTAATTAAGCAAACACGCACGTATACATGTGAATGATAACATGCACACTCATATCTACATATGTCCATGTAGGTATTGTGCATCGCAAAACAGATTTACTTTTTCAGATTTGCAGATATTTTGATCGGGGGAAATGGGGCGATATTTGGCATGAATGTTTCCAATACTTCTGCTGTTCTTCAATGGTCAATTAGTAAAATACCAAGCCTTGAGGAAATAAGACTGATTGTCCTTTGATTTATCATTTATCGTGCCTGCTCCAGACTGGGAAAAAAAATCATCATATCATCATAATCTGGAGCTGAAATAGATCAGTTGGGAGAGCATTAAACTGACGAACTAAAGATTCTTTGTTCATTCCTGGGTTTTGGTAGTTTTTACGGTGGTGTAACACTATTGCTGTGCCAGTAGTCTGCCTCTGTCTGGAAGGTGTTTGTATGATCTGCCCATGACTGGGTTTCCCCCAGGTGTTCTGGTTCCCTCCTATATTCCCGTCATACAGCTTGGTAAGTTAATTGGTCACATTGGTCTCGTTAGGCGATGCAGGCTCTTTGGGATGGAAGGGCCTCCTATCATTCTGTGCCTCTAAAATAAAAAATGGAAGGTACAGGAACATTTTGGGAAAAGAGCAATAGAAACAAATTTTAGGAAGAAAAGAGCTTGATGAATAACTTATTTGTATTTTCATCAAAATTCACCTTGAAATTGTTAAAAGCAGTTGATATTATCAATTTTGTTATGGTACAGGTCAGCTGTGATAAATCCTGCCATCCCACTCTGAATGGAAACCTTTCTTTACTTAGTCAGTGGTAATTTAATTTTGGCCAGCAGCAGTAACCGATTCTCCTCAGGAACTGCTCTCCTGTATAATCTGGGAAGTGCCATTCATGCTGTCAGGTTTAATTGTCATTCAACCATACACAAATGCCTATGAATACAGCCAGAAGAAACAGTGTTACTCTGGGACCAAGGTACAAAACACAGTACCAACAGTCGTACACAGCACAAGTCACACATAGCACATGATAGCAGTAAAATACAGTCACACAAAAAAATATAATCCAAGTGAATGTTGCAGCAGTCTGCAGTCCAACACAATACAGCTTGTCTTCTGCTGAGTGAACACTGCCTCCAGCATCAACTCTGACACCTCTCTCCAGGGCGGCTGTAAACAAGCAACACCACTGCTTGAGGTCTAGTCTCACCACAGTTGAGGCCATACAGCTCCCCCACCAACAGTTCCCCCAATAATTCAGACCGGAATCACAGAATTCCACACTACAAATGTTCAACAGTGTCCAGCGATCACAAAGAAAATTGACCAAGGCAGTGACTCACTGTTGGACTGCACACTGCCTTTGCACACGGACTGCGACATTGCTTTGTAGCAGGCAGCAACATGGTCCACATCAAGTCCAGCTCCTTCGATCTCTCCGCCAATGAGCAACTTACACAGGCGACAACAGAGCTTGGCTTCCAGAGGAGGAAAATGCCTTCTATGCTCACTTTGACTGTCAGAACATGGAGGAACCATATGAACCCCCACAGCCCCCGACAATCCTGTGATTTCAGTTTCTGAGGCTGATGTGCGAACAGGCTTCGGTGGGGGGGTGAACCCAGGAAAAGCATTCAGCCAAGTATTAAAAACCTATGCTGATCAACTGGCTGGAGTGTTCACTAAGACCTCTTACTTTGGCAGTCTGAGGTATCCACCTGCTTCAACAGGGCTCAATTATACCCATACCTAAGAAGAACATGGTAACCTGCCTCAATGATTATCATCCTGCGTCACATAGATCCACAGTGATAAAACATTTTGAGAGGTTGATGATGAAACACCTCAATTCCTATCTGAGACCAATTTGCCCACTGCTGCACCAGGTCCACAGCAGATGTCATCTCATTGGCTCTTCATTCAACCATGGAGTACCTGAACAGCAAAGATGTATCCATCAGGAAGTTCTTTATTGACCACAGCTCCGTATTCCATACTATCATCCCCTCAGAACTCATCAATAAGCTTCAAGACCTTGTCCTCAATACCTCCGTATGCAATGGTATCCTTGATTTCTTCACCTGCAGACTCCAGTCAGTTAGAATTGGCAAAAACACCTCCTACAAGGTCTCCATCAGCGCAGGTGTACTACAAGTCTGCATGCTTACCGGCCTGCACTACTCGCTTTATACTTATAACTGTGTGGCTAAGCACAGCTCCAATACCATATTCAAGGTTGCTGACGACACCACTGTTGTAGGCCAAATCAAAGGTGGTAATGAATCGGCATATAGGAGGGAGATAGGAAATCTGGCAGAGTGGTGCCATGACAACAACCTCTCACTCAATGTCAGCGAGACCAAGGAGTTGATTATTGAGTTCAGGAGGAGGAAACCAGAGATCCATGAGTCTATCCTTATCAGAGAATCAAAGGTGGAGAGAGTCAGCAATTTTAAACTCTGCAGTGTTACTATTTCAGAAGATCTGTCCTGGGCCCAGCACATACGTGCAATTATGAGGGAAGTGCAGCAGTGCCTCTACTTCCTTAGGAGTTTGCAGACTTCTATAGATGTGTAGTTTGCAAACTTAGGAGTTGAAAAACTTCTGTAGATGTGTAGTGGAGAGTATACACATCACATCACGGCCTGATATGGAAACACCAATGCCCCTGAATGGAAAATAGTGAAAAAACTCATGGAAGCAGCCCAGTCCATCATGGATAAAGTCCTCCCCACCACTGGGCACATCTACATGAAACTTTGTTAGAGGAAAACAACATCCATCATCAGAGACCCCCAGCACCCAGGCCGTGATATCTTCTCACTGCTGCCATCAGGTAGAAGGTAAAGGAGCCTCAGGACTCACAGCCTCAGGAGCAGTTATTGCCCCTCAACCATCAGGCTCTTTAGCCGAAGGAGATAATTTCACTCAACATTACTTGCCTCATCATTGAAAACTTTGATGGACTCTTCACCTCATGTTCTCGATATTTATTGCTTATCTATCTATCTATCTATCTATCTATTTATTTATTATTGTTGTTGTTGTTGTTGTTGTTATTATTATTATTATTATTATTATTATTATTATTATTATTATTTATCTTTTGAATTTGCAGTTTGCTGTCTTTTGCACATTAGTTGAATACCCAAGTTGGTGCAATATACCAACTTGCAATGTGCATTGCATTCTGTTCTGGAAAGTAGAGAGCTTTGCAATCACTAATGTTGAATAGCAAGCGAAGTTTGAACACTATTGACTCTTGTATGGGAGTCATCTGTGAAGATGCTTTTTGTGATGAGCTCAAAATGCTTTAAGCAAAGTGACATTTATCTAGAAATAGAGAGATGTTGCAGTCAGTCTTTTCATTGGAGGGAAGAATAATTTTCTATGTTGGATCATAAGACAAAGGAACATAATTAGGCAATTCAGCCCATTGAGTATACTCCACCATTCCATCACAGTTGATTTACTATCCTTCTCAATCTCTCCTGCCTTCTCCCCGTAAGCCTTGACCATCTTACTGTATAACAACCTATCAACCCCTGCTATAAGTATAGCCAATGACTTGGCCATCACAGCCATCTGTGGCAATGAATTCCAGAGATTCAGCACCCCCTGGCTAAAGAAATCCCGAAAGCCCTGCCACCTCTGTTCTATATGGGCATCTTGAGGCTGTGTCCTCTGGTCCTAAACTCACTCACTATGGGAAACATTTCAGATGGATAAACAACTAGCACTTCAAAAATTCATCACAGCTTGTCTACTTAACAGCGTAATAACTCTTAGTTACTGTCAAACAACCATTCTAACAGTAAGTATTTGTATTTTTTTGTTCACACATTGGCAGTGGTTGCCATTGGCAGAGTGAGCACTAAGTGTCCACTTAAACTTTAATCCCATTGCCGTCAATGTGGTGAAGGTGATAATTAAGACTTATTATGCTGTGGGTTGAGAGTTCCAAGATTTTGACTGAGCAATAATGAATGAATGGTGAAAAGTTTCCTGTCAGGATGCTGCGACAGCTGTATGTGAATTACATTGAAACATATCGAAAGTTAGAAGGCCTAGATAGAGTGAATATGGAGAGGATGTTTCCTATGGTGGGAGGGTCGAGGCCCAGAGGGCACAGCCTCGTGATTGAGGGATGCCCATTTAGAATGGAGACGAGATGTAATTTCTTTAGGCAGAGGATGGTGAATCTATGGAATTCATTGCCACTGCCATCTGTGGAGGCAGATCATTGGGTGAATTTAAGGCAGAGGTGGATTAAGTTCTTGATTAGTCAGGGTGTGAAAGGTTATGGGGAGAAGGCAGAAGAACGGAGTTGGGAGAGAAATGGGTTAACCATGATGAAATGGCAGAGAAGATTCAATGGGCTGAATGGTCTAATTCTGCTCCTATGTCTTATGGTCTTTCCACTTGAGAGCAGTAATTGAAGAAGCTATCAAATGAAATGGAGTAACCTATCAAGGGTTCTTCAATGGCTCCTCTCAGATCGATTATTATAATCTTCCAAAGGAAGTTTGAGATACCATTGCGAGCTTCAAAAATCACAAGCAGCCCCTTTTTTTTGGAGGTGAGAGAGCAGAGCACAGGATTTGAAACACAAGCAGAGTTTTTGAGAACTTAGTGTTCTATGCTCTATTGTCTGCATTATTTAAAAAGACCTTGGCTGCAGGCACGTAGAAATAGCATCTCCCACAAATTCGTCCTTGAACCTCTAACCAGTCAGACTAGCGATTTTATTTATTTATTTATTTTTATTTAAAGTTACAGCACAGTAACAGACCCTTCCAACCCATGAGCCTGCACTGACTAAATATAGTCAAGTCAAGTCACTTTTATTGTCATTTCGACCATAACTGCTGGTACAGTAAAAATGAGACAATGTTTTTTCAGGACCATGGTGTTACATGACACAGTACAAAAACTAGACTGAGCTACGTAAAAAACAACACAGAAAAAAACTACACTAGACTACAGACCTACCCAGGACTGCATAAAGTGCACAAAACAGTGCAGGCATTACAATAAATAATAAATGAGACAATAGGGCAAGGTGTCAGTCCAGGCTCTGGGTATTGAGGAGTCTGATAGCTTGGGGGAGAAACTGTTACATAGTCTAGTCGTGAGAGCCCGAATGCTTCGGTGCCTTTTCCCAGACGGCAGGAGGGAGAAGAGATTGTATGAGGGATGCGTGGGGTCCTTCATAATGCTGTTTCCTTTGCAGATGCAGTGTGTAGTGTAAATGTCCATGATGGCGGGAAGAGAGACCCCGTTGATCTTCTCAGCTGACCTCACTATCCGCTGCAGGGTCTTGCGATCCAAGGTGGTGCAATTTCCAAATCAGGCAGTGATGCAGCTGCTCAGGATGCTCTCAATACAACCCCTGTAGAATGTGATGAGGATGGGGGGTGGGAGATGGACTTTCCTCAGCCTTTGCAGAAAGTAGAGACGCTGCTGGGCTTTCTTTGCTATGGAGCTGGTGTTGAGGGACCAAGGGAGATTCTCCGCCAGGTGAACACTAAGAAATTTGGTGCTCTTCACTATCACTATCAAGGAGCCGTCAATGTTCAGCGGGGAGTGGTCGCTCCGGGCCCTCCTAAAGTCAACAACCATCTCTTTTGTTTTGTTCACATTCAGAGACAGGTTGTTGGCACCAGTCCATTAGCCGCTGCACCTCCTCTCTGTAAGCTGACTCATCGTTCCTGCTGATGAGACCCACCACGGTCGTGTCATCGGCGAACTTGATGATATGGTTCGAGCTGTGTGTTGCAGCACAGTCATGGGTCAGCAGAGTGAACAGCAGTGGACTGAGCACACAGCCCTGGGGGGCCCCCATGCTCAGTGTGATGGTGTTGGAGATGCTGCTCCCGATCTGGGCTGACTGAGGTTTCCCAGTCAGGAAGTCTAGGATCCATTTGCAGAGGAAGGTGTTCAGGCCCAATAGGCTCAGCTTTCCAATCAGTTTCTGAGGGATGATTGTGTTGAATGCTGAACTGAAGTCTATGAACAGCATCCGAACGTATGTGTCATTTTTGTCCAGGTGGGTTAGGGCCAGGTGGAGGGTGATGGCAACGGCATCGTCTGTTGAGTGGTTGAGATGGTACGCAAACTGCAGGGGGTCCAGTGAGGGGGGGCAGCAGGGTCTTGGTATGCCTCATGACGAGCCTCTCAAAACACTTCATGATGATGGATGTAAGTGCAACGGGATGGTAGTCATTTAGGCAGGACACTGAAGACTTCTTCGGCACGGGGACGATGGTGGCAGCCTTGAAGCACGTTGGAACGGTGGCGCTGCTCAGGGAGATGTTGAAGATGTCAGTGAGAACATCTGCTAGCTGGTCTGCACATCCTCTGAGCACTCTACCAGGGATGTTGTCTGGTCCAGCAGCCTTCCGTGGGTTGACCCTGCACAGGGTTCTTCTCACATCGGCCACGGTGAGACACAGCACCTGGTCATTTGTAGGACGGGTGGACTTCCTTGCTGTCACATCATTTTCCGCCTCAAAATGGGTGTAGAAGTTATTCAGCACATCTGGGAGGGAGGCATCACCTGCACAGTCAGGTGATGTTGTCCTGTAATTGGTGATCTCTGGGATGCACTTCCACATGCGTTGCGTGTCGCCGCTGTCCTAGAAGTAACTGTGGATTAGCTGAGCGTGTGCAAGCTTTGCCCCTCTGATGGCCTGAGACAGTTTGGCCCTTGCTGTTGTTAGAGCTGCCTTGTCACCCGCTCTGAAGACAGAGTCGCAGGACCTCAGCAGCGCACGCACCTCTGCGGTCATCCATGGCTTCTGGTTGGCACGTATAGTGATGGTCGTGGACAGAGTAACATCATCAATGCACTTGCTGATGTAGCTGGTCACTGATGCTGTGTACTCCTCTAAGTTGGTTGAGTTGCCATCAGTTGCAGCCTCCCTGAACATGTGCCAGTCAGTGTGCTCAAAGTAGTCTTGAAGAGCAGAGATGGCTCCTGCTGGCCAGGTTTTCACCTGCTTCTGAACTGGTCTGGACTGCCTGACGAGCGGTCTGTATGCTGGGGTTAGCATTTCAGAGATGTGGTCTGAATAACCAAGGTGGGGCGGGGCTCTGCCCGGTATGCGTTGGGGATGTTTGTATAAGCAAGGTCCAACGTGTTCTTCCCCCTCGTTGCAAAGTCCACATACTGATGGAATTTGGGGAGCACTGACTTAAGGTTTGCATGGTTAAAATCACCAGCGACAATAAACAGTCCATCAGGGTGTGCATTCCCATGGGTAATTAACCTACTAACTTGTACTTCTTTGGAACGTGGGAGGAAACTGGGGCACCCGGAGGAAATCCACACGGTCACAAGGAGAACGTAGAAACTCCTTACAGACAGCAACAGGAATTGAACCCAGGTCACTGGCGCTGTAATAGTGTTATGCTACCGTAACGTCCTGCTGCTGTTTGTTCTTCATCATGTGTCAAAACCTAAGGTTCCTAAGGTTATCATAGTTGGGGTGGTAGTGGGGATAAGCTCCCACTACCTATAAGGTTCTCCAAATTGTGTGCATCACTAACAGCCTCTGACAACCAAGTCCAACTCTTCGCCTTCATGTGTGGCTTAGCTACTAGGCTGGGAGGAACTGTTTCTACTGACAAGAGAAGGGGCACCGGCACCTCAAAACCAGTTGCTTTGGGTAGCTGGGGCTCCTCAGCCTTGGCAGCCTGCCTAGGAGAAGGAGCAATCTGATTTTAAGCCTCCGCTGCCTTGCGGCCATACCCACCCATAGGAAAGGTTTTGTGAGTAAACCCCAAGGAAGAAATCTGGAGCCGGGGTCCCCAAGGCAGTTTGATGTTGTTTATAACTTCACTCTGGGAACCTCTGAGACGACACTGGTGCCAAGCTGTATTGGTGCTTGCCTTTCCCTTGAACCACATCAGTGACGTGGAGCGGGGGATCCCACTGCATGGGCAACATCTGGTTCTTCAAATCTTCCCACCCTGGGGAGGACGCAGTCCACCAGAGGCACAAACCCGTGATCCTCTGGGATCAATGGCTACCTACAAAACCTGGGAACCAACTAGACAGCACCCGTCTCAAAAGCAATCAGGAGATAATCATAAATGCTTTCTTTACCAACTGTGTCTTGGAAGAACAAAGACATCTGAACATTCACCTGATGATCATGGGTCTGCTATCGTGTAATAAAGCCGCTTATATATTTAGCTATTCTGAGATACAGCATGAACAAGCCCTGCCAGCCCTACGAGCCACAGCAGCAATCCATCTATTTAATCCACAGGACAATTTACAATGATCGATTAACCTACTAACTGGTATGTCTTTGGAATGTAGAAAGAGCTAGAACACCCGCAGGAAATGCGTTCACAGCAAGGAATGTACAAACTCCTTACAGATGACATAGGAATTGTACTTCGAACTCCAATGCCCAAAGCTGTAATAGCGTCACGCTAACCGCTACGCCATCGTATTATGCTTCACCCATTTATTCAGGTCATCTACTGATTTTCACAGCTTTGTGCCTCACTGAACCAAGGCAAATGATTAGTAACATGAAGTTGTTTACAAATTAATTACTGTGTGCAGTCTGAATGTGACATTATAAGAAGTCATAAACAGAAGAGGTACAGCAGATGCTGAAATCTGGAGTAATGTATACAACATGCTGGAGAAGCTCAACAGTTCAGGAAGCATCTATGGAGGGGAATGAGCAGATGATATTTTGGACTGTGAGCTAAGGAGTAGGGGACTTCTAGGCAATTTGAGAAAAAAAAACATCTAGAGCAGGGGTTCCCAACCTGGGGTCCACAGTCTTCTTGCTTAATGGTTATTGGTCCATGGCATAAAAAAGATTGGGAACCTTCCTTGCCGAGAGCAAGGAAGACCCCCAGTTCGATTGAGTTATGGACCAGTACAGGCAAAGTCTAGGCTGCAAGGTCCTGGCCCCAGAGCATACCGAAACAACTGAACCCAATGTTTGGATGACGATTTAGGTACCGGGCCAAATTGAAAATGTCAGGGTGTCGGGGTCTGAGGCGAGGTATGGGTTGGTTCAGCTTGCTGCCGCACAATGTTCGCTCGGCCCTGCTCTGAACAAAAGGTTCAGTTTAGAATGCTATTCACTTCTGCTTATTGTTTCATGATTTGTTTTCCTTTTCTCTGTACGTTGGGTGTTCAATGGTCTTTTTTTTCATTGGGTTCTCTTGGCTTTTTTTTGTGGCTGCCTGTTAGAAGATGAATGTCAAGATTCTATCTTGTATACACATTTCGATAATAAATGAACTTTGAACGTTGAACTGCTGCTCCCAAGGGTATTAACAATCTGGAATGTGCTGTCTGCAACGGTGGTGAAGGCAGATATTTCCAAGATATTTCAGAAGTAATTAGATGTAAATCTGAATAGTATGGGATAGATGAGTACAAGCTGAGTACTGGAAAATAGAACTAATACTTACTTAATGACCAACTCAAACAAAATAGGCCACTTGGTCTGTTTCAGTGCGCATTGACAATAACTCTCCAATTATTAATCACATTATTAAGTCTTTTGCTATGGTAACCATATGATGCACAAGCTATTATGTGTAGCTCAAATATCTTTGTAAAGAGATGGAAAGGCAATTGAAAAATAAGTCTAGAGCATTGCAAAATTGAGATATAGGCCTAAAAGTGAAAGTTCAAGGTTGAAAGTAAATTTATTGCCGAAGTAGGCACTGTATATGTCACGATATTCATTTTTTCAGGCATTTACAGAAGAATAAAGAAATGCATTAGAGTCAATTAAAAACTCTACACAACACACATCCAATGTGCAAAAGAAGACAAAGCATGCAACTAATATCAAGCACATTATATCAAGCACATGAGTTGTAGACTCCTTGAAGGTGAGTCTTTCTGCTGTGGAGTCAGTTCAGCGTAGAGATGAGCAAAGTTATCCAGGCTGGACTAGTTCATCACCTAATTTAAAGGTATCAGATGTCCAATGTTTAAATTCAAAAAGCAAAATCCAGATGAGAAAGGAATAAAGGAAATAATTGTGAAATATTTCCCACATACTGAAACTGCATTAAAGGTTTTAATGGATCTCTGGAACAGAAAAGAATTACAGCAGGAGAGTGGTAGGATAAACTTTCCTCACTATCTGTGGTAACCTTCTGTCATAATTTTATTATAGAGATTATTATGGACATAACAATAGTCATATATTATAACTAGATCCAAGCTTTCAGAGCAACAGCAAGACGTTATTCGAAGTCCAGGCTCTCATGCTTCCAAAAGAAACAATACCATTGAATTTTCCAACCACATTAATTTCAAGCATGTAGAATGAACAGTGGAACCTTTGAGTTGTATCCTTCCAACTCATTGAGGAGATACCCGACCGAAAAGCAGAAATCAGACAGAGCTAACAAATCCAGTGATTAGTTTTCCATTGTCCTTCTGTTTATGTTTAATCACTTACCTACTTACTGCCCATTCTGGTCACCGAATTATAGTAAAGATGTCAACAAAATAGAGAGGTACAGAGATTTTCTGGAATGTTACCTGGGTTTCAGCACCTAAGTTACAGAGAAAGGTTGAACAAGCTAGGTCTTTATTCTTTGGAGTGTAGAAGGTTGAGGGGGGACTTGATAGAGGTATTTAAAATTATGAGGGGGATAGATAGAGTTGACGTGGATAGGCTTTTTCCATTGAGAGCAGGGGAGATTCAAACAACAGGACATGAGTTGAGAGTTAGGGGGCAAAATTTTAAGGGTAACATAAGGGGGAATTTCTTTACTCAGAGAGTGGTAGCTGTGTGGATCAAGCTTCCAGGAGAAGTGGTAGAGGCAGGTTTGGTATTGTCATTTAAAGTAAAATTGGATAGGTATATGGACAGGAAAGGAATGGAGGGTTATGGGCTGTGTACAGGTCAGTGGGACTAGGTAAAAGTAAGCATTCGGCATGGACTAGAAGGGTCAAGATGGCCTGTTTCCGTGCTGTAATTGTTATAGGGTTATATGGTTACTTCTGGTGCCTAGGGCAGCAATGAAGGTCTTCCATCCTCATTGCTGTTTTTGTAACAATTTTTTTAAACAATCAGGGTTGCTAGCCCTGAGCTGAGCCCTTGAACCTGGAGAACCGGTAGACCACTCTTGGTCTGGCCTCTACCCTTTGACCTGTTTGGCATGGGTGCCTCTACAAAGAATCAAGGCCACAAGGCCCTGACTCCAGCTAATGTAGCTCTCTGGGTCATTGAGGCACGCGTGTCTCCAAACCCCTACGACAAGATTGTGGTCCTCTTCGAGGTTACATTTGATCAGAATCACATTTATTATCCCTAGCATATATCATGTAATGTGTTGACTTTGGCAGTATCAGTGTAAAACATAAAAAAAAAACTATTATATGTTATGAAACAAATATACAGTTCAAAAGAAGAATACTGTATTGAGGTAGTGTTCATAGACCATTCAGAAATCTGATGGCAGAGAGAAAGAAGCAGTTCCTTAAACATTCAGTGTGGGTCTTTAGGTTTCTGTACCTTCTCCTTGATAGTAATGAGAAAAGGACATGTCACGGATAGTGGGGGTCTTTAATGATGGATGCTGGTTTCCTGAGGCACTTCCTCTTGAAGATGTCCTCAAGGAAGGGGAGGATTGTACTCCTGATGGTGCTAGTTGAATCTACGACCCTCTGCAGCCTCTTTCAGTCCTGCACTGGGGCCTTAACACCAGGGGATATGCAGATAGTCCAGAATGATCTCCAGCCTACTGCTGTAGAAATTCATCAGTCTTCAGTAACATACCAAATGTCCTCAAACTCCTCATGAAGTAGAGCCACTGGAGTGCCTTCTTCATGATTGCTTTGGGCCCAGAATAGATCTTCTGAGAATTTGTAATTGAAATCCCCTGAGAGACACTGAAGCTGGTGACACAGAAATCTTTTTTCATCACAACAAGTAAATGTAAATGTAGAATTACCTGGTTTTACTACGGTAAGATTTGACAGAGATGCCAAAAAGTGTGGGAAGAAGAAAGGAGGGGGACTCGCTGTCTACATTAACGTAAGATGGTGTAACCCCGGGCATGTGAGTACAAAGATCTCCGTTTGTGAAAGAGATATTGAGCTGATCGCCGTGAGTATGAGGCCATATTACCTGCCGCGAGAATTCGCAAACGTCATTGTGGTGAATGTGTATGTCCCGCCGCGTGCCGACGCAACGGTAGCGTGTGACGTCATCAGCTCCGCTGTTGCTAGGCTTCAGACACAGCACCCTGAGGCACTGGTGATAATTACAGGGGACTTCAACCATGTGACTTTGGACAAGACACTACCTGCTTTCTCCCAGTACGTGGATTGTTACACCAGGGGTAATAGGACTATTGACCTACTGTATGCAAATGTAGAGGATGCATATAGTGCATCCCCGCTGCCTTCACTGGGGAAAGCTGATCACAACCTGGTTTTGTTACAGCCCAGATATAAATCAATTGTGATGAGGCATCCCACTACCACACGCTCTTTTAGAAAGTGGACTCCTGAAGCTGAACAGGCCCTGAGAGACTGCTTCGGTACTACTAACTGGGATGTACTGCAAGGGGGGCTCTGTGGGGGCGTTGAGGAGGTCACTGAATGCACAACGGACTATATTAACTTTTGTGTGGATGCCGTTGTCCCTGTTAGAACTGTTCGCTGCTATCCCAATAATAAGCCCTGGATCACTAGTCACATCAAAGGCCTCCTAAACCAGAAGAAGAGGGCCTTTAAAGATGGTGATCGGTTGGAGCTTAAAAGAGTTCAGAAGGAACTCAGAGTACAGATAAGGGGGGCAAAGGAGCAGTATAGGAGGAAGCTAGAACAAAAGCTGCAGAAAAAAAGCATGAAGGAGGCGTGGGATGGGATGAAGATTATCACTGGATGCGGTGCAAAGCGGGGGGCAAACATAAGTGGAGATGTGGAGAAAGCGAACCAGCTGAACAACTTCTTCAACAGGTTCGACAGCTCAATCTCATCCTCACCGCAGAAATCCACACCAGGCTTACTTCCCTCACAGGAAAATAGCCACTCACAGGAGACCTTGCCCACGCCCAGGATTACGGCTGCACAGGTGGAAGGTCAACTGAGGAAGATCTGTACCAGCAAGGCGGCGGGACCGGATGGAGTTTCCCCACGATTACTGAGGGCCTGTGCGACTGAGCTGGGAGAACCACTACAGCGCATCTTCAACATGAGCCTGGAGCAGAGAAGAGTACCCAGACAGTGGAAAACATCCTGTATTGTCCCGGTACCGAAGAAACCACAACCAAAGGAGTTGAATGACTTCAGCCCTGTTGCCTTGACGTCGCACGTGATGAAGACCATGGAGCGGCTGATAATACAGAATCTGAGGCCACAAACCAGGCACGCCCGGGATCCTCTTCAGTTTGCGTATAAGGAGAAGGTGGGAGTGGAGGATGCTATCACGTATTTGCTGCACAAATCACTCTCTCACCTAGATGGGGTCAGTGGTGCTGTGAGGATTACATTCCTGGACTTCTCTAGTGCCTTTAACACCATCCAGCCCAAGATCTTAAGGCACAAACTAACGGAGATGGGAGTAGACTCTCACATGGTGGATTGGATAGTGGACTACTTGACAGATAGACCTCAGTATGTGCGGTTGGGAGACTGTAGGTCTGACACGGTGGTCAGCAGCACAGGAGCGCCGCAGGGGACCGTGCTCTCTCCGGTCCTGTTCACCCTGTACACATCAGACTTCCAATATAACTCGGAGTCCTGCCATGTGCAGAAGTAGGATGTGTCAGGAATGAACAAGAGGAGGAGTATAGGAAACTGATACAGGACTTTGTGATATGGTGCAACTCAAACTACCTGCGTCTCAATATCACCAAGACCAAGGAGATGGTGGTGGACTTTAGGAGATCTAGGCCTCATATGGAGCCAGTGATCATTAATGGAGAATGTGTGGAGCAGGTTAAGACCTACAAGTATCTGGGAGTACAGTTAGACGAGAAGCTAGACTGGACTGCCAACACAGATGCCTTGTGCAGGAAGGCACAGAGTTGACTGTACTTCCTTAGAAGGTTGGCGTCATCCAATGTCTGTAGTGAGATGCTGTAGATGTTCTATAGGTCAGTTGTGGAGAGCGCCCTCTTCTTTGTGGTGGCGTGTTGGGGAGGCAGCATTAAGAAGAGGGACGCCTCACGTCTTAATAAGCTGGTAAGGAAGGCGGGCTCTGTCGTGGGCAAAGTACTGGAGAGTATAACATCGGTAGCTGAGCGAAGGGCGCTGAGTAGGCTACGGTCAATTATGGAAAACCCTGAACATCCTCTACATAGCACCATCCAGACAGAGAAGCAGTTTCAGCGACAGGTTGCTATCGATGCAATGCTCCTCAGACAGGATGAAGAGGTCAATACTCCCCAATGCCATTAGGCTTTACAATTCAACCGCCAGGAGTAAGATATGTTAAAGTGCCGGGGTTAGGACTCAATGTATTTAAGTAAACTACTTAAGAACTTTTTAAAAGCTATTATTAATGCTTTTTGAGAGAGTGATTTAGATGCATATCATATTTTTACTGAGTTAAGTATTGTATGTAATAAGTTTTGCTACAACAAGTGTATGGGACATTGGAAAAAATGTTGAATTTCCCCATGGGGATGAATAAAGTATCTATCTATCTATCTATCTATCTATCTATCTAAGTAGGATTCATTCTGGAGACACTCTCGGTAGAGAATTTAGAATTTATTTAAACCTTACATCCATCCTACAACGTGAGGGATTAAAAATCTTTGTGTTATGACTCCGTTGCAATGTACATACGTATGAATGTAAAAGACTAATGGCTTGTAGAAAGAAGCCGTCCCGTAACCTGTTGGTCCTGGCTTTAATGCTGCAGTAGCATTTCCCAGACGGAAACAGCTGAAGCAGTTTATGGTTGGAGTGACTGATGTCCCCAAAAATCTTCCAGGCCTCCTGTCTGCACCTGTTGCTAAAAATGTCCTCAATGGAGGAACTTCGTATATGCACTGGGCTGTCCATTCCACTCTCTGCCGTGCCCAGTGATCAAGGTGATACAGCCAGTCAGGATGCTCTCAGTGGTGCCACTGTAGAAGGTCTTGAGGATTTGGGGGCCCATACCAAACTTCTTCAGTTGCCTGAGATGGAAGGGATGCTGTTGTGTTTTTTTTTTGCCACATAGCCGGTATGTACAGTACAGTTGAGATCATCAGCGATGTGTATACTGAGGAACTTGAAACTACTCACCCTCTCAACTGCAGACCCATTGATGTTGATCAGGCCAAGGCTGTCTCCGTTCCTCCGTTAGGCTCACAAACCTAAAGGTTCATCACATTTTTATGCCCTGAAGATCAAAGGTAACAGTAGGTGAATCAATACAATTTCAAAAGTTACCATGACATTATTCACTTCAATTCTTTGGGTTGAAAAATGGTTCCTTTGAGATACATAGTGGAAGTACATTATAATTGATAAGACACCTCCGAATGTCCAAGCACCTTTGGGAGAAACTAGTTAACACAAATATTCTGAATACTTTGACAACAGAGAGACAGACACCCAAAATTAATGTTGTCAGGGCTGTCTCTGAGTACACAAATATGGTAAGTACTCAAAACCTATTGATTGCCTATGCCTGTGACCATGTTTGATATACTAAGTGACAATATTCGTTTGGTCCGCCAGTTTTTAGTTAAATCATAATGGTGCAAATAATTTGGCCACGTTGCCTGGCTTGATGCAATCCACTTAACACAATCCCATTGTTTTAACATTTGGCTCTTAAATATGCAATCTTTTTGTCTGTGGGGCAGCCTGTGCTTTTAACTTCAATTTACTGCTTGCAATCACCAAAAAAGACTGGAGGCTAATTACAAGTTTCCTGAACTTAGTTACATTTTCAATAAGAAGCCTGGTTCTTGTTTGAATCAATATCTGCTACATTCACATAACCCCAGAAATTTCCCAAACATTTCCCAACAGAAATGGAGAACAGAGAATTGAATCTCTGCTGGAAATACAGTGTGAAACTATTCAACATGCCATATTTATTATAAATACATTCATCTTAAATCTCTCTTTACTACACCCATGACCAATTAACATCTTCTGGTCCTCCAAAACTTATAAGTAAGAATTTATTAGAGCTTCTCATTGCGGGAATACTTGGCAGTGGCTAACCAAGTACAAATAATTTGTACTGAATACTCAGCTTCTGTAAATTTTAACATGTTGCTCAGTTACTAAGTTTAAACTAAATGAAAAGTTAAAATTGGCATGTCGCAAAGGTAATGATACAGTTGTCATGGGGGATTTCAACATGCAGGTAGACTGGGAGAATCAGAATGGTACTGGACCCCAAGAAAGGGAGTTTGTGGAGTGCCTCCGAGATGGATTCTTAGAACAGCTTGTACTGGAGCCTACCAGGGAGAAGGCAATTCTAGATATAATGTTGTGCAATGAACCGGATTTGATCAGGGACCTGGAGGTAAAGGAACCATTAGGAGATAGTGACCATAATATGATATGTTTTAACCTACAATTTGAGAAGGAGAAGGGAAAATCAGAAGTGTCAGTATTACAGTTGAACAAAGGGAACTGTGGAGCTATGAGGGAGGAGCTGGCCAAAGTTCAATGGAACAATACCCTAGCAGGGAAGACAGTGGAACAACAATGGCAGGTATTTCTGGGAATAATGCAGAAGGTACAGGATCAGTTCATTCCAAAGAGGAAGAAAGATCCTAAGGGGAGTAAAGAGCGGCTGTGGCTGACGAGGGAAGTAAAGGGCAGTATAAAAATAAAAAAGAAGTATAACATAGCAAAGATGAGCGGGAAACCGGAGGACTGGGAAGCTTTTAAAGAGCAACAGAAGATAACAAAAAAGGCAATACGCCAAGAAAAAATGAGGTATGAAGGTAAACTAGCCAAGAATATAAAGGAGGATAGTAAAAGCTTCTTTAGGTATGTGAATAGCAAAATAATAGTTAAGACCAAAACTGGGCCATTGAAGACAGAAACGGGTGAATTTATTATGGGGAACAAGGAAATGGCAGATGAGTTGAACAAGTACTTTGGATCTGTCTTCACTAGGGAAGACACAAACAATCTCCCAGATGTAATAGTGGCCAAAGGAACTAGAGTAAAGGATGAACTGAAGGAAATTTATATTAGGCAAGAAACAGTGTTGAGTCTGAAGGCTGATAAGTACCCGGGACCTGATGGTCTGCACCCCAGGGTACATAAAGAGGTGGCTCTAGAAATCGTGGATGCATTGGTAATCATTTTCCAATGTTCTATAGATTCAGGAACAGTTCCTGCTGACTGGAGGGTGGCTAATGTTGTCCCACTTTTCAAGAAAGGAGGGAGAGAGAAAACAGGGAATTATAGACCGGTTAGCCTGACGTCAGTGGTGGGAAAGATGCTGGAGTCAATTATAAAAGATGAAATTACCACACATTTGGATAGCAGTAGAAGGATCAGTCCGAGTCAGCATGGATTTATGAAGGGAAAATCATGCTTGACTAATCTTCTGGAGTTTTTTGAGGATGTAACTATGAAAATGGGCAAGGGAGAGCCAGTGGATGTAGCATACCTGGACTTCCAGAAAGCTTTTGATAAAGTCCCACATTGGAGATTAGTGGGCAAAATTAGGGCACATGGTATTGGGGGCAGAGTACTGACATGGATTGAAAATTGACTGGCTGACAGGAAACAAAGAGTAGCGATTAACGGGTCCCTTTCGGAATGGCAGGCTGTGACCAGTGGGGTACCGCAAGGTTCGGTGCTGGGACCGCAGCTGTTTACAATATACATTAATGATTTAGATGAAGGGATTAAAAGTAACATTAGCAAATTTGCTGATGACACAAAGCTGGGTGGCAGTGTGAAATGTCAGGAAGATGTTATGAGAATGCAGGGTGACTTGGACAGGTTGGGTGAGTGGGCAAATGTATGGCAGATGCAGTTTAATGTGATGTTATCCACTTTGGTGGCAAGAACAGGAAGGCAGATTACTATCTAAATGGAGTCGAGTTAGGAAAAGAGGAAGTACAATGAGATCTAGGTGTTCTTGTACATCAGTCAATGAAAGCAAGCATGCAGGTATAGCAGGCAGTGAAGAAAGCTAATGGCATGCTGGCTTTTATAACAAGAAGAATTGAGTATAGGAGTAAAGAGGTCCTTCTGCAGCTGTACAGGGCCTTGGTGAGACCCCACCTGGAGTATTGTGTGCAGTTTTGGTCTCCAAATTTGAGGAAGGACATCCTTGCTATTGAGGGAGTGCAGCGTAGGTTAATTCCCGGAATGGCGGGACTGTCATATTTTGAAAGATTGGAGCAACTGGGCTTGTATACACTGGAATTTAGAAAGATGAGAGGGGATCTGATTGAAACATATAAGATTATTAAGGGATTGGACACGCTGGAGGCAGGAAGCATGTTCCCGCTGATGGGTGAGTCCAGAACTAGAGGCCACAGTTTAAGAATAAGGGGTAGGCCATTTAGAACAGAGATGCGGAAAAACTTTTTCACCCAGAGAGTGGTGCATATGTGGAATGCTCTGCCCCAGAAGGCAGTGGAGGCCAAGTCTCTGGATGCATTCAAGAGAGAGTTAGATAGAGCTCTTATAGATAGCGGGGTCAAGGGATATGGGGAGAGGGCAGGGACGTGGTACTGATTGTGTATGATCAGCCATGATCACAGTGAATGGTGGTGCTGGCTAGAAGGGCCGAATGGCCTACTCCTGCACCTATTGTCTATTGTCTAAGTGGGAGGCATAGCAGCATAACACTTTCCAGCACTGGTGATCAGCAATCAGAGTTCAACTCCCTTTGCTGTCTGGAGGCGTTTTTTTATTCTCATTGTGACTGCATGGATGCTCTGGTTTCCTCCCACATACCAAAGGCATACAGGCTAATTGGTCACGTGGTTGTAGTTGGGCAGTGTGAGCTTGTTGGGCCAGAGGGGCCTTTAACCATTCTGTATCTCTAAATAAAAGTTGTGGACATTTTATGTTGGCACTGGAAGCGTAGTGGCACTTGCAGGCTGCATCGACCTCCAATGGGCCTTCTGGACCTCCAAACAACCTTCAGCCTTTGATCTTTGGCCGAGGACCTGCAGATAATGACAAATGAGGACCCTGGATATGGGCCTGAACTCCAGGCCTTCCACGCCGTTCTTGCTGCTAACACTTGAACACAGAGCAGAGGATTGGAATTAGACTTAGGATTCCGGCCTGTTCTCCTATCCCCACATTTGTAACAATGCTGCTAAATCCTAACATGACCCCTAACTCTCTTCTCTGAACCCCAAAACCATCCCTAAGCTAAGAACTTTAAAAAAATCGTTGAAAACTAACTCAACCTGAGCTGTGACCTTGCCAGGGGCTTATTTTTCCCATTTCGTCTCTGGCGTTTAGGGCAACAATGAAGGTCCTCCATCTCTGGCAGCATTCATGGTCTTCTTCATCATGTCAGTAGCTTCCTCTTGATTTACTGTCAGTCACACAAGGTCTGGGTGGAGACTCAGAAATAGTATTGCACACAGGTGTAGAAGGGTTCTTCATTGCTGTTTCCATAACAGTTTTGGTTTACCAGTCAGAGTTGTTAGCCCTGAGCTGAACCCCCAAACCTGGAGGACCAGTGGACCTCCCTTAGTCTGGCCTCTACCCTTTGACCTGTTTGGCATGGGTGACTCTACCAAGTATCAATGTATAAGACCCTGAATCCAGCCAACATAGTTCTCCGGTTCGTTGAAGCATACAAGTCGCAAAACCACAAGAAGATTGTGGTCCTCTTGGTGGTTGATGGAGACTGCAGTTAATTTATTTTCTATCCCAATTCATATTGCCTTCATCGGGAATAAAAGAACTGAAATTACTGGTGATAATAATGTCTTAAGATCAGCATATGAATTCAGTACAGCAACAACATCTGTGTGGTTTATTTCCTCTTTATTGAAAGTGGCAATGCTGCAATTATATGTGTGTCGAGTAAGAAGATTGCAATCAATAAGTTATCATCCTTTCTGCCATCAACAATAACAAGTGATTATTTGTTCCTCACTTGCAAGGATGCTCTCAAAACATTGTAAATCTATGTTAGGAGTTAGATACTGCTCTCTGGGACCCTGAGGTAATGCCATCTTTTCATCATTTTCAGAGACTTTAAGTGAAAATCAAAAAGCAGCAGATGCCAGAAACTTCAAATGAAAGCTGAAAATTCTGTGAACACACTGCAGAACAGACAAATTCAGTGGAAAGAGAAACAGAGCTGAATATGTGTCCTCTGGCTCTGGTGTCTTGAGTTTAGATGAATAAGAATCAGAATCAGGTTTAATATCACCAGCAGATGTCAAGATCTTTGTTGTCTTTGCAGCAGTGATACAATGCAATATATAATAGAGAAAAATGTGGAATACAGTAAGAATATATATCTTGAATAGTTAAATTAAATAAGAAGTGCAAAAATAGAAATAGAAAAGTAGTGAGGTAGTGTTCATGGGTTCAGAAATAGGATGGCATAGGGGAAGATCATAAGACCATAATACAATAAGACAAAGGAGCAGAATTAGGCCATTCAGCCCATTGAGTCTGCTCCGCTATTCCATCATGGCTGATCTCGGATCCCACTCAACTCCAAACACCTGCCTTCTTGCCATATCCTTTGATGTCCTGACCAATCAGGAAACTATCAACCTCCACCTTAAATATACTCATGGACTTGGTCTCCACCAGAGTCTGTAAAGAATTGAATTGAACTGAATTGACTTTATTACTTACTTCCTTCAAATACATGAGGAGTAAAAATCTTTAAGTTGCATCTCCATCTAAATGTGCAATGTGCAATTTATAGTAATTTATAATAAATAGTATGTACAACAGGACAATCAATATAACATAGAAATACAGTTGCGTTAGCATGAATTAATCAGTCTGATGGCCTGGTGGAAGAAGCTGTCCCGGAGACTGTTGGTCCTGGCTTTTATGCTGCAGTACCATTTCCCAGATGGTAGCAGCTGGAACAGTTTGTGATTGGGGTGACCTGGTCCACAATGATTCTTCGGGCCCTTTTTACACACTTGCCTTTATAAATGTCCTGAATCATGGGAAATTTACATCTACATTTGCGCTGGGCTGCCCGCACCACTCTCTGCAGAGTCCTGTGATTGAGCGAAGTACAGTTCCCATAACAGGTAGTGATCTGGCCAGTCAGGATGCTCTCAATTGTGCCCCTGTGGAAAGTTCTTAGGATTTAGGGGCCCATACCAAACTTTTTCAACTATCTGAGGTGAAAGAGGCGCTGTTGTGCCCATTCTTCCAATTTACCTAAGTCCTGCTGTAATCGCATTGCTTCCTCACCACTACCTAACCCTCCACCTATCTTTGTATCATTCACAAACTTTGCCATTCACAAAACCATCAGTTCCACTATCTAAATCATTGATAAGCAATGTGAAAGGTTACAGTCCCATTACTGACCCTGAGGAACTCCATTACTCACGAGCAGCCAAACAGAAAGGACCCCCTTTATTCCCACTTGAAAGATCATGACCAATGCATCAGTTATCTTTACAGCAGCACCTTTCAAGACTCTTGGATGTAGTCCATCTGGTCCAGGTGACTTATCCACCTTAAGATGTTCACTTTGCCTTGCATCATTTCCTTTGTAATAGCAATGGCATTCACTCCTGCTCCCAGACACTCACAGACCTCTGGCATACAGCTAGCGTCTTCCACAGTGAATACAGAAACAAAGTACTTCTGCCATTTCTTTGTCCCCCATTACTACCTCACCAGCATTATTTTCCAGTGGTCCAATATTAACTCCCTTTTATTCTTTATATAACTGAAAAAAATGTTTAGTATCCTGCTTTATATTATCGGCTCACACAAGGAAATCTGCAGATGCTGGAAATTCAAGCAACACACACAAAATGTTGGTGGAACGCAGCAGGCCAGGCAGCATCTATAGGAATATGACTGTGCTTCTCCCTATAGATGCTGCCTGGCCTGCTGCATTCCACCAGCATTTTGTGTGTGTTGCTTATATTATCGGCTAGCTTTCCCTCATATTTCATCTTTTCCTTTTCGTAGCTTTTTTATTTGCTTTTGTTAGATTTTAAAAGCTTCACAATCATCCAACTTCTCACTCACTTTTGCTACCTTATATGCCCTTTGCTTGGTTTTTATGCAGTTCTTAACTTCCTTTGTCAGTCACGGTTGCCTAGCCCTGCTATTTGCAAATTCTTCTGTGAGACGTATCTATCCTGCTGTTCACCCTCTCAACCCCAGATCTATTGACGGAAATATGGGCTATCCTGTAGTCCACAACCAGTTCCTTTGATTTTGCAACATTGAGGGAGAGGCTGTTTGCTTGACACCACTGTGTCAGGGTGATGACTCCTCTGCAGGCTGTCTCATTATTATGTGAGATTAGGCCAATCAATGAAGTGTCATCAGCAAATTTAATTAGCAGATTGGAGCTGTGGGTTGGTGACACAGCCATGGGTATACAGAGACTAAAGAAGGGGACTTGGGAAGTAGCCCTGAAGGGCACCTGTGTTGGGTCAGAGGGGAAGAGGTGAGGGCGCCCACTCTTACCACCTGCTGGCAATCTGACAGGAAGTCCAGGATCCAGCTAACAGGCAGGGTGAAGGCCGAGGTCTCTGCTTCTGTCGAGCCTGGATGGAATTATGGTGTTGAATGCTGAACTGTAGTCCAAGAACAGCATCCTCACATAAGCATCCTTCCTTTCCAGGTGTTTAACGACAGTGTGTAGAGCTGTGGCCATTGTGTCACCTGTCAATCGGTTGAGTCAGTAGGCGAATTGTAGGTGGTCCAGTGTGGGTGGTAGCCTGCTGCAGATGTAGTCCTTGACCAGCCTGTCAAAGCATTTGCTTATTATTGAGGGGAGTGCAACAGGACGCCAGTCGTTCAGACATGCTACTTGGGTCTTTTTAGGTGCAGGAACAATGGTGGATGTTTTGAAGCAGGAGGGCACTCGACACTGAGAGAAGCCATTCCTGAATCATTGAGTGTGTGCCTTCAGGATTCTGTACCCTCTTCCTGATGGTACCAATGAGAACAAGAGGTGGTGTCACTGATGCACACAGGATTTTTATTGACCTTCAGAGGGTAGAAGCAGCAACGATGTTTGTTTTTAAATGGCACAGTGGCATAGCGGCTAGCGTAATGTTTCATTGTGCCAGCAATCTGGGTTTGATTCCCGCCACTGGTAGATAAGGATTTGTCCGTTCTCCCTGTGACTGCATAGCTACACTTGCGGGCTGTTGAGATTAAGGCGATACTTGACGAAGAAGCACCTCATTTCACCATGTCTTTCAATGTGCGTGTTAGAAATCTTTAAGACCATAAGACCATAAAATATAAGAGCAAAAGTAGGCCATTTGGCCCATTGAGTCTGCTCTATCATTTTATCATAGCTGATCCAATTTTCCTCTCAGCCCCAATCTCCTGCCTTCTCTCCATGTCCCTTCATACCCTGACTAATCAAGAACCTATCAATTTCTGTCTTAGATATACCCAATGACTTGGTCTCCTCAATGGCCTATGGCAACAAAATCCACAGATTCACCATGCTCTGGCTAATGAAATTTCTCTTCATCTCCATTCTAAAGGAATACCCCTCTATTCTGAGGCTGTGTCCTCTGGTCCTAGAAAACCAGAGCATCCTCAGGAAGCATCCTCTCCATATCCACTCCAATAAGGCCTTTTCCCACTTGATAGGTTTCAATGAGGTCACCCCTCATTCTTCTAAATTCTAGTCAATATAGGCCCAGAGCCATCAAACGCTCTTCATATGACAAGCCGTTCAATCCTGGAATCATTTTTGTGAACTTCTTTGAATCCTCTCCAGTTTCAGCTCATCCTTTCTAAGATAAGGGGCCCAAAGCTGCCTACAATACTCCAAGTGAGGCCCCAGCAGTGCTTTATAAAGTCTCAACATTACATCCTTTGATCTTTAATCCTGTCTGACTTGTCTAGAACAAGGCGCTCAAATGCAAAAATTACATCTTGGCCAGTCAGGGCAAAGATGAGAAGAAAATTCACCCTGAGAGCAGACAATATTTAAAATTCCCTACCCATGAAGGCTGTGGACAATAAGTCACTGGGTATGATTTTATGGCATTATACAGTATGATCAATTGATTTCTACACACACATATTTCATTCCTCAACTCGCATGCGATCACCATTAGACTGATACTCTGTCATAATAATTTACACCTGCTGAAGTTAATTCAGAAAGGGTCAGAAATAAATCTGACATGCAGAATACATTCCCAAAGTTTGAAAAAAATGACACTTAACAAAATATTTGGAAAGATCATGTTGGTAAGTTAATGGAAAAGATCCTGAGATGCAGGATTTATGAACATTTGGAGAGCCATAATATGATTAGTAATAGTCAGCATGACTTTGTCAAAGGCAGGTCGTGCCTTACAAGCCTGATTGAATTTTTTGAGGATGTGACTAAACACATTGATGAAGGAAGAGCCATAGGTGTAGTGTATATGGATTTCAGCAAGGCATTTGATAAGGTACCCCATGCAAGTCTTATTGAGAAAGTAAGGAGGCATGGGATCCAAGGGGACATTGCTTTGTGGATCTAGAACTGGCTAGCCCACAGAAGGAAAAGAGTGGTTGTAGATGGGTCATACTCTTGGCAGTGTGGAGGATCAGAGGGATCTTGGGGTCTGAGTCCATAGGACACTCAAAGCTGCTGGACAGGTTGATTCTGTGGTTAAGAAAGCATAGGCCTTCATCAATCATGGGATTGAGTTTAGGAGCCGAGAGGTAATGTTGCAACTATGTAGGACCCTAGTCAGACCCCACTTGGAGTACTGTGCTCAGTTCTGGTCACCTCACTACAGGAAGGACGTGGAAACCATAGAAATGGTGCAGAGGAGATTTACAAGGATGTTGCCTGGATTGGGGAGCATGCCTTATGAGAATAGGTTGAGTGAACTCGGTCTTTTCTCCTTGGAGTGACAGAGGATGAGAGCTGACCTGATAGAGGTGTACAAGATGATGAGAGGCATTGATTGTTGTAGATAGTCGGAGGCTTTTCCCCAGGGTTGAAATGGCTAACATGAGAGGGCACAGTTTTAAGATGCTTGGAAGTAGGTACAGAGGAGATGTCAGGGGTATGTTTTTTTACGCAGAGAGTAGTGAGTGCGTGGAATGGGCTGTCGGCGATGGAAGTGGAGGCGATACTATAGGGTCTTTTAAGAGATTCCTGGATAGGTACATGGAGCTTAGAAAAATAGAGGGCTATGGGTAACCCTGGGTAATTTCTAAAGTAAGGACATGTTCGGCACAACTTTGTGGACCGAAGGGCCTGTATTGTGCTGTAGGCTTACTATGTTTCTGTGTTTCTAACAGTGTTTGTGAAAGATTTCAGTTGTTATCCTGCTGAGGAAATCCTTACAAAATGGTGATAAACTGGCAGAAGAAATGACGCAGGCGAACAACGCCACCAAAGGCAACATCCTCCAGACGGTTCATGAAAGCACCTTTCACTTCTTTTACATCATCTTTTTCATTCAGATGTGGTTCTGCTTCTGAGCTCGACATTTTGGTGGTGAATTTCTCAGACTGATTGGGTACAACTGCAGACAGAGCAAAGGGTTAAATTGTATACTGAGGCAAAATTCATCAGGGTGAAGAACACTGGACTGAAGGTGCTGTATTTAAATGCATGTAGCTTTTGGAGTAAGGTGGACTAACTCGTGGCACAAGTAAAGATTTGGCAGTTAACATTGTGGACATCACTGAGTCATGGCTGAAAGAAGGTCATAGTTAGGAGTTTAACGTCAAAGGATATACTTTGTATCAAAAGAACAGGCAGTAAGGCATAGGCTGTGGCGTGGCTCCATTGGTAAGAGATGGAATTATATCTTTAGAAAGTGATGGCACACGGTCAGAGAATGTTGAATCTTTGTGGGTGGAGTTAAGAAACTGCAAGGGTTAAAAAATTTAAGAGAATCATATATAGGCCTCCAAATAGTAGCCAAGATGTAGGGTTGAGTTTGCAAAGCAGCTGGAAAGGGCAAGTAATAAGGTTAGTGTCACAATTGTAATGGGAGACTTCAACATGCAAGGGAAAATCAGTTTGGTATTGGATCGCAAGAGAGGTAATTTGTTCAATGCCTACGACATGGCTTTTTAGAGCAGATTGTGCTTGAGTCTACTCAGGGAAATGCTACATTAGATTAGGTGTTGTGTAATAACCTGGATTTTGGCTTAACGTAAAGGAAGCCTTAGGAAACAGTGATCATAATATGATTGAATTCATACTGCAATTTGAGAGGGGGAAGCTTAAGTCACATGTATTAGTATTGGAATGGAATAAAGGGAATTATGAAGGCATGTGAGAGGAGCTTGCCCAGGTGGATTGGAGGAGGAAACTGGTGGGGATGATGGCAGAACAGAGGTGGCTGAAGTTTCTGGGAATAGTTCACAAGGCACAGAATAGATATGTCCCACAGAAGAATTTGCAAACAGCAGGTCTAGGCAACCGTGACTGACAAGGGAAGTTAAGAATTGCATAAAAGCCAAGTAAAGGGCATATAAGGTAGCAAAAGTGAATGAGAAGTTGGATGATTGGGAAGTTTTTAAAATCTAACAAAAGGCAACTAAAGAAGCTAAGAAGGGAAAAGATGAAATTTGAGGGCAAACTAGCCAATAGTATAAAGCAGAATACTAAACATTTTTTCAGTTATATAAAGAATAAAAGGCAGTTAATATTGGACCACTGGAAAATGATGCTGGTGAGGTAGTAATGGGGGACAAAGAAATGGCAGAAGAACTTAATAAATTCTTTGCTTCTGTATTCACTGTGGAAGACGCAAGCTGTATGCCAGAGGTCTGTGAGTGTCAGGGAGCAGGAGTGAATGCCATTGCTATTACAAAGGAAAAATTGTAAGGCAAAATGATACAAAGATAGGCAGAAGGGTAAGTAGTGCTGAGGAAACAATGCAATTACGGCAGGACTTAAATAAATTGGCAGAATGGCCAAAAAAAGTGGCAGATGGAATACAGTGCTGAAAAATGCATGGTAATTTATTTTGGTAAAGCAACAATAGTACAGACTATTATCTAAATGGGGAGAAAATTCAAACATCAGAGGTACAAAGGGATTTAGGAGTCCTGGTGCAAGACTCCCATGAGGTTAGTTCACAGTTCAAGTCTGTGGTAAAGAAGACAATTGCAATGTTGGCATTTATTTCAATGGGAATAAAAGTTAAAAACAAGGAGGTAATTCTGAAGCATTATAAGACACTAGTCAGGATGCACTTGAAGTATTGTCAACAGATTTGGCCCCATATAGCAAAAAGGACATGTTGTCATTGGAGTAAGTCCAGAGGAGTGTCATGAGGATGATTCCAGGAATGAAGGGGTTAAATTGTGAGGAGCATTTGGCAGCTTTGGGCCTGCACTCACTGAAATTTAGAAGAATGTGTGGAGGTCTCATTGAAATCTACCGAATGTTGAAAGGACTAGATAAGGTGGATGTGGAGAGGACGTTTCCTCTGGTGGGGGTATCCAGAAGTAGAGGGCACAGCCTTAAAATTGAGGGGCAACCTTTTAGAACATAAGTAAGGAGGATTGTTTTTAGACAAAGAGTGTGAATCTGTGGAATGCTCTGCCACAGACTACAGTGGAGGCTAAGTCTGTTCGTATATTCGAAGTGGAAGTTGATAGATTTCTGGCTGGTCAGGGCATCAAGGGATATGGTGAGAGGGCAGGTGTATGGGGTTCAATGGGATCCGGGATCAGCCATGATGAAATGGTGGAGCGGACTGATAAATTGAATGGCCTAATTCTCCTCCTATGTCTTATGGTCTAAAGTGCCGAGGCGAGTGCGGAAGGCAAGTGGGGGGTTTCAAGTGCTGAATAACAGCCTCTTGCTCGCTACTGCCAGAGGAAGGAGCCTGCATGTGACTCTCCCTCGCTCCCTCACTGACTGTTTTCAAAGGAAGGTTCCTGTGTTTGAACAGTCTCTCTCTCTCCCACAATTACATCGGAGTCCGGTGCCAGAGTTCTGGGCAAGGTTTAATTTAGTAAGGTTTGTGGATTTGACTCTGTGATGTGTTTCTGGTTTCTGCTCCTCTTTGTTCCTGCTACTTCGGGCGAGTTTGAATCGGGGCAGCCTGCTGATAATGAACACTGAGTTGAACTGAATGTGCCTGGACTCTTTCGATTTTGTGTTTTATATTGTGTTTTTCACTTTTTTTGTCATTTGCGCAATTTGCCTTTTTTGTGCATGCGGGGCACTTGATGTTTATTCTTTGAACGGGTTCCATGGTTTTCTTTGTTTTGTTGCTGTCTGTGGGGAAGACAAATTTCAGTACTGCAAACAAACTTTGATAATAAATGTACTTTGATTCTTTGATCATGATTGGGGTTCAATTCCCACCACTGTCTATAAGACGTTTATACATTCTCCCGTGGCCATGTGGTTTTATCTTTAGCTTACTTTTATCTTTCGCTGCCATTTCCTATACCAGCAGTTATGCGTCATCTGGACAACCTTCACCCTTTCACAGACACTGCAATTTAAAACTCACTCATCTTCTCGCTTCCCCAGTTTGTGTGGCAGTTTATCAACCTAAAACCTGCTTTTCTCTAACAGAAGGCACTTAACTGCTGATGACTTCCAGCACAGTTTGTTTTAATTTCAGATTTCCAGCACCCGCTTTTAAATTTATTGCCAGAACTTCTAGTCATGAACAACACAAACAAAATGCTGGAGGAATTCATTAAGTCAGGTGACATGGTAGCGTGGTGGTTAGTACAATGCTTTGTAGTTCCAGCGGCCCAGGTTCAATTCCCACCACTGCCTATAAGGAGTTTATATGTTTTTCCCATGACCGCGTGGGTTTCCTCTAGATGCTTCGGTTTTCAAAGACAAAGCTGTTGGTAGATTAATTAGTCATTGTAAATCGTTCCATGGTTAGGCTAGGATTAAAGTGTCGGCTCAAAAGACCAGAAGGGCCTATTCCACTCTATATCTCAATAAATAAAATCAAATTTATGGAGAACAAGGGTTAGATTTCCTTTCCAGTCCTGATAAAAGGTCTCAGCCTGAAATATCAACTGTTTATTTCCTCCACAGTCAGGCAACATGCAGGCAGTAGCTTGTAATGCACTCTTGGCCTGGTTGAATTCATCAGCTATGATGAAGTGTATCCCATTTCAAATAGTTCAAATGGTTCCTGTTTATTATCGAAGAATGTATACAATAGCTACTCCTGCTCCTATTTCTCATGTTCAATATACAACCTGAAATATTTGTCTTCTCAAGCAGCCACGAAAAACAGAACCCCAGAAGAATGAGCAACATAAAAATGGTAGAACCCCAAACTCCCTCCCTCCCTCCCCTCCCCTACACATGCAACAGCACGCTTCAAATGATCAACACCCCCACCGCCCATTTCAGCAAAAAGCTTCAGTGCCCACCAACCACCAAGCACTAACGAGTCACCCAAAGAGAGACCATGACCTACAGTCAAAAAAACTATCATTTACCCAACAGTTCAACAGGACCTTGATAGGACCCAAACCATCTTGAAAAGGAAAAAAAGAGACGTTAAAAAGAGGAAATTTTAAGTTGTTTCTGCCAATGAGCTCGAAGAGGCAGCCACTTGGCGCCACCTTAACTCTGCTTCAAAGCTAATAACTATGGAAAACAGAAGATATAACAGAACATAGAACAGGACAGTACACTACAGGCCCTTTGGCCCATAATATTGTGCCAACCTTTTAACCTACTCCAAATTCAGACTACAAATTCAAACTACAGATGCTCTGGGTTGTCTGCACCACTCTCTGCAGAGTCCTGCGATAAAGGGAGGTACAGTTCCCATACCAGGCAGTGATGCAGCCAGTCAGGATGCTCTCAATTGTGCCCCTGTAGAAAGTTTTTAGGATTTGGGAGGCCATACCAAACTTACTCAACCGTCTGAAGTGAAAGAAGTGCTGTTGTACTTTTTTCACTGTACAGCCAGTATGTACAGACCACGTGAGATCCTCAATGATGTTTATGCCAAGGAACTTGAAGCTGTTCACCCTCTCAACCCCAGATCCATTGATATCAATAGGGGCTAGCCTGTCTCTATTCCTTCCTGTAGTCCACAACCAGCTGCTTTGTCTTTGGGATACTGAGGGAGATGATGTTTTCTTGACACCACTGTGTCAGTGTGATGATTTCCTCTCTGTAGGCTGCGTCATTTGTTGTTTGAGATTAGGCCAGTCAATGTAGTGTGTTGGCAATTTTAATTAGCAGATTAGAGCTGTGGGTCTAGAGCTTAGAGTTTAGACCTCTGTCAAGTCTCCTAATCCTCTTTTATTTCAAAAAGAAAAGCCCTAGCTCACTCAGTCTATCCTCATTGGACAGGTTTTCTAATCCAGGCAGCATCCTGGTAAATCTCCTCTGTACCCTCTATGAAGCTTCCACAGATCCGTCCCTTAATGAGGTGACCAGACCTCAAGATAATACTCAGACTATAGCACATGAAGTGCAGGCTTCAGATCTGCCTGAGGTGGGGTGTAGACTGCCAACAGGATCGCTGGAGTGAATTCCTGTGGTTGGTAGCACCCTGCCTGGAACACAGTGCCAGAGATGGTGTTTGAAGAGACATGACAAAGGCATTTAAAAGGCATTTAGACTGACTTATGAATGGGCAGTTGATGAAGGGACTATGGACCAAGTACAGACAGATGTGATCTAAATCATCTGGCACAGACATCATGGACCAAAAGGGTCTGATCCAGTTCTTTATTCTGTGTTCAGTGTTACATGCTTGAAGTTATAATGTCCTGTTCTCGTGTATTTTGGGCAGACAATCTTACAAATAAATAGTAGGAGTAGGCACTCAGCCCGAATATCTGCTCAGCCATATAAGATCACGGCCAATCTGACTGTAGCCACAACTCTGCGCATCTGCCCACTCACAGTAACCTATCACCACATTCGAGGGATCAAAAGTGGAGAGAGTGAGCAGCTTCAACATCCTTGGTGTCAACACCTCTGAGGACTTAACCTGGACCCAGCTTATCAATGCAGCAAAAACAAGACAAGATAGTGGTCATATTTCATTAAGAGTTTGATGAGATTTGGTATGTTTGGTATGTCACTGATCACACTTGCAAATTTCTACAGATGTACCGTGGAGAGCATTCCAATTGGCGAGATCAATGTCTAGCATGGGTGGGTGGGGGGGGGGGGGGGAGTGGATGCAGCTACTGTGCAGGATGGAAGTAAGCTGCAGAGAGTTGTAATCTCAGTCAGCTCCATCATGGACACTAGCCTCAGCACATCTTCAACAAATGGTGCCTCAGAAAGGCAGCGCCCATCATTAAGAGCCTACACTAAACAGGATGTGCCCTCTTCTCATTGCTACCATCAGGAAGGAGGCAGAGAAGCACTCTATGTTTCAGCAACATCTTCTTCCCCTCTGCTATTCGATTTCCGAAAGGACATTAATCCCATGAACACTACCTCACTACTTCTTTAATTTCCTACTTTTTGTACTACTTATTTAATTTAATGATTATGCAGTATATATAAACTGTAATTCACAGTTTTCTTTTTCTCTCTATTATCAGGTATTGCAATGTACTGCCACGACAAAGTTAACAAAGTCCATAACACAAGCCGATGATATTAAACCTGATTCCGATTACTTATCAAGAAGCCATCTACCTCATCTTAAGAAAACATCCAAACCTTCCTAAGTTCTTTAAGGAAGAGAAGCCCAAAGACTCATAATCGTGAAAAATATATTTTCAGATGATTTCTGTCTTAAACTAGCAATTCTTTTCTTTAAACAATGAATGCAGTGCTTTCAAAGTTTCAGTGCTCCAACCTTGAAGTATTTGGTCTTCAGAATATCATTTTTTACGATGTGACTTTAACAAGACAGTTTCTGATTACTTGCCAGACATTTTTATGATCAACATAATTCATAACTTGGCTTGCATGGCACAAGATCTGATAGAGGCATAGATAGAGTAGACAGGGAAAGTCTGTTTCCCAGGGTTGTAATGTCTAATACTCAGAGGGCATGCATTGAAGATGGGGAAGGGGTAAGTTAAAGGGGGGATTTGAGGCTAAGATTTTTTGCTCAGAGGGTGGTGGATACCTGGAATGTGCTACCTGATATGGTGATAGAGGCAAATACACTAGAGATGTTTGGCTAGGCACATGGATGTAGGGAAGATGGAAGCATATAGATGCTGTGTAGGTAGGAGGGATCAGTGTTTGGGGGGGGGTTTCGATTTGCTTTTTCACTGCTTCAGCACCACATTGTGGGCCGAATGGTCTGTTCCTTGCTGTATTGTTCTATGTTCTAAGTATTGGATTGATTTTGTGTGACAACAATTTAAATCCACAATGAAAGTTCAAGACTTAAATCTGGCATCCAGCGTGCACTCTATAGTCACTTTATTAAGTACAAGGGGGACTTAATAAAGCGGACACTGAGTGTATGCTTGTGGCTTTCTGCTGCTATACCCCATCCACTTCAAGGTTCAACTATTCATGTATTTGGAGATGCTCTTCTGAACATTGCTGTTGTAGTGGTTATTTGAGCTATTGTCGCTTTCCTGTCAGCCTGACCCAGTCTGACCATTCTCCTCTAAACTTTCTCATCAACAAGTGTTTTCACCCACTGAACTGCCACTTACTTAAGGTTTCGTTTTGTTTTTCTCACCATTCTCTGGAAACTCTAGAGACTTATGTGTGAGAATCTCAGGAGATCAGCAGTTTCTTGGATGCTCAAATTACCCTATCTGGCACCAACAATCATTTTCATGCTCAAAGTCACTTAGATCGCATTTCTTCCCAATTCTGGTGTTTGGTCTGCACAACAACTGAACCTCTTGACCATGTCTGCATGCTTTTTATGCATTGAGTTGCTGCCACAAGATTGGCCGATTAGATATTTACATTAACAAGCAGGTGTACAGGTATACCTAATAAAGTGGCCACTGTTATGTCTTCATACACAGTAAAAGATTACATTTGACAATATTTGCAATTGATATAACTTCTGCAGAAAAACACCTTGCAAAATTAAGACAATACATAAAATTTAAAATTTTAACAAACAATAATTTAACACCATTGTCATTCAGTTATTTTGGTTTAAACAATGTGTTAATTAAATTTTATTTGGACCTGTGAATAAACTGCAAGTCAATTGAAATCAGTGCATCAATAAAGTAGTACAGATATTGCACTAAAGCAGGACCTCCCAACCTTTTCATGCCGTGGGCCTTTACTGTTAACTGAAGGGCCCGTGGACCCCTGGTAGGGAACATCTGCCCAAAGGGAGCTGCTGGAGGAACTCGGGGGTCCAGCAGCATCTGGTGTGGGGAAAGGAGCTATCGACAATGAAGACCAAAATCCTGCATGGGGGTCGAAGTTTCAGTTTGAAATCCTGCATGAGAGTGGAGTTGGGAAATAACCAGTAGAAACGAGGAGAGGGTTGGCGTGAGATAGGAAACAATAGGTGGACTGAGGAGGGGTGAGGAATGATGGGCAGATGGAGCAAGGTGGGGGAAGAGAAGTAGAGCTGTGTGTTATTAGAAATTTGAGGAGATTTGGTATGTCATCAAAGACTCTTACACATTTCTACATATGTGTGGTGGAGGGCATCAGAGCCAGGTATGGACCCTCCAAAGCACGAGATCACAAGACGGTTGAAAGTTTTAGCCTGCTTCATAACAGGGACAATCCTCCCCACCATGAGGACATCTTCAAGAGGCAGTGTTTTACAACGGTCAGAACAATATATCCCTTCCTAATGAACTTAACACGTTTTATGCATGTTTTGAGCAGAAGGGGATTGCAATGTCACCACCCCACTCTGAACCCACAGTCACTATCAGGTCAGTCATCTGCAGAGTGAACATTTGGAAAGCCTTTGACTTAGACATTCCTGGCCACATCCTTACATCCTGCACAGATCAGCTGTTCAAGTCAAGTCACTTTTTAATGTCATTTCGACCATAACTGCTGGTACAGTACACAGTAAAAACGAGACAGTGTTTTTCAGGACCATGGTGCTACATGATAGATAGATAGATAGATACTTTATTCATCCCCATGGGGAAATTCAACTTTTTTTTTCCAATGTCCCATACACTTGTTGTAGCAAAACTAATTACATACAATACTTAACTCAGTAAAAAATATGATATGCATCTAAATCACTATCTCAAAAAACATTAATAATAGCTTTTAAAAAGTTCTTAAGTCCTGGCGGTTGAATTGTAAAGCCTAATGGCATTGGGGAGTATTGACCTCTTCATCCTGTCTGAGGAGCATTGCATTGATAGTAACCTGTCGCTGAAACTGCTTCTCAGTCTCTGGATGGTGCTATGTAGAGGATGTTCAGAGTTTTCCATAATTGACCGTAGCCTACTCAGCGCCCTTCGCTCAGCTACCGATGTTAAACTCTCCAGCACTTTGCCCACGACAGAGCCCGCCTTCCTTACCAGCTTATTAAGACGTGAGGCGTCCCTCTTCTTAATGCTTCCTCCCCAACACGCCACCACAAAGAAGAGGGCGCTCTCCACAACTGACCTATAGAACATCTTCAGCATCTCACTACAGACATTGAATGACGCCAACCTTCTAAGGAAGTACAGTCGACTCTGTGCCTTCCTGCACAAGGCATCTGTGTTGGCAGTCCAGTCTAGCTTCTCGTCTAACTGTACTCCCAGATACTTGTAGGTCTTAACCTGCTCCACACATTCTCCATTAATGATCACTGGCTCCATATGAGGCCTAGATCTCCTAAAGTCCACCACCATCTCCTTGGTCTTGGTGATATTGAGACACAGGTAGTTTGAGTTGCACCATATCACAAAGTCCTGTATCAGTTTCCTATACTCCTCCTCCTGTCCATTCCTGACACACCCCACTATGGCCGTGTCATCAGCGAACTTCTGCACGTGGCAGGACTCCGAGTTATATTGGAAGTCTGATGTGTACAGGGTGAACAGGACCGGAGAGAGTACGGTTCCCTGCGGTACAAAAACTACACTGAACTACGTGAAAAACAGCACAGAAAAAAAGAAACTACGCCCAGGATCCTCTTCAGTTTGCGTATAAGGAGAAGGTGGGAGTGGAGGATGCTATCACGTATTTGCTGCACAAATCACTCTCTCACCTAGATGGGGTCAGTTGTGCTGTGAGGATTACATTCCTTGACTTCTCTAGTGCCTTTAACACCATCCAGCCCAAGATCTTAAGGCACAAACTAACGGAGATGGGAGTAGACTCTCACATGGTGGATTGGATAGTGGACTACTTGACAGATAGACCTCAGTATGTGCAGTTGGGAGACTGTAGGTCTGACACGGTGGTCAGCAGCACAGGAGCGCCGCAGGGAACCGTACTCTCTCCGGTCCTGTTCACCCTGTACACATCAGACTTCCAATATAACTCGGAGTCCTGCCACGTGCAGAAGTTCGCTGATGACACGGCCATAGTGGGGTGTGTCAGGAATGGACAGGAGGAGGAGTATAGGAAACTGATACAGGACTTTGTGATATGGTGCAACTCAAACTACCTGCGTCTCAATATCACCAAGACCAAGGAGATGGTGGTGGACTTTAGGAGATCTAGGCCTCATATGGAGCCAGTGATCATTAATGGAGAATGTGTGGAGCAGGTTAAGACCTACAAGTATCTGGGAGTACAGTTAGACGAAAAGCTAGACTGGACTGCCAACACAGATGCCTTGTGCAGGAAGGCACAGAGTCGACTGTACTTCCTTAGAAGGTTGGCGTCATTCAATGTCTGTAGTGAGATGCTGAAGATGTTCTATAGGTCAGTTGTGGAGAGCGCCCTCTTCTTTGTGGTGGCGTGTTGGGGAGGAAGCATTAAGAAGAGGGACGCCTCACGTCTTAATAAGCTGGTAAGGAAGGCGGGCTCTGTCGTGGGCAAAGTACTGGAGAGTTTAACATCGGTAGCTGAGCGAAGGGCGCTGAGTAGGCTACGGTCAATTATGGAAAACTCTGAACATCCTCTACATAGCACCATCCAGAGACAGAGAAGCAGTTTCAGCGACAGGTTACTATCGATGCAATGCTCCTCAGACAGGATGAAGAGGTCAATACTCCCCAATGCCATTAGGCTTTACAATTCAACCACCAGGACTTAAGAACTTTTTAAAAGCTATTATTAATGCTTTTTGAGATAGTGATTTAGATGCATATCATATTTTTTTACTGAGTTAAGTATTGTATGTAATTAGTTTTGCTACAACAAGTGTATGGGACATTGGAAAAAAAGTTGAATTTCCCCATGGGGATGAATAAAGTATCTATCTATCTATCTATCTATCTATCTAGACTACAGACCTACCCAGGACTGCATAAAGTGCACAAAACAGTGCAGGCATTACAATAAATAATAAACAAGACAATAGGCACTGTAGAGGGCAGTAAGTTGGTGTCAGTCCAGGCTCTGGGTTTTGAGGAGTCTGATAGCTTGGGGGAAGAAGCTGTTACATAGTCTGGTCGTGAGAGCCCGAATGCTCCAGTGCCTTTTCCCAGATGGCAGGATGGAGAAGAGTTTGTATGACGGGTGTGTAGGGTCCTTCATAATGTTGGGGGCATTTGCAGAAATTTTCACCTCTCATAGAACATAGAACAATACAGCACAGTACAGGCCCACAATGTTATGCTGACCCTTAAACCCGTCTCCTATATAACCCCTCACCTTAAATTTCTCTATATACCTGTCTAGTAGTCTCTTAAATTTCACAAGTGTATCTACCTCCACCACTGACTCAGGCAGTGCATTCCACGCACCAACCACTCTGAGTAAAAAAAACCTTCCTCTAATATCCCCCTTGAACTTTCCACCCCTTACCTTAAAGCCATGTCCTCTTGTACTGAGCAGTGGTGCCCTGGGGAAGAGGCGCTGGCTGTCCACTCTATCTATTCCTCTTAATATCTTGCACACCTCTATCATGTCTCCTCTTATCCTCCTTCTTCCAGAAAGTAAAGCCCTAGCTCCCTTAATCTCTGATCATAATGCATACTCTCTAAACCAGGCAGCATCCTGGTAAATCTCCTCTGTACCCTTTCCAATGCTTCCACATCCTTCCTATAGTGAGGCGACCAGAACTGGACACAGTACTCCAAGTGTGGCCTAATCAGAGTTTTATAGAGCTGCATCATTACCCAGTGACCCTTAAACTCTGTCCCTCAACTTATAAAAGCTAACACCCCATAAGCTTTCTTAACTACCCTATCTACCTGTGAGGCAACTTTCAGGGATCTGTGGACATGTACCCCCGATCCCTTTGCTCCTCCACACTCCCAAGTATCCTGTCATTTACTTTGTACTCTACCTTGGAGTTTGTCCTTCCAAAGTGTACCACCTCACACTTCTCTGGGTTGAACTCCATCTGCCACTTCTCAGCCCACTTCTGCATCCTATCAATGTCTCTCTGCAATCTTCTACAATCCTCTACACAATCCACAACACCACCAACCTTTGTGTCATCTGCAAACTTGCCATCCCACTCTTCTACCCCCACATCCAGGTCGTTGATAAAAATCACGAAAAGTAGAGGTCCCAGAACCGACTAGTCACAACCCTCCGATCCGAATGTACTCCCTCCACCACGACCCTCTGCTTTCTGCAGGCAAGCATCAGACTTCCAATATAACTCAGAGTCCTGCCATGTGCAGAAGTTCGCTGATGACACGGCCATAGTGGGGTGTGTCAGGAATGGACAGGAGGAGGAGTATAGGAAACTGATACAGGTCTTTGTGATATGGTGCAACTCAAACTACCTGCGTCTCAATATCACCAAGACCAAGGAGATGGTGGTGGACTTTAGGAGATCTAGGCCTCATATGGAGCCAGTGATCATTAATGGAGAATGTGTGGAGCAGGTTAAGACCTACAAGTATCTGGGAGTACAGTTAGACGAAAAGCTAGACTGGACTGCCAACACAGATGCCTTGTGCAGGAAGGCACAGAGTCGAATGTACTTCCTAAGAAGGTTGGCGTCATTCAATGTAGTGAGATGCTGAAGATGTTCTATAGGTCAGTTGTGGAGAGCGCCCTCTTCTGTGTGGTGGCGTGTTGGGGAGGAAGCATTAAGAAGAGGGACGCCTCACGTCTTAATAAGCTGGTAAGGAAGGCGGGCTCTGTCGTGGGCAAAGTGCTGGAGAGTTTAACATCGGTAGCTGAGCGAAGGGCGCTGAGTAGGCTACGGTCAATTATGGATAACTCTGAACATCCTCTACATAGCACCATCCAGAGACAGAGAAGCAGTTTCAGCAACAGGTTACTATCGATGCAATGCTCCTCAGACAGGATGAAGAGGTCAATACTCCCCAATGCCATTAGGCTTTACAATTCTATCACCAGGACTTAAGAACTTTTTAAAGCTATTATTAATGCTTTTTGAGATGGTGATTTAGATGCATATCATTTTTTTTTCACTGAGTTAAGTATTGTATGTAATTAGTTTTGCTACAACAAGTGTATGGGACATTGGAAAAAAGTTGAATTTCCCCATGGGGATGAATAAAGTATCTATCTATCTATCTATCTATCTATCTATCTATCAATTCTGAATCCACCTGGCCAAACTTCCCTGGATCCCATGCCTTCTGACTTTCCGAATAAGCTTACCGTTTGGTACCTTGTCAAATGCCTTACTAAAATCCATGTAGATCACATCCACTGCTTCAACCTATTGTTCCCACCCGCTTTAAGAAGAACACTATCTTGTTACCTGAGGATAACAAGGTAATGTGCCTAATGACTACAACCCTATGGCACTGACATCCATTACCACAAGGTTCTTTGAGAGGATGGTCATGGCATAGATTAACTTCAGTCTTCCAGACAACCTCAACCCCTGCAATTCGCCTGCCTCTGAAGCCTTCCCTTCCCACATAGCCCTCATTTTCTTGTGCATCCGTGTGACTACCTTAAGCTACTGAAATGTCCCTAAAGTATCTTCCTCTACCCCACCCCACCCTGTGCAAAACAAAACTACTTCTGACATTCCCTCCCCCCCCCCCCCCAACTGCACTTCCTTTCGTTAAAATTATTGCCTCTCACATTAGCCATTTCTGCCCTGGGAAGAAGTCTCTGCCTTATGCCATGAAGACAGACAAAAGACACCTGTTCAATGATTTGTTCCATTTTGTTGTTTGCCATTACTAATTCCCCATTTTCATCGTCTAAAGCAGGGGTTCCCAATATGCGGACCCTGGCCCCCCAGTTAATGGTAAGGATCCATGACATAAAAAGGGTTGGGAACCATTGCTCTAAAGGCACAACATTTATTTTTGCATGTTCCATCTTTCATCATTATATCCCTTCATCATCATTATCTTCCATCACCTCATCCCAGGAATTCATCTCTTTTATCAATGTTTTGTCCAATGGTGAAAACTGTTTATGAGCCAACTAATCACCGAAAACCCAAACAAAATACTAGCATGCAAGATCTTGACAAGCAAGTCCCTATAAATGGCACTACTGATGAACACTTCCATCATTTCTCTGCTGATGATTTATAGACTGCAGAAGTTGGATGGATTGGATTTGTTGTGTGTTCTTCCTGGGCAGAACTGGGCAACTTCTGACACTGCTGGAGAGAAGCCAGTTCTACAGCAGTACTGGAGTCAGTGTCCTTGCTTCCATCTAAAGGAGATACATGATAGACAGGGACACAATGGAATGCAGATGCTGGAATCTGAAACAAGATTATGGAAGAACTCAGTGGGTCAGGCAGCATCTGTGGAAGGAAATGCACAGTTGATGATTCAGTTTGAGGAAGAGTTTACTAAGCTTATAATAGGAAGGATGTAGAAGCTTTAGAAAGGATGTGGAAGCTTTAGAAAGGGTGCAAAACAGATTCACCAGGATGGTGCCCAGATTGAGGAACATGTTTTATGTGGACAGGTTGAGCAAGCTAGGTATTAACTCTTTGGAGTGAATGAGGATGAGAGATCATTTGATTAGGGTGTACAAGATGATAAAGAGGTACAGATAAAGTGGACAGCCAGTGTCTTTTACCCAGGGAGGAAATGGCTAATGAGAGAGGACATCATTTTGAGGTGACTGGAGGAAAGTATAGGGTGGATGTCAACGGTAGATTTTTTACAATTTGGGGACACTTAAGAGACTCTTAGATAGGGACATAGATAAAAGAAAAATGGATGGCTAAGTGGGAGGAAAGAGTTAGATTGATCCTGGGTTAGGTTAAAAGGTCAGCCCAACATCATAGGCTCAAGTGTTATATGTTCTGTGTTTCCTCTGTAGATGCTGACTGACCCACTGAGTTCCTGCACCACCTGGCTTGATTTTCATTATGGAAGGAGGTGGGGTTGGCCTTTGTTGAATAACGCTTTGAGAAAATTTGCAGTCTGTTGGAAGAAGTGCAGTACTTTCAGCTGAATTAAATCTTATTTTACAAAACTGACAAAAAAGTATCAAGCCAAGATTTAGCACAAATTGGCAATTACCTGCTAAGTAGCTGAAAAATTACTAGCCTTGAGAAAATATAATTCATTATCAATGTTTTCAAATCTAAAAAAGTACACTAAGTTTTAAGATAGTGCCTCCTTGTGCGAGTTTTTAAAAAGTGCATACACTCAGTTGCCATGTTATTACGTATAGTACCCGTACACCTTCTCATTAATGCAAATATCTCATCAGCCAATCATGTGGCTTTAATTCAATGCATAAAAACATGCAGATATGGTCACAGTTCAGTTGTTATTCCAACCAAACATCAAAATGGGGAAGGAATGAGATTTAAGTGACATTGACCGTGGAATAACTATTGGTGCCAGATGGGGTGGTTTGACTATCTTAGAAACTGCTGACCTTCTAGGATTTTCATGCACAACAGTCTCTGGAGTTTACAAAGGTCGGTGCAAAAAATAAAAACAAAACATCCAGTGAGCAGAAGTTCTGTCAGCAAAAATGCCTTATTAATGCGATAGGTCAGATGAGAATAGCCAGACTGATTCAAGCTGACAGAAACTCAAGTAACCACACATTACAACAGTGATGTGCAGTGGAGCATCTCTGAAAACACAGCACGTTGAACCTTGAAGTAGATGGGCTATAGCAGCAGAAGACCATGAGTATACTGTCAATAACCATTTCATGAAGTACAGGGGGTACCTAATAAAATGGCCACTGAGATTTGCTAACAGAAATTGTAAATGAAATACAAAACAGATGTTCTTTAATTGAATCCACATGCAATGCTTCAAACACAATCCGGCGACAAATCATGATGTAATTAGCTGGCCTGTGGAAATCTGGAAATCAACACGCTGGAAGAAAGATCAGATTTCCATCATAAGCTAGGAAGGACATTTTATTCTTTCCCTTTTCGACTGTGAGGTCACAGAACAGCTGCGAAAACAAGGCATCATTACAGCAATGTCATTAACACCCATAGCTGCTAAGAGTTTGTTGAAAACTGCCTTGGAGTTTATCCACAGTATTCATCCAATTTATAGTAGACAACTGGGAGAAATGCTAAGGAAATGACTGGTAATTAAGTCTTGGATAAGTAAATTGGATTAGACACTGGCTTCGCAAGAGAAGCAAGGGTGGTAGTAGATAGTTGCCTTTCTGACTGGAAGCCTGTGACTAGTGGAGTGCCACAGGGATAGATGCTGGGTCCGTTGATATTTGTCATTAGACCATAAGATCATAAGACACAGGAGCAGAATAAGGCAATTCAGCCCATTGAGTCTGCTCTGCCATTTCACCATGGCTGATCCAGGATCCTATTCAAACACATATCCCTGTCCTCTCACCATATCCCTTGATGATCAGAAATCAACTTCCGTTTAAGTATACCCACCACCTTCGCCTCCACCGCAGTCTGCAGCACAGCATTCCATTGATTCACCATTCTTTGGCTAAAATAATTCCTCCTTACTTCTGTTCTAAAAGGACGCCCCTCCATTTTCAGACTGTGCCATCTACTTCTGGATATCCCCTCTGAGGGAACATCCTCTCCACATCCACCTTATCAAGCCCTTTCAACATCGGTTTTTTTCCAACATTGGAGGAGTTCAATGAGATCCTCACTGGTTCTTCTAAACTCCAGTAAGTACAGACCTGAAGCTGCCAACCGCTCCTCATATTAACCCCTTCATTCCTGGAATCATCCTCATGAACCTCCTCTGAACTCTCTCCAATGACAATACACCCTTTCTGAGATAAGGGGCACAAAATTGTTGACAATACTCCAAGTGCAGCCAGACTAGTCTCTTATAAAGATTCAGTATTATCTCTTTGTTTTTATGTTCTATTCCCCTTGAAGTGAATGCCAACATTGCACTTGCCTTCTCTACCACAGACTCAACCTATGAATTAACCTTCTGGGAGTCTTGCACAAGGATTCCTGAATCCATTTATACCTCTGATGTTTGAACAATCTCCCCATTTAGGTAATAGTCTATTATACACTATTGTTTCTTTTACCAAAATGCATTATCATACATTTCCCAACACAGCATTCCATTTGTCACTTTTTTGCCCATTCTTCCAATTTGTTTAAGCCCTGCTGCAAACGCATTGCTTCCAAAGCCATCAATTCCACTATTGACAAACAATGTAAAAAGTAGTGGTCCCAATACCGACTCCCTGAGGAACACCACTAGTGACAGGCAGCCAACCAGAAAAGGCCCCTTTTATTTCCACTCGCTGCCTCCCGCCGCTCAGCCATTCCTCAATCCATGCCAGTATCTTTCCAGTAACACCATACGATTTTATCTTGTTAAGCAGCCTCATGTGAAGCAACTTACCAAAACACTTCTGAAAATCTAATTGATATCCACAATTTCTCCTTGCCCATGGAGCTTGTTACTTCCTCAAAGAATTCTAACAGATTTGTCAGGACTCCAACACTTTCCCAACCACTGAGTTTAGGCTAACTGGCCTATAATTTCCTCTTTTTTGCTTTCCTCTCTTCTTAAAGAGTAGAGTTACATTTACAATTTTCCAGTCCTCTGGAACCATGCCAGAATCAAGTGATACTGGAAAGAGTATGACCAATGCATTTGTTATCCCTTCAGCAACCTCTTTCAGTACTCTGGGATGTAGTCCATCTGGTTCAGATGACTTATCCCCCTTTCAGTTTGCCTAACACTTTTTTTTTTGCGATAGCAATGGCACTCACTCCCGCTCCCTGACATTCACAGACCTCTGGTGTCTTCTACAGTGAAGACTGAAGCAAAGTGCTTAAGTTCATCTGCCGTTACTTTGCCGCCCATTACTTCATCACCAACATTTTCAGTGGTCCAATATCAACTCTCACCTCTGTTTTATTCTTTATATAACTGAAAAAACTTATAGTATCCTGTTTAATATTACTGACTAGATTGCCGCCATAATTCATCTTTTCCCTTCTTATAGCTTTTTAGCTATCTTTTGCTAGATTTTAAAAGCTTCCCAATCATCCAACTTCCCACTCACTTTTGTTAACTTATATGCATTTTCCTTGGCTTTTATACAGTCCTTAACTTCCCTTGCCAGCAATAGTTAACTAACCTGCTGTTTGAGAACTTCTTTTGTGGGACATACCTATCCAGCGCCTTGTGAACTATTCCCAGAAACTTCAGCCACCTCTGTTCTGCCGTCATCCCCGCCAGTATCCTCCTCCAATCCACCTGGGCAAGCTCCTCTCTCATGCCTCTATAACTCCCTTTAGTCCATTGTGATACTGTTACATGTGACTTAACTCTTCTCCCTCTCAAATTGCAGTATGAATTTAATCATATTGTGATAATTGGCTCCGAAAGATTCCTTTACATTAAGCTGCCTAATAAGATCTGGATAATTTCACAATACTCAATCTAAGATAGCCTTTCCTCTAGTAGGCTTGGGCATCAGCTGCTTTGAAAAGTCACCTTGTAGGCATTCGGCAAGTTCCCACTCTTGCGATCCAACACCAACCTAATTTTCCCAATCCCCTTGAATATAGAAGTTCCCCATTAGAATTGTATCATTGCCCTTATTACAAGCCTTTTCCAGCTCCCTTTGCAATTTCAACCCCACATCCTGGCTACTATTTGGAAACCTATATATGATTCTGATAATGGTTTTTTCACCCTTGCGGTTTCTTAACTCCACCCAGAAAGATTCGACATTCTCTCGCCCCATGTCACCTCTTTCTAAAGATGTAAATCCATCTCTTACCAACAGAGCCACACCACTGCCTGTGCCTTCCTGCAATACGAAGTATATCCTTTGATGTTAAACTCCCAACTATGACATACTTTCTGCCACAATTCAGTGATGCCCACAATATCATACTGACCAATCTCTAATTGCGCCATGAGCTTATCCACCTTTTACCAAGTGCTATGCACATTTTAATATGGCACCACCAGTCCTGCATTCTTTGCCTCTGTGGTACAACTTAACTCTTTGCTGTCTGCAGTTGTACCCAATCGCTGGCTTCTCCTTCCTTACATTCATATTACATCATCTGCTTGTAAACCTGCTGGCTCATCCTCAGCTCTATCATACTGGTTCCCATCCCAAAGCCACATTATTTTAAACCACTCCCAACAGCTCCAGCAAACCTGCCTGCAGGCATATTGGTCCCCCTCGGATTTAAACGCAACCTGTCCCTTTTGTACGCTCATAACTGTCCCAGAAGAGTTCCCAATGATCAAGAAATCTGAATCCCTGCCCCTTCCTCCATTTCTTCAGCATGTATTTATCCGCCACCTTATTCTATTCCTGTCCTCACTGTCGTATGACACTGGTAGCAATCCTGAGATTGCTACCCTTGAGATCCTGCTTCTCAGCTTCCTTCCTAACTCCCTGCATTCTATTTTCAGGACCTCCTCCTTTTTTCTACCTATGTTGTTGCTACCAATATGTACCATGATTTCTGGCTGCTCAATCTGTCTTTTCAGAATATTATGAATGCTTTTAGAAACATCGCATACTACCTGGGAGGCACCTGGGGGGCATACTACCATCCATGTTTCTTTTTTGCATCCACAGAATCGCCTGTCTGGCCCCCTGACTATTGAGGCCCCTATTACTGTTGCCCTCCTCTTCAATTCCTTACCCTCTGAGCCACAGGGCCAGACTCAGTGCCAGAGGCAAGGCCACTGTTTCTTCCCCCAGTATGTCACTACCCCCCCCCCCAACAGTACTCAAAGTGGAGTATTATTATTGAGGGGTTGGCCACAGAGTTGCTCTCCACGATCTGACATTCTCCTTCCCTCTCCTGACAGTCATCCATTTATCTGTCTCCTGTAACCTTGTGGTGACTACCTCCCTGTAGCTCCTGTTTATCACCACTTTGTTTTTCCTAACAAGCCAAAGGTCATCGAGCTGCAGCTCCAGTTCCTTAACATGGTCTCTAAGGAGCTGCATCTCGATGCACCTGGTGCAGATGTGGCCATTGAGCAAGCTGGTAGTCTCTCAGAAATCCCACATCTGACACTCAGAACAGAACACTTTCTCTGCAGACATACCCCCTATTCTCTCAAGAGTTAATTCAGGAAAAAAATAAATAAGAAATAAGGAATGAACTTATCTACTAACCCTGCCACCACCTGTTCTCAACAAAGCCCTGTTGAGCCAAAGCCTTACTACTCTGACTCAGACTACTCCAACGACAATCTCTCCCATGATGACCGCTCCGCTAGACGGTGCCTCTCTTTTATAGACACAGGGTTTTTAAAGCTCTTCATTGGACCTAATGGGTACTCTTCTGTTGTGTCTGCACAGTACTTCAATCAAAGGCTCCCTATATCAATGATATATCTGAATCAATGATCTGGATGATAATGTGGTTAACCGGCTCAGAAAATTGGGAGACGACACCAAGATTGGGAACGTGGTGGACGGTGAGGAAGCTTATCAGAGCTTGCAGTGGCATCTGGACCAGCTGGAAAAATGGACAGAGAAATGGCAGTTGGAATTTAATACATACAAATGTGCGGTGTTGCGCTTTGATAGGACCAACTAGGGTAGGTCTTACACAGTGAGCCGTAGGGCACTGAGGAGTGTAGTAGAACAAAGGGATCTGGGAATACAGGTCCATAATTTACTGACAGTGCTGGCACAGTTTGATAGGATCATAAAGAAAGCTTTATAAGCCATATTGGCCTTCATAAACCAAATTATTGAGTACAGGAGATGCAACATTATTTTGAGGTTGTATAAGACATTGGCGAGGTCTGGTGTATGCAGTTTTTGGTCACCCACATACAAGAAAGATGTAAATAAAGTTGAAAGAGCACAGAAAAAAATTCTGAGCATGTTGCCGGGACTGGAGATCCTGAGTTAGAAGGAAGGATTGAATAGGTGAGGACTTTATTCCTTGGAACATAGAAGATTGAGAGGAGATTTGAAAGAGGTATTCAAAATGATAGAGGGATATAAACAGGGTAAATACAAGCAGGCTTTTCTCCTGAGTTTGGGTGGAACTACATCATGGGTCATGGGTTAAGGATGAAAGGTGCAAAGTGTAAGGGGAGCATGAGGATTGTGAGACTGTGGAACCAACTGCCAATGCTTGCGAGCTTGATTTCAACATTAAAGAGAAGTTTGGATAGGTACATGAATAGTAGGGGTATGGAAGGCTATGGTCCAGGTGCAGGTTGATGGGACCTGGTTTGGTTCAGCATGGACCAAATGGGCTGAAGGGCCTGTTTCTGCATTGTCTACTGCATACAGTATCTGTACAATAAGTCAGAATGAGGAACACGAACACTGAATATGTTGTGATATTTGTAGTTTTGTGGCAACACCTGAGTGCATGACATAAAAATTACTATAATTTACAATAAAAAATAAGTGGATTGATTGATAATTGAGTAATAAATATAAATAAATAAATATTGCAAAAGAGTAATAGTGAGGTAATGTACATGGGTTCATGGACCATTAAGAAATCTGATGTGGAGCGGAAGAAGCTGTTCCGAAAGCAGTGAGTGTGGATCTTCAGGCTGCTGTTCCCCCGCCTGATGGTAGTAATAAGAAGAGGGCATATGCTGAGGATCCCGAACAATGGATTCCAACTTCTTCAGGCTCTGCTTCTTGAAGATGTTTTCAATAGTTGGGAAGCTTGCGTCCGTGATGGAGCTGGCTGGGTCTACAACCCTCTGTATCTTCCTTCTTGGAACCTTCACACCAGGTAGTGATGAAACCAGTAAGAGCTGCAAATTTACAGTATTAAACAAAGAATCTCATCAATTATGATAAATCTTGAATCTGAATTTTGAAATACACTGGAAAGAAACGTGGGTAACCTGTCCCAAAAGCAGGTCTATGGCAGGGAGAGATTGCTTATTAATCTGTAGCATTCAGAATATTTTTGTCTTCAAATTTTGCTTTCTCAAACAAGGAACGTGCTAATACCACAAACGTGCCTCAGTTCTCTCAATAATTCAAATATTACATTAGGTTTTTTTTTCAAAGTTCTAAGTAAGTTTATTATACAAGTATGTATATGTTCACTCAACTTCACTCATCCCAACATTGACCTACTGTATGTATGAACTCACTTTCAACAACCATTCATCCCATGCTGTCAATGTTATTTATTTATAATTATTGTTTTTGTATTTGCACTGTTTGTTGTCTTTTGCACATTGGTTGTTTGTCCGTCTTATTGTGCACGGTCTTTCATTGATTCTATTGTGTTTCTTTGTATTTACTGTGAATGTCCACAAGAAAATGAATCTCGTGATTGTATATGGTAACATATATATTCCATACTATTAATAAACTTACTTCAAACTTCCAAACTTTTCAACTTATATGTCACCATATACTACCCAGAGATTCATTTTCTTGCGCACATTCACAATAGAGCAAAGAAATAAAACAGAATAAGTAAAAAACTAAACACAAACAACGAGTAGATGCGAGAGGTACTCCAGATGCTGGAAATCTAAAGCAATGCCCACAATATGCAGGAACAGCTCGGCAGTCAGGCAGGATGTATAGATGGGAATAAACAGTTAATGTTTTGGGTCAAGGCCCTTCATCAGGATCAAAGCGTTGCTCGTTTATTCCCATCCATAGTTGCTGCCTGACCGGCTGAGATCATCCAGCACATTGTGTGTATTACAAACAAGGAATAACCTCCTGCCCGATGATAGCAGGGAGAAGAGAGCATGGCTTGGATATTGGTGAGTGGAGGGGGGTTGGGGGGAGAGTCTTTTATGATGGACTGGACTGTATCCACCACATTCTGTCACCTTTTCTGTTCCTGGGCATTGCTGTTCCCATACCAGGCCATGATGCAGCCAATTAGAATGCCGTCCACTCTGCATCCATAGAGGTGAGTCATACTTCTCACTTCTGCTTTGCAGATAGTGGAAATGCCTCAGGCTTTCAAGGAATGAGTCACCCTTGTACAACAGCATACCCAATCTGCTCTCACAGCAACAGTACTTAGGCAGCTAGTCCATTGAATTTCTGCTCTACAGCAGCCTTCAGAGAATTGACAGTCTGGGACTCAAAGCTCAGAGTACATTTGTTATCAAAGTATGTATACTTTATACAACCTTGAGAGTCATCTCCTTACATAGACAGTCACAAAAAAAAACAATAGAAACCATTAAAAAAAACACCCAATGTGCAGAGAGAAAAAAAATAAATCGTGCCAACAACAAAAGTAAGCAAATAGCATTCAGAACTGACGTTCGTGAAAGTGAGTCCACAGTGAGGAGTCGAAAGCTAAGCATCACATCCGATTCAGGAGCCTGTTAGTTGCAGGCCACAGCCTCAGTTCAGGGCGGGGATGAGTAAACTTCATGGAGCAGCAAGCTGTCCATCGCCTCCAGCCTGAAATCCGACCCTTTTCAATCTACCCCCACGTTTAATTGTCCAAACCTCGAGTCGTCCCCTCCTCTCGGTCCCAGGCTCTGCTGTCTCGATACACTCCTGGGCCTGTACCCAACCTTTCCAATGCACCCCGGTGTGTAAATTGATCAAATCTCGGTCTACCTCAGTCTCGGGCTCAGGCTCCAATTCAACTCTGCCTCACCTGTGCTCACCTCGTGTCAGTTCTACCTGATCGAATAGCCTCCAAACCTGCTCCAGCAACTGCCCGCTCTTGTGCCTGGGCCAAGCTGCCTCGATTCGGCCCGTTCACACCACACCACAACCATTCTGCTCCTCCGAGGCTTCAGTGCACACCACAGAAATGCCGGGTGGTGCGGGCAGGACAAAAGCTCAGCTCTGAGAGGGAAGTTACAGGCTATTGTTGGCAGTGATTGTTTACCAGAAAAAGAGTGATTAGTAAAGTATTTAATCATTTTCTGTGTTTTGTTTGCCACCAGCAAGTCGTCGCCGTGATGGTATTACCATTAAATGTGGCAGGTACTGTAAGTCTGTACTCTGTCTTATCAGTCACTAGCTGGCTATTTGATGATGTAAATGTTACTTGCCATTTTTCAGCCTCCGATGTCCAGGTCCTTCAGGCCGCAGACGTCTAGTTCTAGTGACTATTAGCAAAGCTGGCCTTACAGTGGAAGGAGGGTCACTGAAGAAGCAGATGAAAGTAGTCGGACCTAAGGACATCCTGCAGTGATGTGCTGGAACGTGGCTGATTGACCTCCAACCGGCACAGCTAGTTTCCTTATATAGTACTGTGCAAAGGTCTTAAGCACATAGATATAGCTAGAGTGCCTAAGACTTGTGCAGTCTACTGTAGTAATTTTGTATATTGCACTGTACAGATGCCAAAAAAAAACGAATTTCATGACACATGTGAGTGATGATAAACCTGATTCTAATATGGGTCTCTATTGCACACTGAGAATGGGAGAGGGGAATCACAGTTGGGAAAAGGGACGGGAAAGGGGAAAGAGCAGGAAGCACCAGAGAAACATTCTGTAATGAACCAATTGTTTGGAATCAAATGACCTTGCTCGGTGTCTCAGGGCTGGGTGTGTCTGCATCCACCCCACTCCTTACCCTGCCACATCACACACCCCTCCACAGTGATCCACCCTTGCATTCCCGACATCCTTTCCTCCCACCAGGTTTACAAACTCACTCTCCACTCCACCACGTTGACAAATACAGTACTGTGCAAACTTCATATATACATACACACACACATACTTGCCTAATACATTTGCACAATACCGTACATGATATAATTCCAATCACAGGAGAATGTTTTCAGAATATCCTTGGTGAGCCTCATCAATTTTTACAGATGTGCTATAGAAAACATCCTATCTGATCACCACAGCTTGGCATGGCAACTTCTCTGCCCAAGAACACAAGAAAATGCAGAACATATTTCAATCTGTTATGGAAAACAGCTTCCCCTCCATTGACTCTGTCTACACTTCCCACTTCCTCAGGAAAGCAGCCAGTAAAATCAAGGCCCCTCCCAGCCCAGACATTCTCTCTTGTGCTGGGGCTCCTTTGCTTCAGAAACTATGCAGTATAGCACTGGTCCCACTGGCATCCAAACCACAGCTTCTTAGCCCAGAAATAAGCTACATATTCTTAAACACAGGAAATTCTGCAGTTGGCAGAAATCCAGAGAAACACACCAGGTCAGGCAGCCTCTATGGAGACCAGTGGACAGTCACCAGTTCAGGCCAAGACCCTACATCAAGACCTGATCTGGATGTTGAAGATCACAAATGTCACTCTACATATTAATAAGAGTGGGGGCAAAAGACAGGAAATTATAGCCCAGTTAGCCTGACGTCAGTGTTCAAAGTTCAAGGTACATTTATTGTCAAAGTATACAACCTTGAGATTCATCTCTTTACAGGCAGCTACAAAGCAAAGAAACCCAACAGCACCCATCAAACACCCAATGTGCAGAGAGAGGAAGAGAAAAAACAAATCATGCAAACATACACGCAAGCAAACAACATTCAGAACACCAGGCAGCACTGCGGCCAATCCAGACTTCCACTAGTTGCAGGCCACAGCCTCAGTCTAGCACAGAGTCAAGCAGTAAGCCAGACCAGCCCATCTCCCACCTCCTACCTGACATCCCAACCATTTCAACCTGGCCCGGTGCTAAAATTGTTAACCTTGGGTCATTTCTCACCCTTGGGCACAGGCTCTGCCACCTTGATACAGCCAGTACCTGACCTTTCCAATTTGGCTCAGTTTTTTAATTATTAAGGGCCTCCAGCACCCAGGGCATGCCCTTTTCTCACTGTTACCATCAGGCAGGAGGTACAGAAGCCTGAAGACACACACTCAGCGATTCAGGAACAGCTTCTTCCCATCTGCCATCTGATTCTTAAATGGACATTGAACTCATGAACACTAGCTCACTTTTTTAATATGTATTATACCTGTTTTTGCATGACTTTTAATCTATTCAATATACATATACTGTCATTGATTGATTGATTTTTCTTTTTCTATATTATGTATTGCAATGAACTGCTGCTGCCAAGTTAACAAATTTCACAATACATGCCAGCGATAATAAACCTGATTCTGATTCTTAAATTGATCAAACCTCAGATCTTTCCTTGCCTCAGCTCTGCTGCATCAAATTATACATCCTTTCCAATTCAGCTTGGCTCTTAAATCAACCAAACCTCGGATCTTTCCACACACCCTGCTTCGCCTTGGCTCCGCAGCATCAAAGTCCACTCCAGCAACTCTAGCCTAGGCATGCTACGGCCATCCTGTCCCACCAAGACTCCAGCCACACAAGCAAACATGCCAGATTGTACAGATGGCTCAGCTCAACTCTGGCAGGAAAGCCACAGGCCACTGTTTGCAATGATCGCTTATCAGAAGAAGGTAGGAATACCAAGTATTCAGCTGCTTTCTTTGTTCCATTGACCACAGGCAAGTTGTCACTCAAACCATCTTAAACCAGATTGGATGGCATTATTAAGGATGGGGTTTCAAACAAATTCAGCATGGTTTCCTTAAGGGGAAATCTTACCTGACAAATCTGTTGGAATTCTTTGAGAAAATAACAGGCAGGATAGACAACGGAGTGTTAATGAATGTTGTTTATTTGGATTTTCAGGAAGCCTTTAACAAGGTGCTGCACTTGAGGCTGTTAAACAAGTTAAGGCTCATGGTATTACAGGAGAGATTCTAATATAGAAGATTGTCTGACTGGCAGGAGGCTGAGAGTGGGAGTAACAGGGACTGCAGGTTGGCGACGTTTCAAAGGGCTTGGACAAATTAGGAGAATGAGCAAAAAAGTGGCTGGTGGACTAACATACCAGAGAAGTATATAGTGATGCATTTCTGAATGGGGGACAAATTCAGAAATTGAAGATACAAAGTGACTTGGGAGTCCCAGTGCAGGATTCCCTAAAGGATAACTTGCAGGTTGGGTCAGTGGTGAGGAAGGCAAATGCAATTCATTTCATTTCAAAAGGACTAGAATGTAAAAGCAAGGGTGTAATGCTAAAGATTTATCAGGCATTGGTCAGACCACACATGGAGTTTTAGGCCCAATATCTAGGAAAGGATGTGCTAGCATTGGACAGAGTCCGGAGGAAGTTTATAAGAATTATCCTGAAATGAAAAGCTTATTGTATGAGGAGCATTTGATGGCTCTGGCCCTGTACTCAACAGAGTTCAGAAGAATAAGGGGAACCTACTGAATATTGAAAGGTCTAGATAGAGAGGATGTGGAGAAGCTGTTTTCAATAGTGGGAGAGTCTAGTACTGGAGGGCACAGCCTCAGGATAGAAGGATGTTGTTTTAGAACAGAGATGAGAAAGAATTTTGAGCCTGAGGGTGGTGAATCTGTGGAATTCATTAAGACAGGTGACTGTGGAAGTCAAGTCATTGAGTACATTTGTTTAAAGCGGAGATTAATATGTTTTTAACTGGTAAGGGCATCAAAGGTTATGGGGAGAAGCCAGGAGAAAGGGATTGAGAGGGATAATACATCAGCAAAGTTCAATCGGCTGAATAGCCTATTTCTGCTCCTATGTCTGTGGTCTTATGGTCAATTCGGTATTTACATTGTTATAGAAGCAATTTATCAAAGTTTGGCTCCTTACAGGATTTATCATTTATCATTTGTAATTTTTAATATCCTAGTTGGCCTGTGGCATTCACAGAAAATGACATTTGTAGCAGCTGATCAATCCATAATGTTGAGATTGCATTTACATCCCCGCTGAAAGTTGTGCTTCTCATTGGCTCACAGCATTATCCGAGAAGAAGCATTTGCAGAGCCACAGAAAAATGTCAAAAAGAGAACTTTACAGAGATGATCAGATGGGAAAGAGAGAACCAGAAGAAAGGGGAGAAAAGCAAGTACAAGAACACAAAATTCCTACAGTAACTCAGGACAAGGGGGCTGTCGGCGATCACTTTCTTCATGCAGATCGGGAAACACCATTTTTGTTGTTGTTCATCTTGCTGTCAGATTGTCTCAGAGTTTCCATCCCCTCTAGTACAATGACCAGGTGGAAATATCCTGCTGCTGTGGAAGGTGCGACATTTAACACATGAACATAGGAGATAGAACACACATCGCAAGATCCATCCCTATGACCCACAATGTTATGCTGACCTTCTCGAAGATCAATCTAACCCTACCTTCCCACGTAGGCCTCCATTTTTTGATCATCCGTGTGCCTTTTTACTTTCTGTTTGTATTCTCCCTGTTTAACTGGTTTTATTTTTGTAGTTTTTGTTTGTTTTCTCTCCTGCTCTCTCTCTCTCTAAAGTTTCAAGATTCAAAGTGCATTTGTTATCAAAATATGTATGCGGTATACCACCCTGAAATTCATCATCCCACAAGCAGACACTAAACAATGAAAACAGCCTCTGCCACCACTCTGTCCAGTCCCGTCCGGAACACCTCCCTCTGCAATTGGATACTAGACGTCTTAACAGGAAGGCCACAGTCAGTCTGTGTGGGTAGCAACGTCTCTTGTCCCATTATGCTGAAACTGGCACTCCCCAAGGCTGTGTGCTCAGCCTACTGCTGTTCACACTGCTGACGCATGACTGCATCACAGGATCCAGCTCAAACTGTGTCACCCACAAACACAGCAGTGGTTGGCCTCATCACGAGCAATGACATGACGAAGTATAGAGAGGAGGTGGAGTGGCTGGTGGATTGGTGTGAGAAGGTAAACGACATTTTTAACCTAAGCCTGAACGTGAAGAAGACAAAGGAACTCATAGTGGACTTCAGGAAGGTGCAAACGAACCATCCGCTTTGCTAATACATGGCTCCTCTGTAGAGAGAGCTAAGTTCACCAAGTCCCTGAGATGATCTCACCTGGTCCCTTCATATCACCTTCCTGAGCAAGAAGCCACTTCCAGATTGAGGCAAACAAGGTTTCCCCCCCCCCCATCTTAACAGGAGTAGCTACATATGCAGACATTCAATATTATTAAGGATGCCACCCATCCTCTAACTTTCTACCATCAAGCAGGAGACTACGATACATAAAAACAAGTAAGATCAGAATGAGAAACAGTTTCTTGCCCCAGGCCATTAGGTTTCTGAACTCCCAGTGGTTTAATCTGTTCTGTATCTTATAATATTTAATATTAATGCACTTTATTTTGTTATTTATGTGATTCAAGTCACGTGATAATTTTATCCTTATCTTCATAAGTTATCGTGTGATGTGTGTGTTATGTGTACTATTGTGTTTCACACCCTGGTTCGGAGAAACATCTCAATTCTATATACATTATATGGTTATATATGTTATATACATGTATATAGTTAAATGACGATAAACCTCACTTGATTGACTTGATTAATGTGTTAAATAACAAGACTACACACCTAAAATATAGGCAAATTAAAATTAAATTAAACTTTTTTTAAAGACAGAACAGTATGAAGGCTGTTGCTGCTTAGCTTGAATAAGAACATTAAACTATGGGGTGATCTTTGACCAAGTCACACGCAAGTCACTTTGGGCATCCAGTCACAGGGCTGCTGCATAGTTGGCCAGCTACGTCACGTGAGCATCTCCAGACAGGAAGGCTGTGATCATGTTCAATCTAGCGACAGGTCAAATCAATACCTACAGCTCTACCTTCATCAATGTGTTTAGTCACATCCTCAAAAAATTCAATCAGGCTCGTAAGGCACAACCTGCATTCTGACTGTTCCTAATCATATTATACCTCTCCAGATGTTCATAAATCCTGCCTCTCAGGATCTTCTCCATCAACTTACCAACCACTGAAGTAAGACTCACTGGTCAATAATTTCCTGGGCTACCTCTACTCCCTTTCATGAATAAAGGAACAACATCCACAACCCTTCAATCCTCTGGAACCTCTCCTGTCCTCATTGATGATGCAAAGATCATCGCCAGCTACTCAGTAATCTCCTCCCTTGCTTCCTACAGTAGCCTGGGGTACATCCCATCCGGTCCCAGAGACTTATCCAACTTGATGCTTTCCAAAAGTCAAACTTAATTGGTCCTATTCTCTCACATCTTATCCTCTCGCTCTTTACATACTTGTAGAATGCCTTGGGGTTTTCTTTAATCCTGCTTGCCGAGGCCTTCACATGACCCCTTCTGGCTCTCCTAATTTCATTCTTAAGCTCCTTCCTGCTAGCCTTATAATCTTCTAGATCTCTATCATTACCTAGCTTTTTGAACCTTTTGTAAGCTCTTCTTTTCTTCTTAACTAGTTTTACGACAGCCTTTGTACTCCTTAAATAGTTTTGGCTTCTCTTTTTCTTTTCTCGTATCAATGAACCCTGAACAGTCTGATACCATGTATCTTGTTTTCACTTTTTCTTCACTTATTAATGCCTCTATCTTCCTTTGCAGAACATTGAAATTCAAATTTCAATGTTCAAAGTTCAAAGTAAATTTATTATCTAAGTATGCATATGCTACCATATGCCTCAACTGTTTCCTGTCGCAGAGAATTCCACAGATTCACCACTCACTGTGTGAAGAAGTTTTTCCTCATCTCGGTCCTAAAAGGCTTCCCCTTTATCCTTAAACTGTGACCCCTCGTTCTGGACCTCCCCAGCATCGGAAACAATCTTCCTGCATCCAGCCTGTCCAATCCCTTTAGAATTTTATACGTTTCAATAAGATCCCCCCTCAATCTTCTAAATTCCAGTGAGTATAAGCCTAGTCGATCCAGTCTTTCTTCATATGAAAGTCCTGCCATCCCAGGAATCAATCTGGTGAACCTTCTCTGTACTCCCTCTATGGCAAGAATGTCTTTCCTCAGATTAAGGGACCAAAACTGCACACAATATTCTAGGTGCGGTCTCACCAAGGCCTTGTACAACTGCAGTAGAACCTCCCTGCTCCTGTACTCAAATCCTTTTGCTATGAATGCCAACATACCATTTGCCTTTTTCACCGCCTGCTGTACCTGCATGCTCACCTTCAATGACTGGTGTACAATGACACCCAGGTCTCATTGCACCTCCCCTTTTCCGAATCGGCCACCATTCAGATAATAATCTGTTTTCCTGTTCTTGCAACCAAAGTGGATAACCTCACATTTATCCACATTAAATTGCATCTGCCATGAATTTGTCCACTCACCTAACCTATCCAAGTCACCCTGCATCCTCTTAGCATCCTCCTCACAGCTAACACCGCCGCCCAGCTTCGTGTCATCCGCAAACTTGGAGATGCTGCATTTAATTCCCTCGTCTAAATCATTAATGTATATTTAGAGGAATGCAATTGAATTTTACAAAGGATGATATCTGGACGAAGACTGACAAGCTGCAAATTAAAAAAACAACACTGAGAACATGAGTTGCAATGAGTCATTGAAAGTCATTCTGTTGGTCAGGTGAGCGTTGTGGTGATTGGAGTTATCCACGCCAGTTCAAGATCCTGATGGTTGTAGGGTTCCTAAACCTAGTAGTGTGGGACCTACAGCTTCTGTGCTTCCTATCCGATAGTAGCAGCAAGACAAGGGCATGGTAGATGGTGGTGTCGTTAATGATGGATGCTGCTTTCCTATGGCAGCATTCCATGTAAATGTACTCAGTGGTGGAGAGACCTCCTCTGTGATGAACTGAGGCCTTTTCCATTCCTGGGTATCCGTTTTTCCATTCGACGCCATGATGAAACCGATTAGGATACCCTGCACTGTGCACCTATAGAAGTTTGTCAAAGCTTTTGGTGACATGCTGAATCGATGCAAATAAGTAGTAATGTTGCCATGCCCTTTTTGTGTGATATTATGTTCATTCGCTACGTACCGTGTCGTATGACGCCAGCATTTGTGGTTATTCCATGACCATGATTGTTCTTGGCAAACTTTTCTACAGAAGTGGTTTGCCATTGCCTTCTTCCGGGTGATGTCTTTACCAGACGGGTGACCCCAGCCATTATCAACGGTCTTCAGAGAATGTCTGCCTGGCGTCAGTGGTCACATAACCAGAACTTGGGATATGCGCCAGCTGCTCATACGGCCATCCAGCACCTGCTTCCATGGCTTCATGTGACCCAGTTCAGGGGCTAAGCAGGTGTCAGGGTGACCTGCAGGCTTGCAGAGGAAAGGAGCACCTTACACTTCTTTTGGCAGAGATGCATCTCCACTCCTCCACCCAGTGGCATTTTATGTAACAAGGAATTTAAAGCTACATCTCTGCATCTCTGGATTTTTACTAATCCTCAGGCATTGTTTTTGGCAGCTTTATGAAATCATATCATTTGATCTAAAATGGTCTTTGAATTCACTCAATGCTCTCAGCTGGATCATTTTTCCTGTTTGGTTTCTTTGGCCTAGGGATACCTACTTGATATCCATCTCTTGCCTCATGTGCTAATATTTTGTCTCATTCATATTTAAATCTAAAGTTTCAGTTAGAGCACTAAAACTCGGCATCGATTTTCTTCAATCTGAAAATGCTTGAGATGTGGCTGGCCTGGCAACTGGAGACACAGAAGATTCTCCACGTGCTGGAAGTCTTAAGCAACACAATGCTGGGTGGAATCAGCAGGTCAGGCAGCATCTATGGAGAGGAGTATTGAGTCATCATTTCAGGCCAAGACCCTTCACCAGGGCTGGAAAGGAAGGAGGATGAAGCCAGAATAAGAGGGTGGAGGAGGGGTGTACAAGGCTGAAGGTGATAGGTGAAGCCAGGTGAGGGGGAAGGTAGGTAGGTGAGTGGGGGACTGAGGATGAGATGAGAGGTAGAAATGGTAGAGAGCTGAAGAAGAAGGGATCTGCTAGGAAAGGAGAGCGGACGATGGGAGAAAGGGAAGGAGGAGGGGCACCAGAGACAAAGGAGGAAAAGATAAGGGGTATAAGGGGAGCCAGAACGGGGAATGGAAAAAAGGGAGGAGGCAAAGTGGGGCAGAAATTACCAGAAGTTAGAGGAATTGATTTTGATGCCACAGGTTTGGAGGCTACTCAAGTGGAATATGAGGTGTTGCTCCTCCAACCTGAAAGTTCCCTCATTGTGGCAGTAGAGGAGGCCATGGACCAACATGTGGACATGGGAATGGGCAGTGGAATTAAAATGGTTCACCACCAGGAAATTCTGTTTGTTTTGGGACCGAGAAAAGGTGCTCAATAGTGAACATAACTTGCCGAGATATTAGATGAGGCCATTGGGATAACAGAGAAGCCCATCAGGATATCAGAGGAGCCGGTTTGGGTTCAGAGGAGCTGGCCTGGTTGTGGACCATGTTGCTGCCCACTATTTGGAAGCATTGGAATTGGTGCAATATAACTGTGGGAGATTGTCTCGAACATTTCACTTGTGATCACAAGACTCTGTTAGACAGTGATAATGTAAGTTGCCGCCAGTCTGTTACCCTTGTCTGGTGGAGGGAGCCGTGTAGCCTTGGATGTAGCGAGAACTGGGCCTCAAGCCTCGGACTTTTCTGCTGCTGCAGACGCGGTGAGAGACACGGAAGTGCTACTGTGTGGTTGAGCTCGGCAGGGGCCTGGCCTCGCCCGGCAGTGTTCCCCTCCTGTATTCGAGCAGTGCAATGGCAGGCTGGATTACGTGTGTCTATACACTGCTGGGTCACCGTGCCTTCAATTGCCGGACATTGTCACTCAGGGTCTTGGACTAAATATATGGATTTCTTTTTTGAGTGAGTATGCTTCTTTGTTCGCTATCTTGAATTATGGTACTTGCTGTTTTCGAATGTTTGCTTACTACTTTGAACGTTTTGCACCGTTGTCCCAGAGGAACGTGTCTCATTCAGCTGCATCTATGTATGGTTTGAATGTTAATTAAACTTGATTTGATTTGATTTTAATACTTCTTGCAAAAGGTGTCACCTTCTCAGTACATTGTTGGAGCTTCAGCCAACAGTAAATATTTAGGAATGTGACTTGAACCGCAATATTTGAACCCATGGGGAAGGATGTTGTCAGCTGAACCACAGCTATCACGGCAGTTAAATTATAAGCATATTTCTTCTCCGTTCTGGCATTTTCTACCATAAATCTGTCAAACTGCAACTGAATAGACTGGAAAGTAAATTAAACGGTATGCATGGAAAGTTTGAATCGGCAGACTCCTTTAGGGCTTTGTAATGGCAGAACGTGATCCTTTCTTGATGTTAGAGATACAGGTCAGCTAGGAACAGATCTAGAAGCTCCCTTTTCCAATCAGCTCAAATGATCATACCACTTCAATAAAATAAAATAGAAAACGATGGAAATACTCAACATGGATAGCCATTTGATGACTAATTCAGCACAACATTGTGGGTCAAATGGCCTGATCGTGTACTGTACTGGTCTATGTTCTATGCCTCCTCCACAGAAGTTGTTGCTTCTCTGCAATTTCTGGGCATTAGTTACTTTAGATTTCCGGCTACTGCCACTGTCTGTTTTCCACGGCTCCAGCGAGTTTCTTTTTCACTTCTCTGTTCTCTCTGCATTCACAGATCCTGCACAATTCTACTACCACAAGCAAGCCCTTTCAACCTTTCCTACTCCATGTGAATCTCAATCACCTGCCCACATTTGGTCTCCAGCCTGTCAAAGACATTTCCCTTGTTCACTGCATCTCCCCACCCCCAACCCCCTTCTCCACATACAGGTTTCCCCCGCTATCTGAAAGTAAGGCGTTCCTATGAAACCGTTTGTAAGCCAAAATGTTGTAAAGTGAAGAAGCAATTACCATTAATTTATATGGGAAAATTTTTTGAATGTTCCCAGATCCAAAAAATAACCTACCAAATCATACCAAATAAAAACCCAAAATAACACAAACATATGGTAAAATCAGGAATTATATGATAAATATACAGCCTATATAAAGTAAAAATATTGTATGTACGGTATAGTTTCACATCAAAATTGGGAAGACAGCGAGCCAAAATCAATTTGGAAAAAAAAATCAGCACATACACGCATGCGCACACAACTGCCCGCGCAAGGCTTCACAGTCATGGTAGACTTTCTCAGGGTAAACACACGTTCAAAGTGGGCGTCTTTTTATTGTAAAAGCGAAAATCCTCTTTGGTTAGCGAAAACAGGTACTAATGTAGGTCTTTCGTAAAAGCAAGCTGTCATAAAGTGAACGTTTGAAAAACAGGGGCCACCTGTACTTCAATATCTTTTTCCTAAATATACCCAGATCTGAAGACCAATCTGAAAGGTTAAGTCTGTCCCTCTGTATACCTGTTTGAAAGAGGAACTTACTGCCCTTCCTAGTGCCTATCCATCTTGTTTGTTTCTGGACATGTGGTGTGACCAACACGCTAATTATACATTACACTTTCCACCTCCTGCCTATTGCAATGTCTGAAAAGGAAAGTATTGGTTTTGGTTTCTTTACAGAAACATACTTATTTTAAATGCAGACCACTATCTTAAGCCTACAACTTACAAGTCCCTATTTTCAAAGTTGATTTGGACTTGAATACCAGAGATCAATTGGAGAAAATGTTTCATTATATTTTACTGCTCCTAAATATAAATAAAAATGCACCCATCTTGGTTAGAGATTATAATTTTTTCCAAATGTGCTCAAACTTCACTCATGCCCTTGCATAACCTTTACACAGGGAAAGCTTTTGGCACATTGGCCTTCATAAATCAGTTATTGAGTACCGGAATGTTATGCTGAAGTTGTATAAGCTGTTGGTGAGGCCTAATTTGGAGTATTGAGTGCAGTTTTGGTAACCTACCTACAGTAAAAACTTAAATAAGGTTGAAAGAGTGCAGAGAAAATTCAGAAGTATGTTGTTGGGTCTGGAGGACCTGAGTTATATGGAAATATTCTATTAGTTAGGACTATTCCTTAGAATGTAGGAGATTTGATAGAGGCATACAAAATTATGAGGGGTGTAGATAGGGTAAATGCAAGCAGGCTTTTTCCACATGACTCAAGGTCATGGGTTAAGGGTGAAAGATGAAAAGTTTAAGGGGAACATGAAGGAAAACTTCTTCATTCAGAGGGCCATGAGAGTGTGGAATGAGTACGAATAGTGCATGCAAGCACACTTGGATGCTAGGGCTGTGGAGACTGTGAAGGCCTATGGTCAGGGTGCAGGTCAATGGAGTTAGGAGATTAAATGTTTTGGCACAGATTAGCTGAGTTGAAAGGCCTGTTTACTCTATGCCAGGTATAATTTCAAATTTCATTTATTTCAATTTAGATGTCACTCTAACTCCTGTCGTTACTGCTCTCCAGTGTTCGGTCCCTGAAGACTAGCTAGATTGCCTTCACCTTTAGCTGACCCAACAGGAGAGGAGGAACTGCTGTATGCTTGTTCTTGCAGAAACATGACTCCAGACAATATCCCATGTACCATCATTCTTCAGGCCATGCCATGGTGGAACTTGCACTGATATTATTTTATGACTGCATGTTCTATTGTATCTATTATGTGCTGTGTGTGACTATATGTACTGAGTTTTGCATCTTGGCCCCGGGAAAACAATGTCTTGTTTACTTGTATGCATGTGAATGAGTGAATGACAATTGAACTTGATATATGTTCATCTCAAAAAGCCACTCCTGGAAGCACTTCACATTCAACAATTATGTTTGCTCACCAACAATGGCACGTGAAGTGTTCCATACTTTTTGGGGCAGCACATTACTGTAGCGGTTAGCTCATCACTTTACAGTGACAGCGATCACAGATCAGAGCCCAATCACCGTCACTGTCGGTCAGGAACTAGTACATTCTCCCAGTTACTATTTGGGTTTCATCCAATTCCTCACACATCCCAAGGACGTAGGTTTCGGGTTAGTGAGTTGTGGGCATGCTACATTAGCATCGGAAGCATGACGATCATCGCACGCTTCCCAGCACAATCCTCGCTGATCTGACTCATTTCACTTATTTGTATAGCTCAATGTTTTGATGTACATGTCACAAATAAAGCTGATCCTTATGTGTAGATATTAATTTAATCTCTTTCCTTTAGAGCCAGTACTGCAGCCTCAGATTGACATTGCATTCTGCTGGCATGCAATACAAGGACATAAGAACGTTGGACAAGATTTATTTAATCTAACTCTTTCAGCAAAATATTTGAGCTTGTGGAGCTGACTATTTGAGCTAGTGGTGACATCACTGTATCCTCTGACCATGTGATCTATTTATATTACTAAATACAAATATACTGTACTCATGCACCCACCCACCTTCGCCCTCAGCTGGTTTCACCTATCACCTGCTAGCTTGTACTCCTTCCCCTCCCCTCACCTTCTAATTCTGTCTTCTGCCACTTTCCTTTCCAGTCCTGACAGACAGTGCCTATAGAAAGTATTCACCTGCCCTCCTTGGAAGATTTCATGTTTTATTGTTTTACAATGTTAAATCGCAATGGATTTAATTTGGCTTTGTTGACAATCATCACCAGAAAAAGACTCTTTCGTGTCAAAGTGAAAACAAATCTCTACAAAGTGATCTAAATTAACTACAAATATCAAACACAAAATAATTGACTGCATAAAATGTTCACCCCTTTAATTGGTACGCCAAATCATCACTGGCACAGCCAATTGGCTTGAGAAATCACGTAATTAGTTAAATGGAGATCACCTGCATGGAGTCAAGGTGCTTCAACTGATTGTAGTAAAAGTACACCTGGATCTGGAAGCTCCGACTGCTGGCGAGTCAGTATCCTGGCAAAAACTACACCCTGAAGACAAAAGGAGACTTCAAGTAACTCCATGAAGTGACTGTGCAAGAAGGGGACTAGCAAGGGAGGCCAGCAAGAGACCTGGAAGAGTTACAAGCTTCAGTGGCTGAGACTGTACATACAACAACTGTTGCCCAGGTGGTTCACCGGTCACAGCTTTATGGGAGAGTGGCAAAATAAAAACTGACATGAAACCTCAGCAAGGCTTTTCAGAAGGCACGTGGGAGACCATGAAGGAAATGGTCTCCCACAAGCAACTCCAGGAAATGGTTATTGAAAAGCACAAGTCAGAAAATGGATACAAAAAGATTTCCAAATCACTGAATATCCCTTGGATTACAGTTAAGTCAACCATCAAGAAATGGTAAAAAAAAATGGCACAACTGCCTAGAGCAGGCCGTCCTCAAAACTGAGTGACCGTGTAAGAAAGGGACGAATGAAGAAGGCCAGCAAGAGACCGATAACAACGCTGGAGGAGTTGCAAGCTTCAGTGGCTGAGATGGGAGAGTCTGTGCATGCAATAACTTCAGGGGATGCTTCACTGCAGCAGGGCCCAGAAAGCTTGTGAAGATAGAGTGTAAAATTAATGCAGCAAAATATAAGGACACCCTAGAGGAAAACTTGATGCAGTAAGCAAGAGAACTGCGACTTGGGAGAAGATTTGATTTCCAGCAAGACAATGAGCCGAGCATAAAGACAAAGCTACACAGGAATGGCTTAAAAATAACAAAGTTAATGTCCTGGAGTGGCCAACAGAGTCCAGACCTCAATCCTATTGAGAATTCATGGCTGGAATTGAAAAGGGCTGTTCACCCACAATCCCCATATAATCTGACAGAGTTCAAGCAGTGTTCTAAAGAGGAATGGGGGAAAATTGCAGTGTCCAGATATACAAAGCTGATAGAGACCTATCCATACAGACTCAAAGTTGTATTTGGTGCTAAAGGAGTATCTGCTAAATACTGACTTGAAGGGGGTGAATAATTATACGATCAATCAACTTAGATCACTTTGAAGAGACCTGTTTTCACTTTGACATAAAAGAGTCTTGTTCTGTTGATGTGTCAAAAAAAAGCCAAATTAAATCCACTGTGATTCAATATTGTAAAACAATGAAACATGGAAACTTCCAAGAGGGTTGAATACTTTTTATAGGCACTGTAGGGTCTCATTGATGGTTTATTTCCCTCCATGGGTTCTACCTATCCTTCTGAATTCCTCAAGCATTCTGTGTGTTACTCAAGATTTCCAACATTTGTGGAATCTCGTGTCCCATAATACTGCACCTTTTTCTCTTTTTTAATAAAAAGTGTGGAAGCACACAGAAACTTTTACACTGCCATTTGAGGTGGCACCTTTGTGTAACAATTAGCATAGTGCTATTATAGCACCAGCAACCTGGGTTCAATTCCACTGCGATCTGTAGGAAATGTGTATGTTCTCCTCATGATAGCGTGGGCTTCCTCAAGTTGCCCCAGTTTCTTCCCACATCCTGAGAATGCACAGGTTAGCTGGCTACTTGGTCACGTGGGTGTAATTGGGTAGTGGGGGCTCGTTGACCCAGAAGGGCCTGATACCATGCTTTATCTCTGAATAAAAAGCAAAATAAATAACATTTCATGTGTGGGTTTTTGATTGTTTATCGGAGTTGGTTTAATCTCCACATTAGTGTACCTATTTCTAACACAGTGGTCATTCCTGGAACTAAGGCATAAGACATGCTTGTCTTTCTTAGTCAAGGAATTGAGTTCAAGAATCTGGAAATAGTTTTGCAGTTTTCTAAAACTCTAGTAAGGGCACATCTGGATTACTGCATTCAGTTATGGTCTCCCCATTATAGGAAGGATGTTGGTGCTTTGGAAAGGATTCAGAAGGAGGAGGAAACCAGAGGTCCATGAGCCAGTCCTCAGAGGACCAGAGGTGGAGGGGGTCAGCAACTTTAAATTCCTCAGCATCTTTATTTTGGAGGATCTGGTCCTGGACGCAGCAAGTAAGTGCAATAATGAAGAAAACTCAACAACGGCTCTACTTCCTTAGGAGTTTTCAAAGATTTGGCTTGACATCTAAAACTTTATCTAACTTGTTTAGATGTGTAGTGGAGAGTATGTTGATTGTCTGCATCACAGCCTGGTATGGAAACACCAATGCCCTTGGATGGAAAATCCTACAGTACGTAGTGGTCACAGCTGCCTGTGGTAACAAATTCCACAAATTCATCACCTTCTGACTAAAGAAATTTCTCCGTATCTCTGTTTTAAATGGATATCCCTCTTGTCCTCGACTCCTCCACCAAGGGAAATATCCTTTCCACATCTAGTCTGTCTGTGCCTTTTAATATTCAAAAGGTTTCCATGAGATCCTCCCCTCATCCTTCTAAACTCCAGCGAGTACAAACCCAGAGCCATCAAACGTTCCTCGTATGGTAACCTCTTCATTCCCGGAATCATCCTTGAGAACCACCTCTGAAGGCTCTCCAATGAGATCTGATAGAGGTGTAAATGATTGTGGGAAGCATAGATAGTGTAGAGAGCTGGTATCTTTATCCCTGGGCTTGAAGTGTCTAATACCAGAAGGCATGCACTTAAGATACAGGAGCAAGTTGAAAGCTGATGTACAAGGTGGAAGCTTGGAATGCACTGCCAGGGATGGAAGCGAAGGCAAATATGATAGAGGTAATCAAGAGGCTCCTTGGATAGGAACATAATGTTTTATTTGTTTATTTATTTATTTATGTTATTACAGTGCGAAACAGGCCTTTCCAACCCCTCAAGCTACACTGCCATCAACCCACTGATTTAACCTTAGTCTAATCACAGGACAATTTGCAATGACCAATTGACCTACCAACTGGCACATCTTTGGACTGTGGGAGGAAATTGGAGCACCTGGAGGAAACCCACGCAAGAACGTACAAAATCCTTACAGTGGATGCCACAACTTTACCTCGGAATGATGCCCTGGTCTGTAGTAGCATCACACTAACCACTACGCTGTTATGTGCAGGAAATTGAAGGATGTGGACATTATTGTAAACAGAAGGATTAACTGAACTTCTGGCTTAAGATGGTGCTGCTGAAGGTGTCGTGGTTTTTCGTGCCTCACAAATGACCAGGAGACGCAGAAGATTCTTCAAGAAGGGTTAAACTTTAATTTGCAAATCAAAGCTGAGACAGTCATTGAGCTAGTCGCTGATTGCCCACCGATCCCCGGACACAGCATTTTTTATAGCAATCTCCTGGTCCAGTTGCATTAGCATATATAATCAATCTATAGTTGCATATTACACGTACTGCACGTACATCATGTCCCTTTTGTTCCTATCAATTGGCTTAATCATGTTCTAATCTACATCTCTTAGCTACCTCTCATTAACATACCATTGTCTTCTACATTTTTAAGACTTCAGTCTCCTACCAAATTGGATACATGCATAGCAAATAATAGTCCTAGGATTATGTGACTTAATTATGTTCTAATCTATATCTCTTAGCTACTTCTCAGTAACACATCATTGTCTTCTACATTTTTAGGATATATGCATAGCAAATAGCAAGCTCAGAACTGACTTCATAGTTTTGGTAAATTTATACTTTTATACTCCAATAAAGGCAAGCAACAACTTACTGGTGGTTAACAAAACAAGGAATATGTCTAAATACTCTATTAATAACACTTTGTTAATAAAAACATTATGGTAAATGATCACTGCGAACAATGAAGAGGCGAGTGAAGATGAGGCTGAGTCGAGGGTCAAAGTGTGCAGAAGTGGGGCAAAGTTGAGGACAAATCGTGGCAGGAGAAGCAGAGCAAAGTTGGAGTGGAGGAGAGGCAGATTCAAGGACTGTCCACCTGAACCAAATGTGAGGTTTGATCAATCTAAACACCGGGCTGATTTCGAAAGACCAGGTACGGGCTGAAATGTGGCGGTGGGGTCCAGGCCCAGAGAGTATCAACGTGACAGGGCCCGGGTCCTAGAGTGAGGAACGACGCAATGTTTGGACTATTTACACACCAGCTCAGATGAATTGGAGAGGCAAGGTGACGGGACCAGAGGTGAGGGTTGGGCTGGCTCTGCCCGCTGCTCCACAATGTTTACTCTGCTCTGTGCCACACTGAGGCTGAGGCTGTGCCCTCCAGCTGCTCTGGGCTTTGTAACTGCAGGCTCCACGATGTTTACTTCGCTCTGAGGCTGAGGCTGTGCCCTCCGGCTGCTCTGGGCTTTGTATCTGCAGGCTCCACGATGTTTACTTCGCTCTGAGGCTGACGCTGTGCCCTCCGGCTGCTCTGGGTTTTGTGCCTGTGGACTCACTTTCATTCTAAATGCTATTATTTTTTGCTCGATTTGTTTTCTGTCTGCACATTCGGTGTGCTATCTTTTTTAGACTCCCTTATTTTGGACTTCCTCGAGTACCATTGAATTAATGTTTTGAAGTTACAAAATATAACAGCTGCCTGTAAGAAGACAAATCTTATGGTTGCATAATTTATGCATACTTTGATAATGAACGTACTTGAAATTTTCAATTTAGTTCAGCATTTCATTACTATTTAATTAGTTTGGCACAATGTTGTCGACTGAAGGGTCTGTTCTGTGCTGTTCTATGTTCTACCAGGGTCTGCAGCTTCTTCACTTGACTCTGTTGTTTTTGACTCCCAAACAGCATTTGACTCACTGTCAACATTAGATTTGGCAGTGGTTCTTTACTGCAGATTAACATTAACATTTGTTATGGCACCAGATATAATTTCCTGGGATTCTTGGTTGATATCTTCATGGAATCCACAATTCTACATGCTAAATTAAGTGCTCAGCCTTTAAATGCATCAACATAATTACTCAGTGTTTCTTAAATTTTTTGATTGTGTGTCAAATTTATAGCTTTCCACTGTTATGAATCACTATGAATTGGGAGTGTTTCGTTGCTGAACTCTGAATTATCCCGCAAATGAGCTTTTGTAACTTCCAGCGAAGCATGAGTGGGCGCGTGACAGACTTCAGAGGAGGTTTTCACAAGTAATATCCCTCACAACTGCATCCAAACACTACAGATTTTTAGCAACACACACACACACGAAATGCTGGAGCAACTCAGCAGGTCAGGCAGCATCCACACAGGAGAATAAACAGCTGGCGTTTTGAAGCAAGGCACTTCAGCGGAACTGTCACATTTTCAGCACTGCAGTTCAGCTCAGGGGTATCATTGACTATAGGATACGACCAGAGGACGCAGCCTCAGAACAGAGGGAGGTCCATTTACAATGAAGATGATGATCGTGGTGAATCTGTGGAATTAATCGCCACAGGTGGCACAGTGGAGGTCTGGCAATTGGATAAATTTAAAACGGAGGTTGATAGATTCTTGATCAGGCAGAGCATGAAGGGAGCACGAAGGTAGGAGATTGAGGCTGAGAGGGAAATGGGTCAGCCATGATGAAGTGACAGAGCGGAATCAAAGGACCAAATGGCCTAATTCTGCTCCTATATCTTATGGTCTACTGGTCTTATGGGTAAAGCCATGATCTTATACGAGAGATCTCCAGGACACAGCGTACACCCTCTCACTCAGGGGACACCCCCTAATAAAGTGGTCACTGAGTGCTCTTCTGTTGCTGTGGCCCATCCATTTCAAGGTTCAACCTTTTGTGAGTTTGGAGATGCCTTCCTGCACACCACAGTTGTAACACATGGTTATTTGAGTTTCTGTCGGCTTGAACCAGGCTGGCCATCCTCCTCTGATTGCTCCCATTAACAAAGCATCTTTACCCGAGATTGTCAAGCATGAAAATTCCAGGAGATGTACCCAGGCTACTGTGGGAGTGAGGGAGGAGATTGCTGAGCCTCTGGCGATGATCTCTGCATCATCACTGGGAACAGGAGAGGTTCTGGAGGATTGGAAATTGCAGATGTTGTTCCCTTAATCAAGAAAGGGAGTAGAGATAGCCCAGGAAATTATAGGCTAGTGAGTCTACCTCAGTGGTTGGTAAGTTGATGGAGAAGATCCTGAGAGGCAGGATTTATGAACATTTGGAGAGGTATAATAGGAGTAGTCAGCCTTACAAGCCTGATTGAATTTTCTGAGGATGTGACTAAACACATTGATCAAGGTAAAGCAGTGGATGTAATGTATATGGATTTTAGCAAGGCATTTGATAAGGTACCCCATGCAAGGTTTATTGAGAAAGTAAGGAGGCATGGGATCCAAGGAGACATTGTTTTGTGGATCCAGAACTGGGTTGCCCACAGAAAGCAAAGAGTGGTTGTAGAAGGGCCATATTCTGCATGGAGGTCAGTCACCAGTGGAGTGTTTCAGGGGGTTATTCTGAGACCCTTACTCTTTGTGATTTTTATAAATAACCTGGATGAGGAAGTGGAGGGATGGGTTAGTAAATTTGCTGATGACACAAAGGTTGGAGATATTGTGGATAGTGTGGAGGGCTGTCAGAGTTTACAGCGGGACATTAATAGGATACAAAACTGGGCTGAGAAGCGACAGATGGAGTTCAACCCAGATAAGTGTGAGGTGGTTCATTTTGGTAGGTCAAGTATGATGACAGAGTTTTAACAGTAAGACTCTTGGCAGTGTGGAGGATCAAATGGATCTTGGAGTCCGAGTTCATAGGACACTCAAAGCTTCTGCACAAGTTGACTCTTTGGTTAAGAAAACATATGGTGCATTGGCCTTCAATCGTAAGATTGAATTTAGGAGCCAAGAAGTAATATTGCAGCTATATAGGACCCTGGTCAGACCCCACTTGGAGTACTGTGCTCAGTTCTGGTCACCTCACTATAGGAAGGATATGGAAACCATAGAAAGGGTGCAAAGGAGGTTTACAAGAATTTTGCCTGGATTGGGGAGCATGCCTTATGAGAAAAGATTGAGTGAACTTGGCCTTTTCTCCTTGGAGCGACAGAGGACGAGAGGTGACTTGATAGAGGTGTATAACATGATGAGAGGCATTGATCATGTGGATAGTCAAAGGCTTTTTCCCAGGGCTGAAATGGCTAGCACGAGAGGGCACAGTTTTAAAGTGCTTGGAAGTAGGTACAGAGGAGATGTCAGGGGTAAGATTTTTTTAATATATATCAACACAGAGAGTGGTGAGTGCATGGAATGAGCTGCTGGCGACAGTGGTGTTGGAGATGGATACTGCTGGACTGCTGGACAGGCACATGGAGCACAGAAAAATAGAGGGCTATGGGTAACCCTGGGTAATTTCTAAGGTAAGGACATGTTCGGCACAGCTTTGTGGGCTAATGGTCCTGTACTGTGCTGTAGGCTTTCTATGTTTCTATGAGATCAGCAGCTTTTAAGATACTCAAACTATCAAGGGGCAAGGGGATGGGGCAGTTGGTATATAAGTGAATGCAGTGTGTGGAAGGACAGGCAGATGATAGGGTAAAGTTGCAGTCAGTGGGAGGAGATGAAGTGTAACATGGGGGAGCACCAAGAAGTGTGATGAATAGAGGACTGAAGATGTTATATTTGAATATTCACAGTATATGGAATAAGGTAAATGATCTTTTTACACAGTTAGTCATTTGTAGGTATGACATTGTTGGCATCACTAAGATGTAGCAGAAAGAAGATTGCAGTTGGAAGCTTAAAATCTAAGGATACATGTATTGAAAGGACTGGCAGGTATGCAGAGGGGTGGGGTGACACTGTCAGGAAAAGATGAAATAAAATCCTTAGAAAGAGGTGACATAGGATCAGAGAAGTAGAATCCTTGTGGGTAGAGTTAAGAAATTGCAAGGGTGACAAAACCCTGATGGGAGTTATATAGCATACAGGTCTCCAAACTGTAGCCAGGGTGTGGGATATAAATTTCAACAGGAAATAGAAAAGGCATGTAAAAAGGGCAATGTTACAATAGTCACAGGGGATTTCAATATGCAGGTAGAATGGGAAAAACAGATTGGTGTTGGATCCCAAGAGTGGGAATTTGTAGAATGCATTTTAGATGGCTTTTTAAGAGCAGCTTGTGATTGAGCCCACTAGGAAAAAGGCAATTCTGGATTGGTTGTTCTACAATGAACTGGATTTGATTAGGAAGTTTAATATAAAGGAACCCTTAGGAGACAGTGATCATAATATGATAGAAGTCACCTGGCAGGTTAGATAGAGAGAAGATAACGTCAGATGTATCAATACTATAGCGAAGGAGAATCAAAAATCTGATGTATCAGTATCACAGGGGAGTAAAGGGAATTACAGAGGCATGAGAGAGGAGTTGCCAAATTTGATTGGAAGGATGCAGTAGAAGAGATGATGGCAGTTCAGCAATGGCTGGAGTTTCTGGGAGCAATTCAGAAGGTGCAGGATAGATACATCCCAAAGATGAGAAAGTATTCTAAGAGAAGAATCAGGCAACTGTGACACACAAGGGAAGCCAAAGACAGCACAAGTTCAAAAGAGAGGGCAGATAATATAGGATTAATTAATGAAAACTTTTAAAAAACAGCAGAAGGCAACTAAAAAAAACCATAATGAGGGAAAAGATAAAATATGATGGTAAGATAGCCAATAATATCAAAGAGGTTACTAAATGATTTTTTTTTCAGTCATATAAAGAGTAAAAGAGAGGGGAGAGTGGATTTTGAACCACTGGAAATGACACTGGAGACATAGTAATGAGGGACAAAGAAATGGCCGATGAACTTATTAAATATTTTTTGCATCTGTCTTCACCTATGAAATACACTGACAGTATGGCAGAAAGTCAAGGGGGCAGGAGTTAGTGTTGTTGCTATTACTAAGGAGAAGGTGCTTGGGAAGATGAAAGATAAGGTTAATAAATCACCTGGACCAGATAGACTACACCCCAGCACCTTGCAAGGTGTAGCTGAAGAGATTGTTAAGGTATTAGTAATGATTTTTCAAGAGTCACTAGATTCTGGAATGGTTCCAAGATAGACAAAGAGGAGCCAGTGGATAGTGTTTACTTGGATTCAAATGGCTGTTAACAAGGTACCACACACGAGACTGCTTAACAAGATAAGAGTCCATGGTATTACAGGAAAGATACTAGCATGGGTAGAAGATTGATTGTTTGGCAGGAGGCAAAGAGTTGGAATAAATGGGGTTGCCAGTGACAAGTGGTGTTCTGCAGGGATCAGTATTGAGACTACTTCTTTTCTTGTTATACGTCAATGATTTGGATGATGGAATTGGTGGCTTACTGGCCAAGTTTGTAGATGATACAAAGGTAGATGGAGGTGCAGGTAATGTTGAGGAAGCAGAGAGCCTGCCGAAGGGCTTGGACGGTTGATAAATACTCGTCTTGAATCTATAATTTTCCCCTTCCTCTTTTTTTCTTTTTCCTTCTTACCTTTTTTTTCCCCCTTCTCTTACTTTATTCTTCTATAATATTTCGCGGGTAGGTTAGTTTTGGTTTTCTTCCGATTTTCTCTGTATTAAGTTGTATATCTCGGCAGAAGGTGTTCTAATCTGTAGTTATGTTTTCTAGTGCATAAACTAGTTACTGTTTGTTATAGCATTTATACGGAACTGCTGTCAATGACACAGATCTGGAAGTTGTATTTGGGTTAATTTTTTTGGTAGAGCTAGCTACTTGTTTTGGTAGCCGTCTAGTTTTGGGTTGTGTGGGTGGGGTGGATTTTCCAGTTCCAACATTTCTTTATTGTTTAGGACATGTTTATATTTTGACCTTACGAATATATGTTTACATCTCTGCTCCCAGACTGCTATTGTACCGCTTGATTTTTTATATGCCTGCTGCCTTTTATGCATTCGTAATTGATAATGGCTAGTACACTTAAATTTGTGAGCTGGAATGTAAAAGGGACTGAACCACCCTGTTAAAAGGAAGAAGGTATTCTCACATATTAAACAACTCAAAGCTGATATTGCTTTCCTCCAAGAAACTCATATTTGTTGTTTTGATAACTCCCGGCTTCTGTCCAAGTGGGCGGGTCAGCATTTTCATTCATCCTTTGCCGCTAAAGCTAGGGGAGTCTCCATTCTTATTAACTCAAATATTCCTTTTGAACTCCATAATAAAATATCGGACACAAATGGCCGTTTTATTATTGTTTTTGGTAAACTATATAACACTAAAGTTGCACTAGCAAACCTGTATGCCCCCAACTTTGATGATGTTAACTTCTTTGAACGGTGTTTTTCCTCACTACCAGACTTAAACTCATACTCTCTTATATTGGGTGGTGACTTTAACTGTTGGTTGGATCCTAAACTGGACCGATCGTCCTCTGTTACCAGATCACCTACCAAATCTGCCTTAGCTATTCAGTCGTTTCTCTCTAATTTTGGTATCTCTGATATATGGCGTTTCCTCCATCCTACGGAGAGAGATTATTCCTTTTTCTCACATGTTCACCATACCTTCACTAGAATTGACTATTTCCTACTCGATAACCAACTTATCCCATTTGCCCACACTTGTGACTATCAGAGTATACTGATTTCTGACCATGCCCCAATTACCCTCTCTCTGAACTTTCCCGGTCTCCCTCAGAGGAACAAACACTGGCGGTTCCGATTCAACTTTATTATCGGATGATGATTTCGTAAAATTTATTAAAGGCCAGATAACCTTCTATTTTAACACTAATACATCACCTGAAGTGCCATCCCAGATTGTCTGGGATGCCATGAAAGCATATTTGAGGGGTCAAATAATCTCTTACACAGCAAATCTCAATAGAAGATCCCGTGCAGATCGAGCAGACCTCATTAACCAGATCAAAGATGTGGATCAGTTATATGCCCAAACTAAGAACCCTGAATTATACAAGAAGCGCATTGAACTCCAAACTAAATTTAACCTTCTGTCCACTCAACCTGTCGAACGCCAACTTCTCGAAAGCAAGAGCCGCTTTTACATTCATGGGGATAAGTCTGGTAAATTCCTAGCCAATCAGCTGAGGCGTTCTAAAGCCAAACAACATATTACAAAGATCCGGAAGGAGAACGGAGACTACATCGGATCATTTAGAAATTAATGACGCATTTAAAAATTTTTATTCTCGGCTTTATTCCTCTGAATCCCTGAATGACAATATCTCTGTGGATCAATTTTTACAGAATCTGAATATCCCCTCACTTTCATCTGATTTCAAAGCCAAACTTAATGCGCCTATATCACTAGAAGAAATATCTTCTGCAATTTCTGCACTGTCCTCAGGGAAATCTCCTGGACCTGATGGGTTCCCTGTGGAATTTTATAAATCATTCTCCTCACTTCTTTCTCCTCAGTTACTTTCAGTATTAACTGACTCGTTTAACTACGGCAAATTGCCACCCTCTTTCAATGAGGCATCTATTATTCTTCTTTTAAAAAAGGGCAAAGACCCAACAGAGTGTTCCTCGTACAGGCCGATCTCTCTGCTCAATGTTGATGTAAAGATCTTAGCTAAACTGTTGGCTCATAGATTAGAAACTGTTATTCCCTCCATTATCTCTGATGACCAAACAGGCTTTATTAAAAACCGTCTCCCTTTTTTTAACATTCGGCGTCTATTTAATATTTTATACTCAGTTCCAACTGGGACTCCTGAATGTGTTATCTCCCTTGATGCGGAGAAAGCATTTGATCGTATAGAGTGGAACTACCTTTTTGCAGTCTTAGAAAAATTTGACCTCGGCCAAAGTTTCATCTCTTGGATCCAATTGCTGTACCTGTGTCCTACTGCTTCTATTCTAACTAACTTTCAGAAATCCCAAGTATTCAATCTCAAACGTGGCACCCGTCAGGGATGCCCCTTAAGTCCCTTTCTCTTTGATTTGGCTATAGAACCTCTGGCGATAGCATTTCGAAAATGTCCTGAACTGACCGGGATTTGGAGAGGGGGTGTTGAGCATAAAGTCTCTCTCTATGCTGATGACTTATTACTCTTTCTCTCATATCCGTCTACATCCTTACCTCTAATGTTTTCACTTCTTGACCAGTTTAGCCAGATCTCTGGCTATAAACTCAACTTACATAAGAGTGAACTTTTCCCAATTAATAAAGAAGCACAAGAACTAATATTTCGTGATCTCCCTTTTAAAGTAGTCCATAATCAATTTACTTATCTTGGAATTACAGTCACAAGGAAGTTTAAAGATCTCTTTCGTGAAAACTTTGTCAATCTTTCATATGCTACAAAACAGAATCTGGTACAATGGTCACCTCTATCTATGTCCTTGGTAGGTCGTATCAATGTTGTCAAAATGTATGTTCTCCCCAAATTTTTATACTTATTTCAATCTATCCCAATTTTTATTCCTAAATCCTTTTTTGATTCCTTAGACTCTATTATTTTGTCATATCTGTGGCAGAATAAGCGCTCTAGAATTAATAAAATCCACCTCCAAAAATCTAAAAAAGAGGGTGGCATGGCTTTACCTAACTTTCGCTTATATTACTGGGCAGCTAATATATGTTGTGCTGCCTTCTGGTCTTTCTTCCACGGTCAACCTGAGTGCCCTAACTGGGTGGCAATGGAGTTGAGCTCCACTAAAGAATTATCTATATCTGCACTTCTTGGCTCTGCATTCCCTAGCAGTCTGCCCAGATCAATAGCTGGTTAGACACACTTTGCGTATATGGGCTCAGTTCAGGAAATGCTATGGTTTCCAAGGGTTTTCCATTTCTAGCCCTGTCGCACACAATCACCTTTTTTTACCTACCACGTTCGATTCAGCATTCCATGTTTGGTACAGGAAGGGCATTAGACATTTTGAAGATCTCTTCATTGATAACCGCTTCGCTTCTTTTCAACAGCTCTCTGTTAAGTTCAACCTGCCTAACGCTCACTTTTTCAGATATCTCCAAATCCGACATTTTACTGCTCCTTTAATTCCTAACTTTCCTGAAATGCCTGCGAAAAATGCTATGGACCTATTTCTCTCCATTAATCCACTAGGTAAAGGTTTAATTTCAATTATCCAAGATAAACTAGCAGCCTTACGACGGGCCCCTGTGGATAAAATTAAAATGGTCTGGGAGCAGGATTTAAATATCTCCTTATCCGAGGAGAGCTGGGACTCAGTTCTCAAATCGGTTAACTCAACCTCTCTTTGTGCTCGCCATTGTCTCTTACAGTTTAAGATTGTTCATAGAGCCCATATGTCTAAATCTAAACTCTCGATTCTACCCTGGCATTAGTCCGCTCTGTGATAAATGCAAGAGGGGCGTGGCCTCTCTCATCCATATGTACTGGCTCTGTCCTAGCTTGGAGAAATTCTGGAAAGATGTCTTCACTACACTATCGGGTATTCTGAATCAGCACCTAGAACCTAACCCCTTAATTGCTCTGTTCGGTTTTTGGGGCGAGACAGATTTATGTCTGGGTCCGACCAAATGCCGAATACTATCCTTTGCCTCTCTCCTGGCGAGACGCTTGATCCTCCTTAGATGGAGAGATGTTGCCCCGCCCACCCATGCGCAATGGCTTAACGACATTATGGCCTGCTTGGACCTCGAAAAAATTCATTACTCAGTTCTTAATTTGGATTTAAAGTTCCATAAGATCTGGGGACCTTTTATCGAGTACTTTCATAACCTTCCTCTTGACTAGGGTTTTTTTTTCTTTTCGGTCCCTTGCTTTCAGCTCCCTTTTTTTTCTGGTAGTAGGCATTATTATCCTCTGTTGCTAAGTGTATTCACAGTCTGGGAGTTTGACTGTCCGGACTTATACTCTTTATACTGTGTGGTGGTTGGTCTGGAGTTGTTGTTTTTTTTCTTGTGTTGTGGGGCTTGGGGAGGACACTAAGCTCACTTGTCTTTAATTTAGGTGCTTTTTTGTTAAATTCTCTTCCTTTGTAGCATATTGTTATTGTATGCTTAACCTTGCTCTGTATTAATGCTCCTCACTGGGATTTGGGGTTTTTAATTTTGTAAAATGTTTTGAAAAACTAATTAAAAAATTTTAAAAAAAAAGGGCTTGGACAGATTGGAAGAAAGGGCAAAGAAATCTCCAACGGATATATTGTAGGGAAATGTATGATCATGCACTTTGATAGAAGGAATAAAGGTGTAGATTATTTTCTAAACGGGGAGAAAATTCAAAGATAAGAGATGCAAGATTCCCTAAAAGTTAACTTGAAACTTGAAGTTCAAGTTCAGGTTTATTGTCAAAACCAAACGAAACAATGTTCCTCTGGACCATGATGCACCCACACAATATATATCACACACAGCACGCAAACCAAAATATTATACTATAAATAAGATAATAAAATATAATTCAGAATGCCTGCAGCACTGGTGAACAGTAAGCAATAAACAATTTGCTGTCCCAGTGTTGAGACCTTGGTTGTGGCAGGATATTCATTAGTCTCACAGACTGAGTGAAGAAGCTGTTACCCAGTCTGACAATTCTAGACCTGATGCTTCTGTATCTCCTTCCTGATGGTAGTGGGTCAAAGAGATTGGGGGATGGGTGGTGGGGATCTTTGGATCCTTTGTCTGCAACACTGTTAGTAAATGTGACAAATAGGGGGGAAGGAGACCCTGGTGATCCTCTCAGCAGTTCTGTAGGGTCTTGTGATCTGATGACTTCCACCCTCCGTATCACACAATGATGCAGCCAGACAGGACATTCTCAATGGTGCTCCTGTAGAATGTTTTTAGAATGGGGGTGGGGATCCTTGCATGTCTCAATCTTCTCAGTATATATGCAGCTGTGCCATCTTAACTAATGAGAAGTTGTTGTGGGGCCAGGTTAGCTTGTGCATTACGTGCACCCCAGGGAACTTTGTGCTCTTCACTCTCTCCATGGTAGAGCCATTGATGTGCAATGGAGAGTGGTCGTCCTGAGCCTTCCTGAGGTCCACAGTCATCTCTTTTGTCTTGACTTCGTTGAGACTCAGGTGGCTGTTCTCACACCATTTGACGAATCTCTCAACCTGCTCTCTAGGCTGATGAGGCCACTCACAGTAGTATCATCAGCAAACTTGATGGTGTGGTTGGAGCTGATTCTGGCAATGCAATTATGAATCAGCAGCATGAACAGCAGCGGGCTAAGCATAAAGCCCTCGTGGACACCAGTGCTCAACGTGATGGAGCTCGAGATGTTGCTGCGAACTTGGACTGACTGGGATCTTTCTGTTAAGTCCAAGATCCAGTTCCAGAGAGGGGTGTTGAGTCTCAACAAGCACAGTTTACCCTCCAGCCTCAGAAGGGTGATCACGTTAAACACCGAGATGAAGTTGATGAGCAACATCCTGGCATATGAGGCATTGGTTTCTTGATGGGATAGGACGGTGTGGAAGCCTAAGGCTATATCATCATCAGTACACCAGTTTGAGTAGCAGCTGAACTGGAAAGGATTCAATGCAGCTGGAAGATGGAATTTTTATGATTCATTTCATCTGCTCAAAGCACTTCATGATTGTTGAAGTCAGTGCCAATGGGCATAATTGAACAGTTTGAATCGGTGGTAAGGAAAACAAGTGCAATGGTAGCATCCATTTCAAGAGGACTAGAATATAAGAGCAAGGATGTGACACTGAGCTTTATAAAACATTAGTCATGATCAGCTGATCAGATATTGGCAATGGCTTGCAGGTGTACAGGTGTTTCTAATAAAGTGGCCAATGATTCATTTTTCAATAAGATAACACTTCATTCCCTTGAATATCAAATCATGAAGTTCCAACTTATTTTAATCTATTCATGCTGGAACAACATTCACACTCAGGGAATAAATCAGTGAGTCATCTTTTTTTAATATTGGACTGCCTCCAGGAGTAGTATATCCTTTCTTAAATATGGCACTGAAACTGTGCAACCTCACCTACACAATGCAGGATCACAAAGATATTTCCCAAACTAAAATAGAATCAGAATCAGGTTTAATATCACTGTCATGAACCATGATAATTGTTGTTCTCCTATCCCCTTGGCAATAAAGGCCAAAAAAATGGCATTTTATTCTTTAATTACTTTCTGCAGCTGCACGTTAACTTTTTGGTCCATCCCAAAGAACATCCTGCTCGCTCAGAATTCCCTATTTCAATTAGGGAGAAATTTTCTTCACAGTTAACAGACATATGCCACAGTGGTGAAAATCAAGAGAGCTGACGGCCTACCTATATTTACAATGACGTTTATACGAACGCTACTAAATGTTGTCTGGGAGCAACAACAAAGAATATGGTCACTGTAAGTCCATGCTGTAATAAATTGCTTTGATAAATTGTCTGCAACACTGTGATGAATGATCTATTACTTCATTTAAACAATGATAAGACGAGAGTAAGCAGAAAGGAGAGGCAATAGGCATTATAATTTCTCTTGAATTAATTGTCAGAATGTAGAGCATAGAATACCACAGCAGTGAACAGGCGATTTAGCCTATGATGTTGAGCTGATCATTATCCCAATTTATACTAAATGTCCCCCTGCTGTGTATCATCTATATCCATCATATTCACATACCTTATCTAAAAGCCTCTTACAGTATACCTTCCCAAAATAAATGTTTCCAATACTACCCCTGCTAACCCATTGCAGGCACCTACCTGTCTCTCTGTAAAAAAACTTGTCCCTCATATCGCCTTTAAATTTCTCTTTCACAAACTTTAAAAAGTATTTCCTCTGGTGTTTAACATTTCTACCCTGGGGAAAAGATTCTGACTGTCCAGCCTATCTATGCCTCTCGTTACTGTAGAAGTCTCTATCCGGCCAGCATCCGCTCCACATTCTCCATATCCTTCCTATAATGCGGCGACCAGAACTGCACACAATACTCCAAGTGCAGTCTGGCTAAATTTTTATGTAGCTGCAGCATGACTTTCTTACTCTCGTGCTCAACACCCCTACAAATGAAGGCAAGCATGCCACATGCCTTCTTTGCCACCTTATCTACTTGCTGAGCTACTTCCAGTGAACTATGGACATAGACTCCAAGATCCCTTGATACTCAAAGGGGCCTATTATTAACTGCATACTTTCTCCTTCTATTCAACTGCTCAAAGAGCAATATTTCACACCTGCCTAGACTAAACTCCATCTGCCACTTCCCTGCCCATAATTGTAATGGATATGTATCCTGCTCTGTCCTTTACACTGTCCGCAACTCCACAAATCTTAATGTTATCCACAAACTTGCTGATAGTCTCTTCTACATTTTCATCCAAATCATTGATATATATCACAAATAACAGAGATCCCAGCACTTACCCCTGTGAAACACTACTGGTCACAGACATCCAGTCAGGATAGAAACCTTCCACCACTACTCTGTCTTCTGTGGGGAAACCAGTTCCAAATCCGAACTTGCAATTCACCCTGGATACCATGTATCTTTTTCTTCTGAACCAAGCAATTATGTTGTCATTATGGATTAATATTATTTTTATAGCATAAGGAGATAAATTATCTTCCAAAGTACTTAGCTGATGTGAGAAACTATTCTGAGACATTGACAACAGCCAGACAATTCCACACTAGCAGCCTTACTTCCATTTGACCTTCAAATGCCTCCTTTCCAACCATCCCTTTCCAAAGTGCAATTCCTCACTCTTGCCTCGATTAAACTGCATCTGCCACTTCTCGGCCCATATCTGTAACCGATTGTATCCATTTGATATACAGTACCCTTTCACACAGCACATATTATAAACAGTAAATATGAATGGAATGCAAATGGATAGATTACCTGGATAGATCTCTCAAAGCAAATTGCTGGTATTTTGCACAAATTGCGAATATCCAGGCCTTTGAGTAGAGTCCTTATCAGGGATGATTTAGGATTACTTTAAGCCAAAGTAACCGACTCCAATCTATAATGAAAAGCTTATCTTAGGTATTGATTGAAGATAATTGTGGTAACTAGATCATTCATCAATTGAAAAACTACTACAGAGCATACAATGGAACTGTGGTTAATTGCTGGAAGCCAAGCTACCAGAAATATTACCAGGTGTATTTGTATGCCCTAACTTGTTTGATATATGCATTTTAAAATATGCTTGCAGAATTTTTGTAATTGCGATACATTGCAGAATAGGCCCTTCTGCTCCATTGAGCAATGCCAACCAGCAACCCCCTGATTTATACTGAGCCTAATCTCAAGACAATTTACAATAACCAATTAACCTACAAACAGGACAAACTCCTTACAGGCAGTGAAAGAACTGAACCTGGGTCATCTGTACTAGAAAGCATTGTGCTAACCACTATGCTACTATACCCCTCCATGCTACCATGCTCCCCTAAACTACAGTGTCACCCCCATTACAATACAGTGTCATTCCCCTGCACTACAAGGCACTCCCATACACTACAATGTCACCCCCACTACATGACAGTGTCACCCTGACACTACAGTGTCAAAACCCCCACAGTACAGTATCATTCCCTACACTGTAGTGCTAACACCCCCTATACTACAGTGTCACTGCCTATACTAGAATGTCAACCCCCAACACTACAGTATCACCTCCCTATAGTACATGTCACCCCTCCTACACTACACTGTCACCACTCCTACACTACAGAATAAGCTCCTACACTACTGCATAATCCCCATACACTACAGTGTCACCCCCACTACAGTACCCATTTCACCATGCTACACTACTATATCACCATCCCCACACTACAGTGTCACCCCTCCTACTCCACAGTGACACCCCCCCCACACTACATTGTCACTGCCTACACTCAATACCACTTCTCCACACTACAGTGTCACCTCCCCTACACTATAGCATCACTCCCCCATGCTACCATGTCACCCCTACACAACAGTGCCACATCCTTTGCAGATGTTGCAAAGGTTACTGCGAGAATTAAGACACACAACAATCAGAAGATTTACATTAATTTTTGGTTTGTACAATAGATATCTTGCACAAGGCCCAAAATTTGGGTGTTATTAAAGAATTGAAATTGTTTGTGATTCTTATTTCAAAGAAGACTGTGAGGTGGATAAGTTAGCAAAGGTACTTTGCTGAAAGTAACGTTGTACTTTAATAGTCTAGAGGAGTTGATTGAATTTGTGTCATTTTCATGTCAGTTAATTTATAGTTTAAAACAAAAACAGAAAAGGCTGGAAGAAAATGGAGGCAGCCTCTGTGGAAAGAGAAGCAATGAGCTTTTTTTTTAGGTATTTGACCTTTTGTCTGTACAAAGTCAAAGTCAAGTTTAGTGTCATATGCACAAATAAGCGTCTGCACAGGTGGAATGAAAAACTTCCTTGCAACAGCATCACAGACACATAACATCAGATCAGAATCAGTTTTAATATCACTGGCAAATGTTGTGAAATGTGTTAATTTGCAGCAGCAGTGCAATGCAAAACACAATAATATAGAAAAAAAGCGGAATTACAGTAAGTATATATGTGTATATTTAATAGTTACATTAAAGTAAGTAGTGCAAAAACAGGAATTTTAAAAAGTACTTTGAGGTAACATTCATGAGTTCAATGCCCATTTAGAAATTTGATGGCAGAGGGGAAGAAGCTGTTCCTGAATCTCTGAGTGTGTGCCTTCAGGCTTCTGTACCTCCTTCCAGATGGTAACAAAGAGAATGACCTGGGCGGTAGGGGTTCCTTGATGTTGGACACTGCCTTTCTGAGTCATCGCTCCTTGAAGACGTCTTGGATACTAAGCAGTAGTCACGAGAAAAATAGAAGCTAAAGCCAAATGGTATACTCAATTTTTTTTTAAGAAAGTACAAATACATTTTATTTCAATGTGATCAAAGTGGTCATGTTGTTGCTACCAAGGCAAAATGCTCCCTACTGTTGAGTACATCTACAAGGAACACTGCCACACAAAAAAAACCAGCACCCATCATCAAGAATAGTTTGTCCTCTTTTGCACATTCGTTGTTTGTCAATCGTCATGTGTAGTTTCTCATTGATTGTGCTCTCTTGCGTTGTGTTGTGGTGACACATACGTACTTTGAAAATAAATTTACTTTGAGCTCTGAACACGGTCCTTGAATAAACTTTGAAATATATTTAAAATATTGAGAAAACATTGTATTAGCATTCAATCAATAATTGTTCCAATGTTTCCATTGATTATCAAGATACAAGTCATCTGCATTTGCTTTCATTCAGGATTACCGTGAAGATCCCAACAATGACTTATTCACACAATTTAATAGTAATTTTTCCTATTAAAAATTACTGCCATTTATTTAAAGGCCTAATCTCAAAAACCTGTCAAACTATTTCCTCTTTACCCGTGGATGCATAGAGGAATATTCTGGGATTTAGTCTGATTGCTTTGAAAAATCAAAGAGCAGTTGTAAAGAATTCTCCCCCGGTAATTAAAATGGATAGACAAGTCCAATGAAAGGATAAATTCTGGTTTGCCAAAGTAGAATGCAAAGTAAGTCAAATTACTTAGCTCACCATGCATTTTACAAGTTCTGATCAAATAACCTTCTGAACTGACAACCAATCTAGATCAATCACCACAGCTATGATAAATTGTTGCTTGCTTAGGGGTTGACATGCTTTATATAGTGGATCAGATCTAAACAAGTTGGACCATACTGTGTAAGACTTAATCACATTTTTCAGGATCAGAGGAATTGCATAGATCAGCTGAAGCTCAGTGTGATTAATGTTACCATCACCACAGGAAAGGTTCATAAAAATGCCTGAAAATATTACAAAAAGAGATGGTGCTTTGAGAGCATAGAACAGCTTCATTCAGCAAGGACTATCTCACGGTTTTTGAAATTCAAACACTAGTAGCTCTGATCGTCCAGCACACACGTTCAGATTCTGTTTCAAGCATCAGAATGGAAGACAAATAAGCAAGCACATGTCCCATCAACCCCTTTCCACTGTTCAGTGAGAACATCAAGGATCAACTTTATATCCCATATACATTTACATGTATTAGGAAATTGCCGTGGTGTGTTGGTCAGGGTGCAACATGCAAAAGAGAGCAACATTCAACAATTATAAAGAATAAAGAATTATATAAAAAATAAAGTCAGAAGGTTAAGTATGGATATCAAATAAAGTGTACACAAATCCATAAATACTATTATAAAATGTGGTTTAAAGTGTTTACAGTATAGTGACAAGGGTAATAGATAGAGGCGGGTTGGAGCAGGCCAACTGGAATGGTTAATCTGATTAACTATGTGGAGGAAGTAACTTTTAAGATGGTGTGAGTTTTTTTGTTTTAATAGCCCTACCTGTAGTCTTTCCAGAAGGCAGCTTTTGGAAAAGGCAGTTTGCAGGATGGGGAGTGTCTGTAATGACATTTCTTACCTGCTTCTTTGTCCTGGACACATACTGTGCAAGTCTTGCAAAGTTAGTTGACATATAGTCAGCATTCAATGAGCACCCATTTTCCCCTTTATCCCTTAATACCTTTGGCAAAACCTAAAACCCATAAATCTCAGAATTAAAATTAACGGAAGACTAAAATGGCACACAATACTCCAAATCAGGCCAACATCTTAGAGTTTATACTAATTTGGCAGTGGGGTGGGAACGGGATTGAAAGGACTCAGGATAGGACAGGTGGTAAAAAGGCAAAGATAACTTGCAGTCAGACTGTCAGGAAGGACAGGCAGATGATAGGACAAAATTGCAGTCCGAGGATTGCGAAGCTTTTAAAAACCTACAGAGAGCAACTAGAAGAATAATTAAAAGGGAAAAGATGAAATATGAAAGCAAGCTTGCATACAAGATCAAAGTGGATAGTGATAGCTTTTTCAAGTATATCAAGAAAGATGAGAGTGGATATAGGACCACTAGGAAATGAGGCCAGAGAAATAATAACAGGGAACAAGGAGATGGCACATTAACTAAATGAGTATTTTGCATCAGTCTTCACTGTGGAAGACACTAGCAGTGTGCTTGATGTTGTAGGTTGTGAAGGAAGAGAAATGAGTGCAGTTACTATTACAAGGCAGTACGTGCTCAAAAAGCTGAAAGACCTAAAGGTACATGAGTCACCCGGACCAGATGAACTGCACTCTAAGATTCTGAAAGATGTAGTGTTAGAGATTGTGGTGGCATTAGTAATAATCTTTCATTAAGATCATTGAGCATTGAGATGTTGAGCATTGATGACTCTGGACCTATACTCACTTGAGTTGAGAACAATCAGGAGGGATCATAGAAACATAGAAAATAGGTGCAGGAGTAGGCCATTCGGCCCTTTGAGCCTGCACCACCATTCAGTATGATCATGGCTGATCATCCAACTCAAAACCCTGTACCTGCTTTCTCTCCATACCCCCTGATCCCTTTAGCCACAAGGGCCATATCTAACTTCCTCTTAAATATAACCAATGAACCGGCCTCAACTGTTTCCTGTGGCAGAGAATTCCACAGATTCACCACTCTGTGTGAAGAAGTTTTTCCTCATCTCGGTCCTAAAAGGCTTCCCCTTTATCCTTAAACTGTGACCCCTTGTTCTGGACTTCCCCAACATCGGAAACAATCTTCCTGCATCTAGTCTGTCCAATCCCTTTAGAATTGTATACGTTTCAATAAGATCCCCCCTCAATCTTCTAAATTCCAGTGAGTATAAGCCTAGTTGATCCAGTCTTTCTTCATATGAAAGTCTTGCCATCCCAGGAATCAATCTGGTGTACCTTCTCTGTACTCCCTCTATGGCAAGAATGTCTTTCCTCAGATTAGGGGACCAAAACTGCACACAATATTCTAGGTGCGGTCTCACCAAGGCCTTGTACAACTGCAGTAGAACCTCCCTGCTCCTGTACTCAAATCCTTTTGCTATGAATGCCAACATACCATTTGCCTTTTTCACCACCTGCTGTACCTGCATGCCCACCTTCAATGACTGGTGTACAATGACACCCAGGTCTCGTTGCATCTCCCCTTTTCCTAATCGGCCACCGTTCAGATAATAATCTTTTTTCCTGTTCTTGCAATCAAAATGGATAACCTCACATTTATCTACATTAAATTGCATCTGCCATGAATTTGCCCACTCACCTAACCTATCCAAGTCACCCTGCATCCTCTTAGCATCCTCCTCACAGCTAACACCGCCACCCAGCTTCATGTCATCCGCAAACTTGGAGATGCTGCATTTAATTCCCTCGTCTAAATCATTAATATATATTGTAAACAACTGGGGTCCCAGCACTGAGCCTTGTGGTACCCCACTAGTCACTGCCTGCCATTCTGAAAAGGTCCCGTTTACTCCCACTCTTTGCTTCCTGTCTGCCAACCAATACCACACAACCAATCTATCCACATCAATACCATACCCCCAATACCGTGTGCTTTAAGTTTGCACACTAATCTCCTGTGTGGGACCTTGTCAAAAGCCTTTTGAAAATCTAAATATACCACATCCACTGGCTCTCCCCATCCACTCTACTAGTTACATCTTCAAAAAATTCTATAAGATTCGTCAGACATGATTTTCCTTTCACAAATCCATGCTGACTTTGTCCGATGATTTCACCTCTATCCAAATGTGCTGTTATCACATCTTTGATAACCGACTCTAGCATTTTCCCCATACCGATGTCAGACTAACCGGTCTATAATTCCCCAGTTTCTCTCTCCCTCCTTTTTTTAAAAAGTGGGGTTACATTAGCCACCTTCCAATCCTCAGGAACTAATCCAGAATCCAAGGAGTTTTGAAAAATTATCACTAATGCATCCACTATTTCTTGGGCGACTTCCTTAAGCACTCTGGGATGCAGACCATCTGGCCCTAGGGATTTATCTGCCTTTAATCCCTTCAATTTACCTAACACCACTTCCCTACTAACATGTATTTCCCTCAGTTCCTCCATCTCACTAGCCCCTCGGTCCCTTACTATTTCCGGAAGATTATTTATGTCCTCCTTAGTGAAGACAGAACCAAAGTAGTTATTCAATTGGTCTGCCATGTCTTTGTTCCTCATGATCAATTCACCTGTTTCTGACTGTAAAGGACCTACATTTGTCTTGACCAATCTTTTTCTTTTCACGTATCTATAAAAGCTTTTACAGTCAGTTTTTATGTTCCCTGCCAGCTTTCTCTCAATCTTTTTTCCCTTTCCTAATTAAGCCCTTTATCCTCCTCTGCTGGTCTCTGAATTTCTCCCAGTCCTCAGGTGTGCCACTTTTTTTTGCTAATTTATATGTTTCTTCTTTGGACTTGATACTGTCCCTAATTTCCTTTGTCAGCCACGGGTGCACTACCTTCCCTGGTTTATTCTTTTGCCAAACTGGGATGAACAATTGTTGTAGTTCATCCATGCGATCTTTAAATGCTTGCCATTGCATATCCACCATCAACCCTTTAAGTATCATTTGCCAGTCTATCTTAGCTAATTCACGTCTCATACCTTCAAAGTTACCCTTCTTTAAGTTCAGAACCTTTGTTTCTGAATTAACTATGTCACTCTCCATCTTAATGAAGAATTCCACCATATTATGGTCACTCTTACCCAAGGGGCCTCGCACGACAAGATTGCTAACTAACCCTTCCTCATTGCTCAATACCCAATCTAGAATGGCCTGCTCTCTAGTTGGTTCCTCGACATATTGGTTCAGAAAACCATCCCGCATACATTCCAAGAAATCCTCTTCCTCAGCACCCTTACCAGTTTGGTTCACGCAATCTATATGTAGATTGAAGTCACCCATTATAACTACTGTTCCTTTATTGCACACATTTCTAATTTCCTGTTTATTGCCATCCCCAACCTCACTACTACTGTTAGGTGGCCTGTACACAACTCCCACCAACATTTTCTGCCCCTTAGTGTTATGCAGCTCTACCCATATCGATTCTACATCCTCCAGGCTAATATCCTTCCTTTCTATTGTGTTAATCTCCTCTCTAACCAGCAATGCTACCCCACCTCCTTTTCTTTCCTGTCTATCCCTCCTGAATATTGAATATCCCTGGATGTTGAGCTCCCATCCTTGGTCACCCTGGAGCCATGTCTCTGTGATCCCAACTATATCATATTCATTAATCTCGCTGAAATATATTGAATATTGAAGATCCTAGACAGAGTAGACGTGGAAAGGATGTCCACGTGTGGAGTCTAGAACCAGTGGGCACCGCCTCAGAATAAAGGATTATCCCCTTAGAACAGAGATGAGGAGGAATTTCTTCAGCCAGAGGATTGTGAATCTGTGGAATTCATTGCTACAGACAACTGTGGAGGCCAAGGCATTGGGTATATTTAAAGCGGAGCTTGATAGACTCTTGATTAGCAAGGGTAATTAGTAAGTTTATGGGAGAAGTCAGAAGAATGGGATTGAGAGGAATAATAAATCAGACATAATGGAATTGATAGCCAAATAACCATATAACCATATAACAATCACAGCACGGAAACAGGCCATTCCGGCCCTCCTAGTCCGTGCCGAACTCTTAATCTCACCTAGTCCCACCTACCCGCACTCAGCCCATAACCCTCCACTCCTTTCCTGTCCATATACCTATCCAATTTTACCTTAAATGACACAACTGAACTGACCTCTACTACTTCTACAGGAAGCACATTCCACACAGCTATCACTCTCTGAGTAAAGAAATACCCCCTCGTGTTTCCCTTAAACTTTTGCCCCCTAACTCTCAAATCATGTCCTCTCATTTGAATCTCCCCTACTCTCAATGGAAACAGCCTATTCACGTCAACTCTATCTATCCCTCTCAACATTTTAAATACCTCGATCAAATCCCCCCTCAACCTTCTACGCTCCAATGAATAGAGACCTAACTTGTTCAACCTTTCTCTGTAACTTAAGTGCTGAAACCCAGGTAACATCCTAGTAAATCGTCTCTGCACTCTCTCTAATTTATTGATATCTTTCCTATAATTCGGTGACCAGAACTGTACACAATATTCCAAATTTGGCCTTACCAATGCCTTGTACAATTTTAACATTACATCCCAACTTCTGTACTCAATGCTCTGATTTATAAAGGCCAGCGTTCCAAAAGCCTTCTTCACCACCCTATCTACATGAGACTCCACCTTCAGGGAACTATGCACTGTTATTCCTAGATCTCTCTGTTCCACTGCATTCCTCAATGCCCTACCATTTACCCTGTATGTTCTATTTGGATTATTCCTGCCAAAATGTAGAACCCCACACTTCTCAGCATTAAACTCCATCTGCCAACATTCAGCCCATTCTTCTAACCGGCATAAATCTCCCTGCAAGCTTTGAAAACCCACCTCATTATCCACAACACCTCCTACCTTAGTATCATCAGCATACTTACTAATCCAATTTACCACCCCATCATCCAGATCATTTATGTATATTACAAACAACATTGGGCCCAAAACAGATCCCTGAGGCACCCCGCTAGTTACCGGCCTCCATCCCGATAAACAATTATCCACCACTACTCTCTGGCATCTCCCATCTAGCCACTGTTGAATCCATTTTATTACTCCAGCATTAATACCTAACGACTGAACCTTCTTAACTAACCTGTGGAACTTTGTCAAAGGCCTTGCTGAAGTCCATATAGACTACATCCACTGCCTTACCCTCGTCAACATTCCTCGTAACTACTTTAAAAAATTCAATAAGGTTTGTCAAACATGACCTTCCACGCACAAATCCATGCTGGCTACTCCTAATCAGATCCTGTCTATCCAGATAATTATAAATACTATCTCTAAGAATACTTTCCATTAATTTACCCACCACTGATGTCAAACTGACAGGTCTATAATTGCCAGGCTTACTTCTAGAACCCTTTTTAAACAATGGAACCACATGAGCAATACGCCAATCCTCCGGCACAATCCCCGTTTCTAATGACATCTGAAAGATCTCCGTCAGAGCTCCTGCTATCTCTACACAAACTTCCCTCAAGGTCCTGGGGAATATCCGGTTAGGACCCGGAGATTTATCCACTTTTAAATTTCTTAAAAGCGCCAGTACTTCCACCTCTTTAATTGTATCTTTAAATGACCCAATTCTGTTCCTATGTCTCATGGTCTTTTGGTCTTATGGCCTTTGCCTAAGTAATTAGTTCGTAATCACTGACTACATTTTTGTACTGTACCATGGTTTTCATCATAGTTAATCAATGAAGCTTGAACAGCTCATACTCAGAAGTATCTCTTTCTTCTCCAATGATATGATTTATTCCAGGAACAATTTTAAACCTTGTTTGTGCAAATTCTTTAAGTGCAAAGCATAACGTTACCAAAACTATTTATCCTTATTCTAAGGGCAATGTTGGTCTACGCTTACTCTGTGGCATTCTTGGGAGTGGACCTGAAGTGAGTGAACTGCTTTGAGGAGTCAACAGGTATACCCTTGTTCCAGGTCACTGTCTATGGACAACAGTATTCATTTAACTTCTGGCAACTTTAAGCTTCACACGTTTTTGATTGTCTAACTAGGGTGTTATCAGTTGTAACGTCAGTAAATTATATCAGAACAGTTCACCAGCACTCTGTTTTGCAATGAGTTGGTTTTGCCAAGCCATCTGATTTTGCAAGGGAAAACAACCACTTAAATTTCAATTTTCCTTCCCCATCCAGGAGCTTTGCAAAGAAGGACACCCTAACTTCTCCTGCATCCAAAGTAGCTGGAAAACAATTGCAGGAAATGCATCTTATTGTGCATTTATCCCTTATTTGTCCTTCACCAGTTTTTGTTCAATAAACATATTTTTCTTAAATAAAATGGAAACTGGGAACTCAGCACAATCAGTTTAAGTAAAATAATGTGCAAAAGTCTTAGGCACATTTAGAAACATAACTAGGGTGCCTAAGACTTTTACACAGTATTGTATGTATTGCACTGTACTGCTGCCACAAAGAAAAATTTCAAGACATACGTGAGTGATGATAAGTCTAATTCTGATATGGGTCTCTACTGTAGACCAAGAATGGGAAGGGGGCAGGGAGAAGGAAATCACGGTTGGGAAAAGGGGAGGGAGTGGGAAGCACCAGAGATACATTCTATAATGACATTGCTTAGTGTACCAGGCTAAGTGTTTCTGCACCCACACCTCAACCCACTCTTGGCACTCCTTCTCTGCCATGTGTCCCACAGCCCTCCCATAGTGCTCTACCCACTTCAAGCTATCTTTTGCTCCAGCCAGATTTACAAACATGCTCTCCACTCTATGTTGTCAAATACAGTACTGTGCAAAAGTCTTAGGCATCCTAGCCATACATGTGTCCTTTGTAAGGTAACTCTATACATTTCACTCTACCAAGTAACTTTTACAATCTCTGGATCAAGGTTGTGTCTAATTCTATTTTATCCTTTACTGGATAATTGTGAAAATTTGAATTTCAAACTAGCCTTTGTACAAGATGTGAATGTTCAATAAACTAAGGTCCAAGTCCCAAAAAATATAAATTTAAGTTGCCTAATTTAAGTTGTTGGTTTTGGGATAACAAATAATGTATCAGCTACAAGAAGAGAAGTCAGAGGATGTTGAAAACTATATTGGTTACACTTTGACATAACATCTTGATCTCCAGAGAGCTTCCAGTAAAAGCTCAAACATGGATATTGTAACAGACCAAGTCAAGCTTTCAGTAGTGATTAACTTCTTCAAGCACATTCTTACCTGCAGCTGCAGACATTGGAGATATCAGTGTAGCCTCCAACCTGATGGCATAAGCATTGATTTCTCTAACTTCTGGTAAATTCTCCTCCCTCCCTCCTTCTCTCTTTTACCATCCCCCTGTTCTGGTTCCTCTCTCACTCCTTCTCTTGTCCTTACACACTCATCAGCTCCCTTTGGTTCATCTACCAATTCTCACAGTCCACTGTCCTCTCCTGTTAGATTCCTTTACCCCTTCCACTTATCCCCTCTCAGCTTCTTACTTTAACTCCACCTTCCCCTTCAGCTGGTTTCACCTATCACTTGGTTAATTGGTCACATGGATGTAATTGGGCAGTGCATCTTGTTGAGCCAGAGGAGCCTGTAACCGTGATGTATCTCTAAATTAGACATTCTGGAAATAGGAGTTAATAGGTTCTCCTTCCCCCTTATTCCATCTTCTTATTCTGCTCCCTTCATGTTCAATCTTGATGAAGGGTCTGAGCCCAAAACATGAACTGTTTTCTCCCCCTCCATAGATGCTGCCTGACTTGCTGAGTTCCTCCAGTAGCTCTAGAATTCAAAGTTCAAAATAAATTTATTATTGAAGTACATATACGTCACCATATACAACACTGAGATTCATTTTCTTGCGGGCATTCTCGATAACTCCATAATAGAGTAATAACCATAATAGAATCAAAGAAAGTCCACATTAATTCTGGCGTTCAAGCATCTGCAGAATCCCTTGTGCCTGTACTTTTGAGAGTTATGATGGAGAAGCAGCTACATCTATAGGCACTTCAGGTAACTACAAATATTACATTTGAAAGTAAATTTAATTACATTCACTATTCAGCTTCTTCCTGCCATAAGCCAGTTTGATGATGAACTTCAATAAAAATAAATAAATTACAAAAAAAAAGAATTGCCAGCCTTCTAGGTTTGACCTGAAGTTTTTTAGGATTTAAGAATTTTTTTTCCCAAACGCTCTGTAGGCATCCCTGGATAAGCCTATAATCACATAGCTCTTCAATATTCTTGAGCATGCATCTTGATGGAATTAGGTGATTTACATGTGAACTTCTAATTTTACCTTCTAGTTCTAAAACATGTTTTTATTTAGAGATACGGCACAGTAACAGGCCCTTCTAGCCCAACAAGGTGCACAGCCCAATTACACCCATGTGACCACTTAACCTATTAACGTGCACATCTTTGGAACGTGGGAGGAAACCGGAGAAATGGAGAAAACCCATGCAGCATGTACAACTCCATTACAGACATTGGTAGAACTGAACGCAGGTCACTGGCACTGTAATAGTGTTATGCCAACTGCTGTGCTAACGTACTGCCTCAGCTACACAACGGTGCCACCCCAAATATTTCTTGTCCTTCATTGTTCAGCTAGCGCTCCAACATTTTCTATGTCGGGTGCTTTGGAGGTATTCATACATTAATTCCATTGTGTTCTTTGAATCGTTTCCCTCTCCACAACTTGAGCCATGGCTCTGGCATCATTCTGTCCTGTGATTATAAGTGTAATGTAGAAGTTGTTCCTGCACAGAACCAAAAAAGACTTGCTGAACTGAGTAAGACCTATAAGGACAGGTCACACTAGGTTACCTGGCATCTCACCTGTCTGAACATTTAATATATCATTGCTGATCTGCACCCAGCCACTTCTTCTGTGTGTCAATTCTTCAGAGTACTCACTTGCCCAATTTTTCCAAAAAAAAAGTCTGCCGCCACGTGAAACAACTTTTCCACTGATTCACCACCACACACACAAAGGAAATGACTGCCATGTGGACACTTTCCACAAGATAAGAAGTACTTATGGCACCAGTGACACATCTCTCTGAGAAGATTAAAAAGACTCTAGAAGTCTGTGTGTCAATTAAATCTGTAAACTTGAATACAGAATTGACTCTTTTTAAAAAGAGGGAAGTGGATGATATAAATAAATAACACACGTCACAGACACAGTGCAATGAGGAGTGAGTGATAAAAACAAACATTATTTCTCCACTAATGCAGCTTGACTTGCTGAGTGCTTTGAACATTTTCTGGCCCTGTTTTGAAGCCAGCTTTAGAAGTAGTCTTCCAAGTCTCTCCTTCAGTCTCAGTATTCCCTGCACTACCCTGTTACGTACCCCGTAACTGGGTCACTTACCAGCAAAGATAGAGAGGTCCATTGAAGTCTGATGGTACTATTTTTAACAGTATTTATTGATAAAAATACACAAAAATAATATCAATGCAAACACACAGATAATATACGTCATCAATACTAAATCTAAAAGCGCAGGTATAATAATAATCAATAAGAAATAGCTCTATCGTTGTCTAGGGGATAATGTATTGTCCGATGGAAATATAAAAGTCACTTTAGTTCAGTCAAGCTGTAGGCTGCAGCCTTTTTGGTTGGAGAGAAAGACGGAGGTTTAACTTGCCCATTCCTTTTATGATGTCAATCCTTCGAGAGTCGTTGGGAGTTGATTTCCCCGTTGTTAGCTAAAAACCATTCTGCCGTGGTAAAGGGCCCACCGATTCCGGGGCAAATGGAAAAGGACTCACGTGGCCTTTCCACCAGTTTTTGCTATTACGGGATCGCTAGCGTTTCTTCCGGTGCGTCTGAGGGCTGTTCCCACAGACCCTCTTTTTATCCTGACTCACAGGGTCTCAGGTGTCAATCAGGTTGGGGATGATGCAATCCCTCCACCAACCTCCTCCTCGGTTCATTGCCTGGGGCTTTGATTGCATTGTACAGGATGCAATACACAAGTCCGTCTCCAAGAGACAATAGCCGGGATCAATGGGTCCGCCTTTCAGAGGCCAGGACACATTCCAACTCTTTGTGGATTCTGCATGTCTTTCTCTCATTTCCTGGGTCTCCTGAACTGACGTAATAGTGATCTTGCGATTCTCCCAAAGGAGGGGGCTACCCCGCACCCTTCGGCCCCTCACAGCTGTGGCACATTCGTAACAACCCACAGTAAGAAAACACATCAGCATGTAAAAGCAGTTATGAAGAAAGCTTCACAGAACCTCTACTTCCTGAGGAGTTTTGTGAAGATTCAGCATGAATCAAAAACTTTATCAAACTTCTACAGATGTGTAGTTAAGAGTATATTGACTGGCTGCATTACAATTTGAAATAGAAACGCCAATGCCCTTGAATGGAAAACCCTACAAAATGAAGTGGATATGGCCCAGTCCATCACAGGTAAAGCCCTCCCCACCATTGAGCACATCTACACAAAGCATCATCTTCTCAGGAAGAGGGCGCAAGAGCCCCATGACTCACACCACCAGGTTCACTAATGGTTATTACCCCTCAAGCATCAGGCTCTTGAACCAGTGGGGATAACAATTCAACTTTACTTGCCCCATCAGGGAAATTATCTCACAACCTATGGATTTATTTTCAAGGACGCTTCACCTCATGTTCTTGATAGTGATTGCTTATTTATTTATTATCATTATTATTTCTTTCACTTTGTATTTGCACAGATTGTCTTTTGCACACTGGTTGAATGTCCAAGTTGCCGCGGTCTTTCATTCATTCTGTTATGGTTATTATTCTATGGATTTATTGAATATACCCACAAGGAAATGACTTGTATATGGTGACATAAATGTACTTTGATAATAACTTTACTTTGAACTTTGAACTCATCTCCTCCAAGAAAGTCAGGGCAAGGAGGGGAATCTGCTACTCTTGTGGCTCTTTCTGCACCATGCCACCATTTTTCACTAGTAAGTATGAGTAAGTACTCTTCCCCATCATTTAATACTGGATGATATGGAGAAATAAATGTACTCTTTTAACAGCATTGTTTTCATGAAGGACTCAAACTAAAAATGAACAATCATGATGACCTTTATCCTTTACATTTTGCATTTATGTAGATTTCATGTCTTTGAATCCTCTGTTGTACTTACAGGGCCCAAAATGGGGGTGGGGGTGGGGGAGGGTGTGTGTGTGTGTGTGTGTGTGTGTGTGTTTGTGTGTGTGTGTGTGTGTGTGTGTGTGTGTGTGTGTGTGTGTGTGTGTGTGTGTACCGCGCGCACCCCTAAGACTTTTGTATAGCACTGTATTTGTCAATGTGCAGCAGAGAGCACGTTTGTAAATCTGGCAGGAGCAAAGGATGTTGGGAATGGTAAGGGTGGAGTGCCACAGGACTGGTGTGGGACAGGTGGCAGAGAAGGAGCGCCAGGGGCAGGGGCAGCATGCGTGCAGAAACACCCAATCCTGCGACACCAGGCAAGGTCATTTGATTCCAAACAATTGGTTCATTGATCATTACAAAATGTCTCGCTGATGCTTCCTGCTCCCTTCCCCTTTTCCCAACAATGATTCCCCTCTCCTGTCCCCTTCCCACTCTCAGTCCACAACGGAGACCCATGTCAGAATCAGGCTTATCATCACTCACATATGGCACGATATTTGTTTTTTTTTGCATCAGCAGTACAGTGCAATACATAAAATTACTACAGTACTGTGCAAAAGTCTTAGGCACCCAAGCTATATATATTTATGTGCCTAAAACTTTTGCACAGTACTTTAAGTGATAATCTATGTTATCAATTTCCATCTCACAATAATCAACATATACTTTCTAGTGCAACCTTGATGGGAGCATGCAACTCTGTAAAAGTCTCTTTGCTGGCTTGACACTGCAAACTTGACAGATAGTTTTCTTATTTATCATTTTTTCAATATATAAAAAAAATCCTGACAGTTGCTTTCATGCTTGTAATACTGTGACATTCTTGTAATTTGTCTTGGTATGAAAAAAATCTGTGTCCATTTAACACAGCCTTGTTCCATCAATAATTGATGGTTGAATAAAGTCTGTTCTTATGTCATATCACCCGTCTGGTCATTTTCTTTGATTCATTCAATCCTGAAAGAGTTTTCTTGTTCTCTCTCTTTTGAACAGTATTTTTAATGTATTCCTGACTATTTCCCTTTACTGTAACATTTTTTTTGATAAAGTCATGCTACTAAACTCAGTTTGAATTCTTAGTGTTAATCTTGACAGCACATCGTTTTTATTCATTTCCAGAATCCGAAAAGACTGACTTTATTGGCTATTCCTTATTGCCAATTAGAAAGAGTTGTGAGCTCCCTTCTTCAACTGTTGCATGATGCTGGGTAGAGTTTTTATATCAAACTCACTGTGATAAAAAGAATGAATGTTTAGGGTGATGGATTAGATGTTGATTAGATTTATGAGTCACTTGAACATTGAAACATACAGTGAATATTTTATTTGTGTTAACAAGGATGTGCTCGGGGCAATAGACAGTAGGTGCAGGAGTAGGCCATTTGGCCCTTCTTGCCAGCACCACCATTCTCTGTGATCATGGCTGATCATACACAATCAGTACCCCATTCCTGCCCTCTCCCTATATCCCTTGACCCCGCTATCTATAAGAGCTCTATCTAACTCTCTCTTGAATGCATCCAGAGACTTGGCCTCCAATGCCTTCTGGGGCAGAGCATTCCACATATCCACCACTCCCTGGGTGAAAAAGCTTTTCTGCATCTCTGTTCTAAATGGCCTACCCCTTATTCTTAAACTGTGGCTCACCCATCAGCGGGAACATGCTTCCTGCCTCCAGTGTGTTCAATCCCTTAATAATCTTATATGTTTCAATCAGATCCCCTCTCATCCTTCTAAATTCCAGCGTATACAAGCCCAGTCGCTCCAATCTTTCAACATATGACAGTCCCGCCATTCCAGGAATTAACCTTGTGAACTTAAGCTGTACTCCCTCAATAGCAAGAATGTCCTTCCTCAAATTTGGAGACCAAAACTGTACACAATACTCCAAGTGTGGTCTCACCAGGGCCCTGTACAACTGCAGAAGGACCTCTTTGCTCTTACACTCAACTCCCCTTATTATGAAGGCCAACATGCCAATAGCTTTCTTCACTCCCTGCTGTACCTGCATGCTTACTTTCAGTGACTGATGTACAAGAACACCTAGATCTCGTTGTACTTCCCCTTTTCCTAACTTGACTCCATTTAGATAGTAATCTGCCTTCCTGTTCTTGCCACCAAAGTGGATAACCTCACATTTATCCACATTAAACTGCATCTGCCATACATTTGCCCTCTCACCCAACCTGTCCAAGTCACCCTGCATTCTCATAACATCCTCCTGACATTTCACACTGCCACCCAGCTTTGTGTCATCAGCAAATTTGCTAATGTTACTTTTAATCCCTTCATCTAAATCATTAATGTATATTGTAAACAGCTGCGGTCCCAGCACCGAACCTTGCAGTACCCCACTGGTCACAGCCTGCCATTCCGAAAGGGACCCGTTAATCACTGCTCTTTGTTTCCTGTCAGCCAGCCAATTTTCAATCCATGTCAGTACTCTGCCCCCAATACCATGTGCCCTAATTTTGCCCACTAATCTCCTATGTGGAACTTTATCAAAAGCTTTCTGGAAGTCCAGGTACACTACATCCACTGGCTCTCCCTTGTCCATTTTCATAGTTACATCCTCAAAAAACTCCAGAAGATTAGTCAAGCATGATTTTCCCTTCATAAATCCATGCTGACTCAGACTGATCCTTCTACTGCTATCCAAATGTGTCATAATTTCATCTTTTATAATTGACTCCAGCATCTTTCCCACCACTAACATCAGGCTAACCGGTCTATAATTCCCTGTTTTCTCTCTCCCTCCTTTCTTGAAAAGTGGGACAACATTAGCCACCCTCCAATCAGCAGGAACTGTTCCTGAATCTATAGAACATTGGAAAATGATTACCAATGCATCCACGATTTCTAGAGCCACCTCTTTAAGTACCCTGGGATGCAGACCATCAGGTCCCGGGGACTTATCAGTCTTCAAACTCAACAGTCTATCCAACACCGTTTCTTGCCTAATATAAATTTCCTTCAGTTCATCCTTTACCCTAGTTCCTTTGGCCACTATTACATCTGGGAGATTGTTTGTGTCTTCCCTAGTGAAGACAGATCCAAAGTACCTGTTCAACTCATCTGCCATTTCCTTGTTCCCCATAATAAATTCACCCGTTTCTGTCTTCAATGGCCCAATTTTGGTCTTAACTATTTTTTTGCTATTCACATACCTAAAGAAGCTTTTACTATCCTCCTTTATATTCTTGGCTAGTTTACCTTCGTACCTCATTTTTTCTTGGCGTATTGCCTTTTTTGTTATCTTCTGTTGCTCTTTAAAAACTTCCCATTCCTCCGGTTTCCCGGTCATCTTTGCTATGTTATACTTCTTCTCTTTTATACTGCCCTTTACTTCCCTCATCAGCCATGGCCACCCCTTACTCCCCTTAGGATCTTTCTTCCTCTTTGGAATGAACCGATCCTGCACCTTCTGCATTATTCCCAGAAATACCTGCCATTTTTGTTCCACTGTCTTCCCTGCTAGGGTATTGTTCCATTGAACTTTGGCCAGCTCCTCCCTCATAGCTCCATAGTTCCCTTTGTTCAACTGTAATACTGACACATCCAATTTTCCCTTCTCCTTCTCAAATTGTAGGTTAAAACATATCATATTATGGTCACTACCTCCTAATGGTTCCTTTACCTCGAGGTCCCTGATCAAATCCAGTTCATTGCACAACACTAAATCTAGAATTGTCTTCTCCCTGGTAGGCTCCAGTACAAGTTGTTCTAAGAATCCATCTCGGAGGCACTCCACACACTCCTTTTCTTGGGGTCCAGTACCATTCTGATTCTTCCAGTCTACCTGCATGTTGAAATTCCCCCATGACAACTGTATCATTACCATTGCGACATGCCAATTTTAACTCTTCATTCAACTTACACCCTACATCCAGACTGCTGTTTGGGGGCTGTAGATAACTCCCATTAGGGTCTTTCTACCCTTAGAATTTCTCAGTTCTATCCATACTGACTCTACATCCCCAGTTTCTATGTCCCCCCTCGCAAGGGACTGAATATCATTCCTCACCAACACAGCCACCCCACCCCCCTCTGCCAGTCAGTCTGTCCTTTTGATAAGATGTATATCCTTGAATATTCATTTCCCAGGCCCTGTCCGCTTGAAGCCATGTCTCAGTTATTCCCACAACATCGTACTTGCCGATTTCCAACTGAGCCTCAAGCTCATCTACTTTATTCCTTATACTTCATATAAGGGCAGCCTGCAAGTATCTCCAATCTTCCAGTACCAACACAGGATGCCCACAACGTTCAGCAGAACAATATTCAACCAACAAAACCAACACAACAACAGCAAAAACAAGCCCCTTCCTAAACACCACCCTCTATCAGGGATCACCACCCTTGCCCTCAGGGCCCACTAACCATGGCATTGACTTTGGAAATCGCAGGCTTTTGTTGTCAGCATCTGCCAACTCCACTTCATCCTTGGGGATTCCTGGTGTCTGATATCCAGACCTTCTGACCAACCTTGGCCCTCCAGATCTGCTGACTGACCTTGGGCCTCTGGAACAGCTCGGCATGGAACTCCAAAACTGGGAGTTTCCAACTTTGGAGTTTACTGGTCCTTACCCTCAATGGCTATTGACTGCAGTCCTTTACCTTAGTGTTGGCGCGAGGCCTAGTGGATAAGGCATCGATCTAGTGATCTGAAGGTCACTGGTTCGAGCCTCAGCTGAGGCGGCGCGTTGTGTCCTTGAGGAAGGCACTTAACAACATATTGCTCTGCGACGACACCGGTGCCAAGCTGCTTGGATCCTAGTGCCCTTCCCTTGGACAACATCGGTAGCGAGGAAAGGAGAAGGCTTGCAGTTTGGGCAACTGCCAGTCTCCCATACAACCCTGCCCAGGCCTGCGCCCTGGAAACCTTCCAAGGCGCAAATCCGTGGTCTCACGAGACTAACGGATGCCTTTACCTCAGGGATCTTAGGTCTTCATCCTCAGTGCCTGCCAACCCAACCTCCCCATCCTCAGGGATCACTGGAGTTCAATATGTGGACCTACCAACATCCCCATGCATCCGGGCCTGCCCCTCATGAAACTCTTGCCCTGGAAATCATAAGCCCTCTCAGTAGCTTCAGGAGTGATAAGCCCTCATTCTTGGAGTCCACTGAATTCAGTCCTTGATCACAGGGATTGCTGGTCTTTGTCCTCAGCACCCTCAGACTTGATCTCTGTCCTCGAGAATCACTGGAGCTTGATATCTCCACCTGCCTACCCAACCCGGACCCCTGGACCTGCCCCACACAGACCTCCGACCCCAAGACTTCTTGTCTTCGGGAGCCACTGGCACTTGGCTTCAGGGCCTACTGACATCAGTCCTTGGATCCACTTGATCAAGTGGGGTGCTTGATGGCATCAAGCATTTTGAGAGCTGTTTGTGATGTGCACGTCCAGACAAATGGAGAGTATAATTGTCCTGAAAGTCACGTAGATAGAGGAAAGTCCCTGAGGTATCAGGACATGAGTTATTCGATGCAAGATGTTCTGAAGTTTATGTAGCTGGACACTTTGAGGTTCTCATTAATAGTGACCCGGGGTATTAATGGTGGAGTATTGGGTGATGGTAAAGAGATTAATTTTATTTGTCACATGCACATGCAGAGAATGGCAGTACAGTAGGGCAGTGGTTAGCACAATGCTTTACAGTACCAGTGACCCGGGTTCAGTTCACCCTGCTGTCTGTAAGGGGTTATACAATATAGAGGGAGAGTGCACAGACAACACCAGCACGGCAGCAGGACACAGGCTATGCAACTGAATTTTATTGATAACTCTGCCTGTACAGTAAGTGAACTCCGCACACATGGGAGTGGTGAACTGAGCAGCGTAGGGTTAATCCACTAACTACCACAACATCTCCCCTTCTTGAAAAGGAAGAAAAACTCGGTATGCACTCCTTGTCTGTAAAACTGTATGGAAATTATAGTCACTGATATTGTGCGATTCTGTTCATTCTACCATTGCACATGATTTGTGTTCCTTACATAACATAAAAAAGAATTGCCAACTTTATAACTGTTTTTATCTTTGTTTTTTTTATGGTCCCTCTTTCTCTTTGTTTTCCTCAATTTTTCAGCAATTCCTTCTTTTTAAGAACAGTTCCATTTTGAGAAACATTCTCAACATTAGAACTCTTTTTTAAAAAAGCGCTAAATCTGATGGAGGGCAGGGTAGACAACCTGAACACCTGGCAGAGTGAGAGGATTATTCTGCCTCCTTGTCTGAGCAATGAGGCTGGGGTGTATACCTCTGTGATGGGTCAGGTAAACGACCATATCTGGTTTAGGTTCCTGGAAGTGTTGGAGCAGATGTAGATTCTTGAACAGGTGCATCCACCTCAAGTAAGTTCCCCCTAATTTCCCCATGTGATGTTCGGATCATGGTGCATGCTGCCAGACTAGTGTTCCTTTGATGGATTGGTCTGGAACCCAAACAGCTTTACCACTCCTGAACACAAACTGAGATTTTGCTCTGCGTCTGAGATCATGATTGCTCTGCTTTTTCTCACACTCTGTTATCTCAAAATGTCTCACTTTGTCTAAGTCTGGTAAGGGAGGTTAGAGATGGGAAGTAAGAATGGGCAGGCTTGTTCTCAGTCTCCGACCCATGGACAGCTCTGATGGACTGGAGCCATTAGCGAGAGGTGAGGACCGATAAGCTAGCAGTGCTTTGTAGGGGATTTGTGCCTTCATTTGGAGAGCCTTAACAGTTTTCTCTCCTCTTTCCATTTCTCCATTTGCCTGTGGGCACTGTGGACCGCTTGTCTGTTGTTTGAACTCAGAATCTCTAGCAAAGGCTTTGAATTCTGAGCAGCAGAATTGTGGACCATTGACCATTGTCTGACACAAGTGATTCTGGTATTCCATACTGAGCAAATACACCTTTTAGAGGGGTAGTAATGCACAGTGAGAAGATATTTGTCTCTTTTCAGCTCCAGAATGTCTGTGCCTGCAATTTGGATTGTCTGGGAATTCTGCGGGGCATGATTTTTGTGCAGGTTTCTGCATGCTTCACATTGCTTTACATAACCTCCGAGCTGTGTGCTCAGATCAGGCCACCACACCATCTGTCTCATGATCAGGCTAGGGCTAAATTGGTGAGGTTGCTGGGTGGCACAACTTGAATTGCCAGAAAGGCTTGTTCCGCAATGTATAACAATACATAAATAAAACTTTGAAGCATACGGTGAAATGCGTTGTTTTACATTCATGACCAACACAGTCCAAGAATGGCGCCATGTTTTTGGACCAACATATCTTGCCCACAATCTACTAACCCTATCCTGTACATCTCCATTGAATATCAGGGTTAGATAGTTGACTCTTTTTTCTTGGAGATGACATGTTGCCTGGGTATTAGACCTGAAATGTTAGGTTTTTCAATGTCCATACACCCTTCCTGACCTTCCGAGCACTTTCAATCATTTTTGTTTTGATTGTGACTCAGCTGGCTTTGTGTCTTCAGTACTCTACCTGAATGTGTTTTCAAGTTCACTGTACATTTCATCAGTGATACATTGATAAATTGACTAAGATATGTATCCTTGAGTGTCCTTGTGGAAGACACTAGCAGTGTGACAGATGTTGAAGGATGTGAGGGAAGAGAAGTGAGTGCAGTTACTATTACAAGGAAGAAGGCGCTCAAAAAGCTAAATGACCCAAGGGTACTTAAGTTACCCAGACCAGATGAAATGCACCCTAGGGTTCTGAAAGAGATAGCATTAGAGATTGTGGAGGTGTGGTGAACTACATATACCTGTCTGGACTGCTCCTGTGGCTCCTCCCACAGACCCCTGTATAAAGGCGATTGAGGCCTGAGCCCAGCCTCATTCTCCAGGATGTAGTGTTGTTCACTCTTCCAGTCAATAAAAGCCAATATCTTGCTTCTTACGTCTCAGAGTGAGTTATTGATGGTGCATCAGGAGGCATTAGTAATGATCTTTCAAAAATCATTGGACTCTGGCATGGTGCCAGAGGACTGGAAAATTGCAAATGTCACTCCACTCTTTAAGTAAGGAGGAAGACATTAGAAAGGAAACTATAGACCAGTTAGCCTGTACTCAGTGGCTGGGAAAATGTTGGAGTCAATTGTTAAGGATGAGGTTATGAGTACTTGGTGACACAGGATACGATAGTACAAAGTCAGCATGGTGTCCTTCAGGGAAAATCTTGCCTGATGATCCTGTCAAAATTCTTTGAGGAGATTACAAGTAGGATAGATAAAGGGATGCAGTGGATATTGTATATTAGGACTTTTAGAAGGCCTTTAACAAGGTGCCACAAATGAGGCTGCTTACCAAGTTAGGAGCCCATGGTATTAAAGGAAGGTTACTGGCATGTTAGAGTATTGGCTGATTTAAACTGTTAATGATTTTAAACACAGACTCATGTAATATTAGATTAGATTATCTTTATTTGTCACACGTACATCAAAACATATCATGATGTGCATTGTTTGCATCAGTGAATAACACTGTCCGAGGATATGCTGGGGCAGCCTGCAAGTGTCACCATGTTTCAGGCGTCAACGTAGCGTGCCCACAATCTACTAATCCTGTGCTGCACATCTTGGAATGTGGGAGGAAATCAGAGGACCTGGAGGAAACGTACACGGTCACAGGGAGAACGTACAAACTCCTTGCAGACAGCAATGGAAATTGAAATCCTATTTTCCGCTTGCTGGTGCTGTAAAGCACAACACCAGCTGCTAAGCTACTGTTCCGCCCTAATACAATCTACAGCGGCAACCTATATCGGTTTCGCCTTCGGATTTTGCATTTATTAGTGCAGCTGGATCCAAAGGTAATCAAATACCAATAAAACAGCAGATACAAACAAGAGAAAATTTGCAGATGCTGGAAATCTAAGCAACAGACACGAAATGCTGGAGGAACTCAGCAGGCCAGGCAGCATCTATGGAAAAGAGTACAGTTGACATTTCAGCCTGAGACCCTTCGGCAGAACTTTTAAAGTTCTTTTAACTCTTAAATTAAATTGATTACAGTTCTATATAAAAGTGATAATACAGCCTGTGATTTCACACACATATTATTCTACACGATTATGCATGTAGTAACATGCTTCTAAAACCTACCCTGTGCTCGCCTATAGCTAAGAAACGTACTATACTAACAGTTGGAAATCATTGTTAGTGCACAGATTGTTCCCATTCCCCAACTTGCTATTTTCTGCTTGTCAAAAATAATGCTTCAAGTTTTTCAAAGCTGGCAATTTTGCAGTATTCAGTTAAATTGCTCTCAGCTGAAAAGCAGCTTCATAGAGATTTAATTTAACTTTGTCTAGGGTTGTCTGTTAAAGTTAACTTAATCTAAATTTAATCTCAGAAAAAAAAGGTTCACTCTGTCCTCAATCCTTGGCTCTTGCCAATACTTCTAACTTCAGAGCCAGAAATAGTTCCCACCAAAAATACCCAACTTTGAGCAAAGGTTTCAAAAGTTTTTCAATACGTTGAAGTTCAAGCCTTGACCGGTCAGGCATATGGTCACTGGAAGGCTATAAGATTCAAAAAGATTGACAACTATTTGATGTATCGCAGTGTCAGTTCCTTGTAGAAATATAAATCGAATTCAACTTGTTGCAATTACTATTCGATAGATCTGCTGAGTATATCCACAAGAAAATGAATCTCATGGCTGTATATGGTAACATATATGTTCTTGGATAATAACATTTACTTTGGACTTTGAGTAAAGCTTAGGGTTAGGCCAGTCTTATTGAAGATATTTTATCCAATGATTTACAAATGGACCATAATTGGGCAGGAAATGGTTAATGAATTTATGGTGTACAAACTGTGGCTTGAATACATAGAAATCTTACTGTTTAGTAATTGTTGTTTTTGTAGAACTACGTACATGTTAAATATGTTTGTTTGATAATGAATGATGAGGCGGATCTATGGTAGCACCAAATGTTGGGTTCTTCAAGCTCATCTGCAGAAACAGCTTAAATTCCTTTCTTTAATGTCTCTTTTTAACCCTTTCAAGGCAGCTGGGATTCTGTCGAGGTCTGAGATCTGCAACTGCACTCAAACTGCAGTTGTTCATGGTGGATGAGTTCCCACTCCTGGAGCTCACCGACTGGCCATTTTTTAACATATCCAGAACACAGCCTGGAATATGGCACCTCGGGGTATGGCTCTGCGTGGTCCTGTGGACAATCGATTCCAGGCTGGTGCCGCTAAATGAGGCATCACGGGAGAAGGAGCATCAGGATTTCGTGGCGACGGATGCCGCAGACGGATGTCTCTGTACTCAAGAGATTGGTCCCTTTCTCTCTTTCTCTCAATGCTGGGGAGAGTTTGCTACCAGTTCTCAAGTCGGAGAATCTCAGAATAAAAAGCGATGCAGCGGGTTGTAACACCATTACCGCAACTGTTTGCTGGTCTCCCCTTTCACTGTGAAATGGGCGACATCTCTCTGTGCCTTGCTAGTGAGCGAACCTGTGGCATGTTGAACTGTTGGGTGAACAACGGTTTTTGTTGGACTGCAGATCATGGTCTCTCTTTAGAGGCTTTGCTATTGCTTGCTCGGAGGGTGTTGGGCACCGATGCTTCCTGCTGGAATGGGTGGGGATGGGGAGAGGGGAGGATGATGTTTGTGCACAGGAAGGGTAAAGGGGGCTTTGGAGTTCTAACATTTTTTTCTGTTATTCATTCTCTGGGGGTTCTTTTCTGATTTCATGCATGTCTGTGAAGTGTAAGAATTTCAGGTTGTATACTGTATATATTATCTGATATTAAAATGGAACCTTTGAGCCATTTGAATTATGTTCATTGTTCCAGTGGAAGTACTCTGAGTAAGCATCACATACTAATGTCTTCTGTCTCTGCGATGGTGTGTGTCTTTCTAATTTCACCTCTTCCGTCAATATCAGCACCATCATCTCCTTCCCTTCACTACCTACTGCACTGGATTACTCAACTTCACTCACCCCAACACTGAACTGTTCCTCCAAGCTATGGACTCACTTTGAAGGACTCTTCATCTCATGTTCTTGATATTTATTGACTATTTATTATAGTAATTTTTTTTCATTTCTTTATATTTACTGTGAATGCCCACAAGAAAATTAATCTCAGGGTTGCTTATGGTGATATATATGTATTTTGATAATAAATGTACTTTGAACTTTGATTTTTTTTTGGGAAAGTATAGAGAAAGTGGCGGATACACCCAGTGCATCACAGACAAAGCCCACCCCATCACTGAGTACATTTACATGGAGCGCTGTCACTTCAAGTGTGAAGTGGTTCATTTGGGTAGGTCAAATATGAATACAGAGTATAATATTAATGGTTAGACTCTTGGTAGTGTGAAGGATCAGCGAGATCTTGGGGTCCATGTCCAAAGTCACGCAAAGCTGCTGTGCAGGTTGACAGTGTTATTAAAAAGATGTATGTTGTGTTGGCATTCATCAACCATAGGATTGAGTTCAAGAGCTATGAGGTAATGTTACAGTTATATAACTCTAAGTCAGACCCCACTTAGAGTACTGTGTTCAGTTCTGGTTATCTCACTACAGGAAGGATGTGAGTATTACAGAGAGAGTGCAGAGGAGATTTACAAAGATGTTACCTGGATTGGGGAGCATGCCTTATGAGAATAGGTTGAGTAAACTTGGCCTTTTCTCCTTGGAGCAACGGAGGATGAGAGGTGACCTGAGAGAGGTGTATAATATGATGAGAGGCATAGATCATGTGGATAGCCAGAACCTTTTACCCAGGGCTGAAATAGCTAACACAAGATGGCATGGTTTTAAAGTGCTTGGACATAGCTACAGAGGGGAGGTCAAGGTAAGTTTTTCATACAGAGAGTGGTGGATGAGTGACGATGAGTGACTGCCAGTGACAATGGTAGAGGCAGGTACGATAGGATCTTTTAAGAGACTCTTAGATAGGTACTTGGAGCTTAGAAAAATAGAGGGCTATGTGGTCAGGAAATTCTAGGAAGCTTCTAGAGTAGGTTACATGGTCAGCACAACATTGTGGGCCAAAGGGCCTGTAATGTGCTGTAGATTTCTATGTTTCTATGCCACAAGAAAGCAATATCTATTATCAAAGATCCCAAACAACCAGGCCACGCCCTCTTCTCACTACTACCATTGGACAGTATTTGCAGAAGCCTTAGCTCTCACACCAGTTATTACCCTGCACCAATCAAGCTCCTGAACCAGAGTGGACATCTTCACTCACCACTACTCTGAACTGATTCTACAACCTATAGACTTACTTCAAGGACTCACTACAACTTGTGTTCTCACTAGTATTTTTTTATTTGTACAGTTTGTCTTTTTTACATATTGTTTGTCAATCTTGTTTATGTATATATATTTTGTAAAAAATATTTTCCCTACAAATGCCTGCAAGATAACGAATCTGAAGATAGTATAGGGTAACATGTAGGTAATTTGGTAATAAATTTACTTTGAACTTTGAACTTGAACTGTGAGTATTTTCTGCTCCAGTTTAAACAGTCCCAGCATTCACTTCTGGATGAATCTTTGCTCTATCACCTGCATTGCTTTTAAAATCAATGAGTTTCTCTTGAACTTATGCTGTATTGCTAATGCCTGGAAAACAGCCTTTGAGGTCTGTTTCAGAGCAGCAGAACAGCACCTAACTTCAAGGCAACTGGTTAAGACATCCATGGAAGTCTTACTGTTTCCCTATACATCAGCAAGGAGAAAGGCAAACTTGCCAGGGGAATGGCACATCAAAGCTTCACACATTTGATTCAGGCCCTATCTTCTTATATTAAAGATATAACATAAGTGTCATAGAGAAGTACAGCACAGAAACAGGCCCTCAGCCCATCTAGTCCATGCTAAAACCAATTAGACTGCCTACTCCCATCGATCTGCACTGGGACCATAGCCCTCCATAACCCCTGCCATGTACAAACCTATCCAAACTTCTCTTAAATGTCAAAATCAAACTCATATGCTCCACTTGTGTTGGCAGCTCCTTCCACACTCTCACAAACTTCTGAGTGAAGAAGTATCCCTCATGTTCCCCTTAAACTTTTCACCTTTTACCCTTAACCCATGACCTCTAGTTGCAGTCTCACCCAACCTCAGTGGAAAAAGCCTGCTTCCTTTTACCCTATCTATACCACTCATAATTTTGTATACCACTATCAAATCCCCTCTAATTCTTCTACATTCCAAGGAATATAGTCCTAACCTATTCAATCTTTCCTTATAACTCAGGTCCTCCAGACCCAGCAACACCCTTGTAAATTTTCTCTGTACTCTTTCAACCTATTTCAACCACAATTCTATCTCCTGTGATCACAATTCTATCTCCTTTACCATAGTATTGGAGAGGGATAGGAACACACAAGTCAGGAAGACATTTAATTGGAATTAGGGGAAATGTGAAGCTATCAGGCAGGAACTTAGAAGCATAAATTGGGAGCAGAAGTTCTCAGGGAAATGTGGCAAATGTTCAGGGGATATTTGTGTGGCATTCTGTATAGGTACATTCCAATGAGGCAGGGAAAGGATGGTGTACAAAGGCTGTAGAAAATCTAGTCAAAAAGAAAAGAAAAACTTACAAAAGCTTCAAAAAACTAGGTAATGATAGAGATCTAGAAAAGTATAAGGCTAGCAGGAAGGAGCTTAAGGATGAAATCAGGAGAGCCAGAAGGGGTCATGAGAAGGCCTTGGCAAGCAGGATTAAGAAAAACCCCAAGGCCTTTTACAAGTCTGTGAAGAGCAAGATGTGAGAGAATAGGACCTATCAAGTGTGTATGGAACTGAAGGAGGTAGTGGAGGTACTTAATGAATACTTTGTTTTAGAATTCACTACAGAAAAGGACCTTGGCATTAATTGGGATGACTTACAGTGGACTGAAAAGCTTAAGCATATAGACATTTAGAAAAAGAATGTGCTGGAGCTTTTGGAAAGCATCAAGTTGAATAAGTCACCAGGACCAGACGAGATGTACCCCAGGCTACTGTGGGAGGCGAGGAAGGAGATTGTTGAGACTCTGGCAATGATCTTTAATCATCAGTTGGGACAGGAGAAGCTCCAGAGGATTGGAGGGTTGCAGATGTTGTTCCCATATTCAAGATAGGGAATAGAGAGAGCCCAGGAAATTATAGACCAGCGAGTCTTACTTCAGTGGTTGGTAAGTTGATGGAGAAGATCCTGAAAGGAAGGATTTATTAACATGTGGAGAGGCATAATATGATTAGGAACAGTCAGCACGGCTTTGTCAAAGACAGGTTGTGTCTTATGAGCCTGATAGAATTATTTGAGGATGTGACTAAACACATTGATAAAGGTAGAGCAGTAGATGTAGTGTATATGGATTTCAGCAAGGCATTTGATAAGGCACCCATGCAAGGCTAATTGAGAAAGTAAGGTGGCATGGGATCCAAGGGGATCTTGCTGTCGATCTAGAATTGGCTTGCCCACAGAAGGCAAAGAGTGGTTGTAGACGGGTCATATTCTGTATGGAGGTCGGTGATCAGTGGGGTGCCTCAGGGATCTGTTCTGGGACTCTTACTCTTCATGATTTTTATAAATGACCTGGATGAGGAAGTGGAGGGATGGGTTAATGAATTTGCTGATGACACAAAGGTTGGAGGTGTTGTGGATAATGCGGAGGGCTGTCAGAGTTTACAGTGGGATATCGATAGGATGTAAAACCGGGCTGAGAAGTGGCAGATAGGAGTTCAATTCAGATAAATGTGAGGTGGTTCATTTTAGTAGGTCAAATATGATGGCAGAATATAGTATTAATGGTAAGACTCTTGGCAGTGTGGAGGATCAGAGGGATCTTGGGGTCCGAGTCCGTAGGACACTCAAAGCAGCTGCGCAGGTTGACTCTGTGGTTAAGAAGGCATACAGTGTATTGGCCTTCATCAATCATTGAATTGAATTTAGGGGCCAAGAGGTAATGTTGCAGCTATATAGGACCCTGGTCAGACCCCACTTGGAGTGCTGTGCTCAGTTCCGGTCACCTCACTACAGGAAGGATGCGGAAACATTAAAAAGGGTGCAAAGGAGATTTACAAGGATATTGCCTGGATTGGGGAGATGCCTTATTAGATGAACTTGGCCTTTTCTCATTGGAGTGACAGAAGATAAGAGGTGACCTGATAGAGGTGTGTAAAATGATGAGAGGCATTGATCATGTGGATAGTCAGAGGCTGAAATGGCTAACACGAGATGGCACAGTTTAAGAGACTTGGAAGTAGGTACAGAGGAGATATCAGGGGTAAGGTTTTGACGCAGAGAGTGGTGAGTGCGTGGAATGGGCTGCTGGCAACGGTGGTGGAGGCGGATATGATAGGCTCTTTTAAGAGACTCCTAGATAGATACATGGAGCTCATAAAAATAGAGGGTTATGTGTAACTCTTGGTAATTTCTAAAGTAAATACATGTTTGGCACAGCATTGTAGGCCAAAGGGCCTGTATTGGACTGTAGGTTTTCTATGTTTCTATAATGTCTCCATGTCTGGTCTCCAACGTCCACTGTGTACATCAGTGGTCCAGTTCTCGTAGATATCCTACCAGGTATCCGCTTGCCTTCTCGATAATCACGCGCTAAGACTTTCTGTCCAATCTCGAAGTTCCTTGCTGCTTCACTTGGCAACTGGCTGAGATGTTTATTCTGTATTTCCCTCCATAGGTTTGGTTTCAGGACGTTGATGTGAGATCTCAGATTCCTGCTCATGAACAGCATTGCAGATGTTTGGCTTGTTATTGCATGAACAGAGTTCTGTTACACAAAAAAGGAAGTTGTCCACCTTGTGCTGTAGAGGAATGTCTTCCTTGTCCATCACTTTAATGGACTTCCTGAAGGTTTGGATTAACCTTTCAGTTAACCCATTCATTGCTGAGTGCTGAGGAGGTGACTTGAAACATCTGATACCATTCTTCTTCATGAACAGTCTGAATTCTGATGTGTATTGTGGTCCACTGTCACTCACAATTTGTTCTGATAAGCCATTTCTGGTGAAAACAGTCCTCGGAGCTGGGACAGTCTTTGCTGAAGTGGTTGACTTCATTGGTATAACCACAGCAATCAGAAACATGGAGTTCATGAATGGCCCAGCAAAGTCAATGTGTACTCTTTGTCATGGTGATGATGGCCACTTCCACGGGTGTAATGGTGTCTGTGGGGGTGCATTTTGAACTTTTTAGCATCTCGAACAGCTTTTGGCCAAGTTTTCAATCTGTTCGTCTTTTCCCTTCTCAAAATCCTTCTGATTAGCATTAAGCAGCTATGACAGCCTCTGGTTAGTTGCTACCATTTGGGCAGCAGTTGCCTGTTGATGCCACACAGAGAGCTTTGAGTGCTAGACTAATGGAATTTATCTAAACCATTCACACCCACAAAGTGCTGGCCCTCTACTTATCAATACATAAAGCTCTAACTGCTGTGTTTAGTCTCCATACATCACATTTACTTACAGTTTGTTTTTGTGAGACACTTTTGCGCCTGTGTAAGTCTTCTCTAATGGTATCTTAGAAAACAGTTTGTTATAGTCAGCCTCTGGAATTGTGGAGAAAGCTAACCCTGTATCCAGCTCTATTTTCAGTTTTACACCAGACACATCTATTGTGATCTAGATGATTTTATGATCTGTTTCAGTTATACTATACAGTTCTAGACATGACAGTTCACTTTGTCAGACTCTGTGCTGTCTGAATCTGTTTTACATTCAGTAACTTGATGCATTTGCTTAGTTTTGTGTTTGAGACTTTTCACTTGGTTGTGCTATTTGTCTGCCTTGCACACTCTCTCTGTGTGACCTTGTCTGACACTTTCTGCAGAGTTTTTCTTTGAAAGGCAGTCATTTGCATCAAGGGATGATTTCCCACATTACTATCATCTTTGTCTTTTTGCATCACTCAGGGACATTTTGTGAATTTCTGCATTCTAACCTCCTTTTCTCTAGTTTTGCTGTATCCTAAATGGACATTGAATCTTTGGACACTACCTCACGTTTTCAATATACAGTATTTCTGCTTTTGCACATTTTTAATCTATTCAATATACAGATACTGTAATTGATTTACTTGTTTATTTATTATTATTTTTTTCTCTGCTAGATTATGTATTGCACTGAATTGCTGCTGCTATTTAACAAATTTCACGTCACATGCTGCTGATAATAAACCTGATTCTGGCTCTGATTCCTTTGCGGCATTCTCAAACAATGTTGCAATGGTCAATGCACATGCTAAGCTTAGGTCTCTTCCTAGCAATAGCCTCTTTTGAGTGCTTTGACTATGCATGCCACATACAAGCCTGTCACTTTATGTATCAGAAAGTCTATTTCTAAGGTCATAGTACTGGGAAAGTTTGTGCACTTCTGCAATGTATTCAGAAAGGCTTTCAGCTTTTGACTGGTTTCTTTTGGAAAATCTAAATCTCTCAGCCATTGCCAGTGGTTTAGGGCTCAAATGATTTTGTAAAATTGTAGCAATTTTGTCGAGCTTCTTGCTTGCTGGCTTTTCAGGGGTTACAAGGATGCATGAGAGTTTGTAAGTCCTTGCACCCATTAAGCTAAGAAATGTAGGGGCATTTTTGCTTCTCCATGTTTTTCATGTAACAATACAGTTCAGCCCTCTCAATACATGACTCTCAGCCTTCATTAGTAGCACTATCAAATTCATCAACTTTCCCATATGAAGCCACTGCCACATTATTTTCCCTTTAACTTCAGCACGTCTTTCACTGTTACCATGCACTGTACTCATGCATTTGTTAGTGTCCCTGAGTACTTCTCTGTACTGTTTAGCTGTTTTATCCCATAATCACAGCATAACTGTCGGTGTAGTTCGTGAATTTTCTGACATTCAGGTTCGTACTTGTCACCAATTTGTTGTGTCTGTGCACATACCAACTAAAATAAAAGCACGCGCGCGGGAGACGGTGTTAACTGGTGTATTCAAATTGCAACGAGAGAAAGAGAACAGTGCACAAGCACATGCCCAGCCAACAGATTGATACATAGTGCTAAGGGGTGGTCATTACTTTAAAAGAAATAGGTCCATAGATTACACCTCCCTCCTACACCAACTTCTTACCTATGTGTTAAACTGTATAAACTTGCTGTTTCTGGCCTCATTAACACATGGCACGGGCAGCAGTCCTGAGATCACAACCCTTGAGGTCCTGCCCTTTAACTTAGCACCTAACTCCCTGCACTCCGTTTGCAGAACTTCGTCACTCATCCTACCTATGTCAATGGTACCTGCTGTGGTGAACTACATATACCTGTCTGGACTGCTCCTGTGGCTCCTCCCACAGACCCCTGTATAAAGGCGATTGAGGCCTGAGCCCGGCCTCATTCTCCAGGATGTAGTGTTGTTCATTCTTCCAGTCAATAAAAGCCGATATCTTGTTTCTTACGTCTCAGAGTGAGTTATTGATGGTGCATCATCTACATAGACCACAACCTCTGGCAGATCACCCTCTCACTTAAGAATGCTGTGGACTCGATCGAAGACATCCCCGACCCTGGAACCCTGGCATCCGGGAAGCACATACCTTCCAGGAATCCTGTTCTCCCCCACAGTGCCTCCTTTCTGTTCCCTTGATGAATCCCCTGTCACCACAGCTCACCTCTTCTCCCCCTTCCCTTCCGAGTAATAGAGCCAGGCTAAGGATTTAAATTTAACACCATCTGAACAACCTGAACTGTTAATTGCACCCAAAGACATTATCTGTTTTTATGGCCTTACTTCTTAGAGAACATAAAATCCCCAGAGCATTGATACAGCAAAGTAGTGTCATCGACAATACAGTTAACTGGGACACATCGGGACTGGTACATTTTGGCCTACTTAGCTGAAGCTTCATGGAAATAGTTGAAAAGGTATAAAAAAGTCAAAGTAACATTTAACTGAGTAAGAAATTATGTATTGAAATGAAATACGGAACAAATTAGAACACTACAAATGCTACCACAGTACTATAAATCTTTGGTTGTATTGGTTATCAATGAAGGAGTTCATCCTGTGTACGTTGCCGTGTTCCTTTGACTATGAATGAGCAAATTGAGCACAGACACCCAGTGCAGATAAGGGACTGTCGTCAAACAATGATTTTGAAGACTATATCTTCCAATTTTTCATTATCATCATCAAATTCAATATGATTGTCGACACCTTCAAATTCTTCTTAGTTCCTGACTTGCTGAAGTAGTGAAATTGTTTCATTTTCACTCCTGACCATTTCAGGCATCTCCAAGCCTGAGTGCTTGAGACCACAGTGAGCAATACAGTTCTGAATTGTCACTGCCTTTTTCTCACCAACTATCAGTGACAAAAATCACTTGAGTTTTGAACACGAACACATGAAACTTATGCTATTTAAAAGCTGTTCACTCTAAGCACAGTGTAATGTCTAACGACCACGCAAGTGTGCGCAACTGACACTAGTTAGAAATGATTCATCAACAGTCTCCTGCCCCAATAAAGTGACAAATAAGCAAAGGGAATCCCAGCTATTTTCTCAATTAGCTTTTGTTCTTTCAGAGTTGTCCCAAATAAGTGGCTGTCACAATTAAGCGATGGCCCAATTAATCAGAATACACTGTATTTAAACAGGGAGTGAAAATCAGGAATTACTTGCTTTGTTCTATATACTGTATACCATTACACTGAGAGATGACTGTTCACGACGTTGCTTAAAGAAAGCCTGCACACATTTCGGGGAAATCGTAGGAAAAATTTCTACCTTCAAAATAGAATTTGCAAATACAGACGCAGCATGGTCAGTGGCATTCAACAGGGACTGAGTGAGATTGATGAATCTTCGTCATTTGCTATTTTCTGATGGTTCCCACAAATGGTTTTGTAGAGCTTTTCCCCTTTGTCAATGAAAGATAGACCTAGGAGGGATGACAACAGCACAGCAATATTTGTTAAAACTGTGTTAAAACTGTCAATAAGTGAACCAGGTCCCCTGCATTGTTGATATCAAAATGCTATTGAGCCCACTTTGGTTTAATTTCAAATTGTCATTCAGTACTTTTGGTGTGATCGCAGTAGAAAGCAGTTTCCAAGAAGAAAAGTAATTCTCTTACAAAATGACTTTATATAATTATAAACCATGTGTATGCGATGACTTACAATCATCATTATCCCATTGTATTTTGTACACACACTATCTGTTGTTTGTTTCATCAAACTCTTTCAGACTAAATCTCAAATGCAGTTTATTTTTAAAAAAGAAAACATCTCTCTCTCCACCCTCTCCTTCCTCTCTCTGACTCTTTCCACTTTCCTTTCCTCTCTACCCCCACTCTTCCCCTTTCTCCCTCCACTTTCTGTCCCCTCTGTCTTTCCTCTAAACCCTAACCTCTCCTCTCATTCTCTTTCTCTCCCCACCTTCTCTCTCCCACCTCTCTCCCTCTCTTTCCACCCTATCTCTCTCCTCTCTCCCTCACTCCCTCTCGCTCACCCGCTCTCTCACGTCTCTCCTTCACTCGCCCCTCTCTTTCCCCATCTCTCTAACCCCCTTCTCTCCCCTACTCTCTCCCCTCTGAATTCCCCCTTCTCCCCTCTCTCCCTCTCCCACTTTCTCTCTCCCACATCTCTCTCCCCTCCCTCTCCTCTCTCTCTCATTTCTCTCTTACTCCCACTTTCTCTCTACTGCCGCTCTCTCCCACTCTCTCCCCCTCTCTCTTCACTCTCTCCCTACTCCTCTCTCTCTCCCCCCTCTCCCCACCTCTTTCTTCCTCCTTCTCTCTCTCTCTCACACACACACACACACACACACACGAAAGTACAGTTGTAAAAAAACTTGAGAAACTCAATATGTAAGTACTTGTAAAAAGTAATATGTGCCTCAAGAGATTGCTGATTTCAGAGATCATCAAGAAAAGAACATTACATGCCAACATGAGGAAATCTGCAGATGCTGGAAATTCAAGCCACACACACAAAATGCTGGTGGAACACAGCAGGCCAGGCAGCATCTATAGGAAGAAGCACTGTTGACGTTTCGGGCCGAGACCCTTCGTCAGGGCTAACTGAAAGGAAAGATAGTAAGATATTTGAAAGCGGGAGGGGGAGGGGGAGATCCAAACATTACATGCCTGATATTTCCCCAGGAGCTCCATTTTTGTCACCATTTCTGAAACAATCAGGAAGCAGAAAATAAATTTATCTTAATTAAATGAATTGGATTCTATTTATTTACAAGACCATAAGGCCATGAGATACAGGAGAAGAAGTAGGCCATTTGGCCCATCAAGTTGGCTCTACCATTTAATCATGGGGTGATCCAATTCTCCCAGTCATCCCCACTCCACTGTCTTCTCCCCCTACCCTTTGATGCCCTGGATAATCAAGAACTGATCTATTTGATTAAATGTTCTGTGTTCTGTCAAGCAATGTGTGGCATGCCATGTTAGCACCGGAATACGTGGCGACATTTGTGGGCCACATCCTTGGGTGTGTTGGTTGTTAACCCAAAGGACAGGTTTCACTGTATGTTTTGATGCATATGTAATAATTAAATTTGAATCTGAATCTGAAGGCTTAAAAATCCAAAAGTCAAAGACTTTTCTCAAGAATCCAGGAGTCTGATAAATCAGACCTAGAAGAGCAGTTTCATCTGTGAGTAACACTAATACAAGGCACACAGGAATTACAAGTTTTAAGCTTTCCTTTTTGCTCAAATCGTATTTTCAGAGGTATTAGAAGTTGAAGAGGAGTTTTCCAGCATTCTTGAAACTGGACCTGTTTCCTTTCACTTGTCTTTTACAGAGAATTGCATAGGTAAAGAGAAACTACTTTGCACTTTGTTTTCGCATATTTCCTCATATTTGCAAAAATAATATGCAATGTATGGGAGGGACTTGGAGGGCTATGGTCCAGGTAAAGGTCAATGGGACTAGGCAGCTTAAATGTTTCAGCACATATTGGATGGAACAAAGGGCCTGTTTCTGTGCTGTAGTTTTCTATGCCTCAATGACTCTAATGTATTAGAAGCAGCAGTAAGATGATAAGTCTTCTCACTGTAAGATTATCTTTCATAAATCACAGTTCCGGCACATTCCGCACATTCCAGCACCAACACAATATGGCCACAGCGCTATGTTGTAGCTGTATAAAACTTCAGTCAGGCCACATTTGGAGTAGTGTGTGTTCTGTTCGCCGCACTCTAGGAGTAATGTTGAGAATTTGGAGAGGGTGCGGAAGACAATCAGCAGACTGACCCTCTAAATTTCACGTCAAATCCTTATATATCCAAATGAGCTTTCACATAATCTATTTTATGTACTTACTCTCTATCCCATTAATGTTTCACTTTTCAGACTAACGCATAAAACAATTTATGGATTCAGCTGCAACGAACTTTTTTAAGCAGAGAGCCAGCTTCTGTGTAGCAACCATCCTTTAATTTTCTCCCATTTTGCTATTATACCTTCTAGTTCATCACAGCTGATTCAGCCACAGGTATTCCAGAATTTCAGCATCTGTGTTACCCAATGCCATTATTACAACTAGAGGAACAAGCAAACCATACGTACAATGAGATCTTTAAACAAGTACAGTCTGTAGGAGCCATGTATCTGTTGTCTATCTGCTTGATATTCTGTATGTTTATTATGCTAACTAGTCAGGTGAGTGTGGGCGTGGTAAAATCGAAGGGAATAAGTTACGTATTTGTGTTTGTTCTGTTGGAATTTGTAGCTTGGGACTGGTGGAAGTCATATTTTTGATAACGTTCAATAACGCTTAATGATATGTTTGCTAAATGCTAATAAAGGATCAAATAAGGGTTCGACTTTTGGAGCAATCACTGGAGCTGTGGGCACACCACGCGTGTATAACTGTCCATTCATTTGCAGGCAAGTGGCAACTGTTTTGTTTCGATTTTGGATTAGTTGTGCTGTTACACACTCAGTGGTGACTGTGTTAGGTACAGGGGTGGACCTCAGTGTGATCTACAGCTGCTGTCATCCATCCACTTCAAGGTTCAACTTACTGTGGGTTCCGAGATGCTCTTCGGCACACCACTATTGTATTGTGTGGTTATTTGAGTTATTATTGCCCTCCTGTCTGCTTGAACCAGTCTGGCCATTACCCTCTGACCTCTCTCATCAATCAGGTGTCTACTGGTTAATTCAATTGGTGAATCTGTGGAATTCATTGCCACAGGGGGCTGTGGAGGCCGAGTCATTGAGTATACTTAAAGCAAAGGTTAATAGGATCTTGATTAGTAAGAGTGTCAAAGGTTACGGGGAGAAGACAGAAGAATGGTCACCTACCTACATGAACAATGTAAATAAAGTTGAAAGAGTACAAAGAAAGTTTACAAGGATGTGTCCAAGTCTGGAGGACCTGAGTGATAAGGAAAGATTGAATAGGTTAGAACTTTATTCCTTAGAATGTAGAAGACTGAGAGGGAATTTGATAGAGATATTCAAAATTATGAGGGTATAGGTATGGTAAATACAAGCAGGCTTTTTCCACTGAGGTTGGGTGGGACTATAACCGAGGCCATGGGTTAATGGTGAAAGGTGAAAAGTTGAAGGGGAACATTAGGGATACTTCTTTACTCAGAAGTTCATGAGAGTGTGGAATGAGCTCCCAGCACAAATGGTGCATCCGAGCTCCATTTCAATGTTTAAGAGAAGTTTGGATAGGTATATGGATGGTAGGGGTATGGAGGGCTAAGGTCCCAGTGCAGGTCAATGAGAGTAGGCACTTTAAATGGTTTTGGCATGAGCCAAAGTCTTTGTTTCTATGCTGTACTTCTCCATGATTCTGTGGGGTTAAGAGAGATAATAAATCAGCCATGATGGGATGATAGAGCAAACCCGAGGGGTCAAATAGCCTAATTCTGCTCCTGTGTCGTCTGGTCTTATGGAAACACACAGTGAAATGCATCATCTATATTAACAACCAATACAGGCTAAGGATGTGCTGGTAACAGCCCATAAGTGTTACCACACATTCTGGCGCCAACACAATATGGCCACAGTGCTATGTTGTAGCTGTATAAAACTTCAGTTAGGCCACACTTGGAGTAGTGTGCGTTCTGTTTGCCACACTTTAGGAATAACATTGAGAATTCGGACAGGGTGCAGAAGACAATCACCAGAACATTACAGGGACTGGAGACACAAGAGAATGCAGAAGTTGGGAAATGGGACAGGAAAGTAAGGTGCTGGAGGAATTCAGCAGGCCAGGCAGCATCTAGGGAGAAAATGGGACAAACAACATTTCAGCTCAAAGCCCTTCATCTAGTCTCCAGAGTCTTGTCAACTATCTATATTTCTCCACAGATGCTGCCTGACCCATTGAATTCCTCCAGCACCTGATTTTTTTTTCTTGCATGGATGTGCTGGCTGTGAAGAGTCCAAAAGAGGTTCATGAGAATGATTCTGGGAATGAAAGGGTTAACATATGAGGAGCTTTGATGGCTCTGGGCCTGTAATCACTGGAGTTTAGAAGAATGAGGGAAGATCTCATTGAAATCTATCAGATACTGAAATGCCTAGACAGAGTGGATGTGGAGAGGACGTTTCCTACAGCGTCATTTAGAAGAGAGATGAGGAGGAATTTTTTAGTCAGAGAGGGGTGAATCTGTGGAATTCATTGACATGGATGGTTGTGGAGGTCAAGTCTTTGACTACATTTAAAGCAGAGATAGATAGGTTCTTGATTAGTAAGGGTGTCAAAGGTTAAGGGGAGAAGGCAGGAGAATGGGGTTGAAAGGACACTAAACCAGCCATGATGGAATTGCAGAGCAGATTCGATGGTCCCAGTGGCCCGATTATGGTCTTATAGAATTGAGTGTACTTGAAACATCAGTGCCTGAGGCTGAGCTGCAGTAGGTATATAAAATTATGAAAGGCAGAAGGTAGATAAAGTCTCTACCTAGATAGATAGATAGATAGATAGATAGATAGATAGATAGATAGATAGATAGATAGATAGATAGATAGATAGATAGATACTTTATTCATCCCCATGGGGAAATTCAACTTTTTTTTTAGGGTGGAGGTATCAAATACTAGAGTGTGTTGCATTAGGAAGTAGAACTGTTATTTTTCTGGTAATTTTCCTTATAGCTTAGCTTTCCTATGCTTCCTAATAACTTTAGTATAATCACCTATGTACATGTAATTGTTCAGTAAAATTTCCAGTAATTGTAATACAGCTGATTCTGTATTTTTCTAGATTCTTCTCAGCTTTATTGCAGCCACTTGAATCTGGCTATTTAATCAGTTAATTGGTATCATTGGAATGTTGTTTACTTTTCAGTTTGAGTATAGGATGACTTCAGCTTGTTTTCCTACAAAAAGTAGTGGAAATAGCCCAGTCCATCAACAGGTGAAGCCCTCCCACCATTGAACACATCTACACGAAACCTCGTCGCAGGAAAGCAGCATCCATCATCAGAGACTGCCACCACCCAGGTCATGCTCTCTTCTCACTGCTACCATCAGGAAGAAGCCACAGGAGCCTCTGGACTCACACCACCAGATCAGGGACAGTTATTACCCGTCAGCCATCAGGATCTTCAATGAAAGGGTATAACTTCACCTAACTTCACTTGCCCCATCAGTGAAATGTTCTCACAACTTATGGACTCCCTTACAGGACTCTACATCTCAGGTTCTTGATATTTATTGCTTATTTATTTATTACTAATATATCTTTATTTTTGTATTTGCACAGTGTGATGTCTTTCACACGCTGGTTGACACCCAAACTGGTGCAGTATTTTATTGATTCTATTATGGTTACTATTCTATTATGGATTTATTGAGTATGCCCACAAGAAAATATACATTGTTGTATATAGTGACATATATGTACTTAGATAATAATTTTACTTTCAAGTTTGAACTTTGAACTTTGTCTTTTCTTTGTTCTGACAACACTTATAAAATATAACGACCAAGTCTTATACATCATTCTTGCCTTCCAAAGAAGCTGAGGATTAATATCACTAGATCCAACAAGAGCATGGGTTTCAGCTGAAAGGGGCAGTGCTTAAAGGAGATTTACAAGGCAGGGTATTTTGCACTGAGTGATCGGAGCCTGCAATGTGCTGACAGGGGAGATGGTGAAACCAGATGTGATAACAATATTTATGAGGCGTTTAGACTGGCACAGGAAAAGGCAGGAAACAGATGAAGTGGACCATGGAAATGCACACAAAATGCTGGAGGAACTCAGCAGGTCAGGAGCACCAGAGGAATAAACAGTCAACATTTCAGGCCGACACCCTTCATGAGGACTGGAAGGGAAGGGGGAAGTCGCCAGAATAAAAAGGTGGGAGGAGGGGAAGGAGGATGGCTAGAAGGTGATAGGTAAAACCAGAGGGGTGGGACAGGTAAAGGACAGGAGAAGAAGGGATCTGAGAGGAGAGGAGAGTGGACCATGAGAGAAATGGAAGGAAGAGGGGCACCGGGGCAGGTGATAGATAGGTCCAAAACTTTATGCTGGGTGTCACCAATGTAGAGGAGGCTGTGTCAGGAGCACTGGATACAGTAGGTGACCTCAACAGATCCACAGGTGAAGTGTTGCCTCTCCTAGAAGGACTGTTTGGGGCCCTGAATGGAAGTAAGGAAAGAGGTGAATGGGTCTGTGTAGCATTTCTATTACTTGCAGGGATGTGTGCCAATAGTGGGAATGGACAAGGAAATTGCAGAGGGAGTGATCCCTGTGGAGAGTGGGGTGGGGGTGGGGGAATAAAGATGTCTTTAGTGGCAGGATCCTATTGAAGACAGTGGAATTTGCAGAGAATGATGTGTTGGATGTGGAAGGTGAGGACAAGAGGAACTCTCTGCGATGGCGACTGGTAATTTCTCTAAATTGGAGATAGCCTTGGCAAGCACTTCTGCTCCATCGCCAAAAGCAGAATTTCCCACAGCCCTACCATTTTAATTCCTATCCCTATTCCTCTTCTGACATGTCACGTTACAGCCTTCCCTTTTTCCACGATAAGGCCATCCTCAGGGTGGAGGAGCAATGCCTCATGTTCTGTCTGGGAAGTCTCCAACTTGATGGCATGAACATCAACTTCTCCTGCCTGTATTTTTTTTAACCCCTTCCTTTCAATGTTCTTCTATTCTCGACTCTGGACTCTTACCTCTTCTCACCTGCCTATCAACTCCCCTGGTGCCCCTTCTTCTTCCCCTTCTCCCATGGTCCACTCTCCCCTCCTATCAGATTCCTTCTTCTCCAGCCCTTTACCGTTCCCACCCATCTGTCTTCACCTATCACCTTCTAGCTACTTTTTCTTTTTATCTAGCATCTTCCCCCTTCCTTTCCAGTCCTGAAGAAGGGTCTTGGCCCGGCACGTCAACTATTTATGCCTCTCCATAGATGCTGCCTGACATGTTGAAATCCTCCAGCATTTTGTGTGTGCTGCTCTGGAATTCTAACATCTGTAGAACTTTTTGTGTTTAATTCATTGACCATGAGAAGAGAAATGAATTAGTTAAATTGATATCATGGTCGGCGTAGACATGGGGGGGGGTCAAGAAATTGAGTGTGGACTTCAGGAAGGGCAAGTCATGGGAACACACACCAGTCCTCATCGAGGGGGCAGTTTCAAGTTCCCAAGTGTCAAACTTTCTGGAGATCAGTCCTGGGGTAAACATATTGATACAATTATGCAGAAGGCATGACAGCAGCTAGTTTAGTAGGAGTTTGATGAGATTTGCTATGTCACCAAAGACTCCAGCACATTTCTACAGATGTACCACCGTGGAGAGCATTCTAACTGGTTACATCACCATCTGGTATGCACATGTTCAGAAAAAACAGCGGAGGGTTGTAAACTCTACCAGCTCCATCATTAGCCTCTCCAGCATTGAGGAAATCATCAAAAGGCAATGCCTGAAAAAAGCAGAATCCATCATTAGGTACATGGAGCTTAGAAAAATAGGGGGTTATGCACTAGGTAAATTCTAGGTAGTCTCTAAAGTAGATTACATGGTCAGCACAACATTGTGGGCCAAAGGGCCTGTAATATGCTGTAAATTTCTACATTCCACATTAAGGACACTTATCACCCAAGACATACTCTCTCCTTCTTTCCATCAGAGAGGAGGCACAGGAGCCTGATGACATGAAGTCAATGTTTTAGGAACAGCTTCTTCCCCTCCGCCATCAGATTTCTGAATGACAAATGAACCCATGAACACTACCCCACTATTTTTGTGTTCTTTTGTAATACTTAATTGTTTTTTATTGATCTCATATTATATTTTATTTTTTATGTATTGTACTGTACTGGTGTATGATATACTGTACATCAGTGAAATTAAGCCTGATTCTGATTCCAATGGACCTGTCCCACGTTGTATTTCCCGATGTTCTGTACTAAAGATGATTAGGTTGCAACAAAATCTGAATCAAAGTGAAAATTTGTAGCAAGCTGGTGGCTCTGTGAATTTAAATCTATTCAGGAGCAAGGTAGTCACATCTGATTGCAGACTTCAAAAGAGGAAACAAGCTCCATGTTGATGTGATTTTCCTCTCTGGGGTGGTTGATCGGCTGCCAGTTCTAAACATCGGCCTTTTATTGACTTCCACAGCTTACAGCTGCTTCCCATTCATTTGCGTGTTCCAGCCTCTGTCCATGGCAACAGTCCACAAACCACTATAATTCTTCAAAGCTCATTCAAGTCCTCTACTGTAAGACTCCCACCACTGAAAAGTTCTCAATGGTTGCCAGACTGATTTTAATCTGACAGGATTATATGCAACACTATTTTTTTTAAATAGAAAGGATGGTAGTCATTTTATGGGAACCAAGGGTGAAGGGATTATTGCATACAGCTGTGAGTTATATGATATAGTATATGACAATTCGGACCACCTCCCATCTTTATCACTTCATGATTACAGCAAAAGATTGTTTCCAAGGAATTAAAATTTCATCAGTCGATTTATTTATTTATTTATTTAGGGATACAGTGGGCAACAGAGCTTCCAGCCACACCAACCAGCCACCCATCTATTTAAGCCTAGTCTAATCACAGGACAATTTACAATGACCAATTAACCTACTTAACGGTAGGTCTTTAGAATGTGGGAGGAAACCCACGCATATCATGGGGAGGACATATAAACTCCGTACAGACAGCATCGGATTTAACCTCAGAACTCCGACACTCTGAGCTGTAGCGGCACTGAGCAAATCACTACTCTACTGCAGCAGCTGAATCAGCTACAACTTTTGGGTGTGTAAAAAATGGAACATCACCTATAGACAACAGACAATAGGTGCAGGAGTAGGCCATTTGGCCCTTCGAGCCAGCACCGCCATTCACTGTGATCATGTCTGATCATCCACAATCAGTACCTTGTTCCTGCCTTCTCCCCATGTCCCTTGACTCCACTATCTTTAAGAGCTCTATCTAACTCTTTCTTGAAAGCATCTAGAGAATTAGCCCCCACTGCCTTCTGAGGTAAAGCATTCCATAGACCCACAACTCTCTGGGTGAAAAAGTTTTTCCTCAACTCCGTTCTAAATGGCTTACCCCTTTTTCTTAAACTGTGGCCTCTGGTTCTGGACTCTCCCAACATCAGGAACATGTTTCCTGCCTCTAGCATGTCCAATCCCTTAATAATCTTACATGTTTCAGTCAGATCCCCTCTCATCCTTCTAAATTCCAGTGTATACAAGCCCAGTCGCTGCAATCTTTCAACATATGACAGTCCCGCCATCCCAGGAATTAACCTCGTGAACCTACGCTGCACTCCCTCAATAGCAAGAATGTCCTTCCTCAAATTTGGAGACCAAAACTGCACACAATACTCACCAGGGCCCTCTTTGCTCCTATACTCAACTCCCCTTGTTATGAAGGCCAACATGCCATTAGTTTTCTTCACTGCCTGCTGTACCTGCATGCTTACTTTCAGTGACTGATGTACAAGAACACCTAGATCTCCTTGTACTTCCCCTTTTCCTAACTTGACACCATTCAGATAGTAATCTGCCTTCCTGTTCTACTACAAGATTAATAATCTATTTGGGATCTAAAGAGCAAATATGCATATACACTCAGTGGCTAGTTTATTAGGTACACTGGCTCGTTAATGCAGACAGCTAATCAGCTAATCACGTGGCAGCTACCCAATGCATAATGGCATACAGGCGTGGTCAAGAGGTTCAGTTCTGTTCAGACTAAACATCAGAATGAGAAAGAAATGTGATCTAAGTGACTCCAAATCTGCTGATTTCCTGTGATTTTCGTGCACAATGCGGTGAAGAACAAAAAAAGCTTTCAGTGTGCGGCAGTTCTGTGGGTGAAAATGCATTGTCAGTGGGAGAGGTCAGAGGGGAAGGGGAAACCTGGTTCATGCTGACAGGAACTTTAAGCATGTGTTACAACAGTGGTGAGCAGAAGAGCATCTCTGAACGCACAATTCGTCGAAGCTTGAAGCGGATTAGCTACGACAGCAGAAGACTGCGAACATACAGACACATTGAAATCCATGAGAATCCAAAATTCTTTTGGGTGTTGTTGCAATTAGTTCAAGTACTTCCCAACTCGAGATCTGGTTGTTGGTATTGGTTTATTACTGTCATGTGCACCAAGATACAGTGAAAAGCTTTGTCCTATATACTGTTCATACCGATCAAATCATTAGACAGTGAATTGAGATAGAACAATGTAAATCAATAACAGCACAGACTGAAGTGTAAAAGCTACATAAAAAGTGCAGTGCAGTTAAATGATGAAGTGCAAGATCATAATGAGGTAGATTGTGAGGTCAAGAATCTACCTTATCATTCAAGAGGTCCATTCTAGAGTCTGATAACAGTCAGATAGAAGCTGTCCTTGAGTCCAGTTGTTCTTTTTTTTTAGGAATTTGTATCTTCTGCCAAATGAGAGAAGGGAGAAGAGAGAATGTCTTCAATGGTTTGGGTCTTTGATTTTGCTGGCTGCTTTACTGAGGCAGCAAGAGGTATAGACAAATTCCATATAGGGGAGGCTGGTTCCTGAGATTTGCCAAGCTGTGTCCACAACTCTCTGTGGTTTCCAGTGGTCACATGCAGAGTAGTTGCCATACCAAGCCATTATGCACCCAGACAGAATGCTTTTGATGGTGTATCAAGAAAAATTGGTAAGAGTCGATGGGGACATTCCACATACCTTTAACCTCCTGAGGAAGTAGAGGTGAGATTTATTGGCCATGACATCAACACCTCCTGGACGGCCATCTCTGCACCCGGTGTTGAGCTGCAGCTCCTAAGGGACTGCGTTAGTGAACTGCTGTTGCAGCTCAATAGAAAGGAGTTATAGGCAGGTGGTCACACCGGGGCCACAGGAGACAGACAAGTGTGTAACAGTCAGGAGAGGGAAGGAAAAGAGTCAGGTACTAGAGAGTACCCCTGTGGCTGTCCTCCTGAACAATAAGTACTCCTGTATGAGTATTGTTGGGGGGGACAGCCTACCTGGGGGAAGCAGCAGTGGCCATGCCTCCAGCACAGAGTCTGGCCCTGTGGCTCAGAAGGGTAGGGAACGGAAGAGAAAGGCAGTTGTGATAGGGGACTCTACAGTTAGGGGGTCAGACAGGCGATTCTTTGGATGCAGAAAAGAACCTCGAATGGTAGTTTAGGAACAGGAAGGGGTCAATAACTCTACTGGGTGTTTTTTATAGGCTGCCCAATTGTAACAAGGATATCGAGGAGCAGATAGGGAAACAGATTCCTGAGAGGTGTAATAATAACAGAGTTGTCGTGGTGGAAGATTTTAATTTCCCAAATATCGATTGGCCTCTCCCTAGATCAAGGGGTTTAGATGGGGAGGAGTTTGTTAGGTGTGCTCAGGAAGGTTTCTTGACACAGTATGTAGAAAAGCCTACAAGAGGAGAGACTGTACTTGATTTGGTATAGGGAAATGAACCTGGTCAGGTGTCAGATCTCTCAGTGGGAGAGCATTTTGGAGATCGTGATCATAATCCTATCTCCTTTACAGTAGCATTGGAGAGAGATAGGAACAGACAAGTTCGAAAAGCGTTTAATCAGAGTAAGGGGTACTATGAGGCTATCAGGCAGGAACTTGGAAGCTTAAATTGGGAACAGATGTTCTCAGGGAGAGGTACAGAAGAAATGTGGCAAATGTTCGAAGGACATTTGTGTGGAGTTCTGCATTGGTATGTTCCAATGAAACAGGGAAGTTATGGTAGGGTACAGGAACCAAGGTGCACAAAGGCTGGTGTAGTCAAGAAGAAAAGAAAAGCTTACAAAAGGTTCAGAGATCTAGGTAATGTTTGAGTTCTAGAAGATTATAAGGCTAATAGGGATGAGCTTAAGAAGGAAATTAGGGGAGCCAGAAGGGGCCATGAGAAGGCCTTGGCGGACAAGATTAAGGAAAACCCAAGGCATTCTACAAGCTAGAAGTATGTGAAGAGCAAGAGGATAAGACATGAAAGAATAGGACCTATCAAGTGTGACAGTGGGAAGGTGTGTATGGAACCAGAGGAAATAGCAGAGGTACTTAATGAATACTTTACTTCAGTATTCACTATGGAAAAGGATTTTGGTGATAGTACTGATGACTTGCAGCAGACTGAAAAGCTTGAGCATTAAGATATTAAGAAAGAGAATATGCTGGAGCTTTTGTAAAGCATCAACTTGGATAAGACACTGCGACCAGATGAGATGTAACCCAGGCTACTGTGGGAGGCGAGGGAGGAGATTGCTGAGCCTCTAGCGATGATCTTTGCATCATCAATGGGGACGGGAGAGGTTCCGGAGGATTTGAGGGATGCGGATGTTGTTCTCTTATTCAAGAAAGGGAGTAGGGATAGCCCAGGAAATTATAGACCAGTGAGTCTTACCTCAGTGGTTGGTAGGTTGATGGAGAAGATCCTGAGAGGCAGGATTTATGAGCATTTGGAGATGTATAATATGATTAGGAATAGTCAGCATGGCTTTGTCAAGGGCAGGTTGTGCCTTACAAGCCTGATTGAATTTTTGAGGATCTGACTAAACACATTGATGAAGGAAGAGCAGTAGATGTAGCGTATATGGATTTCAGCAAGGCATTTGATAAGGTACCCAATGCAAGGCTTATTGAGAAAGTAAGGAGGCATGGGATCCAAGGGGATGTTGCTTTGTGGATCCAGAACTGGCTTGCCCACAGAAGGCAAAGAGTGGATGTAGACGGGTCATATTCTGCATGGAGGTCACCAGTGGAGTGCCTCAGGGATCTGTTCTGGGACCCTTACTCTTCGTGATTTTTATAAATGACCTAGATGAGGAAGTGGAGGGATGGGTTAGTAAGTTTTCTGGTGACACAAAGGTTTGGGGTGTTGTGGATAGTGTGGAGGGCTGTCAGAGGTTACAGTGGGACATTGATAGAACACAAAACTGGGCTGAGAAGTGGCAGATGGAGTTCAACCCAGATAAGTGTGAGGTGGTTCATTTTGGTAGGTCAAATATGATGGCAGAATATAGTATTAGTGTTAAGACTCTTGGCAGTGTGGAGGATCAGAGGGATCTTGGGGTCCGAGTCCATAGGACACTAAAAGCAGCTGCGCAAGTTGACTCTGTCATTAAGAAGGCATACGGTATTGGCCTTCATCAATTGTGGAATTGAATTTAGGAGCCGAGAGGTAATGTTGCAGCTATATAGGACCCTGGTCAGACCCCACTTGGAGTACTGTGCTCAGTTCTGGTCGCCTCACTACAGGAAGGATGTGGAAACCATAGAAGGGGTGCAGAGGAGATTTACAAGGATATTGCCTGGATTGGGGAACATGCCTTGTGAAAACAGGTTGAATGAACTCAGCCTTTTCTCCTTGAAGCAACGGAGGATGAGAGGTGACCTGATAGAGGTGTATTAGATGATGAGAGGCATTGATTGTGTGGATAGTCAGAGGCTTTTTACCAGGGCTGAAATGGCTGCCACAAGAGGACACAGGTTTAAGGTGCCTGGGAGTAGGTACAGAGGAGATGTCAGGGGTAAGTTTTTTTACGCAGAGAGTGGTGAGTGCGTGGAATGGACTGCCGGCAATGGTGGTGGAGGCAGATATGATAGGGTCTTTTAAGGGGCTTTTAGATAGGTACATGGAGCTTAGAAAAATAGAGGGCTATGGGTAACCCTAGCAATTTCTAAGGTAGGGACATGTTCGGCACAACTTTGTGGGCCGAAGGGCCTGTATTGTGCTGTAGGTTTTCTGTTTCTATTTCTATTTCAATGGTTGGTTTCAGACAGGGTGTCCTTGAGTCTTAGATTCTTGAGGACGACCCTTACAGAGTTCCCCCTGTGACGTAATGGAATTCTGAGTGCATTCGCTACCCACATCTCAAAGGTTCGTTGGTAGGTTAATTGGCTAGTGTAAATTACCCAATAGTCTCAATTAATGAGACAAAGGGGTGTTGATGGACCTCTGTGAGAAAGAGGATATGGCAGTAATAGAATTGATCCCCAAGAGCCAACATGGACACATTAGGCTAAATGGCCTCTGTCCATATCAAATCATTTTTAGAGTTTAGATTATAAAAGAGTATAGATAGGGTAAATGCAAGCAGGCATTTTCCACTGATGTTGGGCAAAGACTAGAACTAGACACCCTGGGTTAAGGGTTAAAGATGAAATGTTTAAGTGGATCATGAGGGAATCTTCTTCATTCATTACTATTGTCGGTGAGGATGAGGAATGAGCTTCCAGTAGATCTGGTGGGTGCATGTTTGATTTCAAGGTTAAAGAAAATTTCAGATAGGTGCCTAGATGGGAGGATTATGGAGGCGTTCAGAGTTTGTGTCCTCTCCGTGATGGCATGGGAGCTCCAGTTTCCTCCCACGTTGCAAAGACATACCAGTTAGTAGGTTAATTAGTCATATAGGTGTAATTGGGCAACGTACTCTATCTTTAAATGAAACTAAACCTGTCTAATCACTACAGTCATCAATAAAGTGATCAAGAATGTCGCTGAAGGTGCTTACCAAGCAGCACAAACTTACCAACGCCCATTTTAGTTTATGTCAGAACCAAGGGCTGGAATAGGGCACTCAGCCCTTCAAGAGTAGTCTGCCATTTAATTAGATTGTAGCCAAGTCGATTGCAACCTCACAACATTGCACCATCTACCTGTAATAATCCCTTGCTTATTAAGAATCAATATCTTTGACTGAACAGTTTCAAGTTCCTGGGTGTCAAGATCTCTGAGGATCTAACCTGGTCCCAACATATCGATGTAGTTATAAAGGAGGCAAGACAGTGGCTATACTTTATTAGGAGTTTGAAGAGATTTGGCATGTCAACAAATACACTCAAAGACTTCTATAGTTGTACCGTGGAGAGCATTCTGACAGGCTGCATCACTGTCTGGTATGGGGGGGGGGGGGGGCTACTGCACAGGACCAAAAGAAGCTGCAGAGGGTTGTAAATTTAGACAGCTCCACCTTGGGTACTAATCGACAAAGTACTTGGGACATCTTCAAGGAGTGGTATCTCAGAAATGCAGTGTCCATTATTAGGGGCCTCCGGAACCCAGGGCTTGATCTTTTCTCATTGTTACCATCAGGAAGGAGGTACAGAAGCCTGAAGAATCACACTCAGCGATTCAGGAACAACTTCTTCCCCTCTGTCATCTGATTCCTAAATGGACATTGAACCCTTGGACACTGCCTCACTTTTTAATGTGTATTATTTCTGTTTTTGCACTATTTTTAATCTATTCAATATGTATACTGTAATTGATTACTTATTTATTATTATTATTTTTTTCTTCTTCTATACTACATATTGCATTGAACTGCTGCTGCTAAGTTAACAAATTTCACAACGCACACCAGTGATAATAAACCTGATTCTGATTCTGTACTTCCAACACTCATTGAAGAGTTTCAAAGCCTCTGACCCCTCTGTGAGAAAACAAATGACGTATCCCCATCAAAAATGGATGATACCTTAGTTTTAAAAAGTGAGTCTTAACTCCAGATTCTCCCATAAGTGAAAAACATCTTCTCCATATTCATCCTGTCAAGTGATTTCTAATCTATTCTCATAAGACAATCTACCCATTCCAAGTAAACCTACTCCAAACTGCTCCCAGTCATTTACAATTTTTCCTTACGACCAGAATCAGAATCAGGTTTATTATCACCAGCGTGTGCTGTGAAATTTGTTAACTTAGCAGCAGCAGTTCAATGCCATGCATAATATGGAAGAAAAATAATAATGATAATAAATAAATAAATTTGTTGACGTACTCTTAATGAAGTACAAATATAGACTAGATGTGGTAACCCCTGACCCCACATTTCACAAACTTTTATAGATGTACAGTGAAGTGTGTCCTATCTGGTTGCAACATGGTCTATTATGGAAAGACCAATGCCCAGAAATGGAAAAGGTTACAGAAATTGTGAATACAGCCCGACCCATCACAGGCAAAGCTTTCCCCACTATTGAGAATATTAACATGGAGCACTGAGGCAAGAAACCAGCATCGGTCAGCAAAGACCCCCACTATCCAGGCCACTGCCACTATTGGGAAGGAGCTACAGTAACCCTTGGTCCCACACCACCAAGTTCAAGAACAGTTATTACCCTACAACCGTTAGGCACCGAAACTGCCATGGATAACTTCAACCACCGCTACGAAGAACTGGTTCTACAACCAATAGGCTCACTTTCAAGGACTGTTTGCAGCTCATGTTCTCAAAATTACTTTTTTATTTGTACAGTTTTCTCTTCTTTTGCACATCTATTGTTTGTCAGTTTATGCATAGTTTTAATAAATTTTACTGTATTTCTTTTTCTTCCTGTAAAATGCCTGCATGAAAAAGAATCTCAAGGTAGTATCTGTCAACAAATCCAGGATTTGATCGTAAATTTACTTTGAATCTTTGGTGTGTGGAACATGTTGCCAGGGGTGGTGGTAGAGGCAGACATTTAAGGGACTCTTAGACAGACATGTGGATGAAGGAAAGATGGAGGGCTAAGTAGGAGGCAAGGGTTAGATATGATATTAGATTGATCTTACACTACATTATTAGGCCAGCACAACACCGTAGGCCAAAGAACCTGTACTGTGCTCTACATCCGATGCCCTTTATTGTATCTGTTCTTTGAACCAGGTGTGTTCAATTTTCCCTTGAAATAGGTAACGTTCTTCAGTTTTTGACACACTAACGCCCAAATTGGTGCGGCCTTTCATTGATTCTATTATGGGAATTATTCTATTATGGATTTATTCAGTATGCCTGAAAGAAAATGAATCTCAGGATTGTAAAATGGTGATAATATTTTGATAATAAACTTACTTTGAACTTCAAAGCAGTAGTCCTCTGTGAAAAATGTACTCCGACATCCAGATTTGTTGGCATCTCAGAATTCTGCAATCTCTTTCCGTTTTGGTAACATTCATCTGTTTCATGTTTCTGCCAAGGTGTGTAATTTCACACTGTCCCATATCATCTTCAATTTCCCATTCTCTTTCCTAACCTATAGCCTCCTTGAGTTGTCCTTGCATGGCAAGCCACTGGAAGCAGAAGAGAGCTCAGAGGTTAGACACTTGGTCTCCTGTTGACAAACTGCGGCCCTTCTGCCACGTTTGTGTTGGTGAAAGAGTCACACGGGTGGAGGCAATGGGTATGCTTTTTGGGGGCGGAGGTTGGGAAATGGCTCCACACCCAGCAGCCAAGCCACGCAAAGCACTTCGACAGGACAAATCAGGATAAGACTCACCCAATCATAAACACAAGGGATCCTTAAGCAAAAAGCAGGATCTCATGGTGACCACCCAGTTCAATTCAACCTCACATTCCCATTCTAATATGTTTGTCAGTGACCTTCTCTACTGCCATGACGAGGCCAAACTCAGACTGCAGATGCAACTCCTCATATTCTGCCAGTGTAGCTTCCACCCTGATGTAATGAGCATCGATTTTATTCAACTTTTGGTAAATTCTCACCCCTCCCTCCTTCTCTCTCGTTCCATTCCCCAATCCAGTTACCCTCTTCATCTACTCCTCACCTACCCATTACCTCCCTTGGGTTCTCCTCCTCCTTTCCCTTCTTCGCCTTCACTGTCCTCTCCAGGCAGATTCCTTCTTCTTCAGCCCTTTGCCTCTTCCACCAATCAGCTCCCTGCTGCACCAAATGCCGGCTGCATAATGAGCAGTAAGTCAGCGGCCGTCTGCCTGGTGTCAGTGGTTGCTCCACCACACCTGCTCACATGACCATCCACCACACCTGCTCCCATGACCATCCACCACACCTGCTCCCATGACCATCCACCACACCTGATCCCATGACCATCCACCACACCTGCTCCCATGGCCATCCACCACACCTGCTCCCATGACCATCCACCACACCTGCTCCCATGACCATCCACCACACCTGATCCCATGACCATCCACCACACCTGCTCCCATGACCATCCACCACACCTGCTCCCATGACCATCCACCACACCTGTTCCCATGACCATCCACCACACCTGCTCCCATGACCATCCACCACACCTGCTCCCATGACCATCCACCACACCTGTTCCCATGACCATCCACCACACCTGCTCCCATGACCATCCACCACACCTGTTCCCATGACCATCCACCACACCTGCTCCCATGACCATCCACCACACCTGCTCCCATGGCTTCGTATGACCCTCATCCCGGGGGAACTGGAGGTTAATCAGGTGCTACACCGTGCCACTGCAGGCTAGTGGAGGGAAGGAGTGCCTTCCTTACACCTCCTTTGGTGGAGATGTATCTCCACCCTGCCACCAGGATTAGTCAGTTGCATGGATATAACTGGGCGTTGCAGGTCTGTTAGGATGGAAGGACCTTTTAATGTACTGTATCTCTAAATTTTTAAAAATAAAAATTAAATAATAAATGATTTACCTATTAGAGCTTTTGAGATTGTAACCATGGGTTAGAGCGGATGTGGAGAGGATGTTTCCTACGGTGGGTGAGTCTGAGACCAGTGGGAAACAGCCTCAGAATAGAGGGGCATCCTTTCAGAATGGAGATGAGGAAGAATTGCTTTAGCCAGAGAATGATGAGTGTGTGGAACTCATTGCCTCGGGAAGCTGTGGAGGCCTAGTCGTCATGCATATTTAAGGATGGGTTGATAGGCTCTTGATTAGTCAGGGCATGAAGGATTACGGGGAGAAGGCAGGAAACTGGGGCTGAGAGGGAAATAGAACAGCCATGATGAAATGGCGGACCAAACGCGATGGGCTAAGTGAATGAATTCTGCTCCTTTGTCTCATGGCCTTAAGATAAGGGTGAACTATTGATGTGTCTTTGGACATTCAGAAAATGTAAGGTGCAATTAAAAAAACAAAATTGGGCCACGTGTGGCTGCAAACAGGAAGAAATTGTCCATTCTCTAGTTGGGAAGCAATACACAGTCTAGATAAAGGATTTGGATGAGAGCATTGAGTATCAGATATTCAATCCAAAAGAAATCTAAATGGGAACATTGCGAGAATGATGTAGAGTTGCTTCAGCTGAAAAGAACAACCAGATGATCAAGGGCTTAGCAGATGGAATATATTGTGGAAGAAGTGTGAAGTAAATTTTTAAAAAAGAACACCGAAGTATTTTTTGAATAGTGAGAGACTGAAGAGTGTTGTTTATCAGGGAGAGAACTGGATATTAACATGTAGATACAACAGTCAGAGAGTAAGACAAACTTTATGTGGCTGGCCTTTGCTGCAAAAGAAATTAGGCCCAAAAATAGAGACATCTTGCTCCAATTACATGAAACCCTGATGAGATCAGACATGGAATATTGTTTTCAGCTCTGTTCTCCTAACTTAACAAAGGATATCTATTTATGGTGGATAGGTGTGGTGAACTACATATATCTGTCTGGACACGCCCCCCCCCACCCTCGCTGACTGCTCCTGTGGCTTCTCCCACAGACCGTGGCTCCTCCCACGGACCCTGGTATAAAGACGATTGGAGGCACAGCCCCAGCCTCAGTCTCCAGGATGTAGTGTGGTGGTCACTTGCTACTTGTTCTTTCTTCCAGCCAATAAAAGCCTGTATCTCGCCTCACGTCTCCGAGAGTTATTGATGGTGCATCAATAGGATGAAATGAAGGAACATCAAGTTGAGTCCTGCAAATGGAGAATTATCCTATGAGGAGACATTATGCAGATTGAGCTCATATTCTCCTGAGTTTAGAACAGGAGTTCCCAACCTTGAGTCTACAGACCCCTCGGTTAATGGTAGGGGTCCATGACACATAAAGGTTGTGAACCCCGGCCCAGGTCGGTGGCGAGAACGATTTCGCTCATTCTCCGCAAACTTCAGTCCTCTCTCCAGGTCACCAGAGCGTTTCGCTGTTCCGTCGTTGGGTCAAATTAAACACCAGCCATATAGACTGGAAAGACAGGGTGTCAGTCAGGAGATTCACTCGTTATCTGCGATGGTCATCTCCACGATACTGAGGCTATGGAGACCGTCCTGGCTGTTGTGTTCCATGTCTCCTAATGTGATGAACTGATAAACAAGGCTTTGGGCCTACTGCCAGCTGCTCCAGGGTTCGGATCTGAGGATCAGTTCTGGTTCGGAATGCTGTTGTTCACTTTCAGTTGTTTGCATGACTAGTGTTTCTTTCCTTGCTTTTGCTCATCAAGTGTTGATCTTTTATTTTTATTTTATTCCAGTTTTTATTAAATTGGGTTCTTTCAGGCTTCAGAAAGCAAATCTCAAGGATGTATAATTTATACATTTCTTTGATAATGTATGTACTTCAATCTTGAATGATGAACCCCTGATTTAGAAGAATAACAAGTCATTTCACTGTGTACTAAAAAATTATTGAGGACAGGTGATCTAGTCATCGAATGGATATCTAAAGTCTGGGCTCAGTCTAAAATAAAAAGTCCAGCTTTCAAAGCAGTGAGAGTATTCAAATTAAAGGTATAGAGATTTAGAAGTGGTCAGATATTGCATGAATGATGGAAGATGGGGTCAGTATGGAAAAAATATTGCTAAGGTAAAGGATCAACCATGTTCTTATGCATAGTGGAGCAAGACTGAGGGGGGATATGGCCAATTCCTGCTTTGACTTCCGAGATTCTTTTATAACATTTTAGGTGTTACCTTCTTTTTTTTGATGTTCTGAAGAGAATCAGAATCAGACTGACATTTGCCGTGGTTCCTTAAGGTTGTCATATGTGGGGGTGGTAGTGGGGATAAGCTCCCACTATCTATTAAATGCTCCCAGTGGTGTGCCTCTCAAACAGCCTCTGACAACCAAGACCAGCTCCTGACCTTCACATATAGCTCAGGTACTAAGTCTGGTGGAACCGTTCCTACTGACAGGACAAGGGGCAAAGGCGGGCAACCGGCACCTCAAAACCCGTCATTTCGGGCAGATGGGGCTGCTCAGCTGCAGTTGGCAGCTTGTCTAGGAGAAGGAAAACTTTGATCTCAAACCTCCGCTGCCTCGCGACTATACCCAGTCATGAGGAAGGCTTCGGGAGTAAACCCCGAGGAAAAACCCAGAGCTGGGGCCCTTACATTGAGTTCAACGCTGACTGACGACTCCTGCGATGCCGCGGGAGCCAAACTGTGTCGGCCTCTGCCGCTCCTTTGGATTCATCAGCTATGTGGAGAGGAGGATCTGCTATACCGGCAACAGTTTGCTCTCAGCATCAAACTGCCCTGGTCTGTGTATCGTGTAAACATCTGGGACATAGCTTCCATAGTCCACCCCAACAAATGGAGGGCCTCATATATGCCATGAGATTTGTTGTGCCGTGGCAGTAGTAGTGTGCAAGTCATAAAAATTACTCTGTTACAATAATATATAAACAGACAGACAGATAAATAGATCGATAGACCAAAAGTGGAAATGCATCTCTTCTTTTGGAAGTGGATATTCCAAAGAAAGAAAGATATTCCAAGTATTTTAACATCTGTTTTCAGATGACTGTGTTAAAAATGATAATGACAAAGCATTCAAAACGTACACATCGTTAAAAGATGAGAGCATACTGCACAAATATCCCCAGTATTTTGTCTGTGTTGCACTTCACAAAGTATTACTGTAGCTGCCAAGCTTCACGGTCAGTTATCCCACGGTGCCCTCTGGTGGACATCGAGAGAATTTGTGAACTCAGTTTGAGAAGCTGACAACGGGACCGGGCGCGTTGAAACATGGCAAATATACACGTTACCTGAAATACATCTTCTTCAAAACACATCTACAAATTAGACACCCTAAAGAAAATAAACTTTTTTTCTATGATCCTGACAGTAATATTTAGTCTGTAGAATTAAACTTGGAGGATCTAATACAGCATTACTTTTCTGGCACAGATGCCCGGCAGTACCTAGGAATGCTGTCACCATGGAAACTACAGCAACTCATCTCGGTAGTTCAACATCTTTTATTCAAAACCCTACGAAAGTGGCCAAGAAATGTTAGTCTTGCCCAAAACCTTGAAATAAAAATTATTTTATTTGTAGGGAAAGGGTACCGTATAAGGAAGTTGGCCGAGTAATCAAAAGAGTATTAGTTTTCCTTGACTTAGAACATAGAACATAGATCACAGAACAGTACAGCACAGGAACAGACACCTTGGCCCACAACGTTGTGTAAAACTAATTAAATTAGTCATCAAATGTCTAACTAAACTTATCCCTACTGTCTACACAATACCCATGTCCTTCTATTTCCTGCCTGTCTAAAAGTTTCTTGAGCATCCCTATCGTATAGGCCTCCACCACCACCCCAAGCAGAGCATCCCTAGCACCTTCCACTCTGTGTTCAATACATTCTCTACACATCGTAATTATTTTAATTATTTCCTCTCACCTTAAATGCATGCCCTGTGGTACTAGACTTTTCAACCCATGGAAAAAGATACTGTCCATCTACTCTATCTATGCCTCTCAAAATCTTATATACCTCCAACATGTCTCTTTTCAGTCTCTGCTGCTCCAGAGAAAACAAACCAAGTCGGTACTGCCTCTCCTTTCAGCTCAATCACTCTAATCCAAGCAGCATCCTGGTAAATATCTTCTGCATCATCTCCAAACCCTTGACATCCTTCATGTAATGGGGTGACCAGAACTGTACGCAGTACTCCAGATGTGGCCTAACAAGAGTTCCATAAACAGCCAAAAGTCTGCGGATACTGGAAATCCAAAGCAACACACACAAAACACTGAATGAACTCAGCAGGTCAGGCAGCATCTTTGGAAAATAATAAATAGTTGATGCTTTGGGCTGAGAAGGGCCTCTGTGATGCTAAGCATTTTATAAAGCTACAACTTAATTTCCCGACTCTTAAACTCAGTGCCTCGACTAATCGAGGCAAGCATGTCACATGCCTTCTTTACCACTCTATTAAATTGTGTAGCCATCTTCAGAGAGCTGTGAACTTGGACCAAATATCTCTCTGTCTATCAACACTGTTAAGGATCTTGCCATCACATCCACATTTTCATCCAAGTCATTCATATACATCACAAACAGCAAAGGTCTCATCACAGATCCTTTGGAAACACCACTAGTCACAGACCTCCAGCCAGAATAAGTCCCATCAACCACTATTCGCTGTCTTCGATGGGCAAGTCAGTTCTGTCTGAATCCAAATGGCAAAGTCACCATGCATCCTATGCATCGTAATCTTCTGGGTAAGCTTCCCAAGAGGACTTTATCAAATGTCTTACTAAAATCCACGTAGAATCCATAAGTCTACCTTCATCCCACCTTGATAAACTCAGATTCAGAAGACACAACTTGACCCACACAAAGCCATGTTGACTGTCCCTAATTAGACCATGGTTTTCCAAATGTTCATAAATCCAATCCCTGAGAATCCTCTCCTATAACTTCCCAAGCACCTGCAAGAGACTCAAAACTCCATAGTTTCCAGGAATATCCCTATTTCCATTCTTGAATAATAGAACAACATTACCTACTCACCAGACCTTGAAAATTTGCACGTGGTTAGGTCAAGGTATGACCTTGATATTAGTCAAAGCCTCAACAACCTCATCTCTTGCCTCTCTCAATAACCTGGAGTATATCCCATCAGACCCTGAGAATGTATCCATCTTAATGATCTTTAAAAGACCCATCACTACTTCCTTCTTTATCTCAAAATGCCCCAGCAAATTAGTACATTTCACAACGATATCCCTATCCTCCATGTCCCTCTCCTTGACAAAAAACACAGTTAGAACCTCACTCACATCCTCTGCTTCCAAATATATGTTCCCCTTTATCCTTGGGTGGTCCTACCCCCTCCCTAATTATTCTTTACTGTTGATGCATGTACAGAATGCCTTGGGATTCTTTATTGTTCTACTTGCCAAGGGCTTTCATGGCTTTCCTACTCTTTCTTGTGTCTGTGACGAGAGTCCTTGAAAAGAATTCTGGAATAACCGTGGCAAGGATCGAGACACAGGTTCAAACTGGATCCTGAATCTGAGCACAAAACAAGCACCAAACGAAATCACGAGCAGGCTTATGATTGAGCGCCAAACCTCAGTTTAGGTGCTCCTTAAATGCTCAGTCCTTGGTGCCCAAAACATGATTGCTAATTAACAGGACTGTCCTGAAACGTTAAAGGGACCAAGCCAGCTATACATTCTCTGGGGAGTTAGACCGTCTACACCTCAGAAGCTGGCATGGACAAATGCATGGCGTATAAAGACCGACCCTTGATGGCCCTGGTTGCTCAGAAAGATGGTGACTGTGGTAATGGATGACAGCCAGATCCAGAGGCACCCAGCACTTCTCCTCCAGTCCAAATCCTCCCCAGCCCACGATATTGCCGAACATCTCAAACAGTACACATGTCCAAAATTCTTCTCACGGTGAAAACCTGCTCTCCATCAACACACCTGCATGACGGCAGGACTGATGGTGGTGGGGCTAGCAGGCTGGCGTTCACCGGATTTAATCTGGAAATATAGAACATAGAACATAGAATAGTACAGCACATTACAGGCCCTTCAGCCCACAATGTTGTGCCGACCCTCAAACCCTGCCTCCCATATAACCCCCCCCCCACCTTAAATTCCTCCATATACCTGTCTAGTAGTCTCTTAAACTTCATTAGTGTATCTGCCTCCACCACTGACTCAGGCAGTGCATTCCACGCACCAACCACTCTCTGAGTGAAAAACCTTCCTCTAATATCCCCCTTGAACTTCTCTCCCCTTACCTTAAAGCCATGTCCTCTTGTACTAAGCAGTGGTGCCCTGGGGAAGAGGCGCTGGCTGTCCACTCTGTCTATTCCTCTTAATATCTTGTACACCTCTATCATGACTCCTCTCATCCTCCTTCTCTCCAAAGAGTAAAGCCCTAGCTCCCTTAATCTCTGATCATAATCCATACTCTCTAAACCAGGCAGCATCCTGGTAAATCTCCTCTGTGCCCTTTCCAATGCTTCCACATCCTTCCTATACTGAGACGACCAGAACTGGACACAATATTCCAAGTGTGGCCTAACTAGAGTTTTATACAGCTGCATCATTACATCGCGACTCTTAAACTCTATCCCTCAACTTATGAAAGCTAACACCCCATAAGCTTTCTTAACTACCCTATCTACCTGTGAGGCAACTTTCAGGGATCTGTGGACATGTACCCCCAGATCCCTCTGCTCCTCCACACTACCAAGTACCCTGCCATTTACTTTGTACTCTGCCTTGGAGTTTGTCCTTCCAAAGTGTACCACCTCACACTTCTCCGGGTTGAACTCCAACTGCCACTTCTCAGCCCACTTCTGCATCCTATCAATGTCCCTCTGCAATCTTCGACAATCCTCTACACTATCTACAACACCACCAACCTTTGTGTCATCTGCAAACTTGCCAACCCACCCTTCTACCCCCACCAATATTTCTACCAATGAAATATGAAAAGTGGAATTAATCTTGAAGGCCTTGGGGAGCTGCAACTTGTAAGTCACTGGGTATACTTTCCTGAGAATCTTGAAGGGCGCCAATTTCCTGGACTCCACTTGGAGAGGCAAATCTTGTTGACAGCCAGACCTGTTGCCCAGGCTGCAAAACTGGTCCCTGTCTTTTCTTGCGGTTAGCCTTTATTTCGGTCTTCAGGGTAGAAGCTAACAAGATCTCTCTTGTCCTAGTCCATCTCCCCTTGCAGTGTCGGACAAGATCTTCAACCGTAGGAAACCCTACCTCTGCCTTCTGCTCAGGGAAGAGTGTCAGAGAATGACCAAACTGGCATTCAAAAGGCGATATCCTGTGCACCGAATGCCATAAAGTGTCGTGGTTGACCTCTGTCCACATCAAAAGGTCGCTCCACTTGTTCAGTCTTTCAGAGACCAGGCATCTTAGGGTACATTCTATATCTTGGTTCACCCACTACATCTGGTCATTGCGTTGCAAGTGAAACCTAGAGGAAAGATTCGCTGTTGTTCCAATCAGTTTGCAAAACACCCTCCAGAATCATGATGTAAATTGCGGACCACGATCCAACACAATGTCCACCGGAAAACCGTGGATCCTGAAGACCTGCTGCAGGACAATCTCAGCAGTTCCTGCCACGGATGGAAGTCTGTCCAAGGCAATGAATTTGCAGACCTTTGAAAAATGACCGACAATTACCATGACGGTCTTCCCCTTGGAAAGAAGAAGACCCGTGACAAAAAGTCCATGGAGATGTGGGCCCATGGTCTTTCCAGAACAGGCAAAGGGTGAAGGAGCCCTTGAGGTTGGGTGTGAGCAGAAACCTCATGTGCCAGCACATACTAATGGACCTCCCTCGCCGATCTAGGCCACCAGCATCTTCTTTTAATGAATTTGAGAGTTCTGGCAATCCCTGGGTGAAATGTCAAACTCGATGCATGTCTCCATTGAAGAAATTGAGACCAGACGGGTCTAGGAACCAACAGCTGACCTGGAAGGCCATTCTGAGGAACATCCCCTTGCAGCTGGGCTTTGTGAACAAGTGTGTCAATCACCCAGCAAATTAGCGCTATCACCTTGGCTTGGTGCAATATGGCGGTAGGCCTCTTTTCTTGTTTGGTTTTGTTGAACTGACAGCACAAACCATCTGGCTTATGGCTCTTAGATTCCGGTCAACAGGTCAGGATGAAATTAAAATGGTTACAGAAAAGAGACCTGCTGGCCTGGAATTCGGTCTCTCGGCCTCCTGAATATAAGCCAGGTTCTTATGGTCCGTCCATATGATACAAGGGTTCTTGACCCCTTTGAGCCAGTGATGCCAATCCTCCAGAGCCAACTTGACCGCGAGCAGCTCTCTATTGCCAATGTTGTAACTCACCTCTGCCCTTGGGCTTAGCTGCCAGGGTTCCGTAGTGCTTGGGCACCTCCTTGGTTTCCTCCTGAACTGGAGATCTCATTCCAGTGCATCTGCAGAATCTCTTGTGTTTCTGTTCTTTTCTGGCTTCTTTATAATCCTCAAGGGCTTTGTCTGATTTTAGCTTCCTAAATCTTACACGCGTTTCTTTTTCCTTCTTGACAAAGTTCACCACCTCTCATGACATCCAAGCTTCCCTTGCCTTACCATCCTTATCCTTCCTTCTAATGGAAAACAAGACTGGAACAAAATCCAGCAAGAAGCCACTTGACCAATCAAACAATCTGCCAGTTACATTTGCCTTGTACACTAACTCCTAGAATAATATCCTTTCCAGTGCACAGGGGATCAGGAAATGAATTTGTATCCAAACCTGGTGCCAATTATATAAAGTAACCCTAAGCCTCAGATAATGTTACTAATTCTATGCATACCAGGACTTCAATATATCTCTTCCTCAGCTCTTTGTTCTTTCTGAAGTTCCATGTAACCCATGAAGCACACACAAATTAGACACAGGACGCACTTTCTAGCTGCTAGAAAATAAAATAACATGGCTTAACTACAATGAAATATCAAAATGCTTGAAGAATTCTTCTTTTTAGTTCAGAAATGTCAAACACACTGCCCTGATATGTCAGCTTGAACCGAGGAGCAGAATACTTTTATTCCTAGCAGACTTCTGAGTTAATTGCTCACATTTGTCAGTCTGATATGTTTGCATGCAGTACTGTGCTGAAGACTTGGGCATATACACATATAGCTGGGGTGCATAAGACTTTTTACACGATACTGTAGTAATTTTATGCATTGCACTGCACTGCTGCCAAAAATATTCAATTATGGCATACGTGAGTGATGATAAACCGGATTCTGATATGGGTCTCTACTGCGGACAGAGAGTGGGAAGGGGACAGGGGGAGAGCGGAATCATGGTTGGGAAAAGGGGAAGGGAGATGGGAGGGAGAGGGAAGCACCAGAGAGACATTCTGTAATGATCAATAAACCAATTGTTTGCCTTGCCTTGCCTGGTGTCTGAGAGCTGGGTGTGACTGCACCCATGCCACAACCCCCCATCGCCTTGCCCCGAACCTTCTTCTCTGCCACCTGTCCCACACCCCTCCTGCAGTGCTGTCCCCAACATCCATTGCTCCCATCAGATTTACAAACACACTCTCCACTCCACGTTGACAAATACAGCACTGTATAAAGGTCTTAGGCACTCTAGCTAGATATATGTGCCTAAGGATTTTGACTAGTACTGCATTAAGAAGGAAACCTTAAGGAAGTCTCCTCCAATTTGCTTACTATGCTTTTTAAGCAAAACACAGTAGAAATGAATTTTGTTTTTAAGTAGAAATTAAGTGTGCATTAGTTGTGTATAATTGCTGAACGTTCTTAAAGATTTGGCAATACTGGAGATTCCAGGGACCAAATATACATATTGTTAACTTTTCCATTATTTTCCCTTGTTTAGAGACTCATAGAGTCAATCAGCACAGAAATAGTATGGTAATAGTTCAATCCCGTTGGACATATGGGACATACGATATGGGGTGTCTGCTTCGGTTCTACAGGCAGACTGAAACATTCATTATGCAGCAGGAATTTAAAGTCTAAGTATCAAATGTAAGGGTAAAGACAAAATATTCTGCAGACGCTGGAAAGTCAGGGCCTGTCCTGATGAAGGGACTCAGCATGAAACAGTGACTGTTTATTCTCCTCCGTAGATGCTGCCTGCCTGCTGAGTTCCCCCGGCATTCTGTGTGTGTTACACAAGTTTACTGGTGCCGCTGGGAAAGCAACCTCTCTTTCTTTTGGATATTTACTCTGTGAGTTCTTGCTTTCTTTAGACATTACAGCATCCATTATGTGATAGGCACTGAAATACTAAGTTTAATGGAATTCCTGATTTGCAAAGCAATGGTGATTGAAATTTTCTGTGATCTTTATTACTTTGGAAATCGTTTGTGAAGAAGTCTATTTATGAAATAATGAGCAACAGAGCCTAAAAAAACTGCAGGGCACTTGACTCACGGCCTTGACCTTTCATCAGCTTTTCTTCGGGTTTTGCGAGTTTCAGAATCAGTAACCGCAAACATTCCACCTAGAAGAACCTGCAAACATAATTCTCATTATATTACCTAATGCTGGACAAGTAACTCAAAACATATGTGCAGTGAGACCAGATGCTGAAGTAATGCCCCAGAAAGTAGTATCTCATCACTCATTAATGCTAGTGGCTTTTGAGTGGTATATCTGAACTCAACAGTTAACTCAAGGCAGATAGTGAAGTTGGATTGAAACTCTGCATTGAATATCTTCAAAGAACTTCCTCACAACGCTGAACGAAAGAAAATGCTGACCCAAGCTTTTCAGCATAAATGGGAACTCCAGCAAAGAAATGACTGGCCTTGCGGGAACAGACAGAAGGTCTGTTACATGGATCCCTTGGCAACTCAAGTAGAACTGTCAATGTGGTAGCTGCCCCTCACTTTGAGCAACCACTGTGAGGTAAACACAACATCAGAAACACTATTCCGAGCTTGTTGTTTCTGGTCTTAATATCACAGAGGCTGCTTGTACCCAGTGGTGACCCATTTCATCTTGATTTCCCATTGCCATTCCGACATGACTGTCCATTGTCTCCTCTAATACCATGACGAGGCCAATCTCAGGTTGGAGAAACAACACCTCATATTCCATCTGGGTAGCCTCCAACCGGAAGGCATGAACATCAATTCTCTAACGTCTGGTAACTTCTCCCCCTTCCCTCCTTCTCTCTTTTTTCCATTTCCCATTCTCATGATGCTTTCACCCCTTTGCTTCACATTCCCTGGCCATCATCTCCCTCCACCTTCCATTTCATCCATGATCCCCTGCCCTATCCTATGAGATTTTTTCTTTCTCAGCCTTTTGCTTCTTCCACCTATCACCTCCCAGTTTCTTACTTTATCCTCCACCTCCCAACCACTGGCATTCCACCTCGACTCACCTATCACTTGCCAGCTCCTTCCCTCCTTCCCTCCCCCCTTCTTCTTATTCTGGCTTCTGTCCCTTTCTAGTCCTGATGAAGGAAATCAGCCCGAAATGTCAACTATTTTTATTCCCTTTCGTAGATTCTGACGAAGTTACGCCTACATTCCCGGACACCTGTGTCTTTCTTTGAATTAATTTAATATCTTGAAGCAGCTGCAGATTTTCTCATGTTTCTGACTCTGATTCTGATATTTTTGTCAACTTTTTTCATTCAGCTCTAGAAGCCAATTTCTTGACAGAAGATTCAAGAGTTTTCTGAACCTTCCTGTCACCAGGAACTCTAGGAGTGAATTTCCTGTGGGAGACAGCAGGAGTTGTTCTGCATCAGTCAGAAATCGGCCATGCAATGTTTCAGCAAAGTTTGAATATCACTGTTACACTTAACTTCTTCAGAGCTTTCATAACAATGTTTTACTGACCCCTCAGTCTAAAACCAGATGACATAAAGGAATAAGAGTACATTTAAAACCATTTCACTTTATAATGTTTGCAGAGTAGATTAAAACTGAGGGACATTTCCAGAAACAAGCTCTCTGTAAACCATGCCATGTGTGTACAAACTTTTCATTATTTAAGCTATCTTCATAGTTCATGCATCTATGTTTTCCATTTTAATTCATTTCTTATTTTATTGATTTGGATATACTGTACAGCAGGGTAACAGGCCCTCCTGGCACAATGAGATCATGCTGCCCAATTACACCTGGGTGACTGAATAACCTACTACCCATATGGGAGGAAACTGAAGCACCCGGAGGAAACCCACGTGGTCTTTGGGACAACATACAAAATCCTTACAGCAGCAGAATTGAATTCAGATTGCTGTCATTGCAATAGTGTTATGAAAACCACTATGTTACTGTGCCAGTCACTCATTTGTTTTCTATTTATTTGTTTGTTTATTTATTGAGATACAGAGTGGCCCTTCGGCAATCCCCCGATTTAATCCTGGCCTTAGTCACGGGACAATTTACAATGACCAATTAATCTACTCACTGGGATGTCTTTGGACTGTGGGAGGAAACCAGATCATTCAGGGTAAACACACACGTGCAACGAGAGTCCTTGATGAAGATGGTTTTGATCCAAGTGCTGGAGAATCAGGAAGCAAGGATCGAGACATTGGCTTCTAGAGCTGAATGAAAAAAGTTGACAAAAATATCAGAATCAGAGTCAGAAACATGAGAAAATCTGCAGCTGCTTCAAGATATTAAATTAATTCAAAGAAAGACACAGGTATCAAACTGAGCCCAAAGCAAACACTAGACAATATCACTAGTAGGGCTTACAATTGTGCATCGAACCTCAGTTCAGGTGCTCTTTACCTACTCAATTCTTGGTCTCCAAAACATGCTTGCCATTTAGTGGGACCATCCCGAACCCTTAAAGGGGCCGCACCAGCTCTCCACTCTCCGGAGAGTTAGAGTGTCTAAATCCCAGGAGCTGGCATGGTTGGGAGTGTTTCGTAACAAAGCAGTCACAGGGAGAACATAGAAACCAGAATTGAACCCAGGTTGCCTGTACTGTAAAGCACTGTGCTAACCGTGCCACCCCAAATTTTGAATGATCATCAATTGGTACCAGGAAATTGTCATTCCTTGTAGACCCTATCCATGACTGCAGAGACGTTTTGGTGATTTTTTTTTTCTTACCAATGATCTAAGATCACTGTCAAACAAGGTCAGTAAGCAAAGTTCTTCCTTCACTTTCACTTGGACTCTTCCTATATTCAGCATGAAGTTTCAGCTAAGCAGTTTCTCCCAAAGTAACTTCATCTTCTTGGACGATCCTTCACGATTAAGAAATAAGCAGGGAAATTATAGGCTGTTGAGTCTGACATAGGTAGAGGGTAAATTATTGGGAAGTATTCTAGGCAACCCAAATATAGAAGTTTTTAGATAGATAGCACCTGATCAGGGATAGTCAATATGGTTTTGTGTGTGGTTGGTTATCTTATAGAGTTTTTCGAGGACGATAGCAGGAAGGTTGATGAAGGAAAGGCAGTGGATATTAGCTATATGGACTTTACCAAGGGCTTTGATCGAGTCCCATGACTTTGGTCAAGAAGCTTCGGTGGTTTGGCATTCTGGATGAGGTAAGTTGAATTTGACGATGGATTCACAGGAGAAGGTAGTTAGTCTTAGTAGATTGTTGCTGCTCTGAATGGAAGCCTGTAACTAGTGGTATGCCAGAGGGGTATGTGCTGGGTAAATTGTTGTTTGTCATCTGTATCAATGAGCTGAATGATAATGTGGGAAACTGGATCAACACATTTGCAGATGGCACCAAGATTGAAGGCGTAGTGGACAGTGAGGAAAACTACCAAAGCTTGTAGTGTGATCTTGACCAGCTGGGAAACTGGGCTGAAAGCTGGCAAATGGAACGTAATGCAGACAAGTGGGAGGCATTGCACTTTGAGTGGACAAACCAGGGCAGGACAGTGACTTATTTTGTAGATCCAGTGGGTTTTACAACAATCCAGAAGGTTCATGGGCAATGCTTATTTACATGGTTAATGCTTTCATGGTGGAATTCAAATCCACTTCTCCAGTTCAATGTTCCATACTTTCAGTCTCTGAGGCTGATGTGAGAGCATCTTTCAGGAGGGTAAACCCACAGGAAGCATGTAACCCAGATGGTGTACCTGGCTGATTATTGAAGGCCTGTGTTGATCAACAAGCTGGAGTGTTTTTGACATATTTAATCTCTTGCTTTGGCAGTCTGAAGTACCCAACTTGCCAAACTTCTATAGACACACAGTGGTTGCATCTTGGTCTGGTATGGAAACACCAATGCCCATGAATGAAAAAAAACCCCCACAAAAAATGGTGGATACAGCCACAAGCAAAGCCTTCCCTGTCGTTGAGCACATTTACAAGGAGCACAGCCACAAGAAAGCAGCATCCATCATCAAAGACCCCCGCCAATCAGGACATGCCCCCTTCTCTCTGCTGGCATCAGGAAGGAGGCACAGGAGCCTTGGGTCCCACACCACCAGGTTCAGGAACAGTTATTACCCCTCAGCCATCAGGCTCCTGAACCAGTGGGGATAACTTCACTCACCTCAACACTGAACTGATTCCACAACTTAAGGACTCACTTTCAAACACTTTACAACTCACATTCTCAATACTTTTATTTATTTTTCTGGGTTTGCACGGTTTATCTTCTTTCATGCATTAGTTGTTTGTCCATCTTTCTGTGTAGTTTCTCAATGATCGGATTATATTTCTTTGTTTTACTGTGAATGCCCACAAGAAAATAAATCTCAGAGTAGTATATGCTGACATACAGTATATGTACATTGATAATTAATTTACTTTGAACTTTGAGTAATTCAAACATTCTACTTCCAAAGGATTTATATATCTCTGTCTAACCCTGACATTTTCAGCAAATGGAGGCAGTTAATTCGAACATTATGAAGATAATGGATGACAGAAACACTGATGAACTCCAAGCATACCATCAACGTTGGACAATGAAGATGGGAGGTCATCATTGGCCTATGTTCCACTGAGGAGCTGAGGGCCCTGAAGAATAGAATTATAGAGTCATAGAGAAGTACAGCATGGAACCAGGCCCTACGGCCCATCTGGTCCATACTGAAACCATTTAAACTGCCTACTCCCATCGAACCACATCATGGCCATGGCCCTCCATACCCCTAACATCCATGTATTTATCAAAACTTTGCTTAAACATTGGAATTGAGCTTACATGCACCACTTGTGCTGGCAGCTGATTCCACACTCTCACAACCCTCTGAGTGAAGAAGTTTCCCCTCATGTTCCCCTTAAACTTTTCACCTTTCACCCTTAACCCATGACCTCTGGTTGTAGTCCCACCCAACCTCTGCGGATAAAAGATAGAATGGTGTGTAAAGGAGCAGGAATGCCATTTGTTGAGGTCATGCTTGACTGTTTGGCCTCGTCTCCATTTTCCTGCCCTATAATTATAATAAACAAATAATCACAGACGACAGATTTAAAGCGATTTAATTTTGATGTATGTCTCATTTCTCCAGTCATCACAGTGGAGAAAAAGGCAATGAGATCCCGCAAACCGTCTTCCTATAATTAAACACATTCATCTGTTCACAGAAATGTGAACTGCCTGTGTTTAACATCTAGCTTGTTTTCATTTACAAAAGATTATGATCAACTGATATTGTCCAACTGAGAGAGATACAAAGACAGCCAGTATCTCATAATTACTGGTCTATCAGAAACAGCAAAGGAAAAATAACTAGGAGTCACATATAACTTTTGCTGAGAAGTGGCCCTTTTACTGAGTCACCCAAGCCAACCATGATTATCCAGCATGAAATCTTAAACAACAGTACATAATGTGACTATTAAAATCAGTATGGATTAGTGTTACCAAAAATTTGTTTTTATATGTAATTAAATACAGCATCCACACCAAGATGAAGCTGTACCAGAGCTGTGTTCTGTCCACACACTTGCATGGGTCAGAATGCTGGCCCATGACAGAGAACAACCTTATCAAGCTGTCATCATTCCACGCCACGAGCCCCTGGAAAATCCTCTCTATTTTGGCCAAGAAAGATCTCCACCCACTCCCTACTCCCTCAGCGTCATCAAGAGGAGGTGGCCACAATCATCATGAGGGAACACTGGAGGTGGATTGTGCATGTGATGAGAAGAGAGGCCAACTCCATCATCAACACAGCACTTCATCAGACCCCTGAAGGGTGGAAGAAACACAAGAGGCCAAAGACAACTTGGTGCCATATCATAAAGGCAGAAATTAGGCCCCTGAACCACACCTGGGGAACAATAGAGAAGATGGCCAAGGTCAGACAAACATGGAGGACCTTCATTTTTGTCCTAAATGCCAGCGGCATAACAAGCAGTGACTAACTAACTAACTAATAAAATAAAAGTCATTTTTTCAATTTTAAACCATCATTATACTCTGATTCATTAGTCATTTTCTGAGGTAGAATGAAAGACAAACTGCTTCAATATACATCTGGCCTTTAACATGGGAAGGCTGTTCACAGTACGATAATTTAACAAAATATAATTGCCAAAAGCCAAAAAAGGAGACAAATGTTAGCATAACCCCAAAATGCCCTTTAATTTGAGAAGGAAATTTCACTTCCAAGTTCTGCATATTGCCGCATTATTTAAAAGACACCATCTCCATATCAAGAAGTATGGTGACACACACAAAATGTCAGAGGATCTGAACTGGTCAAGTAGCATCAGTGAAAACAGTCGACATTTCTGGCTGAGACCCTTCTTCAAGACTGAGAAGGAAGGGGGAAGATGTCAGAATAAATAGGTGGGGGAAATGGGAAAGGAGGACTAGCTAGAAGGTGAAAGGTGAAGCCAATAGGGTGGTAAAGGTAAAGGGCTGGAGAAGAACATAAGCAATAGGAGCAGGAGTAGGCCATCCGGCCCATCGAGCCTGCCCCTCCATTCAATAAGATCATGGCTGATCTGGCTGTAAACCCAGCTCCATCTACCTGCTTTTTCCCCATAACCCTTAATTCCCTTACTATGTAAAAACCTATCTAACTGTTTCTTAAGTATACTTAGTGAGAAAGCCTCAACTGCTTCCCTGGGCGGAGAATTCCACAGATTCACCACTCTCTGGGAAAAACAGTTTCTCCTCATCTCCGTCCTAAATCTTCTAATGGAAACAACTTTCCTACTTCTATCTTATCTGACCCTTTCAAAATTTTGTATGTTTCTATAAGATCCCCTCTCATTCTTCTGAATTCCAGAAAGTATAGTCCTAGGTGACTCAATCTCTCCTCATAGGTTAACACCTTCATGCCTGGAATCAACCTGGTGAACTTCCTCTGCCCTGCCTCCAAAGCCAGTATATCCTTCCTCGAGTATGGAGACCAGAACTGCACACAGTACTCCAGGTGCAGCCTCATCAGTACCCTGTATAGTTGCAGCATGACCTCCCTGCTCTTGAATTCAATCCCGCTAGCAATGAAGGCCAACATTCCGTTTGACTTCTTAATAAACTGTTGTACCTGCAAGCCAACTTTTTGCGATGAAGGAATCTCACAGGAGAGGATAGTGGACCTTGGGAGAAAGGGGTAAAGGAGGGATAGGCAAGTGAGGAGAAGAGGTAAGAGGGCAGTGTGGAGCATAGAAGAGACAAGGGAGCTGGAAGATATTACTGGAAGGAGAAATCAAGGTTCACGTCATTAGGTTTGAGGCTACCTAAATAGAATATGAGATGTTGCTCCGTCATCCTGAGAGTGGCTTCATTGTGGCAAATGAGGAGGTCATGGATCAACATATAGGAATGGGAAAGGGAATAGGAATTAAAATGGTTGGTCACCAGATAATTCCACTTTTGGCAGAAGGAGCAAAGGAGCTCGACAAAGCGATCCCCCAACCTCCGCTGAGTCTCACCAATGTAGGGGAGGAGCACCAGATTCACAAGATGTAGGGTGAATCTTTTATTGAGGTCATTTTAAAGTGGATCTTTACAAAATTTGTTCAAGCCGTGAGGAGATGTTGCAGCTCTATAAAACCCTAATTAGTCCACACTTGGAATGGTCTGGTCAGTTCATTATAGGAAGGATGTGGAAACTTTAGAGAGGATACACAGATGCTGCCTGGACTAGAAGTCATGTCTTATGAAGATAGGTTGAACAAGCTTGAGCTTTTCTTTTTGGAGCACAGGAGGATGAGGTGTGACAATAGAGGTATCCAAGATGATAAGAGGAATAGATAAAATAGATAGCCAGAGACATTTTCCCAGGGTGGAAATAGCTAATACAGAGGGGCATAATTTTAAAGTGTTTGGAGAAAAGTATAGGGAGATGTCAGAGTTAAGGTTCTTTACACTGTGAGTGTTGGGTGTGGGAATGCCCTGCCAGGGGTAGTGATAGAGGTAGATACATTAAGGTCATTTAAGAAACTCTTAGGTAGGCACATGGACAATAGAAAAATGGAGGACTATGCAGGCCAGGCTGAAGAGTCTGTCCTGTGCTGTAATATTCTATGTTCTATGTTCTAAGTTTGACATTTTTTCCCCTTAAAGAAACATTTCTTGTGGGCACTATCTTTGCTTGGTATGTGATAAAGCTACTTTTATGTGGAATACATTGCTTTCAGGCCAAAATTATTAGATTTGGCTCCTTCTTCCCCAAGATAGAATCAGAAAAATAAGTTTTCATTGCTCTATGATGCTGCTGCAAAACTATGTAATCCAGACTTAGCAAAGTAAACACGGGAAGCCACAGGACAAATGCAACATCCTGCAAATCTAACCACATGCCAGCGATGAGAGGCTTTTATTCCACAGTGTCTACCTAATTTCACGATAGCTCTCCTTGAACAAACAACAGTATAGAATCCAATCACTGCCTTAAATAGACACTCCATTGCCCAGGATCGAAAGAAGCTGCAGAGAGTTGTAGACTCAGCCGGCCCAATCAAAGGCACAAGCCTCCCCATCACCGAGAACATAAGGCCATATGACAAAAGACATAGGAGCAGAATTAGGCCATTCAGCCCATTCAGACTGCTCTGACTTTGCATCATGGATGATCCCGGATCCTACTCAACTCCATACACCTACCTTTGATACCCTGTCCTAACAGGAAACGATCAACTTCCGCCTTAAATATACGCACAGACCTGGCATCCAGTACCGTCTGCGGCATAGCATTCCATGGATTCATTACTCCCTGGCTAAAAAAATTCCTCCTTACTTCTGTTCTAAAAGGTTGCCCCTCAATTTCTCTATTTGGAGAGATTTGAATCTCAGTTTCCCCTCTAGTTCTGGATTCCCCCACTGGAGGAAACATCCTCTCCACATCCAACCCTGTCTAGCGCTTTCAACATTTGGTAGGTGATGGTAGGCTTCAATGAGATCCCTCCTGCATTCTTCTAAATTCCCATGAGTACAGACCCAAAGCTGCCAAATGCTTCTCATATGTTAACCCTTCAATCCCAGAATCATCCTCGTTAAACTCCTCTGGACCCTCTCTGATGACAACACATCCTCTCTGAGATAAGTGACAAAAACCATTGACAATTCTCCTAGTGAGGCCTGACTAGTGTCGGATAAAGCCTCAGTATTATCTCTTTGTTTTTATATTCTATTCCCCTTGAAATGAATGCCAACACTGCATTTGCCTTCTTTACCACAGACTCAAACTGTAAATTAATCTTCTGGGAGTCTTGAACAAAAGCTTCTACGTCCCTTTGCACCTCAGATGACTGAAGGTTCTCCCCGTTTAGATAATAACCTGCACTTTTGTCCCTTTTACCAAAACGCATTATCATACATTTCCCAACACTGTGTTCCATCTGTCACTTTTTTGTCCATTCTTCGAATTTGTCTAAGTCCAGCTGCAATCACATTGCTTCCTCAGCACTACCTACCCCTCCACCTATCTTCGTATCATCTGCAGACTTTGCCAGAAAGCCATCAATTCCATTATCCAAATCACTGACAAACAAAGTAAAAAGTAGTGGTCTCAATACTGATTCCTGAGGATCCACTAGTCACTGGCAGCCAAGCAGAAAAGGACCATTTATTCCCACTCGCTACCTCATGTCTGTCAGCCATTCCTCTATCCATGCCAGCATCTTTCCTTTAACACCATAAGGCTTTATCTTATTAAGTCTCCTCATGTGTGGCACCTTGTCAAATGCCTTCTGTAAATACAATTAAATGACATCCACTGCCTCTCCTTTATCCACCTGTTTGTTACTTCCTCCAAGTACGCTAACAGGTTTGTCAGTTAAGATATCTCTTCACAAAAACCATGCTGACTTTGATTTATTTTATCATTAGTCTCCATGTGCCCCAAAACCTCATTCTTAATAATGGATTCCAATACTTTCCCAAGCACTGAGGTTAGGCTAACTGGCCTATAATTTCCTTCCTTTTGCCTTCCTCCCTTCTTAAGGAGTGGAGTGATGTTTGCAATCTTCCAGTCCTCCAGAACCTTGCCAGAATTAGGTGCTTATTGAAAGATCATAACCAATACATCTGTTATCTCTTCAGCAACCTCTCTCAGGACTCTGGGATGTAGCCCATCTGGTCCAGTTGACTTATCCACACTTTGACCTTTGAGTTTGCCTAGCACTTTTTCCTTTGTAATAGCAATGGCACTCACTCCTGCTCCCTGACACTCACGGACTGCTGGCACACTGCTAGCTTCTTCCATAGTGAAGACTGATGCAAATCACTTATTAAGTTCATCTGCCATTTCTTTGTCTCCCATTACTACATCACTAGCATCATTTTCCAGCGGTCCAATATCAGCTCTCACCTCCTTTTTACTCTTTGTGTAACAGAAAAAGTCTTTTAGTATCCTGCTTTATTGGCTGGCTTTCCCTCATATTTCATCTTTTCTCTTCTTATGGCTTTTTTTAGTTGCCTTTTGTTGGATTTTAAAAACCTCCCAATCATCCAACTTCCCACTCACTTTTGCTACCTTATATGCTCTTTCCTTGTCGTTTATGCAGTCCTTAACTTCCTTTGTCAGCCACAATTGCCACTCCTGCCATTTGAGAATTCCTTCTATGGGACATACCTATTCAGCACCTTGTGAACTATTCCCAGAAACTTCAGCACTTCTGCTCTGCCGTCATCCCACCAGTATCCTCCTCGAATCCACCTGGGCAAGCTCCTCTCTCACGCCTCTGTAATTCCCTTTATTCCATTATGATACTGATACATGTGACTTATGCTTCTCCCTCTCAAACTGCAGTATAAGTTCAATCATGTTATGATCACTGCCTCCTAAGGGTTCCTTTACATTACATTAAGCACCCTAATAAAATCTGGATTATTACACAACACCCAATCTAAGAAAGCCTTTCCTTGAATAAGCTCTAGCACAAGCTGCTCTAAGAAGCCACCTCGTAGACATTCAACAACTTTCCTCTCTTGCTGGCCAACCTGATTTTCCCAAACCCCTTGCATATTGGAGTCCCCCATTACAATTGTAACATTACCCTTATTACATGCCTTTTCCAGCTCCCTTTGCAATCTCAACCCCCCATCTTGGCTTATATTTGGAGGCCTATACATGATTCCTATAATGGTATTCTTTACCCTTGCAATTTCTTAATTCCACCCACAAAGATTCAACATTCTCTGATCCTATGCCACCTCTTTCTAAAGATGTAATTCTATCTCTTACCAACAAAGGCACACCACCACCTGTGCCTTCCTGCCTGTCCTTTCAATACAAAGTATATCCTTTGATGTTAAGCTCCCAACTATGACCTTTTTCAGCCACGACTTAGTGATGCCCACAATGTCATACTGACCAACTTCTAATTGCGTCATGAGTTCATCCACTTTATTCCGAATACTACATGTACTTAAATACAGCACCTTCAGTCATGCATTCTTCACCCTTTTGAATGTTGCCTCTGTGGTACAATTTAACGCTTTGCTCTGTCTGCATTTGTGCCCAATCATTGGCTTGTCCTTCCTTACATTCATGTTACATCCATCATTTACTTGTAAACCTACTGGCTCATCCTCAGCTCTATCATACTGGTTCCCATCCCCATTCCATATTAGTTTAAACCACTCCTGCAAACCTGCCTGCAAGGATATCAGTCCCCCTTGGATTCAAGTGCAACCCGTCCCTTTTATACAGATCACTCATGCCACATCTCAATGATCAGAAATCTGAATCCCTGCTCCCCTGCTCCAATTCTTCAGCCATTAATTTACCTGTCACCTCATTCTATTCCTATCCTCACTGTTGCGTGGCACAGGCAGCAATCCTGAGGTTACTACCCTTGAGATCTTGCTTCTCAGCTTCTTTCCTAACCCTCTGTATTCTTGTGGTGAACTACATATACCTGTCTGGACTGCTCCTGAGGCTCCTCCCACAGACCCCTGTATAAAGGCGATTGAGGCCTGAGCCCGGCCTCATTCTCCAGGATGTAGTGTTGTTCATTCTTCCAGTCAATAAAAGCCGATATCTCGTTTCTTACGTCTCAGAGTGAGTTATTGATGGTGCATCAATTCTGTCTTCAGGACCTCCTCCCTTTTTCTACCTAAGTTGTTGGTACCGATATGTACCACGACTTCTGGCTGATCACCCTGCCTTTTCAGGATATTGTGGACATGTTCAGAAACATCGCGGACCCTGGCACCTGGGAGGCAAGTTAACATTGGTGTTTCTTTTTCTTCAAAATTCAGTGCCTCAGGAAGGCAGCCTCCATCATTGAGGAGTCTCACCATCTAGGACATGCCGACTTCTCGTTCCTACCATCAGGGAAGAGGCTATGCCTAAGACATTTGCACAGTACTGTATGTTATGTCTTTCCAGTTGCCAAATAACACCAAATACAGCTAAGCTAATACAGAGCTAAGTACTTACTTCTGGTTCCCAACCACCCTCCTATTTTAACCAATACTGTGCAGCAATCTTAAAGTTCAAAGTTCAAAGTTTAAAGTACATGTACTATCAAAGTATGTATGAATTATATAGCCTTGAGTTTCGTCTCCTTACAGGCAGCCACAAAGCAAGAAATTTCAACGATCCCATTTAAGAAAGGCTACCACATGCCCAATGCGCAGAGAGAAAAAACACATGCATCGTGCAAACAATAAAAGCAAGCAACAGCATTGAGAAAGAAAGTGAGGCCATACACACGAAACCCAGAGCAGCTGGAGCAGGCCCACAGCGTCAGCCTCAGCAGAGCTCAGAGCAAAATAGGCCCAACTCTTGACTCCAGTCCCAATGCCCTGCCTTTTCAGTCCACCTGGCCTGATGTTTAAATTGTCAAAGCATTGGTTTGTTCCCCGCACTGGCACCCAGGCCCTGTCACTTTGTTGTGCTCTGGGCCTGGACCCCGCCGCCATGTTCCAAACCATACCTGAACTTTTCAGACCAGCCCAGCGCTTACATTGATCAGACCTCGTTTTCAGTTTAGGTAGATGGGCTCCGAAGCTTCTCCGCTCTGACCTTTCTCCAACTCAGTCTTGACCATGTCCTGACCTCACTCCAACCACCTCTGCTCAAACGTATCTCAACCTCGCTCCGACTCCGTCTCGCATCCACGTGCCTCGACCATCAGGTCAGCCTTGCCTTCGCTCACCTCTTCATTCATTGTGGTGATCGTTCACCACAATTTTCTACAGGAGGAGTGTTATTAACACAGTGCTTAGTTGTGTCTCCTGCTTTATGAACCACCAGTAAGCTGTCATCCATCTTCAGTAGCGCCATCTTAAACCGAAAGTCTTAGGCACCCTGGCTAAATGTATTGTATTTGACTGGGATTTTTGCACAGTACTGTATATATATAAACTGTGATTAAAGTGAAAAGTGTCTATTGGCAAGTGTGAACACTTAAATGTAGCAGCAGGGCATTTGAAAACACAGTAGGACAGTGACTGTCAGTGAAGGTATGAGGTGTGGAGTGTAAATGTAAAGTGGCAATGCATGGGGGGGATGAAGAGTGTTGAGATGCTGTGGAGGTTTGGATGTAGTGATGGTGGAGGATGGAGGGCTGGGTTAATGTGTGGAGAAAAATTGTTTTTGAGTTTTGCAGTCCTGGCATAGCACCCTAGCTATGTATCTCTGCCTAAGACTTTTGTTGAGTACTGTAAAAGCTAATCTTTTGTATATATGACAACAATCAAACAGTTGAGCTTTATACGATTGCTTTTATATTTATATTTATTGTGCTTTACATTGCTTTTTTTATTGAGTTCTTCAAGCTTACTGTGTTTTTATTTGCTGCATTGGATCCACAGTAAGAATCATTTATTTTCCTTTACAGTCGTGTACTGAGGAATGACAATAAATATCCTGAATTCCTTCTCATTCCTTCTGCTTGCTTGTTTGACAGATAACAGAGTCACTACTGAGATGATAAGGGTTGCAGCAAATCTATTTCACGGGAAAGTATAAACACAGACGCAGGAGATTTTGTAGATGCTGGAAGTCCAAAGCAACAAGCACAGAATGCTGGAGGAACTCAGCAGGACCAGCAGCACCTATGGAGAGGGATGAACAATCAGTGTTTCAGGCCGAGGCCCTTCTTCAGCCCTGCGGTTTGAACACTGTCAATCCAATATCAACAAAGTCCATTAATCACCGTAGCTCTAGGCGTAAACAGTGCTTTAGGTTGAGAGTGGAACAGAAATACTGGATGGTGTGCCTAGATCAATGTAATCCTGTCACATGGGGGGGGGTGGGTCCACTGGAAAAGCTTTGCCAGTATATCACCCAGAAATGAACAAACCAAATATGTGTTATTACAGAATTGAATATACACAATATTCAAACATTTTCAGATATTTAAAAATACTATTAAATAATTTAAAATTAGGCAAGAAACTCACTTCTTATTCTTGCCATTTTTCCTTGCTGTTGCACAATCTCAGTTCCTTAAGGTTGTCGTAAGGGGGGGGGGGTGGTTGTGGAAGTAGTGGGGATAAGCTCCCTCTACCTATTAAATGCTCCCAAAGGCGTGTGGCTCAAATAGCCTCTGACAACCAAGTCCAGCTTCTGGCCTTCGTGTGTGGCTTAGCTACTAAGCCCAATGGAACTGTTTCTACTGACAGAAGAGGGGCAAAGGTTACTGGCACATTAGAACTAGCTGCTTCAGGCAGACGGGGCTCATCAGCTGTGGTTGGCAGCTCATCTAGGAGAAGGAAAACCCTGATCCCCAACCTCCGCTGCCTTGTGGCTATACCCACTCACGGGGAAAGCTTTGGGAGTAAACGCTGAGGAAAAATCCTGAGCTGAAGTCCCTAAGGCAGTCCTACTTTGAGTTCAATGCTGAGAGGTAATGCTGCCGGTGCCAAGCTGTTTTGGTCTCTACCATTCTCTTGGATTCATCAGCTGCATGGAGAGGTGGAGCCTGCTGCATTGGCAGCAGCTTGATCTCTACATCACATTATCTGGCTCATGTTCTGATTCGCATATCACTTATACAGCCAGGACGCAACCTTGACCAACAGAGGGTCTCTGTAGAATCTTCATTGAAAGGAATGGCCTTGAGATTCTGAGCCTTATGAAGCCGAGGACTGGTTCAGCAGGCAGGCTCCCCGGAGCATGAAATGTCTCCTCCTCCACTTACCTCCCACGCAGCAGCCAGAGGTGAGACATTGTTGTGAAATCGCTGCTGGAGCTCAGCCAGTATGTTCAGGACATCCGTGTTCCTGCAGGAATCCCACATTTCCTGCCTCCTGTGAATGTAAATTCTGACTGCTCTTCGGAGAACTGCCAGGAATTCCAAGCAGCTTCTGGTCCAAATGGGAATCATGACAACTACCCCCCCGCACCCCCCCACCACCACCACCCCAGTTACTGGAGCCATGCTTAGCACAAAGAAAGTTTGTTCTGGGTGCTGGAAGCAAATCATCTTTATTGCCAATAACCCAGGTCCAGCCTCGTCCAAATACATCACAGGCTATTATTGGTAACTGGACTTACCAATTACTAACTGGAATTGCCTCTGTACCAAGCAATAGTGAAAAACTTTGTTTTGCGTGCTGTCCATACAAATAATTTCACCACAGATCAATAGTTCCATTCATCGATAGATCAATAGATCAAATAGATTGGGGTAGTACAAGAGAAAAGCAATACAAAATGCAGAATAAATTGTTATAATTACAAAGGAAGTGCAATGCAGGAAAGATTCAGACCAGATTTAAATTTACATACAGTACTGTGCAAAGGTCTAGGGCACACACACACATATATATAGCTAAGGTACATAAGACTTTTGAACAGTATTGTACCTGTCAACATGGAGCAGAACGTGAGTTTGTAAATCTGGCGGGAGGAAAGGATGTTGAAAATGGCGGAGGCGAAGCGCCACGAGAGAGGTGTGGAACAGGTGGCAGAGAAGTAGTGCCAGGGGTGGGGTTTGACACATTACCCTGAGACACCAGGCAAGGTCATTTGATTCCAAGCAATTGGTTTATTGATCATTACAGAATGGCTCTCTGGTGCTTCCCTCTCCCTCCCCTCTCCCTCCCCTCTCCCTTCCCCTTTTCGCAACCATGATTCCCCTCTCCCTGCCCCCTTCCCACTCTCAGTCCACATTAGAGACCCATATCTGAATCAGGTTTATCATAAATCACAGATGTCATAAAATTTGCTTTTTGCAGCAGTACAGTGTAATGCATAAAATTACTACAGTACTGTGTAAAAGTCCTATGGTGTGGGCAGCCCACAAGTGTTGCCATGCTTCTGGAGCTAATATTGAATGCAATGCCCATAACCTGTAGATCTTAGGAATGTGGGAGGAAACTAGAAGAAGCCCACACTGTTACGGGGAGAACGCACATACAGACAGCGGCAGGAATCTCTACAATCACTGATTGCTGATGCTGTAAAGTATTGCACCAACATTACACGACCCTGCCAGCCTGTTATAGCAACATTATAAGATGAACCAGGTTGATTTGCCTGTCCCCATCGGAATGATTTTACTGTTCCTTTAAAGCAGGGGATCTCAAGCGGGAGTCCTCAAACACCTTGCTTAATGGTATTGGCCCATGGCATATAAAAGGTTGGGAACCCCTGCTTTAAAGCAATTCAAAACAATTCAGCTTTTGTGTCTGTGCTTTGCCACGTCTGCAAATAGTTCGTTACTCTTCTAAGCTACCACTTTGTAATACTTTAGTGAATGAGCTTTCTTCAATTATTGAACAGTCACAAAAAATGTTTTGTTTAATATTTCATCAAAACCAAAGTTATGATGACAGGAGACATTACACACCTCCATAAGCAATATGATCAGCTGGAGATAGAGTGCAGAGCGGAAGTGAGGGTAAGGGATGGCTGCTGACTGTGTGGTGGGAAGGGAATTGATGAAAGACCATCCAGCAAGTACCACCCTATATACAGGATTGTTCAAAAACACAAGAGATTGGGCAGATGCTGGAAATCTTGGGCAAGACACACACAGAATGCTAGAGGAGCACAAAGTCAGGCAGCATGGAAGGAGGCTAATAAATAGTCAATGTCTCAGGCCAAGACCCTTCATCAGGATAACAAAACAAGCCCTCTTCCTCGCTCCCACTTCCCACAGACCCACTTACACACACAGTCAGCCCTCCATCTCCAGGACAGGCCTCCAGCTCCAGCCTCCAGGGAACTCGCAGTCTCGCAGGCAATAGACCCCTAACTTCCCCAGGGCTTTGGAAATCGGGCTTTGACTTCTGGACTTCCAATTGAACCTAAGCTTTCTTTCTGATTTACTAACTGAGTTCCCACCACTGCCTGTAAGGAGTTTGTACATTCTCCCTGTAACCATGTGGGTTTCCTCCAGATGCTCTGTTTTCCTCCAACAGTCCAAAGACATACTGGTAGGTAAGTTAATTGGTCTTTGTAAATTGTCCCATGATTATGCTAGGGTTAAATCAGGGGATTGCTGGTCAACATGGTACAAAGAGCCAGAAAGGCCTATTCTGCTCAGAATCTCAATAAATAAATTATTTAATTAATATTAACAAGGAATTTATAGAATTTAGAGAAATTTGATATGCTTTGGCAATACTAATTCAAAGTAATTTAGAATTTACTCTGAATTTCTTTCTAAGTTATCTAACAAGTGGAGGATTGATGTCAAAGGAGGGCAACTGGGTGTTTGATCAGCTTTAACCTTGTCTCTACATTTACTTGATTAACTGTTTAATCAGTCAGCAGCAAATTTCGAATAGCTAAAGCCTCAAGATCACCACTCTGACTACGTGCACTGCACTGATGCCCCTGCCTTTCTTTAATTTGCTCCTGTTAATCAACCTGAAATGTGGACTGATCACTGGTCAAAGCTGCCGCGACCTGCTGCTGCTTTTTTCAACTCGGGCAGTGGACCTGAGTGAAATCCTCTCCTCTCAAGCTTCCAATGTTGGATTGGTTGCTGGTCAAAACTCTATTACTTAAAAACTTGATCTGCAATTTACACTTTATATTATCTATGCCCGAGCCTTGGAGCAGTTGTTTCTCCTCATGATTCCAATGAGAGCTGCAGGGCTTTTTTTTAACTGACATTCCAGTGGCCCCAGAAATGTTGTTTCCATAATAACTCACAGCTTCAGCTGAGTTTTACAGTTCTGTTTATAACTCAGTGGCAACCACGAACAGAACAAATAAAAAACCTTTTCCAAAAACAAGTATGAAAAAAAATTAAAATTTCCACTGACAGACCTTGATATGCAAATGATGACTAATGGTCAGGATGCTGGGGAAATGGAAAAATAATTAGGTTTGATTTTTTTTTCAGAGATTACTCTTGGATATTCTTTGCACAATTATATAAGTATTGCAAATGTAAGAACCCACATCCCGGAAGCTGGTAAAATGAACCAGCAGTATGCTATGTGATAAAATAATCAAGAACCGTATTTCAGAAGATGTTTCACAATGGTTTCATAGTAAGGAGGTGTTCAAAGGTTTGCTTCTCTTTGATGCTGTTGTTTCTGGAACCCTTCCACACAGATTTATCTTTCATTTCTGGATGTCTCGTACAGAAAGCAAAATTCGCCGTTGTGTAAAACATGATTTCTATAACAGCACTTGTACCAAACATTTTTTCTTCAGTAAATTATTTAAAGCTGGAATGCAGTATTCATCCGTGACTGATTACGGAATATCCATTTTAGACTTCATTTTTTTCCAATTACAACGAAGTTCTTTAAACTTCTGAAATGTTTTACTGATTAACACGGATTAATTTTAGGATCTACAGAACATCAGAGCATTTCATTCATTGCATTTTACAACCAAAAGCAAAGCAGATCTCTGGCATTTTTCTTTGATGTAAACCACTGCAAGCATCACCCCATAAAAATACTAAAGAAACAAATTCTTATCACAGAAGACAAATATTCCATCTGGGATGTTTCGACTTTCTCCTGGTTTCATTCTTTCATTTGAAGTGACAGTGGCCAGAGAACATTAAATATTTTGGGTTTTCTGCACCAGCAGCAATTACCATCCTCTAAAGAACTGTCAAGCTTAGTGTGATTTTTTTCAAAAATTTAGAGTAGTTGCTAAGGTAGCAAAGCAATACAAACAAAATGCTGGAGAAACTTGGCAGGCTAGGCAGCATCTATGGGAAAGGATAAATAGTCGACAGTTCGGGCTGAGACCCTTAAGGTGAGGAACTTCATTTTACTTAACTTCCAAGCATTTCCAAACCTAGATTTTCCCCTTTAATTTATTTTTAATTTTTTTAGAGATACAGCATGGTAACTGGCCCTTCCAGACAAATGAGCCCAAGCTCCCATGTGACCAAATAACCTACTAACGTTCTTTGGAATGGGCGAGGAAACCAGAGCACTTGGAGGAAACCCACGTGGTCACAGGGAGAACATACAAACTCCATACAGTCAGCGGTGGAAATGAACCCAGATTGCTGGCACTGTAACCATGTTACACCACCATGCCTTCTACTAAACTTAAACTAAAGCTTAAACTGAAATATCAATTGGTGAATGTGAGAAAAATTAACGAGATAAACTTTCACTCTCACTTTCTGCCAGCACTTCTTTGTTCTGCATAGAACCTGTGATATTTTCAAGTGCGAAGACAGTAGAATAAAAAAAGGTGGGGATAGCTAGAAGGTGATGGGTGAAGCCAGGTACATGGGAAAGGTAACAGGCTGGACCATTTCATTTTTTTGTTCACGGTTATGTTGGATGTGTCTTCTTGAACAAAGTCATAATACAGCTGGGCATTGTATTTCCTTGCAGGTTCTGTTTAGAAGCGCAAATAGCTTTTTTTGTGCTAGTATGTTTGTATTACTAATATTGCTGATTTAACCCATTATTATGAGTTGCTTCAATCATTTTCTTACTAGTATTCTTTCACTTCTGGCTTTATTCCACAGCTGCTGAGATCCTGCCATTTTGAGGTTTGCACAATCATCTTTGAATTTAAATCTACTGTTACAGTATTGTGCAAAAGTCTTAGGCACATATATATAGGTAGGGTGCCTAAGGCTACTGTAATTGTCAATGTGGAGCGGACAGCCAGTTTGCGAATCTGGTGGGAGCAAAGGATGTTGGGAACGGTGACGGTGCAGTGCCGTGGGAGGGGAGTGGGACAGGTGGCAGAAAATGAGTGCCGGGGTAGGAAGTGGAGCAGGTGTGGACATACCCAGCCCTAAGACGCCAGGCAGGTCCCTTGATTCCAGACTTTTGGATTATTGCTCATTACAGAAAGTCCCTCTGGTGCTTCCCTCTTAACCCCTGAAGAGTGTGAGCAGCAGTGGAGAAATGCCTTCTGTGCTTATTCCAGAGCAGCTGATCACCCACAAACATATCAAGTGCCTGTAGCATCCGGGAAAACATAGAGACGAGGGGCCTTCTATCTGGTAAAGTCCCTCCCCCCCCCACCCCAGCCCCTTGTTCCAGCACCATAGTCCAACTCACTCTCTCTGCCCTCCTCTACATCCCGACAGCTCTACATGCACAGGAGGCTCTGGCGAAGTCTGGCAGAATAGGCAACTTCCTGGACCGGAATCTGTGAGCAGTTTCAGCTCCCTACTGAGCCTGCCTCGCACCCCTTCTGCATCTTGGCCAGTGACGGGCGTCCCGTGGAGTCAGGGAAGGTCAGAATGTGCACAGGAGCATCAGAGAGCATTGCCAGTCCACGCTATTCCTCCTTATCGACTCACCCAACACCCCTCACATTTTAGGTTAACCCTGGCTCTTCACTCACGACCCTCACTTCAGCCGATCAACCAGTTCACCTCCTGAGTTGGTGACCTACCTGCCTGCAAACTTAGGTGACTTCACCCCATAACTCTATGGGGACAGAGAAAACACTCGACTTTCCCAAACTCCCACACGAATGCCACAACTTAGCTATCACCTTCAGTAAAAAGGCACCCAGTATCATACCACCTCACAGACCACACAACTACAGGATCAAACTTCACTCAGGCACCACCCCTCCCCGAGATCATCTGTTCTCCCTTTCCCCGCCTAAAACCCAAGCCATGACTGACTACATCGCTGAGGAGCTACAGCAGAGCTTAGTTTACCTATCCCAGTCCCCAGCCGGTGAAGGATTCTTCTTTGTCAAAAAAAAAGATGGGGGTCTCCGCCTCTGCACCCGCTATTATGGACTCAACAACCAGTACCCTCTGCCACTGATGGATAACACATTCAAAACACTCCACAGGGCCCAGATCTTCACCAAACTGGATCTAGAGAGAACCTGGACGTGCAGCCTGATTTGCATCTGCCAGGGGGATGAGTGGAAGCTGGTGTTCTTAACATCCACTGGCCCCTACAAATAATTGGTGATTCCTTTTGGGACTTTCCAATAGCCCAGTCATTTTCCAGAACTTCATTCACAAGATTTTCCAACACGCTGCACAGACATGTGTTTGTCCACTTCGACATCCTTCTCCAAGAACAGTCTACCACGTCCATTCAGTCCTTCAGCCTCTCCTGAAAGGCAACAGTACTTCAAGATGGAAAAAATGCCAGTTCCACGCCCCAGTCATTTCCTTCCTGGATGATGTCCTTTCACCCTAATACATAACCATTGACCCAGAAAAAAAGCGCTCCGTCACTGAGTGGCCCCAACTGCGCTCCCTCAAACGGCTACTGTGCTTCTTGGGCTTCTCCAACTTCTACCACCATCATTCCATTGGCTACTACAGCCAAATCGCCACTCCTCTCAGCTCCCTCACCAGATCTCCTAACTCAAGGATAACCTGGTCTACTGCCGAGGACCATCCTTTCAAGGATCCCAGGAGACACTTCAGCACCACTTTCACTCTCCACCATCAACCTCCTCAGACCTTTTGTGGAGAGGTGGACCCATCTGATGTGGGCCCCGGGACCATCCTATCCCAGTGAGGACAAACAGGAAGGACCACCCTTCAGCCTTCTTCTCAGCACTATTGTAATATGATTTTACAAGGTTGGCCCAGAGTCGTGGAAGGAGAGGAACTGAGGCCTTATGCCAAACGCAAGACCGAACTGAGTCTGCAGGATGGCTGCATTTTCTGGGGGACGAGGGTCATCGTGCCTCCCCCGGCCATTCACAGATTGTGGAGGAAATTCATGAGACTCACCCAGGGGTGTCTCGAATGAAAAGCCTTGCAAGATCCTATGTCTGGTGGCCAAGAATGGATCAGGATCTGGAGAACAAGGTAAAATCATGCACGCAATGTTAGACCAATCAGAACATGCCACCACCAGCTCCTTTGCACCCATGGGAGCAGCCAGTCTACCCCTGGTCTAGGCTACATTTGGACTTTGCTGGCCCCTTTATGGGACAGATGTTTCTTGAAATGTTAGATGCACATTCCAAATATATTGAAGCTCACATCATGAGCAACATCACAGCCCCCTCAACCATAAACAAACTCAGGCAAGTGTTTGCAGTCCACGGGTTGCCTGACACTCTGGTCACTGATAATGGCCTGACGTTCACCAGTGAGTGAGCTGTTCGGTGAGTTCATGCAGCAGAACGGCATTCATCACATTCGGACGGCCCCTTTCCACCCAGCCTCAAATGGTTTGGCTGAGCGGGCTGTTCAGACAGTGAAGGAAGGCCTGAAGTGGATGACAGGGGACTCTCTTAGTTCCCGGCTTTCACGTTTCCTGTTTAAATACCGCCTCACGCCACAGACTGTAACTGGACGCACTCCAGCAGAGATGCTGATGGGGCGTAGGCCTAAGTCAAGACTGGACCTGCTGCGCCTGGACATGAAGGCAAAAGTGGAGAGAAAGCAGGAAAAGCAGAAGGAGGGACATGATCAACATGCGCAAGAGAGACAGACAGAACCGGATGACAATGTCTATGTGAGAAACAATCAGCAATGGCTACCTGGGGTTATTCTTAAGCAAAGTGGTCCAGTCTCCTATGTTGTTAAGCTGACTGATGGGCGTGTTTTCTGCAGACATCAGGACCACCTACGCCTGTGTCATGATTCCGGCTCAGAGGTAGACAGTTCCATGGAGTTTCCAATGGTGAGACAGACTACTGGGGAAGCATGTCCACCAGTGACTTTGCTAGAGGGAGAGACACTGGCAGAGGGGCAGAGTCCCCTGAAGAGGATGGACATTCTCTCGCGGACACACAGACCCCTCTCGTGTCCCCAACATTAGATCTACCCAAAACATCCTCACCAGCGGTGCCTGCTGGGTCACCGGGGGTAGTGCGTAGATCGCAGCGCCCTCGCAAACCTCCTGACAGACTGAACCTTTGATTGGATAGTTTCTTTTGTTGTTAGATTGAATGTTGAATTTGCCACGTTTTTAAGGTGTTTTTGAATTGGTAACCTGTTGCTAATGATACCACTGTTTTTATTTCCCAGTTCTTCTATATTTGGGGAATGTTGGATTTTAAAGGGGGAGAAGTGTTGTAATGTGAGTATTATTAAAAGTAAGTTAATACTAATCGGGGAGCTGTTGGTAGCAAGAGGCAGGATCCGGGGTTGGCGGGGTCTTTACTGTCGCTCTTTCTACTCCCAGTATGCATTGTATATAGTTCCTCCACCCATGCCGCACGAGGTACCTGGAAGCCTCTGTATTGTAAATATCATTTCCTGTCCCAGATAAAGATGCTCTTTTGGCCATCAAGTTGTCGAGTGGTCTTTTTGTAAAGTAGAAGTTACCACAAGCACCATTATGGAGCAGGAGACAGGGAGCCATTTGCCATCAAAAGGTTCCTGAAGGAATGGAGACATTGGCGGAAGGGAAACATCAAGCCCTTCCTGATCTGGGCTGACCACCAGCACCTCGTATCCATTCAACCAGCTCAACCCACGTCAGGCTTGCCGGGCTCCCTTCTTCAAGAATTTCAACTCCACCATCTCCTACCGATCCGTTTCAGAGAACTCTAAGGCAGACGCCCTGTCCTAACGGTTCAGCCCAGCTGAAATGGAGATTACCCCTCAGTCCATCATTCTCTCCTTGCAGATCCTCGCCCCAGTCATCTGGAATCTTGAGAACCAGATCCACCAGGCCTTACGGTATGGGCCTGCTCCGGCTGACACGTGTGTGTGCCAGCGGTTGTGCTCCCTGAGGCATTCCACTGTGCCCACTCTTCACCCCTTTCCAGCCATCCAGGCACATGACAGACCCTAGATTTTTCTGTGACACTAGTCTGATGACCCACCATGATCAGAGATGTACAGTATGTTAGTTCGTCACTGGCTGCCCTAAGTAAGCCCAGTCCAATTCCTCCAACCAGCAGCCCTCAAAGTTCAAAGTAAATTTATTGTAGACGTATGTATGTCTTCATGTACCTACAACCCTGAGATTCATTTTCTTGCAGTGATGACAATTAATACAAGAAACACAATAGAATCAATGAAAGACTGCACCCAACAGGACGGACAAACCACCAGTGTCCAAAAGACAACAAACTATGCAAATGCAAAAAGAAATAAAAAAGTAGTAGTAATAATAATAAATCAGTAATAAATATCAAAAACATGAGATGAAACTTGAAAGTGAGTCCATAGGTTGGAACATTTCAGTGTTTGGGTGAGTGAATTTGAACCCTCTAGTTCAAGAGTCTGATGGTTGAGAGGTGAAAACAGTTCCTGAACCTGGTGGTGTGGGTTCTGAGCCTGCTGTACCTTCTTTCTCATGGCAGCAAGGAGAAGAGAGTATGGCCTGGATGGTTTTGGTCTTTGACGGATGCTGCTCTCCTGCGACAGCTCTCCATGTAGGTGTGGTCCCTACCTGTCCCTCAGCACCCCTGGTCCCACATCACTATGGATTTGCCTCATTTCAATGGGGCCTTGGTCATCATGACCATGGTGGACTGGTTTTCTAAGGCGGCCCACTTCATTGCTCTCCCCAAACTTCTGTCTGCCACTGAGATGGCAGATGTGGTTCTCCAACATTTAGTTTGCCTCCGTTGTTTCCCTCAGGGTGTTGTGTCGGACTGGGGCTCACAATTCTCCCACTACCGGCAAGCCTTCTGCACCTCAGTGAATTTGTCCTCTGGCTATCATCCACAGACCAATAGTCAGTCAGAAAGAGTCAATCAGCAAATGGAGAAGATTCTGTGATGATTCTCCACCTCTAACTCTTCCACATGGAAGAGGTACAGTATCTGCTCTGGCCCAACACTGGTCAGGATACTCTGATGATGCTTTTCTAAACATTGATTGGAAATATGGGAGGGGGCTCACTTACCTCAATCTCTGCAGGAAGTGGAGACACTGCTGTGTTTTCTTGACTAAAGAGGTGGTGTTGAGGGACCAGGTGAGATCATCCATTATGTGGACTCCCAGAACTTGGTGCTCCTAAACCTCTCCAAAGAGGAGCCATGTATGTGCAGTGAGGAGTAGTCTGCCTGCTCTTTCCCAAAGTCCTCTGTCACCTCTTTAGTCTACTGCACATTGAGCCTCAAGTTGTGCTCACACCATTCTACAAGCTGGAACTGGAGAACCTGGGTTATAGAAAATAGGTTAGAACTTTATTCCCTAGGGCATAGGAGAATAAGGGGAAATTTGATAGAGGTACATAAAATTCTGAGGGGTATAGATAGGGTTAATACAAGCAGGCTTTTTCTGCTGAGACTAGAACTGGTTGCCATAAGTTAAGGATGAATGCCAAAATATTTAAGGGGAAATTGAGAGAGATCTTTCTCACTCAGAGGGTGGTGCAAGCTGCCAGCAGAAGTAGAGAATGAGGGGTGGGGGTGGTGGATTTAATAGAGATAAACAAAATTGCAAGGGTATAGATAAGTGCAAGCAGGTTTTCCCCACTGAGGTTAGGTGAAACTAGAGCAAAGCATCATAGGATAAGGATGAAAGATGAAATATATGAGGGGAACTTCTCCATTCAGAGGATCGTGTGAGTGTGGAGCAAGTATGCGAGCAGAAGTGGTAGATGCGGGTTTGAATGGGTAAGTTTATAAATGGGAGGGGTATAGAGGGCTATGATCTAGGTGCAGGTCAATGGGACCATGCAGAATAATATTTTGGCAGGGACTAGATGGGCCGTGGGGGAGGAAGTGTTTCAGTGCTGTAGTGCTCTATGACTCTATAAAATACTACAAGGGCCAAACTGTCACCAGACATCATCCAAGACCATTTCACTGTCCTTATATTGACCCCATAAGATCTTGATATGGAAACCAGTGTTGGAATTTGGAACTCTTGGTAAAGCAACTAATTAACACCTATAATCTGACAGCAAATCTAGCTGATAATGTTTGGTGTAGGCTCAGTTGGGAGATGGGACCTATAATTAAAATTTAAAAGATCTTAACACCTAAATCAGACAGCTACTGTGAAAGGTACTGCAATCATCATCTGTCAATGAGCAGTAGCTATTGATTGCAATACAGGCAGCACGCTGTCTGTCAATTTAACGATTTGCACATGAAGCCATCACAAACATAGTATTCACAGGCTGGTTGCATCAGCATGTGGCCATGTTGTTATTTTCCACATCAATAAAAAAAACAGCCTTTACTATTCAAAGCTAACCTAGGAACATCACTCTGGCTGGTCTGCATGTTGACAATGAAGAGCAGAGACATCCAACTTGGTAATAAGTGAACAATGCATCTTAAAAGAGAAAGGAGTGCAAGTCTTTTAGATATTACACTGGAGAGCATTACAAAGGAGACATGAAATGCAGGAGAGATGTCCCTTATGGTGAAATATTTAAGGGGAATCTGAATGGGGTACTACTTCTCTGGGGGTGGATTGAACTGTCACCAGAAGTGGGTGTGGGGTCAATTGCAAAATTTAAGGGAAATGCAGTTCAGAGAAGTTTGGGTAGGTACATGCATGAGAGAGGTATGCAGGGCTATGACCTTGATGCAGATAGAAGGGACTAGATGTAAAACCAATCCAGCACAGAACAGATGGGCCAAAGGGCCTTTTCCTGTGCTGTAGTACTTTATGGCTATATGACTCTTTCTGCAGTTACCCATTATGTTCCCCAAACACACACACAAATGGCAGAAAGAACAGATAGACAGAGAGATTAAACTACCTTTCAATAAAAATGAGAAATTGTGTACATGCTGGAAATCTGTGAATGATTGCTGGTGGCAGACAGGGTGGTTTGAGTACCTTAGAAAATGCCGATCTCCTGGGATTTTCACGCACAACAGTCTCTAGAGTTTACAGAGAATGGTGTGAAAAACCAAAAACATCCAGTGAGCGACAATTCCGTGGGTGAAAACACCTTGTTAATGAGAGAGATCGGAGGAGATTGGCCAGACTGGTTCAAGGCAACAGTAACTCAAATAACCACGCGTTACAACAGTGGTGTGCCGAAGAGCAACTCTGAATGCACAACATTTTGAACGTTGAAGCGGACGGGCTGCAGTAGCAGAAGACCATGAACATACACTCAGGGGAAACTTTATACATCTTGCTGGGGGCACCTAAGAATGCAGTCACTGAGTGTATAATCAAACGTATAACACCGATCAATCAGGTTTAACAACATCCCTCCCCACTGTGACTATAGAACTTTGTTCCAGCTTTCCCCTAACATGGCCGCATCAGTGACCTCATGACCCCTCCTTGTTCCTCATGTCCCAGAACATCGCACACCTTTAGTGGAAGAGAATTTACAATGCCCCTTAGATAAAGTGTCTAATCAAGACGCGAGTGCTAAACTTACTGGATTGTAATCCAAGAAATTTTAAAATAGGAAAATCCCCTATTAGAACAGGAACTGTATCCTATACCTATTTTTACAAGCATGCATTTCTAAAATATAGAAAATGAATAATCAACAGGTTATGCAGTATCTGTGATGAGAGAAACAGAGTTAATAAGCTGCACCAAATTGGATTCAGCCCATCCATGCCTTCATGATCATCACAATCACAATGGCCATCCTATGAAGGAGAGCAAATGGAACACAGACCAGTGCAGCACAGGGACACGTCCTTCATCCCACAATGGTGTGCCCAACTAATTTAAATTAGTTCAAAGAACAGTACAGCACAGGAAAAAGCCACTTGGCCCACAAATGTTGTGCTAAACCAGCTAAAAAGCAAATCAAAAACACTCAAACACTAATCCCTCCTACCTATCTCATGTTTGTATCCATCCAGCTTCCTTATACCCATCTAAACAAATCTAAAGTATTTGCCTCCACCACCATACCAGGCAGCACATTCCAGGCATCCATGGCTCTCTGAGTAAAAAACTTTCCCCCTCACAGCCCCCTTGAACCTACCCCCTCTCACCTTCAATGCATGCCTTCTGGTATTAGAGATTTCAGCCCCGGGAAACAGATACTCTCTGTCCACTCTATCTATGCCTCTCATAATCTTGTAAACCTCTATCAGATCTACCGTCGGCCTCCGATGCTCCAGAGAAAATAACACAAGTTTGTACGGCCTCTCGTGGCAGCACACGCCCTCTAAACGAGGCAGCATCCTGGTAAACCACTTCCGCACCTTCTCCAAAGCCTCAACATCCTTCCTATAGTGGGACAACCAGAACTGTCACAGTACTCCAGATGTGGCCTAAGCAGAGATTTACGATACCGAACTAAACTAATCCCTTCTGCTTAAACAGTGATCATATCCTTCCATTTCCTGCACATTCTAAGAGCTTCTTGAATGCCTCTATCATATTTCCCTCCACTACTACCCCCCAACAGCACATCTTAGACACGAACCACTCTGTATAAAAATCGGTATAGAATACATAACTTATATATACTCAACCGTCTTTAAGAGTAACAGCTCAAATTGCTGTCCATTAGCCCTTGGGGTAAAATATCATTTTCAACATATGCTCAGAACATATGCCTTCAAGAAAAGGAACCCCCTTATTATTCCCAATACAAGCATTAGTGTCTACAAGCCAGACAATCCCAAAGGTAAGATGTTAAAATATTAAAACAGATGACAGAATTACCAGGCACGTTTTTATATTAATGTTGGCTTCAACATTGCAAAAATGAACTTTGCCACAATTAAATAAATTAAACTTCAATCCAAGACTGACTGGTTAGGAATGAAATAGGAATGTAAGTATTATAGCAAATATATAATGACTCAATTGACTTTGAGTTGCTTTGCAAACCAACACGTTACATAGTTTAGCTGAGTTCACATTTGGGGTCAAGTAAACACAAGACCTAATCTCACATTTTAAAAAGTCAATTAAATTCACGTATGTTACTGGCCATAGTAAATGCCAAGAGAGTATTGTTTGTACAGTGCATTGTTTGCACTTGGTGACATTTGAGAATATGATGAAATTACTGTGAACAGACCTCATTTTATGATGAAAAAGAAAAGAAGTGATTTAAGATATCTGATAAAGCAGCAGCATTTGAAATTCGAGCTCTCTGTAGTAAGCATGTGAATAATAATAAACTGGGTGGGGAAATAGTTATTTTTGAGGAGAACTGCAACAAATGGTGGGAGGACGGAAATAAAACCGCTGATCGGGTAAATGAGTGGCAGGGTGGAGATACGTCTCTACCTAAGGAGGTGTAAGGTGCTGCTTCGCTGTGCTAGCCTGCAAGTCACCCTTGGGCAAGGTGTAGCACCTGCTTACCCAAACCCCCCACCCCCCGATCAGAGGCACATGAAGATATGGGAACAGATGGTGGATGGTCATATGAGCAGCTGGTACATATCACAAGTAGACCATGAGACCATAAGATATAATAGCTGAACTAGGCCATTTGACCCATTGAGTCTGCTCTGCCATTCCATCATGGCTGATCCATTTTTCCTCTCAGCCACAATCTCCTGCCTTCTCCCCATATCCCTTCATACCTGATCTATCCAGAATCTATCAACCTCTGCCTTAAACATGCATAAGGGTACCTGTGCCACAGAATTCCACAGATTCACCACTCTCTGGCTATGTCCTGGTTATGCGACCACTGGCACCGGGCAGACAATCTGAAGGGTATTGATAATATCATGGGTCACCCGTCTTGTACAGACACTGCCCAGAAGAAGGTAATCGCAAACCACTTCTGTAGAAACACTTGCTAAAACAATCATGGTTGTGGAAAGACCATGATCACCCACATCACACGACAGGGCACATAACAAGCAGATGAACTGGGAAATAATTAGAAAATAAGATTCAACACTGTTTAGGAGGAGATAGTGCATTTTGGTCAGAAGGAAGATAGGTCACTCAGCGTGAATAGTGACCCCTCATTATGCCCTTCCCCATGAGTTGATATATCTCATTGTGCATCCATTCCATCAAAAGCCATCATAATTTCAAAAACCTCTTGGATTATCTTTTTCAAAGGCACTTACTACAGCAAAACTCTGATAATCTGCTGTTCCACACTTCAGAATGTTTCCATACTGGTTTTACTCCAGAGTGGGGGAATGTTTAGTGTGGACGTCAGAGGTAGTTTAATTTTTACACAGAATGGTGGGTGCCTGAAACACACTGAAAGGGGATGGTGGTGGAGGTGGATGCATTGCAAGTATTTAAAAGACTTTTAATTAAACACATGGATGTAAGAAAAATGAATAGCTATGGGCTATGTAGGAGGGATTGATCGTGGAGTAGGTGAAAGGTTGGCACAACGTTGTGAGCCAAAGTGCCCTGTACTATGCTGAACTGTTCTATGTCCTCTACTCTATGTTCTGTGTTCTATGTTCTACTGTATGCCTGTGTTCTGTGTTCTGTGTTCTGCATCCTAATCAAGTCTTGTTTCCAAGCTGATTTTAAACTCACCTCAGCCTTGTTTCTTGTGCTTCCCCTACCTCATTTCCCACATTCACTTTAAACTTGTTAGGTTTACTGAAAAAAAATTACACTGTTGCTCAACATTTGAGTTTGTCAGATTATTAGAGTTTTATTGAACATGGAATGCATGCGTCTTGGAGTTAGGGTACAGGAGCAAGTGGATCTTGGAGTAAAAAATGCATCAATCATTTAGAAGTATGCTAAAGCTATGGTAAGGTCATAAATCAAAGCAAATCAAGCATTGGGGTTTAGCTGGAAAGGAGCAAAATTTTAAAGTAGAGAAGTTATATTTAAACTCTATCAAAGCTTTGCCAAGAACATAGAACACAGTACAGTACAGAACCTTCAGCCTTCACTGTTGGACCAAACTTTTAACTTAAAAGGTCAATCTAACCCTTCCTTCCTCCATATCCCTCTGTTTTTCTTTGATTCATGGGCCATGCGTAGGTTTCTAGTCACCAAATTAGAGAAAGGAGCTGGAGGCATTTGAGAAGATACATAAAAAACTTCCAAGAAACATACCAACATACAAAGATCCTAGAAGGTAACACTACAGAAGTCAATTCAGGAAAGAATGGTCCTGCTGGACTTCTTGTAAGTAAAGTATGTTGAGGGATATCCTAATCGAGCTCCTTCTCCCTATGACCGCGAGGGTTTCCTCCAGGTGCTCTGGCTTTCTCCCACAGTCCAAAGATAAACTATTTGGGAGGTTAATTGGGCATTGCAAATTGTCTCATGATTAGGCTAGGATTAAATTGTGGGATTGCTGGGCAGGACAGTTTGAAAGGATGGAAGGACATATTCCCTGCTGTATCTCAATGTATAAATAAATATTTCCATAATCTGCCTCAATAAAATTTTGCACTTTATCGTTTACCCACACTGGACTTATTGCACTTTTTGCATTTATTGTATATTGCTATTGTTTTAGCTTGTTCTACTTCAGTGCATTGAGTAATGATACCAATACTTGGGTGAAAGAGCATAACTAGAGGCAACTATTATATAACAGCCCTTGAGAAATTCAACAGGGAATTCAGAGAATCACTTCCCCAAAGTGAGGTGAAAATGTTGAGCATGTTCCTGGGTTAAAACCATCCATTTTTAACTACCTCTAGATCAGATTGAGCTTCCATAATATTATTAAAACAAAAGTCCAATGAACACAAAGAAACACAGACAGAATGCTGGAGGAACCCAGCAGTTAAGGCATAATCAATTGAAAAGAGTAAACAGTGGACATTACGGGCCAAGGCCCTTCTTCAGGACTGAAAAGGAAGGGAGAAGGTGCCTGAGTAACAAGGTGGGGGGAGGGGAAAGAGGCTATCTGGAAGGTGGTAGATGAAGCTACATGGGTGGGAGAAGTCAAGAGCTGGGGAAGAAAACATCTGATTGGAGAGGAGAGTGGACAGTAGAAGAAAGAGTAGGAGGAGGGGAACAAAGAAGATGTAATAAGCAGTTGAGAAGAAATGAAAGGTCAGAGAGGGGAATAGAAGGGAGGGGGACTTTGTTCACTGGAAAGAGAAATCAATATTTTTGCCATCAGGTTGGAGGGTACCCAGGCGGAATATAAGGTGTTGCTCCTCCACCCTGAGAGTGGCCCCATCTTGGCAGAAGCAGAGGTGATGGACCGACATGCCGGAATGGGAAAGGGAATCGGAATTAAAATGTTTGGCCACCGGGAAATTATGCTTTTGGCAGATGAAGCGGAGGTGCTTGAAGAAGCGCTCCTCCGATTTACAACGGGTCTCACCAGTGTAGAAGAGGTTGCATCAGGACATAACAGACAACCTCAGCAAATCCACAGGCGAAGTGTTGCATAAACTGGAAGGACTTTTTGGAACCCTGACACACATATAGTTGATTCTATAATGGCAAAACTAGTTTCCCCTGTCTCCCACATTTTAGTAATTATTCTTTTTTATGAGATAAATGTACTTTTGATACCATTCACCACAATTCTGCAGAGGGGCAGTCACCATTTTGAGTGATTCTTGTGCTCCTTCTGACCTACGGCCAAATTAACTTATGGACGTCTGTAAAAACAGAACCGGTTTGGTACCTGTACAATACAAAATGATTGCAGTAAAAAACATAGATAGACTTAAGGAAGGTCTGGGCAAGCATAAAAGTGAGAAGAGAAGAGAGAGCCACATTGAAAGGGTTAGATGGAAGGAGAATTGCATGAACCATAAACACTAGTATGAGCTGATAGGGCTGAATTTCCTATTTTGTGGTGCTATGTCCAATACTTCAATACTCAGTTATCTTTATACTACAATTTTAACCCATTCTTATTTACATTTGCTGACACAGGTTGTATCACTGTTATCCTAAACCATGAAAGAGTTCATGAAACCATGAGATGTATTTGCAGGAAGCTGGGGAATGGGACAGATGGCATTTCTCAAACTAGGACAGACTCAACGAGACAAATGGTTTCCTTCAGTGCTCTAATTCTATAGTTCATCAGTGAGGCACATATTCTACATTTGGGCAATTTAAGTCATTCAGTGCATTATCTTTTAAGTGAAATGTTGATCCGAGACCTTTTGATCTATTCAGATGATTATAAAATATCCCTTCGCAGTTTTGATGGGAAAAAGTACCAAAGGAAATTGGTTAGTTTGTCAGTACAGCTAGTTACTCGTGAAAAATAACAGATGCACATAGCAACATTCATGGCATTTCAATGTATTTCATTATATCAGGCAATGGAAATATGATATTTGAAACGCAATCATCTTGCTAGAATTCTCGATGATATGTAATGTCCCAGTGAAGGCAGACACAGCAATACACAGTAGAAACTTAGAAACGTAGAAATCCACAGCACATTACAGGCCCTTTGGCCCACAATGTTGTGCCAACCATGTAGCCTACTCTACAAGCTGCCTGGAATTTCCCTACTGCGTAGCCCTCTATTTTTCTAAGCCTCATGTACCTATCTAAGAGTCCCTAAAAAGACCCTATTGTATCCGTCTCTACCACCTTCAATAGCAGTGCATTCTATGCACCCACCACTCTCTGTGTAAAAACTTACCTCTGATGTTCCCCCACCCCCCCCCCACCGTATCTACTTTCAAGCACCTTAAAACTGTGCTCTCTCATGTTAGCCATTTCAGCCCTGGGAAAAAGCTTCTAACTACCCACATGATCAATACCTCTCATTATTTTATACACCTCTATCAGGTCATCTCTCATCATCCGTCGCTCCAAGGAGAAAAGGCCAGGTTCATTCAAGCAAAGAAAATGAATCTCTGGCAATTTCTGCCTGAGCCTTTCTTCCTTCTGTGCTTACCTGCTGGGGGTATTTCACATGAAGTCCCACTTAACTTCTAAAGTCAAAGTCAATATCAAGTTGTTATATTCACAAGCTCAAACTTCAAAGTAAATTTATTATCAAAGTACATATATATATCACCATATATCACCCTGATTCATTTCCTTGTGGGCATAATCAACAAAACCACAATAGAATAATGACCATAATAGAATCAATGAAAGATCATATCAACTTGGGCATTCAACTAGTGTGCAAGAGACAACAAAATGTGCAAATACAAAAAAAGAAATAATAATAACAAATAAATAAGATATATTTTTCAAGAATATGAGAAGATGAGTCCTCGAAAGTGAGTCCAACATTTCATTGATGGGGCAGTGAAGCTGAGTGAAGTCACCCCCTTTGGTTCAAGAGCCCATGGCTAAGGGATACAACTTTTCCTGAACATGGTGCTCTGAGTCCTGAGGCTCCTATACCTTCTTCCTAATGGCAACAGTGAGACAAGAGAATGGGAACAAGGTTCAGGAGCCTCAGAGTTTACACCACCAGGGTCAAGACCACTTAATACTCCTCCAGTACATAACACCATAAGACATAGGAGCAGAATTAGGCCACACGGCCCATCAAGTTTGCTCTACCATTCCATCATGGATGATCCCGGATCCCTCTCAACGTCATTCACCTGCCTTCTCCCCATAACCTTTAACACCCTGACTAACCAAGAACCTAACAACAACATCTATAGATGATGGAAATCCAAGCAACACACACAAAATGCTGCAGGAACTCAGCAGGCCAGGCAGCATCTATGGAAAAAAGTACAGTTGACGTTTTGGGCCGAGACCCTTCAGCAGGACTGGAGAAAAAAAGATGAGGAGTAGACTTAAAATATAGGGGGTAAGGGAGAAGGAAACACAAGGCGATAGGTGAAAGTAGGAGGGGGAGGGATAAAGTAAAGAGCTCGGAAGTTGCTTGGTGAAAGAGATACAAGGCTGAAGAAGGGGGAATCCAATCAGAGAGGACAGAAGACCATGGAAGAAAGAAAAGGGGATTAGCAGGAGGTGATGGACAGACAAGGAGATAAGGTGAGAGAGGGGAAAGGGGATGGGGAATAGTGAAGGGGGGGTTGTGGGGAACATTACCAGAAGTTCGAGAAGTCAATGTTCATGCCATCAGGTTGAAGACTACCCAGATGGAATATAAGGTGTTGTTCCTCCAACCTGAGTGTGGCCTCATCACGATAGTAGAGGAGGCCATGGATTGACATATCAGAATGGAAATGGGAAGTGGAATTAAAATGGGTGGCCACTTCTTCAGGTGGACGGACTGTAGATGCTCAGCAAATCAGCCTCCCAATCTACATCGGGTCACACTGTTATACAGGAGGCCACAGTGGGAGCACAGTATATGACCCCGACAGACTCACAAGTGAAGTTTCGCCTCACCTGGAAAGGCTGTTTGGACCCCTGAATGGTAGTGAGGGAGGAAGTGTAGGGGTAGGTGAAGCACTTGTTCCATTTGCAAGGATACGTACCAGGAGGTAGATCAGTGGGGAAGGACAAATGGACCAGGGAGCCACGTAGGGAGCAATCGCCGTGAAAAGCAGTAAGTGGGGGGGAAGAGACTTGGTGGTGGGATCCCATTGGAAATGGCAGAAGTTTCAGAGAATTCTGTGCTGGACGCACAGGTTAATGAGGTGGTAGGTGAGGACAAGGAACGCTCTCCCTGATAGGGTGGCGGGAAGATGGGGTAATAACAGATATGCATGAAATGTAAAAGATGTGGTGAGGGCAGCATTCATGGTGGAGGAAGGGAAGCCCCTTTCTTTGAAAAAGGAGGACATCTCCTTCATTCTGGAATGAGATGGAGCAATTGAGAGAAGGTGATGTCGTTTTTACAAGTAACACGGTGGGAATAGTCCAGAGAGTAGTGAGAGTCCATGTGTCTGTAATAGACAACAGTAGATAAGCTGTCTCCAGAGACAGAGACAGTGAGATTAAGAAAGGGGAGAGAAGTGTCAGAAATGGGCCAGATAAATTTGTGGAATTTGGAGGCAAAATTGATGAAGTCGATAAGCTCTGCATGGGTGCAGGAAGCAGCACCAATGTAGTCGTTGATGCAACATAGGAAAAGTGGGGATGGACACCAGTGTAGGCTTGGAACATAGACTGTTCCACATAGCCGACAAACAGGCAGGTGTAGCTGGGACCCATGCAAGAGCCCACAGCTACATCTTTTGTTTGAAGGAAGAGGGAGGAGCCAAATGAGAAATTATTAAGAGTGAGGACAAGTTCTGCTAGACAAAGGAGAGTGGTAGTGGAGGGGAGCTGGTTGGGTCTGACATCCAGAAGGAAATGGAGAGTTTTGGCCTTCCTGGTCCGGGATGGAGGTGTATAGGGACGGGACATCCATATTGAAAATGAGACAATCAGGGACAGGGAACTAGAAATCATTGAAAAGATCCAGAGCATGTGAAGTGTCACAGATGTAGGTAGGAAGGGACTGAACCAGAGTGGATAAAACAGAGTCGAGGTATGCAGATATAAGATCAGTGGGGCAGGAACAATCTGATACAGTGTGTCTACCTGGACAAGCAGGTTTGTGGATCTTGGGTAGGAGGGTAGGTAGAAATGGGAGGTGTGGGGTGCTAGAACTATGAGGTTGGTGGCAATGGATGGGAGATCCCCAGAGTCAATAAGGTCAGTGATGCTGTGGGAGACAATGGCCTGGTGTTGCTTAGTGGGGTCCTGTTCGAGGATCAACCTCTGTTTTGAATATACTCAATGAATTCCACAGATTTAACACACTCTGGCTTAAGAAATTCCTTCTCATCTTTATTTTACTATATCACAAATTTATTTTTTTAATATAGAGATTATATTTCAATATAATTTATATATTTCAATATAATTGATATTGTAAACCTGTGTATTTTATTTTATCTATTTATATACATGATTCTGAGAAGGTGTCCATCAGCTTCACTAGGCTGCCATAGGGGTCCATGGCATAAAAAAGGTTTAAGAACCCCTGGTCTAGCTCTTTCAGAGTGGATGTATATTTATATATATGCACAGATGCAATGGAAAACTTATCAGCATCACAAGCACATATATTATTATATAAGCAGCATTCATAAGAAAAATATAGGCTAAACATAAATTGTACACAAATTTTACCAGAAAGAACATATGTTCTGAGCAAGTAAAAACAAAGTCTGAAGTGCAAAGTGGTCATAATGCTGCTAAAATGTAGTTCACCTTCTAAAATTACTTCAGGCCTTAATATAGATGAAATTCAACTCAGCTTCTGTAATACAGCCAGACTTCAAGATTGTTTTTTCTTGAAAGTAAGATAGCATATCACAGGTGATCATCCAAATCATGTGTACATGAAAGCATTTTGCAAGTTTCAGCGCATTCCATTTGACCTTCAAAAAGAGCAATTGAAACCTGGCAGACATAAACCTGGAGAAGGGGATCATCCTTCACTAGCAGCCTGCGTGATTCAACAGTATTACTAAAGCATCGCTTTCCCTCGCTGTACATTTGATCCTCTTTGGCAGATGGCTTTTTTCAACTCAGTATTCTAATAATCTAATGGTAACCCTAATGCTTGACATGATATTGTGTATCAGTTTCTTCAGATGAGAAGAATCTCATTTCGTCTCTAACATGGTTACAAAATAGAGCATTGCAGGCTCTTCAACCCATGATGTTGAGCCAATCTTTTAACCTATTCAAAAATCAATCTAACCCTTCCCTCCTACATAGCCCTTCATTTTGCGATCATTTATGTGCCTTTCTAAGAGTTTCTTAAATGTCTCTAATAAATCTGCCTCTGCCACCACCCCTGGCAACAGATTCCATGCACTCACCACTCACTGTGTAAACACCACACCTCTGATATCCCCCCTGTACTTTTATCATATCACTTTAATATTATGCTCCCTCATATCAGTTACTTCCACTCTGGCTATCCACTCGATCTATGCCTCTTATCATCGCTCTATCGAGAAATCTCTCATCCTCCTTCGCTCTAAAGAGAAAACCCTTAGCTTGCTCAACCTTTCATCATAAGACATGCAATATCATGGTAAATCTCTTTTGCAACTCGCTAAAGAGTCCACATCCTTATTATAAAGAGGGAGCCAGAAATGAAGTCAATATTCAAAGGAAAAGGAGGTGTGCAGAAATTTCTTCTTTCCACCTGGAATTATTTGCTATAATTTGGCCAGATCATTCAAAATATAGAAGTGGAAGCAGATAGATTTTGAAAAGACTGAGGAATTGAAGGTTACGGAATATGGGCACAGAAGAGGAGCTGATGCCGAAATGAATCAGGCATGATCGTATTGAATACTAGAGCAGGTTGGAAGGACAGGATGTCCTCCTACTGCTCGTGTTTCCTTGTTTACTTATGCTTCAATTTTGATGTTTATCCCCATTAGCAGTGTGATCACTTAAGTAGAGTATGATGACCTGGACCCATTGCAATTTGCCTATTGTCACAATAGGTCAACAGTAGACGCAATCTCCATGGCTCTTCACATGGGTTTTTACACCACCTAGACATCACAGACACCTATGTCAGGATGCTGTTCATCGACTATAGCTCAGCATTTAATACCATCATTCCCACAATCCTGATTGAGAAGATGCAGAACCTGGGCCGCTGTGCCTCCCTCTGTAATTGGATCCTCAACTTCCTAACCGGAAGACCACAATCTGTGCGGATTGGTGATAACATCTCCTCCTCACTCTTCACAGTGGCACACCTCAGGAGTGTGTGCTTAACCCACTGCTCTACTCTCTGTATACCCTGACTGTGTGGCTAGGCATAGCTCAATACCATCTACAAATTTGCTGACAATACAACCATTGTTGGTAGAATCTCAGGTGGTAACAAGAGGGCGCACAGGAGTGAAATATGCCAACTAGTCGAATGGTGCCACAGCAACAACCTGACATTCAAATTCAGTAAGATGAAAGAGCTGATTGTGGACTTCAGGAAGAGTAAGACAAAGGAACACATACCAATCCTCATAGAGGGATCAGAAGTGGAGAGAGTGAGCAGCTTCAAGTTCCTGGGTGTCAAGATCTCTGAGGATCTAACCTGGTCCCAACATATTGATGTAGTCATAAAGAAGGCAAGACAGCGGCTATGCTTTATTAGGAGTTTGAAGCGATTTGGCATGTCAACAAATACGCTCAAAATTTTTTATAGTTGTACTGTGGAGAGCATTCTGACAGGCTGCATCACTGTCTGGTATGAAGGGGCTTCTTCACAGGACTGAAAGAAGCTGCAGAAGGCTGTAAATCTAGTCAGCTCCATCTTAGATACTAGCCTACAAAGTACCCAGGACATCTTTAGGAAGCAGTGTCTCAGAAAGGCAGCGTCCATTATTAAAGACCTCCAGCACCCAGGGCATGCCCTTTTCTCACTGTTACCATCAGGTAGGAGGTACAGAAGCCTGAAGGCACACACTCAGTGTTTTAGGAACAGTTTCTTCCCCTCTGCCATCCGATTCCAAAATGGACTTTGAAACTTTGGACACTACCTCACTTTTTTAATATACAGTATTTCTGTTTTTGCACACTTTTAATCATCTATTCAATATACATAATTGATTTACTTGTTTATTTATTACTGCTTATTTTATTTATTACTCTTTTTCTCTCTCCCTGCTAGGTTATGTATTGCATTGAACTGCTGCTGCTAAGTTAACAAATTTCACGTCACATGCTGGTGATAATAAACCTGACTCTGATTCTGATTCTGATGATCTCCTAATGGGTTGTCTATTGGTGGGTCTTCAAGTGGCTGTAGAGGCCAGTCTGGGATCCACATATTCTGGTGCAATGTGGGCTTCCAGACCTCACTATCCTGCCTCCTTTCACCGCTTGTTGATTACTACAGGACTTAATCTGGAATGTTAGGGTGGATTCCCTCAATGGAGACACCTGTGTGTGTCTTTGTATAACGTGGGGAGGCTGATGCATGGGCAACCACCTCATGGTCCTTGATAGATCTGGGTCCTCTCACTGCTTGAACCTTCCTCCACCTTCACTACCATTGTGATGTGTCATCATCCTCAGCCAACTCCAGCGTTGGGGCCTTGGTTGGATCACTCTTCGTCTGGTTCCTTCCCCTTGACCTCACTTACCACAATAAGTGACCCTACCAGGACCTAAGTACCAGATGGGCATCACTCTCGGGATCTCAGGAACTCACAAGCCTCTCCTCCATGACAAGGAGACAATCTTCAGAGAGATTAGCCCCATTGCCACTTGGTAATTTAGCTGTAAGGCCCCAAGGTACGCAGGATTTCACCTCCTCTCCACCTCTTCAACAAAGGGCTGCTCCCACGTATAGTTTGCTCTTGCTTACCTTAAGCTTTCCAGAAATGTGAGATGACTTTGTTTTGGTTTGGGCAATGAGCACCTCCCATCAGAAAGTACAGAAATCATTTCATTCAACATCATTTAGTGTCAGCAATGTTAAGGGTTCCTGAAACTGCATCTCTGAATATGTGATAATCCAATAACCAGCATGCTTGTTGCTGGCTGGATGCAGCAATCAAGTTAATGAGGTAAGTGCAGAATCTTTGCTCTTTGGTCTCTACAAAATATTGATCTGGCATAGTTCCTCAAACATTGCAACTCCAATGCAGGTTCCCCAGCACATTCTTAAGCATTAAGGATCATTGAGAGTAGGGGAGATTCAAACAAGAGGACATGAGTTGAGAGTTAGGGGGGCAATAGCTTAGGGGTAACATAAAGGGGGGACTTCATTACTCAGAGAGTGGTAGCTGTGTGGAACGAGCTTCCAGTAGAAGTGGTAGAGGCAGGTTCAATTTTGACATTTTTAAAAAAAAATTGGATAGGTATATGGACAGGACAGGAATGGAGGGTTATGGGCTGAGTGCAGGTTGGTGGGACTAGGTGAGAGTAAGCATTTGGCATGGACTAGAAGGGCCGAGATGGCCTGTTTCTGTGCTGTAATTGTTATATGATTATTACTCTTATATAAGCTTATAAAGCTTAGTATTCTGCTTTTATTACCTTGCAACTATTCTCAATAATTGTTAACTTATCATACTCTCCAAATTAAATCTGATGCAGCAATTCATTTAATTTCTTCCTCATTCTTCCCAATTTTGTATTAAGCATAATTATTTAAGCCACACTTTAAAGTACACTTTTCTAAAGGTACATCCTTCTACCCTGAGGCTGTGCCCTCTGCTCCTACATACTCCCACTATTGGAAACACTGTCTCCACATCCACTCCATCTTGGCCTTTCAATAGGTTTCTATGAGAACATTCCACTTTCCCTTTATTCTTCTAAGTTCCAGCCAGTACAGGCCCAGAGCCATCAAACATTTCTCAAACCCGTTAATTTCTTTCATTCCTGGGATCATTCTTGTAAACCTTCTCTAATGCCAGAACATCCTTTCTTAGCTATTGGGCCCAAAACTGTTTTCCAACATTATCTTTGGTGCTAAATGTACAATTTCTGATATTACTCCAAGTATTTTGCTTCCATTTCTTTACTTAAAGTCCTCATGGCAACACCACTGTCCTTTTCATGAGGATCCTGGATCCAGGTCTGTTAAAGTAGAAACTGTATTAGGAGTATCATTCCTTACAATTCCATTTTACTAATGTCTGACATCTTGTAAGCATTGGTCAGACCGCATTTGGAGAATTGTGAACAGTTGTGGGTCCCATATCTAATGGATTTGTTCTGTTTTTTTGTGAATTATCAGTTTCCCACTTTAATGGGTAACATAGGGTAGCACAGTAGTGTCGAGGTTAGCATGATGCTTTACAGTACAGGCGACCCGGGTTCAGTTCCCACCGCTGTCTGTAAGAAGTTTGTACATTCTTCTCGTGACCGCCTGGGTTTCCTCCTGGTGCTCTAGTTTCCACCCACAGTCCAAAGACATACCAGTTGGTAGGTTAATTAGACATTGCAAATTGTCCCATGATTAGGCTAGCATTAAATCTGGTGATTGCTGGTCAGCATGCTTAGAATGGCTGGAAGGGCCTATTCCATGTTGTATCTCGATAGACAAATAAAAATAAATAGTCACATTGTAAATATACTAGAATAGCCTTTCCAGAAGTATTAATAGTTCTGAACCCGAGTTATATGGGCCACAGCTGGTATGCGGTTTTGTTCCAGTTAGGATCATTCCAGAGCTGCAATACAGAGGATAGCAGATGGCAACTAAAATGAAGGCACAAGGCACTGTAGAAACAGTCTTCAGGAAATAAAACCTGCTCATGCTTTAACTTCATCTCATACTTGAAACCAGTCATTGGGTGTGGGATATTCTGATTGTGGACCATTGAAACTATGAAGTGGAAGACAATTGATCAGGGGTTTCCAACTTGGGGTCCATGGACCCCTTACTTACTGGTATTGGTCCATGACAAAAAAAAAGGTTGGGAACCCCTGCAATAGATAAGCGTCCATGCTCATGTTAATCAGCAATCATTGAAAATTTCAGGATGAGACCAGGAAAGGTACTAAGTGGCCATCTCCTGTATTAACACATTGTTAAAGGCGTGACCCTGTCACATAATATGCAGTTCAGCATAGGTCAGTTTTGTTACTTAATATTCTGTCTAGTTGTATATTCAGAGAGACATATTTCAATACTGCAACAAATAGGTATAATTTGGGTCTCTGGAATTTATGCTGAGGAGCTTTCAAACCAGTCAACAGTATTGAATATTCAAATTGGCTCTGCTAGATGGGATATGTAGTCAGAATCAGAATCATGTTTAACTTCATTGACTTAGACTGTATAAAGACTAGATTAATTTGTCACATGTGCAGGAGTCACATATCATATACGCTGGAGCTGTAGGAGTCTCACACCACCAAGTTCATGAACAGTTGCTGTCCTCCAGCCACTGGGGCTCCTGGACGGGCGAGGATGGCTTCACTCACTGAACTGACTCCACAGACTGTAGACTCACTTTCAGGGACTCCGCCTTTGTTATGTATTGGTTTCCACGGATTCTATTGTTTTTCTTTATATTTCTGTGGCTGCCTGCAAGAAAACGAATCTCAAGGTTGTATATGGTGTACGTATTTTGAAAATAATTTACTTTGAACTTTGAATTTTGATCTGTATTGAAACATTGCAGCATGCAGTGAAATGCATCGTTTGTCTCGAACTACATCAGTGAAGCTAGGCAGCCTGGTAGTGTCACCATGCTTTCAGCACCAGCACAGAAAGTCCACAACTCACTAACTTTAACAGAACATCTTTGGAATGGGGGAGAAAACTGGGCACCCAGAGGAAACCCACGCGGTCACAGGGAGAACGTACAAACTCGTACAGACAACAGCAGGAATTCAACCCCAGTCTTACAGCTGGCACTGAATTTCTCCCACATTCCAAAGATGTTCTGTTAAAGTTAGTGAGTTGTGGACTTTCTGTGCTGGTGCTGAAAGCATGGTGACACTACCAGGCTGCCTAGCTTCACTGATGTAGTTCGAGACAAACGATGCATTTCACTGTATGCTTCAATGTTTCAATATAGATCAAAATTCAAAGATTAAAGTAAATTATTTTCAAAATATGTACACCATATACAATCTTGGGATTCGTTTTCTTGCAGGCAGCCATGGGAATATAGAGAAAAACAATAGAATCCATGGAAACCAATACATAACAAAGGCAGAGTCCCTGAAAGTGAGTCTACAGACTAAGCCCTATACTACTGTGCTGCCAATAACTTTCCATCACTGCCTCTCAATGAGAATTTGTGTGTAGACTCAATGAGGTGTCCTTACTTCCCCTTCCTGAATTTCAGAATCAATTCCTTGGTCTTGCTGACATTGAGTGCAAAGTTCTTGCTATGACTCCACCCAACCAGCTGAGCATGTAAATCCACAAAGATATCTATCTACTTTCAAATGTTAAAGTTAAGGAGGTGATTATCACCATTGGAACTGTAGTTAATCATTTATTATTATATCTGTGTTTACAAAGTATAAAGCATTGCATCCAGAGCAGTGAACTAGATTCTCTCCAGAAGATTCGCTGTTTAACAAAGACTTTCAGATCTCCCAGTTACAGCTTCCACGTGGCTTAATTTAGTCAACCCCAACAGTTCCCATAGTCTTTGCTGAACCCGGTGCTCTCAGCTTGATGCACCATCAATAACTCTCGGAGACGTGAGTTAAGGTAGGCTTTTACTGGCTGGAAGAAAGCACCGTCAGCAGCAAGCGACCATCACACAACATCCTGGAGACTGCTCCAATCGCCTTTATACCGGGGTCTGTGGGAGGAGCCACAGGAGCAGGCAGCCGGGGGGGGGGGGGGGGGGGGGGGGCGTGTCCAGACAGGTATATGTAGTTCACCACACAGCTATTCCTTGATTTTGCACAAAGTGAATCAAATTGTCTGAAGTCTTTGTTCTGTGTTGATGGGGGCCTCAGAAGGAAGCAGAGATGCAACTTCTCTTCAACAATTTTGGCTGAACTTGGATACATTCTCTCCACTTCTCTCCACTTGTACACACCACTCCTTTAGACAGTGACAACCTCACCAACTTGCTTATTTTTGGAAAGGATTTGCACATGACTCAGATAATAATCCAGAGATTATACACTTCAGGTTTTAAATTTAACTCTTTGTTTTGCAATTTTTTTTCCTATGCAACTATATCTTTAATCATTCACTCTCCTTCACTAAACCAAAACCGCTTGTATGCAAATATTGTATTATCAAAGTGAACAGGATGAGGGCAACAGTCACCACTACTGACAAGTTCCTTACCAACACGCACACCATCCTGACTTACAAGTATAATATCTTTCGTTAACCGTAGATGAGTCCGACTCTAAAGAGGCAAGTCATGTCCACCTTTTCAGAATAATTTAGAGCATTAAACTCGAATTTATTGGAAATGTCTGTATCCCATGAATAATTAAAAGCCTGGATCTTCTGCTTAAAAGCTGGCAATTCCATGTCATACTATTGGTCTGACCAAATATTGAAAGGCCCAGATAGAGTGGACATGAAGAGGATGTTTCCAATAGTGGGAGAGTCTAGGGGAGGCAAGGCCACAGAATAGATATTAGGAAGAGTTTCTTTAGCCAGAGGGTGGTAAATCTGTGGAATTCATTGCCATGGACGTCTCTGGAGGCCAAATCATTGGGTATATTTTAAGCAGGGGATGATAGGTTCTTGTTTAGTAAGGGCATGAAAGGTTACAGGAAGAAGGCTGGAAAATGGTTTTGAGAGGAAAGGTAAATCAGCCATGATCAAATTCTGGAGCTGACTTGATGGGCCAAATGGCCTAATTCTGTTTTATGGTCTAAAACAGGAGGATGTCACCTGGTGCTTCAAGCCTGCTTCACCGCTCAATAAAATCACAGCTGATCTGACTTTCATTTCAGCTCCACATTCTTACCTATCCTGGAAACCTTTCATCCCTTTACTGCAAAAATCTATCTAACTTGATTTTAAAAATACTCAAAGACTCTGCTCCCACTACCTTTTAAGGCAAAGGTTAACCACCCACTGAAAGAAGGCAATTTGCCCCATGTCTGCTTAAAACAGATGACTCCTGTGATCAGAAGAGTAAGGATCCTCTCTAAATCGACCATGTGAAGACTATAGAAGCCTTATATATGTCATCTCTCACTTTTCTCATATCCAGTGTTGAAAGCCTAGCCTCATCAACTTTCCTCGTGAGACAATCCCCTCACTTTAGAGCAACCTGCAATCTGCTGCAAGTCCTGATGCAGGATTTTCTCTCATCGACCTGATGATTCTTCCAGCAGATTGTGCCTCCCTCCAAATTCCAGCATCTGTGGTGTCTTGTGTCCCTTCCCCCTAGCAATTTGCCTCATAATCCTCTAGACTTCATCCAAAGAGCCAACCTACTTCCATAAATGAAGAGACCAATGTTGCTAAGGAAGCAGCTAGGCATAAAGAAAGCTAATCAATTTTTCTAACTTTCAGTAATTTGTACATTCTCTCCCTTCACTCTTTTTCCATTCCCATTCTGGTTCCCCTCTTACCCCTTTTCTTCTCCTCACTTATCCATCCCCTCCCTCTGGTGCCCCCTCCTCCTTCCCTTTCTCTCATGGCCCACACTGTCTCCTATCAGATTCCTTCTTCTTCAGCCCTTTACCTCTTCCACCTATCACCTCTTAGCTTCTTACTTCATCCCCCCCCCTTCCCCACCCACCTAAGTTTTCCCCTACTCAGTTTTTCCTATTACATTCCAGCTTGTATTCCTTCCCCTTCCTCTACCTTGGTATTCAGGTTTCATCCCCCTCTTCTCTAGTCCTGAAGAAGGATCTCAGCCCAAAACATTGACCGTTCATTCCTTTCCATAGATGCTGCCTGACCTGCTAAGTTTCTCCAGCATTTTGTGTGCTTCATAAGGAAAACTAAACTGTACATGCTACTCCAGATGGGCCAGCTACCACATTGAACAAACACATCAATCATTTGAGATTTTCTCTCAGAGTAAGAACTTCAAATGTAATTATTCTCCTCAGGTCAGGTGTAGGAGGAACCAGTAATAAAGATGCATTTTTTCCGAGATGATTACACACCAAATCTCCTTAAACTCCTAATGAAGTACATCCACTGTCATATCTTCTCTGTAAATGCTTCGGTATATTGGCCCCAGGATGGATCCTCAGAGACCTGAAATTGCTCACCCTTTTCCACTTCTGATCCCTTGATGAAGACTGGTGTGTGTTCCCTCAGCTTACCCTTTCTGAAGTCCACAGTCAGTTCTCTGGTCTTACTGACGTTGAGTGCCTTGGTTGCTGCTGCCACACCACTCAACCAGCTGATCTACCTGGCTCCTATACGCTTTCTCATCATCATCTGAAATTGTGCCATCAATAGTTATGTTGTCAGTAAATTTATGGATGGCGTTTGAACTGTGCCTAACAACACAAGCACAGGTGAATAGAGAGTAGAACATTGGGCTAAGCACACATCCTTGAAGCGTGCCAATATTGATTGTCAGCAAGATGGATGGAGATTTTATTTCAGATCCAAACAGACTGTGGTCTTCAGGTGAGGAAGTTGGGGATCCATTTGCAGAGGGAGGTACAGAGGCCCAGGTTTCGAAGCTTTTTGATCAGAACTGTAGGAATGATTGTGCTAAACGCTGAGCTGTAGTCAATGAACAGCAGCCTGACGTATGTAATATATTGTTCAGGTGATCCAAGAGCCAATGACATCACATCCACTGTAGACCTATTCTGGTGATGGGCAAATTGCAGTGGGTGCAGATCCTTGTTGAGACAGGAGTAAATTCTATCCATGACCAACTTCTCAAGGCACTTCATCACCGTCAATGTGAGTGTGACTGGATGATAGGCAGCTCACCCTGCTCTTCCTGGGTGTTACCTTTTTGAAGCAAGTGAAAACTTCCGACTGTAGCAATAAGAGATTAAAAATATCTTTGATCACACCTACCAGCTGGTTGGCTCAGGTTTTCAAAGCCCTACCAGATACCCCATTAGGGCCTGTTGCCTTGCGATAAGATTTAAAGCACTCACCTTGCCTTTCAGTTTCTAAATCTTTTTAAAATTCAAATGAATTAGTTCAAACATCAATAACCATCAGTGTAAATGAATTACACAACCTCTGATTTAGTATTTTATATGTAAATGAGCAACTGAATGATATTTGAATTTAATAATTTAAGAGTCATCTTTTTCAGAACATATACTTTAATGCTAATTGAAATATATGTTAACGTCATGCTTCTGCCAATATGTTCCTTAAGTTGTTAGCTGGCAAACAGAACAGTAATGAGAGCATTGAACATGATCATTAATCAAGGTTAAGTTTTGATTTAAATTTGGTGCTTCCCAGTCATTGTTTGAACTATTTTCTTCTTGTGAGCTATATGCAAGTGTTCTACCTAGCTCCACGGGCACGTCTAAAGCTTAAATCCATATAATTTCAAATATGTCAATGTTTGCACAAATAGTCTTAATGTCCTGATTACTTTCTGTCAGCAAAATGTAAAGCTCTAAAACAATCCTTTTCCAAACCTTCAGTCCATCACATCTTGGCAACACAGTAGCATCGCTGTTAGCCTAATCGTTTCACAGTGCCAGTGGTCGCAATAGGGGTTCATTTCCCAAAGCTGTCCATAAGGAGTTTCTACATTCTTCCCATAGGTTTCTTCCAGGTGATCCAGATTTCTCACACTTATCAGTGACATACGAGTTAGGTTTAGTAAACGGCCAGCATGCTGCGCTGGTGCCAGTAGCATGGAGCCATTTGCGTGCTGCCCCCAGAACATCCTCAGACTGTGTTGGCGGATGAAAACAATGCATTTCACTGTATATTTCGATATTTTAATGTAGACGTGACAAATAAAGCCAATCTCCATCTTTATCGTTAGCTCTAAAATAATCCTTTTCATTCTTACAATCCTTCACATTCAACGGGATAAGTAGACACAAAGCTCAAAGTTCAAAGTACATTTATTATCGCAGTATGTACAATATACCACATAGAAAATAGAGATTCATCTTCTTGCAGGCAGCCACAAAACAAAGAAACGCAACAGAATTCATGGAAAGCCCCCATAAAACAAACACTGTCAACATCCACTGTCCAAACAAAGAAAGAACAAGTCAAGCCAACGAGCAAAAAAAGCAAACAAAGTGATCCACAGAACATGAAGCACAGAGTCCCCAAAAGTAAGTCCACAGACATGGAGCCAATTCAGCATTGCAGCCGGTCTACGAACCCGATGGCTGCAGGTCACAGGCTCAGAGCCAGGTTCAGCGTTGAGGTGAGTGGCGATGGCTACAGGTCACAGGCTCAGAGCCAGTTTCAGCGTTGAGGTGAGTGGCGATGGCTACAGGCCACAGGCTCAGAGCCAGTTTCAGTGTTGAGGTGAGTGGCGATGGCTACAGGCCACAGGTTCAGTGTTGAGGTGAGTGGCGATGGCTGCAGGCCACAGGTTCAGCATTGAGGTGAGTGGCGATGGCTACAGGCCACAGGTTCAGCATTGAGGTGAGTGGCGATGGCTACAGGCCACAGGTTCAGCATTGAGGTGAGTGGCGATGGCTACAGGCCACAGGCTCAGAGCCAGTTTCAGCGTTGAGGTGAGTGGCGATGGCTACAGGCCACAGGCTCAGAGCCAGTTTCAGTGTTGAGGTGAGTGGCGATGGCTACAGGCCACAGGTTCAGTGTTGAGGTGAGTGGCGATGGCTGCAGGCCACAGGTTCAGTGTTGAGGTGAGTGGCAATGGCTACAGGCCACAGGCTCAGAGCCAGTTTCAGTGTTGAGGTGAGTGGCGATGGCTACAGGCCACAGGCTCAGCGTTGAGGTGAGTGGCGATGACTACAGGCCACAGGCTCAGAGCCAGGTTCAGCGTTGAGGTGAGTGGCAATGGCTGCAGGTCGCAGCTACAGGGCAGTTCAGTGTTGAGGTGAGAAAAGCCTCGGGGAGTAGTGAGCTGAACACCAGTTCGTCCTTCACCCTCGGTCTTGACACATTAATCATTTTAATCTGGCTTGGCGCTTAAATCAGCCGAACATCAGTTCGTTATCCACTATCAGGCCTGGGCCCTGCCACTTCAATGCAGCCTAACGTTTAAGTCCAGCCCCAAGTCAGTTCTAGCAATGTCTGTTGCAGTCTCACCTGCATTCGTGAGTCTACAGTTCACCAAATTCTTCAGGATGCTACAAAAACGCCAGGTCATACAGGCGGTTCAAAAGCACACCTCCCCAAAGGAAATTACAGGCTGCGAATTGCTGTGATCATAGACCTAAAAAAGAATATTTAGTAGAATTGTTAGTAGTTTTGTTACCAGCCTGCAAAGCGTTGCCGTGTCTTACCAGCAGCATCTTCTTCCGAAAGAAATAGAAATATAGATAGCACTGAAGTGAAAAGCTTCAATTGCTTGATATCTGCCAAAGGGTCTCAGCCTGAAACATCGACTGTACTCTTTTCCATTGATGCTGCCTGGCCTGCTGAGTTCCTCCAGCATTTTGTGTGAATTGCTTGATTGCAAAGATTAATAAACCACTGGTAATCCTATCATGTAGCATATTGGACCCAATATTCTCAGGAGAAGCACAATAAAGTAAACCACCAACACATATGGTCACAGGCAAGGTTAGCTGACCCTTTGTAAAACGTTTCCAGATTTCTCGAGCAAGGTGGTGGTTTAATACTCCACAACAGCCAATGCAAGTTTCCACATGAAGTACTAACTTTCTTCCCAATGGACTTCTGCAGGTTCTGCATTCACACCTTTTTATTTGAGTGGCAAAACATATATAACTTTGACTTTTTAAGACACTGATTATAGATAATTGTTTCTACAGTTGAAAGTAACAATTAACTGCATTAATAACATTTCTGCCTATGTTATGTACTGCATTGTAATGCTGCCACAGAACAAGTTTCGCAACATATGTCAGTGATAATAAACCTGATTTATCTGAAGGGTTTTAAACCTGAAGCATTAACTCTGTTTCTCTTTTCACAGATGCGCTCTGTTCTACTAAGTATTTCCAGCATTTTCTGTTTTTATAATAAAATTCGGATGTCTTTTTTAGAGAGTCTGACCCATTCCTTTTGAGTAACCTCTTAAACTGACAAGTGCCTGCTTATTTTATTCTGTTTTGAGGATCAATGAGTATAAAATAACTGTTTAACACTCTATTGTGCATTTACCGCTCATTTCAAAAGGACTAGAATATAAAAGCAAGGACGTAATGTTGAGACTTTATAAACCACCGGTGAGGCTTCACTTGAAGTATTGTGAGCAGTTTTGAGCCCCTAATCTTAGTGATGCACCATCAATAACTCTCAGAGACGTGAGTCGAGATAGGCTTTTATTAGCTGGAAGGAAGCACCGTCAGCAGCGTCAGCAGCAAGAGACCACCACACAACATCCTGGAGACTGAGGGAGGAGCAGTGCCTCCAATCGCCTTTATACAGGGGTCTGTGGGAGGAGTCACGGGAGCAGTCAGCAAGAGGGGCGTGTCCAGACAGGTATATATAGTTCACCACACTTAGAAAGGATGTGCTGACACTGGAGTAGGTTCAAAGGAGATTCACAATAATGATCCCAGGATTGAACGGCTTGTCGTATGAAGAGCGTTTGATGGCTCTGGGTCTGTATTCACTAGAATTCAGAAGACTGAGGGGTGACCTAATTGAAATCTATCAAATGGTGAAAGGCCTTGAAGAGGATGTTTCCTATAGTGGGAGGGTCTAAAACCAGAGGACATAGTCTCAGAATAGAGGGGTGTCCTTTTAGAACAGAGATGAGGAGGAATTTCTTTAGCCAGAGAGTGGCGAATCTGTGGAATTCATTGCCACAGGCTGTTGTGGAGGCCGAGTCTTATGTACATTAATGCAGAGGTTGATAGATTCTTGATTGGTCAGGGCATGAAGGGATATGGGGAGAAGGCAGGAGATTGGGGCTGAGAGGGAAAATGGATCAGCCATGATTAAATGGTGAAGCAGGCTCGATGGGCCAAGTGGCCTAATTCTGCTCCTGTATCTTATGGTCTCATTGTCTAATGGTCAACAATTTCAGGAATAGTTTCTTCCCCTCTACTATCCAATTTCTGAATGGACCTTGAACCCATGAACACTACCTCACTACTTTTTTTGCACTGCTTATTTTATTTAATTTAACGTATGTACAGTAGATATACTTCTTACTGTAATTCACAGTTTTTATTATTATGTATTGCAATCTTCTGCCACATAACAAATTTCATGACATATGCCAATGATATTAAATTTGATTCTGATTCTGATATTTGCAAAACCCTGTGAATGTAAACACAACTGATACGTTACATTGTTTGTGTCAGTGTACATGAAAATAAACATGAATCTTGAATCTTGAAAAGTTTTTTAAATTTTTGAAGACAAAAAAATGGTTGGAAAAAGGAAAGAAAATAAAGCGAAAGAATTGAAGTCAATGCCAACAATGGATTAAAAAACTCAGGAGAGGAGTTCATCAGCTTTGACATCAATGGTTAAAGAGAAAGAGAGGAGTCCCATAGTATTGTTATACATTGAGGGTTTTTCTGAGCTAGACTTTACAGAGAAGAGTAACATTCTTTCAGGCAAAGAGCTTCATATTCTGCAAACTTCTTTTGAAGCAATTAGTTTTTATCTGAACTGAAAACATGTCACAAGTAGCGTTACAAGAGATAACTAGGTGACACATCAACTGTTTAGACAAGCAATTGCTTGGCACATGACCACCAGAAACTGCAAGGAGTAGTGGACACAGCTCAGCACAACACAGGAACCAGCCTCCCCTCTAATAATACACGTACTTCTTGCTGCCTCAGTAAAGCAGCCAGCATAGTCAAAGTCCTCTCTCTTCTCCCCTCTCCCATTGGGCAGAAGATACAAAAGCCTGATAGTATGTGTCACCAGGCTCAAGATTAGCTTTTACCTCCCTGTTATCAGATTCTTGAATGATAAGATAGATTCTTGACCTCACAATCTGCCTTGTTATGATCTTACAGTTTATGTTTTACCTGCACTGCACTTTAGTGGTAGCTTTCACAATTTATTCTGCATTGTTACTGGTTTTTTCTTATTCTAGCTTAATGTACTGTGTCATAATTAGATGTTTATAAACAGCTTTTCACTGTATCTTGGCACTTGTCACAATAATAATCCAGCACCAATTCCATTTCCATTTCCTTGACAATTCCTCCATCATCAACATCAAATGTGCTCACAACTGACAGGAAACTCAACTGGATATGCCACATAAATACCATTTGTACATGTTGGTCAGAGGCTTGGTATCTTCAGTGCATCACTCACCTCCCAACACCTTTCGTTCTTTCAATGAATATTCGAGATCACTGATGTTTACTCACAATGTGTGGGGACGCGAGGAAAGATACAGAGAAACTCTGATCAAGTGAAGTGAAAGGGCAAGCACATGGTAGATGGTACACTGGCCTTTATTGCAAACAGTAGAGTACAAGCATAGCAGTGTAGTGGTTAGAATGGGAGCAATTTCTTTAGCTAAAGAGTGGTGAATCTGTGGGATTTGTTGCCACAGGCAACTATGGAGGCCAAGTTATTGGGTATATTTAAGGCAGAGGTTGACAGATTCTTGATTAGTCAGGGCTTGAAGGAAGACAAGGAGAAGGCAAGAGATTGGAGCTGAGAGGGAAAATGGATCAGCCATGATGAAATGGCAGAGCAGACTCGATGAGCCAAATGGCCTAATTTAGCACCAATATCTTATGGTCTTGTGATCTTATTAAAGCACCAGCCACACAGATTCAATTCTGCAGCTATCTGTAAGGTTTTCCCCATATCTACGTGAGCTTCCTCTGGGAGATCCAGTTTCTCCCACATTCCAAAGACATACAGCTTGGCAGGTTAATTAGTCACAGGGATGTACCTGGGTCATTTGGGATCCTTGGGCTGGAAGGGCCAGTTACCATACTGTACCTCTTAACAAAATAAAAATAAATACATTGAATTGCAATTTACTGTGCACTGTGAAACCACACCTGGAATGTTCCGTATGCATCTGGCCTCCCTGCTTGAGCAAGGATATACTTATGGCAGTGAAAGGTAAGCATAAGATCACCAGGATAAATTCTAAAATGAAATGTTTCCCCTCCGAAAAGAGATTAAGCAATTTAGCACAGTAATCTTGAGTTTAACAAAATAAGAGGTGATTTTATTGCAATGTACAAAATTCTTTTGGGAATGGATACAGGGTCGATGTTTCTGCTGTTTGCCTTTGTGCAACCAAGAGTGATGGCCACTCAGAACAGGGAGAAAGAGTTGTGAATCTTCGAATACCCATGATCAACACGAGTTCCAGTTGCTGAGAGCCTGGATTCAACATAGAGATGGCTGCTATTGGATATTAGTGGAATCAGAGGAAGGATATAAGAAAACAGTCTCGAGCAGGGGTTCCCAACCTTTTTAATGTCATGGACCAAAACCATTCAGCAAGGGGTCTGTGGGCTTCTGGTTGGGAACTCCTAGAGGATATATGATTAGTGCAGCAAAATGACACTGAGCGGAAAGAGCTGTCATGATCTTGTTGAGTGGGCACAAAAGTTCAATGTGCATTTATTATCAAAGTGTGTATACATTATACAGCCTTAAGATTCATCTCCAAACAGGCACCCACGAAGCAAAGAAACCCAAAGGAGCCCATGAAGAAGACCATCGAACACCCAAACTGCAGAGAGAAAAAAAAAAACAAACCATGCAAACAATAACCGCAAGCAAATAGCATTTTGAACCGAAGTCCACAAAGAGAGTCCAAGACCCATTGTTCAGTGCAGAGCCGACTAAACATCACGGAGCAGCGAGCTGGTTCAGTTCACTCCTCGCCTTGGGCCTCGACACTCTGACTTTCTCAATTTAACCCAGCGCCTAAATCAACGTCCAATCACCGAAATAGTCTATCTCTGCCTCAGTTATTTATTACATGTGAACATTGTCAACATCATTGTCAACTATAGAAGTATTTAAAGCTCATCTTTGATTATTGATTTCTTTGCCACTAAGGGAGATGTGGATGCCTATTCTTTGTGCATCAGCTCTGTTCTGTCTGGTCTTAGAAAATAGTGACAGGCAACCAATTTCAATGGAATTACAACAGCTGGCTGCATTACATAGGCAGACAAATGTTGGGTGTGTCCCTGACAATATTTATAGGACGGCTTGCCTTTTGCAATCACACAATCTGCGGTATTTTCACCCTTAACAATCTTTATTGATGCACCATGGAAGTATCCTCTCTGGTTAAATCTCAGATTGGTTTGAAAACTGCTCTGCCCATGACCGCAACAAACTGCAGAGAGTTGTGGACACAGCTCAGCACATCACAGGAACCCTCTGTCTACAATTCTCACTGCCTCAGTAGAGCAGCTGGCATTATCAAAGACCCCAGTCATCCTGGACATTCTCTCTCCCCAGACTCTCTCCCTTCTCCCCTCTCCCATTGGGCAGAAGATACAAAAGCCTGAAAGCACATCCCACCTGGCTCAAGGACAGTTTCTACCCCGATGTAAAGAGACTATAGAATGGTTCTGTGGTGAACTACATATACCTGTCTGGACTGCTCCTGTGGCTCCTCCCACAGACCCGTGCTGACTGCTCCTGTGGCTCCTCCCACAGACCCCTGTATAAAGGCGATTGAGGCCTGAGCCCGGCCTCATTCTCCAGGATGTAGTGTTGTTCATTCTTCCAGTCAATAAAAGCAGATATCTCGCTTCTTACGTCTCAGAGTGAGTTATTGATGGTGCATCAGGTTCTCCAGTATAATAAGATGGATACTCAGCCTCAGATTTTACCTCACTGTGAACATGCTCCTTATTGTCTATTTGCACTGCACATTCTCTGACTCTATTGCACGTTATTCTGCACTCCGTTCTTCCTTAGTGCACCGTGCAATGATTTGATCTGCATACACAGTATGCAAGACAAGCTTTTCATTGTCTCATGGTACATATGACGATAATAAACCAATTCCAATTCAAATTCCATTTCCAATTCCTTCATGTTATTAAGATTAGGTAGATTCCCTCTGAATACTCTTAATACTCCTATAACCAGACCCTCATAAAAAGGTAACAACTAACATCATCTATACTGTCCATGTATGTTTGCTCAATAAACACCATCTGCCTTGGCCTGATTCAAACTCTGTCTCAATTCTCAGTCATGCTTTCATTGAAAATGGAATTCTTGTTGCCCAAGTCATGACTTGCTTATCTAAAGACTTCGGCTTTTATATGGCCTCTAAACCACACCCTAATCTTCCCTCAATATTTTGTCCCAGAATGATCTGAAATGACACCATTTTGCTCATCCACCCAATATGACAGGGGCTTTTCCTGGCATCTGTAAATGAGGATCAAAGGAACATCTCTGAAATACTTTAGGTCTGGGTTTCAAGTGTACTTATTTGCTTGAGTCATGCATGTATGCATCAGAAACCACACACACAGAAATATTTTCCATGTTTACATCACTGCATTTTGCAAAGTCATCACTCATAGCCTCTATAACATTGTCAGCCATAAAAAGAATGGAATTATAATAATTATGTATCATATATACACTTTATATGTACAGTAGAAACATAACACCTCCAAATGGACCACAACCATGCCATGGTTTGGAGGCTTGCATGCCTCAATGACCCAGCGAGTTACATTGGCTGGAGTCAGGGCTTTGTGCTTTGGCTTCTGGTAGGGTTATCCATGCCAAATAGACCAAAGGATAGAGGCTAGACTCAGAGTGGTCTGCCAGTCCTCCTGGTTTGGGGGGGGGGGGGTTCATAACAATTCATAACAAAATTGTTATGGAAATAGCAATGAAGAATCCTTCTACATCTGAGTGCAATGGTATTCCTGAGTCTCCACCCAGGACTTGCATGGCTGACAGCCGCCAGAACTGAGAGGAAGCTGCTGACATGATGAAGGAAGCCCTGTACACCGCCAGAGATGGAGGGCCTTCATTGTTGCCCTAAATGCCAGCGGCATAACGGGCAGTAAGTAAGCAAGTAAAAGCATAAGAAAATAATAGTCAGAGTAGTAATCAGACATCCACCTTGTTAATTTTACTCCTCAACTCATCAGGATGCTGGAAATCCAGAGAGAAAAATGAACGATGAAACATCTCAACCCAAAACATCGACTGTCCACTCCTCTCCATAGATGCTGCCTGACCTGCTGAGTTCCTCCAGGATTTTGTGTTTTTCCCTATGTGATAGAAATATTAGAAGCTTGCAAGTCCTCTTAAAATAATAATTTAAGTTGTGTTAATTACCTAATTTAAGATCTGAAATGAACAGGTATTTGTTAAGCAACAGCGATTTTGACAAAGGTTAAATGAAAAAAATGTTACAGATGCTCTATGATCACATTGAACTTCCAAACAGGTTCAAGGGACTTCGTGGCATAATCTTGTTCTTACTACCCTATGAACTCCAACAATGCAAAACATTGCATTCTTTCTTATCTATTCTGCATGTTCAGACCACCAGCAGAGTCTACATACTGTCCCAAAATTCATCCCCAGTCAATAAAGCGAAACAAACTATGAAGTAATGGTTGCATGCTGCATTCCATCTGCAAAATCTGACTCTATTTACTTCAAACAAATTGAATTTCAGAAAGGGAATTCAATGCAGGTCCTCTGCAATACAGCTCAAAAATGCTGCTGTCCAGAGATTAAATTCTCAGCTGTGAAATCAACTGCAGTGTCGATCAATGAGGAAATGGCTGTCACATTAATCAGCAGTATTGTACAACCCTGGAAACTTCTTTGCTCCACAAAGCAGATCACGTGAATCAGCTGCACCTTCTCCAGGTGAAGGATCTCAACCCAAGAAGCTGAATATTCATTTCCCTTCACAGTTGCTGCCTGAGTCAGGTTTATTTTCACAGTCCTATGTTGTGAAATTTATTTTGTGGTAGCAGTACAGTACAAGACATAAAATTACTATAAATTACAAAAATAAATAGTTAAAAATACAAATAATGAGGTAGTGCCCATAGATACATGGATTCCGGTTTAAGATGCTCTGGTGAATCCCAGTGACTTCTGGCTGGTGGCTAACGAAACAAGGAAAATGACTAAATACTTTGTCAATCACTCTTTTGATCATTGCAAGCAATAGTCTGTAACTTCCCTCTGGACTTGGAGACAATTCGATGTGGCAGAACTGAGGCAATTCGAGGCAGCAGGCCTGTCACCAAGAGCGAGGAAGACCCAAGGTTCAGTTGAATTCAGCACTGGACCAAATTGGAAAGGTCAGGTTCAAGCCAAATCAAGGCAGTGGGGTCCAGGGCCCAGGGCATACCAAAGCAACTGAATCTCCAATGTTTGGACAACAATTTAGGTACCAGGCCAGATTTAAAAGGTCAGGCGTCAGGGCACATGGTGACGAATGAGCTGCGTCAGCTCACTGCTCTGCTCTGCACTGGACTAAGGGTCTGACGGACCCTCTGTGAACTTCAGCTCTGAATACTATTTGCTTGCATTTATTGTTTGCATGATTTGTTTTTTCCCCTCTCTGCACATTGGCTGTTTGACAGTCTCCTTTTTTTTATGGGCTCATTTGGGTTTCTTTGTTTCGTGCTGCCTGTTAGGAGACGAATCTCAGGGTTGTACAATGTATACATACTTTGATAATAAATGTACTTTGAACTTTGAAATTTAAACTGCTCAAAAATCTAATGGTTGAGGGCAGAAGCTGTTCTTAAAATGACGAGTGTAGGCCTTCAATCTCCTGTACCTAGGGTGTCTTTATTAATGGATGCCACCTTCTGGAGGCATCACCTCTCGAAAGTGTCCCTGATGGCAGGAAGAGTTGTGCCTCTGATGGAACTGGCTGAGTCTACAAACCTCTTCAGCCTCTTGTCATCCTGTGCCCTGGAGGCTCCATACCAGGCTGTGATGCAACCAGGCAGAATGCTCTCCACCATACATCTTTACAAGTTCACAAGAGTCTTTGGTGACATGCCAGAACTCCTCAAACTTCTAATGAAGTAGAGCTGCTGCCGTGCCTCCTTTATGATTGCGCCAATGAGTTGATCCCAGGATAGATTCTTTGAGATGTTAAAGCCGAGGAACTTGAAACTGCTCATCCTTTCTACCATTGACCCCTGAATGAGGACCGCTATGTGTTCGCCTGACTTCCCCTTCCTGAAGCCCACAATCGGTTCCTTGGTCTTGCTGACACTAAGTACAAGGTTGTTTTGCAACACCACTGCACCAGCCAAATCTAACTCCTGTACACCTCCTCCTCATCATCTGAGATTCGCCAACAACACCAGTGTCATCAGCAAGTTTGTAGATGGCACTTGAGCTGTTCCTAGGCACACACAGTCATGAAGTTAGAGAGGACACATCAAGAACACACCTTTGATTGTCTGTAGGGAGGAGATACAGTAGTATTACCAATCCACGCTGACTAAGGTCTCCTGATAAGGAATCAAGGATCCAGTTGCAGAGGGAGGTACTGAGGCCCAGGTTTTGAAGCTTGTTGGTTAATAGTGAGGAGAAGATGGTGTTGAATGCTGAGCTGTAATCGATACAGGCGGCCTGTTGGACATTTTGCGGTGCTCCAAAGCCAAATGGAGAGCCAGTGTGATTACATCAGTTGTGGACCTGGTGTGATTGTAGGCAGATTGCAGCAGATCCAGGTCCTTGTTCAGGCAGGAGTTGATTCTAGCCTTAGCCAAACTTTCATAGCACTTCATCACAGTAGATGTGAGTGGTACCAGGTGATAGTCATTGAGACAGCTCATTTAACCTCCCCCCCCCCCCACCCCCGTATGTTTGATGCCATGTTGAAGGAGGTGGGAACATCAGATCACAGCACTGAGAGGCTGAAGATATCCTTGAACACTCCTCCAAGATGGTTTGCACAGCTTTTCATATCCTGCTAAGTACACCATCGAGGCCTGATACCTTGCAATGGTTCACCATCTTGAAGGATGTTCTGATGTTGTCCAAGACAAGGTCAACAGATGCTCTAGGGATTCACACAAATGTAGTGCATAAAAGGTGAGAAACCTCCTCAGGGTTCCTCTAGCTTTTTACTGGTTGCATCTGCTACCTGTCCCGTGAGTTTCTCGTGAGCATGATGGAATTGTCTCGTGATAGTGGGGTGATGTGATGTCACGCGATGGCATGCTCCAGCCGGTATAAAAGGGGAGACCGTAGTTTGTTGCGTAGTTGTTTTGTTGGTGAGTCACAGTCGGTGGCTACGCAATCGTAGAAGGAGAGAGAGAGAGTGAAGAATTGGCAGCTTTGTACGAACCCGAAGAATTGGGTGGAAATCAATGGCGTTCTGTGTGTCTCGAAGTGATTGACGTGGATTGTGACACACACTTTTGGTTAACCCCTGCATGGTCTCAGGTGTGTGCTGACCACCTCCAGCAAAAGGTCTGCTACTTTGAGAAATCTTATTCTTCAGGATCTCTTCGGAAAAAGCATTTCTCGGCTGGGATCTGTGTCCACAGTGGTCTTTTCTTCAAGAATTGCTTCATTGCTAATTTGGGAAGTCTCTCCTCTCATTTATTTTATGAACAATATGGACTTCTTAAACCTATCACTTTAAGACTGTGCTTAAGTGAGATCGGTTAAGAATTGTCTCTAAGTTTGACTGTTGGATAACCATAGACACATAACACTGTTAACTTCCGTTTAAGTGAGCCATTTGTTTACTTTTCTATGTTTTTGAGTCGAGTTTAATAAATTTTGTTGTTTATTTATAAAAACCCGACTCAATTTTCATATCTATTGCTGCTGGTACGTAACACACCTATCTCTGCGCTCCAGCCTGTCTACATATACAAGCTAGACAATTTCAACACAATAATTGACAAGAAATCTACCCACAAAAAATAAAATTATAACATCAGAAAGGAATAAACAAAATGTAATGGAATAGAGTGCTAATTATATGGTCTAAAGCTATTGCTAGCTTTAGTATTCAGGTTCACTTATCACTTGTACATCAAAACATACAGTGAAATGTGTCATTTGTGTCCATTGGCCAAATCACCATCTGGTATGAGGGTGGGGGCCACTGCACGGGGTTGAAGTATGCTGCAGAGAGTTGTAAACTTGGTCAACTCCATCATGAGCACTAGCTTCCTTAATATCCAAGACACCTTCAAGGAGCAATGCCTCAAAAAGGTGGCATCCATCATTAAGGACCTCCAACATCCAGGTCATACCCTCTTCTCATTGCTACTATAAGGAAGGAGGTACAGAAGCCTGAAGGCACACACTCAGCAATTCAGGAACAGCTTCTTCCCCCCTGCCATCCAATTTCTGAATGGACATTAAACCCATGAACACTACCTCAATACTTTTTTATTTCTACTTTTGCACTGTGTATTTAATTTAAATATTTAATATATATGCATGTACTTGCTGCAATTCACAGTTCTTTTCTCTATTATTATGCATTGCATTGTACTGCTGGCACAAAGTTAACAAATTTCATGACTTATGCCGGTGATATTAAACCCGATTCTGATTCTAAACCTTAAGGTGTGCTGGAGACAGCCTGCAAGTGTTGCCACACATTCCAGTGCCAACGTAGCAAGCCCACAATATTCAGCATAATGCCACATACTGCATCGAATGTCGAAGATCAAGAATGGCAGACTTTATAAGTGATGCTAAAATATAACTTCTGGCAATTTTCTTCAAAATATAGGAAATTATACAGGCTGAATTACAAGAAATAGATTTCTGTTACTTTGGAACTGAATAATATTTAGGCTCAACTACTTAGTAAAACTGTTAGGTAATTTCTGTGTTGGGAAGGGCAAAAGCACAACCCATCACTTTTAGCCACAGAGTGTTGAAACAACATTATCACTTTCAGATATTTGATCCTGGCGACAGACTGCACCATGGCTGAACTTTTGAAAAAAACACCATTTCAAATGATTTGGCTCTGGCTGGATAAAAAAAACTGTTTCCAATAAGTTACAGTAAGCAGTTCTGTAACTTGCATTGTTTTCTCAGTTCAGAATCGACCAGATCTCTGTCTGATTAAAGAACAGATTAAAGATTCGCTTTATCTATCATATGTACATTAAAACATGAAATGCCCGAAACGTTGACAGTGCTTCTCCCTATAGATGCTGCCTGGTCTGCTGTGTTCCACCAGCATTTTGTTTGTGTTGTTGTCAGTGAAATGCGCTGTTTGACTCAATGACCGTCACAATCAGAGGTGTGTTGGGGGCAGCCCACAAGTGTTGCCGTGCTTCCAGCACCAACACAGTGTGCCCACAACTTACTTCACATTCTTCTTTTTGGAATGCACGTGGGAGGAAGCCCACACGGTCATGGGGAGAACATGCAAACTCCTTACAGAGAGAGGTAGGAATTGAACTCCGGCCACTGGCACTGGCATTACACTAACTACTACACTACTGTGCCACCCATCTGATTAGATATAGTAACTCTATCCCATATGCTTTAATTTTACCTTTTAATCTCTTAAAGGAACCTTACCAAAAGCTTTCTGAAAGTCCAAGTACATCATACCCAGTGGTCCTCCCTTGACATAATTTCACTAGTTACATAGAACATTGATAGAACATACACACAAGAGGTACTGCAGATGCAGGAAATCTAAAGCAATGCAGGCAATGTGCTGGAGGAGTCCTGATGAAGGGTCTCGGCCTGAAAGTCAGCTGCCTATTCCCATCCATCTGCTGAGCTCCTAGATGCAACATAGAACAGGGCAGGACCTTCGGCTCACAAGGTTGTGCTGAACCAAAAAAAATTGGTAATCAAATGTCCAACTAAACTAATCCTTTATGCCTACATGATATCCATAACTCTCCATTTTTCTCACATTCATGTGCCTACCTAACTGTCTTTTAAAAGTCCCTAATATATCTGTCTCTACCACCACACCAGGCAGCGCATTCCAGGCACCTTGTATTAGACAGTTCAACCCTGGGAGAAAGGTACTGTCTCTCCGCTCCATCTATGCCTCTCATAATCTTATGACTCTCTATCAGATCTCCCAGCAGCCTCTGCCACTCCAGAGAAAACAACCCAAATGTGTCCAACCTATCATGATAGTACATGCCCCCCAATCCAGACAGCATCCTGGTGAACCTCTTCTGCCGCCTCTCCAAAGCCTCGACATCTTTGCTATAATGGGAGGCTAGAACTGTGTGCAACATTCCAGACGTGCCCTAACCACTCTATCACCCTGTGTAGCCACTTACAGGGAGAGATGAACTTTGACCCTTAGATCCCTCTGCTTATCAACACTGGTAAGGGTCTTGCCTATAACAATGTACTGTCTCTTTACATTTGACCTACCAACGTGCAACACTTCACATTTGGCCAAGATAAGCTCCATCTGCCATTTCTCCACCCATATCTGCAGCTGATCTACATCACACTGTATTCTTTGTCTGTCATCTTCACTATCCATAACCTCACCAATCTTCATATCTTCTGCAAACTTACTAACCCACCCATCTGCATTTTTCATTCAGATCGTTTTTATACATCACAAACAACAGAGGTCTGAGTAAAGATCCCTGCACAACCCCATTAATCTCTGAACTCCAGCTAGAATAAGTCCCTTCGACCATCACCCTCTGTTTTCTATGGGCAATCCAGTTCTGATTTCAAGTGGCCAATTCGCCATGAATCCCATTCATCTTAATCACCTGCATGAGCCTCCCGTGAGGGACCTTGTCAAACACCTTACTAAAGTCCATGTAGACAATATTCACAACTCCACCTTCATCAATCATCCTTATCACCTCATCAAAAAACTTAATCAAGTTAATAAAACACAACTTGCCCACACAAAGCCACGCTGAACACAAAGCATTCTTCCGAATGCTCATAAATCCTATCCCCAAGAATTTTCTCCAGTAACTTCCTTACCAGTGACGTAAGCCTCATCAGTCTGTAGTTTTTAGGATTGTTCCTGGCTCCCTTGAATAATGAAACAATGTTCACTACTCACCTGTAGCTCGAGGGGACACAAAAATATTGGTCAAGGCCCTAGCAATCTCTTCACTTGCCTCTCTCAATAACCTGGGCTATATCCCATCAAGCCCTGGGGTCTTATCCACCTCAGTGCCTTTTAAAAGATCCAACACTACCTCCTCGATTACTTTGAAATGTCCTAGTATATTGATACTCTCACATCCAAGCAAATGTTCCACCCTTTATCTTTGAGTGGTCCTACATTCTCTATAGCTACCCTCCTGCTCCCGGTGTATGTATTTTGAAAGAACAACACTAATGCAACCATTATTTTCAAGCTCACTTCTTTTAATCCTCCACTTTGTGGGTTATCATACTCTGTATGCATTAAAGTTTGCTGCCATTTCTACATTCCCAACTATAACTTATCCTGTTTCTGATGGTAGGGGACCATTTATGTTTACCTTCACACATTTATAGAAGCTCATTTAAATCAGTTGTATGTTCCCTGCAAGCTTCTTCTCATACTCAAATAAATCTTTTTTTGTCTTTCTAAACGGTAGTGTGGTATTTAGTGTAATTCCATTGCACCACCTGCATCCTGAGTTTCATTCCACCACTGACTGTGAGGATTTTGTACGTTCTGATGGATTTCCTTCGAGTGCTCCAGTTTCCTCCCACATTTCAAACACGTACAGGCCAGGTGTCATTGTCACGTTTTGTAACTTAAAAACATTAAACTAATTCAAAGGAAGACACCAGAATCTGGGAATTCGGCCCTAACTTTGTGTTTGCTTTAAGCAAAGTGTGTACTTATCACATGGTAGCATGGTTATGTAAGCAATTCGCATATTTATATATATAACCTTTAATGAATTATTGAAACACACAAGAATGTTTAATTGAACAGTATGTATACAGGATTTCTCATATACTAGTGAAATATTAAATACACAACAGCTATTTAGTCACAAGGGTGTACTGTAATTAGGTGGCATTGGCTTGTTTGCCATGTCACATATCTAAAATAAATAAATAAATTCAAAGCTACTCCCAGTCTTCAGGCCCACTGCATTTTTTGGTTTTTATGCTTCCCATTTGGAATTATAACCATATAACATATAACCATATAACAATGACAGCACGGAAACAGGCCATTCCAGCCCTCCTAGTCCGTGCCGAACTCTTAATCTCACCTAGTCCCACCTACCCGCACTCAGCCCATAACCCTCCACTCCTTTCCTGTCCATATACCTATCCAATTTTACCTTAAATGACACAACTGAACTGGCCTCTACTACTTCTACAGGAAGCTCATTCCACACAGCTATCACTCTCTGAGTAAAGAAATACCCCCTCGTGTTTCCCTTAAACTTTTGCCCCCTAACTCTCAAATCATGTCCTCTCGTTTGAATCTCCCCTACTCTCAATGGAAACAGCCTATTCACGTCAACTCTGTCTATCCCTCTCAACATTTTAAATACCTCGATCAAATCCCCCCTCAACCTTCTACGCTCCAATGAATAGAGACCTAACTTGTTCAACCTTTCTCTGTAACTTAAGTGCTGAAACCCAGGTAACATCCTAGTAAATCGTCTCTGCACTCTCTCTAATTTATTGATATCTTTCCTATAATTCGGTGACCAGAACTGTACACAATATTCCAAATTTGGCCTTACCAATGCCTTGTACAATTTTAACATTACATCCCGACGTCTGTACTCAATGCTCTGATTTATAAAGGCCAGCGTTCCAAAAGCCTTCTTCACCACCCTATCTACATGAGACTCCACCTTCAGGGAACTATGCACTGTTATTCCTAGATCTCTCTGTTCCACTGCATTCCTCAATGCCCTACCATTTACCCTGTATGTTCTATTTGGATTATTCCTGGCAAAATGTAGAACCTCACACTTCTCAGCATTAAACTCCATCTGCCAACGTTCAGCCCATTCTTCTAACCGGCATAAATCTCCCTGCAAGCTTTGAAAACCCACCTCATTATCCACAACACCTCCTACCTTAGTATCATCAGCATACTTACTAATCCAATTTACCACCCCATCATCCAGATCATTTATGTATATTACAAACAACATTGGGCCCAAAACAGATCCCTGAGGCACCCCGCTAGTCACCGGCCTCCATCCCGATAAACAATTATCCACCACTACTCTCTGGCATCTCCCATCTAGCCACTGTTGAATCCATTTTATTACTCCAGCATTAATACCTAATGACTGAACCTTCTTAACTAACCTTCCATGTGGAACTTTGTCAAAGGCCTTGCTGAAGTCCATATAGACTACATCCACTACCTTACCCTCGTCAACATTCCTCGTAACTACTTCAAAAAATTCAATAAGGTTTGTCAAACATGACCTTCCACGCACAAATCCATGCTGGCTACTCCTAATCAGATCCTGTCTATCCAGATAATTATAAATACTATCTCTAAGAATACTTTCCATTAATTTACACACCACTGATGTCAAACTGACAGGTCTATAATTGCCAGGCTTACTTCTAGAACCCTTTTTAAACAATGGAACCACATGAGCAATACGCCAATCCTCTGGCACAATCCCCGTTTCTAATGACATCTGAAAGATCTCCGTCAGAGCCCCTGCTATCTCTACACAAACTTCCCTCAAGGTCCTGGGGAATATCCTGTCAGGACCCGGAGATTTATCCACTTTTAAATTTCTTAAAAGCACCAGTACTTCCACCTCTTTAATTGTCATAGGTTCCATAACTTCCTTACTTGTTTCCCACACCTTACACCATTCAATATCCTTCTCCTTAGTGAATACCGAAGAGAAGAAATCATTCAAAATCTCTCCCATCTCCCTCGGCTCCACACATAGCTGACCACCCTGATTCTCTAAGGGACCAATTTTATCCCTCACTATCCTCTTGCTTCTAATATAACTGTAGAAGCCTTTCGGATTTACTTCCACCTTATTTGCCAAACCAAACTCGTAACTTCTTTTAGCTTTTCTAATCTCTTTCTTAAGACTCCTTTTACATTCTTTATATTCCTCGAGCAATTCCTTTACTCCATGCTGCCTATATCTATTGTAGACATCCCTCTTTTTTCGAACCAAGTTTCTAATATCCCTTGAAAACCATGGCGCTTTCAAACCTTTAACCTTTCCTTTCAACCGAACAGGAACATAAAGATTCTGTACCCTCATAATTTCACCCTTAAATGACCTCCATTTCTCTATTACATCCTTCCCATAAAACAAATTGACCCAATCCACTCTCTCTAAATCCCTGCACATCTCCTCAAAGTTAGCCTTTCTCCAATCAAAAATCTCAACTCTAGGTCCAGTCCTGTCCTTCTCCATAATTATATTGAAGCTAATGCTATTGTGATCATTGGACCCGAAGTGCTCCCCAACACATACATCTGTCAGCTGACCTATCGCATTCCCTAACAGGAGATCCAACACTGCCCCATCTCTAATTGGTACTTCTATGTATTGTTGCAAAAAACTATCCTGCACACATTTCACAAACTCTAAACCATCCAGCCCTTTTACAGAATGAGCTTCCCAATCTATGTGTGGAAAATTAAAATCCCCCACAATCACCACCTTGTGTTTACTACAAATATCTGCTATCTCCTTACACATTTGCTCTTCCAACTCATGCTCCCCTTTAGGTGGCCTATAATACACTCCCATCAGTGTTACATACACTCCTATCAGTGTTACAGTATAATTGTATCAGTGTAATTAATACAGTATTTCCTTCATAATCCAAAATTGTTCATTCCGGACTTTGATGTTAGGTAGTAATGGATAATTATAGTAATTTATTTGTACATTCTTTAATGATGATCCATCAACCTCCAGCATTTTGTGTGTTGCTCCAGATTTATAGAATCTTCAGTCTCCCTTGTTTTCTTTTCTTCTTGTTTTCTTTTTCAACTTCTTCTTCTTTCTTTTCCTTTTTATAGTCATAGTTATAGAACATTACAGCACAAAAACAAGCCCTTTGGCCTACCTAGTCCATGACAAATTGTAGTCCCATTGAACTGCTCCTAGGCCATACCCCTCCCATTCATATACCTAACCAAATTTCTCTTAAATGTTGAGATTAAATCTGCAACCATCTCTTCTGTTTACACTTCATTCCTCCCTTTCACCCTTAGCTTATGAACTCCATATCTAGTCTCAGCCAGCCTTGGTGGAAAAAAATCTACTTGCAGTTACCCTATCTACACCCCTCATAATTTTGTATACTTCAATTAAATCTCCCCTTATTTTCCATTGCCCCAGGGAATAAAGTCCTAACCTATTCAACCTTTACCTATAATGTTTCATTTTTTCACTTTTTCCTACTTCTTCTTCTTCTTTCTCTTGGGATTGAGGATGATTTTCTTCACCTCCAGTGTTGTGTGTTCTAGGAAAGCTCATGAAACTAATGTGGGGTCCACAGACCCTTCTAGCCTTCTGCAGTTGACTGATGAAGTAGTTTCTGAAGTGGTGTGCTCCTTTCCTCGTCTTATGTAGAGTTTCTATTTGCTCCCATATCAATGTCACAAAGTTATCACTTCCATCTTGAATGCTCCTTCTCCATTTTAAGCAGGCATTGACAGGAGGTTCCCAGGAGAAATTGGTTAATTTAACAGCAGCAGTTCAATGCAATGCATAATCTAGAAGAGAAAATAAAATAAAAATAATAATAATAAAGTGAATCAATTACAGTATACATATATTGAATAGATTTTAAAAATGTGTAAAAATCAGAAATAGTATTTATTTAAAAAAGTGAGGTAGTGTCCAAGGGTTCAATGTCCATTTAGGACTTGGATGGCAGAGGGGAAGAAGCTGTTCCTGAATCACTGAGTGTGTGCCTTTAGGCTTCTGTACCTCCTACCTGATGGTACAAGTGAGAAAAGGGCATGCCCTGGGTGCTGGGGGTGCTTAATAATGGACACTGCCTTTCTGAGACACTGCTCCCTGGGTACTTTGCAGACTAGTAGCCAAGATGGAGCTGACTAGATTTACAACCTTCTGCAGCTTCTTTCAGTCCTGTGCAGTATCACCCCCCCCCCCCCCCAAACCAGTCAGTGATGCAGCCTGTCAGAATGCTCTCCACGGTACAACTATAGAAATTTTTGAGTGTATTTGTTGACATGCCAAATATCTTCAAACTCCTAATAAAGTATAGCCACTGTTTTGCCTTCTTTATAACTATATCGATATGTTAGGACCAGTTAGATCCTCAGAGATCTTGACACCCAGGAACGAAGCTGCTCACTCTCTCCACTTCTGATCCCTCTATGAGGATCGGTATGTGTTCCTTTGTCTTACCCTTCCTGAAGTCCACAATCAGCTCTTTCATCTTACTGACGTTGAGTGCCCAGTTGTTGCTGTGGCACCATTTGACTAGTTGGCATATCTCACTCCTGTACGCCCTCTCGTCACCACCTGAGATTCTACCAACAATGTTCGTATCGCCAGCAAACTTATAGAAGGATTGACAGCAACATCATCTTCGCAATCACAGGTGCACTGCAAGGCAAGGTGCTTCGTCCCTTTCTCTATCTGCTTTACACTTATGAGTATGTGGCTAAGGACAGATCAATGTCATAGTTAAGTTTGCTGATAATACCACTGTTGTTGGCCAAATGAAAGGTGGTGATGAATCAACATATAAGAGAGAGATTGAAAATCTGGCTGAGTGGTGCCACAGCAACATCTCTCACTCAATGTCAGCAAGACCAAAGAGCTAATTATTGATTTCAGGAGGAGGAAACCAGAGGTCCATCGGTCAGTCCTCATTGAGGGATCAGAGGTGAAGTGGGTCAGAAACTTTAAATTTCTTGGTGTTATCATCTCAAAGGATCTGTCCTGGGTCCAACACATAAGTGCAATTACAAAGAAAGCAAGGCAGCACCTTTGCTTTCTTAGAAGTGTACGTAGATTTGGCATGTCAACTAAAACTTTGAAAAACTTCTATAGAAGTTTTGTGCAGTGAAGAGTATATTGATTGGTTGCATCATGACCTGGTATAGAAATGCCAATGCCCTTGAATGGAAAAATCCTACAAAAAGTAGTGGATACAGCCCAGTCCATGATATGCAAAGCCCACCCCACCATTGAACATATCTACATTGAGCGCTGCCACAAGAAAGCACCACCCAGGCCATGCTCTCTTGGCACTGTTGCTATCAGGAAGGAGGTAAAGGAGTCCTAGGACTCGCACCACCAGGTTCAGGAACAGTTATTATCGTTATAGAATTGGGGTAATAAATTCATTCAACTGAACACGACCTATGGACTCACTTTCAAGGGCTCTTTATCTCATGTTCTCAATATTTATTTTTATTTATTATAATTATTATTATTTTATTATTCTATTTGTGGTTTGTTGTCTTTTGCACATTGATTATTTGTCCGTCTTGTTTTGTGCAGTCTTTCATTTATTCTATTGTTTTTTTTGTATTTACTGGGAATGCCCACAAGAAAATGTATCTCTGGGTTGTATATATGTACTTTGATAATAAATTTACTTTGAACTTTGTAAATAATCCAGGTCTCAGAAGCAAATAGGACGGCAGCATCACTGCTACTGTGAAGACCATGGAATGAGATTTTGAGTTCAGATTGGCAACAACCTCTCCTCCACAATCTTCATCAGCATAGGTGTACCACAAGGCTGTGTACTTAGCCCCCTGCACCACTCGCTTTACACCCATGACTGTGTGGCTAAGCACAGCTCCAGTAACATATTCAAGTTTGCTGATGATACCACTGCTGTGGACTGAATTAAAGGTGGTGAATCAGCGCACAGGAGAGAAATTGAAAATTTAACTGAGTGGTATCATAACAACAACCTCTCACTCAATGTCAGCAAGACCAAGGAACTGATTGTCAACTACAGGAGAGAGAAACTAGAGGTCAATAAACCAGTCCTCATGAGAGGTGGAGAGGGTTAGCAATTTTAAATACCTGGGTGTTACTATTTCAGAGGACCTGCCCTGGACCCAGCACAGAATTGCAAAGAAAGCACAGAAGAGCCTTTACTTCCTTAGGAGCCTGCAGAGATTTGGCAAGACATCTAAAACTTTGGCAAACTTCTGTAGATGTGTAGTTGAGAGTGTGTTGACTGGTTGCATCAAGGTCTGGTATGGAAACACCAAAGTCTTCGAATGGAAAATCCTACAAAAGGTAGTGGATTTGGCCCAGTTCATCACAGGTAAAGCCTTCCCAACCATTGATTACATCTACATAAAATGCTGTCATAGGAAAGCAGCATCCATCATCAGAGATTCTTACCACCCAAGCCTTGTGCTTTTCTCACTGCTGACATCAGGTAGAATGTACAAGATCCTCATGATTCACCCCACCAGGTTCAAGAACAGTTACTACCCCACAACCATTTGTTGTTGAACAAAGGGGTTAACTATATTCTCTTGCGCATTGATTGAGATGTTCCCTCATCCAATGATCTCACCTTAAGGACCCTTTATTTTGTTATTTCATGGCCCATTATTTATTGCTGTTGATCTATATTTGCATTTGCACAGTTTGTTGTCCTCTGCACTCAAGTTGATCTTTCATTGATCCTGTTATAGCTACTATTCTATAGATTTGCTGAGCATGCTCGCAAGAAAATGAATCTCAGGGTTGTATATGGTGATATATATGTACTTATATAATAAAATCTACTTTGAACTACTCTGAACTTTAATGTTCAATTACCATTTTCCTCAAAAAACTAAAGGTGTATTGATTCATGAAAGCAATGGTGAATTTCATCATTAATATCTGTCATTGGTGAGAGGGCATGTCTGAGATGTGGGAAGAGATAGGGTTGTGTTGTGAAACTTTATTGCCTAATCTGTGAAGGCAGAGCCAATTCATGCCTCACACCCTTGGACTATTCTTTCTTTGGATTCTGGTCTCTTGTTTCCGATTCTACTACTTCACTCAGCTATTACATCTTCACTCGCAGCTGAGCAGAGAATTGAACATGCTTTACACACCAAGATCACAACCTGCTGCACACACTACCTGTCTTGGAAATACGTCAGTCCTTGGAGATTATCGCTCTGCATCATCATCAGGTCTATATCTTGGAACTCCTTACCCAGCAACACGGTGACAGCATCTTCATCAGAGATCCTGCCATGGCTGAAGATGGTAGCTCCCTATTATATTTTCAAAAGCAGTTAGGGATTGTTAAATGATACAAAATAAAAACGCAATTCATTTTCACAATAATACTTTAATTCCCTTGAGTTAATGATCTGGTGATCAAACCTGAATTTTGTTTTCAAAGAGTACTGAGATGGGAGTGGATTGGAGGGGGTCCAGGTGTGGGTCAATGGGACTAGATGGAATAATAGTTCAGTATGAATTAGATGGACCGAACAGCATGTTTCTGTGCTGTAGTACTCTATCACTCTATGTCGTGTCTGGAACTTAAAACTATTGAAAATAAAACGAGAAGAGAACATGACCTGGATGATGAGAGTCCTTAATGACGGATGCCATCTTCCTGAGGCTTTGCCTATTGAAGATGTTGTTGGTAGTAGGAACGCTCATGTCCATGATGGAGCTGGTTGAGTTTACAACCCTCTGCAGCTTTTTCCAATCCTGTGCATTGGTGCCTCCATACCAGACGGTGATGCAACCAATCAGAATGCTCTCCATCTGTAGAAATTTGCTAGAGACTTCAATGACATACCACATCTCCTCAAACTAGTGAAATATAACCGTCGGCATGCCTTCTTAGTCGTTGCATCAAAATATTGGGCCCAGGATAGATCTTCAGAGATGTTGACACCCAGACACTCCCACAGCACTCCCTCGCCTTAAGCACTGAAATTTCTAGCCTAATGTTTTGGCCTTTCTCCTCATTTAATACCGTGCTTAAAATTTATTTCCTAGACCAATTCTTTTTTCAACTCTATTGACATTTGTGCTGCACAAAAAGCCATGGAGGCATTCAGTGGGTCAGGCAGCACCTATAGAGGGAAATGGACAGTCGACATTTCAGGTCGAGACCCTTCATCTGGACTGCGTATGACTTAGTAATGCTTTGCTTGATAGTGAGATGTTTGACAATATACAAGTGTTTGTTTTTTTTAATGGAAGTGGTTTCTGTTTTTGTAGCAGCTTTTTAATAACCAGAATTGGTCAAAATATCTTTGTACAAAAGTGAGTCTTGCCTCAAATGTACCAAGGTGACATGAACCAGTTTTCTGTGACTTTTATGATAACTCATGAAAGATTAACATGCTGTGGAATACTGAACCTATTGTAGCTGAGAAGCAGTATACATAAAAAAATAGAACATTACAGCACACTGCAGGAATTTTGACCCTCGATGTTATGTAGACTTCTTATCCTATTCCGAAATCAATCTAACCATTCCCTCCTACAAAGCCATCCAGTTTTCTATCATCCACATACCTATATAAGATACATCCTTAAATGTCCCTAATGTACCACCAAATCTGGCAGGATATTCTACACACTTACCACTCTCTAAAAAAAAACTTACCTCTGACATCCTGCCCTATATTTTCCTCCAGTCATTATAAAATTATGTTCCTTTGTATTAGACATTTTGCCCTGGGGAAAAGTTTATGGCTATTCACTCGATCAATGCCTCTTATCATCTTTATTTAGTTAAATAATGCAAAACATTGTTTTTCCTTAACCAGCAAACATCGATACCAAGTTTTAAAGTTGACTACAAATGAAGTAACATCCCATTGAATTGCATTGCTCCATCTAATTGTTCAGACTTGATACGATTTAGTATCATAATACTCCACCCTTTGAGGGGAATAGAATTATAAGCATTTGAGATTTTAAATTAAATGAATTTTGTAGCTACATTCATCAAAAGAAACGGAAGACTTTCTATTAATTCAAAAGACAAATGTAATCTTTTTATTCGGCACAGAGTCATAAACTTAAACCTTATTTATGGCATTGTGCATGGGAAATTTTAATGACAAGCATAAACAGGAATCTCTGTGTGAGTCAGGAGAATTGGTATTAAAATAATTTTGGTGTATCAGGCAGGATCATTTTCCAGAAGAATCACAGAACTCTGTATGGAAAAACTTTATTAAATTGTTCAAATGATGTCAGCTGTAAGGGAGATGAGCTTTGTAATGTTCCCTTCTGATTTCTGTCATAGATTTTATTTTTACTATAAAAAAAAGAGCAGCAGTTAAGTCCACAATTTAACTTAATTACGTAATTGTCTGCATCATTCCAGTTCCTGTTTAGACAGCTACAAAAGGGCGGAACGTTATCTATGAACATGTCACAGGGGTATTCTGGTGACGCATGTAGCACTTACAAATATCCACACCCGCACAGCTACTTGACAATGAAACATATTATCTTCCACTGGCTAATACACAAAATACACAGAAACAAAAGGATTGTATGTGCCTTACACAGAACATGAAACTTTACTGCACAGTACAGGACCATGCTGTACAGTACAGCACAGTACAATGTTGTGCTAATCGTTTAACATACTCCAGGATCAATCTAACCCTTCCCTCACACATAGCCCTTCGTTTTTCTTTCATCGTGTTCCATAGAATGGGCTGCCAGAGAAAATCCGTGCAGCGAGTAGAATAATGAAACTTAAAAGACAAATATATGGATTACAAAAATTTAGCGGCATGTGGGTAAATGAGACTAGCTTAGGCAGGCACCTAAGTTGGCATGGGCATGTTGGGTCAAAGAACCCAATTCCATATTGTCTGTCTTTCCAGATTGTACCTTAAAGGATTATGGAGTGGTGCCCTCACAAAATCGGCAAGTTGGAGGAATATATTTATCAGGGCCAAGATGGAGAAGTAGTTTATCAGGATGCCGCCTGGTATAGAGGGTATGTGCTATCATGAGTGGCTGGCCAACCCTGGGTTGTTTTCTCTGGAGCAGCGGAGGCTGATGAGAGATCTGATAGAGATTTATAAGATTATGAGAGGTAGAGATAGAGTAGACAGGGAGTATCACTTACCCAGGGTTGAAATATCTAATACCAGGTGAGAGGGAATAGGTTCAAGGGGGATGTGGGGGGTAAGTTTTTTACTCAGAGAGTGGTGAATGCCTGGAATATGCAGTCTGGTATGACGGCAGAGGCTTTTAAGAGACATTTATATAAGCATTTGGATGTGAGGAAAATGGAGGGATAGAGCCATTGTATAGGTAGGAGGGATTAGTGTTTGGGTGTTATTGATTTGCTTTTTAGCTGGTTCGGCACAACATTGTGGGCTGAATGGCCTGTCTTGTGCTGTACATTCCTATGTTCTATGTTTTACGAGCAAGAAAGAGCTAATTCTCCAAATCAGCTATTAGCATGTAACCTTGGAGGTTATGCCACTCCAGTGACACATCCGTGTACAATTACACACGATGAGAGCTGCCCCTGCTCTCCCCCTTCTATGCAGCAGGTTTCAGACTACCTCCACTCTCTCCCTTAAAAGGTGGCGCAGTAGTGTAACAGTTACCACAACACCTGGGTTCAATTCCTGCCCCCGTCTGTAAAGTGTTTATACGTTCTCCCTGTGAACACGTAGGTTTCCTCCCACATTCCAAAGATGTACGGGTTAAGGGTAGTGCAGTAAATAATGGGCATGCTATGTTTGCACTGGAAGCATGGCGACAGATGCACATCTTCAAACTGTGTTGATTGTTGACACAAACAGCAGATTCGCTGTATGTTTCAACGTAAATGTGACAATAAAGCTTATCTTATCTGTGAGTACATGAAATAACAACAAAACTGACAGGACTTGTTACTCTATGAGAAAAGAAGGCCAGAAAGTAACCTAATTAAAATACGGTGAGTTTTGATGGAACCTCGCAAAGAGATCATTGCTATGTTGGGATTAAAAGCCCAACCAGAAACCATCAAGATAAGACTATTGCCAAGAACGTTTCTGCTCACTAACAACAGAGTGAGCATCTGAAACATAACAGAAAGGTGGGCAGCAGTCTATGACTGTGTTCAAAGGAAAGCAATTAGTCCTGGACAAAAGTCATCTTTTATGTTGACCCCATCATGATTGCAAAAGAGATTGCTGTAACTAGACAAAATGGCTGTATGGGCAAGATAGGCCAAAGGGCCTGTTTCTATGCAATATGAGTCGTTTGCTTCCTTTAATGGTGGTACTGTTTAGAACATCTGAACATATTCAGATATATGAGTTCAAACGTCTCCATAAGAAATTAAAATTCAGGAAATTAAATGAACTCTGAATGAAAAAAAAACCTAAATTAATATCAGTAACATATTCAGGAATAGTTATTACCCCCTCAACCATCAGGTTGAACCAGACCTGATTTCACTCTCCCCAACACTGAACATAATCTATGGATTCACTTTCAAGGACTCTACAACTCATGTTCTCAATATTTATTACTAATTCATTTATTATTATTATTATTACATGTTTTTTTTTCTTTTGGTGTCAGAATCAGAATCAGGTTTATTATCATCAGCATGTATCATGAAATTTGTCAACATAGCAGCAGCAGTTCAATGCAATGCATAATCTAGAAGAAGAAAAATAATCAATCAATCAAGCAATCAATTATAGTATACGTATAATGAATAGATGAAAAATCATACAAAAACAGAAATAATATATATTAAAAAAGTGAGGTAGTGTTCACGGGATCAATGTCCATTTAGGAATTGGATGGCAGAGGGGAAGAAGTTGTTCCTGAATCACTGAGTGTGTGCCTTCAGGGTTCCTGCTCCCTGAAGATGTCCTGGGTACTTTGTAGACTAGTACCCAAGATGGAGCCAACTAAATTTATAACCCTCTGCAGCTTCTTTCAGTCCTTTGCTGTAGCCCCCCAACCCCCCATTACCAGACAGTGATGCAGCCTGTCAGAATGCTCTCCATGGTACAACTATAGAAGCTTGCACAATTGTTTGTTTATTTGGCTATCTTTATTTGTGTGTTGTTTTTCTTTGATTCTATTGAGTTTCTTAGTAGTCAGTGTGAATGCCCACAGGAAAACGAATCTCAGAATAGCATAAAGCTGGATGACACAAAGCTGGGTGGCAGTGCGAAATGTCAGGAGGATGTTATGAGAATGCAGGGTGACTTGGACAGGTTGGGTGAGTGGGCAAATGTATGGCAGATGCAGTTTAATGTAGATAAATGTGAGGTTATCCACTTTGGTGACAAGAACAGGAAGGCAGATTACTATCTAAATGGAGTCAAGTTAGGAAAAGGGGAAGTACAATGAGATCTAGGTGTTCTTGTACATCAGTCAATGAAAGCAAGCATGCAGGTACAGCAGGCAGTGAAGAAAGCTAATGGCATGCTGGCTTTTATAACAAGAAGAATTGAGTATAGGAGTAAAGAGCTCCTTCTGCAGCTGTACAGGGCCCTGGTAAGACCCCACCTGGAGTATTGTGTGCAGTTTTGGTCTCCAAATTTGAGGAAGGACATTCTTGCTATTGAGGGAGTGCAGCGTAGGTTCACAAGGTTAATTCCCGGAATGGTGGGATTGTCATATGTTGAAAGATTGGAGCAACTGGGCTTGTATACACTGGAATTTAGAAGGATGAGAGGGGATCTGATTGAAACACGTAAGATTATTAAGGGATTGGACATGCTGGAGGCAGGAAGCATGTTCCCGCTGATGGGGAGTCCAGAACTAGAGGCCACAGTTTAAGAATAAGGGGTAGGCCATTTAGAACAGAGATGCGGAAAAACTTTTTCACCCAGAGAGTGGTGGATATGTGGAATGCTCTGCCCCAGAAGGCAGTGGAGGCCAAGTCTCTGGATGCATTCAAGAGAGAGTTAGATAGAGCTCTTATAGATAGTGGGGTCAAGGGATATGGGGAGAGGGCAGGAACGGGGTACTGATTGTGTATGATCAGCCATGATCACAGTGAATGGCGGTGCTAGCTAGAAGGGCTGAATGGCCTACTCCTGCACCTACTGTCTATTGTCTATTGTCATAAGGTGACATATATTATATGTATTTTGATATTAAGTTTACTTTGAACTTTGACCATGTAACTCTGAGTTATCCTGATGATCATTCCCAGTGTACTAATAATCTTTAGGGAAGGAAGTCCACTATCCTGACTCATCACAGAACTTGGCCTATATGAGAATCCAGTCATACCAATGTACTTCCTCCAGAAATGACACCTCAAGTCACTCAATTCAGGGAGCATCTGAGATACACAATAGGCCCTGGTTTTGCCAGTAACACTCACATTCCATGAGTGAGTAAGTTTTTGAAAGAAATCACATTTTGCAATTTCCTACCTTTGCAGTAAACTCCTTCTCAGAACACATCTCTTTAACTAAACATTTATTCACATATGTCAATGTATCCCCTCCCAGCACCAATTTTTTTTATCACTAAAAGTTTTGGTGTATTCTTCTATGTTAAAAAAGTAACAAAGTTTTTGTTGACATGACTGCTAGCATTTTAACACACTGTAATCAGAAGACGATATGGATGACTAAATATTTCCTGAGACTTATCAGAGCCAGGCAACTGCGCATTGTTCTTCCCTACACAGGAACAGCAGGTCAAAGGATACTAAGTCTTAAATGGGCCCATCAATCAGCATTTAAAGGGTTCAAGGCAAGGCTATGTACGGATAAGAAAACAATAAAGGCAGATAGATTGCTAATTATACAAAACAATTTGCATGTGTACTATAATGTCAATATTAAAAACAATCAAGAGACAACAGAATATTCAAATATTCTGCTGTTCCGCCATCACTTACTTGTCTGCCACTAAGAACTTAGAACATAAAACAGTACAGGCCATTTAGCCCATGATGTTGCGCTGACCTATTAACCTACACTTGAGACCAGTCTAACCTTTCCCTCACACACAGCCTGCCAGACTTCCCGGGATCCCATGCCTCCTGAATTTCTGAATGAGCTTACCATTGGGAACCTTGTCAAACATTATAATAACATCAATATACAGCATATCTACTGCCCTACCTTCATCAATTTGTTGAGTCACTTCCTCAAAAAATTCAATCAGGCTCATAAGGCACAAATTGCCCAACACAAAGCCTTGTTGACTATTGCTAATCAGTCTATGCTTCTCCAAATGCTCGTAAATCCTTCTTGTTACATTTTGTGAGGGGGGGTGGGGGGGTGGTTTGGAAGCCGACGTTCTTGTTACATTTTGTGCGAGGGAAGGGTGGGTTGGGGGTCGATGTACTTGTTGCGTTTTGTGTGGAGGGGAGTGGGAGCTTTCGGGAGGATGATGATCGTGTTGCCATTCATTTTTTTGTGTGGGGGGGGTGGGTTTGCTGTTTCCCCCTGAACTGACTCCAAAGACTTTTTTGCCTCATGGCTATTTGGAGAAGAATCTCAGAGTTGTATATGGCATACATACTTCAATAATAAATGAACCTTTGAAACTTTAAGAATCCTCTCCAATAGTTTTCCCACCACAGATGTGATACTCACTGGACTATAATTCCCAGGGTTATTCCTATTACTTTTCTTTTATTTATTTTTATTTATTTATTGAGAGACAATGTTGAATAAGCCCTTCTGGCCCTTGGAACCACGCCTCTCTGCAATCCCCGGATTTAACCCTAGCCGATTCACTGGACAATTTGCAATGATCAGTTAACCTACCAACCAGAATGTCTTTGGACTGTTGGAGGAAACCGGAGCATGTGAAGGAAATCCACATGACCACAGGGAGAACGTACAAACTCCTTGCAGGCAGTGGAGGGAATTGAACCTCGGTCGCCTGTACTGTGAAGTATTGTGCTGACCACTATGATTCTATGCTGCTTAACAAAGGAATAAATTTGCCAGCCTCCTATCAGCTGGTACTACCCCTCTGGCTAGTAAGAACACAAACGTCATCACCAAAGGTGCAGCAGTCTCTTCTTCAATTTTCCATAGTAACCATGGTTAAATCTTGTTCAGCCCCACAGACTTATCTATCCCAATGTTTTTCAAAAATTCTAGCATAGAGGTCACAGCTGATCAAACACATTACGTCACCACAACTGTGATGAAGTTTTTATGGCATGTTGTTCATCTCCAAAATAATAATCCTTCTGCCAGCATTGGCAGAGATCATAGGAGAAGGTTCATGCAATACTCGCCACTTGCCCAGACAAGTCCAGCTGCAGCAACCGTCAAGAATCTCGACACATATTCAGACACTTAATCCATGTCACTAGCTCAGAGACCCTGCCATAAGGACCAATATACGCCCATTACGCAAACAGCTGCAAATTATCATTGGTCTCATAAATACCTCAATACTACGTACATTGACGATGGTTGTTGTACTCCAAATCATGCTCTCTCTCTGGGGCCTTTGCTATTGCTTGCTTGGTGGGTGGTGGGTGCCGATTCTTTCTGCTGGAACACGTGGGGGGAGGTGGAGTGGAGGGTTGATGCTTTGCCATTGCTTGCATGTAGCAGGGAGAAGGGGGCTTTAGGATTCTAACATTTTTCTGTCATTCATTCTTTGGGGTTTTTCTTCTGTTTCATTGATGTCGGTGAAGAGTAAGAATTTCAGGTTGTATACTGTATACATTCTTGGATATTAAATTAGAACAAGGGGACATAGCCAGCCAGAAGATTCGGGGGAATAGATTTAGGGCGGAGATGAGGAGAAACTGCTTTTCCCAGAGATTGGCAGATCTATAGAATTCTCTGCCCAATGAAGTAGTGAAGGCTACCTCAGTACATATATTTACGACAAGGTTGGATAGATTTTTGCATAGTAGGGGAATTAAGGGTTATGGGGAAAAGGCAGGTAGGTGGAGATGAGTCCATGGCCAGATCAGTCATGATCTTATTGAATGGCCGAGCAGTCGTGACGGGCCAGATAGCCTACTCCTGCTCTTACTTCTTATGTAAATTGAACCACTGAACCACTGAATAATCATTGAGAAGGACAAAAATATCATTAGCATTATCAAGACTTTCACACTGCCATCTTCATTGTAGAAGCTTTAAAGCCTTCGAGATCCCCATGTTAGCTAACGTTGTTAAATATTCTCTCTCCTCAGGTGCTAGCTTTGTCCCCTCCAAATCTACTGTCATCACCCATCCCCTCCAAATCTATTGTCATCAAACATCACCTCGGATACCACTGGATCCCCTGCAGTCCTGAAAACTCCACTGAAGTCAATTGAGTCATGAGTCCATATACAAAATCCAAGAAGTGATTCCCAAATGTAAGTGCTGGGAAGGTGTCGCGTTCCAAATCCAGCAGAGCAAACTGACAATTGCGTCATTCAGAATCGATCAATACATTGGGGACTTCCATATTATTACAAAAAGGACAGGTTACACCTGAACCCAAAGGAGTCCAATATCCTAGCATGCAGGTTTAATAGAGCTGTTAGGGAGGGTTTAAACTAATTTGGCAGGGGCGTGGGAACTCGAGAGATCAGGCTGAGGAAGGGGAAAACAGCAATAAATCAACAGATAGCATGCAGCAGAGATGATAGGAAGGATAGGCAGGAGATGAGCTATAATCACAGCCAGTGGAATGATTTACAACAGAAAGCAACAAATACTGGACTGAAACTGTTATATTTGAATCCATGCAGCATAAGAAAAGAATGGACGGTCTTGAAATTCAGCTATAGATTGGCAAGTATGACATTGTGGCCATCTCTGAAACTTGGCTAAAGGATGGCTGCCATTGAGAGCTGAACATCCAAGGATACACGGTGTATCGGAAACATAAGTTAGTAGGCAGAAGGGGTGATGTGGCCCTGTGTATAAGAAATAAAATTAAATAATTAGAAAGGGATGACATAGGATTGGAAGGTGTAGAGTCTCTATGGGTTGAGTTAAGAAATGGCAAGGGTAAAAGGACCCTAACGGCAGTTGTATACAGGCCTCCAAACAACAGCCAGGATATGGATTACAAATTACAACAGGAGGTAGAAGAGGCATGTCAGAAGGGCAAAGTCATGATAATTGTTGGGAATTTTAACATGAAAGTGGATTGGGAAAACCAGGCCAGTACTGGACCTCAAGAGAGAGAATTTGTAGAATGTCAAAGTGGTTTTTTGAAACAGCTTGTTGAGCCCACTAGGGGATTGGCTGTGCTGGATTGGGTGTTGTGCAATGATCTGGAGGTGATAAGAGAGTTTAAGGTTAAGAAACCCATAGGGACCAGAGATCACAACATGATTGAGTTCACTTTGAAATTGGAGGAGAAACTAAATTCCAATATGTTGGTATTTCAGTGAAATAAAGGAAATTACAATGGCATGAGAGGGGATCTGACCAAAGTTGACTGGAAAGAGTCACGAGCAGGAAAAACCACAGAGCAGCAATGGCTGGAGTTTCCCTGAAAAATGAGGGAAGTGCAAGAGAGATATATTCCAAATAAGAAGAAATTTTCAAATGGAGGGACACTACCATGGCTGACAAGTGAAGTCAGAGTCAAAGTAAAAGCAAAAGAGAGGGCATACAATGAAGCCAAAGTTAGTGGGAAGATAGAGGATTGGGAAGCTTTTAAAAACTTGCTGAAGGAAACTAAGAAGGGCATTAAGAAGGAAAAGATGAATTATGAACGTAGGCTGGTGACGAATATCAAAGAAGATACTAAAAGCTTTCTTAAGTATATAAAGGGTAAAAGAGAGTTGATGGTAGATATAGGACCAATAGAAAATGACGCTGGAGATATTGCAATGAGAGACGCAGAGATGGAAGAGGAACTGAATGCATATTTTGCATCAGTCTTCACAGTGGAAAACATCTGCAATATACCGGACATTCAAGAGTGTCAGGGAAGTGAAGTATGTACAGGGAAAATTATGTCTGAGAAGGTGCTCAGGAAGCTTAATGGTCTGAGGGTAGATAAATCTCCTGGAGCTGATGGAATGCACCCTTGGGTTCTGAAGGAAGCAGCTGGAGAGATTGCAGAGGCATTAACAATGATCTTTCAAGAATCAATAGATTCTGGCATTGTACTGGATGACTGGAAATACAACTGTTACTCCACTATTTAAGAAGGGTGGAAGGCAGGCAGAAAGGAAACTATAGACCAATTGTAAGGGATGAGATTACAGAGTACCTAGAGGCACATGACAAGATAGGCCAAAGCCAGCATGGTTTCCTGAAAGGAAGATCCTGCCTGACTAACCTACTGCAATTCTTTGAGAAAATTACAAGCAGGGTAGACAAAGGAGATGTAGTAGATGTGGTGTACTTGGATTTTCAGAAGACCTTTGACAAGGTGTCACACATGAGGCTGCTTAGTAAGATAAGAATTACAGGGAAGTTATTAGCATGGCTGGAGCATTGGCCGAAAACAGAGAGCTGGAATAACGGGATCCTATTCTGGCTGGCTGCCGGTTACCAGTGGAGTTCCACAGCGGTCACTGTTGGGACTGCTGCTTTTTACGATGTATGTCAATGATGTGGACTATGGGATTAATGTAGTTGTGACTAAATTTCCCAGTGATACAAAGATAGGTGGAGGAGCGGGTACTGTTGAGGAAACAGGGAGCCTGCGGAGGGACTTAGATAGGGGAATGGGCAAAGAAGTGTCAAATGAAATACAATGATGGAAAGTGTATGGTCATGCAGCTTGGTGGACGAAATGAATGAACAGCCTATATTTAGATGGAGAGAGAATTCAAAATGCAGAGATACAAATGGACTTGGGAGCCCTTGTGCAGGATACCCTAAAGGTTAACCTCCATGTTGAGTCAGTGGTGAAGAAGGCAAATGCAATGTTGGCATTCCTTTCTAGAGGTATGGAATACAAGAGCAGGGATGTGATGTTAAGGCTCTATAAGGCACTCGTGAGACCACACAGAGTACCCATGCAATTTTGGGCTCCTTATTTTAGAAAGGATATTGGAAAGGGTTCAGAGAAGATTCATGAGAATGATCCCAGGAATGAAAGGGTTACTGTATGAGGAACATCTGGCAGTTTTTGAGCTGTATTCCCTGGAGTTCAGGAGAATGGGGGGGGGGAGGGGGGATCTCAAAGAAACATTCTCAATGTTAAAAGGCCTGAACAGATTAGATATGGCAAAGTTATTTCCTATGGTAAGAGAGTCTAGGACAAGAGGACATGACTTCAGGATTGAAGTAAGTCCAGTTAGAACAGAGATGCGGCAAAATTACTTTAGTCAGAGGGTGGTAAATCTGTGGAATTTGTTGTCATGAGTGGCTGTGGAGGCCAAGCCACTGAGTGTATTTAAGGCAGAGATAGGTTCTTGATTAGCCAGGGCATCAAAGGGTATGGAGTGAAAGCAGGGGAGTGGGGATGACTGGAAGAATTGGATCAGCCCATGATTGAATGGCGGAACAGACTCAATGGGCCGAATAGCCTACTTCTGCTCCTATATCTTATGGTCTTATGGTCTTATTTGACAGTGAATGTATGGAAGTGCTGAACTTGCTTGCATATAAATGGTGAAATACCAGCACTTTAGAATGGAACCATAGACATTTGCAGGCAAAATCCAGGCCAATGACTTCTCATTGGCTGAGTGTCAACTATTGTTTGACAGTGTTCATTTGAAGTGCCTTGAGGCACCTTGTTGCATTATTGGCATTGTATCAATGGAAGCTGCTGTTATTCTTTCAACTTTGCTGGTCTAAATCATGTAGGTCCCTACATAACAAAATCATGGGAGCATAATCATTGTCAGGAAAGTAGCTGTTCAAGGACAGTTCACCAGAATTTTTCCAGGGCATTTATGGATGAGCACCATATACAGTACTTCACACATTTTTAGATATTTAGCAACACATACAAAATGCAAGAGGAACTCAACATGTCAGGCAGCATCTATGGAAATGAATAGATAGTCAACATTTTGGGCCGATACCCTTCCTCAGGACTGGGAAGTAGGGGGAAGATGCCAGAATAGAAAGGTGGAGGAGGGGAAGGGGGCTAGCTGGAAGGTGATAGGTGAAAGCAGGTGGGTGGGAATGGTCAAGGGCTGGAGAAGAAGGAATTTGATAGGAGAGGCAAGTGGACTGTGGGAGAAAGGGGAGGAGGAGGGAACCAAGGAGAAGGTAATAAGAGGTAAGAAGAGATAAAAGGTCCGAGTGGGAAAAAGAGGAAGTGGCGGGAGGAAATTTGTTTACTAGAAGGAGAAATTGATATTCATTCCATCAGGTTGGAGGTTATCCAGACATAATATAAGATGTTGCTCCTCCACCCTGCGGATGGCCTCAACTTGGCACAAGAGGAGGCCATAAAGTAACACATTGGAATGGGAATGGGAATTAGAATTAAAATGTTTGACCACCAGGAAGCCCCACTTGTGGCAGATGGTGCGGAGGTGCTCGATGAGGCAGTCCTCAATTTCCAACAGGCCTCACTAATGTAGTCATCAGGAGCACCGGACACAATAGACAACCCTAGCAAATTCGCCAGTGAAGTGTTGCCACACCTGGAAGGACTGCCTGGGGCCAAGACTGGAGGTGTATGGGCGGGAGTAGCACTTGCAGGGAGAAGTGCCAGGAGGGAGATTAGTGGGGAGAAATGAATGCACAAGGGAATTGCAAAGGGAGCGATCTCTGTGGAAAGCGGATGGGAGGAGAGGTAAAGAGATGCTAGTGGTAGGATCCCTTTGGAGATAGCAATAGCTGCAGAGGATAATGCAGAAGATGAGGGGGTGGCAGGCAAGGACGAGGAACCCTATCACTATATACCTTTTATTCTTAAATTAGACCCTTTCACTTCAAAAAAAAATATGAAGTCTTCTCAATAAATGACAATGCTCCCATTCCCTAAGATTTGCTGCTCTGAAATAATTCTTTATTATCTAAAACAAAATCCCAGATAGAAACAGAAAGTGGTGGAGCACTTAGCAGATCAGATGGCTATTATAGAAAAAATTACGGAACAATTATTGGGAAAAGAGCTAATGCTTCAGGTCAGTGGCCTTTCATCAAAATTCTGCCTTTAATGATCTGCACAATTTCTCTCAGCAAACTGCCTCAGGAGCAAATTAAATACCACATTCGCTTGAAAGCTGAAATAAAAAAAGAATTTTTCATACAAAAAATACTTGTATTAAAAATCAATATCAATGATAGTGACAATAAATCTGCCAACTTTAAAAAAAAACATTTAGTTGCTAATATTTTTTCAGGAAATGAAATCTGATGTACTCATTGGTTCTACCTTATGTGTGATTTCAGGCTTACAGATATGCAGATGGACTGTTGAAAGTACTGAATGGTTTCATCGTGGTATTGGATGGTAATTCAAATGTGCAAGAATGTAAAAAGCTTCAGAGCAGGGGTTCCCAACCTTTTTATGTCATGAACCAGTACCACATAGCAGGGGATCTGTTGGCCCCAGTTTGGGAACCCCTGATTCAGAGAGTAGTGGACCCAACCCAGTACATCTCACATACATCCCTCCCCACCACAGAAAGTATTGGCATGAGGCAGTGCCTCAAGAACCAAAAGAATCAAAGGACCCCACCATCCTCTCACAGCTACCATCAGAAAGGAGGTACAGAAGCCAGAAGTCCCACACCACCAGTTCAAGAACCTTTACTTCCCTTCTACCATTCAGTTCTTGAACCAACCTGCACAACCCTAATAACCACCTAAGTATGGCAACAGTATTTCGACCATGTTTATTTATTGAGATACAGTACTGCCCAGCAACCCTAGTCCAATCACGGGGCAGTTTACAATGAACAATTAACCTACCAGCTGGTAGGTCTTTGGACTGTGGGAGGAAGCAGGAGCACCCTGGGAAAACTCGCCCAGACTCAAGAAGAATGTACAGACTCCTTAAAGACGGTGGCAGCAATGCTCCCCCTAAATGTCATGACCAGTGTGCCCGAAAATCTTGTGCTATACAATTTTTTTGCCCAGTGACAACAACGTATGTGCACTGAATAATTTTGTAATAAAAACAGTATAAATAAGCCAGTTCTAAAATCTGCAGACAAATCATCATATTGTCAATGCTGTCTGCGTTAGAAACCGGAAAATGAAATGTAATTGCGTACAATTGTGAAATATACTTAGCATGCCAACGAGTTAGAGGGTGACAACCTTTTGTGCGCAAGTAGCAAAAGATGTGTGTGCACACACACAAGCACACCTTAGAGGGAACATTGAGTGGTGAGAATTGAGCCCCGGTCACCTATAATATTAAGTGTTGTGCTAACCACTACACTACTGTGCTGCACTACAAAGGACTTTACTTACATACATGTAATTGTGCACATGACTGTAAACTTGACTTTGACTTTGTGACACACCAATGATGTCCAACATGAAGTTCAGTGGAAAAAAGAATTGAATTGAATTGAATTGACTTTATAACTTACTCTCTTCATATACATGAGGAATAATATTATTTATGTTACATCTCCGTCTAAATGTACAATGTGCAATTTATACCAATTTATAATAAATAGTATGTACAACAGGATACTCAGTATAACATAGAAATGCAGTTGTGTCAGCATGAGTTAAGCAGTCTGATGGCCTGGTGGAAGAAGCTGTCGCAGAGCCTGTTGGTCCTGGTTTTTATGCTGTGATTCCTTTTCCCAGATGGTAGCAGCTGGAACAGTTTGAGGTTGGGGTGACTCGAGTCCCCAATGATCCTTCGGGCCCTTTTTACATACCCTGTAAATGCCCTGAATAGTGGGAAGTTCTCATCTACAGGTGCGCTGGGCTGTCCGCACCACTAACATAAATATCAAATGTTAACTTAGTCAGTGATGAAACTTATTGGTGAATTTGGAAAGATTCACTGGGCCAGCCAGAATCAGAAGGCAAAGCTAATGTTTCTGATTTGATGATGTTTTATGTATGACAATATTGTTACAGAGGTGACATCATTAGCAGCGGACCAACCAATTTGCAGAGAGAGAGAGAGAGCTTCACACAGGTCAGGGAGAAGAGTTTTAAAAAGGAGCGTTTTGTGGGGCACAGCACATTAGCAGTGGACCGATCGATCTGCGATTCATTAGCAGGAGCAAATAAATCAAAGCAGAATCAACGTGCAGCAGCCATTTTGTGAGTGGATCAGTGTAGGAGCGGGAACTTGAGGCTTTGGCTCAAGAGGCTTCAGTGAGGAGGCACAGGTAGGTAGCAGATAAGGCTTTTGTAGTGGTTGAATAAAAAGTCACTAAATTACAGCTAATTAAATAAAGTAGGAATGATGAAGAATCTGTTGATGGGCTGATGGCTGCTCGAGGAACTCAGGCTCAAAGTTGATGACCTGGAATCTGAGCTTCAATCACTGGGGCACATCTCTGTTTCTGGAGGTACTCACACCCATTCGATTAGCTGCCTCAAATTCAGCCTGTGGTCAGGGCAAGAGGGTGTGGCTGTGAGTGAGGGGGGGTAGTGGGATCCAGGAGACAGTGATGGAGGAGACTCAGCCCTTGAGCTTGTCCAGCTGGTCTGAGATTCCTGCTCCCTGTGTGGATGAGAGTGGGGGCTGTAGGAAGGATGAGCAACCTAACTGTGGCACCGTAACGTAGTTCCGGGAGCCATTCAAGAGGGGAGAGAGAAGAAAAATGTAGTGGTAATTGGGGATAGTAAGATCAGGGAAATATACAAAGTTCTCTGCCGCGAGGATAGAGCATCCCGAAGACTGTGGTGCCTGCCTGGTGCCCGGGTTTGGGACATCTTACCTGACCTACAGAGGAAGTTGCAGTGGGAGGAGAAAGATCCATTTGTCATGGTCCATGTGGGTACCAACGACATGGGTAGAGCGAAGAAAGAGGTTCTGCTAAGGGAATTTGAGCAGATTGAGACTAAATTAAAAAGCAGAATCTCTGGTTACTACCTGCACCACATGTAAATTGGCATAGGGTCAAGAAGATTAGAGAGTTAAATGCAAGGCTCAAGGATTGGTGTGAGAGAAATGGATCTGAATTCATAGGTAATTGGCACCAGTATTGGGGAAGGAGGGAGCTGTACCAATGTGACGGGCTTCACCTGAACCATGATGGAACCTGGATCCAGTGAATCGTATAATGAGGGCTGTGGATAGGGCTTTAAACTAAATAGTGGGGGGGGGGGGGGGGTGGAGTTCAACAAATTGGAGAAGAGTAGATTAAGTAAAAGAGAAAAGTGTAGATAAAGATAAAGAAAAAGCAAAAGATAAAAAAGAGAAAGTAAGAATGGAGTAAAGAAAAGTCAAGTGCAAAAGAGAGAAAGATTACAAGATTTTAAAAGCACAGTGAGTGTAAGGGCGCTTTATCTGAATGCCTGTAGTATTTGAAATAAGGTCAGTGAACTTGTGGCACAAATCAGTACAAAAGGGGTATGCAAATTGTGCAGAAGACACAGAGATTCTGCAGATAGATATAGATAAGTTAAACGTGTGGGCAAGGTTCTGGCAGATGGAGTACAATGTTAGTAAATGCAAGGTCATCCATTTTGGATGGAGAAATGGAAGAGCAGATTATTATTTAAATGGTTAAAAAAATTGCAGCTTGCTGCTGTGCAGAGGGATTTGGGAGTGTTTGTGCATGAATCATAAAAGGTTGGTTTGCTGGTGCAGAAGGCTATCAAGAAGGCAAATGGAATGTTGTCCTTCATTGCTAGGGGGATTGAAATTAAGAGCAGGGAGATTATGCTGCAACTGTGCAGGGTACTGATGAGGCCACACCTGGAGTACTGCATGGATTTCTGGTCTCCATACTTGAGGAAGGATATACTGGTTTTGGAGGTGGTGCAGAGGAGGTTCACCAGGTTGATTCCAGAGATGAGGGGCTTAGATTATGAGGAGAGTTTGAGTCACCTGGGGCTCTACTTGCTGGAATTCAGAAGAATGAGAGGAGACCTTATAGAACCATAAAATTATGAAACGGATAGGTAAGATAGAGGCAGGAAAATTGTTGCCACTGATAGGTGAGACTGGAACTAGGGATATAGCCACAGGATTTGGGGGAGTAGAGTTAGCATGGAGATTCACCAGAGAGTGGTAAATCTGTGGAATTCTGTACCCAATGAAGCAGTAGAGGTTACCTCAGTCAATATATTTAAGACAAGGTTGGATAGATTTTTGCATAGTAGGGGAATCAAGAGTTATGGGGAAAAGGCAGGTAGGTGGAGATGAGTCCATGGTCAGATCAGCTATGATCTTATTGAATGGAAGAGCGGGCCCAACAGGCCAGATGGTCCACTCCTCCTCCTATTTCTTATGTTCTTATGTTCTTCATTGGAAGCATATTTCCTCTAAACTAGAAAGAACAAAAAGTGAATGGATGCTACAGGGTGAAAGGCAGAGCAGACTGAATGTTGAAAGAAATTATGATGGCCTTATGGTCTTATTTTGACAGGAAAAGAAATATGATGCGGGGCCAAAGTACCTCCCTCTGTAGAAACAGAATCTACCATCACTAGATTCAAGATTGGTTATGTCATTCCTGTACACAAGTGTAAAGGAGAATAAAATAATTATTACGTTGGATCCGATGCAGCACAAAAAAACACAATAATGAACACAATAATTTAAAAAAACACAATGTATACAAGTACATAAAATAGCTTATGCAGTACTCTGCAAAAATCTTAGGGATATATGTATACATATTAGTTAGGGTGAAGAAGAGTTTTTCACAATACTGTATTTGTTAATGTGGAACAGAGAGGGAGTTTGTAAATCTGGCAGGAGCAAATTATGTTGGGAATGGTGAGGGTGGAGCAACGTGGAAGGGGTGTGTGGCAGGTGCCAGAGAAGGAATGCCGGGGTTGGGGGTGGCACGGGTGCAGACACACCCAGCCCTGAGACAGCAGGACAGGCTGTTTGATTCCAAACAATTGGCTTATTAATCATTACAGAATGTCTCTCCGGTGCTTCCCACTCCATCCCCTCTCCCTTTCCCATTTCCCAATTATGGTTTTTCTCTCCCTGCCCCCTTCTCACTCTCAATCCACATTAGACACACTTAGCAAAATCACGTTTAACATTAGTCACATATATCGTGATTTTTTTTTGCAATAGCAGCAGTACAGAGCAATACCTAAAATTACTACAGTACTGTGCTAAAGTATTTGGCACCCTAGCTATGTAAATATGCCTGAGACTTTTGCACAGTACTGTATATGTAGATTGATTATACAGTTAAGCCCATAAAGTGACACTGGGCACAGGAATATCTGCCCAAAAGGTGATTCTGACACAAAATGATAAAGTATTGGTGGTGGGGGGGAGTGGGTTAGTGGGTGGAGGTGTTGATCAGCCTCACTGTTTGGGGAAGTAGCTGTTTTTGAGTCTAGTGATCCTGGTGTGAACGGTTGGTAGCCTCCTCCCTAATGAGAATGAAAAACAATCCATGAGCAGGGTGGGTGGGATCTTCATGGTCCTTCCTTCCTTCAAACTGCTATTAGAAAGAAAATTAAAAGTGATTAGGATCTGAAATTTTGAATTCAAAATTGGGTTTGGAGCATTTTAAAATAAGTTTAGTGGTAAGGGAAAGAAAAGATTTTGGTTGTGAAAGAGCCTAACAAAATAGGAGATGAAAATCACAATAGAAAGAATAAGATTACTGATTTAAAGTGCACAATCTCCGAATTGAACACGCGAAGAAGTACATAATCAAAATTTCAGAAATCCTGACAGCACTCAATGTGATCTGTTATCACAGTTGTGGATATAATGACAGTCTTCCGGACAGTTAACCCACAGAAAGCAACTGGCCTCTGTGGTGATCCCAGCCATGTCTTTAGGTCCAGCTGGTGGGGATATTTTCAAATATTCTTCATCTCCACCTGTTTCAATCTGAGATTTCCATCTGTTTACTGAGACCACTATCAACTCAGTACCAAGGAAAACAAGGTAATGTGCCTTAATGGCTATTGCTCAATGTTTCTGACATTTACCATCATGATATAATTTGAGAGGCTGGTCATGCAATGCACTATGTCTAGCCTCCTCGAAAAATATCAAACCTCCGCAATTTGCCTACCACGAAAACACCATCTGCACTCCATCTCTGGAGCACCTGAACAGTAAAGACACCAACATTTGATATTGTTTATTGACTACAGCTCTACCTTCAATAATATAATTCCATAAATTACAAAGACATAGAAACATAGAAAGCCTACAGCACAATACAGGCACTTCAGCCCACAATGCTGTGCCGAGCATGTACTTACTTTAGAAATTATCCAGGGTTACCCATAGCCCTCTATTTTTCTAAGCTCCATGTACCTTTCCATGAATCTCTTAAAAGACGCTATCATATCCGCCTCCACCACCGTCGCCGGCAGCCCATTAAATGCACTCACCACTCTCTGCGTAAAAAACTTACCCCTGACATCTCTTCTGTACCTACTTCCAAGCACCTTAAAACTGTGCTCCCTCATGTTAGCCATTTTAGCCCTGGGAAAAAGCCTCTGACTATCCACACGATCAATGCCTCTCATCATCTTATATACCTCTATCAGGTCACCTCTCATCCTCTGTCACTCCAAGGAGAAAGGGCCAAGTTCACTCAACCTATTCTCATCAGGCATGCTCCCCAATCCAGGAAACATCCTTGTAAATCTCCTCTGTGACCAGAACTGAACACAATACTCCAAGTGGAGTCTGACCAGGGTCCTATATAGCTGCAACATTACCTCTCGGCTCTTGAACTCAATCCTATGGTTGATGAAGGCCAATACACCATATGCCTTCTTAATCACAGGGTCAACCTGTGCAGCAGCTTTGAGTGTCCTATGGACTTGGACCCCAAGATCCCTCTGATCCTCCACATTGCCAAGAGCCTTACCATTAATACTATATTCTGCCATCATATTTGACCTACCAAAATGAAACATCTCAAACTGATCCGGGTTGAACTCCATCTGCCACTTCTCAGCCCAGTTTTGCATCTTATTGATGTCCCGCTATAACCTCCGACAGCCCTCCGCACTGTCCACAACACCCCAAACCTTTGTGTCATCAGAAAATTTCCTAACCCATCCTTCCACTTCCTCATCCAGGTCTTTTATAAAAATCACCAAGAGAAGGGGTCCCAGAACAGGTCCCTGAGACACCCCACTGGTTACCGACCTCCATGAAGAATATGACTCCTCTACAACCACTCTTTGCCTTCTATGGGCAAGCTAATTCTGGATCCACAAAGCAAGGTCCCCTTGGATCCCATGTCTCCTTACTTTCTCAATAAGTCTTGCATGAGGCACCCTATCAAATGCCTTGCTGAAATCCATATATACTACATCTACTGCTCTATTTTCATCAATGTGCTTAGTCACATCCTCAAAAAATTCAATCAGGTTCATAAGGCATGACCTGCCTTTGACAAAGCCATGCTGACTATTCCTAATCATATTATACCTCTCCAAATGTTCATAAATCCTGCCTCTCTGGATTTTATTCATCAGCTTACCAACCACTGAAGTAAATCTCACTGGTTTATAATTTCCTGGGCTATCTCTACTCCCTTTCTTGAATAAAAGAACAACATCTGCAACCCTTCAGTCCTCCGGAACCTCTCCCATCCCCATTGATCATGCAAAGATCATTGCCAGAGGCTCAGAAATCTCCTCCCTCATTTCCCACAGTAGCCTGGGGTATATCCTGTCTGGTCCTGGCGACTTATCCAACTTGATGCTTCCCAAAATCTCCAGCACATCTTCTTTCTTAATGTCTATATGCTCAAGCTTTTCAGTCCGCTTTAAGACATCCCTACAATTGCCAAGGTCTTTTTCCCATAGTGAATACTGAAGCAAAGTTTTCATTAAGTACCTCTGCTATTTCCTCCAGTTCCATACACACTTTTTCACTCTCATACTTGATTGGTCCTATTCTCTTACGTCTTATCCTCTTGCAGTCCATATACTCGTGGAATGCCTTGGGGTTTTCCTTAATCCTGCTCACCGAGGCCTTCTCATGGCCCCTTCTTGCTCTCCTAAGTTCCAAGGAAACTCATCTCCAAACTCCTAAACCTGATTCTCAACATCTCCCTTTGCAACTGGCCTTGACTTCTAGACCAACAGACCACAATCAGTAAGGATAGGAAGCACCACTTTCACTGCAAATATCCTCAGCACTGGTTATCCACAAGACTGCTGTGGTGAACTACATATACCTGTCTGGACTGCTCCTGTGGCTCCTCCCACAGACCCCCTGCTGACTGCTCCTGTGGCTCCTCCCACAGACCCCTGCTGACTGCTCCTGTGGCTCCTCCCACAGACCCCTGCTGACTGCTCCTGTGGCTCCTCCCACAGACCCCTGCTGACTGCTCCTGTGGCTCCTCCCACAGACCCCCTGCTGACTGCTCCTGTGGCTCCTCCCACAGACCGCTGTATAAAGGCGACTGAGTCCTGTTGCCCTGCCTCATTCCCCAGGATGTAGTGTTGTTCATTCTTCCAGTCAATAAAAGCCGATACCTCGCTTCCTACGTCTCAGCGTGAGTTATTGATGGTGCATCAACTGCATCCTCATCCCCCTACTCTATGCCCTATACATTCATCACTGCATGGCCAAATTCTGTCCTAGCTTCAATGACAATTTTGCGGATAGTGCCACCATCATGGGTTATACCTTAAGTAATGATGTTCGAGTACAGTAAGGAGATAGATGGCCTAGTGATATGGTGTCATGACAATAGGCTTTCCCTCAACGTCATCAAAACAAAACAGCTAGTCATTGACTTCAGGAAGAGGGGTGGTGCACATATTTACATTGATGGTGCTGAAGTTCAGAGGGTGGAGAGCTTCAAGTTCCTAGGAGCAAGCATCAGCAATATATTGGACTGACCACATTGAGGCCATACTGGAAGTTCACCAGTGCCTCTATTTCCTCTGAGACTGAGGAAATTTGCCATGCCCCCCTTGATCCTCACCTATATTTTATAGGTGCCCCATGGACAGTATCCTATCTGGATAAATCCCAGCATGGTATGGAAACTAATCTGCCCCCTGACTGCAAGAAACTACAGAGAGTTGTGAACACAGCCCAGTGCATCTCAGAAACCAACCTCTGTGGACTCTGTCTACATTTCTAGCTGTCTTGATAAAGCATCCAGCATCATAAAAGACCCCACCTACCCTTGATATTTCCTCTTCTCCTCTCTCCCATTGGGCTGAAGATACAAAAGCCTGAAAGCACATACCACCAGGCTTCTATCCCACTGTGATACCAGCAATGAACTGTTCCCCAGTATAATAAGATGGACACTTGACTTCAATCCACTTTGCTTTGACCTCACACCTTAATTGTCTACCTGCAACGCACTTTCTCTGTAATCGTTACACTTTATTCTGCATTCTGTTAGTGTTTTACCTCAATACACTGTTGTAATGGATTAATCTATATGCACAGTATGCAAGGCAAGCTTTTCACTGTGTCTCGGTAGATATGACAATAATAAACCAATTTACTAAGTCTGAAGCTATTGCAAATGACGACAGGAATGCTAGTCATCATAGTCAGCACCTGTAAGAAGAATATTTAATAGTGTATTTTGGACCACGGTTACTCTTTGGATATCATTCCAGATGGTTGCTTTATTATCTTTGGGGTTCTATATGCCCCGCACACTTAGTTTGGCTCCTTAGGAGTATGAAATATAAAAAGAAGAGACCAGATATATTCTCTTCACAGGTTCTGTCTAACATGGTAAGCATTATCTGCAATAACCTCAGACTTGGTAAATTGGTTTACAGCAGTGCATTGAGGTAGTATTGTGAACGGCCATGAAAATTTTACATTGCCCAGAGTTTTAAAGGCATTAAATGTTTTGCAAACTCTCCAATACCAAAAGACCAATTTTACACATACCAATTGCAATTCACTCAAACAAATATTTCAGAAGATATTGGTGGTATGCACTTTCAGCCTTTCTTATCTTCTGCCTGATGCGAGAGGGGGAGAAGAGAGAATGTCTAGCATGCCAATCGCTCATAACAAATCCTAGATTTTGGGTGATCAAAATGGCTCAGTAGGCGGTAAGTCTATGGCTATCAAGAAAATAATCATTTTACCAGCTGTAACATTATTATTTGACATTTGGCATTATGTTATTCACTAGCCATTTGAAGTATAAGCAAATAGCTAATACTTTCTAACATTAAAGAACAAAATACCAGATGGGAATTACCTCACAACTGATACCACATTGTAACTGCAACCTCACCAGAAGGAGAATTGTGTTGCACTTCCAGTATCATTATAGATGAAGATGAAAGAAATTACTGACCACATCACACTGCTTGGTCAAGAATTTCATATTCAATATATGTTAATATTTTATTAATAATTATTACAATAATATTTTGAATATTATAAACAGTGAATCCTTCAATTTAAGAGCAATATCATACTGAACCTCCTTTATAAGACCATAAGACATTGGAGCAGAATTAGGCCATTCAGACCATCAAGTCTCCTCCATCATTCTGTCATGTCTACTATATTATCCCTCTCAACTCTATTCTTCTGCCTATTTCCCCAGAATCTTCAAGCCCTTACTAATCAAGAACCTATCAACCACTGCCTTAACTACACCCAATAAGTTGGCCTCCACAGCTGTCTATGGCAATGTATTCCATAGATTCAATGCCCTCTGGCTAAAGAAATTCCTCTCTGTTGAAAAGGATCATCCTTCTATTCTGAGGATGTGCCCTCTGGACCTACATTCTATCACTGTTGGAAACACCCTCTCTACATCTATTCTATCTATGCCTTTCAATATTTGGCTTGATTCAATGAGATCCACCTTCATTCTTCTAAACTCCATTGAGTACAGGCCCAGAGCCATCAAACTGCATTCTGAAGGAAAGTGTAAGAAATTAATAATATATTTGACAAAATTTTAACTTTCTGATGAAGATTCCCATTTCATGCAGTCTTATCCTTCCTTCAAATGCAAACTAGAAAAATATTTTAAATTTTTACATTTGGATTTCTTTGCATTTCTGTGCTTTGTTTATTCTTAAATCACGGGTTAGAATTTAGTTGTTTTACCAAGAAGAATAGAATTTACACTTGGCACAGTTAACATGTAAATAAACAATGACCACAATGCAATATTCATCAAATTAATCTGAGGATATTCTGAGAATTTTGTCATTGTAAGGTTAGATAAATTATTTACACAGGGTTACATCAACTGTATAGGGGAATAGAGTTTGAGGATAAAAATAATTTGTTGTGTGAATTTAAATAAATAACAAATCAAAAGGAAACTGGTTTGTTCATTTTATTAACTTCTGGTGAAAAGAGAACTACAGAAACCAAAGACTGAGGAAATTCAGTAGTTCAATGGTTCAATTAATATCAGAGAATGTACACAGTATACAACCTGAAATTCTTATTCTTTGCAGAAAATCCACAAAGAATGAGTAACAGAAAAACATTAGAACCCCAAAGCCCCCCTCCCCTACCACACACAAACAGCAGCAAAGCATCAACCCTCCCCTGCTCCCCATCCCCCCACTTGTTCCAGCAGGAAGCATCAGTGCCCACCATCCACCAACCAAGCATTAGCAAAACCCCAAACAGAAACCATGATCTGCAGTCCAACAAAAACCATTGTTTTCTCTCTCTCTCTCTCTCTCTCTCTCTCTCTCTCTCTTGAACTACATATACATGTCTGGACATGCCCCCCCCCCTGCTGACAGCTCCTGTGGCTCCTCCCACAGACCCCTGTATAAATGCAATTGGAGGCACTGCTCCTCCCTCAGTTTCCAGGATGTTGTGTGGTGGTCGCTTGCTGCTTGTGCTTTCTTCCAGCCAATAAAAGCCTACCTAACCCACGTCTCAGAGTTATTAATGGTGCATCACTCATTAACAGGGGAGAGAGTAGAGATGAACAGATTGTTGTTTTGGTGTTACAGTCTGAAGTGATGCTTATTCAAGCTCATTCAATTCAAGAACCAACAGACTATCCCTCCACCTCCGAAAGAGAGAGAGAGATCCCTCATGTGCAGAGGCCTCTGACAGCCGCTCCACTGGCAAGGAATTGAGTTCACGGGGACCACCCAAAGGCGCACGTCTTCTGGGCCACTCCTGCAGACGTTGAAAATGGCCAGTCAGCAAGCTCTGGGAGCGCCAACCCACCACACAGTTTGAATGCAGCTGTAGATCTTGGATTCTGACAGGACCACAGCCACCTTGAAAAGGGGAAAAGAGACATTAAAGAGAGGAATTTAAGCTGTCTCACAGATGAGCTCAAAGAAGTCACTCTCTGGAGTCATCTTAAATTCAAAATAATTTAATGTTGGCATCATCAAGAAGGGAGGGAGCCAAAAGAAAGGAAATTATAAGCCAGTTAGCCTGAATTCAGTGGTTGGGAAGACATTGGAGTCCATTATAAAGGATGAGATTTTGGGGTACTTGGAGATGCATGATAAAGTAAGTCAAAGTCAGCATGGATTCCTTAAGGGGCAATCTTGCCTGACAAATCTGTTGGAATTCTTTGAGGAAACAACAGACAGGATAGACAAAGGAGAATCGGTGGATGTAGTTTACTTGGATTTTCAGAAGGCCTTTGACAAGATGCCACTCATGATGCTGCTTAACAAGCTATGAGCCCATGGTATTACAGGGAAGATTCTAGCATGGATAAAGCAGCAGCTGATAGGCAGGAGGCAAAATATGGGGATAAAGGGGTTCTATTCTGCCTGGCTTTTGGGGACTAGTGGTATTCCACATGGGTCTGCGTTGGTTTCTTTCACATGATATGTCAAAGATTTGGATGATGGAATGGATGGCGTTGTGGACAAGTTTGCAGATGATACGAAGTCAGGTAGTTGTAACCCCCTGGGTCGCCTCAGGCTCGCTCAGCTCGTTCTCGTCTAGGGGGAGCAGCCTTTGGCCCTGCCAAACTGGGTAATCAGCTGGTGTGGATGCTGTGTGATGTCCCCGCCTCGCCCAAAAACAGATAGTACACCATATGCGATTAAATGAGTACAATTTATAAAGATTACTATAACTATGTGATTAATAACGATACAGTATATATGAAGGAAAAGAAAATAAAGAAAAGGCACCAACTTATCAAAGTCCAAACCACTTCGTGCACAACCGTTGGAGCTCAATTACTGAAGTCTTCTGGCCACCATTCGATCCCCTCCGAACTCCTCGACGCAGCTCAGGACCACCCGAAGTGGTCAACCAAGCACATCTATCTTCGTCTCCTCTCCTCGGGGTACCTCCTGGCCTAGGACCCCCCACTTGGGGTCCGCTCCTTGCCCAGTTTACAGTATCGCGTCCTCTCTCTCTCACCCCCTCGCGCTGATCTCCCCAAAAGCCCACCAACAATAGCTTACAGACTCAGAAGAAAGAACAACATTAATCCCAATTGGTTTACAAAGGAATACAATTCTCGTTATCAGTAAATTTTAACCCAAACAAGCTTCCAGCACTCTCTCGCAACAAAGAAGCATTCCTACTTTTAACAAAACAAAGAAGCCATTTTGATTAACATACACAGTAACAAAGAAAAAGAAGAAACCCCCTGTACATAGTATTGAAGAAGCAGGGAGTCTGTAGAAAGGCTTTGACAGATGAGGAGAATGGGGAAAAAACGTGCCAGATGGAATATAGTGCAGGGAAGTGCATGGTTAAAAACCAACTAAAAAAGTCATTAGAAAAGTACAGATGTAATACGAAAGTAAGATGCCAATAATGTTAAAGAGGGTACAAAAAGTTTCTTCAGATACATAATGTGTAAAAGAGAGGCGAGAGTGGTTTTTCTATTACTGTCTTGTTTTTATCTACCGCTTTGTTTGATTGCCTGAGAGGAAGCCAAACAGAGTTTCATTGCACCTATGTATAATGACAATAAAGATCATTCATTCATTCATTCATTCATTCATTCATTCATTCATTCATTCATTCATTCATTCATTTTGGACTGCAGGAAAACAATGTTGGAGAGTTAGTAATGGGGGACAAACTGATTAAATATTTTGCATAAGTTTTCACTGTGGAAGGCATTAACAGAATGTTGGAAATTCCAGGTGTCAAGGATTATGAATTGTGTGAAGTTACCAAAACTAGAGAAAAGGTTCTTGGGAAACTGAAAGGTCTGAAGGTAGATAAGTCACCTGGACCAGATGGTGTACAACCCAGGGCTCTGAAAGAGGTGGCTGAAGTGATTGTGGAGGCATTAGTAATGATCTTCCAAAAATCACTAGATCTGGGAATGGTTCCGGAAGACTGGAAAATTGCAAATGTCAGTCCACTCTTCAAGAAGGGAGAGAGGCAGAAGAAAGGAAACTATAGACCAGTTAGTCTGACTTCAGTGGTTGGGAAGATGTTGGAGTCAATTATTAAGGATGAGGTTTCAGGGTACCTGGAGGTGCATGATAAAATAGACAGTAGTCAACATGGTTTCTCAATGGAAAATATTGCCTAACAAATTCTTTGAACTAATAACAAGCAGGATAGGCAAAAGAGAATCAGGTGATGTTGTGTATTTGCATTTTCGGATGGCTTTTGACAAGATGCCACACATGAGGCTGCTTAACAAGCTACAAGCCCATGGTATTACAGGAAAGATTCTAGCATGGATAAAAAAGTAGCTGATTGGCTGGAGGTAAAGAGTGGGAATAAATGGAGACTTTTCTAGCTGTCTACTGGTGACTATTGATGTTCCACAGGGGTCTGTGTTGAGACCAATTCTTTTTATGTTGTATGTCAATGAATTGATAGCTTGTTGCAAAGTTTGTTGTCAATATGAAGATAGGTGCTACAGAAGGACTTAGATTTGGACAATGGGCAAAATAATGGCAGATGGAACAGTGTCAGGAAGTATATGGTCATGCACTTTGATAAAAGGAATGAAAGGGTTGACTATTTTCTAAGTGGACAGAAAATACAAAAATCTGATGCACAAAGGGACATGGGAGTCTTTGTGCATCATTCTCTAAAGGTTAATTTGCAAATTGAGACTGTAGTGAGGAAGGCATATGCAATGTTAGCACTCATTTCAAGAAGACTAGAATGAAAAAAAAGCAAGTAAGTAATGTTGAGACTTTATAATGCCCTGGTGAAGACTCTCTTGGAGTATTGTATGCAGTTTTGGGCCCCTTATCTTGGAAAGGATGTGCTGAAACTATGGGGAGGTCAAAGGAGGTTCACAAAAATGATTCCAAGTTTGAATGGCTTGTCATATGAAGAGCATTTGATGGCTCCAAGCTTGTATTCACTGAAATTCAGAAGAATGAGAGGTGACCACATTAAAACATATCGAAAGATGAAAGGCCTTGACAGAGTGGATGTGGAGAGGATGTTTCCTATGATGAAAGAGTCTAAGACCAGAGGACACAGCCTCAGAATAGACGGGTGTCTGTTTAGAACTGAGATGAGGAGGAATTTCTTTAGCTAGAGAGTGGAATTCTTTGCCACAGGCAGCTATGGAGGCTAAGTCTTTAGTATATTTAAGGCAGAGGTTGATGGATTCTTGATTGGTCAGGGCATGAAGGGATACAGAGAGAAGGCAGGAGATTGGGGCTGAGAGGAAAAATGGATCAACCACCATCAAATGGTGGAACGGATTCAAAGGGCCCATATGGCCTACTTCTGCTCCTATATCTTATGGACATGCGCTTTGGTAGAAAGAATAAAGGTGTAGGCTATTTTCCAAACAGGGAGAACATTTGTGAGGTGCAAAGGGACCTGGGAGTCCTTGTGCAGGATTCCTTGAAGGTTAACTTGTAGGTTGAGTCAGGTTGTGTGGGAAGAGGGATTTGCGGGTGTCAACATGCCTAATCCGTTTTGTTCATTTTCTGTGCAATAACAGAGATCTGAGGGGTCGACATGCCTGATCCATTTTGTTTGATTTTATTTTACCCAGGAAGCAAATTTGGATGCTGATCTGCCTGAACAGTTCCGTTCATTTTTTGTGTTGGAAGAGGGATCTAGAGACTCGATGTGCTGGATCAGTTTTGCTCAGTTTTTGTGAGGAAGGAAGGATTTGGGAGGGGTCGATATGCCTGATCTGTTTTTTGTCCATTTTTTTGTGCAGGAGGAGGGATTTGGGGGTTGATGTACCTGATCCATTTTATTAGTTTTTTATGCAGGGAGGAGGGATTTGGAGGTTGATGATCGTGCTGCTTTTTTTTTCTTTCTTGGTTTCATGGTTACCCAAAATTTGAAGAGTTTCTGAGTTGTATACTTTGATAATAAATGAACTTTTGAACCTTCAAAGTCGTAAGGAAGGTAAATACAATGTTAGCATTAATTGCAAAAGGACTAGACTATAAGAGCAAGGATGTGATGCTGAGGCTTCATACGGCATTGGTCAAACTACACTTGGAGTATTGTGAGCAATTTTGGTTCCCTGATCTAAGAAAAGGAATGCTGTCAATGGAGAGGGTCCAGAAAAGGCTCACGAAAATGATTCAGGAATGAAAGAGTTAACATATGAGGAGCATTTGATGGCTCTGGGCCTGTTGTCACTAGAGTTTGGAAGAATGAGCAGGGAATCTCAGTGAAACCTATCGAATGTTCAAAGGCCTAGACAGATTGGATGTGGAGAGGATGTTTTGTATAGTGGGGAGTCTAGCACCAGTGGGCAGAGCCTCAGAATAGAGGGGTGTCCATTTAGAACAGGCACCAGAAGGGATTTCTTCAGCCAGAGGGTGATGAATCTGTGGAGTTCAAAGCCACAGCAATCAAATGAGTATATTTAAAGCAGAGGTTGATAAGTTCTTGGATAGTCAGGCCATCAATGATTTGGGGGAGAAGGCAGGAGAATGAGGTTGAAAGAGATAATAAATCAGCCATGGTGAAATGGCAGAGCACCTTTGATAGACTGAGTGGCCTAATTCTGCTTCAATGTTTTATGGTCTTATGATCATCAATGTGGACTGCATGTTACAGAAAAATATTAGTTTTGTTGTGTCATGTTTTCTATTTCACAATTAATGTTTATGATGTCAGAGTTAGACAAAGACCTTGAATCTGAAATGAATGAATAACTGAATATTGCCAATTCTGAAATATCAATGAACAAATAACAAGGCAGGTATTATGTATGGACTCCACTCTGGGCAGTACAGTATTGTATCATTTAGCGCAACATGACTACAACCTGAGCAACTGAAGATCAATTCCCACTGTCAGAATCAGTTTTAATATCACCGACATATATCGTGAAATGTGTTAACTTAGTGATAGCATTACCTGATAATATAGAAAAAAAACACTGTGAATTACAGTAAATCTATACATGTGTGTATCAAATAGTTAAATTAAATAAGTAGTACAAAAATAGGAAATAAAAACGTAGTGAAGTAGTGCTCATGGGTTCAGTGTCCATTCAGAAATTGGATGACAGAGGGGAAGAAGTCGTTCCTGAATCATTGAGTTTGTGCCTTCAGGCTTCTGTACCTCCTTCCCAATGGTAACAACGAGAAGAGGCCAAGTCCTGGGTGATGTGGTCCTTAATTATTGAAGACCCCTTTTTGAGGCACTGCTCCTTGAAGATGTCTTGGATTCTATGGAGACTAGTGCCCATGATGGAGCTGACTAATTTGACAACTCCCTACAGCTTACTTTGAACCTGTGCCATAGCCACTCCACTGCATACTGGACGGTGAAGCAACCAGTCAGCCTGCTCTCCATTGCACATCCATAGAAATCTTTCAGTGTTTTAGGTGACATTAGACTCCTAATGAAATATAGCCACTGTCTTGACTACTTTATAGCTGCATCGATATGTTGGGACCAGGTTAGGTCCTCAGAGATATTAACAGCCAGGAGCTTGAAATTGCTCAGTCTCTCCACTTCTGATCCCTCTATGAGGTTTGGTGTGTGTTCCTTCGTCTTACCCTTCCTGAAGTCCACAATCAGCTCTTTGGTCTTACTGATGTTGAGTGCAAGGTTGTTGCTGCAACACCACTCAACAACCTGGTATATCTTGCTCATGGATGCCTTATTGTCTCCATCTGAGATTCTGCCTACAATGGTTGGATCATCAGCACATTTATAGATGGCATTTGAGTTGTGCCTAGCCACACAGTCATGGGTGTAGAGAGCGTAGAGCAGTGGGATAAGCACACACCCCTGAGGTGCCCCAGTGTTGATTGTCAGCAAGGTGGAAATCTTACAAAACATTTCATCACCGTAGATGTGAGTGCTACTGGACAATAGTCATTAAGGCAGCTCACACTGCTCTTCTTGATGTGTAAGGAGTTTATCAGGAGTTTCCTTCATGTAAGAAGCTCAGTGATTTCAAGGGATCTAATCCATCTTCAAAATATTCAGTCCCTTACCGCTATCATATTACACTTCCTTCAATCTCTCTTTGGACAGGCTATCATTCTCAGATAAGCACCCTTACAAGCCTGCCAGCAAATTTCACTATTATCCTTACATATTCAAAGCAAGTTGTTAAATAGCTCAAATTGCTCCTTATTCAAAGTTCAAAGAAGTAAATTTATTATCAAAGTGCATTTATTATCCAGTTCATTTTCTTGTGGGCATACTCAATATATCCAATAATCATAATAGAATCAATGAAATACCACACCAAACAATCAGTGCAAAAGACAACAAACTGTGTAAAAACACACTAAATAAATAAATAGACAGACAAAAGACAAACAAACAAATAAATAGATAGATCGTATCAAGATCATGAGATGAAGAGTCCTTAGAAATGAATCCATAGGTTGTGGGAACAGTTCAGTGATGGGGCAGGTAAAGTTCAGTGGAGTTATCCCCTCTGGTTCAAGAGCCTGATGGTTGAGGGGTAATTCTTCCTGAACCTACTGGCGTGGATCCTGAGGCTCCTGTGCCTTCTTCCTGATGGCAGCAGTGAGAAGAGAGCATGACCTGCCTCACTTGGTTCTCAACTTAAACAATTCCTCTCACCTTTTTCAGAAGTCTGAAGTACAAGCTCCTTCCAGACAGCGAAGGGAATCGAACCCTGATCAGTGACCACTTGCACTGTAAAGCAATAGTGCAAACCACTACTACAGCATGCTGCACCTTCATCATCAGAATTGTAAGATTCTGCAGCAGAACGGGAGTTTTGTTTATTTCAGTAGTGAATGAGGATTCTGGATTTTGATTTCAGATGTCCTGTTACTCTCTATAGCATATTTTTAACTACCATTGCACTCAATGACTCTGAGCTAGGAGAAATTCAAAGCAGAGTCATCTATTGCAGAAGAGTCAGTAGTGCATTACTTCCCATATTATGTAATCTGTTTATTTATTTAGAGATACAGCACAATAACAGGCCCTTCCAGCCCAACAAGCCTACACCACCCAATAACAGTCATGTGACTAATTAACCTACCGCCCTATGCATTTCCAGAAATGTGGCAGGAAGCTGGAGCACCCAGAGGAAACCCACACGGTCATGGGAAGGATGTACAAACTCCTTACAGACAGTTGAAGAATTGAACCCAGGTTGCTGGCCCTGCAATAGTGTTATGCTAGCTGCTATGTTGCAGTAACTGCTACACTAAGCAAGTGGGCTGAGGGATGGCAAATGGATTTTAATTTGGCTAAGTGCGAGATGTTGCATTTTTGGACAGCAAATTAGGGTAGGATCTTCACAGTGAACAGTGGGGTCTGAGGCGTGTTGTAGAACAGAAGGACCAAGACTACAAGTACATGTAAAGTACCAGTAAAAATGATATTGCATTTAGATAGGGGCATGCTGGCCTTCATCAGTCAAGGCATTAAGTATAGAAATTGGGATGTTATGTTGCAGATGTACAAGACATTGGTGAGGCCACAACTGGAATATTGTGTTCGGTTTTAGACACCTACTTTTATGAAAGATGCCATTAAGTTGGGAAGAGTGCAGAGGATGTGCAATGAGGGACACTGGTGGATGTGTGGTGGGGTGGCAAGAACTGTGGACAAGGACCAGCGACGACAAGGGCTGGTGTCCACTGGGCCAGCTAGAACCCGGCATTCAAGGCCTTTAGCTCAGAGTCCTGTCATCAAAGAGTCCTGGGGTCAATACTGAAGATCAAAGCCCAAGACCTGGAAGTCCAAGCTCGATAGCTGAAGCCCTGGGCCTACGAGTCCAAAGTTGTAGACAGAGGATTTTTGCTTTGTTGTATGCACTCTATACCTTGGGAAAGTCAGAGGACTGTTGCCCTTGAGTCCAGTGCAGGCCTATCCTGAGGGTGGAGAACAGACTATATGGGTGCGTGGGGGAGGGGTGGAATGGAGGAAAGCGGCATGTTTTGCTGTTGTTATTTTGTTGCTTGTGTTCTGTGTCGTTCTCCCAAGCATTGTGGGCACGCTGGGTCAGTGCTGGAATGTGTGGTGACCCTTGTGGGCTGCCCCAGCACGTCCTTAGGTTGTGTTGGTTGTTAATGCATACGACTTGCTTCACTAGATGTTTCAACGTACGTGTGATATAATAAAACATCTTTGTTTCCGTCAGAAGGGTTGCAGGTTTCTTGAATATGTCTTGGATAATTTGCTGCAACAATATCAGGAGCACGGGTTAAATATTGATTTATTTATTTTTATTTAGCGGAGTAGGACCTTACAGTCCTTCAAGCTGTGCTGCCCCAGCAGCCCCCAGAAAACCCAATTAATCCTCACCAAATCATCAGACAATTTACCCTACCCACTATGTCTTTGGGCGATGAAACCGGAGGACCCGGAGAAGACCCATGGGGAGGACGCACAGAGACTCCTAACAGAACGTGGCCGGAATTGAAATCCGATCTCTGGAACACCCCGAGCAGCCACAGTGTCGCACTAACCACTATGTTACCGTGGTGGCTAGAGTCACCAAGTCAGCATGGCTTCGAGTGGAGGACATCTTATCTCAGAAACTCAGTTGAGTATTTTGAAGAAGTAACCAAGAAGATCAGTGAGTGCAGGGCAGTAGACTTGATCTATAGGGAATTCAATCATCAGATTCTGACTCAGATTTATTAGGCACATGTACATCGAAACATACAGTGAAATGCATTGCTTGTGTTAACTTCCTCAAAAAGTTCTGTAAAATTGGTTAGATACGACCTTCATAGTTATGCTGACAATCCATAATCAGTCCCCGACTATCCAAATACTTATGTATCTGGTTCCTTAGCATACCTTCTGATAATTTCCCCACTACTGATGTCAGGGTCACTGGCCTCCAATTCCCTGGTTTATTTTAGAGCATTTTCTTAAACAGCGGAGTAATAGGCAGCCGTCGATCCTAGGGGAACATGGGTTTGCACCTCTGGTGGTCTGTGCCCTCTCCAGGGCACAAGCCTGGGCGGGAAGGTTTGAAGAACCAGCTGTTGCCCATGCAGTGGGTTTCCCTCTCCATATCACTGATGTGGTCCAAGGGAAGGGCAAGCGCCAATACAGCTTGGTGCCAGTGTCATTGCAGAGGCTGCCAGAGTGAAGTTGTAAACGACCTCAAACTGCCTTAGAGACTCCAGCTCCGGATTTCTTCCTTGGGGTTCACTCCCGAAAGGGAGTTGCTTAGATGGGAATCTTGGCCAGCAAGGACTCATTGGCCAGAAGGGCTTATTTCTCAGAATCAGGATGAGGTGTATTATCACCAGCATATGATGTGAAATTTGTTATCTTTGCAACAGCAGTTCAATGCAATACATAATCTACCAGAGAGAGAAAATAATAATACCAATAACAAATAAAATAAAACATAATAATAAACAAGTAAATCAATTACATATATTAAATAGATTTTTCTTTAATGTGCAAAAACTGAAATACTGTATATTTTTAAAAATTAGGTAGTGTCCAAAGCTTCAATGTCCATTTAGGAATCGGATGACAGAGGGGAAGAAGCTGTTGCTGAATCGCTGAGTGTGTGCCTTCAGGCTCCTGTACCTCCTACCTGCTGGTAACAGTGAGAAAAGGGCATGCCCTGGGTACTGGAGGTCGTTAATAATGGACACTGCCTTTCTGAGACACTGCTCCCTGAAGGTGTCCTGGGTACTTTGTAGGCCAGTGCCCAAGATGGAGTTGACTAGATTTACAATCCTCCGCAGCTTCTTGCAGTCCTGTGCAGTAGCCCCTCACTATACCAGTGATGCAGACTGTCAGAATGCTCTCGACGGTACAACTATAGGAGTTTTTGAGTGTATTTGTTGACATGCCAAATTTCTTCAAACTCCTAATAAAGAATAGCCGTTGTCTTGCCTTCTTTATGACTACATCAATGTGTTGGGACCAGGTTAGATCCTCAGAGATCTTGACACCCAGAAACTTGAAGCTGCTCACTCTCTGTTCTATGACTCCAGGATGTTGTAGAAATATACAATATCTCTGCATACTAGGTTTAATATTAAGTAACATAACAGATTTCTTTAGCAGTCTAAGAATATGTGAATATTTATGTTACAGTGACCATAATGTTGTGTTTGTGCTAGTACATTGAATTCCAGAGGATATAGCAGGCAGCATTCATCCAATGTCGAAATTAGTGGTGGGTAGAGACATGTCTGGCTCACGTCATTGTCTAACTCTAAAATCTCATTAATCATTCCAATTAAATCAAATGATTGCTTGCTCACAACTGCTGGACACAGACCTAAAAGCAGTGTGTATGCATGACAGAATCCCAAACACTGGTAAACCTGACAGCAGTATTTCACATTGAGCGCTAGCTGGTGTCAATCAAGTGAACATGCAGACAAAGCAGATTTGCCCTTTATTTTGTGAATACTTTTTGTACTAAAATCCGTGTAAGAGCGCTACATAGTACGCAATTTTGCTGAGTTATGAACTAGCAGCGACAAGCAATTAATTACATTGCTCTTTGCAAAGAGTTTACATTCCATTTCTGGCTTTCTTCCTGCATTGTTGTAGAATTCCATGTGGCCATATAGCCCATAAGGCAGAAATAGTGCGTGGGGTGGAAGCTTTTGACGAGTGGATTCGCCAGTCATTGCTTTGCGAGCGAGCGATCCCCAAGAGACCGGCGCTCACTACCGCTCTCGGGAGGGCAACAAAGGGGACGGAACGCGGCGCGGCGCGTGTCCGCGCGGCGCGCTCCCTGCGGATGACGTGAACACGCGCGGGGGGTGGGGGCAATGGCACGCGCTGCCGTTGCCTTTTCCACCGCGAGGCACTCAGACCAGTGTTAGGGAGGGAGGGAAAGTACGCGCATGTAACTCGGCTCCTTACAACTTTACACGGACACCTTCGGCTCCCGCACTGGGATGGGGTGAGTTCCGCTTCAAACTGCGATAAGCCAGAATTCCTTTTTATAAAGACTTTTAATTTTAGGGGGGGGGGGGGGGGAAGGCACGTTTTGGTTGCATTTCTGTCGTCGTTTCTCTCTCTCTCCCCTCCTCGAATTGTAAATAGAGCAGATGAGCGAATGAATGGGGTTATTGTTTGGAGCGGTGGAAGTTTTATCGAGTGCACCGCGTTTCTGAGAACTGTCACCCTCGAGCGGAGGGAGATTGAGCGAGGGCTGGGAACAGATGGAGGGAGTTTTAAGAGAATGAATGGGAGAGCCGCACACAGACACAAAAAAGAAACACGGCGCTGCCGCGGAGGAGCGAGGCGGTGATTTATTTAAAACCGGGGACGACTTTCTAGAAAGCGCCTTAGGGGGTAATCAAGCCGCAAAAGTTTCTCGATGAAGTTTTGAGCTCAGAAGCTGAAAGTTGTGTCAAACAAGGACTGTCAAACGGGCTCTTGTTACTGTGGATGCATGTTCCAACATCTCCGTTTCGTTTGTTCCCTTTCTCCTCGAACATCTTTGCTAGATCTAATTCACGCTAAGGCAATGAACACAATAGTAGTTTTGGCAGCTTTAAACGTAAATACTACTGAGTCGCACGAAAAGAAGCACAGTTTAGTTAGTGTGTAGTTCAGGAGTATTGTCTAGCAGCCGTGCAGAAAATATTCACTGTAAGCAAACGCTGAAAGTACCGTCATAAATTTCGCGAGTTAGGAAACGCACTTCCCGATTTATGGTGTTTTGTGTTTTTTGTCTAGACTTATTTGAGATCTGGTACTCTGCCGTGACATTGGACGAAAATGAAAAGCTTAAAAGCCAAGTTCAGAAAAACTGATGTGAGTACGATAGAACGCCTACATTACTGTAACTTCTTGACCTCTCGCAAAGAACAATAGCTTTCATTTTGACACTCCTAAGTTGATCAGAAATCTGTGGGAGTTTGACTCAGTCACTTGAATTTGTCGCCTGAATCAGCAGGAAATATGTAGCGTGCAGATATTTGTATGGGCTTAAATTACTTTTATTTATTAAACGAGTCTGTACAAATCAGCAAAAACAGAAAATATTGCAAGCGCTCAACAAGTCGGACAGTAGTATCAGGGGAGAGTGTAGCCTTTATCAGAACCTTTACATAGAGAAAAAAGAACTTCTCTAGTTTTAAGGGTCCTCTGCAGTAACCTCTGTTACTACTGTTGTCTGATGTTGTGCACTTCTAGCAATTTCTTTAAAGTTCTAGCAATTTATGTGGTTTCTTTTTTTCTTTTTTTTTCTTTTTTTCTGGTGTTGGATAGACTGTTGAGTCTGAAGGCTGATAAGTCCCCGGGACCTGATGGTCTGCATCCCAGGGTACTTAAAGAGGTGGCTCTAGAAATCGTGGACGTATTGGTAATCATTTTCCAATGTTCTATAGATTCAGGAACAGTTCCTGCTGATTGGAGGGTGGCTAATGTTGTCCCACTTTTCAAAAAAGGAGGGAGAGAGAAAACAGGGAATTATAGACCGGTTAGCCTGATGTCAGTGGTGGGAAAGATGCTGGAGTCAATTATAAAAGAGGAAATTATGACACATTTGGATAGCAGTAGAAGGATCAGTCCGAGTCAGCATGGATTTATGAAGGGAAAATCATGCTTGACTAATCTTCTGGAGTTTTTTGAGGAAGTAACTATGAAAATGGACAAGGGAGAGCCAGTGGATGTAGTGTACCTGGACTTCCAGAAAGCTTTTGATAAAGTCCCACATAGGAGATTAGTGGGCAAAATTAGAGCACATGGTATTGGGGGCAGAGTACTGACATGGATTGAAAATTGACTGGCTGACAGGAAACAAAGAGTAGCGATTAACGGGTCCCTTTCGGAATGGCAGGCTGTGACCAGTGGGGTACCGCAAGGTTCGGTGCTGGGACCGCAGCTGTTTACAATATACAATAATGATTTAGATGAAGGGATTAAAAGTAACATTAGCAAATTTGCTGATGACACAAAGCTGGGTGGCAGTGTGAAATGTCAGGAGGATGTTATGAGAATGCAGGGTGACTTGGACAGGTTGGGTGAGAGGGCAAATGTATGGCAGATGCAGTTTAATGTGGATAAATGTGAGGTTATCCACTTTGGTGGCAAGAACAGGAAGGCAGATTACTATCTAAATGGAGTCAAGTTAGGAAAAGGGGAAGTACAATGAGATCTAGGTGTTCTTGTACATCAGTCAATGAAAGCAAGCATGCAGGTATAGCAGGCAGTGAAGAAAGCTAATGGCATGCTGGCTTTTATAACAAGAGGAATTGAGTATACGAGTAAAGAGGTCCTTCTGCAGCTGTACAGGGCCCTGGTGAGACCTCACCTGGAGTATTGTGTGCAGTTTTGGTCTCCAAATTTGAGGAAGGATATTCTTGCTATTGAGGGAGTGCAGCATAGGTTCACAAGGTTAATTCCTGGAATGGCAGGACTGTCATATGTTGAAAGATTGGAGCGACTGGGCTTGTATACACTGGAATTTAGAAGGATGAGAGGGGATCTGATTGAAACATATAAGATTATTAAGGGATTGGACACACTGGAGGCAGGAAGCATGTTCCCGCTGATGGGTGAGTCCAGAACTAGAGGCCACAGTTTAAGAATAAGGGGTAGGCCATTTAGAACAGAGATGCGGAAAAACTTTTTCACCCAGAGAGTGGTGGATATGTGGAATGCTCTGCCCCAGAAGGCAGTGGAGGCCAAGTCTCTGGATGCATTCAAGAGAGAGTTAGATAGAGCTCTTATAGATAGTGGGGTCAAGGGATATGGGGAGAAGGCAGGAACGGGGTACTGATTGTGTATGATCAGCCATGATCACAGTGAATGGCGGTGCTGGCTAGAAGGGCCGAATGGCCTACTCCCGCACCTACTGTCTATTGTCTATATTCTCTCCATATTAAAATATAAAAGTTACAAATGAAAATAGTTCCTGTATTTTTTTAAAAAATATTACCAGAACAAGGACCACTATCCTGATTCCATTACATTAAAGGCTGTGGAGGTGGGGTTAATGTCCAAACTATCCTTCAAATGAAATTGCAAAGGTGGTTTGGTGCACTTGGACTAGCTGAGACCCACTATAACATCCATGTATTTGGTGACTGATTGTACATTATTGTTGCTAGCCCATACTAAATACTTGATGTTTTTCATAGTTTTATATTTCCATGTCAAGCGTTCTTGGGGATTGTTACTGAGATTGTCCTTTTTTTCCAAGACAGCCAAATAATGTTAATTGTACTTTTCTTGGAAGTAATAGTTCCTGCATAAAGTACTTACCAATAGGATGAAGTGTATTGTATTTGTAGGGCAGATGCGGGGAATGTTTTTCTCTGTTTTCAAAATAGTCTTAACTTGGTGAGTATTTAATGGAAAAGTAAATTTTTTATGATAAAGAATTCTGAGGAAAAAATCCAAAGTTCAAAGTAAATTTATTATCAAAGATCATATATGTTGCCATATACAATACAACCCTGATTCAGTTCCTTTTGGGCATTCACAGTAAATACAAGAAACACAATAGAATCAGTGCCAGACCACACCCAATTGGACGGACAAACAAACAATGTGCAAAAGACAACAAACTACAAATACAGAAAGAATAACAAGTAAACAGGCAATAAACGTTGAGAACATGAGATGAAGAGGCCTTGAAATTGTGTCTGTAGGTTCTAAAAACAGTTCAGTGATGGGATGGGTGAAGTTATCCCCTCTGGTTCAAGAGCCTGATGGTTGAGTGATAATAACTGTTGCTGAATCTGGTGATGTGGGTCCTGAACCTCCTATACCACCTTCTTGATGGCAGCAGCGAAATGAGAGCATAGCCTGGATGGTGGGGGTCCTTGATGATGGATACTGTGTTCCTGCAACAGTGCTCCATGTAGATGTGGGTCAGTGGTGGGGGCAGCTCTACCCATGATGGACTGGGCCACATCCAGTTCTTTTTCTAGGGTTTTCTGTTCAAGGGCACTGGTGTTTCAATACCATGCCATGATGCCGTCCGTCAGTATATTATCCACAGCACATAGAAAATTGTCAGTTTTAGATGACATGCAAACTTCTAAGAAAGAAGGGGCATTGCTTTGCTTTCTTCATAATGGCACTTGCATGCTAGTCCCAGTACAGTAAGCGATAACACTGAGGAATTTAATGTTGCTGACCCTCTTCACCTCTGATCCCTGGATGAGAACTTCCAGTTTCCCTCTCCTGAGGTCAATAATCAGCTCCTTGGTCTTGCTGACATTGAGTGAGAGGTGATTGTTGTGGCACCACTCAGCCAAATTTTCAATCTCCGAATATGCTGATTCGTCACCACTTTTGATTCAGCCAATGACAGTGGTATTGTCGGTTAAGTATGGAATTGGAGCTGTGCTTAGTTAGCCTCAGTCATGAGCATAAAGTGAGTAGAGCAGGAATTTAATTAATGTTGAGCTGTAATCAAACAAGAGTGTCCTGATCTGTTCACTTTGGCTTGCATAATCCTGCAACTTTTCAGTTTTTGTGCAAACTTAATTACCAAGTTTTGATTACAATATCAGATTGTGTGTTTGATTGATCTCACTGAAATGTTGACTTCATTGGTACAGTTTTACTTTTCCCTTTTGGAATTGGTTTCATGGACGTTTTCTTAACAATCCAATTGAATTTGCTCAGGATTTATGGTTTAAAAAGTGTGCTGTCATGAAGATAAATTCTAAAGTTGAGATGATTGAAAGATGGGTGTGTAAATTTTAAATGCAAAAAAAAGGGCCAAGTCATATTTCAAAATCAAATTGCTGACTCTCATGCATTTGGCTTTTCAGTCCATCAAAGAAAAGTAAATTGATTATCAAAGTATGTCTGTGTAACCGAAAACTGCATTGGGATTCATTTTGGTCATATAAGGCAGCAATAATAAACCTTGGATTAATCCAAAGTTTTTCTAGGGTTAAACTTGCACGTCTTTATTCTGATAGACACTTTCCATTAATATTATTTTCCAGTTACTTAACATCTATTATAGAAACACAACCAATTTTGTTATCAGTCTTTACGTTCTTGTATTGAATATACTCTCATCTGTTCTCTTTAAAGTGTGAGCAAGAGATTTTGTGGGGGAAGAGGCTTATTTCACTCTGCCAAAAGGAAGCTTACTCTCTGTTCAGCAACAGGCACAGAGTGCTGGAGGAACTCAGCAGGTCAGGCAGTATCTATAGAAATGAATGAACAATCGACATTTTGGGTCAAGACCCTTCATCAGGAATCTTCTGTATGCTCTCCAGCTGGCTACTGTATGAATAGCTTTAGTCTTCTACGAGAATAATCTCTGACTGACTTCAAAGCATTTTGATGTCACTGTGGCCAACCAATTCCTTCAACATTGCCTAGGATGATAAAAGCAGTATTGGTGGTTGAAATTTGGGTTAACCCAGACGGGAGTAGTAGATGCACAATTATTATCTCATAGGAAGTGTGATTCTTGACTTTTTGGCAAGATTTTCATTCACAATAGCCTTTCTCTTAAGTATAAAACTTATGCAAAGAACTTTGTCAGTAGAGCAGAATCAGCTTTATTATCACTTTTTATATAATGTAAAACCTGTTGTTTTTTTGTGGCAGCATTACAGTGCAAAGGCATCAATTACTGTAAATTCCAAAATAAGTAGTGCAAGAAAACAAATAACAGGGTAGTGTTCATGCTGTATTGAGAAATATGATGATGGAGGGGAAGAAGATGATCTTGAGTCATTTTGTGGATCTTCAAATTCCTGTACGTCCTTGCTGATGGTAGAAATCAAGAGGGCATGTCCCAAATGATGAGGGTCCTTAATGATGGATCTTGCCTCCTTGAGGGCTCTGTCCCTTGAATACGCCCTCGATGGTGGGAAGGGTTATACCCACAATGGAGCTGGCTGGATCTACAGCCTCACTGTCACTGTTTACTGATACTTCTCACCGCTTGCTGCTCACTGCTCCACTGAGTGCATGCTCAGGGGCAGAAGACTTCACTGACATTTCCTGCAGCTTCGAGCAGAGTTGTCTGAATCATAAGCTTCTCCAAAATGTAACCACATACTGGCAGCACTATGCTGTAATACCTCCTACATGCTTGGAAACCTGTTGCCAGGAGGCACCTGGCTGTAATTCAAGAGGATGCCTGCGGTCTCCAGCCCTAAATGTGCATCCCTTGTTCTCCAGATAAACCAGGAGATCAGGATACACCATCATTGCAGCATGCATTAAGCAGAAATAAAATTTCTTGTAGCTAGAAGACTATGATGTGCATATGGAATGATTGCGAGCAAGTAGCTGCAAGAATTTGCAATAGAGTAAATAAGGAGTTCCCAACACTTTTTTATGCCATGAACTAATACCATTAAGCAAGAGGTCCACGGACCCCAGGATGAAGCCCCTGGTGTAAAGTGATACAGTGGTGTTACACAGAAAGACCCGACAAGGTTGTTAAGAGCAGCAAATCTTAAACACAAGAGATTCTGCCGGTGCTAGAGATCTTGGGCAACACATACACAATGCTGGAGGAACACAGCAAGTCAGGTAGCATCTACGGAAGGGAATAAACAGCCAACGGTTCGGGACGAGACACTAGAGTTGCAATTGGGACACTTGCATTTGGGATTAGTGGTAGTAAAGAGACTTTTACAAGTGTTGTAAAGTAATTTATGAGCTTGAATGTTTTACTGAGTATTAGCATGGGGAGTTTTGTCACTAGTGTCTATTCATTTTTTTATTTTAGAAAATCTTTAACTTTAGATGAGTTGTTAAAGCAAAATATATCTCCACTTATTTTAAAATTAGAAATAGTTAAGTTTGAAATTGAAGTTAGGCTGGGGTATGCAGTAGAACAGACAGGTCTGTGAATACAGATACATACGGGTAATTCCTTGAAAGTGGCATGATAGGTAGATAAAGTGGTAAAGTAGCTTTTGGCCATCATAAATCAGTATTAAGTACGAATGTTATGTAGAAGTATAAGATATTGATGAGGCCAAATACAGAGTGTTGTGTGCTCTTTTGGTCATCTTACCTACAAGAAGCTATCAATGAGATTGAAAAAAGTGCAGAAAAATATTTACAAAGGTGTTGCCAGGACTTGAGGACCTGACTTATTGGGAAAGGTTGAATAGGTTAGGATTTTTTAATCCCTGGAGAATAAGAGGAGATTTGATAGAGGTATACAAAGTTATGAGGGGAATAGTCAGGGCAAATGCTGCAGGGTTTTTCCGCTGAGGTTTGAGACTAGATCTAGAAGTTAAAGGCTAGCTAATTTTACAACCTATGCCGGTGATGTTAAACTGGATGCTGATTCTGATTAAGGGTGAAGTGTTGAAGGGGAGCCTAAGGGGGCTCCTCTTTGAGCAGAGGGTGATGTGAGTGTGGAATGAGCTTCCACAGGATGTGGTAGATGCAGGTTCAGTTTTAACATTTAAGAGTATTTTAGTAGCCTGGTGGAGAGAGGGGTATGGAGGGCGAGGGTAGATCGAATTAGTCAGAAGACGAGGCTGGAACAGACTAGATAGAAACATAGAAAATAGGTGCAGGAGTAGGCCATTCGGCCCTTTGAGCCTGCACCACCATTCAGTATGATCATGGCTGATCATCCAACTCAGAACCCTGTACCTGTTTTCTCTCTATACCCCGATCCCTTTAGCCACAAGGGCCATATCTAACTTCCTCTTAAATATAGCCAATGAACCGGCCTCAACTGTTTCCTGTGGCAGAGAATTCCACAGATTCACCACTCTCTGTGTGAAGAAGTTTTTCCTCATCTCGGTCCTAAAAGGTTTCCCCTTTATCCTTAAACTGTGACCCCTTGTTCTGGACTTTCCCAACATCGGAAACAATCTTCCTGCATCTAGCCTGTCCAATCCCTTTAGAATTTTATACATTTCAATAAGATCCCCCCTCAATCTTCTAAATTCCAGTGAGTATAAGCCTTAGTCGATCCAGTCTTTCTTCATATGAAAGTCCTGCCATCCCAGGAATCAATCGGGTGTACCTTCTCTGTACTCCCTCTATGGCAAGAATGTCTTTCCTCAGATTAGGGGACCAAAACTGCACACAATATTCTAGGTGCGGTCTCACCAAGGCCTTGTACAACTGCAGTAGAACCTCCCTGCTCCTGTACTCAAATCCTTTTGCTATGAATGTCAACATACCATTTGCCTTTTTCACCGCCTGCTGTACCTGCATGCCCACCTTCAATGACTGGTGTACAATGACACCCAGGTCTCGTTGCATCTCCCCTTTTCCTAATCGGCCACCGTTCAGATAATAATCTGTTTTCCTGTTCTTGCAACCAAAGTGGATAACCTCACATTTATCCACATTAAATTGCATCTGCCATGAATTTGCCCACTCACTTAACCTATCCAAGTCACCCTGCACCCTCTTAGCATCCTCCTCACAGCTAACACCGCAGCCTAGCTTCGTGTCATCCGCAAACTTGGAGATGCTGCATTTAATTCCCTCGTCTAAATCATTAATATATACTGTAAACAACTGGGGTCCCAGCACTGAGCCTTGCGATACCCCACTAGTCACTGCCTGCCATTCTGAAAAGGTCCCGTTTACTCCCACTCTTTGCTTGCTGTCTGCCAACCAATTCTCTATCCACATCAATACCATACCCCCAATACCGTGTGCTTTAAGTTTGCACACTAATCTCCTGCGTGGGACCTTGTCAAAAGCCTTTTGAAAATCTAAATATACCACATCCACAGTGGATCCACTTCAAATGGGCTGAAGGGTCTGTTTCTGTGCTGTAGTGCTCTGACTCTCACCTATTATCCAGTTCATGACTGAGCCAGGGAAGTATTCCCACTGTGTGCAAGTTTAAGTATGAGGATAGAGAGTGGGAGTAGTTCTGAGAAGTACAGCGTTTGGAGTGCACAATTGCGGATTCCTGAATATAACAAGATGGGTAGATAAAGTAATTGTGGATCCTTTATAATGAAAACTGGAATATTGGAATTGAGTGGCTATTCTAGAATGATACAAAGCACGTGTTACTTCATAGTTATGTACAGAATTGTACTTGCTGTGATAGACGAAGATGGTGATAGTATTTAGAGAGAGGGCACTGGAGAAATCTAGCCCCGTGGAAAGATTTGAATAGGCTGAGGCGGCTAAGTGAAAATTTAATTAAAGTATTTAAAATATAATACGTGCATAGAAGAGAGTAGGAGAAACCTAGTTCTTTTTTTTAAATAAGAGCAATAGGCAAATACTATAAGCTTAGAGTAATTGACAGAATAATTAGAAAGGTAATGGGTATGCTTTTCATGTAAATGCGAAGTGAGATCTGGAAGCTACTGCTTGAACAGTTGGTAGAAGTGGAAGCTTTCATTGATTTTTAGGGAGTATCTGATCAACAGGGCTGCAGGCAGAGAGCTGGAGACTGAGAAAGAAGCCAGAGAACACTTCATGCCCATAAGGGGCTTTTGTGTTGTCAATTGGTATGGTTTTGTGAACATTTGTTTATAAAGATATGTTCGTGTGGCCATAGCTGGAGCACTATATGTAGTTCCAATCACCACACTTAGAGAACGATGTGATTGTATAATATAGAATGTGGAGAGGAGATTTGTTGAGATATTGCCTGGAATGGTGATCCAGGACACTTTAGTACAGGAGTTTGTAACCTGAGGCATACGGACCCCCTGGTTAAAGGTAAGGGTCCATGGTATTAAAAAAAAGGGTTGGAACCCCTGCTATAGAAAGACTGGGTTTGTTTTCTTTGAAGTGGAGTAGGCTGAGAAGGCAAACTAGTTGAGATATGGTTTCCTTTCAGTATACTAATCGCTTGTTAAAAATATGGGCCTTAGATAGGATAGCAAGACATTCTTTTTCCCCCATGTATTTTGAACTTGGCGGTATAGGTTTAGGTTGAGCAGTAGGAGATTTAGAATGTATCAGAGGAATCTTTTTTTTCTTCTGCCTGGGGGAGAGGGGGAGACTGGCACATTTGAAAGGGGTATCAAAATGAGCACTTGGGTCATCAGTGTATTGAAGGCTGTTGTGCAAGTGGGTGCTAGATGGTTTGCATGGACTTGGTGGGTTAAGGGTCCTTTCCTCATCTCTGTGCCTGTATTCATCCAAAGGTGAATGCCGCTCAGAAAACAAAACGTTTGAATTAGCTAACTTGCTTTAAGCCAAAACCTCCTCAATTTGACATCCTGGCTTGGGTTTTATAATGTTGCATTTCTAATTATTTAATTCGACACAATCTCATAAACAAAAACTATTTTGTTGTCCCCTACTAGTTGGCGATTAGAACCTCTTACTTGTAATCATTGTACAAACACTAGCCTCCAGAGAATGGCTGGCATTCAGTTCTATGTTATGATAGCTAAGTAAAACGCTTGGGAAAGTACTTCTTGCACAGCAACATGAAATAGTTCCTTAATACATTCAGCTACCTCTAGCCATCTGATAACTATTTGGTCATTATTTTCTGTAATATCTAATACTATATATTTAATATACTGCAGTATCTCTCGAGTCATGACTGCTGCAGTGAACTAATCACTTGTTTAAAATTCATCGACCAAGTAATCTCAGAATTAGAATCGGGTTTATTATCACCGGCATGTGACGTGAAATTTGTTAACTTAGCAGTAGCAGTTCAATGTAAATCATAATATAGAAGAAAAAAATTATAATATTAATAAGTAAATTAATTACAGTATATGTATATTGAATAGATTAACAATCATGTAAAAACAGATAGTGTATATTTTTCAGAAAAGTGAGGAGTCCAAGGGTTCAATGTCCATTTAGGACTCAGATGGCAGAGGGGAAGAAGCTGTCGCTGAATCGCTGAGTGTGTGCCTTCAGGCTTCTGTACCTCCTACCTGATGGTAACAATGAGAAAAGGGCACGCTCTGGGTGTTGGAGGTCCTTAATAATGGACACTGCCTTTCTGAGACACCACCCCCTGAAGATGTCCTGGGTACTTTGTAGCCCAGTGCTCAAGTGGTAGCCCGGCCCCGCCATACCAGACAGTGATGCAGCCTGTCAGAATGCTCTCCATGGTACAACTATAGAAGTTTTTGACTGTATTTGTTGACATGCCAAATTTCTTCAAACTCCTACTGAAGTATAGCTGCTGTCTTGCCACCTTTATAACTGCATCGATATGTAATTTATAAGAAGCAAGTAATATGTTAAGGTCTTGGTTAGATAGCTCCACATCTTTTATGATATAATGTGGAAATGTTTCCCTTGAGGGGTTCCCTTGGGACTTCGGGCCCAATGGCTGAGGCACCAAATCTGTGAGTCTCTGAGTCTGCTGGGGAAGTTGGAGGCCCAGTTTCTGAGAGTCCCAGATGGCTAGAGGTGAAAGACAGCCAGTCCTGAGTTTGGAGAACTGTGTATGTGGGTGGGTGGGGGTGCGGAATGGGGCTTCTTCTGCTGTTGTTCTGCTGAGCATTGTGAGAATGCTGCATTAGCACTGGAATGTGTGGCAACACGTGCAGGCTGCCACCAGTACGTTGTTGGGTGTGTTGGTTGCAATTCAAATGGTGCATTTCGCTGTATGCTTCGATGTGCATGTGATACATCTGAATCTAGAATCTTGGGTGGGATGTCTGGAAATACAGTTGGTAGCTTCAAGATCAGGCATTCATGACGGAGGACATGGCAAAAAAAAAACTTCACCCAGAGTCTGTGTTTCTGTGGAGTTTTCTGCTATGGAAAGCTGTGGAAATTCATTTTCGGAATCCAGTTTAATATCACTGGCATATGTTGTGAAATTATCTAGCATATTCAGAGTCTGACGACTCTAGGTATTTGGGAAATGGAGAGTAGTGCAGAAGGTTGCTCTTGGGTAGAAGATTAGCCACAGTCCTATCAAATGATGCTGCAGGTGCCGCGGGGGTGATAGAGTGGCTTTCTGTCATTTCTACATGAAACATGCAGTACAAAGGGACAAAGTCTGATTTGCTGATTGGTAATTGCGCTGTTGCTTCCCTCCATGCATTGTTGCACGTGATGTCAGAAAAGTGAATATAAGATTGACATGAACTTATTACTAGCATTGGTGACATTGTCTAATGACTTGCTACTTCCTCACTGATTTAGCAGTGATGAGGTTATACACTCTGGCCAATTTATTAAGTACCTCCTGTACCTTATAAAGTGGCTAAAATATGTTCTACCGCTGTAGCCCATTCACTTCAGGTTTCAATGTGTTGTGCATTCACAGATGCTCTTCTACACACCACTGTTGTAACGTGTGGTTAGTTGAGTTACTGTCACCTTCCTGTCAGCTTGAACCACTCTGGCCATTCTCCTCTGACTGCTGTCGTTAACGACACACACAAAATGCTGGAGAAACTCAGCAGGCCAGGCAGCATCTATAGAAATGAGTATAGTTAACGTTTTGGACTGAGACCCCTCATCAGGACTGAAGAAAAAAAAGATGAGGGGTTAGAAGGTGGGAGGAAGGAAGGAAGAAACACAAGGTGATAGATTAACCAGCGGGGGGGGGAAGGGTGAAGTAAAGAGCTGGGAAGCTGATTGGTGAAAGAGATAACAGGGCTGGAGAAGGGGGAAATCTAAAAGAGGACAGAAGGCCATGGAAGAAAGAAAAGAGGAGGGAGCAACTAGGGGAGGTGATGGGCAGGTAAGGAGATGAGCTGAGAGGGAAAAGGGAATGGGGAATGGTGAAGGGGGCAAGGCATTAGCAGATGTTGGAGAAATCGATATTCATGCTAACAGGTTGGAGGCTACTCCATAGAACCATAGAACACTATGGCACAGTACAGGCCCTTCAGCCCTCCATGTTGTGCTGACCCATATAATCCTTAAAAAAAGTACTAAACCCACACTACCCCATAACCCTCCATTTTTCTTTCATCCATGTGCCTGTCCAAGAGGCTCTTAAATACCCCTAATGTTTTAGCCTCCACCACCATCCCTGACAAGTCATTCCAGGCACTCACAGCCCTCTGTGTTTAAAAAAAAAAACAAAAAAAAAACAACAACTTACCCCTGATGTCTCCCCTAAACTTCCCTCCCTTAATTTTGTACATATGCCCTCTGGTGTTTGCTATTGGTGCCCTGGGAAACTGGTACTGACTATCCACCCTATCTATGCCTCTCATAATCTTGTAGACCTCTATCAAGTCCCCTCTCATTCTTCTACGCTCCAAAGAGAAAAGTCCCAGCTCTGCTAACCTTGCTTCATATGACTTGTTCTCCAAACCAGGCAACATCCTGGTAAATCTCCTCTGCACCCTCTCCATCGCTTCCACATCCTTCCTATAATGAGGTGACCAGAATTGAACACAATACTCTAAGTGCGGTCTCACCAGAGATTTGTCGAGTGTGCAACATGACCTCTCTACTTTTGAACTCAATCCCCTTGTTAATGAAACCTAACAACCCATAGGCCTTCTTAACTACCCTATCAACCTGAGCAGCAACCTTGAGGGATGTATGGATTTGAATCCCAAGGTCCCTTTGTTCATCCACACTCGTAAGTAACTGACCATTAATCCTGTACTCAGTCTTCTGGTTTGTCCTTCCAAAATGCATCACCTCACACTTGTCCGGATTGAACTCCATCTGCCATTTTTCTGCCCAACTCTGCAGCCTGTCTATATCCTCTGGTAACCTTCGAGCACCTACAGCTCCATCCACAACTCCTCCAATCTTCGTGTCATCCACAAACTTACTCACCCATCCTTCCACCTCTACATCCAGGTCATTTATAAAAATCACAAATAGTAAGGGTCCCAGGACAGATCCCTGCGGCACTCCATTAGTCACCGACCTCCAGGCAGAATACTTTCCTTCCACAACTACCCTCTGCTTTCTTCCTTTAAGCCAATTTTTTTATCCAAACAGCCAACGTTCCACTTATCCCATGCCTCATGACTTTCTGGATGAGTCTCTCATGAGGGACCTTGTCAGATGCTTTGCGAAAGTCAATGTAGACCACATCCACTGCCCTACCCTCATCAATTTAGGGTCAACTAAGTCGGAACAACTTGAGTGTGTCATCATCACGGCAGTGGAGGAGACCATGGATATAAGAATGGGAAGTGGAATTAAAGTGGGTGGCCACTGGGAGATTCCACTTCTTCTGGCAGACAGAGCATAGGTACTCTGCAAAACAGTCTCCAAATTTACATTGGGAGACTTTCCGCCCTGGGAAAAAGTTTGGCTATCCACTCTTCTGAAATCCTGTTGTTTAGGCTCTATGTTGATTCTCTTAAGAGCCATTCTGAGTTCCACTTCCTTTCTGTACTTTGTCTCCTAGCCCGCTGTGATTACAGCCTCCATCTCAACCTCCTTAGGTAGACTACTAATAAGAGCCTATGCAGACTAATTGGGCGAGTCCCATAAAGTGTTGCCGTTCCTTCGGATTCATCAGCTGCATGTAGAGTGGGAGCCTGCCACATGGGCAACAGCTTGCTCTCCATATTGTACTGCCCTAGCTTGCGTATTGGCTTGTTTATCATGTTGTAACATCTATGGTTGACCCTGGTCAACATGGGAGGTCTCAACAATGTGCTGCTCCTTGATTGTCGAGGAATATTACTGAGGGTTCACATTAACTTGTTGATATTGTAGAATAATCTTTGGTTAATGAGTAATATAGTACACTGAAAAGTTCTGCAGTATATGGTATGAATAAAAGTTAAGTACATTTGGGTAAATTCTTACCGTTATGACTTGGATGATGAACCCATGATAAAGCAGCTGAGATTTTTGACTCATTCTCCAAGTATATGTTCTCATTATTCTGTGAAGTTTGAGTAATTTACTTCGGAGGTTACAGTTGCTGTCAATGTTACTCTGCTACTTAAGAAGGGTGGGAGGCAGCAGAAAGGAAACTATAGACCTGTTAGCCAGACATCAATGGTTGGGAACTTGTTGGAATTGATTGTTAGGGATGAGATTACGGAGTACCTGGAGGCACAGGACAAGTTAGGCCAAAACCAGCATGGTTTCCTGAAAGGAAAATCCTGCCTGACAAACATACTGCAATTCTTTGAGGAAATTACAGGCAGAGTTGACGAAGGAGATGTAGTAGATGTGGTGTATGTGAATTTTCAGAAGGCGTTTGACAAGGTGCCGCACATGAGGCCTCTTAGCAAGATAAGAGCCCATGGAATTACAGGGAAGTTACTAGCATGGGTGGAGCATTGTTTGATCGGCAGAAAACAGAGAGTGGGAAGAAAGGGATGCTATTCTGTCTGGCTGCCAGTTACCAGTGGAATTCAACAGGGGTCATTGTTGGGGCCACTGTTTTTTACGATGTATGTCAATGATTTGGACTACAGTATTAATGGATTTGTGGCTAAATTTGCCAGTGATACAAAGATATGTGGAGGAGCGAGTAGTGTTGAGGAAACAGGGAGCCTGCAGAGAGACTTAGATAGTTTAGGGGAATGGGCAAAGAAGTGGCAAATGAAATACAATGTTGGAAAGTGTTGGAAAGTGTATGGCCATGCACTTTGGTAGAAGAAATAAATGGGCAGACTACTATTTAGATGGAGAGAGAATTCAAAATGCAGAGATGCAAAGGGACTTGGGAGTCCTTGTGCAAGATGCCCTAAAGGTTAACCTCCAGGTTGAGTCGGTTGTAAAGAAGGGGAATGCACTGTTGGCATTCATTTTTAGAGGTATAAATTATAAGAGCATGGATGTGATATTGAGGATCTATAAGGCACTTGTGTGACCACACTTGGAGTATTGTGTGCAGTTTTGGGCTCCTTATTTTGTAAATAATATACTGACATTGGAGAGGGTTCAGAGAAGATTCACAAGAATGATTCCAGGAATGAAAGGGTTACCATATGAGGAACATCTGGCAGCTCTTGGGCTGTATTCCCTGGAATTCAGGAGAATGAGGGGGGATCTCAGAAACATTCTGAATGTTAAAAGGCCTGAACAGATTCAATATGGCAAAGTTATTTCCTATGGTAGGGGATTCTGGGACGCGGGCATGACTTCAGGATGTCCATTTTGAACAGAGATGCGGAGAAACTACTATAGTCAGAGGGTGGTAAATCTATGGAATTTGTTCCCATGAGTGGCTGTGGAGGCCAAGTCATTGGGTGCATTTAAGGCAGAGATAGATAGGTTCTTGATTAGCCAGGGCATCAAAGGGTATGGGGAGAAGGCAGCGGAGTGGGGATGACTGGAAGAATTGGATCAGCCTGTGATGGAGTGGCAGAGCAGACTTGATGGGCTGAATGGTCTACTTCTATATCTTATGGTCTTATTATTATTGCTAGATGCATGTGGACCAAAGACTTTACATCCCTGGTAGCTCTAAATTTGCTTCTCAGAAGATTGACACTTTTCTGCTGTTTACTACGTGCACACCTGATTATTGTTGGTTTTAATTACAAATTGCATTTCTCTTGTCTGCACTTATATCTACGATTGTCATTGATTGATCACCCTGTGCTGTGTTCAGATTGTCATTTCACTTCTCTGTTAGTGCTTTACCAGCTCAATTTTTTTTCAGGCAATGGACTTTAAGATCAAGAACTTAAGTGATCAAAGTACATACATGTCACCATATACAACCCTAAGATTCATCTTCTCTCAATAAATCCATATTAGAATAATAATCCTAACAGAATCAATGAAAGACCACATCAGCATGGATGTCCAACCAGTGTGCAAAAGACAACAATCTGCGCAAGTACAAAAAGAAATAGTAATAATAATAAATAAGCAATAATGATCGAGAACGTAAGATGAAGTCCATAAGTGAAAATGTGGGATTAACTTGTACAGTATTAGTGCAGTGAATTATTGTAATTATGACTGTTGTGTTTCTATTTTGGAGGAATTCATCTGAGTATTAAGCACGTTTTTTGTTTGCCCTGGAAATAATGTTTCAAGGTGATTCACTCCCAACATTTGAAATTTATCTCTAGCGAGGTTTTCAACCTTGCTTTCCTGAAAAATTGCAAGTTATTTACTTAAGGAGCAATCGATGTCTAGAATAATCAGATCCTTTTGTGTAGGATCTCCATGTGGGGTTGCCACATAAATACCAGTCTGGGTATGCTCACATGTAGGTCGATTGCTGAGCTTCAGGTACTTGTTGGCGAGAGTCATCTTGATGCATCTGATGCTTGCCTTGTGTCAAATGTAATGCCATCACGAGATTGTGCAGTGCATCTTTCCTCCATGCCAGTTGACATTGAAGCTTTCAGATGAAACCTATAACTTTTGTCCAAAGCTCGTTAAAAGGTATTCCAGGAAATCACACTGCCTTTGGAAAAGAAATGGTAAATAAGTACTACTCACATTACCTTATTATTCTGTAAGAAACCATAGAACATTACAACACAGAAACAGGCCTTTTGGCCCTTCTTGGCTGTGCCAAACCATTTTTCTGCCTAGTCCCACTGACCTGCACCTGGACCATATCCCTCCATACACCTCTTATCCATGTACCTGTCCACATTTCTTAAATGTTAAAAGTGAGCCCGCATTTACCACTTCATCTGGCAGCTCATTCCACACTCCCACCACTCTCTGTGTGAAGAAGTTCCCCTAATGTTCCCTTTAAACTTTTCCCTCTTCACCCTTAACCCAGGTCCTCTTTTTTTTCTCCCCTAGCCTCAGTGGAAAAAGCCTGCTTGCATTCACTCTATCTATACCCATCATAATTTTATATACCTCTATCAAATCTCCCCTCATTCTTCCATGCTCCAGGAAATAAAGTCCTAACCTATTCAACCTTTCTCTGTAACTCAGTATCTCAAGTCCCAGCAACATCCTTGTAAACCTTCTCTGCGCTCTTTCAACCTTATTAATATCCTTCCGGTAATTCGGTGACCAAAACTGAACACAATACTCCAAATTCGGCCTTTCCAATGCCTCATACAACCTCACCATAACATTCCAACTCTTACTTTAGCCACAGAGAAAATACCCAATCACTTGGCTTCCATAGATGCATGTGGCAATAAATTCCAAGATTCACCACTCTCTGGCTAAAGAAATTCCTCCTCATCTCTGTTCTAAAGGGCACCACTCTACTTTGAGGCTGTGTGCTTTGATCTTAGACTCCCCCACCATAGGAAACATCCTCTCCTCATCCACTCTATCAAGGCCTTTCAGCATTTGATAGGTTTCAATGAGGTCACCCCTCATTCTTCTGAATGAGTAGAGGCCCAGAGCCATCAAACCAGCTTCATATGACAAGCCTTTCAATCCCAGAATCATGTTCGTGAACCTCATTTGAACCCTCTCCAATTCTAACACATCCTTTCTTAGATAAGGGGCCCTGCACTGTGGAAAGCATTCTCATGAGAGCTGATTCATCTTCTATCAGTCAGCATGGCAATTCTGAGGAAACTGCTATTGAGAAATCTACAAGTTCTCTGCATGATTCAGGGTGGAAAAGCACCCAAACATTTAAAATTGGCTTATTTACCTTCATAACTGCAGGGCATGGAGCCCATGAAAAATGAGTGAATTTCATTTTCTCAGTATAGGTTATTTCTAACTTGATTTCTTCTGAAAAATGCTGCTTTATTTGGTCATCTCCATTCTCAAACACAACCTTGTCTTTGTTAATAATTTGTTTTGCCTGTAGTTTTAGGCTTCCAGGATCAATGCTGTGTCTTCTGTTGGGCTTTGCCACATCTCATCAAAGTCTATATACAATAGACAATAGGTGCAGGAGTAGGCCATTTGGCCCTTCTAGCCAGCACCGCCATTCACTGTGATCATGGCTGATCATACACAATCAGTACCCTGTTCCTGCCCTCTCCCCATATCCCTTGACCCTGCTGTCTATAAGAGCTCTATCTAACTCTCTCTTGAATGCATCCAGAGACTTGGCCTCCACTGCCTTCTGGGGCAGAGCATTCCACATATCCACCACTCTCTGGGTGAAAAAGTTTTTCCACATCCTCTGTTCTAAATGGCCTACTCCTTATTCTTAAACTGTGGCCTCTAGTTCTGGACTCGCCCATCAGCGGGAACATGCTTCCTGCCTCCAGCATGTCCAATCCCTTAATAATCTTATATGTTTCAATCAGATCCCCTCTCATCCTTCTAAATTCCAGTATATACAGGCCCAGTCGCTCCAATCTTTCAACATATGACAGTCCCGCCATTCCAGGAATTAACCTTGTGAACCTACGCTGCACTCCCTCAATAGCAAGAATGTCCTTCCTCAAATTTGGAGACCAAAACTGCACACAATACTCCAGGTGGGGTCTTACCAGGGCCCTGTACAGCTGCAGAAGGACCTCTTTACTCCTATACTCAATTCCTCTTGTTATAAAGGCCAGCATGTTCTATAGATTCAGGAACAGTTCCTGCTGACTGGAAGGTGGCTAATGTTGTCCCACTTTTCAAGAAAGGAGGGAGAGAGAAAACAGGAAATTATAGACCGGTTAGCCTGACGTCAGTGGTGGGAAAGATGCTGGAGTCAATTATAACGAGGAAATTACGACGCATTTGGATAGCAGTAGAAGGATCAGTCTGAGTCAGCATGGATTTTTGAAGGGAAAATCATGTTTGACTAACCTTCTGGAGTTTTTTGAGGATGTAACTATGAAAATGGACAAGGGAGAGCCAGTGGATGTAGTGTACCTGGACTTCCAGAAAGCTTTTGATAAAGTCCCACATAGGAGATTAGTGGGCAAAATTAGAGCACATGGTATTGGGGGCAGAGTACTGACATGGATTGAAAATTGACTGGCTGACAGGAAACAAAGAGTAGTGATTAATGGGTCCCTTTCAGAATGGCAGGCTGTGACCAGTGGGGTACTGCAAGGTTCGGTGCTGGGACCGCAGCTGTTTACAATATATATTAATGATTTAGATGAAGGGATTAAAAGTAACATTAGCAAATTTGCTGATGACACAAAGCTGGGTGGCAGTGTGAAATGTCAGGAAGATGTTATACGAAAGAGAGAAGAAATGTTTATTATTTGTAGAGACCTTTCTGAAGACCAGCTAGCCCCAGAGTGCTGCAATGCACTTGAAGTTGGCTTCTACCGATACTATTCTTCCTGATGCTTATCCAGAGCCCTCTGACCCCTGGCATTACTGTTCTTTCAGAATCCAGTTTAATATCACTGGTCTATGTCATGAAATTTGTTGACTTTATGCTAGCAGTACAATGAAATACATGATAAATAAAAATAGAGGAAAAAAAACTGAATTACAGCAAGTGCATATACGTCTATTAAATAGTTCAAGTCAAGTCAAGTCACTTTCTATTGTCATTTTGACAATACCCAGTAAATTTTGGCATTTTGACATTTTGGTACAGTACCCAGTAAAAATAAGACAACATTTTTCAGGACCATGGTGCTGCATGAAACAGTACAATAACTACAATGATCTATGTGAAAAACAACAGGAAAAAAAACTACACTAGACTGCAGACCTACCTAGGACTGCATAAAGTAAACAAAACAGTGCAGGCACTACAGTAAATAATAAACAAGACAATAAGCACAATAGAGGGCAGTAATTTGGTGTCAGTCCAGGTTCTGGGTATTGAGGAGTCTGATAGCTTGGGGGAAGAAACTGTTACATAGTCTGGTCGTGAGAGCCCGAATGCTTCAGTGCCTTTTCCCAGACGGCAGGAGGGAGAAGAGTTTGTATGAGGGGTGTGTGGGGTCCTTCATAATGCTGTTTGCTTTGCAGATGCAGCGTGTAGTGTAAATGTCCGTGATGGCGGGAAGAGAGACCCCGATGATCTTCTCAGCTGACCTCACTATCCGCTGCAGGGTCTTCTGATCCAAGATGGTGCAATTTCCAAACCAGGCAGTGATGCAGCTGCTCAGGATGCTCTCAATACAACCCCTGTAGAATGTGATGAGGATGTGGGGTGGGAGATGGACTTCCCTCAGCCTTCGCAGAAAGTAGAGATGCTGCTGGGCTTTTTTTGCTATGGAGCTGGTGTTAGGGACCAGGTGAGATTCTCCGCCAGGTGAACACCAAGAAATTTGGTGCTCTTAACTATCTCTACCGAGGAGCCGTCGATGTTCAGTGGGGAATGGTCACTCTGTGCCCTCCTGAAGTCAACAACCATCTCTTTTGTTTTGTTCACATTCAGAGACATGTTGTTGGCTCTGCACCAGTCCATTAACCGCCACAACTCCTTTTTGTATGCTGACTCATCGTTCTTGCTGATGAGACCCACCACGGTCGTGTCATTGGCGAACTTGATGATGTGGTTCGAGCTGTGTGTTGTAGCACAGTCGTGGGTCAGCAGAGTGAACAGCAGTGGACTGAGCACACAGCCCTGGGGGGCCCCCATGCTTAGTGCGATGGTGTTGGAGATGCTGCTCCCAGTCAGGAAGTCTAGGATCCAGTTGCAGAGGGAGGTGTTCAGGCCCAGTAGGCTCAGCTTTCCAATCAGTTTCTGAGGGATGATTGTGTTGAATGCTGAACTGAAATCTATGAACAGCATTCATAGTAATTAATGCAAAAAAATAGAAATAAAGTAATGAAGCCATATTATCAGACTCGTGTGTGATAAGATGGACACCTGGCCTTACTATTTACCTCGCTATGATCTTGCTCTTTTTCAATTACATATACACTTCAGAATCAGGTTTATTATCACCAGCATGTGACATGAAATTTGTTAGTTTAGTAGTAGCATTTCAATGCAATACATAATATAGAAGAAAAAAATTAATAATAATAAATAAATCTTATTCAGTATACTTTATACAGTATATGTATATTGAATAGATTAAAAACCATGCAAAAACAGAAATAATATATATTTTAAAAACAAAAATAAGAATAATTAAGTATATCAATTACAGTATATGTATATTGAATAGATTAAATATGGTGCAAAAAAAGAAATAATATATACTAAAAAGTGAGGTAGTGTCCAAGGTTTCAATGTCCATTTATGCATCGGATGGCAGAGGGGAAGAAGCTGTTCCTGAATCACTGAGTGTATGACTTCAGGCTTCTGTACCTCCTACCTGATGGTAACAGCGAGAAAAGGGCATGCCCTGGGTGCTGGAGGTCCTTAATAATGGATACTGCCTTTCTGAGACACTGCTTCCTGAAGATGTCCTGGGTACTTTGTAGGCTAGTACCCAAGATGGAGCTGACTAAATTTACAACCCTCTGCAGCTTCTTTCTGTCCTGTGCAGTAGCTTCCCCTTCCCCCACACCAGACAGAGATGCAGCCTGTCAGAATGCTCTCCACGGTACATCTATAGATGCTTTTGAGTGTATTTGTTGACATACCAAATCTCTTCAAACTCCTAATGAGGTATAGCCACTGTCTTACCTTCTTTACAGCTAAATCAATATGTTACACCCAGGTTAGGTCCTCAGGATGTCAACACCCAGGTACTTGAAATTGCTCACTCTCTCTATTTCTGATCCCTCTGAGGATTGGTTTGTGTTCACCTCTCCCCATTGGTGCAGAGTGTAGCGACTTTCCCCTAAACTGAAAGTGTGCTGCTCATATTGTGATATGTGCTGGGATTTGCTTCTGGAAAGATACCCTGTATATTCTAACAGTTGAGAGAACTTACATTAGATCTGAAGCAATAATACCTGCTGTTGAGGTTTCACACAAAATCTTTCCTGGGAAACTTGCAAATAAAGATGTAGAACTCTATGACTTTAATAAATGACATCCGAATAACCCACATTGCCCTTTCAAAGCTATTAGAAGATAGTAATTTAAAAGTTTTGGTATTTTGGCTCAGTTTGTCAGTGAGTGGAAATTAATTCCTGAAAGATTCTTTCACTTGCTGAATGATTGGTTAGATTTGGAATGTTGAAAGAAATGTATACATAAAAAAAATACATAATTTTATTTATACATTTCTTTCAACATTCCAAATCTAACCAATGAATCAAATGAACAGTGTTCCTAAATCATGAGGACAATAAAATGAAAAATGAATAAATATTGCAGGAGAAGTTCATGGCAGTGAGGGGAAGAAGACAGGATTATAGTGAGATGCTTGGGTGTTTTTATATTATGACTATTTTGGGGAAAGTCAAGCTGCACACGTCATAATCCTGCTTTATTGCAATATCAGTTTGTCAAGATGATTTGCAACCCTGGAACCTGGGTGGGGTAGGAAGAAACTGGAATGGTCCTGACTAATCTCCACTATAACCTAGCTAACAATTAAGTATTAATCATTTATCAATGCAGTCTAGGCAATCTTTCTAGTTTGTAAATGGTTAGGGTGGGAAAAAAAATCAAATGTTGATGTTCGGACTCTGAAGGATACAAGAGCTGATTTGTTTTAGTTTTGTTCTGGAGGTCTGGTCGTTGCTGCCAAGGCCATTATTTTAACCATCCCATTTGAGTTGTTGGTTTAGCATTTTGTAGTTCTTTAAGCGAATTACTTCTACAAGTTATTGAATTGGGCTATCCCAATATTTCAACCTGAAAAATTGAGAGAATAACGATGTATTTCTAACACACAAGATGCTGGAGAACTCGGCAGGTTGGGCAGCATCTAAGGAGAGGAATAAACAGTCGATGTTTCTGGTCAAGACTCTTCACCAGTCCTGAAAAATAGATGCTGCCTGGCCTGTTGAATACCCCCAGCATTTTGAGTGTTGCTCTGGATTCCCAGTGTCTGCAAAATCTCTTGTATTTCTAAGATAAAACGCTATGTGACTTGGAAGGATAAACAACCACAACCACAATTTGTGCAGATTGGTGATAACATTTCCTGCTTGCTGACGATCAACACTGGTGTAGCTCGGGTGTTTGCTTAGCCACTGCTCTACATTCTCTATACCTATGACAGTGTGGCTAGGCATAGCTCAAATACCATCTATAAATTTGCTGATGGTACAACCATTGTTGGTAGAATCTCAGATGGTGACGAGAGGGTGTACGGGAGAGAGATATGCCAACTAGTGGAGTGGTGTCGCAGCAACAACCTGGCACTCAATGTCAGCAAGACGTAAGAGCTGATTGTGGACTTCAGGAAGGGTAAGACGAAGGAACAGATACCAATTCTCACAGAGGGATCAGAAGTAGAGAGAGTGTGAGCTGCTTCAAATTCCTGGGTGTCAAGATCTCTGAGGATCTAACCTGGTCCCAACATTTTGATGCAGTTATAACAAAGGCAAGACAGTGGCTATACTTCATTAGGAGTTTGATGAGATTTGGCATGTCAACAAATACACTCAAAAACTTCTATAGTTGTACTGTGGAGAGCATTCTGACAGGCTGCATCACTGTCTGGTATGGTGAGGGGCTACTGCACAGGACCGAACAAGTTGCAGAGGGTTGTAAATTTAGTCAGCACCATCATGGGTACTGGCCTACAATGTACCCAGGACACCTTCAAGGAGCGGTGTCCATTATTAAGGACCTCCAGCATCCAGGGCATGCCCTTTTCTCACTGTTACCATCAGGTAGGAGGTACAGAAGCCTGAGGGCACACACTCAGCAATTCAGGAACAGCTTCTTCCCCTCTGCCATCCGATTCCTAAATGGACATTGAACCCTTGGACACTACCTCACTTCTTAATATATATAATTTCTTTTTTTTGCACAATTTTTAATCTGTTCGATATATGTATACTGTAATTGATATACTTAATTATTCTTATTTTGGTTTTTTTTCTTCTATATTATGTATTGCATTGAACTGCTGCTGCAAGGTTAACAGATTTCACGACACATGCCGGTGATAATAAGCCTGATGTTGAGTAGTGGTGTTCCCAGTTGCCATCATTGTTTGTGGTAGAGATCTTTGGCAGTGCTAGGAGATGAGTGGCTCGCTTTAGGATTCTGCCTTGTTCTTGTAGGCATGGTGTATTGATGACCATGAGATGTTAATGATGGTGTTGCTTGCCAAGGTTTTTGGTGAAATTGTCTTATTTCATGATTACTTGCTACCTGTCAGATTCAGGTTTATTATCACTCATAGATGTCATGGAATTTGTTGTTCTGAGGCAACATTACAGTGCAAGACATATTAAAAAATTACTATAGTTTGCAATTTTAAAATATTAAGAACCTAAGTCGTACAAAAAGAGCAAAATGCTGAGGTAGTGTTCATGAAATCTGGTGGATGGGGAGAAGCTGTTCCTGAGTTGCTGAGTGCAGGTTTCAGGCTCCTGTACCTCCTCCCGATGGTAGCAATGCGAAGAGGTCAAGTCCTGAGTGGTGGGGGTCCTTAATGTTGCTCCCTTTTTGAGGCACTGCCTTTGGAAAATGTCCTCAATGGTAGGGAGGCTAGTAGTGCCCTTGATAAGATTACAACCCTCTGCAGCTTTTTCCAATCCTGTGCATTGGCTCCCCCATCCCAGATAGTGATGCAACCGGTTAAAATGATCTCCATGGTCTCCATGCTGGTCTTTGGTGACATACCACATCTCCTCAAAGTCGAAATGAAATGTAGCCACTGGGGTGCCGCCTTCATTTTTTTTGTATGCCTGACTGTTTTCCCATTCTTAAAGTGTGAGTGTATGGATTGCTTCATCTGCTGTGTATTTGTGAATGGCACTGAATATTGTGTAATGATTGAGAAAGAGGCACATTTCTGATCTCTGAATTGGCCAAAGAATGCTGGGTCCAAACCACTGCTCTTGTGGTGGGGGTCTTTAGCAGGAATGGTCACCCTCCGACAAACCCAATGCTGAAATTTAAAACGATGAAGCAGCGTGGTAACGTAGTGGTTAGCCTAACGATTTACAGCGCCAGTGACCAGAAGATCAGGGTGCAATTTCTTCCACTGCCTGTAAGGAGTTTGTGCATTCTCCCTGTGACCATCTGGGATTCCTCCTGGCGCTGCGGTTTCCTCTTGCATTACAAAGGGTTAGTAAGTGGTGGGCATGCTGTGTTGGCAAAGTAAGTGTGGCAGCACTTGCAGGCTGCCCCAGCGCATCTTCGGACTGCTTTGGTTATTGATGCAAATGATTCATTTCACTGTGTTTCAATGTACATGTATGCAAACATTGTACTTACTTCTGCCATCAGGATTGAATTGTTGGCTTGCATGCTGGCTTCCAGAAGAGCAATCTGATTAGTCCCTCTATCCCTCCTCACTTACCCCTAGCCATGCAACCTAATTCTCTCTCTCAATGTGTTCATCAACTTACTTCAGTCTTTTTGCCACTAACATGAGAAAACATGCGGGTGCTGGAAATCCAAGGAAAACAGACAAAATGCTGGAGGGACTCAATAGGTCAGGCAACATCTATGGAAATGAACAAACAGTCGATGTTTCAGGCCAAGACCCTTCATCAAAACTGGAAAAACAGGTAAGAAGTCAGAGCAAGAAGGTGGAGAGAAGGGTGGAAGAAACCCTAGGTGATAGGTGAAACCAGGAGGAGGGAGTGAAGTTAAAGAGCTGAGGAGTTGATTGGTGGAAGAGATAAAGACTGGAGAAGGGGGAATTTAATTGAGTGTAGAAGATCATGGAAGGAGAGGGAGCACCAGAGGGAAGTGATGGACAGGTAAAGAGATAGGAGAGAGAGGAATAGGAAATGGCGAAGGGGGGGGGGGGCAATTACTGGAAGTTTGAGAAACCAATGTTCATACCATCAGGTTGGAGGCTACCCAGATGGAATGTAAAGTGTTGCTCCTCCAACCTGAGTGTGGCCGCAGCAGTAGAGGAAGCCATGGACTGACATGTCGGAATGGGAATGGGAAGTAGGATTGAAATGGGTGGCTACTGCGAGATCCTGCTTTTTCTGGCGGATGGAGCATAGGTGCTCAGCTGTTAGCCATTACCCTTCACTAAGGGGTAACCCATAAACACATTAGCAGTCTCTTGGAATGTAGGAAGGAACCAGAATACTGTACGCCCACATGGTCACAGAGAATGTATAAACCATACAGATAGCACCAGAGGTCAGCATCGAACCTGATTGCCTGGGGTAGGCAGCAAGTCTAACTGCTGCTCTTCTGTAAGCTAATCTAATTTTCTTCTCTGCTGTAGTTGGATTTGACATCAGGAACCCTTCACTTACTGGTGAATGACTATTGCCGTGAACTATTGTGCAATTTTACTGACACTTGCATTCCATTTAATGGTTTAGTGTTCCTGTTTGGAAAGTTAGGATTTGTGAACTACTTGAGAAGTGACTGTATTTTATGTGTCCTTTTCTTTAGCAATTTTTGGGGATATTTTATTTAAAACCCATAATAGTAAATGCTGTGTCAGTGACACTCAGAACCTCAACTTGGATAAGGTGGTACATGACTTTAATCTTTTTCCTCTTCATTATCCAACAGCTGGTAAAGATCTGACTTAACATTCTGGCTCTTTGTATTATACAAGGTCTAGGGAAACAAGGAAAGAGGAGGTGGTGTAGGCTATTTAATATGATCATGGCTGATCTCTAGCTTTGATTCCTCTCTTCTTCTGTGCAATCTTATGGTTTTGGATGTACAATGAATGTTATCATTACTCCAAAATGGAAGTTAGGTTAATATTAGATTCATGGGTAGATTATAATAAAGTTGACCCATAAAATTGTCTTGATACATTGCTATACAAGTGATCATGAAGAATTAAACTTGTGATCTTATTTTATTTATCATCGCATGTTTTGTAATGATTTGACTACTTTCTTTCCAGAAATAGTTCTGTATTGATGTAACCTTGAATCGTTCTCCCGAGAGCAGTGTATTATCTTTGTGAGAGTCTTGGTGCTGTTCTCGGATGCTTTGTGGGAGTACAGAGAAAATCTGTGCCAGTGGACCAGACCATGTCGTTATGCTCATGCTGGCGGCCAGTTTTCTTGACACTAAATACAAAAAGTTAAGTTTCAATTTTATAAATGGAAATGTTTGCAAACTTTCCATTGCAAAATGTAAAGGCACATTTTATTGGTTAGAGTTTTGATTGAATTTTTAATTTACAGAAAACTTTGTTCATATCATTTGACCATATTAATTCATATATAAAGTGAAACTTTTAAATATTCTAAAAAAAAATGCTAAACCTGTATGAAAAGGAGTACTGGTTTCATTTTTCTATTGTGGGCAGAAAATGCAATGCCTGTGCTGAAGATTTGCCATCAAAATATTCACCTTAAGTGTTTCAACATTTGACACTTATAGTTCCTGGTTATGATTTATGGTCCTATTTATGATTTTTTAAATGAATCTTAACAGCTTTTAAAATGGAGAAAATGTGATGTAAATACATAATAAATATTATTGTTCTATAAAGTAGTAACATTCTGGAAGAAGGTAGACCTGATGCAGACACTGCTTATGATTTTAGATGATTGAACTTGCTATAATAATATACAGAATGCTGTAGTACTGAAATGTGTGTTTCATATCCTCTTTAAGTGTGATACTAGCAAATCCTACAGAGAGAAAGACGTGTAGTGCAGGCGGGATGTAGCCCAGTCTCTGACCTCATCCCTTGAGTAATAAAAATGTCCCAAATGAATGGAAGTGAACTTAACACTGAGTCAAAAAGGAAACAGAAATGTGTGGGGCCTTCGATTTATGGTTATTTATAATGACATTCCTTTGGATTTATTCATAACATCATTCCATTTGATACTCTGAAGGGCTAATATGATTGTCCTTCAGTATTTGAGGCAATCTACATGGGGGCTGGTTAGAACTTGACTAGCTGCCAAATATTCATGTCTAGATTTTAGCCAACTTTGAATCATAACTATGCATCAATATTACCTTGCATGCATTCTTTGGCAGGCTGGTGTATTGCTGCAGCTGAAGTTTTAAATAACTTTTGATCGAGAAAGTAGTTGATTCTATTTTAGGCATCTTGTAGGGTTTTTACCAATGAAGGGCAAATTGGAACTTTTGGGAGAAAATATGGAAAAAAAGATCAGTGATCCATTTTGTAATAGAAAGCACGAACTTCTATTTTTGTAGGCTGTCATAATTCCAATGTCCTCAAGGACTTTGTAAGTACAAAATTAATTCTGTACGCTGTAGATGGATGAAGCAACAATTCCAGGTATAACTGGGATATACAAATAAGGTAACAAATTGTTGGCCAGTACAGTGAAAGAATTGGAACCAAAGTAGTGTAGCAGTTAGCTTGACGCTAATACAGCTCTAGGTGTTGGAGTATTGCATTCAGTGCACTGTCCTCTGTAAACAGGTTTGTTCAAAGAATCGAAGTACATTTATGATCAAAGTATGTATGCAATAGACATCCCTGAGATTTGTTTTTCCCACAGATGGCCACGAAACAAAGAAAACCATGGAACCCGTTCAAAAAAAAATACAAACTCCATTTTTTTCAAAAAACAATATAAAGGACCAAAGCATGAATCATCGTAACAGTCTAGGCATATTCAGTTCAGTTCAGTCTAGCGCTGTGTCGTTGGTTAACTTCAGGCCGCAGAGCCAGTCTGCCCCGATCAAAATCACACAAAGTAGCAACAGAAAAGGGGCGACCAGAATCAGATTACAACGTGAACTACAAAGTCCAATCCACAAACCGCGTCGATTAAACTTTGCCCAAGGCTCAGGACTCCGGCAGCATCAAACGAGAGGGTTTGTATGTCCCTTCCCGTGTGGGCCTGTGTTTCCTCCAGGGGCTCCGGTTTCCTCCCACAGTCCAAAGATGTACGGATCAGCAGGTTAATTGGTCATTGTAAATCGTCCCATGATTAGGTTAGGGTTAAATCAGTGGGCTGCTGGAAGGGCCTGTTCCACGCGGTATCCCTAAATAAATAAGTTGTTTTGCTCTCCTTTGACTTGTACACACTTGTGTGCATGTGAGCAGTCAAATGACGGTAGGATTAACGTAGCATTCCCTTTGTACGGCACTGGGGTATAGTCTTAGATTCAGTGCTTTACATTGGAACAATCAGTGGCACGGTGACGTGAAGGAAACACTGCTGCTTAAACCTCCGTGACGTAGTGTTGCAGCTCTTGTCAAGCCCTGGTTTAGACTACACTTGGAATATTGTGCTCAGTTCTGGACATTAGAGAGCGAGCAGAGGAGATTCACCAGGATGCTCTCTAATCGAGGCAGCATGTCTTACGAAGGAAGGTTGAGTGAGCTGTGGACTTTCACTTGGAGCAATGGAGGACGCGAGGTGATTTGATAGAGCTGGATAGGATGATAACAGGCACAGGTAGAGTGGGCAGTCAGAGCCATTTACCCCAGGGTGGAAATGGCTAATATGGGAGGGCATAATTTTAAGGTGATTGAAGGGAAGTATAGGGGGGATGTCGGAGGCAGGTGGTTTTGTTTTACAGAGTGGTGTGTGCGTGGTAGCAGCGACAGATGGATATATTAGGGACATTTAAGAAATTTGGAAGGGAATGCTGCTGCCTGATTGTTTCAGGCAGCCTCCGTGGAATAATGTTGCAGCTCTATGGTTAGACCACATTTGGAATACTGTGCTCACTTATGCTTCCTTCATTATAGGAAGGACATGGAAGCTTTAGAGAGGATGCAGATGACATATACCAGGATTAGAGAGTATGTCTTATGAGGATAGCTTGAGTGGGCTAGGTATTTTCAAAGTTCAGTGTACATTTATTATCAAAATACGTATACTATGTACCTTAATGACAGCCACAAACAAGAAATCCAATAGAACCCATTGGTTCATACACCCAGTGAGCACTAATAAAAAAAAGCTAATCCTGCAAATCATAAAAGTAAGCGAACAACATTCAGTACTGAAGTTCATGAAAGTGAGTTCTCAGCCACGAATCCAGTTGCAGCCAATCCAGGAACCCATTAGATGCAGGCCACAGGCTCAGTTCAGCACAGAGGTGAGTAAATGTTGTGGAGTAGTGAACTGAACACCGGCCCATCCCTCTCCTCCATCATTGACACCCTGACCTTTTCAATTTGGCCCAACGCTTAAATTGCCCAAACAGCAAGTTGTGCCTCACTTTCGGACCCCGGGCCCTGCTGCTTCAATGTGATCTCACTGCCTCGATTCGACCTGTGTTTGATCTTTCCAATCTGGCCCTGTGCTTAAATTGGCCAAACATTGGCTTTTCTCTTTGGAGTAAAGGAGAATAAGAGGTGAAAGTGGGGGGGGGGGTCAAAGGTCTTTTTTTTAACAGAGTGGTGAATGATTGGTACCTATCGTGTGTAATGGTAAAGGTAGATACATTAGGGACATGGAGAAAACTCTTAGATAAGCGCATGAATGATAGGAAACTGGAGGGATATGTAGGATGAAAGGGTTAAATTGGTCTTGGAGAAGGTTAAAGGATCAGTACAACTTCATGGGCTAAAGGGTCTGTACTACTGTGCTGTAGCAATCTGTTGGCACATTCACTCTTGAGTGCATGGGTCTCCCTAGACTGCTTTTGTTTCATCCCACATCCAAATGTTGAGCTGGTCAGTAAGCTAATTGATTACTGTAAATTACCTGATAGGGAAAAGCAGAGTGGAGTTAATGAACAACTGAGAGGCAAGGAATACAGATGCTTCCATACTGAGCGTCATTTTATGTACATATAATTAGTCTTTGCATATAATCTAACTATGCAAATAATTATTTATTTGTGTATTTGCATACACATTTATTGTGCTCTTTATGCTTTTTGTGCTACACTAGATTTGGAATAACAATTTTGTTTTCCTTTACACTTGTGTATTAAGGAATGACAAAAAAACAACCTTGAATCTCGAATGAGTGGGGTAAATGGATTGCTGCCGTTACTCGGAAATCAGGCATGGGCTGAATGGCCACCACCTGTGTCACATCGAAAATAGTACAAGTCTGGAGTTAGTGTCAGAACTGACTCAAATGGGCATAAGAAAAAAATGTTTCATTTTGAGAACTTTTTAAGGACATGTTATACAGAATGCTAAGAGAATCACTTTCCAGATTTAAGCCTTACTCACACAATTAATTTTAATAACTGAAGACAAGGTGTCGCTCACAGATCTATCAATAATCAGTATTATCATACTATTCATCAGAACTTGTCCTTCAGTGTTTCTTATTCCACCTATAAGAACACAGGAAGTGTATCAGTCTTTGTCTGATTCTCCTTGTTAGGATGGGCAAGCAAAGGAAATGGGGAATTTTTCTCTCTGTTGCAATCTCTTTACAGGCAAGAATTTCCCTTTTATAATATTTAAAGGAGACACTCTAATATGTTCAGTTAACCAAATGAATAAGACTTTTCCTGGCTTGGCAGTTTATGTTGAAGTTGCAGGATTCAATGTGTTACGATTTCCTTTTGCTTCAATTAAACCTACTTAAAGTAGAAAGATTGTTTAATGTCATTTCCAGCTCACAAGTGTAAAAAAGAACAAAATAATTGTTGCTGTGGATCTGATGCAACAAAAATCTGCTAAGATAAAGAACACAGCAATAAAAAGAAACTCAATTAATACCCTATAGTTCACTCTCCTCTTGTATCGGATTTCTTCCTCTCTAGCCCTTTACCTTTCCCACCCACCTGGCTTCCCCGTCGTCTTCCAGCTATCCTCCTTCCCCTCTCCCATCCTTTTATTTGGATGTCTTCCCCTCTCTTTCCTGTCCTGATGAAAGGTCAAGATGGTTGAATATCTAAGGAAATCATTTGCCTAATTACCTACTATTTTGTATCTATTCCTCAAGTGGATTGTATCACAGTTGACATAACTGCAGTGTGTACGGAATTGCTGTTGAGCTTAAAGTGGCTAATTGGCGTGTTTGTACACCAACACTGAGCCATAATGGATTGATTAAGTCACGTTTAGGAAGTGAGAATTTTCATTTCTTTGCCCCACACTGGATCAATTTATAGTTGTAACGTATGTGCATTTTTTCTGTTTTAAATCACTTGGGGAAGGTACAGAGGTATGTATTGTGAATCTTGGATTTGTGTCAGATTTTTTTTACCAAAACCCCTACCACATGTACATGGCTAAATAAGTGCACCAGCTGAATCAGTTCCAGTACCAGGAAAATGCTGGCAGATGGATTGGAAGCTCAAAGGCTGTACACTTTATTATGGAGGGTGCACTAGAAAAGAGAAATGGTCGAGTATAATGTTCTCTTAAGGAATTGTCTATTGGTGGGTCTTCAAGTGGCTATAGGGGCTAATCCAGGATCCACATATTCTGAGGGCCTTGCAGACCTCAAAGTCTTGCCCTCTTCGCCACTTGCTGATCACCACGGGACTTAAGCCGGAATGTTGGGGTGGATTCCCTTAATGAAGAACGGCTATGTGTGACTTAGTTTAATGTGGAGAGACAGATGCACAGGCAGCCACCACACGGCCCTTGGTAAATCAGGGTCAGGGTCCAGTGGCATCAGATAGCAGCCTTCCTCTGCTTTCATTGCCATTGTGATTTATTTATTATTTAGAGATGCAGCGTGGAATAGGTTATTCAAGCTGCAAGGCCCAGCAACCCCCGACAACCCCTAACCTAATTACAATGACCAATTAACCTACCCAGTATGGCTTGGACTGTGGGAGGAAACAGGAGGACCCGGGGAAAACTCAAGTGCTCATGGGGTGGACGTACAAACTCCTTATAGAGGATGCTGGGGTTGAACTCCAAACTCTGATGCCTCAAGCTGTAATAGTGTCATGCTAACAACTACACAATCATGGCGCCCAAACGTAAGGTGTCGTCATTGAGGTCCTGGTTGGATCACTCTTTGTCTTGACCCGCCCCACTGACCATGCCACCATGAGTGGCCCTACCAAGAGCTAAGCACCAGATAGCATCAGTCTCGGGATCTCAGGAACTTACAAGCTTCTTTGCCATGACAAGGTGATGATCCTTAGAGAAAGAGAAGTGAAATAGAGAGATGATGGTGAGGTGTGAATTACATTGCAGGATTACTGAGAAAAAAACTATACTGAGAGGGTTAAATTTTCAGAAATTTTATTTTCGTAGATGCAAGACATGTTCTCCATAAACATTTCACCTTCCACCCTTACCTATGATCTCTAGTTATAGTCTCACCCAACCTTGGAAAAAGCCTGCCTGCATTTATACCCCTCATAATTTTGTGTATTTCTATCAAATCTCCTCTCTAGACTCCAGAGAATAAAGTCCTAACCTATTCAACCTTTCTCTATTACTCAGTACTCAAGTCCCATCAACATTCTTGTAAATTTTCTTGGTACTCTTTCAGTCAAAAATGGATAAAATTTATTCAGCTAATACACATCCTTTCAATTTTCATTGATTGCAATTGAAGTCGGGCAACTGAATCAATTTTTCATTTTTCAAGTTCCTATCACCATCCTATCTGTGTAGAATTACAGGCTGTTTGTGTACATGATGCTGATAGAACACTGACAATTGGTGTGTGGTGGTGCTTAAAGATAAAAAACCTACTTGCTGCTGAACTATATAAATTATTTATTTCCATCGAATGGATGTAAATATTGCTGATGAGGACAATATTTATTTTCCATTGTTACTTGCCTTTAGAGGTCCTGCTGACCAGATTTTTTTTTAATAACTGCAGTAAAGTAATTCAGTGCTGATAAATGGGAGTTATAGGCCTAAGGGTTTAAGTTCAGCAATGATAAAAGCTTAGCTGTACCTATCTTCAAATCAGGATGATGTTCCCATTAACCTACTGTCCTTAATTTCTCTTAGATGTTCAGGCTTAGGATATAATATTGAAGAAGGCAAACAAATTGTTGTAATGCAATTTAATTTTTTTTCTCTTTTGCACTATTTAATGTGTGTGTGTGTGTGTGTGTGTGTGTGTGTGTGTGTGTGTGTGTGTGTGTGTGTGTGTGTGTGTGTGTGTGTGTGTGTGTGTGTGTGTGTGTGTGTGTGTGTGTGTGTGTGTGTGTGTGTGTGTGTATATAACCTGAAAGTTGTAGTTTAAAAAATATATATTATGAAACAACAGTTTGCAGGTCTTTTTATTATGTTCTGCTGCTACATAACACCAAATTTCATCACATATGCTGGTGATAAAATCTGATTCTGGTTTTCCTAGCACCCCAGTGGTTAAAGGGCTCGATAAAATTATCTTGATTGATTATTTGATGTGCAACCTAATTTTACATGAAAGATCCGGTCCTGTTTTTTTTAAACCTGTTTTGAGGTTCAGCTGAAACTATGATGCCTTTGACTAAATCACGTAATAAGAGCTTTATAACACAGCTTCCTTAAAAAAATATTGGACAAGGAAGCTAGAAGAACATTTCAGAGAAGTCAACCCTGCTGAGGTAAAAATCTGAGAAGGTAGTTTTGATCAGAGTTGTGAAGATGAGACTGACTTTGGAACAAAACTGGAAGAGTATATTTTGGACCCAGTAAAATATCATTTGTCCATTAAGAGTAGATTTTAGGAGATCAACATAGTTGTTTCAAAAATATTTGTACTGCTGGAGAGGTTTGCTAATGGAGCAGGGTCATCTGGAGGTTTGGAATATATTATGCTTTGTCAATTAGGAGAATTGATTATTGGGTCTCATTTCAAGCTGACACGGGTTTGAATCCATTTCAGTACTCTGTCAATTGGACCAGAAACCCTTGCACTGATTTAACAATCCAGTGTAGCTGTACTTCTTTTGAAGATGTGGATATAGCATCTTTGGGAGGAAGCGTTTCATATTTTTGTCTCAGACCCAAACGTACTTGGGTGGGAATGATAAATTTGTAAGCTGCTCTTATAATGACTGTTCAGTTATGAGCTTCATCCTCTGTTTAGTTAGCATTTAGACAAACATATCTGTTACCAATCACAAGAAAGGAAGTGGCTGAATATTTGCATTTTATAAGCCAAGAGGGCAATTATGGTACCCCCATGCTTTCCCTGGCTATGATAGACTTAACATATGTTATAAATCTCGATATGCCAGAGGGAATTTCCAACTCGAAGTCATATTTCTTAAATAATAACTTCCAGAGTTATATTTTTGGAGGTTTTGTTTGCTGTGGTCTTGCCCTCTGTTCAATGGGTTATTTATTTGATTAGTATTTACCGCTCTGAAAGAGGTTATTCTTTGCAAGCTTTTTGTTTATGCTCCAGACAGCATAAATTGCAAATGAGAACTCAGATCCAGCTGTCCACCAACTTTTCTATTTTTTTTTTGTTGGAATTATGTTCCTACAGTAAATTTCTGAAATTAAATGGAGTGTGTATTATTGCAATTTGACATGAATGGAGACAAAGGAAACTGCAAATGCTGGCATTGAAATCAAAAATAAACGGAACACTGCAGTAGGTAAAGCATCATGTATGGAGACCAAAGATGAACATCGACGTTTTGGTTCAAGGTCTTGCATGAGAACTGAAGAGGAGGAAGAAAGATAGTTTGCTGACATGCCCCGCACCACTTTCACTGATGACTACACCACACCCACCTCACCCTCTTCTGCTCCCATATCCCAACACCACCTCTACCTCTTCTCCATTGCCACACTTCTCTCACCATCTCTCTTCTTGAAGCTGCTGAAGATGTTTGGACTTGGAACATTCCTGAATTGATGTCCTGGAGATGAAAGATGTTCCATCAAAGTCAATCATAATTTTAAAGGTGTCTGTTTTACTTCTCCATTCAAAGTAGTTTTAGAATCTAATTTCTCTTCCGCTGACCGCAAGAAAAATTAGGTTTAAAGTGTGGGTCAGGTGTTGGAGTTCAGTCATGGCAGGAGAAAATTGTTTGCCTATTTGAGGATGGGTACAGTGGAGGCATGAGGGAATAACAGTTGTAAATAATTTCAACAAATGCTTATGATAAAGCAGTGCCCAGATATGGAAGTATATCCTTGGCATATGTTGACATTGGGGAGACTCCTACATACACCCAAGTCTACACTCATGGATACCAAGATGGAGTTTGCTGTTCCAGAATACTTATGAAGTGCCAGAAATCAAAGTTTTTCTCTGGAGAATTCCTTGGAACATAGAGCATTACAGCAAAATACATACCCTTTGGCCCACAATGTTGTGCCTAAGATCACATGAACATCTTGTCTGTAGTATCGGTACATAAATGCCCCATTGCTTAGGAAAGTAGTGTTTACAAAGTTAACAACAACTGTGGGAACATCTCAACGTGAATTCCTCTGAACATCTTTGTAGAAAATAGGTTCTATAATACCTGAATTTTGCAAGCCAGTTGTTACAAAGTATGCACCTGAGCAGAGAACTGAAGCCTACTTAAGAATATTGGATATTTCTGCTGATTTGTTCATGAGAACTTTATTTCTCAATCCCAGGTTGCATTTATTCTTTGCACCCAGCAGGACCACTTGTTACTTGGTTTTCTGTTGACAAGTACTTTTATTTTCAGTTTGAGATGTCAGCTTTTGAAACTTTCTGAAAGTTGCTGCGGGATTTTGTGAGGTTGTGTGAGTGATGCTTGTTTTTTTTTTTAAAGAAAAAGAGTTTGTAGAAATAGCTAACTTTCGTAAGATCGAGGCCCAAGTTAACCTACTGTGCCTCACTGGAAACATCATATTTTAGGCCAACATTCATGCAATAAAGTCTACAAAATTGCACCATGGGTACTAGCCTCCATGGTGTCCAAGGCGTCTTCAGGGAGGGGTGCCTCAAAAAGGCAGCGTCCATCATTTTAGGACCCTCATCACCCAGGACATGCCCTCTTCCCACTGTTCCCATCAGGAATGAGGAACACGAGTATATATAAAGACTTAAATTCTGCTTCATCGTGTGTTGTCATGTATTGCATTCTACTGCTGTCGCAAAGTTAATAAATTTCACAATATATGCCAGTGATTTTACATCTGCTTCTGATATTTGTGTAAGACTCTGAGAAGGCAATTAGTGGTGTTTATTATAATTAACCAACTGCTTGTCTATCATCGAGACACAAGACTGCTGGAATATGGAGTAACAAACAATCTGCTAGAGTTGAATTTATATCATGCTTACATGAGCTAAAAACAACAGCAATTATGCAGTTGTTCCACGATTTATATGTAGTTTGTTGCTTTTGACAGACTTGAGTTGGGAGAGATCAGTATACAATGCTGTGAGGAAATAATATCCATAATATTTGCTATTTTGGACAATTATGTTTTGTTTAACTAGTCCATAAACTGCCACTGCAATGTAAATCAACACATGAAATGCAGGAGGAACTCAGCCAGTTAAGGGGCATGCATGGGAGGGGCTCCCAATCTTTTTTATGCCATGGACCAATACCATTAAGCAAGAGATCTATGGACGCCAGGTTGGGAACCCCTGAGACAAATGGGCAGTTGACATTTTAGGTCGAGGCCTTTCATCTGGACTTTGATTCCTGCCTTTACCAAACTTGATCCTCGTATCTTGACTCCATCTTGTTTCCTCCTATCTAGATTCCATCTTGCCATTCCCTCCCCCCCACCAGTTCAGTCCCTTCCATTTACATCAGTGACATCTTGCATGCTGCTCCACTGCAGTGTGCATACCGTGGTACGGGAGCCTCAGGACTCTCATCACCAGTTTCAGGAATAATTATTATCCCTCAAATAGCAGGCTCTTGAACCAAAGGGGATAATTTTATTCAACTTCACTTGCCCCATCAATGAAATGTTCCCACAACCTATGGACTGACTTTCAAGGACTCTACCTCGTGTTATTGATATTTGTCCTTATTTGTTTATTATTCTTTTGGTACTTGCACAGTTTGTCTTTGGCTCACTGTTTGAATGCTCAAGTTTGTGTGGTCTTTCATTGATTGTATTATGGCTATTATTCTGTTATGGATTTATTGTGTATGCAGGCAAGATAATGAATTTCAGTGTACGGTGACATAGGTGTACTTTGGTAGATTTACTTTAACTTGAAGCACTGACAGTGTAAATACTTTGAAGCTCACAAATGTTTCAAAATAAAGGTTATACTTTTATTATTTAGAAAAATTGATTATATTAATTAACATGATTAAATGGTATTTCACAATTATATTAACATAGATTTCACAATTGTATTAGCATTATAAAAAAGAAAATTCCAGTTGCGCAGCAACAAATGCAATGTGTGCGGAAGCATTTCAATTACTGTGTAGCTGTGCAGTTTTAGAGGGAACAGTGCAGTGGATCATCACTGGTGATAGAATCTAACAGACTGCTGTGGGCGTTCAGTGCATTACAGTTGCCAGATTTGCTGCCATCAACAAATTTCTTAACAGAAATTCAACTGGGCTGCCTTAACTTGGCCACAACAGCAACTCAGAGTCAGGATATGCCAACCCAATGATTTGTAGATGGTAGAAAGAGGCAAGTCGCCTCTCTTCCACCATCTACAAATCACTGGGTTAGCATGAAGTTTGTAGTGGTTAGTGTAATGCTATTACAGCAGCATTAACGCAGGGTATGTTCCAACACTGTAAGGAGTTTCTGCATTCTCCCCATGACCACGTGGGTTTCCTTGGAGTGCTTCGGTTACCTTTGACATTCCAGAGATGTACGGTAAGTTGGTCACGTGTGTAATTGAGTGGAACTGGCTCGTTGGGCCTGCTACTGTGCTGTTTCTCTAAACAAAATAAAGTTCTCTCTGTAAAAGTTGCTCCGCTCCTTGGTGAACTTCGACTCGTTACTCATCTGCACTGTACTATGGCGCTGGCCTTCAGCTATCACAGTTGTGCTCTCACTTGCCTCAGCTTCAGCTGTTTGCTTACTTTTATTGTTTGCGTGTTTATTTTTCTTTCTTTTTCTCTCTCTGCTTGTTGGGTGTTTGATGGCCTTTTGTTTTAAGGCATTCTATTGTGTTTCTTTGTTTTGTAGCTGCCTGTAAGAAGACGGATCTCAAGGTTGTACAAAGTATGTAAACTCTGATAAGAAATGTACTTTAACTTTGACTTTAGATCCGGATAACCATCTTCATTGACAATGACAACACCTATGCAGACGGCTCTGAAATGTGCATCAGTGACCATTCTATATTTCTAAATAAAAATTTAAAAATGTACAAGGTGGGAAGATTTTTGTAGCTTGGATCTTGCTTGGAGTTACACATTTCCAGTAAACACACGAAGTAATCCCATCATTGAGAGCAAGGCAACCTGACGTCATGTAGGTCAAATCAGCTTTCTGATTGAGCACCCTAACTGTCCGTCACTCTAATTGCCTCCACCGTCAGCACACAATGCTGTTAAGTAGCCCGTCATAAAATGCATTGGAGCTGCTCCCAAAAGCACTCCCTGAATAAATGACTGTACTCCAGGATCCACTGCTCCTGACTTGGCCTTCAGCAGTTCCTTCGTTGTCACTGGGTCTACATCCTCAAAGTTCAAAGTAAATTTATTATCAAAAAACATACATGTCACCAAATCCCACCCCAGGATGATTTTTTTTTTCAGGCATTCATAGTAGAACAAAGAAATAAAATAGAATCAATGAGAAACTTTACACAAAGACTGACAAAATAGCCAATGTGCAAAGGAAGAAAAACTGCAAATACAAACAAAAATTAATAATATGAGTGCAAGAGATGAGGAGTCCTTCAAAGTGAGTCTGTAGAATGTGGGATCAGTTTGGTGTTGAGGTGAGTGAAGTTACCTACTCTGGTTCAGAAGGGTAATAACTGTTCCTGAACCGGATGATGTGGGACTCGAGGCTCATGCCTGATGGCTGCAGCGAGAAGACAACATGATCTGGATGGTGGGGATCCACGATGAGAGATGCTGCTTTCTTGGACGACCCCTGGAGACCACGTCATTGGCCATATTTAAAGCAGAGGTTAGTCAGGGCTTCAAAGGTTACAGGGAAAAGGCAGGAGAATGGGGTTGAGAGGGATAATAAATCAGCCATGATGGTACAGACTTGATGGGCCAAATGGTCTAATTCTGCTCCTATACTTATTGTTGGTATATCTTCACCAGAAAGACTGTGGTTGTTCATGAGTATGGTGTTCCACTATTTTCTCAGTGGTAGTTGGGGATAAGTCATAAATATTTGGACCCTGAAGTGATTTTCTTTTAATAAGTAGGAGAAAATTTAATCTCCCCCCCCCACGAAAAACAGCCATGATGATTACTGCTATATTGTGTAAAATAGGTCAAGCTGCACATTTGTTGACAATAGCTTGTTTGTATTGCTTTCGATTCTGTAGGTGGCCTTTCATGTCTTTTTAGCAAATAGTTTTCTAAAATTACTTATTCCTACTTTCTACCTATGAAATGTAGATCTGGGCAGGTACTTTTTCCGTTCCTAGTTAACACTTTGAGTTAAAGTGTTTTCAACTTGCTATTAAATGTAAACATATAAAAATGCCTCAGCTAATTTGAATAAAGCACAGTTCCAAAAGTGGACTTGCGCACATAACTAGATAATCTGTTTCATGCTGGCGTAAGGGACTGCAGATGCCGGAATTCTGGAGCAATTTGCGAAGTAGCTGGAGGACCTCGGGAAGCCTCGGGAATAGTCGACATATCGGTAGAGAACCTTATTAATCAGAGCTGGAAAGAGGGGAGATGGCCGGTATAAGGAGGCGGAGGGAAAGGGGTGGAACAGGAGCTGGCAGCACCCCACTCTAGTCCCTCATGTGCCCTTCACCCCCACCCCACCAACAACAGCTGTTGTGTCGAATCTGTTTTGTGGTGTTGGTTTGAGAGACAAATGTAGACAGCATAGAATGATGGTAGGCAATCCTTTACACTATTATTAGAGAGAAGGTCAGCTGTAGTTTAGACTTGATGAGAATTTAATGCAGAGTACTCTGCTGCATTGGATAACATGCCTAGATTTTACGCTCCATTCTCTGTGGTGTGATTTGAAAACAATCCTCCGACCCCTTCACCTTTTATAGCATGTTGCTGCCCCAGAAGTGATAATGACCTGACTTTTTGAACCCCAGTGCTGGGTGCAGAATTCCAGGATATAGAACAGGAGCCAATGCGACAATAGTCTGTGTTACCAAAGTGTATGACTCAGATGAGAGCCATGGCCTTGGTGATAGAGTTGTAGGTTTGGCAAATGCTGTTTTCTTAGTGTAAGCACAGAATAGGCTAATGTTGTAGATGTCCAGTGGCTTGCTGCAGTGTAGGTCCTGCCATGTGCAGACCTGGACTGCTTTGTTCAATTTGAAATTGCAGATGGAATTGAAGAATGCAATCTACAACACAAATCCTCAATCTGACCCCATGATTAAAAGAAGGAAAACAGATGTATCAGAAATTCAGAGTAAATTTATTATCAAAGTACATGTACGTCACATTATACTACCCTAAGATTCATTTTCCTGTGGCGATACTCAGCAAATCTATAGAATAGTAACTTTAACAGGATCAATGAAAGATCAACCAGAGTGCAGAAGTTAACAAACTGTGCAAATGGAAATAAAATAAATAGCAATAAATAACTAGAACTGGAGATAATGAGGTAACGAGTCCTTAAAGTGAGATCATTGGTTGTAGGAGCATTTCAGTGATGGGGCAAGTGAGTGTAGTTATTCGAGAGCCTGAGGATTGTGGGATAATAACTGTTACTGAACCTGGTGGTGCGAGTCCTGAGGCTCTTGTACCTTCTGCCAAATGGCAACAATGAGAAGAGAGCATGATCTGGGTGGTGGGGATCTTTGATGGTTGCTACCTTCCTATGAGAGTGTTTCATGTAGAAGTGCTCAGTGATTGTGAGGGCTTTGCCTGTGATGTACTGTGCTGAATCCACTACTTATTTAGGATTTTACATTTGAAGATATTGGTGTTTACATACCAGGCCATGATGCAGCCAGTCAATATACATTCCAGTATGCATCTATAGAAGTTGGTCAAAGTTTTAGCTGTCATGCCAAATCTCCGAAGACTCTTAGGAAGTAGAGATGCTGCTGTGCTTTCTTCACAATTGCACTTGTGTGCTGGGTGCAGGACAGTTCCTTTGAAATAGTAACACCCAGGAATTTAAAGTCACTAACCCTGTCCTCCTCTGGTCCTCCGATGAGAACTGGCTCATGGACTAGTTTCCTTCTCCTGATGTTCCTTGGTCTTGCTGACATTGAGTGAGAGGTTGTTGTTACGGCACCACTCAGCCAAATTTTCAGTTCCCCTCCTGTATGCTGATTTATCACCATCTTTGATTTGGCCCACTATGACAGTCATCAGCAAACAGTTGTGCTGTGATAGTTTTGAGACAATTTTAAAAGATGGACATCACAGAAGATGGACTTGATTTAGAGCAGTGGCTCCCAAACATTTTTTGGGTTACTGCCTTCTTGGTTCTGAAACCACATCCTCAGTGCTCTCTTTCTCTTTCTTGCCATTAGCTAAAAACTACAAAGAATTTTGATTTATGATGCACAGTGAAAGAAAATAGGATATGCAGGTTCAAAGCAGTGACAAATAATTGCAAAAATTATTCACATCTGTTTAAAACTACAAATATTATTTTAATTACAGTAAAACCAATTTTAGAGCATACAGTAGTAGTCCAACTTGTTACAGTGATTTTTGGGTTTAGGACATATACATTTAACGGTTGACTTCGGCTACCATCTTCACATCTGAAAATGTATTGTGCATTTAATTTGGAGTGCAGCTCTGAACAGTGGGTTCCTAGTGGCTGTAAATCCCAGTCCAGACAATGCTGATTAAAGATTATTTGAATGTCTGTGGTGTGGATGTGAATCATGAGGTGTGAAGGTTGTATGTAGTTGTAAAGAAAGCACTGTCCATACATTGTAAATACGGAGTTGTCCTTTGATGTTTGGCACATAAAATATGGAGCCCCACGTTGGGCCAGCAGACCTTCCCACTGAAAGCGTATCCATATGATGCCTGCTGCACCTTGTTTTGTCAAGTAAAGAAACTGCTTTGTATCTACCAGTAGTTTTCTCCAGTGACTTCATCCAGGCAGCAACACAAGTATTCGTTACTTCCTTACTTTTTCACCATTCAATGAGATGGATGGGCATGGTGCAGTGATGTGCTTCTCAACTTTAGGCTGAGTGTCACTCAGGAAGTGTCTCAGAAGCCCAAGTTCAGTAATTTGCCCTCCGTTGGGTCACTTAGAAAGAAGTTGGGCGACTGCTCTGAAACTGTGCTCTACTAAATACGATGTTGAAAAGGCAATAAAGAACATCTTGACCTTTTTCCACAGGGCAGGATATTTCAGAGATTTCTTTTCTGCAACGAAAAGTCATGATATGATTTTTTTGAACCTCTGCTTCAGCGCAAAGTCACTTTGTAAGATCAGTTCTTCCTCCATCCTTCCTGTTAATTCCTCATTACAAGTGTTCAGGAACAGATCTATTACCCAGTTTGGATCGAGAGAAGATCCTGAAGTCCATAAGACCATAAGATATCGGAGCAGAAGTAGGCCATTCAGCCCATCGAGTCTGCTCCACCATTCAGTCATGGGCCGATCCAATTCTTCAGGTCATCCCCATTCCCCTGCCTTCTCCCCATACCCTTTGATGCCCTGGCTAATCGAGGCCTATCAATCTCTGCCTTAAATACACCCACTGACTTGGCCTATACAGCTGCTCGTGGCAACAAATTCCACAGATTTACCACCCTCTGACTAAAGTAATTTCTCCGGATCTCTGTTCTAAATGGACATACTTCAATCCTGAGGTCATGCCCTCTTGTTCTAGACTTCCCTACCATAGGAAATAACTTTGTCATATCTAATCTGTTCAGGCCTTTTAACATTGAGAATGTTTCTATGAGATCCCCCCTCATTCTCCTGAACTCCAGGGAATACAGCCCAAGAGCTGCCAGACGTTCCTCATACGGTAACCCTTTCATTCCTGGGATCATTCTCGTGAATCTTCTCTGAACCTTCTCCAATGTCAGTATATCCTTTCTAAAATAAGGAGCCCAAAACTGCACACAAGTGTGGTCTCATGAGTGCCTTATAGAGCCTCAACATCACATCCCTGCTGTTATATTCTATAGCTCTAGAAAGGAATGCCAACATTGCATTTGCCTTCTTCACCACTGACTCAACCTGGAGGTTAACCTTTAGGGTATCTTGCACAAGGACTCTCAACTCCTTTTGCATTTCTGCATTTTGAATTCTCTCCCCATCTAAATAGTAGTCTGCCCATTTATTTCTTCCACCAAAGTGCATTACCATACACTTTCCAACATTGTATTTCATTTGCCACTTTTTTGCCCATTCCCTTAAACTACCTAAGTCTCTCTGAAGGCTCTCTGTTTCCTCAACACTACCCGCTCCTCCACCTATCTTTGTGTCATCAGCAAATTTAGCCACAATTCCATTAATCCCATAGTCCAAATCATTGACATGCATCGTAAAAAGCAGTGGTCCCAACAATGATCCCTGTGGAACTCCACTGGTAACCGGCAACCAGCCAGAATAGGATCCCTTTATTCACACTCTCTGTTTTCTGCCGATCAGCCAATGCTCCACCCATGATAGTAACTTCCCTGTAATTCCATGGGCTCTTACCTTGCTAAGCAGCTTCATGCGGCACCTTGTCAAAGGCCTTCTGAAGTACATCACCTGCATCTCCTTTGTCTACCCTGCTTGTAATTTCCTCAAAGAATTGCAGTGGGTTAGTCAGGCAGGATTTTCCTTTCAGAAAACCATGCTGGCTTTGGCCTATGTTGTCATGTGCCTCTAGGTTCTCCATAATCTCACCCCTAACAATCAATTCCAACAACTTCCCAACCACTGACGTCAGGCTAACAGGTCTATAGTTTCCTTTCTTCTGTCTCCCACCTTTCTTAAATAGCGGAGTAACATTTGCAATTTTCCAGTCATCTGGTACAATGCCAGAATCTATCGATTCTTGAAAGATTGTTGCTAATGCCTCCACAATCTCTCGAGCTGCTTCCTTCAGAACCCGAGGGTGCATTCCATCAGGTCCAGGAGATTTATCCACCCTCATTCCATTAAGTTTCCTGAGCACCTTCTCAGTCGTAATTTTCACTGCACATACTTCACTTTACTGACACTCTTGAATGTCCAGTATATTGCAGATGTCTTCCAGTGTGAAGACTGATGCAAAATACGCAATCAGTTTCTTTGCCATCTCTGCATCTCATTACAGTATCTCCAGCGTCATTTACTATTGGTCCTATATTTACCCTCAACTCTCTTTTACCCTTTATATACTTAAGAAAAAGCTTTTAAAAATGTCTTTCTGGTAAGATTTTATGCAGCTTACCTAGGTAGGCACAGTATACTTGAGGATCATTATCTGGCACTCTTGTTTTCTGTTCCAACTCAGAGAGACTCAGAAATTGGAAAAGGTCGCAATGGCCGGTGTTGCACTTAAATAGGATTAACTTGGACAGAAAAGTGGAGATGACTGATTTGACTTTGATCAGATTCACATCATTTCCTAGCAACTGGTTTCTTAAAACTTTGTGAATAGTTCTGACAAATAAAGCAATGTCATGCCTAATATTCTTGAGTTGATTACTGAATGAAGCATTTATGAGTCTTCAGAAAGTGCATAAAAATGTGTCTCAGGCAGTTTCCTATTGAGAGCCACCTGACTTCAGTGTGTAACAGCAAGCATTAGAACTGTTCATCATTCTCAATACAAAGCTCTCAGAATAGTTGAGAATTGAGAGCATGATTTGATTTACTGCTCTGATAACTGTATTTAATGATTTGTGCAGCCGATCACATAGTTTTCTTCAGACAAGACATTGTCTATGAATTACACAGTAAGTGGTAAATATGTTAGGTACAGCTTTTTCCAGGAAAGCCTGTTATTGATGGTGCCCCATCTGTTAGACAAGCAAGAATGTTGGTGAGCAGAATGTCCTTCTCTTTGGGAAAAATTGCTTAGCAACCTGAAATATTGCCTGCCCCCTGTATCTGTTTCTAGTCACCTTGCTAATGGCAGCTCTTGAACCATACTTTCATCTTTTATGAAACAAACATGACCAAGAAGCAAAGATTCATTGCCTGTGAAAGCTAAATCATCCAACTGCAGAGCAAATTCTGTTGTCCTAAGTATGTTGCACAATGTGTCTTCCACATACTCAGGCATTTCATCTATTTGTCTTTGAGCAGAGTTTCACTGAGCGGAATCGCTTTAATTATTTGGTCTTATGACTTGTGCAAATCCGTACTCAGAACCTCCTTTACTGCTGGCCGAATCAGTTCTTCTCCAATTTATGGAGCTTTCCAGATTTTTCACTGAACAATGAAATGTTATGTGAAGCAGGCTTCATGTGTTATTTTATATGAAACATCACTGTTTTGTTGTCAAGTGCTGGTAAATGTATTTTGAAGTGTTTTCCATTTCTGAAAGTTTTCACAAAGTGACTGAAAATAAGCCGAGTTCTTGTTTGCTTTATCAGAGCTTAGTTTCTTCAAATGTTCAAAGAGCCTCTCCCCCCCCCCCCCCCATCCCTTTGAATGTTATATCCTAATTCACAGGAATTGTCACTACATGATTAGAGTATGAGTATTGTACTAGCTAACACTGTACTACAGTAGTGAACAGCAATCAAGCCTGGAAATTGCACAATTTCTTCAGGCCAGAATTCTCACGATATGCCAAACAGAGAAGTGTCACGTTGCTTTTCAGCAACTATAATGTGCTTCGAGTAAAGTCTAGGAGAGCAGTGGATTAGCAAGAGAGGAGATGATTTCATGATCATTATAGTCAATTATGATGCACTGAGGATCAAATGCTTGTAATAAGTAATTTATTAAATTAAGCCTGTAATCCCTCAGCTGCCCTCTCCCTTTGCTACCGAATTCCCTCTCCACTCTCCCCATTACCTTTATCATCCACTTAGAAACTCACCATCCTTGGGTGTCGATAGTGCCCACATTGAGAACCACTGATTTAGAGATTTTAAATCATTTAGCCTAATTATATAATGAGAGGTTTTCATTTACTTTTAAACAGGTATAGTGAAACTTTTAACAAGCTGCTATTAGAGTAAAATAATCAGGGATTTCATTAACACACATTCTGCATTTTTTTTTCTCTAGCAATTCATCCCTAGTTTGGTAGATTTACAATGGTATTGGATTTTAGAAGTGTATTTGGAGTGTGTATTTGCTATTACAGGCATTAGTAGGTTAAAAGGTTGGCTCAAAATCTTGTGCCAAAGAGTCTGCGCAGTGCTGTTCTGTTCTGTTTATGTAATTACCTATACTGCTCGGTTTGAATATCAGGAATATTGGAATTGGGGTTTGTCCGTGAAGTGTTGTCAGGTCAATCAATCATTTGATTGAAATGCTGCTAAACTTTGCATCATACGACTCTACTAAAGTAGTGTTACTGTTGGGTAAGGCTTTTGCGTCAATTCGTTTTAAGGGAATATTCATTATTATTTCGTATTGTTGAGTAAGAAGGTGGCTTCCGCCACCACGGACTATTCGGAACATGTTCTCCTTTTGTTACCACTGTCAGGGAGGAATCACACTAGCCTGAGGATGTGTACTCAAAGATTTGGGAATAGATTCTTCAGCTCCACCATCAGATTTCAGAGCGGTCCATGAATGCTACTTCTTTATTCCATTTCTTTTGCAATATTTATTTATTTTGTAATTGATGGCAGTTGCACCTTTGCACTGCTGCTGCTGAATTAGCTGCGGTGTGTTGGTACAACATGCAGCAACAAGATCAAACTGTATAAAAAATTATTAAAAATTAATTCTTCTTGAAATCGCTGACCAAGTACGTTTAGCTGCTGGTTATTGCCCGACATTTACTGTACAAATTTAAGGTGTTATCTGGCATTGAAGGAGTGGTAAGATAATGGCTCCCCCGATCACGTATTAAAGGGTTAAACTTTAAAAAAAATTAAAGTCGATGTTAAAGTACAGATATTGAATAAAATGTGCATAAATACATAACCACCAGCATGTACTTACAATGTAGACAGCATTATAAAAAGTAGTTTAAAGTGTTTACAGTGCAGTGATTGATGGCTGTAATAGATAGAGTGGGTGGGGCAGTTAAGTAGAATGGTTGATCAGATTTACTGCCTGGGGGAAGAAATTTTTTAAATGGTGTGAAGCCTTTGTTCTAATAGCTCTATAGCACTTTCCAGAAGAAAAGACAGTCTTCAGCTTTAAATGAGGAAAGGATTCTGAAATAATTTCATCATCTGTAATGCTTTTTGCAGTTACAGGTTATTAGTGTTTACATTGGGATTAATTACTGATGGCATATGGTGTATTGGCCTTCATTAATTGTGGAATTGAATTTAGGAGCCGAGAGGTAATGGTGCAGCTATATAGGACCCTGGTCAGACGGAGTACTGTGCTCAGTTCTGGTCGCCTCACTACAGGAAGGATGTGGAAACCATAGAATGGGTGCAGAGGAGATTTACAAGGATGTTGCCTGGATTGGGGAGTATGCCTTATGAAAACAGGTTGAGTGAACTCGGCCTTTACTCCTTGGAGTGACGGAAGATGAGAGGTGACCTGACAAAGGTATATAAGATGATGAGAGGCATTGATCATGTGGATAGTCAGAGGCTTTTCCCCAGGGCTGAAATGGTTGCCACAAGAGGACGCAGGTTTAAGGTGCTGGGGAGTAGGTACAGAGGAGATGTCGGGTAAGTTTTTTACTCAGAGAGTGGTGAGTGTGTGGAATGGGCTGCCAACAACGGTGGTGGAGGCGGATACGATAGGGTCTTTTAAGAGACTTTTGGATAGGTACATGGAGCTTAGAAAAATAGAGGGCTGTGGGTAAGCCTAGTAATTTCTAGGGAAGGGACATGTTCAGCACAACTTTGTGGGCCGAGGGGCCTGTATTGTGCTGTAGGTTTTCTATGTTTCTATGGCATGTGGTAATGGAAAACTATATGCTAGCATTGATGATGGATTAAGCAAACCCTGGAAGGAAATTAATAATCTGATTTTTATGGAAATAGTAAATAAATAGCCAATAAGGGTGCAATAAGCAAGCTGTCTGTAATAAAAAGGATGAGTGTGTAAAAGATTTATGTCCAGGACAGAGGGAAGAAAATAAAGGCATAAAATTGACCCATTTTCCTGAACAGAGTAGCAGCAATGTGATTCTACTTTTCTGGCACTGCAAAGTTATAAGCAAAAAGCGGGTCCGAAACTTGTTCCAAGCTTGCTGTACCTGTTGTGCAACCTTGAGCTTAACCTTCCTTTTAGTTCTTCACAGGATTTACCTTTCTGACTACACCATTCGCCCTTTTATACACTTACACTCCAAGTCAGTCGGTGTGTTTGAACCCTAAGTGATATGAATAGAGCCCAAGATTATACTTACTGTTTTGTAATAGCATTGACTTGTAGAAAGTGAGCATTACAATCGTGCCTGAAAAAGTATACTTATAACCTGTTGGAATTGCAACAGACAGCATTGTTTGCTTCCCTGGTAGCTTGTTTATTTTTGCAATTTGATCATCAAGTATGTACTGTATTGCATGATTTTTTTTCAAAACATTGTTAGAGATCAGTTCTGTTCAATACTAAACTTCGTATTGAATCTTATTGACCTTGTAGATAATTTGGCATATGCAAAGTTAATAGCAATAGTATTAGTGTTTGATTTAGTATTTGTAAGGAAAACTCTGGGTAGTTTTGTATATTGTAAGATGTACTTAAGTCTCAGGAAGCTGCTATTAGTGTGAATACTTGCCTTCTAATAGGGCACATCTGCCAGCAACTATGTCCACCATTAATTATGAACATTTCCTTTCTCATGCATTGTAGCACTGAGTAGTTTGATTACATTATGCATGGGCACATTTTGTATATCATGAGCTAGATTTGAGGGATAACATTTGCTAACTAAAATGCCTCTTGCACAGGAATTGCTGAACTAATCAAGATGTGTAAGCTCGTAGATCAAGATGGGGAAAAAACATCAAAAATTTGTTGTGATTGACTCCAGATTTGAATTTTGTACAAACACAAGAGATTCTGCAGAAGCTGGAAATCCAGAGTAACACACAGAAAATGCTGCAGGAGCTCAGCAAGTCGAGCAGTATGCATGGAAAGGAATAAACATTGGAAGTTTCGGGATGAGACCCTTCATCAGGACTGGAAAGGAAGGGGTGATAAGCCAGAATGAAAAGGTGGGGCGAGTGGAAAGAGGACAAGCTAAAGGGTGATGGGTGAAGCCAGCTGGGTGGGACAGGGAGGGTGAAGTGAGAAGCTGGACGGTGATATGTGGAAAAGGGCTGAAGGAGGTAGAATTTGGTGGGACAAGGTTGAAGAGAGCAGCAGAGATCACAGAGTGAACAGTAAGAGACTATCTCCCTGAACTCTCGTAGGAGAGAAGAATTAAACTTCGGGTATAGACATCCCTCAAATAGACTCTTCAGTGGAGCAGCAAATCATAAACGCGAGAGACATGTTGGAAATCTAGAGTAACACATACAAAATGCTGGAGGAACTCAGCAGGTCGGGCAGCATCTATGGAGAGGTCTGCTCATGCTGGAAAACCTGAGCAACATGCAAAAAAAAAAATGCTTCTGCAGGTACATTTTGCAAGTGCTTCTCGTACGTTGACCCGTTCATTCTCAGGATAATTCTCATGAACCACCTCTGGACTCTGTCCAATGTCAGCACATCCTTTCTCAGATAAGAGGCCCAAAACTGCTCACAATACTCGAAGTGTGGTCTGACCAATGCTCAATAAAGCTGCTGTTGTATGCATTGCACAAGGTTTCCAGTAGCTGCCGTGTCTCCAGCATGCTTGCTATATGTCTTCCTCACTCATCTGTCTACCTGTATTTACACTTTTGGGGAATTGCGTATTTGTGTCCTTCTGTTTAGTAAGACAGCCAGGGTTCTTGCCATTAACTCTCAATGTCCTGTCCTGATTTAACTTCAAAAATGCACATTTTAACTTGTCTGAGTTAAATGTCATCTGCTGCTCCTTTGCCTATTTTCTCAGTTGATCAATATTTCATAACTTTTTAAATCTAGACCTTATAACATTTGTACTAATTCCATCTGCCTGGACACAGTCAGCGCTGAGGTTGTGTGTGCTCCAGTAGCTCCAAGCTTTGTGTCTGCGGGCTTCACGGTGATTTGCCCGTCTGTGTGACATTGGGTGTTGGTCTTGTTTTAAAATTTGTGTTCTAACTTGTTTTGCGGCTGCCTGTAAGCAGACAAATCTCAAGGTTGTATAATTTATACATACTTTGATAATAAAATGTACTTTGAGCATCGCGCTGTGCTTAAATATTGCTGTGGTATCTGCTTCTACCACCTCTTCTGGCAGGCTGTTCCAAGCTGTTTGAGTTTCAAAATACATCACATGCCTTTAAACTGTCTTCCTCTCACCTTACACCGATCCCTTCCATGGTTCGACATTTCCACCATGAGATTGGGGGGGGCGGGGGGAGACACAGACCGTCTTTCCTTTCTATATTTCTCATAGTTACGCGTGCTGTTCAGGTTGTTGCTCAACCTCTGACACCAATACTCCACAATCCAGGAAAAATACTTCCCGTACATTGTGTATTTAACATGTGAGTCCTGTTGCAAATATGTCGATTAAGCATTCTTTGCATAAATAATTCATTATGAGTTACATGTGAAAGTCTACAAATGGCAATGTCGGGATGCTTCCAGGTGTTATGAGCACGTCTCACTAAAGAACAAACTAAGACGTGCAACTCTCAGCTCCCTTATTCTCCGTTCCTTACCTGGCATTACAAAACATCCCATCCTTCTATTTATGAGCAGATCTGAGCTTTAGTAGCATTTCTTAGTTTTCTTTTGGTGTGTTATCCAACTGCTTGTAACAAATTTTAAAAGAATTTACCAACCAGTTTGCTTTCCAGCCTCCTGGTGAAGTTATATTGCAACTGTAACTGATTGAAACATTTTCCTATCACACGCAGGTTCATGGCATCATTCATTTATAAAGTAGGTGGGTACTTGCACTATGAGTCATAAGAACAAAATGAGACTATTCAGCTGATCGTGTCTGTTTTGCCATCAATGCTAATTTATTATTCCTTTCAACCCCATTCTTTTGCCTTTGACACTCTTATTAATCGAGACCCTGTTGACCTCTGCTTTAAACTTACCCAATGACTTGACCTCCACAGACATCTGTAGCATTGGATTCCACAGATTTCTCAAACTCCGGCTAAAGAAATCCCTTCTCATCTCTGTTCTAAAGGATGTCCTAGGATTCTGAGGCTGTGCCCTCTGGTCCTAGACACTTCCCCAAATTCTTATAAATTCCAGTGAACGCTGGCTCAGACCATCTAATAGTCCTTGTACATTAACCCTTACTTTCCTGGAATCATTCTTGTGAACCTCTTCTGGACTCCCTCCAATGCCAGCACATCCTTTCTTAGAAGAGGAGCCCGAAACTGCTGTCAATACTCCCAGTGTGGTCTGACCAATGATTTATAAAACCTCAGCATCACATCCTCAACAGTTTGCCTGACATTACATGGCAAAGCTGTAGATTTTGTATTGATGTTCCTCTCTTTTAAAGTTTCAGAGTACAGTCGGACCTCCTTATCCGCAGGGGATTGGTTCCGGGACCCCCCGCGGATGCTTAAGTCCCTTATTTAACATGTCTTAGTGCGGTGGACATTAGGACTCAGCGGAACCCCAGACTTTATTTAACGTGTCTCCGTGCGGTGGACATTAGGACCTGGTGGTGCAGCTCTGAATCCGCAGTTTTTCTATTCACGAAAATAATCACGATCGCGATTGAAAATAAGGTGGAAGTAATAAAGTGATCGGAAAGAGGTGAAACGCCATTGGTCATTGGAAAAGCGTTAGGCTACACTCGGTCAACGATCAGAACAATTTTAACGGAGCATGTGAAAGGCCCTGCCCTGATGAAAGCTACAATTATTACTAAGCAACGCAGTGGTTAAATTATTGAAATGCATATGTTTCTTAAGTGTTTTATATGCATAGAAACATAAAATATATACTATATACTAAGAAAAATGTTTGACTAACTGACGCTAAATAAAACTGGATGTACCTGTTTTGACTTCAAATCCGACTTAAAGACGGACTCAGGTACGGAACTCATTCATAACCCGGGGACTGCCTGTACTTTTAAGTCATTTCTAGATTACTTATAATACCTAATACAATGTAAATGCTATACTGTATTGTTTAGGGAATAATGACAAGAAAAAATAGTCTGTGCATGCTGAAGCAATGAATGCTGGAGAGAGAACTTCCGGGTTTTCCCGATCCACAGTTGGTTGAATCCGCACATACGGAATCCGCGGATAAGAGGGCTGTATATTTATTATCAGAACCTGTATGCAGTATTCAACCCCAAGATTTGTCCTTCTGCAGGCTGCCACGAAGCAAATAAACACATTGGAACCCCTTCAAAGAAAACAATGTGCAAAAAAAAAGAACAAATAGCACAAACAGCAAAAGATGAATGATAAACACAAAGAGTATTAAACATCAAACCACAAAGTACTTGAAACAGTCTGGGAATATTCAGTGTAGTTCAGTTCAGTTCAATTTAGCGCAGTGTCATTCGCTGACGACAGAGCAAGTCCGTGTCGAAGTGGCCCGATTTTTTAAAAAACATGCAATAAGTGATAAAGCAAGAGGCGAAATCAGAACCACAAATAGCACGAATTGCAGAGTCCTCTAAAAACAAATCCTATTTACAAACCGTGCCGATCAAACCTTCCCTAACACTCAAGAGTCCTGCACCTTCCTTTGGGGATACCAGTGGATTTATGAACAACTTGTATTTTTTTCCTGCCCATTATGCTGCTGGTGTTTGGAGCAGCAATGAAGGTCCTCCATCTCTGGCGACGTTCAAGACTTCCTTCATCATATCTGCACCTTCCTCTCCTTTTTTAGTCAGTCGTGCAGATCCTGGGTAGAGACTGAGGAATACCATCGCACTCAGATGTAGAACATTACTGTTTCCATAACAATTTTGTTTTCTGATCAGAGTTGTTAGCCCTGAGCTGACCCATTGCACCTGGACTACAGGTAGACCACTCTTCATCTTGCCTCTACCTTTTGACCTGTCTGGCATGGGTAACCCGACCAAAAGCTGAAGCTTAAAGTCCTGACTGCAGCCAACATGACTCTCCAGGTCATTGAGGCACGCAAGCCTCTGAGCCATGACAAGGTTGTGGTCCCTTTGGAGGTTATTCTGTTTTTCGTGATGATTAATTGTGAACTGCATGGGTTAATCTTACTAGATGGACTTCAAAATGGCTGCTCGCTTTGTTCTGCATATTATTCATTAGACAGGAGACACTTGCAGTCAAATGGTAGATTTATTTGGGTCTGATTTAGATGGATATTGCTGCCATCTATTGAACAAATGACCTCTGAACACTGCAGGCTTTATTTCTGTTTGTCCATCTGTCCTTTGATTTGTAAGTTGCCTTGCTGGTGTTATTATTCTTGAACAGACCGGACAGCTGGCAAGTTAAATACTGTACAGTGGTGTCTCTGCACCCTTTTGGGCTTGTAGTGTTGATAGAAACTGGCATGTAAGGGACATTCCTAATTGTCCCCTTTACAGGAACTACAGTATCTTTGGTGGCTGCCACGTAATTTCTGAGGGAAAACATCTGCTTTGGGAAGTAGGTCAGGATTCTAACTGCTGAAATCTTAGGCTGATTTTTTTCCCCCTAAGACTTATAGTCAGAGAATCATAGAGAACTACGGTACAGGAACAGGCCATTTGACCCATCCAGTCTGTGCCAAACCATTTAAACTGCCTGGTCCCATTGACCTGCTCCCAGACAATCCTCCCAACAATTTATTGGAATATGTGGAATATATGATATCTAATAGATATCTATCTATTCTAGTGTTCCCCTATTTACCATTACAAATGATCTGCTAACTGAAAAATCACCCTTATTTATCAAAAGATTGAATTTCAACCGATTTTCTCTCAGTAAAAATAGATTTCTCCTTTTATCTCCTAGTTTATCTTGATGGTTATATGGTTATATATGGTTTCTTTGCAAGTTGATTCAGTCCAAGTCATCTCAATCTTTGATCAATTGCAGTCCTTTTCTGCTGCCAACTTTGACAATGTGGCATATGCATTTATGTAACAATGAGAACAAGTTATAAAACTACTGTTTGTGAACTCACCGAGACCCCTTAGGCAGCACCTTCCAGAACCACCACCTCCAGCAGCTGGAAAGATGAGGACAGTAGAACACCACACTCCGGAAGTATCTCTGGAAGGAAAATACATTGCAGTTCCTTCACTGTCACTGGGCAAAGTCCTGGAACTCCCTCCTGAACAAGGCCCACACCTTAAGGACAGCAGCAGTTTGAGAAGGCATTTCTTCACCATCTTGTCAGGGGCAACGGGGGATTCCTTTGCATTAATATTCTGATCAAAAACAGAACAACAAATGTTTCCCAGGATAACTGATGCCAAGATTAAGGAAGGCATTTTTTTTTGTTGGCCCACAAATCAAACAGCTCATCATTGACGGGCAATTCAAAGAATTTCTACTGGGCCTGGAGAAAATCACATGGAAGGCATGCAAAGATGTTGTTCAAAATTTTCGTGGCAACTACAGAGCACCTAATTACGTGCAGCTGGTTGACAACAGTATACAAAACCATGAAGTGCCGCATGTCACTAAAAATTCATTATCTGCATTCCCATAAAGACTTCTTCCCTGCAAATCTTAGTGCTGTCAGTGACGAGCATGGTGAAAGGTTTCACCAGGACATTGCAGTCATGAAGAAATCAGTATCAGGACAACTAGAATCCATCAATGTTGGCTGATTATTGTTGGACACTTGAGCAAGAAGCCTGACACCCAGTACAAATGAAAATCATCGTCATCAAACAAACTTTAGCTTAGTTGAACTGTTACCAAGTGTCAGCACCATTATGCAATTAAACTCATTATATTTTATTGTTTCTCCGACATGATGCAAGTAGTTGAAAGTATGGTTGCAGTCAACCTCAAGTGGTCTATCATAACAAAAAAAATCTGAGGAAGCAACACTTTGGGGGGGGGGTGGGAAATTGCTGTCGAGTATTATTTATTTAATGTTTCAGCAAGTACAGTATGGCATAGTATATTCTGAGATAGAATACCTGATTTTAGCTTCACTATTTGTAATATGTATTTGTTTTGTTTCTACACATCGCTATCTCTGTGGCTGTCACCTGTGCAGAAATGTTGGGGTCTACAGGTCAGTGTCTATGAGCTTGGTCTTTCCCTTATACATTCAACATTTTTTTTAAAAGTTCAAAGTAAATTCATTATCAAAGTACAACCTTGAGATTCATTTTCTAGGATAATAACCATAATAGAATCAATGAAAGGCTGCGCCAACTTGGGTGTTCAGCCCGTGTGCAAAAGATGACAAACTATGCAAATTCAAAAAGAAATAATAATAATAATAGTAAATAAACAATAAGTATCAAGAATATGAGATGAAAAGTCCTTGAAAGTAAGTACATAGGTTGTGTGACTGGTTCAGTGATGGGCTATCTCCTTTCGTTCAAGAGCCTTATGGTTGAGGGGTAATAACTGTTCCTGAACCTGGTGGTGGTGAGTTCTGAGACTCCTGTACCTTTTCTTTCTTTCCCTCCTCCCTCCCCTCCCCTCCTTTCCCCCCCTCTTTTTTTATTTCACAGTTGTGGAATTCATCTTGGTCTGTTCCTTTTCACCTGTGTCATTGTCTCCTCCTCACCTTTTTAAAATAGTTGTTTACAGAAGTCACAAATACAAAGGTTCCTACAGATTTATCCTTATACTTTCATCTATCTCTACACCAATCAACTTCCCATCCTTTGACTTTACTCTGCATTTCAAATCTTACCCCATCTCCTGTTCAGATGTCTTTGGACTATGATCATTACTTGCTCCCTATAAGCTCTCTTCCTGCCGTTATCATAACTAACTTACCACATCACAGGGACTTCTATACTTGTTATTGCAATCACTGTAAGAAAATTTCTCATGACTGTTGCGTATGTCTGACCATTTGTGGCCACATTATTCCCACATTTCTTTATATGCCCTGAAAAAGAACTACTCTCTAGACTGCTGGAGCACTGCTCTCAATTTCTGTAATCTAACCTTTCCCCTTCATTTGGCCATAGTAACATTCCACAGAAGCCTGTCCTTCACCTCACCAGATAGGCCATCAAGTGCCTATCTCCACTCTCAAGTTTTTTGAGTTTGTTATTATGTGCACAAGTGCATCTATGCACAGGTGCAATGATAAACTTGCAGCAACATCACGAGCACATAGCATCACTTAAAAGACATGCACAAGAAAAACAATAATAAATACAATTTTTACAAGGAAGATCAAAATTAAAACGAAAGTTCAGTTTACTGTAAAAGTTATCTTGGTGTTGCTAAACTGTAGTGATTAGAGTTGTGCCTGTAGGTTCAAGAACATAATATTTGAGGGGAAGTCGCTGTTTTTCAACCTGGTGGTGTGGGACTTTGGACTTCTACACTTGCCCAATGGTACCTGCAAAACAATGGCAAGGTCTGGATGCTGGACACCTTTGGGGGATTTTTCAGCACTTAGTAGGTAGCCTTCTCTGCTGTGTTGTGTCGAGTGCTCATCTGAATACTTAAATGTTGAATGAGTTGCATCTCCAAAGACTCCCATTGGTCGGGGTCAACCATGGATATTGTGCCCTAGCTGTCCAGATACACAAGCCAGGGCATTACAATATGGAGAGCAAGCTTTTGCCCATGTAACAGACTCCTGATGCACACATCTCATCACACATCTGATTGACCCAAAGGAACAGCAAAGACCTACAGTTTGGTACCGGTGCCATCACAGGAGTTGCCAGTCAGCATTCAACTCAATGTAGGATTGTCTTAGCAACTCTAGCTCTGGGGTTTACCCGAAGCCTTCTCTACGAAGGCAGCAGAGGTTTGAGATCAGAGTTTTCCTTCTAAATGAGCTGCCAACCATGGCTGAAAAGCCCTATCTGCCTGAAGTGACAGGTTTTAAGGTGCCTTTGCCCCTTCTCCTGTCAGTAGAAACGGTCCGCATGCAGCTAAGGGCTTCAGAGTTCAATTCTGACATCGTCTATCCTCCCAGTGAACGTATGTGCTTCCTCCAGGTGCTCTGGTTTCCCCCCACAGACCAAAGACGTACCAGTTAGTAGGTTAATTGGTTATTGTAAATCTTCCTGTGATTTGACTAGAGTTTATTGGTGGATACTGGCAACTCATTGGCATGGGAGCAGAATTAGGACATCTGGCCTATCGAGTCTGCTCCGTCATTCAGTCATGGCTGATTCTTTTTTTTCTATCTCCTCCTCAACTCCAGTTCCCCACCTTCTCCCCGTAACCTTTGATGCCATGTCCAGTCAAGAACCTATCAATCTCTTTCTTAAATACGCCCAACGACCTGGCCTCCACAGCTGCATGTGGCAACAAATTCCACAAATTCACCACCCTTTGGCTAAAGGCATTTCTCCCCAACTCTGTTTTGAAAGGGCACCCCTTTATCCTGAAGCTGTGCCCTCTTGCCTTAGACTCTCCCACAATGGGAAACATCCTTTCCACATCTACTCTATTTAGGCCTTTCAACATTTGAAAGGTTTCAGATCCCCCTCATCCTTCTGAATTCTAGTGAGTACAGACCCAGAGCCATCAAACGTTCCTCATATGATAACCCTTTCATTCCTGAAATCATCCTTGTGAACCTCCTCTAGACCCTCTCCAATGCCAGCCCATCTTTTCTAAGATGAGGGGCCCAAAACTGTTCACACTATTCAAGGTGAGGCCTCATCAGTGCCTTATAAAGCCTCAGCATCACATTCCTGCTCTTGTATTCTAAATCTCTTGAAATGAATGCTAACATTGCATTTCTTTCCTCACCACCGATTCAACCTGCAAGTTAACCTTTAAGGTGTTCTGCACAAGGACTCCCAGGTCCCTCTGCATCTCAGTTTCCTGGATTTTCTCCCCATTTAGAAAATAGTCTGCACATTTATTTCTACTACCAAAGTGCATGACCATGCATTTTCCAATAATGTATTTCATTTGCCACTTTCTTGCTCATTCCCCTATCTAAGTCCTTTTGCATCCTACCTGTTTCCTCAATACTACCTGCTCCCCCACCAATCTTCGTATCATCTGCAAACTCAGCAACAAAGGCATCTATTCCATCATCTAAATCATTGATATACAGTATAAAAAGAAGTGGTCCCAACACTGACCCCTGTGGAACACCACTAGTCACTGCCACCCAAACAGAAAAGGATTCTTTTATTCCCACTCACTGCCTCCTACCAATCAGCCAATGCTCTAACCATATTAGTAACTTCCCTGTAATACCATGGGCTCTTAACTTGGTAAGCAGCCTCATGTGTGGCACCTTGTCAAAGGCCTTCTGAAAGTCCAAATATACAACATTTACTGCATCCACTTTATCCTACTTGTAATCTCCTCAAAGAATTCCAACAGGTTCGTCAGGCAGGATTTTCCCTGAGGGAAACCATGCTGACTTTGTACTATCTTGTCCTGTATTACCAAGTACTTCATCACCTCATCCATAACAATTGGCTCTTAACTGGCTATAATTTTGCAGCCTTCCTCCTTTCTTAAAGAGTGGAGTGACATTTGCAGTTTTCCAGTCGTCTGGCACCATGTCAGAGTCCAGTGATTTATGAAAGATCATTTCTAATGCCACCACAATCTCTAACGCTACCTCTTTCAGAACTCTAGGATGCAGTTATTCTGGTCTGGGTGACTTATGCACCTTTACATCTTTCAGCTTTTTGAGCACCTTCTCTCTTGTAACAGTAACTGCACCCACTCCTCTTCCTTCACACACTATATCAGGTATACTGCTAGGAACTGACTGTTCTGCACTGTATCTGTAAATAAATAAATGTTATTACTGACAACAGTGCCAGAGCAAAAATTGGGTGATTCTTTTGACAAGCATGTGGCAAAATAGATGAATTGAGAGTTTCTGGCATGAGAAGAGGTAGTGGAAGTAAATAAGGCCATCAGATTTCTGAATTTCCGCTGCTATATTCCTTTGCACCATTTATTTTTTAGATTTTATAATGATTTTGCATCTTTGCACTGTACTGCTGGACAGACAGACTGGGTTATTATCATGTTGTTTGGGAAGGTTGTAGAACATTAATTGGCTGCTGCCTTTGTTACTTTACAAATGTGATGATTTTCGTAACCTCAACACTTGTTCTCTGTTTGCTGGCCAACTTGCTATCTGCAGTTACAATTCTCTTACCAATTATAGCCGAATACATGCAGCAGACCTGCAAAATGAGTAGAACAGATGAAAAGAATTTAGTTGGCTTGCATTATGCTGGCTATTCCTACAGAGATTGTTCCGTTTTCGTCCAACTATTCTGCTGGTGTTTAGATTCTCATTCTCATTCCATTCTGTCTGCTCCTTCTCAGTCTTTTGGTGCAGCTGTTTTTATTTTTACTAGTGGGCTTATCTAGTTGGAGGGCATCTGACCTAGTTGTTCCAATCAGAACTTCTGGTTGTGTATTTCATGTTCTAACCAATCCGGTTTAAGGGCATTTTCTTCAGTTGGTAATTCAGACAGTAACCTAAATATTCCCAATTTTGTTTTCCTTCAAAAGTGGAAACATCCTCTGTATGCTTATGCTGTTGTACCTTAATAAGAATTGAAAATACACTTGGAGTAAGATGTTAACTGTCCTGTGCTGTCATCAGTGGGATCATCAGTTGATCTGCCAGCTGTCTTCAGGAGTTTCGGCCCACTTATGATCAAGACTCCCTCGAGGTGGTGGGCCAGCAGTGCTAAAGCACCACCTCCCACTGATGAGCTTAACAACTTGGCATCTGCCTCTATCAGAGTTGTTGGTCGCTTCCATCCAACAGATAGCCTACTGTTCAGGTATCTATGCAGCTACTGAAGAGTTTGCAAAAGATGGATACACCGTCCGACTATCTGCCCCTCTGGACGTACTTGGTCAACACCCATGATGATCCTGTCTCTGCTGCCTCAGCTACAGCCTGCTGGTTGACTTGATCTCTCTTCTAGTGAAGCCAAGGTCACGCAGCCACTTCTGGAAAATGAACGCAATAAAGCCACGGCAACTACATCGAATGGATAGCATGAGACCTTCCACCCTCTGACTCTGCACTCTGATCTTAATTCTGCATACTTGGTTAACTTGCGTTCATGGGCTTCATCAATGTTGTCTTCCTAGGGGACTGTGAGTTCACCAATAACCACTTCTCTACTGGTGTCAGACCATAATATCTGGACACAATGTGGTGAAAGCTATTTGCTCCAGGCAACTGCCTTTCCCATCCAATATTCCCTGACATTTACTTCCAGTTTTTTCAAAGTAGCAAATACTTGTACATGGTGGCCACTTTATTAGGGACACCTGCACACCTGCTTAATTATATAAGTATCAGCCAAACATGTGGCAGCAACTCAATGCATAAAAGCATGCAGACATGGTCAAGAGATTCAGTTGTTGTTCAGAACCACATGTCAGAACGGGGAAGAAATGTGATCTAAGTGACTTTGACCATGAAATGATTGTTGGTGACAGACAGGGTGGTTTGAGTATCTCAAGCTGCTGATCTCATGGGATCTTCACCCTCAGCAGTCTCTATAGAGTTGACAGAGAATAGAACAAAAAACAAAAAAAAACCCTCCAGTGAGCAACAGCTGTGTGGGCAAAAATGCTTTGTTAATGAGAGAAGGGCAGAGGAAATGGTTCAGGCTGACAAGAAGGTGACAGTAATGCAAGTAACCACATGTTACAACAGTGGTGTGCAGAAGACCATCTTTGAACGCACAGCGCATCGAACCTTGAAGTGGATGGGTAACAGCAGCAGAAGACTACTGTGGGTTCTGCTCCTCTGTCCAGTAAAGTGGTCACTGTCTGTAGTTTTAGTCATTATTTCCACTATACTTTTACCATCCTTTGAAGTTATTCTTCAAAGCTTTTCTATACAGCATCGTTCATTGCTTCTAGTACAATTAAAAAAGACGAAGAAATTTGAGCACCTAATTTGGTTTGACTAGGTTATACATAGGTTTTTGATCAACAATAGATTTTCGTTTGCATTTTAAATTGCTTTGCTGACTTTTGCTGTATGTCTACCTTATATTCAACGTATTTCCGAAACTTTTTGTTTATTTCCTCCCATAATGTGTCTCCTTTAAAACTTCATTTGCAACTCAACTGGACAGTCAGCAAGTTCACTGGCATCTTCCTGTTTTGAGTTTGCTGCTTGTACCCAAATCCAAATAATCCTTAAATTTAGAACAATGGTCTTCTGGCTCACAGACTTCTCCTCTTTGGAACATAGCTTTCTGCCTTCCTTTGAATAAACATCCTTTATTTCCCATTATCTGCCTTTGGGCTTTTGCAAATTTGTTGTGTATTTGGTCTTGCTGGTTATTAACAAGCATCTGGCTGTGGCGTGTATGTAGAAGTATAAAATCAAGCATTTTTTGCACTCAAACTTGGGGTTTTATATGATGTAATAGAAAAGCATGCGTCACCTAAAACATACTGCTGTAAAAGCCGGGAATTTGACAAGCATTATTTATAATGCAAATTGGACACAGTCTGAACTTCACATTGACTATAGAACTTTTATTATACTTGGCATCAGTTATTTCCTGCCTATGTAAGCTGGAGTTGGAGTTCTCTGGAAATGATTGAGTGTGCATGTATGTTCTCAATTTTAAAAAAAAATTCCAGACAACATTTGAATTTGACTAACTTTCTTTACTGTTATTTCCTTCTCTGATATCTATTTAATAAAATGGTATTTTAAATTCGTCTGAAAAATTTCCTGACCTGCAGGAAATAGATAATCCACTTGCTCTTTCACAGTTGTTTAAAAATAACACGATTATATCTATAGCAGAGTGTTACGTTGCATATTAAAACTCAAAGTGCAAGTGGCAAAACATCTTTAAAGTTTTATTCTATAATAATTATCTTTTGGGAAATTAGACATAAGCTTTTTGTGGGTCATTTCTAAGAACTTGGAGCTGCCTGTATTTCAGCAAATACCAAGGAACTGATTCACTACAGTGTGTAAAACAGGAGATTCTGTAGTAGACATTGGAAATCCAGAAAATGGTGATGGAACTCAGCAGGTCAGGCAGCGTCTATGGAGAAGAATAAATAGTTGATGTTTTGGGCCAGGGCTGTTCATCAGGACAAGTCTTGTCCCAGAACACAGATTTGTTTATTCCTTTCCATAGTTTCTCCAGCATTTTGTGTGTGTTGCTTTGGATACTGTGTGTAGTTTGTTAATTAAATACACATATTGAGCGGTATCTTGAACTGAATAACTATTCTCGTGGAATTAATATATTATTGTGCTTCAGATTTTTAAATCCAGTATTCTAGCAGGTTTTTGTGCATATATTTTATCAATTAAAATTATAAAGGTTGAAATAGGATTTCTCTAATGGTTAGCTAAATCTCTGGACATTCGATCTTTAAGCTTGCTTTAGGTTTATGTAAGTAGATAAACTTCTATTCAATTCTGTCTGGCTGGGTGTTACAATATTTAATTTAGGTGGAGATATTATGGGGAAAAACTATTTAGTTTAAGTAAACAACCTGTTCATGGACTATTTGTCTCACTCCCATCAGGGAGGACCACCAGACTCAAAAACAGTTACTTTCCCCTAGCAGCAAGGCTGATCAACACCTCCACCCACTAACTCACCCCTCTGCACCCCCTACCAGCACTACTTTATTATTTCCTGTCAGAGTTACCACTGTTCCTAGCATCACTTTATGGACATGAGATATATGTATGTGTGCGTGTGTATGTATATATTTATGTTTATTCTGAAGAACAGTCTCAGAACAGCCTGAAATGTCAACGATTTACTCTTTTCCATAGCTATTGCCTGACCTGCTGAGTGCCTTCAGTGTTTTGTATGGGTTGCCTTGGTTTTCCAACATCTGCAGACTTCTGCATATTTATATTTATTGTGTTTTTTAATTATATTTGTGTTCTGTAACTTATTGTGTGTGTTTTTTTTTCATGCTGCATCAGATCTGGAGTAACAATAAATTTATTCTCCTTTACACTTGTGTACTGAAATGACATTAAACAATCTTGAATCTTGAAATATTTTTCACAGAAAGAAACTTGCAATACAGCATTTACATCAATTCATTTCTTCAAGTAAACCAAGTTCTTCATAAATTAAAAGAATCTTCTGTCTTTAAAGAAAAAATAGTGCTACTTTCTGCTATCTTTCCTCTATTGTGGTGAACATGGAGGATAACAATCAAAACCTCAGGAATGAAATGGATTTTATTTTTGAACTGTTAATATAGAAGCTGGAGTTTGCCAATAAAAATGTTTGTTATTGCATCATGTCTTTGCCAAAATTGTGTAAACTCTTGTGTTGTTTTAGCATTTATCTGAACTCTAAAACAAATTGTCCTTTTCAATTAAGCAACCTATAGATAATACATAAACACAAGAAATTCTGCAGATGCTGGAAATCTGGATAATCCATTTAAATATCACTGGGAATGCAGTAATGCAATGGAAGTAGTAGGCTATAAGTGGGGGGAAATAAGTCATTGTAATTGACTAACATTCCTTGTATTACAGATATTCTAAGAATGTGAAACCTTTGAACTTTTACATATCGGTTCAAATTGGGACTGTCTCTGCTACAGAGCATTTGAGTTTGCTGCATTAGAATGTTTGAGACGTTTATTTTTTTAATATGCTAAAAGGACACTGCTTGATATGAGTGAAATGCAGGTTTAGAACTTTTGTGTGCAGTTTGGTAAGGCTATGAAGTACGACTATTATTGCTAAAGTTAGTTCCTTTTCAGTGCACAGGACTAAAGCTGCACTCTACAGTCCAAGTGTAGTCTCAAATAAGGTCATGTGTAATTTTATCAAGACAGCTCTGCTAAGAAAATAGTAGCAAGACTTGAATATTGTGGTTTTGACTAATCCATTTTGGGAATGATAAAAGGCCAATAGGACGGCTGTTGAATAGATGATTGGGAATAGCCTTTATCTTCTCTATTTGTAAGTGATTTGCTAGTTTGCTGTCATATTAGATAGGGAGTGAAAGGCGCTATTCCATTCAGAGTAGCAAAGTGCTCTATTTGTGACATTTGTTTGAATAAACATTTCTGAATTCCATGGGCTCGATTCTTCTCCTTCAGAATCAAAACTTATGTAGAAAGAGCCTTCAGAACTTTGTGAATGTTTTATTTAGAGCTTTGCCTCCGTAGTCAGCAAACTCCTGTGTTCTGACGAATACAGCTGTAAGAAATGATACATGGATGACAGCCTGTCAGAATGCTCTGCACCGTACATTTGTAGAGGTTTTCAAGTATTTTAGGTGAGAAACCAAATCTCCTGAAACTCCAAGTGAAATATAGCCCATTTATTCTCGTATATCTTGGGAAAGAAAATGCTTGGGCTTCTAAAATGTGTAACAATAAACCATACAGAATCACGAGACTAAATAAATAAAACATTTGACGAAATAAGTAAAATACAAGCATGAATTTTTCCAGTTCCCTTTACTAATGGAAGTATGATTAAGTTAGAATGTCTTCCTTTCTCTGAGCTGTTGTGATGATCATAATCACAGACACCAGTTTGACTGGAGTTTGTAGTTCCTGTCATGACCAAGCATTTGACCATTTGAAAGTAACATTTCAAAGAATTCAGTCTAATTTGGTCACCATTTACCTTTTTAATATTGACTAAATTTCTTCTCTGATTACCTAGCTGCAGAATGGTAGCTTAGCAGTTAAAGTGTCTGACTTTACAGCACCAGTGATCCCAGTTCAGTTTCCACCACTGCCTCTAGGGAGTTTGTACATTCTCACTATGACTGTGTGGGTTTCATCCGGGGTGCTCTGGTTTCCTTCACATATTTCTCTCTAATTCTAGCACATACTTTTTTAGGTAAAGGGCCCAAAACTGCTCACAACACTCTAAATCTAGCCAGACCAGTATCATATTACAACGATGTACGGGTTTAAAGGTTAATTGATCACATTGGTGTAACGGGGTGATGTGGGCCCATTGGGCCACGAGGGCCTGTTACCATGCTACAACATAAATAAATAAATAAAATAAAGATATGAATCTCTGACTTTATAATAAATTGTAAAACTGCTATTTCTAGTTTGTATACAATGCCTGCAAGTAATATTATCATAAAATTCAATCAATTAACTTGTATCAAGTATATTGAACAAGAACGTTAATAATGTTCCCTTTATTCATATTCTGTTTTCTCCCAATCTGCCAATGCTCCACCCATGCTAGTAACTTTCCTATAATTCCACGGGCTCTTATCTTGCTAAGCAGCCTTGTGTGTGGCACCTTGTCAAAGAACTTCTGAAAATCCAAGTACACCACATCCACTGCATTTCCTTTGTAATTTCCTCAAAGTTGTTGTAGGTTAGTCAGGCAAGATTTTCCTTTCAAGAAACCATGCTGGCTTTGGCCTATCTTGCCATGTGCCTCCAGGTACTCCATAATCTCATCTCTAACAATCGATTCCAGCAACTTCCCAACCACTGATGTCAGGCTAACAGGTCTGTAATTTCCTTCCTGCTGCCTCCCACCCTTCTTAAATAGCGGAGTGACATTTGCAATTTTCCAGTCATCCGGTACAATGCCAGAATCTATCAGTTCTTGAAAGATCATTGTTAATGCCTCCGCAATCACTCCAGCTACTTCCTTCAGAACCCGAGGGTGCATTCCATCAGGTCCAGGAGATTTATCCACCCTCAGACCATTAAGCTTCCTGATTACCTTCTCAGTTGTAACTTTCACTGAACATACTTCACTTCCCTGACACTCTTGAATGTCCGGTATATTGCAGATGTCTTCCACTGTGAAGACTGATACAAAATATGCATTCAGTTCCTCTGCCATCTCTGCGTCTCTCATTGCAATATCTCTAGCATCATTTCCTACTGGTCCTATATCTGCCATCAACTCTCTTTTACCCTTAATATACTTAAAAAAGTTTTTAGTATCTTCTTTGTTATTATTTGCCAGCTTCCTTTCATAATACTTCTTTCTTAATGACCTTTTTAGTTTCCTTCCGCAAATTTTTAAAATCTTCCTGATCCTCTGGATGAATTTGTCTGCTGATAACTAGACTGAACTAATACAGTTTTATAGTACTGTTGTAGTATTGGCAGTGACATGTTTTGTATTCTAAATTTCATTTAAATGTGCAATTTGTTTGCAGTTAAACAGTAGTTTCTTTTTACAATATTTAAAATATATCCATGAAACAAGAGCTAATTTTTGACAGGTGTTTAATTGGGCCTAAATGTACTGGTTCCGATGTTTCCCAATTAACTGGAATTTACTGTATTTTCTTCTCATTTAACCCTTAATGTCACAAGTATAGAAGGAATAGTATGAATTTTGAAAGGAAAGTTAAAGATGGGGGTTTTAAAATTTATCACTATTCGTTATTATGATATGGTTCTCAACACTGTATTTAAAATAAATATGGTACTTGGAAGCAAATGTATTAGATTACATGTTGAATACTGAAGTCACAATTGGTAAATGTGTCTTTTATCCTTGGATTTTATCCTTAACAGAGAACTAGATGAGTTTTTATTTTGTGACTGTGTATGTTACAAAATGCCCTCTCTCAGAAATGTTCTGTGGTCTGTTAAAGTCTGCAGTTTGAGAAAACAGTTTGCAGTGGACCAAACTGAGTTAATTATTCATTTATTACCAAAGTAATACAGGTTGAGCACCATTTATCCAAAATGCTTGGGGTCAGAAATACTTCCGTTTTCGGATTTTGGAATACTTGCAACTATATAATGAGGTACCTTAGTGATGGGACCGTAGGTCAGGTCAGGTCAAGTCAAGACACTTTTATTGTCATTTTGACCATAACTGCTGGTACAGTACATAGTAAAAATGAGACAACATTTTTCAGGACCATGGTGTTACATGACACAGTACAAAAAAACTAGACTGAACTACACAAAAAAAACCAACAACACAGAGAAAGCTATACTAGACTACAGACCTACACTGGACTGCATAAAGTGCTCAGAAACAGTGCAGGCATTACAATAAATAATAAACAGGACAATAGGGCAAGGTGTCAGTCCAGGCTTCGGGTATTGAGGAGTCTGATAGCGTGGGGGAAGAAACTGTTACATAGTCTGGCCGTGAGAGCCCGAATGCTTCAGAGCCTTTTCCCAGACGGCAGGAGGGAGAAGAGATTGTATGAGGGGTGCGTGGGGTCCTTCATAATGCTGTTTCCTTTGCGGAATGCAGCGTGTAGTGTAAATGTCCGTGATGGCGGGAAGAGAGACTCTGATGATATTCTCAGCTGACCTCACTATCCACTGCAGGGTCTTGCGATCCGAGATGGTGCAATTTCCGAACCAGGCAGTGATACAGCTGCTCAGGATGCTCTCAGTACAACCCCTGTAGAATGTGATGAGGATGGGGGGTGGGAGATGGACTTTCCTCAGCCTTCCTCAGGTCTAAACACAAAATCTATTTACATTACATATACAGCTTATATATTTATCTGAAGGTAGTTTTGTATAATGTTTTTAATATTTTTGTGCACAAAATAATGTGTACACTGAACCGTCAGAAAGGTGAGCTAACACTACCTCGGCTGCCCAAGTGGTCAGTCACTAACTGTTAGGCATTGCCATTATTCCACCTCTAAATATATGTGCTACCAATAAGTAATCTTTTACACGTGTTCATCACACAAATATACTGATGCTGCTGTTCAAGCATTAGATTTTCACCAGCAACAGCCTTAATTTATCAATAAATTTCTCTGCTGTTTCATGATCACCAGACACTTTATCACCATAAATCTTTTTTAAACTGTTATGCCGTGCCTTTTCTGAAATTTCCGCAACCAACCTGCTGAATGTTCACAATTACCTTCAGTTTTCAGTTTGCCATCCCTGATCATTGCTTGAGTCATGGTCACCACCGTTAAGTGGCATATGTTCACACTGACGCTGATGAATCCACTCTTTCAATACGCGCTTGATCTTCATTTTTAGTTTTATGCAGTGTTTTTCTATTTTTCATTAATTTCCGTTCATTACATATGTAAGGTCACTTCTCAGAATTGTCTGTGGTGTGCAGAGACCCGTGCGTTGCTTGGACTCCTTCCCAGCACCTTGTAGAACTTAACATTTGTAATGTTATGTCAGGGCTCAAAAAAAATTTCAAATTTTGGAGGCTTTTGGATTTTGTAATTTCGGATAAGCAGTGCTCAATGTGTATATGATGCTTGATTGTGGATACTTTTTCGCAAAATAGGAAGAGCTTGGGTTAATCTACACCCCAGCACATTCCCAGAGCTGTTCATTGTTGGTGTCACTTCTCGCACCTTTTCCCTCTTCTCACATCCAGGGTCCCATTGTTCAAAGTAAATTTATTAGCAAAGTAGGTATATGTCACCATTTGAGATTCATTTTCTTGCAGGTATTCACAGTAGAACAAAGAATTACATTAGAATTTGTCAAAAACTATAGTTAACAAAGATAGAACAAACATCCAATGTGCAAAAGAAGGCAAGTCATGCAAATAATAAATTTTAAAACATTTATACTGAGTTGTAGAGTCCTTAAATCTATTGCACTCTTCAAAGCTTCTGTGTGTGTGTGTGAGTGTGTGTCTGTGTGTGTGTGTCTGTCTGTGTGTGTGTGTGTGTGTGTGTGTGTGAGTGTATGTGTGTGTGTGTGTCTGTCTGTCTGTGTGTGTGAGCTTGCTTTTTTTTGCCCATTCATTTCAAGAGATTCTTGCCTCCCTTGCACTTTTCCTGAGGGATTTTAATGATTTTTATTTCTTTACCCTTTGCCCTTTTCTGTTTCAGTAACATCCTTACACTCCTCTGTGCTTGCTAATATCCGTCCTGTTTAACATCACCCTGATAATTCTGTTTCACATTAGTTGCTCTTTTTCTCTGTGTCGACGCTGTCTGCTTATTCACTGTGGTGTAAATTGGTGTTACTGATGTGGCAATGTTCCTTGAGATCAAGTATCCTGTACTTAGTGCCTATCAATATGTTGCTAGATTTATGTAGGCAGAGCTAGACTGTTGGCAGAGGTTTTGATTTGCAGTAAGCAGGTGTTGGTTATCAGCCTTCTGAGATTGATCCTGATTTCCTGTCTGTAACCCTCCGCCCTGTCAGCTAGACTAGTGTTCCTTTAGTATCTAGGTGGTGATACAGTTGTGGAGGAAAATAATTTTATAATAAACTGCCAACAGCTTTGTTATAGAATTCAAAGTATGTTATTGAGATTGAATTGAAGAATCAAATTATCTTTATATAAAGCTTGGGAGAGTGCTAAATGAAAATTTCACAGAAGCACCATCGAACTTCAGTGGAATTAAAAGACAACACTTGGGGTGCCACTGCAAATTAATGGAGTAACATGCAATAAAGCAAATCATGTTCTTGTGTTCCTGTGTGCTTATTGAACTTAAAGTTGCACACATGACCTTTCATTAGAACAGATTTCTGTTATAAGATTGCTCACCAATAACATGTTCACTGTCTGTAGATGCTGTGTGATCTGGTGTGTATTTCCCAAGCTCAAGCAAAGTTGATACAATGCCTTTAAACAAGTTGCTCTTTATTGATGCAAAGAAATTATTCAGTACAGGCAGTCCCTGGGTTATGTACGAGTTCCGTTCCTGAGTCCGTCTTTAAGTTGGATTTGTACATAAGTCGGAACAAGTACATCTGGTATTATTTAGTGTCAGTTAGTCAAACGTTTGTCTTAGTATATAGTTCATATTTTACCTTTCTATGCATATAAAACACTTAAGAAACGTATGTATTCCAACAATTAAACCACTGCGTTGCTTAGTAATAAATGTAGCTTTCATCGGGGCAGGGACTTTCACATGCTCCATTATCCTCACTTTATCCTTTAAAATTGTTCCAATCGTTGACCGACTGTAGCCTAATGTTTTTCCAATGACCGATGGCCTTTCACCTCTTTCCAAACGCTTTATTATTTCTACTTTCAATCACGATCGCTACCTGTCAATGGAACAGAAACCCTGCAGGCGGTAGGTCCCGAGTTCTGCCGGCTGCCGAGGACCGGCTAAATAGGACAAGTAGGGGCTGTGCTGGGTTTGGGTATTTGATCCTTCACAATATTCCACGTGGAAATTTAAACTGGAGGTGGCAGTGTTTTTTTTTACGAGGTCGAGTTGCACGCTCAACATCAACCCGGCACGGATGGTACAGGAGTCACTGGATCGACATCAACCTGGCACAGGAGCGGTCTGTCACTGGATCGAACTCGGAAACCTCCATTCTCCAGCCCGGCGCTGATCTCACTGCGTCACCAGCCGACCGGAACGGGGGGGGGGGGGGGGTCGGGGTGAATCTTACTAAGAAAAATTTAACCCAAATACGAAGTTAAACACTCAACGCAGTGTCAATGGCAACCACTTAAAATGGCGGATGGCATTCTCCTTCTTCAGTTCGTAAGTACGAGTTGTCCGTAAGTTGGACGTTCGTAACTTAGGGACTACCTGTAGTGTTTTCTTTTATTTTTGCCAACCAAGTATGAAGTTAAATGAACTTGTCAGTTTAATTCTGGAGCAACCTTTTGGTTTCTTTGCTTTTGCATTACCATCAGTTTATTTTGGATTCTCATTTCAATTCTCCTTTAATCCTTCCTTTCTTTCACCCCATCACAAACTTTGTATTTCAATTCCATCCTTTCCAACCCTAATTCTTTTACTACTAAGTGTAATACGTAACATTTTCCTAATGTTTTCGCTTCTGATGAAAAGTGACTTGGAACATTTGCTTAGGCATTTCTCTTCAACAACCCCCCACCCCGCCCTCTATTTCCAACTCTACCTTTCATCTCTTCTCACCTGCTTATTTCTTCCCCCGGGTCCCCTCCTCCTTCCATTCTATTGTCCACTCTCATCTCCTATCATATTCCTCCCTCTTGAGCCCTTTACCTTTCCTACCCACCTGGCTTCACCTATCACCTTCCAGCTATCCTCCTTCCCCCCCCCCCCCCCAACCTTTTTATTCTGGCATCCATCTCCTTCCTTTTCAGTATTAAAGAAGGGCCTTGGCCTGAAATGCCGACTATCTTTTCATTTCCATAGATGCTGCCTGACTTGCTGAGTTCCTCCAGCATTTTGTGTGTGGTTTTGGATTTCCAGGCTCTGCAGACTTTCTCATATTTATGCCTGGATAGGTGATGTATTGTCTGCAGGTTCATCATTTTTGTTTCATTGTCTATAAGACCATAAGATATAGGAGCAGAATTAGGCCATTCAGCCCATCGAGTCTGCTCCGCCATTCCATCATGGCTGATTTAATTTCCCCCTCAACTGCATCTTAGAGTTTATAATGCTGGCAATGGATGCTGCTTTCTCCCACATTGTATTCTTTTCAATATTTTAAATGAATTACTTTTAAAAATGCAAATGGAGTTAGCAATGATACGGATGTAGACCAAATGTTTTTAATGTGATTGGGCAGTGACATGTACATGTACTTCTTCCTTCTCTGGTGTAGTGAGATAAGAACATACAATACTTCCATTTGATTTATTGTGATGACAAATGGGCCATGAAGATGATTAAATCACTTCATTGTCATGAGAAACAATTGCACATTTCATTAATTTTATTTAATAATGGTGCTCAATCAGTCTTCCATTCAAGTTAATGGTCTGCAACTGAAATTGCCATCCAGTATTTGCGTGAATGGTTCTGAGGAAAGAATCAACATTACAATTGGCCATTTTATTGTTTTTGGATTAAATCTGGTGATCCCATTGTGATCTGCATCATGCACAATGACTGGGAACAATGCCAAGCAATAAATATTGAATGACACCACAAAGGAACAAAAGCCTTTTTCCCCAATAATCTGTTGCTACTAATACACAAAATCAATAGTCATTTAAGTTTCAACAATAGTGCAAAAGAATTTAAATCTGACATTGCCTGGAGAAGCAAGTTAGACATTAGTGTATTTATCTATCTTTACTGTGTTTCGCATTTATTATAGAGGCCTGTTGTTGAACTGTGAAGAGTGAGTACTGATTTCTGGGGACCTGGAGCAAGGGGTGAGGTGCAGGGAGGGCTTCATTTATTTTTAACTGAGATACAGCGTGGAATAGACCATTCTAGCCCTTCAAGCTGCGCCACCCAGCTATCGTCCAATTTAACCCTAGCCTTATCACGGGACAGTTACAATGACCGATTAACCTACCGATTGGTATGCTTTTGGACTGTGGGAGACCCGGAGAAAACCCGCGCGGTCACAGCGAGAATATACACACACCTTACAGGCAGAGGCGGGAATTGAACCCGTGTCACCTGTACTGTAAGTCATTGTGCTAACCACTACATTACTGTGCCACCCTAAATAGATAAGTTGATGGGTTGCTGAACAGTGTGGCCTGTTCTGGAGGGAAGAATAACAAAGTGAAACCAGTTCATGTTCTGAAATCTTGTCCTGAGCTGATATTTTCTGCTGACTGAAACCTCCTGCTTAAAGCCACTTCAGTCCAACTTGGTTACTGTTACATTAACTACGGAAATTCCTCTTCCCGGTAGCATCCACCTTGTTTGGAAAGTGGTTCAATTAAAAGAAGTTAAAAGTAATGACAACTTTTAAGCTTTTTTTTTTAAAAAAAGATGCAATTCTGACAACCCTGACTTATGCCTATAACTTGGACCCCATGTTAGGCTCAGAAAAGGAAGCTAATCAGAAATCAAAACCATAAGATACAGGAGCAGAATTAGGCCATTTGGGCTGCTCCACCATTTCATCATGGCTGATCAATCTCCCTCAGGCCCCAATCTCCTGCCGCCTTCTCATATCCTTTCAAGCCCTGACTAATCAAGAATCTATCAACCTCTGCCTTTACGCAAAGATTGGGCATCCATAGCAGTATATGGCAATAAGCAGAAGTGCCTACAATATTTTCAAGAATATAAATTATATACCAAACAACGATACTCAGGACATGAAGAGATGACTAAAGTGGCCCAGGTATGTGACGCAAGTCTCTGGTGAGCAAGTGGTGAAAATAGCTTGTGAATGAAGATCACTTAAGAAGCTAAATAGAGCAAAATGGACAATGGTAAGAGAAGACAATTAGAATACAATGGACTAATTGATTCCAGTCTTCAATGAAGTGAACTCTGAAACTCTTTACATTTCAAGCTTGACTACCTGTGACTTCAGCATGTCCAATTTGGAACTCTCTTCCATCCACTGAGAGTAGGAACTGTTGGCCATCACTTTAATTTTTTGTAACTTGATGTTAAACCCAAGCAACATTGGCAAATTTGGCTTCGTTCAGAGCATTGAAGCTAGATGGGCTTTAACACCTGCTCCTGATTTGATAATACATCCTCGAGCGTATTCTCCTGAGATTCAGGAGATTTTAGTTACACACGCCAGAAGTGGCTGTGAGTCGAGCTGGGCTGTAATACCATCATGTGAGTGAGCAGATTCAATAGTTTTTGCATTACGTATTGATCTGAAAATCAGTTTCCACTAATACAAACTTTGCAGTGGTCAACATTTCTGGTAAGTTGTTTTAATTAAGCTCGGCTTCATTTCAGATAATATGGTATCGGAAGTTAGGAGCAACACAGAAGTGTAGCGGATAGTTTAAAGCTATTAGGCGCCTGTAACCTGGGTTCAATTCTGCTGTTGTCTGTAAATATATACTTTCTCTCCTGGACCACATGGGTTTCCTCCAGGTGCTCCAGTTTCCTCCCACATTTCGAAGTTATATGAGTTAGTCGATTAATTGATCACGAGTGTAATTGCATGGCGTGGATTCACTGGGCAGGAAGGGTGTGTTACTGTGCTGTCTCTCTAAGTAAATGATAAACGATCAGAGAAATGGCAATGACAAATGTACAGAACGTTAGTTGCAGCTGTACATGGGCTGTATATGTATGGTTTAATATCACAGCAATAATATTATTGTTTGAGCAAATGTTTTTACTAATATCACAGAATTTACCAGGAGAATTTATTGTAGCAATGATAAAAGGGAAAAGAGTGTGTGAATCTACAGCATCCTGTGAAACTGGATGTTTTGTCTGTGATAGTAACTTGGATGCAGAGTGAGACTCCAGGGATTCTTTCGGAAAATTCTATTCTAAAAGCATTGATTATTTTTCAAGACCCATATCATATGCCAAGCAAAGACGACCTTCTTTTGACCTCTAGCAGCATTTCCAAACTAACTGCACCCGTATTAATATTGCATTATATTGCTATTGGGATGAGGTCAAATCTGGCTTTCCCCCGTTTTCTTCACTCCTACGATGCGCTACAGCATTAGAACGAAATGTTAAAGATTGAAAGTGACTTATCATTAGAAGAGATTAAACTGTGCTCAGAAATGAATGACTTGTCAAAGGTTTCATGAATAGTGTGTGGATTACATAGTATTTTTTGTTTACCTATTTAAGCAAAATAATTTGGTTATTCAATGTGAATTTGTGTTTAAAACAGGTGACAAAACTCTTGAACTTGTTTTAATTTGAATTCTTCAATTTGTATCTGATTTAAGTTGAAAATTCAAAATAAATTTGTTATCAACGTCAACAGGTACTGCCCTGCGATTCAAGTTCTTGCAGGCATTCATAGTAGTTCAAAGTAATACAATAACATCTGTGAAAAACTACACACAAAGACTGACGAACAACCAATGTGCAAAAGACAAACTGTGAAAATACCAAAAAAATAACAATAAATAGATGTCAATAAATAATCCTGAGAACTTGAGTTGTAAAGTACTTGAAGATGAGTCAATAAGTTGTGAATACAGTTCAGTGTTGAGGTGAGGAAAGTTAGCCACGCTGGTTCAGAAGCCTAATAGTTGAAGGATAATGACTGTTCCTGAACTGATGGTGTAGGACCTAAGGTTCCTGTGCCGCTTTCCCAATGATAACAGCATGAAGAGAGCATGGCCTGGATAGTATGGTCCTTAATGTGCACAAGACACGTGCTGTTCCTTACTGACTGTTTTGATCTTAAACTTGGACTATCACAGTGACAGTAAAATTACTTATTCTTGGTAATTGAGCCATAAAACCATCCCCATAAGAATTGAATTGATAAGGGTAGGGGTGTGTGGTTTATTGGAACTAGTTCACTGTTCATTGAAGTAATAGCATCTAGTTATAACTGTCCACTCAAAAGGTCTATAAAGGCTTAGGATCTACCCATTTCAGAAACAATGCTCTTAGGGTAGAGGTCAACTTTGAGAACTTACCAGGACCTTGTAGCAGCAATTACAAATGATTTGATTTCTCCTCTTGAAGATGGGTACACTTTTTTAATGGATTTGTCACTTAACTAGGTAGATCAAGGAATCTGGAGAGCATAAGCCATTCCAATGACTGTTTGCATTAAACAAAAAATTAGAAAGCAGATTGTGGACAATCTTATACAGCATTAATTTATCGGTTGTAAATTCACCATCTGTGTCTTGTTTCAGGTACCAAAACTCTAAGAAGGAGTTGATAGGCTTTTAAAGGAAGGTACAGTGGAGGCAGTGGGGAGAATGATTCTGAACCAGTCTACTTCAATGATGTGTGTGATGTTGTTAATAGAACTTATAGGGACCCGATTTAAAAATAGAGGAATGGAATAAATGAGTGCATAGAGGATTACATGAATAAACTGGAGAAGGGTTGAAAGCCAAGAGAATGGCTAAGAGGTCAGTAAGCAGATAGCACAAATTTAAGATAACTGCATAAGAAAGCTTTGAAAGTATCAGTGCAAGCTCCATTGACCAGATATCCTCTTATTTTGAACTGTTGTTGTATATTGCATGAATATATAACTAAATGTCAGATATTCATTCCGTGAAGACAAGTTTTAAAGCAAAGTTACTTTGTGTTCAAAACTATAGTCAGTTTTCATAAGACTAAGAAAGAAGAAACTCAAAGGATTCCCAGTGCTCTGGCCAATATTTATCTGGTATATTATGTGCAATATTTATGTCCTGATGAAGGATCTCAGACTGAAAGGATGACTGTTTATTCCCCTGCATAGATGCTGCTTGACGTGCTGAGTTCCTTCAGTATTTTGTGTTTGTTGCTCAAGGTTTCCAGCATCTACAGAATGAGAATCAGGTTTAATATCACTGGCATATTTGTTAACTTTGCGGCAGCAGTACGAAGCAATATATGATAAACATAGAAAAAGAACTGAATTGCATAAGTGTGTATATATATTTGTAGTGTTTGTGGATTCAATCTCCATTTAGGAATCAGATGGCAAAGGGGAAGAAGCTGTTCCTGAATCGCTGAGGGCGTGCCTTCAGGCTTCTGTATCTCCTTCCTGATGGCAACAGTGAGAAGAGCGCATGTCCTGGGTGGTGGGGATCCTTTATGTTGGAAGCCGCTTTTCTGAGGCACCACTTCTTGAAAATGTCTTAGATATTACGGCAGCTAGTGCCCATGATGGTGCTATATTTACAGCTGACTAAATTTACAACTCTCTGCCGCTGATTTCGATCCTGTGCAGTAGCTCCCTCCGCCATACAAATACAAATACTTTATTGTCACCAAACAATTGATACTAGAGCGTACAATCATCACAGTGATATTTGTTTCTGCGCTTCGCGCTCCCTGAAGTACAAATCAAAGTACATATAATAAAATTTTAAATTATATATCATAATTAGAAAATAGAAAAGGGAAAGTAAGGTAGTACAAGTCAGGTCCAGATATTTGGAAGGTATGGCCCAGATCCGGGTCAGGATCCATTCAGCAGTCTTATCACAGTTGGAAAGAAGCTGTTCCCAAATCTGTCCAGACAGCGATGCAGCCAGTCAGAATGTTCTCTAAGCTATACCTGTAGAAGTTTTTAAATGTTTTAGGTGACAAACCAAACCTCCTCAAACTACTGATTAAATATTGCTGCTGCCTTGCCTTCTTTACAGCTGCGTTGATATGTTAGGACCTGGTTAGATCCTCAGAGATATCCTTAGGACCCAGGAACTTGAAGTTGCTCACTCTCTCCATTTCTGATCCCCCTATGAAGATTAGTTTGTGTTCCCTTGTCTTAGTCTTTATGAAATCGACAATCTTTTGTATTTGTGTGCTAATTCTATATTACATTTCCTTCACATAACAGACACTTCAATATGCTTGCTGTAAAATAATTTGAGTTGTTCTAAAGTTGCACACAATGTAACTCTTGGGCCAAATTTGGCTCTGAAATGTAATCCAATAATTTATTTCAATTCTAAACAGTGGAACATAACACTTCCCTGAAAATTCACCATCTTGTATAGAATTCATAAGTGGTCTAGCATGAGAGATTTCTCACCAGTGTGTGTGTGAGTTTAAACTAATTGCAATCATATAAATATTTCCTCTTCTTTGCTAATAATTTATGAATTATTTTGCAAGAAGTGTTGAGTGCCTTTATCAAGCTCTTGAGGGGATAGTTGAAAAAAAGACGTATTTCTGGCATGCTGAGGGAGTAAGAGAAGTAGAAGTATTGTAACACTTCTGTGGATCATTGTCACGTTGTACAGACACTCAATGCGGCCTTTATTAGATATCTTCTGTATAAGGTGGCCACTGAGTGTAAGTTTACTGTCTCCTACTCCTGTAGCCCATCCACTTCAAGATTCAAACTGTTGTGAATTCAGAGATGCTCTTCTGCACACCAGAACACGTGGATATTTGAGCTTGAACCAGTCTGGCCATTCTCCTCAGATGTCTCTCATTTTAGTTCCCAATTCATTGAGTTGGGTCACTGGTTATTGGCATATACATTTAGAAAATAAAAATTTGGTATGCAGTGCATTGTTCTAGAATCTCAGCTTCAATTAATTAATTATTATTTAATCAATTAATTATTTAATACATCTTTAAAAGTTGTGAGCTTGAGATCTTTAACTTGGGGAAAAATTCATAAGAAAGGCAACTTTTCAGACTTTCATTCCTGTCATTTATGATGTCAAGAAGGGCAGGAAATAAATTACTGGGAAATTTTAGCTGAAATTTTCCCTGCTGCACTTCAGTCATTCCTGAGATCTTTTAAGAGCGGGGGGAAGGAGAGAGAAGGGAAGGGGGAGATTAAATATCCCATCTAAAACAGAGTACCTCTAACAATGTAGCATTCTCTCAGGGTTGTTCCCAGTTGGCTGTTAGCATTGTGTAGCCAATACAGTGAGGCTTATTTGAGGGAATGGATATTACGACATTAGGCTTTCCAAAAACTGAATACATAAAATGAGTTAAATTTGAAACAGTTGCAGCACTAATTATCTGGTAACATCAGTCATAAACTGCTCTCTAGACCTGGGTATCACCTACAGTTGATAAAGTGTAACTTCGCATTTATTTGGGGCAACCAATTCCATGTTCACATATTTCTGCTCCAGTCTATGGTCTGCTGAAAATAACTGGAAGTGAAAGTACTCTCAGAACCTGATAGTTGTCAAAATGTATATCTGGCATTTTACTTTGATCTTATCCACCTCTCTCTTTCCCGAAATGCTGCAGATCCTACCACGCATCTGCATGACGAGGGGAAGACTTCAGTCTACATATAGATTGGGTGAACCAACTGGTAAGGGTGCTGAGGAAGAGGATTTCTTGGAATGTATGCGGGATGGTTTTCTGAACCAACATGTCGAGGAACCAACGAGAGAGCAGGCCATTCTAGATTGGGTATTGAGCAATGAGGAAGGGTTAGTTAGCAATCTTGTCGTGCGAGGCCCCTTGGGTAAGAGTGACCATAATATGGTGGAATTCTTCATTAAGATGGAGAGTGACATAGTTAATTCAGAAACAAAGGTTCTGAACTTAAAGAAGGGTAACTTTGAAGGTATGAGACGTGAATTAGCTAAGATAGACTGGCAGATGATACTTAAAGGGTTGACGGTGTATATGCAATGGCAAGCATTTAAAGATCGCATGGATGAACTACAACAATTGTTCATCCCAGTTTGGCAAAAGAATAAACCAGGGAAGGTAGTGCACCCGTGGCTGACAGGGGAAATTAGGGATAGTATCAAGTCCAAAGAAGAAATATATAAATTAGCAAAAAAAAAGTGGCACACCTGAGGACTGAGAGAAATTCAGAGACCAGCAGAGGAGGACAAAGGGCTTAATTAGGAAAGGGAAAAAAGATTGAGAGAAAGCTGGCAGGGAACATAAAAACTGACTGTAAAAGCTTTTATAGATACGTGAAAAGAAAAAGATTTGTCAAGACAAATGTAGGTCCTTTACAGTCAGAAACAGGTGAATTGATCATGGGGAACAAAGACATGGCAGAGCAATTGAATAACTACTTTGGTTCTGTCTTCACTTAAGGAGGACATAAATAATCTTCCGGAAATAGTAAGGGACCGAGGGTCTAGTGAGATGGAGGAACTGAGGGAAATACATGTTAGTAGGGAAGTGGTGTTAGGTAAATTGAAGGGATTAAAGGCAGATAAATCCCCAGGGCCAGATGGTCTGCATCCCAGAGTGCTTAAGGAAGTAGCCCAAGAAATAGTGGATGCATTAGTGATAATTTTTCAAAACTCCTTAGGTTCTGTATTAGTTCCTGAGGATTGGAGGGTGGCTAATGTAACCCCACTTTTTAAAAAAGGAGGGAGAGAGAAACCCGGGAATTATAGACCGGTTAGTCTGACATCGGTGGTGGGGAAAATGCTAGAGTCGGTTATCAAAGATGTGATAACAGCACATTTGGAAAGAGGTGAAATCATCGGACAAAGTCAGCATGGATTTGTGAAAGGAAAATCATTCTGACGAATCTTATAGAATTTTTTGAAGATGTAACTAGTAGAGTGGATAGGGGAGAGCCAGTAGATGTGGTATATTTAGATTTTCAAAAGGCTTTTGACAAGGTCCCACACAGGAGATTAGTGTGCAAACTTAAAGCACACTGTATTGGGGGTATGGTATTGATGTGGATAGAGAATTGGTTGGCAGACAGGAAGCAAAGAGTGGGAGTAAACGGGACCTTTTCAGAATGGCAGGCAGTGACTAGTGGGGTACCGCAAGGCTCAGTGCTGGGACCCCAGTTGTTTACAATATATATTAATGATTTAGACGAGGGAATTAAATGCAGCATCTCCAAGTTTGCAGATGACACGAAGCTGGGCGGCGGTGTTAGGTGTGAGGAGGATGCTAAGAGGATGCAGGGTGACTTGGATAGGTTAGGTGAGTGGGCAAATTCATGGCAGATGCAATTTAATGTGGATAAATGTGAGGTTATCCACTTTGGTTGCAAGAACAGAAAAACAGATTATTATCTGAACGGTGGCCGATTAGGAAAAGGGGAGATGCAACGAGACCTGGGTGTCATTGTACACCAGTCATTGAAGGTGGGCATGCAGGTACAGCAGGCGGTGAAAAAGGCGTATGGTATGTTGGCATTCATAGCAAAAGGATTTGAGTACAGGAGCAGGGAGGTTCTACTGCAGTTGTACAAGGCCTTGGTGAGACCGCACCTGGAATATTATGTGCAGTTTTGGTCCCCTAATCTGAGGAAAGACATTCTTGCCATAGAGGGAGTACAGAGAAGGTTCACCAGATTGATTCCTGGGATGGCAGGACTTTCATATGAAGAAAGACTGGATCGACTAGGCTTATACTCACTGGAATTTAGAAGATTGAGGGGGGATCTTATTGAAACGTATAAAATTCTAAAGGGATTGGACAGGCTAGATGCAGGAAGATTGTTTCCGATGCTGGGGAGGTCCAGAACGAGGGGTCACAGTTTAAGGATAAAGGGGAAGCCTTTTAGGACCGAGATGAGGAAAAACTTCTTCACACAGTGAGTGGTGAATCTGTGGAATTCTCTGCCACAGGAAACAGTTGAGGCTGGTTCATTGGCTATATTTAAGAGGAAGTTAGATATGGCCCTGGTGGCTAAAGGGATTGGGGGTATGGAGAGAAAGCAGGTACAGGGTTCTGAGTTGGATGATTATACTGAATGGCGGTGCAGGCTCAAAGGGCCAAATGACCTACTCCTGCACCTGTTTTCTCTGTTTCTATGTTTAAATTAGGCTTTTTCTCTTCTACTCCTGTGTTGAGTGGTACTGCTTTAAACCTTGGTGTTCCTCCTTAATGTCGATTTTTGTAAACAATTGAACATCTCTCTAAATGTTGAATTTTTGTCGTTTTTTCAACAGAGCTCTGTTCTAATTACATAAACATTGTGGTCATGATGTCAGTTAATGTGTGATTTCAAAACCACGGCAGTTAGAAATTTGACCCCTCTATGGCTGTGAGTTCTAAAAATGGAGGGGGGTAGTTCTGACCCCAATCTTATTTTTTTGATCCTGTTAGCAGCCAATGCGCTTAAGTAAAATTGAGCCCTGTTGAAGCTTAATTCCTGGTTATTACAGAAATTAAGCTCATCTTACCATAAAACAGAGAAAAAGAATTAGGCCATTGAGCCTATCAAGTCTGCTCCACCATTCCATCATGGCTGATTTATTATCCATCTCAACTCCATTCCCCTGTCTTCTCCCTGTAACTTTTGACACCCTGACTAATCAAGAACCTATTAACCTCTTTAAATATACCCAATGACTTGGTCTCCACAGCCATCTGTGGCAATGAATTTCACAGATTCACCACCCTCTGGCTAAAGAAATTCCTCCCCATCTCTGTTCTAAAGGGACATCCATCTTTTCTGAGTTTGTGAGATAAGGAGAAATTACTTCCCTCAGTGGTTTGAAGTTCTTTACCATGGATGGCTATAGAGCATTAGTGGTGAAGTTTGTTTAATGTCAATATCCATAAAGATCTGGATGTTAAGAGAATCAAGAGGAATTGAGATCATGTGAGAAAGTGGATGAGGTAAAGGAACCATCATGACCTCAATGAATAGTTGGAGCTGTCTCAGTAAGTCACATCATTCATCCTGCTTCTATTTCATGTTTTCATATTTTTATGAACAGTCTTGGCAGAAATTGAATTCAGTTTCAGTTTTTGCTCATTGTCTGCTGATTCTGTTTTACTCTAAAGGTAATAAACAGGATCTAATTACTCCATCTCCATTGTAATAAGACCACAAGACCATTAGACATAGGGGCATTGGGCCCGTCACGTCATCAAGCCTTCAACGCTGATTTATAATCCCTTCAACCATATTCTCTGAGCATGTCATCCTTACAGATCAATAATTCATTACAATGGTGCATTTGGGAAGTACAAGGTGTAATGGAGTACACAATAAAGAGTTACACAGTGCAGAGAAAGTGCAGTTATGGTGGTCATTATGGGGCAAGGTCACAATGAGATGGATGGTGAGGTCAGGAGTCTATTATCATAATCAGAATCAGGTTTAATATCACTGTCATGTGTCATGACATAAAAATAAAAAATATAAATTATAGGAACTATATTTAAGTAAGTAGGGGAAAAACAGTGAGTTAGTGTTCATGGGTTCAATGTCCATTCGGAGATCGGATGGCAGAGGGAAGGAAGCTGTTCCTGAATCGTGGAGTGTGTGCCTTTGGGCTCCTGTACCTCCTTCCTGATGGTAGCAATGAGGAAAGGATATGTCCTGGGTGATGGGAATCCTTAAGGATTTTTGTTTTTTTGAGGCATCGCTTCTGGAAGATGTTGACCTGGATGCTGGGGAGCCTAGTGCCCATTATGGAGCGGACTGATTTCACAACTTTCTACAGCTTATCTTGATCCTGTACTGTGACATCCGCAACCCCCCCCCAATACCAGATGATGATGTAGTCAGTTAGAATGCTCTCCACGGTACATCTGTATAAATTTGCCAGTGTCTTTGATGACATACCGACTCTTCTCAAAATCCTAATGAAGTATATCCACTGTCTTGCCTTCTTTGTAACTGCATCAATATGCTGGGCCTATGATAGATCCGACGAGATGACAACACCCAATTAAAGTTGAGAACTATCCCATACTCTTATACAGTGGGCAGAAGCTATCTGTAAGATTGGTAGCTTTCATCTGGCAACTTGCTGGCAGACACCTCAAAAAATTCCTATTTTCTGAAATTTTACTGATACAACAAGTTGATATGTTCTTGATCAGTCAGGGTGTCAAAGGCTATGGGGAGAAGGCAGGAGAATGGGGTTGAGAAAGATAATAAATCAGCCATGATGGAATAGTGGAGCAGACTTGATGGGCTAAATGGTCTATATCTGCTCCTATATCTTAAGGTCTTATGCTTCTGACTTCTGGGTGTCAGCATCAGGATCAATCCTGGGCCCAGCACATTGATATAATCATGAAAAAGGCATGCCAGTGGCTGTACTTCTTTAAGAGTTTGAGGAGATTTTGTACGTCACCAAAGGCGCTTGCAAATTTCTACAGATATATGTAGAAAAGCATTCTGACTGCCTGCATTACCACCTGGTATGGAGCTTCCAATGCGCAAGGTCAAAAGAGGCTGCACGGGGTTGTAGACCGAGCCAGCTCCATCACCACCCTCTCCACCATTGAGGACATTTTCAGAAGGTGGTGCCTCAGGAAAACAGCACCTATCACTAAAGACCCTCACTATCAGAGACATGCCCTTGACTCACCTCTACTTTCGAGGAAGAGATGTAGGAGACTGAAGGACCACACTAAACATTTTAGGAACAACTTTACCTCCACCATATATGATCTGTCTGAAAGGTTCATAAATACCAACTTGCTATTTCTCTTTTTGATAGTCATAGTAAATGACAGCACAGAAATTAGCTCTTTAGCCCATCTAGACTGTGCTGAACTATTTTTCCACACTTTATTTTTTGTAACTTACAGTAATTCATTGTACTATGCTGCTACCACAACAAAAAAACTACAACATAGATCTTTATTAAACTTGATTTTTCACATGCTAATATATACAGTACTCAAGCTTACAGATTTATAAAATTCATATACTGCCTTAAGGAATTCATGCTGGTGCTTATGAACAGGTGCTCTTCCTTCAGTTTTTTTGTGCACATCCATTACATCCTAATTGAAGTGGTTCCTTACCTATTATCAATTCCAAAATGTTTGGCTCAGTTTTCAAATTGCAGTATCCTTTCATTTCTCCCCTCAGCAGTCAATAGCCATTATCATTTCCTCTCCTCCATAGCCAAATATCCTAGATCTTTCCTTTTGACAGCCTAATGCTCCTAAGCTTGAAGCCTAAACCTCCTCACCTCGTTAATTTTCTCAACTATTTTCTGAAGTATCCCCAAACCTCTCTGTAATAGTGTCTTAAGTTTTCTTTCAGTAAGGGTTTTGTTTTCTTTCAGAGATCTTTACATTTGCACTTTAAAAGTGTATAAGCACAAAGTGTGAACATTATGGTGATCACTCCCCCCCAACCCTTGCTACTCTCTCTGGCATAGAAAAGGAATCTTGAAGAGCTGGTGGATAAAATTAGCTGGTTAATATTTGTCTGGTTTAATAATTAACCAAATTCATTAATTCCTTGTATTCTTGAACAGTCTTTATTGTGAAATGCATTTTGTATTAGCAAGTATTTGATTGGAAGTCACTTATTATTTTTCTGATAGAACATCATTTATTTGTTTAAAACTTGTGCAATCACTGCTGCAGTATCTGTGGTCTATTTAAGAAATTTAAAACTTCTTTTGGGAAGAAAGGAGTTTAAATTGTTCGCTATTTTTGCCAACACTAAATTTCACTTTCATCAAGTGTCTATGGCTGAGCAGGATTTATTCTAAAGGTCAAACCTATTAAAGACTGCATTATTTTAATATGTTTACAGTTGGACTTTTTTTCCAGTGGAAACTACCATGTTATTGAAAGTAAAGTATAATGTACAATGCAGTCATGTATGTTTTATGACTAGAGGAGAATGTGGTTATGATCATTCCTCACAGTAGATTAAATAAATAAATTTATAGAATCATGTGATGCTATCAGGGTGGAGATATGTCTCTACCTAAGGAGGTGTAAGGTGCTCCTTCTTTCCGCTAGCCTGCAGGTCACCCTAGGGCAAGGTGTAGCAACTGCTTAGCCCCCCCACCTCCACCCCTCCCCCTCCCCACCCGATCAGGGTCACGTGAAGCCATGGGAGCAGGTGGTGGATGGTCGTATGAGCAGCTGGTGCATATCACAAGTCCTGGTTCTGCAACCACTGAAGCCAGGCAGGCAGTCTCTGAAGAGTATTGATCATGGCTGGGGTCACCAGTCTTCTAAAGACACTACCCAGAGGAAGGCAATGGCAAACCACTTCTTTAGAAAAACTTGCCAAGAGTAATCATGGTCATGGAAAGGCCAAGGTCGCCCAAGTCATGCAACACAGCACATAACAAACAAATAATAATGCTATTGTACAAAGGCCATTATGTCCATTATAGCTGTGTTTGCTGCATGGTGGAGCTGAACGAGCCAGCCCTATTTCTCTCTTTGTAGACCTGCGTTTTGTTCTCCTCCAGACAGTTACCCAGTTATTCTTAGAATGCACCATTAAAATTGCTTCTTTGACCCTTTTGAACAGTCCCCTTTAAAATATTCTTGATTTCAGAATATCTTGTACCTCATTTTCTACTGGAAAACTGGAAAGGAAAATACTCCAAATTTCTGTTCTTTCTTTGAAGATGATCATAAATTCCATTAAATCATTGTGCCTTGACATCATTCAAGAATTGAATATGACATTCAGATTTGGTTCTAAATGTTTTATAAGTATTTAGCATAACTTCCTGCATTTATGACCTATTTTTCTCCTAATAAAACCAACATTTTTCTCACTTTGTCCTGTCACCATTCTTAGAATCCTTCTCCTAAACCTACCATTTCAGGGTTTTTTTCTTATCCTTCTTACCAAAATATATCTCACTTCATTCTTTTTGTCATTAACTGTCATCTATCTTCAATATACCTTCTCATTACTTTTGACTGTTTCCCTGGGAATTATTGCTATCGTAGAACATAGGAACCGACCCTTTAGCCTACATATTCGTGCCAAACCTATTAAATTAGTAATTAAATAGCTACCTAAACTAATCTCTTCTGCCATCACAATGTCCGTGTCCCTCCATTTTCATCACATTCATGTGTTAATCACACATCTGTTACAAGTCCCTAATGTTTTTGCCTCCCTGGTTTCCAACCATAATTTTCAATGAGAATACATATTTTTTCAACTTTGAAACTGTTATTCTTTTAATTGGCTCTCCATTTTTACGATATATTTAACCTTTACCCAACCTGCACAGCTTTCTTGATGAGACGTGCATAGAACATACATAGAAAACCTACAGCACAATCCAGGCCCTTTGGTCCACAATGCTGTGCCAAACATGTCCTTACATTAGAAATTACCTAGGGTTACCCATAGCCTGCTATTTTTCTAAGCATCATGTACCTATCCAGGAATCTCTTATAAGACCCTATTGTATCCACATCCACCACCATCGCCGGTAGCCCTTCCTTTGTTCTCACTTGCCCCAACATCTCCTCTGTATCTACATGCCCTCTCATGTTAGCCATTTCATCCCTGGGAAATGGTATCTGACACAATCAATGCCTCTCATCATCTTATACCCCTCTATCAGGTCACCTCTTATCCTCTGTTGCTCCAAGGAGAAAAGGGCAAGTTCACTCAACCAATTCTCATAAGGTATGCTCCCCAATCCAGGCAACATCCTTGTAAATCTCCTCTGCACCCTTGCTATGGTTTTCACATCCTTCCTGTAGTGAGGTGACCAGAACTGAGCACAGTACTCCACGTGGGGTCTGATCAGGGTCCTATATAGCTGTAACATTACCTCTTGGCTCTTGAACTCAATCCCACGGTTGATGAAGGCCAGTGCACTGTATGCCTTCTTAACCACAGAGTCAACCTGCACAGCAACTTTGAGTGTCCTATGGACTCCGAACCCAAGATCCCTCTGATCATCCACACTGCCAAGAGTCTTGCCATTAGTACTATATTCTGCTATCATATTTGACCTACCAAAATGAACCACCTCACACTTATCAGTGTTGAACTCTATTTGCCACTTCTCAGTCGAGTTTTGTATCCTATCCCGCTGATCCTCCACACTGCCAAGAGTCTTACCATTAATACTATATTCTGCCATCATGCTTGACTTTCCAAAATGACCCACCTCACACTTAACTAGGTTGAACTCCATCTGCCACTTCTCAGCCCAGTTTTGCATCCTATCAATGTCCCGCTGTAACCTCTGACAGCCCTCCACACGATCCACAACGCCCCCAACCTTTGTGTCATCAGCTAATTTACTAACTCATCCCTCCCCTTCCTCATCCAGGTCATTTATAAAAATCACAAAGAGTAGGGGTCCCAGAACAGATCCCTGAGGCACCCCACTGGTCACTAACCTCCATGCAGAATATGACCCATCTACAACCACTCTTTGCCTTCTGTGGGCAAGCCAGTTCTGGATCCACAAAGTAATGTCCCCTTGGATCCCATGCCTCCTTACTTTCTCAATAAGCTTTGCAAGGGGTACCTTATCAAATGCTTTGCTGAAATCCAGATACACTACATCTACTGCTCTACCTTCATCAATGTGTTTAGTCACTTTGTCAAAAATTTTAATCAGGCTTGTAAGGCACAACCTGCCTTTGACAAAGCCATACTTACTATTTCTAATCATATTATGCCTCTCCAAATGTTCATAAATCCTGCCTCTCTAAATGTTCATAAATCCTGCCTCTCAGGATCTTCTCCATCAACTTACCAACCACTGAAGTAAGACTCAATGGTCTATAATTTCCTGGGCTATCTCTACTCCCTTTCTTGAATAAAGGAACAATGTCTGCAACCCTCCAATCCTCCGAAACCTCTCCCGTCCCCATTGATGATGCAAAGATCATCGCCAGATGATCAGCAATCTCCTCCCTCACCTCCCACAGTAGCCTGGACCGGACATCTCATCCGGTCCTGGCGACTTATCCAACTTGATGCTTTCCAAAAGCTCCAGCACATCCTCTTTCTTAATGTCTATATGCTTATGCTTTTCAGTCCATTGTAAGTCATTCCTACAATCGCCAAGGTCCTTTTTTGTAGTGAATACTGAAGCAAAGTATTCATCAAGTACCTCCACTATTTCCTTCAGTTCCATACAAACTTTTCCACTGTCACATTTGATTGGTCCTATTCTCTCATGTCTTATCCTCTTGCTCTTCACATACTTGGGGTTTTCCTTAATCCTGCTCACCAAGGCCTTCTCATGGCCCCTTCTGGCTCTCCTAATTTCATTCTTAAGGTCTTTCCTGCTAGCCTTATAATCTTCTAGATCTCTACTTGATTAGATTTTCAATAGCCTTTGTGCACCACAGTTCCTGTACCCTACCATGCTTTCCCAGTCTCATTGGAATGTACCTATGCAGAATGCCACGCTAATATGCCCTGAACATTTGCCACATTTCTGCTGTACTTTTCCCTGAGAACATCTGTTCCCAATTTATGCTTTCAACCTCCTGGCTGATAACTTCATATTTCCATTTACTCCAATTAAACACTTCCCTAACTTGTCTGTTCCTACACCTCTCCAATGCTATGGTAAAGGAGATAGAATTGTGATCACTATCTCCAAAATGCTCTCCCACTGAGACTGTTCCAGCGATTTACTACCCTCTCTGTTAAGAACTTTAATCTCTGCTGTGAGTGGCTGAATTTTTTTTTTAGGTTAACCCTTGATTCTAGATGCCCAGTAAGGGGATCATCAATTCCACATCTCCCACTTAAGCACTGTGTAAGAACTTTGTACTTAAGAATGATGTCACTTCTGACTGCAAGCTCAGTTGAATTTAATCTCTCCTCCAATGCTGAAATCAAACCTGGTGAATCTCTTTTGCACTCCATTTATCATAGAATGTCTTTCCTTGGTTACAGATATGAGACCTGTACACAATATTACAGTGAATCTCTCCAATGCTCTTTACAAGTGGAATCAAATCATCTCGCTTGCAACTCAGTTTTCCTCAGAAACTGTGCTGTTTGCCTTTCTAATTATTTGTTGGACATGACTGTCAACTTTCAGTAACACGTAGAGAGGCACTCAGACCCTTCTGAACACAAGTATCAGTTTTTTATCAGCTGAAAAATGCTGTGCTTTTGTTATTCTATTAAATAATGGACATTTTTCTTTCTTATCCATCTCTATGCCCTTGCCTAGTCACTTATCGTGTTGATGCCCCAGACCCTCTAGCGCATCTTCAACCACATTACATCTGACTGCTTAACCTTGCATTGTACTGGTACTCTTTGCAAAAAATGTTCATCACCTGGTTCTGCTGGGAGTATTATAGCTATTTCAAAGTTCAGAGTAAATTTTGTTATCAAAATACATACTGTATATGTCACCATATACAACCTGAGATTCATTTTTTTGTGGGCTTACTTAACAAATCTATAGAATAGTAACTATAACAGGATCGATAAAAGTTCAACCAAAGTGCAGAAGACAACAAACTGAGCAAATGCAATTATAAATAATAGCAATACATTACAAGAATATGCGATAATGAATTAAAGAGTCTTTAAAGTGAGATAATTCGGTATCTCATTATATAGAGATTGTGGATCTTTGAATCTCTGCTCTGAGTTAATTTGCTCGTCCAGTCGGCTGCTTTTTCAAAACTCTTCTGCACAGCTTAATTTTCACAAAACCATTAACAAATTAGATTGTAAAACTTTCAGCAGTGTTTGAGTCAAATCTAAGAATATTCTACCAAAAGTATAGTGGATGCACTAGTCCTTGAACAGGGAAAGGATGACAGGTACTGTGCAATGGGTCACTGAGGTGTAGAGAAGGGGAGATAAGCCAATTAGCTTATTGTATGAAAATGTATAGGAAGGCAATTGCAAAAGAGAATTGATTAAGAGTCAGGCTTTTTACACACATTGACATAAAAGATTTGGTGCCAAGCAAGAAGGATGGTTAGTAGATGTTGCTGAAACTTGATGGCCTTTCTGAAGCATTTTAAAGGGTGAGGAAGTGGAGAAGCATTGAGGTTCAGGATAAAGATCAGTGGGCAGTAGCTCTCAGGTTGCTGAAGGCTGTAATGCCTAGAGTATAATTGGGAAAAAAATGGTGGTTGTATCCAAGATGGGTTGAAAAGGGAAGGTGCCTGAATTTGCCATGTATAAAGCTATATTTCATATTGTTTGCATTTCACAGTCAAGAGCAAGTATTAATTACTTGTATTAAAGGACAATGCTTTGCTAAATTGGAATTATGGTGATGGAATATGCTCATTTAATATCATTGTGGTTCAAATTTCCCATCAGACTTTTCATTATTGTGATGTTTGAGTATATATGCCCAATATGAATGGAGCAAATTTGCAAATTTTTTGTACACTATGAATGCTAACAAAGATGACTTAAACTAATTGTACTGGTGTTGTTGAAATTCTCATTAATTGGCAGTAGCAAAAAGGCAAAAATGACCCTTGAAGCTTTGAATAAACAAATGGTGGGGGGGGAAGAGTGTAATGTTGAAAGGGTAATTATATTTGCTGAATTGTTAATATCATTTATTAGCTACCTTGGAATTGCTTGCTGGTTCCCCAGTTTCTGTTAGAGGTATACATAGTCATGCACTATGGAAGCAGGCAGTTTGCCCCGGATTTGTATTGATTCTATTCAAACCCCATTTTATTTCCCCTCTTTCCCCCCCCCTCTGCCACTTCCTTTCAACCTGCCACAGGTTTAATAATTCACCACACACTGAAGGTAATTTACACTAGCCAATTAAGCTACTGATCTAAATATCTTTGGATCTGAGGAGAAGTCAGAGCACCCAGGGGAAAACCTCATGTAGTTACAAGGAGAACATGGAATCTTTATGTAGACTGTATGTGTATGAAGTTGTGAATGAGGACCTGGTCACTTCAGCTATGATGCTGTGCTGGCCTTGTAGCACTTTCTGCAAAGAGTTGAGAATTTTCTCCAGGACATCTTTAAGGAGCAGCGCTTCCAAAAGGTAGAGTCCATCGTTACCTTTTGGGTACTCACTCCCCCCACCCCCACTTCACCCCAGGATATGCCCTCTTCTCATTGCTACTACCAGGAAGGAGGTAGAGAAGCCTGAAGATACACTCTCAATGATTCAGGAACAGCTTCTTCCCCTCTGCCATCTGAGTTCTGAAGGAACATTGAACCCATGAACACCACCTCAATACTTTTAAAAATTTTTTTGTACTACTTATTTAACTAATGGGATTCATCAGTTTTTTTCTCTTATGTATTGCAGTGTACTGCTGTCACAAAGTTATCAAATTTCATTACATATGCCAGTGATATTAAATTGAATTCTGATTCTGAATTAAAATGCAGATCCATTTCACTCATTCATGAGGTTAGTGATGAACACATCGTCAGTTATATATCTGTGCCTCATCCTTTTGGACTTGTTGGAAAGTTGATTACCATCTGTTGACCCTTTTGTTATTTGAAATGGCTGTCATATCACCACATTAATCTCCACCTTGCAGTTATAAATAGTTTGTTTATTTATGTAACCATGGTTCAAAGGACAAGCACGCTATAAACTGATTTAGGCAATTGGCAGACTCTTGTACTCTTCCACTAGATAGACACTGGAGGTTTGGGCTTGCTCACAGAGGTGACATAGTAAAACCTGTTTCTGGTGGATGGCACTTAGAGTCATGGCTAATACCTGTTAACACTATAATATTTTGTTATTCTATGGTGTAGTTTTAGGGGGGTATGGAGGTCGTTTAACTAAGAATATCATTCTATGAAATTCAGCAAGTGCATGGAATACATTTTTTGCAACAGTAAAATACATTAAAACAAGTTATAAAAATAATAGAACTTGACAGCTATGTTTTTTTATATAGGTGAAATTTGGGAATCTTTAAATTTGGTATTTATTTAGCTGAAAAATTGCACAAAACTACTATACTTGCTTTAATCTTCAAAAGTTTTGGTTTGAGGCTTTAAAAGTGTATTTCCTGACCAAGGGAGTGGAAAATTCAATGGGAGATGGTATTTAAGATTCTTCGCAATCTCAAGTTGTAAAGTTTTGAAATGATCAGGTTCATGCAGTGTGCAAGGCAGATGTGTAACCATATCCTTCGGGTAACCTCACATTTTGGCAACTTGTCACTTCTCATCCTCCTTGCCAAGAAGAAAAGCCCTAGCTCGCTCATCTTTGTTCCTCCTAAGATATGCTCTCTAATCCAGGCAGCATCCTGATACACAGCCTCTCTAAAGCTTCCACATCCTCCTTACAACAAGAAGGCCAGAAATGAACACAGTACTTTGGAACCAAGCTTTTGAAATTACCTCTATTCTGTGCAAGGAAACATGAAGTTAACACATATCTCCTATTGTGTATATTAGCTGATCAGCCTAATGCATTTCTTTTGTTCTTGAAATAGCTCCTGTCCTTGGGTGTTGGTTTAAAGGTCAATCTGCTGAAAGTGTTGTGCAGATCTCCATCCCATGGTCACAGTTGTGCAGTATTATCAATTTCTGGCAAAACCTGATGCTGTTTCTTTATCTCTTGAGTGTTGAAGAACGTGATCTTAATCTAGCTCTTGCAGGGTAAATATAACACCAACATTCGTGTTGAGAACAGTGTAACCTGTGTTTGTCTGAGAAACTCCAAAAATTTGATACCTCTTTACAGAATTGTTCTTCTGTATCCTTTCCACCGGGTGGTAACTTGTGTAGAGCAATTTCCACTGGGTCTCCTCTTGCTGCTGCCGTCAAGAAGGTGGTACAGGACCCCAAGACTCTCACTGCCAGGTTCAGGAACAGTTACCACTCCTCAAGCATCAGGCTTTTGAACCAGTGGGGATAACTTCACTTGCTCCATCTCTGAACTGTTCCCACAAGCTTTGCGAGTTCCCACTCACTTTGAAGGATCTCATGTTCTCGATATTAATTGCTTGCTTATTTTTTCTTTTGTATTTGTAGTTTGTTGTCTTTTGCATAGTGATTGTTTGTCCGTCCTGTTGGTTCTTCATTAATTATATTGTGTTTTTGGATTTACTGAGTATGCCAGCAAGAAAATGAATCTCAGGGTTGTATGTAGTGACATATATACACTTTGATAATAAGATTTATTTGGTAGCCTGTAGAGTAGTAGTAGTATGGCATTTGTGTTGTGTCTTAGCCAAGCCAAACATATCTGTCCTTGATTCCTCTCTTTCGTACTGCCACATTCTCTTCAATCAATACTACAGCTTTGATTTGCTGAACACCTTGGCTTACAAATTAATCTGCATATTTTCCACTTAATGTAGCCTTGGCAAATATGTAGCCTTTGGCACCAGTTCCATCTTAGCAATACTCTAGGGAACAGCAGGGAAGGTGTCTTCATTTCTACTTTCAATAACACCTTTCTTCACAACTCTCAACTAGGAATGATGCCATTAAAAAGAAAATCACACCACTACACCAGCTGGCAGCCTTTTAAAACCACTAGGAGAGGGGGGCAAATCCATTTAAAGTTCAAAGTAAATTTTATTATCAAAGTACATACATGTATGTCACCATATGCAGCCCTGAGATTTAACAAATCTACGAAATAGTAACTATAACAGAGTCATTGAAACACCGCCCAACTAGGGCGTTCAACCAGAGTGCAACAAACTGCAAATGCAAAAAGATAAATCAATAACAATAAATAAGAAATAAATATTAAGAACATGAGATGAAGAGTCCTTGAACATGAGTCCATTGGTTGTGGGACCATTTCAATGATGGGGCAAGTGAAGTTTGATTTAAGAGCCTGGTGTTTGAGGGGTAGTATCTGGTGGTGTGAGTCCTTAGGCTCCTGTGCCTCTTCAGTGATGGCAGCAGCAAGAAGAAAGCATGTCCTGGGTGGTGAGGGTCCCTAATGATGGATGCTGCTTTCCTGTGAGAGCGTTTCACATGCTTGTCCTTGTCCTTCTCTTGCCTGCATACAGGCAGAGGCTAAAGAGCAAAGTTTTGAAGATTAGGGCAACAAAGAGCTGGTTGCAGGAACAAAGAACTCCAATTTGCTTTTGAAGAGAAATGCATGAAAGGGGCATCTTCCTTGTGCAATGGTGTTCATTGGCAGGAAGTTGCCAAGGATATGATTGTATTTTATAAATCTGTATTTTTTTGAGAAACCCCAAACGGTGAACAAATTCAAGTCCATGCACTGCTCTCAACTTGAAAGTCATGGTTGCCCTTGCTGTCAGAGAATTTGCCTCAGGACTTTTACAGGATTGCTGTGCTGAGTTATATCACACAAATTGCTGCCTGGCAGAACTCATCTCAAGGCAGCTTTTGACAACACCGCAGATCTCCCAAAAGTGTAAGCATTCATCAAAGGCAATCATGCACTCACTTCAAATCCCTGCCCGGTTAGGATCAGCCTACTTCAGTTATAATTCAGTACAACATGGCTAACAATCTGATTCTGAGTAAAATCTGAAAATGCTGGAAACATTCAGCAGATCAGCCAACATCCATGGAAAAAGAAAAAAATGCCTCGGGACTCTCACCTCCTGTTTCAAGAACAGTTACTACCCCTCAGCCATCAGGCTCTTGAACAAAAGGGGATAACTACACTCATTTAAGGACTCTTACCTTGATATTTCATGCTCGCTATTTATTGCTGTTTATTTATATATGTATTTGCACAGTTGTCCATTGATCCTGTTTACAGTTACTGTTCTATAGATTTGCTATAAAAAGAATCTCTGGGTTGTATGTGGTGATGTGTATGTACTATAATAACAAATTTCACTTTGAACTTTGATTTAATCAGAATGTAATGTGGAACAGAAGGAAATATATACAGCAGAACAACTACTACTAAATAAAAAGAACAAAGTATTAATTCCAGTGTTATTTCCATTTACTATCTGCATACATTGATGTTAAACGATGTGGGAGATATGCATTCTGATAATTTGTAGCAGGCATTTTAGAATGCAGCGTATTGCATTTTATCAGCTGGTTTTCTTTCTTGATTTAATTTTTGTCTCCTGAAGACATTGACTCTCAGGCAAGCATGTACGGTATCTGTGAATGTGTGCAAAAGCAAATCTGCTTGTTTTCAATGTAGTGTTTTAATAACTTAACCACTGCAGATGTTAGAATTCTCTTACCGGCAGCATTGAAGCTAGGTCTGGTTTGAAATATCGAACTGAAGCTAATATATAGGACCATTATTAGAAACACTCAACTTTCTCCCTCTTTTTGCACTACGTATTTAATTTATTTTTATAGATGCTTATTGTAATTTATATTTTTATTACTGTGCGTTGCAATGTACAAACAACAAATTTCAGTGCCGGTGACATTGAACCTGATTCTGATTCAGAGCTGTGGAATGTGCCTTGGCGTTTTCAATGTGTTTGTTTATAAATTGGAACAGAACCAAAATCACCCCAACATCCAGGGTTCTGACTTAACGTAAGCAGTGTTTATTTTTTTAATATCTGTGGATAAAGCCAGAAATTCAAAGGACTTTAATGCAGTATCAATAATAGCCCAAGTATTATCTTAAACTGCATTAATATTACTAATATACTTTTGCAAAACTATTAAATTGAGTATTGTAAGAGATTTTCTTAAGCTACCTCCCTGCTCAACATTCAGTATCTTCAAATAATGCAACTTGTGAACATAAACTAATAAAAACGTCACCTGATACCAACCATTCCTCGTCTATTAAAAGCTTCCCAAAGTCAACAAATGAAGTATGCCTTATTAAGACAGTCAAGATATAATTGCCCAATTCCAGCTTCTATCATTAATGTTTTGAAGCAAAGCTGTCTCATTCTTTTCTAACTGTGCCAACATGGTGTCACCCTCCTCCTTGTATGCTTAACATGAATAGTATGTCATTACAATTTGGTATCTCAGTGACACACAAATGGCTCGTTCCAGATATCCTCTTGTATCATCTTACAATAGAAATTCTTTATGGTGCAAAGCTGAATGACAGTTTCCTCTGAACGATGGCAGAGTTCTGTTGAATAGGGTCTAGTGTTTATCTTCTCAATGCATTGCTTTGATTTATCCGTACCAAGAGAACTTGTTTCTGTGGAAATTTTAAAGCAACATACACCCTAGCAGATCTACCAGAAGTGAAAAGCAGGACATAAGTGAACAACCTCAGCAACACGATGAAACGTATATTTCTGTGTTCGTTTCTGTCTGCAGGTGTAAGTAACCCAGCTGAAATTGGAGTTAATATTTTTGTCCTTTTTTTAAAGTCTAGTCGTAGTTCTGTTTTAAGTTTCCTCTGGTTATGAATTGCTTTACTGAGTAGACTATAAGTACATGGATTCCCTGTGTTTGTGCTTTGTAAATATAGAGTTTAGAAATCTCAAGTTCAAGTTTATTGTCTTCTGACTGTACATGTATACAACTAAATGAAACAAGGTGCTTCCGGACTACAGTGCACCCACACAACATATATTGCACACAGTACATAAATCAAAATATTATACTGTAAGTTAACAAGTCATAAGTCAAATTGCATGTAGTAAAGCACAACACAGCCAAACGGTAAACAGCTCGCTCTCCTAGTGATGGGACCTCGGTGGTGGCAGGGTATTCATTAGTCTCACTGCATAAGGGAAGAAGCTGTTACCCAATCTGGCAGTCCTATTCCTGATGCTTCTATAGCTCCTCTTGATGGTAGCGGGTAAAAGAGATTGTGTGATGGGTAGTAGAAGTTGCCAATAATGCTTTGGGCCCTTTGTCTGCAGCACTTCCAGTAAATGTCACAAAGGGAAGAGGAGGGAGACTCCGATGATTCTCTTGGCTACTTTTACTGTTTTGTGGTCCGATGCCTTGCAGCTTCCGTACCAAACAATGATGTGGCCAGACTGGACACTCTCAATGGTGCTCTGCTAAGAAAGGTGTCAGAATGGGGACGGGTAGCTCTACATGCCTCAGTCTCCTCAGAAACTGGAGATGCTGCTGTGCCTCTTGAGTAGTGTGGTGGTGTTGTGAGACAAGGTTAGATTGTCTGTTATGTGCACACCAAGGAATTTGTGCTCTTTATTCTCTCCATGGCAGGATCTGGATTGATTTTAGAATTTAAAATAAGGCTACTATCCTGAAAGGAAAGTGAAATACTTAAGATGCCCTTGATTTTTTTTTTAAAGACCATCTGAAATTTTACTTTGGTTGAGACAATCCCTGTGAAGTTGCTGGATTTTTAGATTGTCTAGTTACTTTTCCTACAGTTCATAAATTTGCATTGTAACAGTAAATTGTTGGACCAAAGCAGAAGTCACATTAAAATTTTTTGATGTTATCCAGATTGCAAGTGTGAGATTTGGATAGAGTATATGAAAAGAAGAATGGAATTCAGAGATGTTTACTTTTTTATTAAAAAGTGAAAATAAATGGCTCATCATACAAGTCCTTTCTCGGTATGTCTATGTGATAAAGTTTGAAGATAGGAGGAATACCGGTGATGATATATAGATACACATATTGTATATAGAGGCACCACCTTTGAGCACAATAATGAAGGCAGATCTTCAATATATTCAAGGGCCTTTTGTGGTCCGAGAATACACCCTCCAGATGTACCTCCAATGGAGAGCATTCTAACTGGCTGCAGCACCATTTGGAATGGGAGTCTGCCACACAGGATCAAAGAAAGCTGCAGAGGGTTGTAAACTTAGCAATGCCTCAAAAGGCAGTGTCCATCATTAAGAACCCCATCACACAGGTCATACCTTGTTCTCGTTGCTACCATCAGGAAAGGGGTACAGAAGCGTGAAGGCGCACACTCAACGATTCAGGAACAGCTTCTTCCCTTCTGCCATCTGATTCCTAAATGGACATTGAAGCAATGAACACTACCTTACTGCTTTTTTATTTCTATTTTTGCATAACCTACCGGTATTTAACTTAGCTGTGATTAAAACTGTCCAACACTTCACTGGCACCAGCCCACCCACCATCGAGGACATATGTAGAGAAAGGTACCAGAAAAAAGGCCAGCAATATCATGAAGTATCCCACCACTCTTCTTATGGACTGTTAGTCCCACTCCCATCAGGGAAGAGGTGACATACCTCCAAGCGTCCAGCCTAATCAACATCTCCACCCATTAACCAGACACCACCACTACCTGCACATTACCTAGTGTCACTTTATGTACATACAATCAGTCTATATGTATAACAATTACTTGTACATTGTGTTTTACATGATTATATATTCATATTTATTGTTTTTGGTGTTCTTTATGCTTATTGTGGGTTTTATTTTGCTGCATGGGATCCAGAGTAACAACCATTTTGTACTTCTTTACACTCAAGCACCTCATCTTGATGAACAGGAGTCCAGACAATGAGCTTTTGCGAGAATGGCAGTGCTGGGAGCACAAATAGACCTTTACGGGTCCACATACCCTTTGTCGTTACTTCAAAATTGTTCAGAGTTCAAAGTAAATGTATTACCTCAGTACATGTATATTACCGTACACTGCCTTAAGATTCATGTTCTTTCAGGGATTTACAGAGAAAAGGAGTCTTAGGGCCATAGAGCACTACACAGAAGCAGGTGCTTCGGCCCATCTAGTTCATGCTGACCTTTTGTTCTGCTTAGTCCCATCGTCCTGCACCATAGCTTTCCATACCCCTCCCGTCCATGTACTTATCCAAACTTCTCAAGTATCACAGTTGAACCCACATCCACCACTTCACACTCAATTCACACTCGTACTACCCTCTGAATGAAGAAGATCCCCCTTGCGTTCCCCTTAAGCATATCGTTTTTCACACTTACCTCGTGACCTCTAGTTCTAGTCTCACCCAATCTCAGTGAAAAGAGCTTGCTTGTTTTTAAAATGTAGTAGAATTTCATGAGAAACAGAGTCCTAGATGGGTGGGGTTGATGGGTGGGTGGGTGTGTAAAGCTTCTATGTGCATGACCTTAATATAACCCAAATGCTCTTTCTCCAGTTTGAGTAATCATTGGATAGAAGGTCCTACAAGTCAGTGGGAATGAACGTAGAACAGCACATTGCAGGCCCATTGGCCGATGAAGCATTGCACTAATCTTAGAGTAGGTTAAAAGTTGTCTGTAAAGGGTGTTAAGATGCTGGCTAACCCAGCATAACTGAACAAAAGCAACTTGGTCCTTGATACTGAAGATGATGTCAAGTGAACATACTGATACTTTTTTCCCCAGTGAATTTGGAGGATTTGTGAGAACAGGATTGGTACTGGTTTTTTTTTGCCAGTGTTTTAGAATGCATGCTGCAGCTAGTCTATGTCTTGGAAGAAAGGCTCAGGCCAGGTCTGAAGTCTTGATCTTCAAAATTATTTTCCTTAGTTGACCGAAGGCCATGCTGATACATTGGTAGATTTCGTCATCAATGTCTTCCTGGTTTTAGAGCAGGGGCTCCCAAACTGGGATCCACGGACCGCTTGGTTAATGGTTAGGGTCCATGGCATAAAGAAACTCCTTTTCTCAAGGAAGAGGAAGCATTCTAGGTTCTCACTGTGATTGTTTATTGTATCTTATTTTAACACTTAATTCTCAGTAAATTTCTTCAAAGTGTACTATTATATAATTCAAACATTTTAGTCTTTGAGACTGTGCTAGTATAGTGAACTATTGTTTTCAAATCTTATTATTCAAAAATAGCACAAGTACATCGAAGTAACAACACTTACAATGCCTCAAAAAAGAAGAAATTATCTTAAGGATTGAACTGTTTAACAGATTACAAACCAGAAGTAATCTGCTGGCTGTGGTTTGCGTACACTGCAGATGTGAAAGACATTATATTTCAAACTAATTTTTTTATCGCATATTCAGGAACTGTGTTGCTACCAAGGGCAGCATTAGTTGCTCTTTCTCTAGTAGCTCTTAAATCGAATGGCTTGCCAGGACTTTTTAAGTAGGAAATTATGATTCATCCACATTGGTGGTCTGGGGTAATGCATGCAAAATGCTGACGGAACTCAGCACGTCAGGTCGCATCTACAGAAAGGAATAATCAATCGATGTTTCCAGCCTGAAATGTCGACTGTTTGCTCCTTTCCAAGATGCTACCTGACCTGCTGAGTTCCTCCAGCATTTTGTCTGTATTGCACTGGATCTCTAGCATCTTCAGAATCTCTTGTGTTTATGGTAGGTGGTCTGGACCAACCATTAGAAACATGGAAACATAGAAAGCCTACAGCACAATACAGGCCCTTCAGCCCACAAAGCTGTGCCGAACATGTCCTTACTATAGAAATTACCTAGGGTTACCCATAGCCCTCTATTTTCCTAAGCGTATACCTATCCAGGAGTCTCTTAAAAGACCCTGTTTTATCCGCCTCCACCACTGCTGCTGGCAGACCATTCCACGCACTCACCACTCTGTGTAAAAAAAAAAAAAAAAAAAACACCTTAGCCCTGACATCTCTTCTGTACCTACTTTCAAGCACCTTAAAACCGTGCCCTCTCATGTTAGCCATTTCAGCCCTGGGAAAAAGCCTCTGACTATCCACACGATCAATGCCTCTTATCATCTTATACACCTCTATCAGGTCACCTCTCATCCTCCGTCACTCCAAGGAGAAAAGGCCGAGTTCACTCAACCTATTGTCATAAGGCATGCTCCCCAATCCAGGCGACATCCTTGTGAACCTCCTCTGCACACTTTTTATGGTGTCCACATCCTTCGTGTAGTGAGGTGACCAGAACTGAGCACAGTACTCCAAGTGGGGTCAGACCAGGGTCCTATATAGCTGCAACATTACCTCTCAGCTGTTAAACTCAATCCCACAGTTGATGAAGGCCAATGCACCATATGCCTTCTTAATCACAGAGTTAACCTGTGCAGCAGCTTTGAGTGTCCTTGGACTCGGACCCCAAGATCCCTCTGACCCGCCACACTGCCAAGTGTCTAAACACAAGATAAATCATAAAGATGGCAGATTTCTACTCATAATTACAACAGAAGGGATTTTTTAAGAAACATAATTATTTCATAACTTTTTTAAAAATTTAAGCACATTAATTGACTAACTTTAGGTGACATGGTAGGAATTAATTATACTCTCTGGCTGTTAATTAAGGCATCTGGGTTACTAGTCCTGTAAATTAACTGCTGTACCTCCATATGACATAGCAGAATCAGGCCATTCAGCCCATTGAGTTTACTGTGCCATTCCATCATGGCTGATTTGTTATCCCTTTCAACCCCTTTCTCCTGCCTTGTAGTGAAAATGTAGATAATTTTCAGAAACTGTTGAATGTCTTATATAGGGCCATATGTAAATGTCATTACTGAATTGCAATTTTAAAATCCTGTTAACTAAGAGATCTGCAAATACATGTTCATGGGCTAGGGAATTGTTGCAGATATAAAGCTAATAAAGCATGCTTTTATTCAGTGACCATGTACCACTTAAACTCTAGATAATTTCTTTAACCAGACATTGTATCTGCGGAATTGATTGCCACAGACAGCTGTGGAGGCCAAGTCACTGGGGATATTTAAAATGAAGTTTGATAAGTTCATTATTAGTGAGGGCATCAAAGGTTATGGGGAGAAGGGGTTTGAGAATAATAATAAATTAGCGTGATGGAATGGCGGAACAGACTCAATGGGCCAAATGGCCTAATTCTGCCCCTATGTCTAATGGTCTTATGGTAATGCTGAAAACATCCTAATATAGTATTAATACCCTTAGATGCTATAAATAGCATTTTACTTTGGGAAAAAAAATATCCCTTCCTCTTCTCTGTGCCAACTTGGCTAGTCAATAGCATACACTGCTCCAAGTTAGATAGTTAAGCATTTAAGCTCCTAACACACATTGTAAGCTAACTTTCCAAGTACAATACCAAGGGAGTGGTACATTGCTGAATGCTTCTTTTTTTAATGGATGAAAAGTTTAGCCAAGTTTTCGTCTGCTTGTTCTGTGGGCTAAAAATATAATTGGATGCAGTGAAAAAGGAGGGAGGGAGGTCTCCAGAACTTTGACCAACAATTCTGCCACATATAATGTCATACTTCTTTAAATAACTAGTTGTTAGTCTCATTTTAAAACTATTTATTTGGTAGGGGGAATAGCTACAGATTTGTTTTATGCAATGTCTTCATTCAAATTAATTATGCCTGAATACTTGTCTGGTACATTTCTATGAACTCTGACAGCCTTTGATATTTATCTTCAAGATTACTCATGTAATGTTAGATGTTGAAAGAGTAGGTTATCATGGGTGAAGCACACATGCTTTCAGTTTGGATTTGAGGGAGAGACTCTGATTGGAAGACCTGTTTTTTAAAAAAAAATGTGTTCATAAAAATCTTTTGCTCCAAAATATAAGGGAGAGAAATATATTTATTCTGAAACTCTGAGAAAATGTACTTACATGTCACTAACTTTGCATCTTGTGCTTTGTTATTTTTTAACTTGGACAATTGTTGAATGTTCTGTCAACTCTTGGTCCTGTTCAGTCTACAGTTCTGAAGTTTCTTCTTCCCTGATCCTGCCAGGCTCATCTTTATCATGGATGTTCATTCCCTTTATTTATCCCAATATTTATTGCTAATTTATTATTTATTTTTGTGTTTGCACTGTTCGTTGTATGCTGCACTCTGGTTGAACACTCAAGTCAGCCGGTCTTTCATTGATCCTGTTGTGGTTGTTATTCTATAGATTTATTAAGTATGCCCACAAGTAAATGAACGTCAAGGTTGTGTATGGTGACATATATGTACTTTGACAATAAATCTACTTTGTACTTCACACCTGTACTCCACATCGGGATGGTCTGAGGGCTCTGTCCTTGGCTTCCTGAGCACAGGCCTAACCAATTTCCCTCCACCAACGAACTGGGCCACATATCTGAATTTCTTGGATTGAATAATTTCCCCTTCAACTCCAATTGCTCTCTCCAGATCAAAGGTGTAGCTTTGAGTTATCAGATGGGACCAGGCTTCAGGTATCTTTTTAGAACAACTATGTATGGCTGGGGAGGCCAAGTCATTGGGTATATTTAAAGTGGAGGTTGATAGGGCCTTGATTAGTAAAGGCATCTAAAGGTAAAGGGAGAAGGATTGCAAATGGTGTTGAGAGAAATAATATATAAGTCATGATGGAATGGCAGAGCAGACTTGATGGGCCAAATGGCCCAATTCTGCTCCTATGTCTATTGATCTTTAGTGGGATGTATAGAATAGACTCCTCCCACTCAGCAGCTTAATCATATTTTTCTCTCCTTCCCATGTGTGATTTAAAAAGTCTTAACTTGAAATGTTAGCTCTGTTTTTTCTCCCCCACAGATGCAACCTGACTGGCTGTTTCCAGAATTTCCTGATTTTATTTCAGACTTCCAACAGCTGCAGTTTGTTTGATTTTGTATTCAGTACAATGCCGAGTTGACTTTGGTGTTTCTGAAACCAGATGATTAGGATTCAAAAATTCATCCTTGGAGTGATTCTTTCTAATAAACTTTTTTTATTTTAAAACCTTTCACTGTGTCTTCGCAATGATATGACTCAGTTTAGAAGCTCAGTTAATAGGGTTATGAGAATGAACTTTTGTACTATTGTTCAAGGATCTTCACAATTGCTGCTGCTAATGTTACAAAGTACTTTCCGCAACCCACCACTGCAGACTGTTTCCCAACAGTTCGTGACAGGACTGCTTCTAATGAAGGCTGGAAGTCATAAAGAGTTTTCAGCGTTGATTCATGTGAATGAATATTGTATGATATGATCTGAGTTGATTTGCATCCTGACCTTCAAGTGTACTTTTTTTAATTTAAGGGATTAATGAATGATGGTAACAGTCACCTTGGCCCATCTCATTCATTGTCATCATAGCTTAGAATGTTGATGGCTAATTATAGTGGGACAGCTTGTTGGAAACTAATAAATAACTTGAAATCTTTTTGTTTGAACTTGGCTCATTTCACACAATAGATAAATCTGAAACAATTTGAAGTTATGGTACTATTAGTGATGTTAGCATGCTCTTATGTTACTAGTAAAATTAAATGGATTGAGAAAAAATTGTGCTTGTATAGAAAACAGATAATCTGAAAAACCTCTAGTCTTTCAGCAATGGTTAGGAATAAAGAAATAAGGTTTTATTTTGGACAAGCCCATTAGTAGTCCATGAAAGGTGCCATATGTGGACTGATTATATGCTTAACAGCCTATGAATTAACATGGGCAACATAGAAAATGCTGGAGGAACTCATTACATTGGGCAGATTCAGTAGAAGGGAATAAACAGTCGATGATTTGGGTTGAGACCCTTGACTAGTACTGGAAAGGAAGGCAGCAGAAGCCAGAATAAGTAGTGGTGGGGGGGGGGGGGGAAGGGGGAGGGAGTACAAGCTAGCTCGTGATGGTTGAGACCAGGTAAAGGGGATGGTGGGTAAGGGAGGAGAGTTAAAGAAGCCAGGAGGGGATAGGTAGAAGAGGAAAAAGATAGGAAAGGACAGTGGACCATGGAAGAAAGAGAAAGGAGTTGGTGAAACGAGAAGGGGTGAGAGTGGAGACACGAGGGGCATTGAGAAAAGAGAGAAGGGGGACGGGGGAGAAATTACCAGAAGTTGGGGAAAAAAACGCTATTCATGCCATCAGGTTGGAGGCTACCAAGATGGAATGTGAGGTGTTGTTCCTCCAACCTGAGGATTTATTCCTCTCCATACAGTAGGTGCTAGGTGACCAGCTGAATGGTCCAGCATTTTGGAGGTGCTGGTCAAGCTTTCCAGCATCTGCAGAATCCCTGAATTAATATAAGCATTATCTGACTATAACTATGATGACACTTTGAAGTCTCAATTAAATTACAAGCTTGTATTGCAGTCTTGGGTGCAGAATCTCTTCTCCTGTCATGTTATTTTATTACATCAGGTGTTGTGTTGGGCAGGTGTTAAATAAATCAAAATGCAGGGTACAAAATCTGAAGAAGTATTTGCATTAATCAGAATAGGAAAATACATTGGCAATTATAGACAAAGTTCTCTTATCAGCCTTTGAGTCTTCGCAACCTCCTTGCACAGAAATTCATAATGCTATTCCCACAGGATTGGCTTGGGCAGAGAGCCAGTCAGTATCTTAAGCAGCTGATGTCAGCAGTTTTCAGTGGCATTCGTGGTGCAGCATATGCAATGTGATGGGTCTCTCACTAGTGCAGCTAAACGTTTTTATGGAGAATGCCTTGCAGGATCTGAAATTCTTTTGTCTAGATATGTGTGTCAACTGTAAGGTCTTTTCATTCAGCTTCCTTTTCAAATATTTGGGACCTGGGAGGGAAAATCTAAAACCTGTCACACGGATGTGCATCCGATTCTTCGAATTAGGTTTCTGATTAATGTATTGCCTGCGTCTGAGTTGTTTTAAGTGCCTGAACACACAATCCTGTATCTCCGCACTCATTCAGCTTTTCTTTCTGCATTGCAGGCACATGAGTGGAACAAAAATGATGAGCGACTACTGCAAGCTGTGGAGCATGGCGATGCCGAGAAAGTGGCAGCTCTCTTGGGCAAAAAAGGGACCAGTCCCGTCAAGCTGGACGGCGAGGGGAAATCTGCGTAAGTGAATCAAATACCGCCACCCCTGCGTTTAGAATTCTGTTTGGTGGGGGGAGGGAGGGAGGGGGGGATTATTTTTGTTTTGGTTATCAACCTTTGTAAAAATCCCTGTTTTAAATTGTCCTATTTATTTTTAAATACTTCCTTTTAATTGGTATGTCTTTACTGCTGTATTTTTCTGCAACTTTTAGTTGTAGAAAACAAGGCCGGAGTTGCTGCTTTGATAATGATGCATCTTGGTTAGAACTAAATGTTTAATGTAGATAATAAATCTGTGGCTTCTATCATTCCTAGTCTCAGATTCTAAATTATCCACATATCTGATTTGGGGGGGGCGGGTAGTTTCTGTCAGTGACACATTCATTTTTGCAAATTGCTGCAATCATATTGTGAAATTATTGATTCCCTTGTAAATTCTGCATCATTGGCATTGATGCCTAACATTGTTTAATATAAATTAATCTGCATTGCTAGTTGTATTGCAATGAAATATGGCATTTTGAAGTGTAGTCGTGCCAATTTTTGTATATATTGCAAAAATCTTATTTAAAACTGCCTTTGTAGTAAATGTGATTTATTGCAGTAGCCATTAAATATTACCCCATGCAGTTAGTGAGCTCCTGTCCTCTCTTTTCCAAAGAAACCAACAGCACAGAGCACCGCTTCACTCACTTTTATAAAAAAGCTTCACCTTGTCACTTTTACTCTACAGCCAGAATTTAGAAAAATGTCAGATCAGGTCAGGGTTTTATGAGTATTGAGAGCAGTATTGAGCCCCTTATCTAAGAAAAGATGGGCTGGCATTGAGGAGAGTCCAGATGAGGTTCACGAGAATGATTCCGGGAATGAAAGGATTAACATATGAGGAGTGTTTGGTGGTTCTAGGCCTGTACTCACTGGAATTTAGAAAAATGAGGGGTGGATTTCATTAAACCCTACCAAATAATGAAAGGCCTAGATAGAGTTGATGTGAAGAGGACATCTCCTGCAGTGAGGGAGTCTAGGACCAGAGTGCACAGTCTCAGAATAGGACGACACCTCTCTCAAACAGACATAAGAAGGAATTTCTTTAGCCAGAGAGTAGTGAATCTGTGGAATTAATTGCAACAGGCAGCTGTGGAGGCCAAGCCTTAGTGCGTATTTATAAAGCAGAGGTTGATAGGCTCTTGAATAGTAAGGTTGTCAAGGGTTACGGGGAGAAAGCAGAAGAACGCGGTTGAGAAGGATAATAAGTCTACCATGATTGAATGGCAGCACTGACTCGATGGGCCAAGTGGCCCAATTCTGCTCCTATATCTTATGGTCTTATAGCTAATCTCATGGACATTCCCACCATCACTGGGATGGAGTTGAATTTAAAAAGTAGTGACAGGTTATTTTAAGAAGTGAAACACAATCACTTATTTAAAGCTACGCATGTCATTGAAGACTGATACCTCACCTTCAGACGTTTAGTAGAATTTAAGAAAATGTAGCCAGTTGTACCTTGGGAAAAACACACAATACAGGTCAGAGTGTTACAGTTGACTTACACACAGTGGCCACTTTATTAGGTACCGGGTGTGGTCTTCTGCTGCTGTAGTCCGTCCACTTCGAGGTTTGACATTTGCGTTCAGAGATGCTCTTCTGAACGCCACTGTTGTAACGTGGTTATTTGAGTTACCGTCATCTTCCTGTTAGCTTGATCCAGTCTGGCCGTTCTCCACTGACCTCTCTTTATTTGCAAGACATTTTCACCCACAGAACTGCTGCTCACCTTTTTGCTTTTTGCACCACTCTTTATAAGCTCCAGAGACTTGAGTGTGAAAATCCCAGGAAGTCAGCAGTTTTTTGAGATACTCAAACTGCCCTGTCTGGCACCAACAATCATTCCACAGTTAAAGTCACTTAGATCACATTTCTTCCCCGTTCAGATGATTGGTATGAACAACAACTGAAGCTGCTGACCATGTCTTCATGTTTGTATGCATTGAGTTGCTGCCACATGATTGGCTGATTAGATATTTGCATTAATAAGCCGGTGTACCTAATAAAGTGGCCACTAAGTGTGTACATCCCAGACATAATTGTAGTTGTGTGTAGAAAAACTTTTGCTGTCAGCATCATCCACGACCTCCTGCTGAACAATGTGCACTCAGAGATATCAAGAGAAGATCTAAGAGTTGAGTTCTATTACTGAGGTGAAAGTGACTGAATTGACATAAAGACGGGCATTGACGGAGACCTTGTAACATTCAGATTAATGAGAATTGAGAGTAACTTTTCACTGGCCGTGTCGGTCTACACCCAAAGAGAAAGTTGTGCTTGTTAAAGTTCGGTCATTCCAGGATCAATGTATCTCTGCAGAAGTTCCTCAGGGCAGAATCTTTAACTAATTTCTTTTAAGTTACTTCATTTGCTTTGTTCCCCTGGAGTGAATGAGATCAGAATCAGGTTTATTATGTGTTGAGAAAATTGTTGGTTGGCAGCAGCAGTACAGTGCGATGCATGAAAATTACTGTAAGTTGGAATAAAAATACATTAAAAATAAATAATGTAAAGAGAGCGCAATTTCGTGAGGACCACTCAGAAATCTGACAAGGGGAAAGAAGCTGTTCTTAAATCATTGTTGAAGCCTCTGAAACACCTCCCTGATGGTAATAATGAGAAGAGGGCATGTCCTGGATGGTGAGGATCTGTAATGACGGATGTCGCCTTCTTGAGACATCGCCTTTTAAAGATGTCCCTCGATGGTGGGGAGGACATTCACTGATTTAATGCAATATGAAATACCTATCGACCTCCACTTTAAATATACCCAATGACTCAGACTCCACAGCTGTGTGTGACAATTCATTCCAAAGATTCACCACCTTCCAGCTAAAGAAATTCCTCCTCATCTCTATTCTAAAGGGACATCTTTTTATTCTGAAGCTGTGTCCTCTTGTCCTAGATTCTCCCACTATTGGAAACATCCTCTGCATTTCCATTCTTTCCAGGTCTTTCAAACGTGTGGCTACATCGTGATAACTTTACTCCTGCATCAGAAATGACGTTAAGGTTATAGTTTGGCTTGGTCTCAAACTGCAGAATTATAATAAGGAACCTCATTATATAGAATATTCAATACTGAAATTACATAATTAATTAATGTGGCACTCTGTTCTTTACCAGAATAAAATTGGTTGGGTGTGCAAATGAGTCCTTCTGCTTCACTGCTCTTTTTATATAGAGACTGGAGAAATAGCTGACATTTGATTCTAATGGCCTGTTGATGACTCTATGATTTTGAACTTGTGCTACTGTTCCGCTAATCTGTTTGATTAGTGATGTGGTAGCACAGGATTTTGCAGCATTAGCTGGAAGATCGGGGTTCAATTCCCACCACTATCTGTATGGAGACCCATGACAGCATAGGTTTCCTCCAGGTGCTCCAGTTTTGTCCCATTGGAGGGGTGGGTAGTGCTGAGGGAGCAATACGATTGCAGCAGGGCTTGGGCAAATTGGAAGAATGGGCAAAAAAGTAGCAGGTGGAATACAGTGTTAGGACGTGTATGACAATACATTTTTTTTGGGTAAAAGGAACAATAGTGCAGACTATTATCTAAATGGGGAGAAAATTCATCCATCAGAGGTGCAGAGGGACTTGGGAATCCTTGTGCAAGACACCCAGAAGGTTAATTTGCAGGTTGAGTCTGTGGTAAAGAAGGCAGTGTTGACATTTATTTCAAGGCGAATAGAATATAAAAACAGGTTTAATAAGGCACTAGTCAGGCCGAACTTGGAGTATTGTCAACAGCTTTGGGCCCTGTATCTCAGAAGGGTTGTGTTGTCGTTAGAGAGAGTCCAAAGGAGGTTCACGAGGATGATTCCAGGAATGAAAGGGTTAACATATAAGGAGCATTTGGCAGCTTTGGGCCTGTACTCACTGGAATTTAGAAGAATACATAGGGATCAAAAATGTTGAAAGGACTAGATAAGGTGGATATGGAGAGGATGTTTCCTGTGGAGGGGATATCCAGAACCTGAGGGCAGAGCCTCAAAATTGAGGGCAACTTTTTAGAACAGAGGTAAGGAGGATTTTTTTGTTTAGCCAGCGGATAGTAAATCTGTAGAATGGTCTGCCACAGACTGCAGTGGAGGTCAAGTCCATGGATATATTTAAGGTGGAAATTGATAGTTTGCTGATTGGTCAGGACATCAAAGGATATGATGAAAATGCAGGCGTGTGGGGTTGAGTGGGATCCGGGCTCAGGAATGGTGGAATGGCACAGCAGACTCGTTGGGCTAAGTAGCCTGATCCTGCTCCTATCTCTTACGGTCTTATTCCAAAGATGGACAGTTAGTATTAGTGAATTATGAGCTTGCTGTGTTTGTGCCGGAAACTTGCTGACTGCCCAGCACAATCCTCACAGATTTAATTAGATGCAAGTGACACATTTCACTGTACATTTTGAAGTGCATGTGACAAATAAAGTTAATTTTTGAAAGATCTTTATCTTTAAGTTGGGAAAGATACTGAACAGCTGAAGAATAAATTTTAAAGCAAAGGTTCAGAAATATGGTGAATACAGAAAATGATGAAAATTTGGCGAAAAAGCTCAGAGCAATATAGAAACATAGAAAACCTACAGCACAATACAGACCCTTCGGCCCACAAAGTTGTGCCGAACATGTCCCTACCTTAGAAATTACTAGGTTTACCTACAGCCCTCTATTTTTCTAAGCTCCATGTACCTATCCAAAAGTCTCTTAAAAGTCCCTATCATATCCGCCTCCACCACCGTTGCCGGCAGCCCATTCCACGCACTCACCACTCTCTGCATAAAAAACTTACCCCTGACATCTCCTCTGTACCTACTCCCTAGCACCTTAAACCTGTGTCCTCTTGTGGCAACCATTTCATCCCTAGGAAAAAGCCTCTGACTATCCACACGATCAATGCCTCTCATCTTACACACTTCTATCAGGTCACCTCTCATCCTCCATCACTCCAAGGAGAAAAGGCCGAGTTCACTCAACCTATTATCATAAGGCATGCTCCCCAATCCAGGCAACATCCTTGTAAATCTCCTCTGCACCCTTTCTAGGGCTTCCACATCTTTCCTGTAGTGAGGCGACCAGAACTGAGCAGAGTACTCCAAGTGGGGTCTGACCAGGGTCCTATATAGCTGCAACATTACCTCTCGGCTCCTAGATTCAATTCCACGATTGATGAAGGCCAATGCACCGTAATCCTTCTTAACCACAAATTCATATTTGAAACTTTTTCCAAATGTGTTTTCTGTTATTAGTATGGCAATCCCTGACATTTCAATTGCTTTTCTGTAATTATCAATTTGTGCATATTGTGTAAAATTTCAGAACTAGAACTGCAGAATTCCTTATTTTCCAGCATTGCAAAGAGCCCAAGGTAAATTTTAAATGAATATTATTGCTCAAATGCACCACAAGGATGTTACTGGGACTGGAGGATCTGTGCTCAATTCCACTGTTTAAGAGAAGTTTGGATAGATACCTGAATGGGAGAAGTATGGAGGGCTGTGGTCCAGGTGTAGGTTAATGGGAGTAGACTTTAAATAATTTGACATTGATTAGAAGGACTGAAAGACCTGTTTCTGTGCTGTGCTTTTCTATGACTCTAAATGCACCACACACTTCCACAATCTACAATGAAATGTAAGCTTCGGTTATGTATCTGTGAATTACTTTAACCACTTTCTCCCCTTATAATTTAATCGTCCTTATAATTTTTTTGATTCCTTGCAATGATTTTGTGATTTGTGTGTTTGTATGTGTACATTTACGTACATGTATTTGACTCAAATAAGAGCAAGAAAAGCACGAGAATTTCTCGAAGCGTGGTTCTCTACAGGCTCATCGACATATATCCAGTATATGAACCATTACAGGGAAAAGAGAAACAAAGATGTCAGCGGTAATCTCGGGATCGGGACAAACACTTCCAGAGGGCCTCCCTCGAAGCTAGCCAATCAGAATCTTCTACTGCTGAACTGCTCAGTGCTTTGAACCACCCAAACAGATCACGATGTCTAATCACTATCCATTCAGGCCCCAGAGGAGTATATAAGATAGCATTCTGAGGAGACAACACCATCAACCGCGCACTGATGATGGCTTCTCAATTGGAACCAAAACTTCTTCAAACGTTTTGCCAAGCTCAGCGATCAACCAAGCTACCATATATTTGCATGTTTCTGACACACGTTTTCTGCCTCAGCTCAAAGTCAGAACTAGCAAACTTATTTCACTTGCTGAAGGATTTTCTTTGTTGCAATTTTTTTAGAACCTAAACGTGGCACCAGCAATGAGTTTTTAAGTGTGCCATGTCTTTATGCTTAACACGGGGCCAAGAAAAGATATCTTAATCTACACAGTACAAGTATAATATATTCCACTTAGTAAAGTGATAAACAAACTAAATTTTAATTTTACATCACAGGTTTTAAACTAGCATTGAATAAAACATGCTGTGGCTACTGTAAACTCTTCAGTTGTTGGTTCTATCTTTTTTTTTAAATCAGTTCTGGTACTTCTGTTGCCTTTTGCTTTCACAGTACAAAGCTGCTTTGTTCCTTTAACCTTATTTGAAGGGCACACCCGGTAAAACAATGTTCTGAATACTTAACTAGAGCCAGAATTGTGGTATGGACTGTTAAGTCCTCTGCTGTCTGACCAGATGGATGTGGCATAAATGTGTACCTTTAAACACTTAGTACATTTCCACTGATGTAATTCATTATGACTACAAAAGCCACAATAAAGCCAACAATGTAAGTTGTCTGCATTGTATTATTTGTGTAAGCAATAGCCCATCTTTATAAAAGGGAACTGGGAAACTAAAAACGGTGTCTGCGTTAGTTAAGAATAAACGGATCGCAATATCTTGCAGAAACAAATGGTCAGATATTAGTCCAATCGCAAACAAGAGAAAATCTGCAGATGCTGGAAATCCGGGAAATACACACAAAATGCTGGAGGACCTCAGCAGGCCAGGCAGCATCTATGGAAAAGAGTACAGTCAATGTTTCAGGCTGAAACCCTTCCGTCGAATGTACTCTTTTCCGTAGATGCTGTCTGGCCTGCTGTCTTCCTCTAGCATTTTGTGTGTGTTGGTCCGATATTAGGCATGTGACCTTTGCACTGAGAGAAATATCATTGTTCACATCCCGCAGACGAGCGGCAAAGTCATATGTTTGAGGTATCTGACATCATGACTGGTTAATTTTCTTCCTCTTTTGGCAACTGCCAGAGATAAGTAGTTAAGTATGTGTCTTGAGGTATCTGATTCAGAGAGCAACAGATCATCACATGGGAATCTGATTATCGCAGACTTTAACATGGAGACTGTAGGTGATTTCGTGCGCTTGGATTTTCTGCACACTTTTGGGCTTGTGTTGAAGATCTGTGAAGTAGTTAATAATGATGCTGAAATAAACAAAAGCCATCATAATTTCATAAACACAAGAGATCTTACAACTGCTAATAATCTTGAGACTCACTCACCCACCCACCCAGGCAGCATCTCTGGACGAGACTAAAAGGTTGATGTTCTGCGCCGAGCCCTTGATCAGGACGGTTGGTATGTAGGAAAGGGGGCTAAAGGTACTGGATTCCCAGAGAATGGCGAGCAAGTTTAATAAGGTTGTAATTTTACTGCTGAAGTAAAGTTCATACCCAAACCTTCATCTTCTGTTCTCATCTAATAATTTCATAGTAATGTTTATCTTGAACAGTTACAAAGTTGAAGAAAGTTTATGCTCTGTGTTTTCACCTGTTTGTGCGATTTGTTTAGCTTTTTTCGCATGGTGTGAGGGGTGGGTTTGTGATTAGGGTTTGAAATTCTTGTTGTCGTTTGTGCGATTTGTTTTTCTACGTGTGGGGTGGTGATGTTTTACTTTGTACAGCTTCCGTGGTTTTCTTTCTCGGTGACTATCTGGAGAAGGCGGATCATGGCTGTATACTGCTTGTGTACTTTGATAATGAATGTACCTTGAACCTTGAAGTATATTCTGTAAATGAAGAAAGGCTGGGCTGATTCTCATTGGAAAATGAAACATATTAAGATGAATAATTTGGTAATGAAAGAGATTGAGAAATTTGATCTGGGCAAATAGTTCACTCCAGACAGGTTTGGAACCAGAGGATGCAAATACAAGCAGTCAGATATTCTTTTGCATGTGATAGAGGACGAATGTGAGTGCTTTTCAGGTGCTGTTAAAAGAACAATGTAGTGAGGCTAACATTGAATTGAAGGTATTCTGAGATTACAGCAATTTTTGTGGTGCAGAATGTATGCCTAGAGCACTTATGCAGTACTCTAAAATTATTCATTACTTCAAAATTGCTCTGAATTCACTCCTTTGCAGTTTCTCATCTTTTAATATGTGGTTCAGATGTCATTTTGGTCTAAATTATGTTTCCTTAAAATCCACTGGTTCACTACTTAGTGCTATTAACACAAATGTAAATGCAGGTTCTGAACTGAGTTATAACTGACCTCTAGCAGAGACGTGAAAGTTGACATTCATGTAAAGTTCGCATGCTGCAATTAGTCAGTGACATTTGAACTGTTTTCTTTGACACTGGCTGAGGAAAATGAATATTAGCTGATTGCACGTCACTATTTGTGTATTGTATTTATACAATAGCCTTGGCATAGAGGTGAGATGATGGCTAATGAATAACTACATTTTTAGGTAAATCAGTATATGCCATTCCAAATTGGATCCCCATTCAGTTCAGTGGGGTGTTTAATGCCATATAATATTATTGAAATAGCCCATTTCATCAAAACACTGAATTGTATACAGGTAAAAGAAAAACTTTGTATTTTAACTTTATTTTATGTTTCTGCTCCAATAAATTCAAAAGGGGGGAATATGAATTTTGAGCATTCAAGTTCCCATCACTTTGGAATGCTTTGATATCTGATTGTGAAGTTTTTGGGTATCCTTTTGTACGATAATTTCTCAAACAAGTTATTCCAGTTCTGCCAAAATATGTGTAGTTCTGAGCTGTGATCAATTTAAACTTCAAGACAGATTTAATGTTCTCTCTAATTCAGCAGGAGAGTTTGGATGTTTACCAGAAACGACCATTGAAGTACAGGAAACATTATTAAAAAATACCATTTGAACATCATAATTTCTGTTTTTTTTTAAATAATTTTTTTTACCTTGGAAGCAAAATTCAGACACTTAACATCAATGGGTGGGGGGGGGGGGGGGAGATTGGGTTAATGGCCAAGAGACATTATTTGGTAGTCAAAACGTACAAAATGCTGGAGGAGCTCAGCAGGCCAGGCCACATCTACGGGAAAAAAAGCAGTCAGCGTTTCTGGCCGAAACCCTTCGGCAAGATTTCCAAAAGGTTTCGGCCTGGAACATCGACCGTTCCTTTTTCCATAGATGCTGCCTGGCCTGCCGAGTTCCTCCAGCATTTTGTGTGTGTTGCTCGGATTTCCAGCATCCGCAGATTTTCACTAATTGGTCATTGGCGTCCAGCAAAATCAGCATTCTTTGAACAACGATTAGTTTTAGTAGCTTTTGCTAGAACTACAGTGAGGGTAGCTAATGTGATGTAAGTCATAGGGTGCTAAAAGGGGCTGTCAGACTAGTAAGTATGGGCTAGATGGACCCATCTCATGTGCCATAGGCTTACTGAGATTAAGCTGGTTTTCAGTGAGTTGAATTTCATTGATTTAGTATAAATTGTGTTGTGACCTAGTCAAGTCAAGATGACTACCTATGACACTAAAGATTATAGGAGGGAAGTGGAAGCTCTAGAAAGGTGCAGAGATTTACCAAGATGCTGCCTGGACTAGAGAGCATGTCTTCTGAGGGAAGGTTGAGCAAACATTTCTCTTCGAAGTGTAGGAAGATGAGAAGTGGCTAGGTAGAGATGTATAAGGAAGAGGCATTGATAAAGTGCACAACCAGCATCTTTTTCCCAAGACAGAAATAACTAATCAGAATCAGGTTTCATATCACCAGCATATGTCATGAAATTTGTTAAATTTGCAGCAGCAGTACGTTGTAATACATGATAATATAGGGAAAAAACTGAATTACAGTAAATGTATATATAAATATCTAATAGTTAAATAAGTAATGCAAAATGATTAATAAAAGAAGTAATGAGGTGGTGATAGTTTCAATGTCCATTCAGAAATCAGATTGCCGAAGGAAAGAAGTTGTTCCTGAGTCACTGAGTGTATGCTTTCAGGCTTCTGAACCTTTTTCCTGAGTGTAAAAATGAGAAGAGGGCATGTCTTGGGTGAGAGAGGGCATAATTTTAAGGTTATTGAAGGAAAGTACAAGGGAGATGTCAGATGTAGGTTTTTAAACATGAAGTACTGGATGCCAGGTGTGGTGGTGAAGGCAAATACGTTGGCAGAGGTTCCCAACCTGGAGTCCATGGACCCCTTGCTTAATGGTATTGGTCCATGGCATTAGAAAGGTTGGGAGCCCCTGCATTAGAAGCATTTAAAAATTCCTTAGTTTGATAAGTGGATGAAAGGAAAAAATGAGCCGTACTGGAAGGAAGCATTAGATTACTCTTGGAGTAAGTTATAAGGTTGGAACAACATCATGGGCTGATGGGACTGAACAGTTCTGTGTTGTAGATTCTTTCAGTTTATTCAGGTAATGGGTTGAACATTTAGAATGGATTGAGCAGTTTTCTGTTGCAAATAAAATAGAAGAAAAGAAGTCATCCATTTTGTTCTCATCTGTATGAGCTTAAACCCCAGTGATTTTAACTCTTGCTGCTTCCATCCAAACCAAAGATAACAGGAGGCTGATGCAACAATTATAGCAACTTCCTCAGCTCCGGCAACTGGTTTTGGTCTGTGCCACCCGTGATGCCCGGGTGGAGTTTGCATGCTCTTTCTGCAACTATGCGGGTTTCCTGCTGCTTTGGTTTCCAAAGACATACAGGCTGGTAGTTGCGAATGTGAAGAGAATAAAGAAGGGTTCGTGTAACTGGGTGTTTGATGGTAAGCATGCACTCTGTGGATCAAAGGGCGTGTTTCATTGCTGTGTGACTCAGTCTTATCAAGTTAATTAAACTAGTTAAAACATCCACTGTCCTCCTTGTACCTTACAAGTGCGAAGTCTGAATCAGTATCCAGCTGAAGCCTGCAGCTTTGCAATGGATTGGTGAAAACTGCAAGTATTGTACAAGCTTGGAAATGCTGAGTGCTGTTGTGGAATTGCAAAGTGTGGAATCCATGACTTTCACTACTCCACACTACATAGCAAAAATAAATTGATTTACAATCATGGATTTGGTACATTGGAGATGGTTGCTAAGTAAGGAGTGGATTGGCGATGTTATCCACTGTTCATAAACGCAAAAGAAATCCAGAGCAACACACACACAAAATACTGGAGGAATTCAGCAGGGCAGCCTGCATCCATGGAAGCTCTGGGCTGAGACCCTCCATCAGGACTTGGAAAAGAAAGGGGAAAGAAGCTGGGGGAGATGAAGGAGTACAAGCTGGCAGGTGAGGAGGAAGGTAGGTTTGTGGGAGAGAAGGGGTGAAGTGAGAAGCTGGGAGGTGATAAGTAGAAAGGGTAAAGGGCTGAAGAAGAAGAAGAAATCTGATCAGAGAAATCACGCTGTCATGCCTAGTCATGTGTTACCACTGTGAAAAGGGAAAAGAAACTTGAAGGGGAATTCATAAACACAAGAAATTCAGCAGACACTGGAAATCTAAAGCAACATGCACAAAACGCTGGAAGAACTCGGCAGGTCAGACAGCATCTTTGGAAATGAATAAACTGTCGATGTTTTTGGCCGAGACACTTCTTCAGGACTGAGAAGGAGGGGAGGAAGAAGCCACAATAGAAAGGTGAGGGGAGGGGATGGGAAGATAGCTTAAGCTGATGGGTGAAGCCAGGTGGGTAAGAAAGGTAAAGAGCTAGAGAGCAAGGACTCTGATAGAAGAGGAGTGTGGACCATAGGAGAAGGGGGAGGAGGAAGGGACCCAGGGAGAGGTGAAGGGGGATTGTTATGATTGTAGTAATGTGCACCATTGGACTAATACAGCAGATACAGAGTCTGTCTGCCTCTATTGAGCAGCTCTCTGTCAAAAGGTGCAGTTGTAAACAAAAGCAGAGAACTGAGCAAACTGAAACCTGCTGGGATAAAAGTGAGGGGAGCTGTTCACATCAGCTTAGGTGAAGGTGGTGATGACCAAGGTGAAGCGTATGGACAGTTCACTTTGTCAGAATTGTACTAAACCTTTCCGTACATCATTGTACGCTGAATCAAGGATGTATTAGTGGAAATTGATTTTGTTGATGGAGTGAGGGCAGTGACATTGGCCAAGTGGAATCTTCCATTTCCTTCCTCCAATGTAGCTATAAAAGAGTCAAGGTTATGGGAATATACAAAGTTTTATGGTTGTTCCAGGGCAAGGATCAAAATTGATAGGTAGGAGCTGAAAAGTAGATGACGAGATTAACAGGGCTGTCTGTAAAAGCAGAATGTGACATGTGTCCCGAGGTATTTTGTGGTGAACTTGGAAGCATTCAAACTATGAAAGCCAATGTTACCCCAGTTGGAACACATTGGTTCTTCAGAGCATGTGCAATACCACAGAGTATGCAGGGAAGCTACTGCTGGAATTGGTTCAGCTTTCTGACTAGGATACTGCATTTGTTCTTGTAGTGCCCTCTCTCTTCACTATCAGGATCTGCGGAAACTGGAAAATTGTATCTAACAGAGAAGCAAAGGCAGATGTGTACCCCATACCTGAACAGTTTGGCATGGCTAGATTGGCTTAACGGCATATGTTTTTGTGCTGTGGTGTTCTATGACTTTATGACCTCTGATTTGTTAGCTTGGCTAGGAGAACAGATTCTATTTGGTTTCTTTGTATTTTCTGTGAATGCCCACAAAAAGGTGAATCTCGGGGTGGTATATGGTGACATATGTACTTCGATAATAAATTTACTTTGAACTTTAAGATGATCTTGATTTGTCCACATGATCAGCAGCATGTTAGGCAAAGACTCGAAGCAGTACTCTGAGAGGTCCTTGCCTAGTACAATCCCAGTACAATAGACCTGGTTGGAACAACATCAGTTCCAAGTATATTCCAACGGTTGATGGATGAACTAATCTGAGATTGGCCTGAGGCATAGCCTTACAAGGTTATGTAATGCAGTCTGCAGAGGAATTGGTTTATTACTATCACACATACCGAGATACAGTGAAAAACTTGGTTGTGCATGCCATCCATACAGCTCATTAAAAAAAAACTTAATTGCTCTGAGCTAGTGCAAGGGAAAATCAGTAACAGGATATGGATAGATAGATACTTTATTAATCCCAAAGGAAATTATGGTGTCACAGTGGCATTGCAAGTGCACAGATATAAAAATATCAGAAGGCAAGTAAGAAAGAATAAAAATAAGTTATCTCAAACAGTTTAACAAGAGGGGGGTCATCACTTCCTCGGCTATAGGTTGACTCAATAGCTGAGGTTAAGAATGACCTTGTATAGTGCTCTTTGAAGCCGTGCAGTTGCCTTAGGCTATTAATAATAATACTTCTCTGTTCAGCCAAGGTGGCATGCAGAGGGTGAGAATCATTTTCCAGAAATGCCAGAATTTTCCATAGGGTCCTTTGGTCTAACATAGCCTGCAGTGTGTCCAGTTTGACTTCTATAACAGAGCCAGCCTTTCTAATCAGTTTATTGAGTCTGTTGGCATCACCCATCTTGATGCCTTTGCCCCAGCACACCACTGCATTGAAGATTGTACTGGTGACAACAGACCATGTGAAGGAGAGGCCTGCATACTCCAAAGGACCTCAGTCTCTTCAAGAATTAGAGGTGACTCTGGCCCTTCTTGTACACAGCTTCTGCAATAGTGCTCCATTCTAGTCTGTTATCCAGGTGCACCCCCAGGTACTTGTAGGTCCTCACCCACCCACGTCCTCACCATCAATAGTAACAGGGAGCAGTGCAGGCTTAGTCGTCACCATCTCATTTGTTTAACTGATATTGAGCTGCAGATGAGTCAGCTTGCCCCATTTGACAAAGTCCCTCACCAGGGCCCTGTGTTCATTTTCCCATCATCCCTTAATACACCCAATTATTGCTGAGTCATCAGATAATTTCTGCAGACGACATGACTCAGTGTTGTATCTGAAGTGTTACCATTACAGAGAGAGTGCAGGTATGCACGAGGATGAAAGGATCATGATGAGGTAGGTTGTGAAGATCACCTTTATCATACAAGAGAGTTGCAGCAGCAGGACAGAAGCTCTCCTTGGACTTGGCCGTTCATGTTTTCAAACCTTTGTTTATTTTTCCCAGTGGAAAGATATCTTGAAACAGCATACATACAGTGGATTGACTGGTTTGCGGGATTAGACCAAAAAAAAATGTTTTGTTGTTGTAGACAAAAAGACAAAACATTTTTACAGACAAAGTTAGTTTTCAGAGATTGTAAGCTGATAAAAACTAGTGTGGAGGTAAACATGCACATAATAAACATGCACATAATAAACAAACACATCACCAAGCTCCCGGCGTTGAGAGTCAATGCCTGCCTCTGCAACTAGATCCTTGACTTTCTGACCAACAGAGCGCAATCAGTAAGGGTAGGCAGCGGCATCTCTACCATGAATACTGTAAACACTGGTGCTCCATACTGTTGTATCCTCAGCCCCCTCTTCTACTCCCTGTACACTAATAAGTGGGAACTCTGCTCTAACTCCATCTACAGTTTTTCAGATGATGACACTGCTGTGGGCCTCATCTCAAATAATGAGTCAGAATACAGGAAGGAGATAGAGAGCCTGATGACATGGTATCATGACCACAGCCTTAACTTCAATGTCAACGAAAGAAGAGTTGGTCACTGATTCAGAAAAGGGGTGGTGCGCATGTTCCTGTCTATATCGATGGTGTTGACATTGAGAGAGTCGAGAGCTTCAAGTTCCTAGGTGTGAACATCACCATTAGCCTGTCCTGGTCCGACCAGGTTGATGTTATGGCCAAGAAGTCTCACCAATGCCTCAACTTCCTCAGAAAGCTAAACTTAGCATGCTCAGTCAAGAGTGCACATGGGCTCCCCTATATCTGCGGCATACTTTCCCAATAGTTCTTCAGCACTGGTTACGTCCTCAGCCTAAAGCAGGCCCTGGGGATGAAAGGAAAGGGGCCAAGCCTCCCGCACGCGCTATTCTGATGCCCCTGAAGTACCTGAAACTGGATACTGGTGCCATGGCACAGAAGGCAACCAATGGGAAAGAACTGCTGTCTATTTCAAATGAGCCAAACAATGACTGGCACGGTAGAACTGGCTTTCGACCGACAAGTAACCTCACCCCTCCACTCGACACTGTGGCAACTGCTCTGCCCACGACCACCGGAAACTGTAGAGTTGTGGACACAGCTCAGCACACCACAAGAAGCAGATTCCTCTCTATGAACTCTGTCTGCACTTCTTCTCACTCCCTCAGTAAAGATCCCAGTCCATCCCAAATGTACTCTCTTCTGCCCAGTAGACACTTGGCCTCACTATCTACCTTGTTATCATCTTGCACTTCATCATTTACCTATCCTGCAATTTTTTTGGCAGCTTTTCCCACTCTATATTGTTATTGTTTTACCTTATCCCAACTCAATGCACTCTGTAATGATTTGATCTGTACAAACCATTAGCAAGACAAGCACTTCACTGTACTTTGGTACATGTAACAATAATAAATTAACACCAATATCAAAATTTACATATGCCAATGTTCTAGAGTACAATAGTGCACAGTCCAATTAGATTGAGAACGTGTATGGTTGATTGACAGTTGGTGCAAATCCATGTGAGTTATGATTGCCAAATGAAGCTGTTTTACTACTGGAGTGCATGGATAACTCTCCAGTCACAACCCCACTGTTTTCTATTGTGGCAATATGTGACTCTACCCTTTCTCATTATATGTATGCATCCAGTGTGGATGGGAATGAGATTATCAAGATTGTGCTTTGTTAATCTTGCGAGGAAAGGTGCAATCAGGCGCCCAGAGTGGAGTAATCTTGATGGATTCAACATCATTGTTCCATCATAAGTTATTCTGGGGCACCTGCACAAAAATAAAATCTGGGTAAATATCATGTAGATTTGTCTGGTGACTCGGAGTAGTCAAGCAAATGAGAACACCAAAGGAGTAAGAAATTGAATGATCTGACTCCAGTTGTCTGCTTTATCCATCAGTAGTATCACAACTGTCCCTTTTCATCAGTGTGACTCTAATGCAGGGGTTCCTGACCTTAATTATGCCATGGACCCCTATCATTAAGTAAAGGATCTGTGGACACCAGGTCAGGAACACCTGTGTAATGCCACTCATCCTGTAACCCTTGATTCCATCAATAGTGCAGTCTGTCAGTCTCTCTTGTCTATATTCAGTGACTAAGTCTCCATGCTCCTCTTAATTAGTGGATTACAAAGAAACTCAGAGATTATTGTGAGAAGAAATTTTATTTCTGCTTGGAATGTCTGACTATTCATTTCGACAGTGGGGGCCCAGGGACACGCAAGGAAAACATTAAATCTGCATCTCCTGTACCAAACCTCTTAAGGATTTTACACGTTTGGACACAGTCTCCTTTCATTCTTCTAAAATTGAAAGTGGAGGCCTATATCATCTCCCCAATATGACAAACCTAATGTTTCAAGAATCTGATGAAAATTTTCTGTTCTCTTCATCAAAATAATGCCACTTCTGAAATGATAAGACAAGGTCTATAAACAAAATTTCAAAGCAAGATGCAATGACATGTGTACCCAAGCGTCACAAAATAAGATGCATCAACATGTGTACTCAGGCTTCCCGCGGTAAAGTGCACTCGTGTGTACCCAAGCTTCTCGCAGAAAGGGCCATCGTACCCCATCCTGTTTCTTTGCTAGATCTTCATATTCTCTTTCAGTCATCCATGGGTAAGAATATGTCCTCATCTATCTGAAAGCCAGCAATCTTTAATCTCTCACAATTTAAAAAGATGTACCTTTCCATTCTTCCAAAGTGTAAGACCTCATGTTCTTTGACATTCAATTTGCTGTAACCTTGACCATTTTAGAATACGTACACAACACTGGAAGAACTCAGCAGGTCAGGCAGCATCTGCAGTTGTATTTTTGTACCTTGACCATTTTGTCTGTATCTCCTTGATCTCTCCTTGACCATGATCGCCCACAGCACATAATGTTGATACAGATTGGGGCCACTGCATCACTCCCTGTGGTATCCCACAACTCGCTTCTCTCTTCCAGTCTGAATTAGAATTGGTTTATTGTTGTCACATGTACCAAGATGCAGTGAAAAGCTTGTCTGACATACTGTTCATACAGATCAAATCATTACACAGTGCTTTGAGCTGGAATAAGGTAAAACAATAACAAGGCAGAATAAAGGGTAACAGCTGCAGAGAAAGTACAATGCAGGTAAACAATAAAGTACAAGATCAAAACGAGGTAGATTTTAAGGTCTAGAATCCACTTAATTGTACCAGAATAAGATCTTGTTATTTAAGAGTCCAGTAACAGCAGGATAGAATTTATCCTCAAGTCTGGTGGCATGTGGTTTCAGATTTTGGTGCCTTCTGGCCAATGGGAGTGGAAAGAAGAGAGAGTATGTGGGGTCACCTAGTAACATGATAACTCTAAGCCTTAGCACTACTGACATAGACGGAAGCATGTGTAGCTCTCCCCTTCCTGAAGTCATGTCCAGCTCTGTCTATTCCCGCCCCCTGCTTTTTGTCTGTTAACCAATCTGTAATACATGCCAGTCTATTATTTCCACTATTGTGCTTGTTTGGAGCACGTGTGATGCTGGAGCTCAAGTATGTTAACAGCAAGAGGAATAGTTCCCATTAGGGACCAAAAGGGCAAACTGTGCTTAGAGCCAGGGAGAATAGGAGAGGTCTTCACGGAATGCTTCTGATCTGTATTCACGAAGGAGAATGACTTTGTGTTTAGAAAATTCGAGCAGGTTACCTTTTTCTTTTTGGAAAAAAAAAGGTATTACATATCTCTAGAGGGTTTAAAGATGGATACGTTGCTGAGTCCTGCTAAAGTCTATGCTAAGCTTCTATGGGAGGCCAGCGAGGGACCCTGACAGATTTTTAAATCTTTGCTGGTAGAGGTTGGCAAAGGCTAATAGTGGAGGCTTGTTTTGCAATTAGAATAGTGAGATCAGTGTTGTACCTCAGAGATTGATACTGTTGTTCATTATCCATAGATTTGAATCTGAAAATAGATTTCATTAGTAGGTTTGCAGAAGACGCAAAATATGGTGATGTTTGTAGTGAGGAGAGCAATGTTAGACTGCAGGTTGAAATGGAGTAGATGAAACGGACAGACAAATGACAAGAATTTTAAATCCTGATGGAACACCATTGGTGAAGTGTTGTCTCACCTGGAAGTACTGTTTGTACCTGGAATGGAGGTGTGGGAGAAATTAAATGGAAAGATACAGCCCTTCTTCTGCTGGCAGGGATGGGTGCCAGGAGGGATACATGGGTGGGATGGGGACGGGGGAAGAAGGGTAAGGATGTGCTTTGTGGTAAGATACCATTGAAAATGAAACTGAGGAGAGTGATGTGGTGGATTTATGGGCAATTCTGGTACATACTCAACTGGTTGAATCATAACCGTGATAGAATGTCTGGGGAGTGGTGATAGAGAAGCAGAGTCTCTCACGTTTAGGTAATGTCTAGATGAGTGCTTGAATTACCAAGGTGTAGAAGGCTTCTGCCTAAATGCTGCAAAATGGGACTAATATAGAGAGGTGTTCTGGTCTCCAAAAAGCTCCTTCCTGTGCTGGATGATTTGGACTCATGACTACCACAATGATCATGGATGTGGTAGAACCAAAGGGCCACCATGGACGTGGGTGAAGCCAAAGGTTCTCTTCCTGTGTTGTATGATGCTGATTCATGACAACCACAATGATCCTGTATTTATGAGATAATAATCATAGAGTCTAGTTGTTGAAACACATCATTTATTTATTTCATTTGTGGTTGTCTGTATAGCAGTTGTAGAATGAACCATCATCAAGATAGCCTTGGACATTGTGTCAGCTCAGTTGGATGAATATGTGTAGAACTAGAAGTTACTCAACATGTTTTATAGAAAACAATGAAGTAAGGGAGTTCCTAAATACGAGGCGTCTCTTTATTTACCATTACTCATCTGCATATATTAAACTGTTCGATAGTAAATGATGATTGTACTTTTACTAAGTCTAATCGTAGTGGTTGTCCAACGATGACAGGAAACCTGTGCAGGAGAGTTTTTAAAATGGAAAGCCATTGCACTGGGGTAGTTCCACTCTCTTGACCTCAGTCCAGGTCCAGTGGTACAAACAAGCATCACAAACTGGGGTCTTGCTTGTTTGCAGAGGATGGTCATGCCTTGTCGTGCCCTTCGCTCTCCACAGAGTGTTGCAGTACCACCTTCCTGGCCGTTGTATCTCACTGTAGATTCTACCTGCCCCTTCCTCCAAGCCTCCTTTGCAGGCTTATCCGTAACTCACTGAGGTATGAGAACACCAGCTACCCTCATCTGGTTTAGTCCGCCTGTCGAAGCAGTGTAGCAGGATGCGCCCCATGCAGGCAGCTATTTGGAGCGATGTGTGAGAGATGAGTGTCCAGTGGGGCCAAAGGTAAATGAGCTGCCCCAGAATGGACACGACAAGCCCCTTCACCAGAGGTGCCACCTCTCCCTGTAGGTTAATAGTATTGCTATAAAGCCATGTACATTTGGTTTCTTTTAAATTTTATTTTTTAGCGTAGGCCCTTCTGGCCCTTCAAGCTGCACAGCCCCAGCCACCCCCGACAAACCCAATTAACCCTAACATAATCACGGGACTATTTATAATGACTATTTAACCTAGTCAGTACATCTTTGGACTGCAGGAGGAAACCAGAGCACCTGGGGAAACCCAAGCATTCCACAGGCTCCTTACAGACAGCCCCAGAATTAAACTCTGAGCTGTAAGAGCATTGCACTAATCACTACATTATCGTGGTGCCCAAGTTCAAAGGATTTGGGGAAAGAGAAGGATATTGGAAAACTGTTTTGACTGGTTTTCACTTGTACTGTGAAGATGAAGAGATCTAATAGATAATTGTGAAGGGGAATGCAGTAAAAAGGTTGTGATTATTTGTATTGACTGGCAACGCAGTATCAAGTTGATACTTAATAGGTAATGCAGATTTCCTGTAAGTACCATTGGTCAATTAGAGTTTATAAATTTTAAAATAAAGGTGGTTCTTTTTTTAAAAAAAATCAATATAAATGATGAATGTCAGAGTTGGACAAGATGAATTGGGGAAAGCAATCCCTGGGACAGACTTAAGAGACCAGGTTGTCTATGTTCTGTTTCAGATGAGTAGTATAACACCTTCTATAATGATACTGACAAATGTGGAGCTGCCAAATTAAAACAGCTGTCTGTAATGTAACGGTTGTTTAAAAGAGGCCAACACCCACAGCTTCTGTAAACCAGCAAACAGATGATGTCATTTAAATAAAATTATGATAATAATAGACCACATTTTTGTCGTCTAAAATTATGTCACTATAATTATGTTTAATTTTTTTGAGTGTGTGTTCTGGGAGTTTACAGTAGCACTAAAATAAAAGCAGACATGTTATCTATGTTTAATGTTATTTATGATTCTCCAAAGTGTTTGTTGTGTTAATATTAATTTCAGACAAATAACAGAACCATTAACAAAGGAAAAATTAGGTTTTTCCATTTGACTGGGAATATTTCAATAAAAATGTAGTAAATCTGAGCGTTCTAATTATGTTCAATTCATGTTTTATTTTTGCAAGTTATACCTTGCTGGATTGAACTTTTTTTTTTGTAATGTAACCATAAGACAGGAGCAGAATTAGACTATTCTGCCCATTAAATCTGCTCCACCATTCCATCATGGCTGATTTATTATGCTTCTCAATGTCATTCTCTCTACCTTCTCCTTGTAACCTTCGACATCCTTGCTAATCAAGAACCTTTTAACCTCCGCTTTAAATATACCCAATGGCTTGTCTTCCACAGCCATCTGTGGCAACGAATTCTAGATTCCACCACCCTCTGGTTGAAGAAATTCCTCCTCATCTCTGTTCTAAAGGGACGTTCTTGTGTGGACAGCAATTCCTTTCGGGTGTAGCTGGAAGAAGAAAAAGACACACATTTATACAGCACAATTCCAACGTCAGTGAACAGCAGTTTCCCACAAACAGCAGCATGATAATAAATAACATTGCATTTCATACTGTTGTTTGAAGGAGAGACTTTAATTAGGTTTACTTTTGGAAATATTTCATTGACTACTTTTAACAGGGAAGTGTTTTGTTTTAAATAGCCCAGCTTATTATGTTTGAATATTTTATTCATTGGAAAGCTAGTTTCAGCAATACATAACATGAATAAATATTTATTCCCAGATCCCTTTGTTCTATAGCACTCCTCAGTGCCCTACTACTCACTGTGTAAGACCTGCTGTGATTGGTCCTACCAAAGTGCAATGCCTCACACTTGTCTGCATTAATTTCCATCAGCCATTTGTCAGCTCAGTTCCTCCAGTTGGTGCAGATCCTGTTGCAAGCTCTGATACTTTTCTCCCTGTCCACTACACCCTCAATCTTGCTGTCATCCACAAATTTGCTAATCCAGTTAACCACGTTGTCATCCAGATCATTGATATAGATGACAAACAGCAAAGGACCAAGCACTGATCCCTGTGGCACTCCACTAGACACAGGCCTCCAGTCAGAGAGGCAACAATTTACTATCACTCTTTGGCTTCTCCCATAAAGCGAATGTCTAATGCAATTTACTACCTCATCTTGAATGCAAGCGACTGAACCTTCTTGACCGATCTCCCATGCAGGACCTTGTCAAATGCATTGTTAAAGTCCAAGTAGACAACATCCACTGCTTTGACTTCATCAACTTCCCTGGTGACTTCTGGTCCCTAAGAATACATTCCATCAACTTACCCACTATTAATGTCAGGCTCACCAGCCTATAATTTCCTGGTTTGTTTTTAAAGCGGAACAACATTCGCTTTCCTCCAATCTTCTGGTACCTCACCTGTCGCTAAGAATGTTGTAAATGTCTCTGCTCAGGCCTAGGCAATTTCTGCACTTGCCTCCTGTAGGGTCCGAGGGAACACCTTGTCAGTCCTGGGAATTCATCCATCCTAGTTTTCCTCAAGACAGCAACACATCCTCCTCTGTTTTGCAAAAGCCAGACAGTTGAAAAGTTTAAAGACTGAAAGTGACATTCTGTATTATGCACTGTCAGTGTGAGATCTCAGTTTAATTGGATGTAATCCTGATAATTTGCACTGTTTCTGTTTGTAATGGTAATGAAAATGTAAAGACATCTTTTTAGGAAGCATAATTGCGTATAACAGTATAGCATCATTTAAAAAAAATTATTTTTAAAGTGATGCAAGCTGTAGTCACTAGGAGCTCCATTTTCAAAGGTACAAAAGAGACTGCTTCATAAGTATTTGGGATTATATCTTCAAATCAGCAATAACTTTTATGTACCTGAGATAATCTCATTGCAACTACGTGAGCAATTCTATTCAAGCAGAAACTGCCTCAAAACACTACAAAATGTGATTAGTGAGGGAAAAGAGAAAGTATGGGCTATGTTATTGAAAGACGTTTTCAAAACTGTTGTGATCTAAGAATTTAATGTTGTTGAGAAGGACGTCATACAGTCTATTAGCCTACCACGTGCACACCAAACATCAAGCATCCAACTTGTTTTACACTAATCCTACTCTAACTCATTTTATTCTGTCCACTTTTCTATGAATTCTTCCTCAGATTCTCTCTTTCAGCCACATATGAGGGGCAATTTATAGAGGCCAGTTAATTGCAGAATTTGGGATTGGGGGTCTTCTGTTTTCTGTCATTCATTCTTTGTGGTTTTTCTCTGTTTCACACAGACAGCAGTCAGGATTGAACCTTGACTGTTAGAGCTGTGGGACAGCAACTCTATATTGCTGTGTCACTAAAAGAAACTGGAACAGAGGCTGAGAAGCAGCAGAAACCCAGTCAGGTTCCAAACAGCACGGTAGCATGACCGTTAGTGTTTGATGTTAGCATCACATTTTACAGTGTCAGCAATCAGATCAAGGCTTAATTCAAGCCATTGTCTTTAAGGGGTTTGTGACTGCGTGGGTTTCTTCTGGGTGCTCCAGTTTCCTCCCTCGTTCCAAAGATGTAAATGTTAGTGTTATTAAGTTGTGGGCATGTTGAGTTTGTGCCAGAAGCATGGCGACACTTATATATCCTCAGACTGTGTTGGTCATTGACGCAAATGTCACATTTCACTGTATCTTTTTGATGCCAAAGCTAATTTTTATTGTTAACTTGGACAAGCTCTGAATTAGAAAGCTAGTGCTGAGACATTAAATAGAATCAGAATCAGGTTTATTATCACCGGCATGTGACATGAAATTTGTTAATTTAGCAGCAGCAGTTCAATGCAATACATAATCTAGAAGAGGAAAAAAGTAATAAAGAATAATAATAAATAAGTAAATCACATACAGTATATTAAATAGATTAAAAGCATGCAAAAAACAGAAATAGTGTATATTTTTTTTAAAAAGTGAGGTAGTGTCCAAGGGTTCAATGTCCATTTAGGAATCGGATGGCAGAGGGGAAGAAGCTGTTCTTGAATCACTGACTGTGTGCCTTCAGGCTCCTGTACCTCCTCCCTGATGGCAGAGGGGAAGAAGCTGTTCCTGAATCGCTGAGTGTGTGCCTTCAGGCTTCTGTACCTCCTACCTGATGGTAACAGTGAGAAAAGGGTATGTCCTGGGTGCTGGAGGTCCTTAATAATGGATGCTGTCTTTCTGAGACACTGCTTCCTGAAGATGTCCTGGGTACTTTGTAAGCTAGTACCCAAGATGGAGTCGACTAAATTTACAACCCTCTGCAGCTTCTTTCTGTCCTGTGCAGTAGCCCCCCCCACCCCCGCCCCATACCAGACAGTGATGCAACCTGTCAGAATGCTCTCCACGGTACAACTATAGAATAGTTGAAAATGCCCAGCAGCTTGGAGAGCATTTGACTAAAGAGAAACTGTATTTCAGGTCCATGTCAATATAAAGTGTTTCGAGATACAGCTGAAGTGAAGGGGCAAAGGATTGTATGGACAAAAGGGTCACTGGTATGCTTTGTGAAAAGAACATTAAGGGTGATTTTCCTTAATACCCAAGAGGGGGATCCATAGTTAGAATAGAGACCAAAGGAAAAGTTCAGTTGGTCAGCTACGACTTTACCTGGGGAAGAGATCAAAAGATTTAACATTGAAATAAATAGCCTGGTATAAAATTTCACACTTGCACTGGAGAGTGAATTTAAGCAAAATTAAAGCACCTGTCATCTTGTTTGAATCTGGACCGAGAGTCTGGCCAGCAATTGTGGTGTTGGAGAGATCTAAAAACAGCTGAAACTGATTTGTGTGGCTGAGAGTCAAACCAGAAAGAAAATGGGCAGCCTATAATCAATAACTGTCCAAAAATATTTTAAAAGGAAAAGATTAAACTATTTTATGCATACTTGTGAATAAACCCTAGTCTGGGTCTTCAACCAAAGTAACATCCAAGCCATGTTTTCTTTCATTTCTGATGTTCTTGCAAAAGGATTAAGATGTTAAACATGACTAAATTTGGTCAGGAAAACTTTAGATGCCTTAAGTGCCAAAAGAAATTCAAAAACAAATGTAAAAATATGGCAACTTTTCATTTAATCTTTCTCCTTTTTTTTTCTAGTTTTCACTTGGCTGCCACCAAGGGACAGGTGGACTGTTTGGGAGCCATGCTCACTCATGGCATTGATCTAAATGTACTGGATGGCTCAGGTAATGAGTTTATTTCTGACCTTACATGTGTTATGGAAAATTAAAACATGAGCAGAATTAGGTTGAACAACAGTTTTTGAAATATGAAGGAGCCATGGTAATGCTTATCATAAACTTCACAAAACCAGTGTTTCTCCTTCTCACCTTTAATCTCTGTCATTTAGCTGATCACTCCTTTCCACCATTCCCATGACTACATAAGACTGTTATTCCATGGCTCCACTCTTTGTCAACGCAGCCGGTGTAATGCCTGAACTGGGTATTTTTTCAGCCACTTCAAGGATTGCCTTCAGAGATCTACATCCAGTACCAGGATGTTTGCATTTATTAATTCAGCATGCAGACTGATAAAAGAAATCTCAATTGAAGATCCAGCAAACCAAGGCGATAGTTTTTGACCCTTGGAGCAGGGAGGAAAGTGTGCAGTTTCTACTTGATTCCAAGCTGCTGACCTGGTCACCAACCAACACACAAACAAATGCTGGAGCAACTCTGCAGGCCAAGCGGTATCTATGGAAATGAGGGCAGTCGACGTCTCGGGCCAAGACCCTTCAGCAGGACTGGAGAAAAAAGATGAGGAGTCAGACCTGGTCACTAATAAGGTTTCAAAAGAATGCCCGGAAGGTAGAAGCAGATTCAAATATTGGAGGAGAGAGTATTGCAAGGCTGTAGGGAAAGAAGTGGGGGTGGGGATTGACAAGATTTCTCTTGCAGAGAAGTGCCGGGGCCCAATGGGTTGGAGGGCTCTATTCTTTGCTGTAATGATTGTATGGATAAGTTATGAGGAAGTTAGATATGGCCTTTGTGGCTAAAGGGATCAGGGGGTATGGAGAGAAAGCAGGTACAGGGTTCTGAGTTGGATGATCAGCCATGATCATACTGAATGGTGGTGCAGGCTCGAAGGGCCGAAGGGCCTACTCCTGCACCTATTTTCTATGTTTCAAGGAGCTTGTTTTCACGGCCATGAAGGTTATTAACCAGAGAAGAGGGGAGGATTGCTCCATAGTTTGCAGGTCAAGTTGTTCTGATCTGAATTATATAACATAAAAGAATAGTGTAAATAGATTAACATGGGATTGAAATAATGAATTGGTTATATATTTGAAGAGGGAACAAAAAATGCACAACTTCAGGGAGTGAGGGCAGAAGTGAATCAAAGTGGAACACTTCATAAATCAGAGTATTAAGTACAGGAGCTGGAATGTTATGTTAAAGTTGGAAAAGAGATTGCTGAGGCCTAATTTTGAGTTGCGTGTGCAATTCTGGTCAGCTGCTTGTACCAACAGGAGTGCTATCAATGAGATTGTAAGAGTGCAGGGAAAACTTATAAGGATGTTGCTGGAACTTGAGGACGTGAGTAATAAGGAAAGGTTGAATAGGTTAGGAATTTATTCCCTAGATCATAGTGGAAACTAGGGGAGATTTGATAGAGAAATATAAAATTATAAGTGGTATAGCGAGGGTAACTGCAAGCAGGCTCTGAGGTTGGGTGAGACTTGAACTAGTAGTCATGGGTTAAAGCTGAAAGGTGAAATGTTTAAGGGGAACGTCAGAGGGAACTTCACTCAGGGTGGTGAGAGTGTGGAATGAGCTGCCAGTGGAAGTGGTGGATGCAGGTTCAATTTCAACATTTATGAGAAGTTTGGATAAGTACATGGATGGTAGGTGTATGGAAGGCCCATGGTCCAGGTGCAGGTGGGTGGGACCAGGCAGAATAATAGTTCAGCATGGACTAGATGGGCTGAAGGGCGGTGGTGTTCTATGTCTCCATGACTTATCTAAGAAGCAGATTAGGGAGAATAGCCACCTCTTAGTGCTGTATGAGTTAATAATTCTAATCTTGCCGTTCTTCTTACTGAAGATTAAATCAAACTCCAATCCTTATCTTAATTAAGATCATTATTTAAATCATAGGAAATAGAAGCAGAGCTAGGTCATTTGGCTTTCACTTCCCCTGCCTTTTCATAAGATCATAACAGATATTTTTAAATATCAGGGCCACATTCCTGTACTAAACCCATATCCGTTGATTCTCTGTATATCTAAAAATCTGTTGTTCTCAGACATAATAGACTAGGTTGCTTAATCTGTCCATAAAGAATAAACCAATGATTCCAGGAATCAGTGTTTATACTGTACTGCACTCCCACCATTGCAAACACATCCTTCATTAAGTGAGCAGTCCAGACCTGTAAACAGTGTTTCAGATGCAGCTTCACCACAGCATTACAGAACTCCTGTACTCAAATCTTTTTGTATTAAAGGCCAATGTGCCACCTGCCTTCCTAATTGGTGGTTGTAGCTGCGTGTTAACCTTCATTGATTTGTGTTGACATGTGCCTTTCAATCCCGCATCATTAAGGGATAAATCACTTCGTCTTTTCCGATTGAAGTATATATGACCTTTGCCTTTTTCTTTCATTTTAATTATATCTGGTAAAATCTTCCTGCACCCATTTTAAAGTTGGATCTACTCATCAACATCTTTGAATCATAGAAACATGCAACACAACAATGTGCCCTTATAGCTCATTCCTTGGAAAAAGATTGCCAGGCCCGCTGGTTCCTGTATCTGATAGCAGTCCCATTCTCACGCTCACATCTTCTCAAACTAAAATTGGCGCACTTGTTGCAGCCCTCAACCCCCAATTACCCCTTCTCTTCTCCTCACCTGCCTATCACTCCTCTCTGGTGCCCCTTGGTCTTCCCTTTCTCCCATGGTCCACACTCCTCTCCAGTCAGATTCCTTATTCAGACAACACACGCAAAATGCTGGTGGAACACAGCAGGCCAGGCAGCATCTATAAGGAGAAGCACTGTCAACGTTTCGGGCCTTATTCAGACCTTTGCCTTCCCCACCTATTTCCTCCATGCTTCTCACTTCATCCCCCACCCACCCACCTTCCTCCTCATCTGGTTTCAACCAGTCACCTTCTTGCTTGTATCCTTCCCTTCCCCCACCACATTATTCTGGCTTCTTTCCCCTCCCTTTCTAGTCCCAATGAAGGGACTCGGCCCAAAACATCAGATCGTTATTCCTCTCCATTGATGCTGTCTGACCTGCTGATTTTCTCCGGCATTTTGTGTGTGTTACAACTCTTTGTTCTCTGTTTTAATCATTTCATGCCAGTATCCATCTCAGGTCAATATGTGAATACCCTGCTCTCTGTTTGATAATTTCTAGTGTGGTATTCTCAGTCCACAATAGAGATCCATATCAGAATCAGGTTTATTATCACTTGCATATGTCGTGAAATTTGTTTTATTTTCTGGCTGCAATACAGTGCAATACATAGATTTATTACAGTACTATGCAAAGTCTTGGGTACCCTAGCTATATACAGTGTCTATAACATTATATCCCCCCCCCCCAGAAGTTTTCATCTTTTATTGTTTTTTTTTTTAAATTTTGCTTTTTTTGACACCGATCAACCAAAAGTGTCTCTTTCGAGTCAAAGTGAAAACTGACGAAGGGTCTCGGCCCAAAACGTCAACAGTGCTTCTCCCTATAGATGCTGCCTGGCTTGCTGCGTTCCACCAGCATTTTGTGTGTATTGCTTGTCTTTTTCTGTTGATCAGTGTCAAAAAATAATGTCTCCTGTGATTCAATATTGTGCAAGAAAAAACATGAAAACTTCCGGGGGGGTGGGGTGAATACTTTTCATAGGCACTGTTTATGTGATAGTATAGTTCCTACATCTAAAGGGTTTTGAAAAGTAACCCACATTTATATAATTTCTCTTTCTTTACATTTTTTTAAGAATAAATTATGGCACATTATATAAATTACAATATTTTCTGTTTCATATTAAACACTCTAGAAATTTGAACCCAAATTGCTCTTGTATGTGGCATTTGTACCCACATCCACCACTTTCACTGACAGCTTTTCACACTCTCACCGTCTTCAGAGTCAGGAAGTTCTTCCTCATCTTCCCCTTAAGCATTTCACCTAAACTTATGACCTCTAATTTTAATCTCTTGGAACCTGAGGGGGGGATGCCTGCATTCACCCTGTCTATAACCTCTCATAATTTTGTATACCTCTATAATATTTCTCCTTATTCTCCTGCACTTAAGGCATAAAGTCCTAACCTACTTAACCTTTCACTGTAACTCAGGTCCTCAAGTTCCAGTAACTTGCTTATAAATTTCTCTGCTCTCTTTCAAGCTTATTATTAACTTTCCTGCAGGTAGGTGACTAGAACTGCGCACACAATACTCCAAATTTTGCCTCACCAATGTCTTATACAACTACAACTTTGAGCCAGAGGGTGGTGAATCTGTGGAATTTGTTACCATGGGCGGCAGTGAAGGTAAAGTCATTGGGTGTATTTAAGGCAGAGATTGATAGGTATCTGAGTAGCCAGGGCATCAAAGGTTATGGTGAGAAGGCGGGGGAGTGAGACTAAATGGGAGAATGGATCAGCTCATGATAAAATGGTGGAGCAGACTCGATGGGCTGAATGGCTGACTTCTGCTCCTTTGTCTTATGGTCTTCAACGTAACACCTCAACTCTTGTATTCCATGTCCTATCATGGTATAGTCCATATTTGTTAGTGCAAATTTTCCTTTGTGGCCAAGTGTGATGAACATCCTGTTTGTAGAAGCAACCCATCAAGTAACCTTTCTTCAGTGAATCTATTTGCCTTTCGCATGAATCATGTCACCTGAAGAAATTGTGCTTTCAGCATGGGTACAACCAGCAATGTTTTGCATTCCAACTTCCACTGGTTTAATTGTTTTTTTTCCTCCAGAAGTTATGTATGAAGTTACTTCTGAAGGGAAGCAACTTAAATTATTGTTCAAGTTGGAAAAGTTGATCATTCAACGACGGCCGCAGAGCTGCTGGACAACAGTATTTTCCAGCTTGTCCGTGTCGGAGCTGAGAAACTTAGATTGTCAGCCTAAGGAGCACGGGTGTTTCCTGATTTTGTTGGCTGCCCTAAAGAGAGTATTTAGAATACAAACATGATTTTATCTCCGCTTTCATCAACAAGCTGAATATTTTGATGAAGCTTTGATCCTCTTTATATTATAAATATGTTTTTGTCTTTCTGTTGTTGGTAGTTGCACTCTTATCCAGTGTTTCTCACATTCAATGGATTTCCATACTGGTAGCATAATTGAAGTGCAAAAGTAACTTTAGTTATCTCAACAACACTTTCTGCTACTGACCATCTTTATAGTTGTTGATGATTCACGGGGGAGAAATGCATTTTCTCTTTCAGATTGGATTTGATGCTTAGCCAATAGAAATATTTGTAGCTAAGAATTGATTAGCAATCTTTTCCAATTAAAGAATATGCAAACTAGAAGTCTTGCTTCACTGTGTGCATTTGAGCTAATACTTAATTGACACTTTTGTTTCAAATGTTGACATGGGTTCAAAGCTGTTAACTTTCTCCCCCTCTTGTTTAAATTGCAGGCTCTAATGTGTTGCACCTTGCGTCAAAATTCAGTCATCAAGAATGTGTGAGAAAGATCTTGCAGGTAGAGGAGACTCATGTTTTTGTTAGTGACTTCTTAAACATATTGTTCTGATTTCCTGCAGTTTAGATTACGGAATACCAATACATGAGAGAATCATCATCATCAGCATTACGTGCCCTGTTGTATGGCAATCATGGTCTTCCATTGGTCTTTAATCTGGGATGTTCTAATAAGCCGTTCAAAACTTTGCCTGTTCAGCCGCTAATGTAACTGATAAATGTTACACGCTGTTTACTGTGACTTTCTCTTCCAATAATATTTCCTGTCACCGCAAGATGTTCAAGCTTCTCTTTTCTCAGTACGTGCCCCAGTAATCCCAGGTGCCATTTCCTGATTGATGACAAACAAGGGAGGATCTGCAGATGCTGGAAATCCAAGCAACATACAGTGGCATGCAACAGTTTGTGCACCCCTGGTCAAAATTTCTGTTACTGTGTATAGCTAAGCGAGTAAAAGATGACCTGTTTTCCAAAAGGCATAAAGTTAAAGATGAAACATTTCTTTAATATTTTAAGCAAGAAAACCTTTATAATTCCATCCTTTACAGTTTCACAATAACATAAAAGGAAAAGGCCCGAAACAAAAGTTTGGGCACCCTGCATGGCAGTACTTAGTAACACCCCTTTTGGCAAGTATCACAGTTTGTAAATGCTTTTTATTGTCAGCTAAGATTCTTGTTTGGGGGATTTTCACCCATTCTAGTTCTGTGAGATTCTTGGGCCGTCTTGCATGCACTGCTCTTTTGAGGCCTATCCACAGACACTCGATGATGTTTAGGTCGGGGGACTGTGAGGGCCGTGGCAAAACCTTCAACTTGCACCTCTTGAGGTAGTCCATTGTGGATTTTGAGGTGTGCTTAGGATCATTATCCTGTTGTAGAAGCCATCCTCTTTTCACCTTCAGCATTTTTACAGACAGTGTGATGTTTGCTTCCAGAATTTGCTGGTATTTAATTGAATTCATTCTTCCCTCTACCAGTGAAATGTTCCCCGTGCCATTGGCTGCAACACAAGCCCAAAGCATGATTGATTTACCCACCCCCGTGCTTAACCGTTGGAGAGGTGTTCTTTTCATGAAATTCTGCACCCTTTTCTCTCCAAACTCACCTTTGCTCATTGCGGCTGCCAAAAAGTTCTATTTTAACTTCTTCAGTACACAGGACTTGTTTCCAAAATGCATCAGGCTTGTTTAGATTTTAACTGATTAAGTTAAAATCTGTGAGGAAAAGAAGGCAAATGATAGAGCAAAATTGGATTCAGTGTGTTGAGTTAAAGTGTGACAGGGGGCCGAAGTCAAAAAGGGTGATAAATACAGAAGTAGTTATATTTGAATGCCCACAGCACATGGAATAAGGTATGATCTTGTAGCGCAGTTAGAGATTTGCAGGTATAATGATACAGAGATTTGCAGGGAGTGCGAAGCACAGAGTCAAATATCGCTGTGATGATTGTACGCTTAGTATCAATTGTTTGGTGACAATAAAGTAAAGTATAATGTGGACATCACGGAGTCATAGCTGAAAGAAAATCATGGTTGGGAGCTTTACATCCAAGGATACACCTTGTATCGAAAGGACAGGCATGTAGGCAGTGTTATATACAGTCCTGCAAACAGAAGCCAAGATGTGGGCTTACAGTAGGAGATAAAAAAGGTATTTAAAAAGGGAAATAATTATTGGGGATGTCAATATGCGCATAGATTGGGAAAACTGGGTCTCAAGAGAGGGAATTTGTAGAATGCCTACGATATGGCTTTCTAAAGCAGCTTGTGGTCAAGCCCACTGATGAACAGCAACTCTGGATTAGGTGTTATTCTTGCAAGACCATGGATCTGTGCCTGGAAAGTCTTGGAGTGTCCTCTCCAGGGCGTAGGTCTGGGCAAGGTTGTATAGGAGACCGGCAGTTGCCCAAGCAGCAAGTCTCCCCTCTCCATGCCACTGATGTTGTCCAAGGGAAGGGCAAGGGCCGATACAGCTTGGCACCAGTGCCATCGCAGGAGTTGCCAGAACAAGGTTGAAGGCAACTTTGGACTGTCTTAGGGACTCCAGCTCTGGATTTGTCCTCAGGGTTTACTCCCAAAGCCTTTCCCATGAGTGGGTATGGCCGCAAGGTAGCAGAGGTTTGAAATCAGAGTTTTCCCTCTCTTAGATGGACTGCATTCCCAAGCTGACGAGCTCCATCTACCCGTTATGTAATGACCCAGATTAGGTTAGAGAGCTTAAGGCAAAGGAACCCTTACAAGGTAGTGAACATATGATAAAAGAGCGAAGGAGAAGCTAAAGTCAGATGTATCAGTATTACAGGGGAGTAAAGGGAATTACAGAGGCATGAGAGAGGAGCTGGCCAAAGTTGATTGGAAGGGGACTCTAGTGGGATGACAGCAGATCAGCAATGGCTGCAGTTTCTGGGGGTAATTTGTAAAGCGCAGGAAAGTTGCATCCCAAAGATGAAGAAATATTCTAAAGGGAGGATGAGGCAACTGTGGCTGGCAAGTGAAGTCAAAAATAGCATAAAAGGGAAAGAGAGCGTTATAATATTGCAAAAAATAGTAGGAAGTTAGAGGATTAGAAAGCTTTGAAAAGCCAACAGAAGGCAAGCAAAAAGCCATAGAGAAAAGATGAGATGCAAAGGTAAGCTAGTTAATAATATATAAGAGGGTACCAGAAGTATTTTCAGATATATAAAGAGTAAAGGAGAGATGAGAGTGAATATCAGACCGCTGGAAAATGACACTGGAACAAAGGAATGGAGGATAAACTTAATAAGTATTTTGCAAATTGTCCTGAACTGACCGGGATTTGGAGAGGGGGTGTTGAGCATAAAGTTTCTCTCTATGCTGATGACTTATTACTTTTTCTTTCAAATCCGTCTACATCCTTACCTCCAATGTTTTCACTTCTTGACCAGTTTAGCCAGTTCTCTGGATATAAACTTAATTTACATAAGAGCGAACTTTTCCCAATTAATAAAGAAGCACAAGAATTAACATTTCGTGATCTCCCTTTTAAAGTAGTCCACAATCAATTTACTTATCTTGGGATTACAGTCACAAGGAAGTTTAAAGATCTCTTTCGTGAAAATTTTGCCAATCTTTCATGTACTATTAAACAGAGCCTGTTACAATGGTCACCTCTATCTATGTCTTTGGTAGGTCATATTAATGTTGTTAAAATGTATGTTCTCCCTAAACTTTTATATTTATTTCAATCAATCCCAATTTTTATTCCTAAATCTTTTTTTGATTCCTTGGACTCTATTATTTTGTCATATCTGTGGAAGAATAAGTGCTCTAGAATTAATAAAGTTTATCTCCAAAAATCTAAAAAAGAGGGTGGCATGGCTTTACCTAACTTTCGTTTATATTATTGGGCAGCCAATATACGTTGTGCTACCTTTTGGTCTTTTTTCCATGGCCAACCCGAGTGCCCTAACTGGGTGGCAATGGAGTTGAGCTCCACTAAAGAATTATCTATCTCTGCACTTCTCGGCTCTGTACTCCCTAGTAGTTTGTCCAGATTAACTGTTAATCCTCTTGTTAGACACACTTTGCATATATGGGCTCAGTTTAGGAAATTTTATGGTTTCCATGGTTTTTCCTTTTCTAGCCCTATCTTACATAATCACCTTTTTTTACCTACTACGTATAACTCAGCATTCCATGATTGGTATAGGAAGGGCATTAGACATTTTGAAGATCTTTTTATTGATAATCGCTTTGCTTCTTTTCAACAGCTCTCTGCTAAGTTCAATCTGCCCTATGCTCATTTTTTTAGATATCTCCAAATTAGACACTTTATTACTCCTTTAATCCCTAACTTCCCTGAAATGCCTGAGAAAAATGTTATGGACTTATTTCTTTCTATTAATCCACTAGGTAAAGGTTTAATATCATTTATTCATGATAAATTAGCAGCCTTACGACGTGCCCCTGTGGATAAAATTAAAATGGCATGGGAGCATGATTTAAATACCTCCTTATCTGATGAGACTTGGGACTCGATTCTCAAATCGGTTAATTCAACCTCTCTTTGTGCTCGCCATTGCCTTTTACAGTTTAAGATTGTTCATAGAGCCCATATGTCTAAATCTAAATTATCTTGATTTTACCCTAACATCAGTCCGCTTTGTGATAAATGCAAAAGGGGCGAGGCCTCTCTCATTCATATGTACTGGTTTTGTCCTAGCTTGGTGAAATTTTGGAAAGATGTCTTCATAACGTTATCATATATTCTGAATCACCACCTAGAACCTAACCCTTTAATTGCTTTGTTCGGTTTCTGGGGTGAGACAGATTTACATCTGAGTTCGACTAAGTGTCGAATGTTATCTTTTGCCTCTCTCCTGGCTAGACGTTTAATCCTCCTTAGATGGAGAGATGTTGCCCCGCCCACGCATGCTCAATGGCTTAACGATATTGTGACCTGCTTAGACCTTGAAAAAATTCATTATTCTGTTCTTAATTTGGATTTAAAGTTCTATAAGGTCTGGGGACCTTTTATTGAGTACTTTCATAACCTTCCTCTTAACTAAGGTTTTTTATCGGTCCCTTGCTTTCAGCACCTTTTTTTTGGTAGTAGGCATTAATATCTTCTGTTGCTAAGTGTATTTACAGTTTTGGGGGTTTGATTGTCCTGATTTATATTCTCTATATTGTGTTGTGGTTGGTCTGGAGTTTTTTTTTTTGTTGCGGGGCTTGGGGAGGATACTAATTTTACATATCTTCAATTTGGGTGCTTTCTCAATTATCTTTCTTTGTATCATTATTATTGTATGTTTATTTTTGCACTGTATCAATGTTCTTCATTTTGATCTGGGGTTTTTTTTATCTGTAGCTATGTAGAAAATGTATTAAAAAACTAATTTTAAAAAAAAGTATTTTGCATCAGTCTTCATGGTGGAAGACTCTAGCAGAATGCCAGAGCCTCAGGGTCAGAAGTGAGTGTCCTTGCTATTACTAAGGAGAAGACGCTTGTGATGCTGAAAAGTCTGAAGGTAGATAAGTCACCTGGACCAGATGGACTACATGCCAGGGTGCTGAAGCAGGAAGCTGAAGAGACTGTGTAGGCATTATTAATGATCTTTCAAGAATCAATAGATTCTGGAATGGTTCCAGAGGACTGGAAAATTACGAATGTCACTGCACCCTTTTAAGAAGAGAGGGAGGCAAAAGAAAGGAAATTATAGGCCAGTTAACCTGATTTCAGTGGTTGGGCAGATGTTGGAGTCAATTATTAAGGATGAGGTTTTGGGGTGCTTGGAGGCATGTGATAAAATAGGCCGTAGTCAGCATGGGTTTTCCTCTAAATTCCAGTGAGTTCAGGCTGAAAGCTGCCAAATCCTCCTCATATTTTAACCCTTTCATTCCCAGAATCATCCTCGTAAACTGTCATTGTCTCTCCAATGACAGTGCATCCTTTCTGAGATAAGGGGCCAAAAACTGTTGACAATACTCCAAGTGCAGCCCAACTAGTGTCTTGTAAAGTTTCAGCATTATCTCATTGTTTTTATATTCTATTCCCCTTTAAAAAAATGCCAACATTGCATTTCCCTTCTTTACCATAGACTTAACCTGTGAACTAACCTTGGAGTTTTACACGAAACCTCTTAAATCCCTTTGTACCTCTGATGTCACTGGCAGCCAATCAGAAAAGGCCCCCTTTATTCCTATTTGCTGCCTCCTGCCTGTCAGCCATTCCTGTATCCATGCCAGTATCGTTCCTGTAACTCCATAAGATTTTATCTTGTTAAGCAGCCTCGTGGAGACAGTTTATCAAATGCCTTCTGAAAACCTAAGTAAATGATATCCATCGCCTCTCTTTTGTCCATCCTGCATATGACTTGCTTGAAGAATTAAAGCGGAGGTTGATGGGTTCTAGGCATTGGAAGTTACAGCGAGAAGTCAGAATAATAGGATTGAGAGTGATAGGGGATCATCCATGATGGAATGACAGAATGGACTCGATGGGCTGAATAGCCTACTTCTGCTTTGCTTATGGTGTTATTAGGATTGGCGCAAGCAGCATGTAGTTTGGCTGTAGTTGTTACTGTGTGTCGTAAAAGCACCATACATTATATAGCAACACACACACAAAATGCTGGAGGAACTTAGCAGACCAGGCAGCAGCCATAGAAAAAAGTACAGTCAAAGTTTCGGCCTGAGACCCTTTGGCAGGACATAGGAATGTTTCCATATTCCACTCACAAGCAAACTTGGTTACTTTCTCCCTCATTAAATGGTGTCTGTTTCTTGTCCAAGTGAAATTGGAAGCCCAGTTTCCAATAGTAATGTAATTTGACCACTTATTTCCGAAGATACTAAACTGCTGTCATAACTTCTGACAAAACTTACTGCGTTAAGATAAGGCAAGAAAGCCATCAAAAATAAAAAAAGTAGCTGCAGAATTACCCATCATTAGGATTGTGTAGATGAATCTCATACAGTACTGTGCAAAGTCTTAGGCAAGTGTATATGGCTAGGGTGCCTAAGGCTTTTGCACAGTCCTGTATTTGTCAGCATGGGGTGGAGAGGGAGTTTGTAAATCTAGCTGGAGCAAAAGATGTTGGGAATGATGAGGGAGGAGTGCCGCCAGAGGGGTATGGATCAGGTGGCAGAGAAGGGAGTGCTGGGGGTCGGGTATGGCATGGGTGCAGACACACCCAGCCCTGAGGCATCAGACAAGGTCATTTGATTCCAAACAATTGGTATAGTGATCATTACAGAATGTCTCTCTGGTGCTTCCTGCTCCCTCCCCTTTCCTTTTCCCCTTTTCCCCTTTTCCAACCATGATTCCCTTCTCCCTGCCCCTTTCCCAATCTCAGTCCACAATAGAGACCCATATTAGAATCACGATTATCATCACTCATAAACGTCATTAAATTTGTTTGTGTTTCTGTTTTGCAGCAACATTCCAATGCAACACATGAAATTATTACTGTGCTATGCAAACCTCTGAGGCACCCTAGCCATTTATATGTACATAGGACTTTTTGCACAGTACTGAATGTTAATTTGTACTCTTTTGAAATGGGTTATACCACTTTTCAAAGCTTTTGGTAACCTGATCAATTTGAGTTTATTGTCTGAGTTACAATAAACATTAAGGGTTAAATATCTGAGCAAAGGATTTTAGATGCCAAGGACTCATTGTTTAGTCTCCCCACTCACTACATACTCTACTGTGGTATAATAACTATCAGAAAATTCATTGTGAGGTCAGTCCCGCAGGATATGTCAGACTGATGTAAGGAATAAATAGTGACAACTAACAGTGGAACTTTTGTATATAGTTACAGTGCAGAATGCAAAAGTAAACTTAATTGTCTTATTCCTCTTTGTTCCTAGTACAAATGTCCAGTGGAATGTACTGACAGTAATGGGAAAACAGCTTTGCACCATGCAGGTAAGGAAATTACTTTTAACTTTTTAAAGAAATTGTTCATTTTAAAGTTGCAAGATGCGTCGATAACTGAGATCTCATTAAAATGTCACTGGTCATTTACTGAATTTAAAGTGGTAGATGAACAATATTACTTGTAGAGGTCATGTCCAACAAATTGGTGGAGTGTGTGCAGATTGGCTGCATTATGGCCTGATATGGGAACACCAATGCCTTTGAATGGAAAATCCTACAAAAAGTAGTGGATTCGGCCTAGTGTATCACAGGTAAAACCCTCCGAACCATTCAACACATCTACATAAAGTATTTGGCCAGCTGGTGGCACCGGACTTCGGAGTGAAGGCTTCTGAGTTTGAATCCAGCCGGCTCCCTTGCACGCTTTCTATCCGTGCTGGGTTGAACGTCAAGCTAGCAACTCAGCCTCATAAAAATAAGAAAGCTTGCTAAAGAAAAACGACATCACAATGGCATCCCAATGACTCCACTCGGAGTTAAGGGTCGCCTTCTTCTTCTTCACATAAAACATTGCTACAGGAAAGATTAGATTAGATTCAACTTTATTGTTACAGATACAAAGCCAAATGAAATGCAGTTAGCATCTAACCAGAAATGCAAAGAATAGTGTTGTTTACAAAATAACTGTGAATAAAAAGTAAGTGCTACAGCACACAAATATAAAAGTACTGAGACAGTACAATATGGGTGCAATACTGCTTAGCGCTGTGATGTGAGGTTCAGCAGGGTCACAGCCTCAGGGAAGAATCTCTTCCTGTGCCTGCTGGTGAGGGAGCGGAGGCTCTTGTAGAGCCTACCGGATGGGAGGAGAGTAAAAAGTCCATGGTTAGGGTGAGCTGCATCCTTGATAATGCTTTTCGCCCTGCCCAGGCAGAGTTTATGGTAGATGTTCTCAATGGTGGGCAATTGGTTGCCGATAATCGGCTGGGCAGTTTTCACCACACACTGGAGTGCTTTGCGGTCCAGTACGGGACAATTGCCATACCACACTGAGATGCAGTTGGTGAGTATGCTCTCAATGGTACAGCGGTAAAAGTCCGTCAGTATCCTGGGTCAGAGGTGAGCTTTCTTGATGCTCCGCAGGAAGTAAAGGCATTGTAGTATCCATTATCAAAGGTCTTCACCACCCAGGCCATGCTGCCATCAAGTAAAAGGTACAAGTGCCTCAGGACTCACACCACCAGGCTCTTGAACAAAAGGGGATAACTACACTCATTTAAGGAGTCTTTTAATTTGCTATTTCATATTTATTTATATCCATATTTGCACAGTTTGTTGTCCATTGATCCTGTTTACAGTTACTATTCTATAGATTTGCTAAGTATGCCCACAGAACAAGAATCTCAGGGTTGTATGTGGTGACGTGTATGTACACTGATAATAAATTTTAATTTGACTTTGACTTGAAAGTCATTGGGTATATCTGAAGCAGAGGTTGAGTTTATTGATTAGTAAGGACACCAAATGTTACTGGGAGAAGGGAGGAGAATGGGACTGAGTGGGATAATAAACCAGCCATAATGGAAAGGCAGAGCTGACGTGATGGGCCAAATGGGCTAATTCTGCTCCTGCAGTATGTCTTAATGGTCTTAATGTTAGATATTGCAGTGACTTTTTTTTCCAATGGAAGCTGAATGAAGGGAGAGGTAGCAAAGGTGCATTTTCTTTTGTAAGGTGATAATATGCTTTCTTTACTGAGAAGTTTTTCCTTCAAAACTTTATGAACCTCATCAGCCTTGTAACAATTACCTGGCCTAAAAGCAAACGTCCACATCCAAAAGGTTGAAATGCCATAAGTGGAAGTTGACCAGTACATAGAAGTGAGAGCGGGGTATCCACCGTGACCTCACACACAAAGTGAATCTGTACAGTGTTACAGTGCATCACACGCAGTCGCCTCTATGTGCAGAGTCACAATAACCCATAACTTTTGTATAGTGGGCGAGTCTAGGGTCAGAGAGCAGAATAGAGGGACATCCATTTAGAACAGAGATGAGGAGGAATTTCTTTAGCCATAGTGTGGTGAAACAGAAGGCTGTGGAGGCCAAGTCATTGAGTATATTTAAAGAGGAGGTTGATAGGTTCTTGATTAGTAAGGGTGTCAATGATTATGGGGAGAAGGCAAGAGAAGTGGGTTGAGAGAGATAACAAATCAGCCATGATGGGATGGCAGAGCAGATTCATTGGGCCGAATGGACTAATTCTGCTCCAATGTCTTAAGGTCTTATGTTTTTTAAAGATCATGGCAGTTTTTCAGTTAAGAACAATATGTCTTTTTGATGTTGGTTTCATACTTGTTCATTAAATAAGCATTAGGTGTAAGTAGAGATTAATATAGAGCATTTTACTTACTCAATACTTTCATTTCCAGCTACAAGTGGTTCTATTTTTATTGTTCAACTACTGTGTGAACACAAGTGCCCTGTTAACACTAAAGACACTGTAAGTAATTTCGTTTTTTTTAAATTAAGTGCAATCGTGAACAATAGCCAGATCAGAAATACTAATCAAGTCAACTAGTTCCCAGAGAGAACTCTGATAGGCCAATCAGATGGTTCACTGTTGCTCAGCGACAGAACACAAAAAAATCATATGTACAATAAAGAAACATTAAAAAATAGTAGAAATACTGAAGTCATGATGATCATGATGAAGTCTGCTGGAGAGAGACATTTATACACATGCTGTCCTCCATAATTCAGAGATTGAAGGATAAGGTTACAGGGTGACAAAATGTGACACTTGGAACTAAAAACTAATCCCTACTGGGAGAAAACAGCACCTGATCTTTCCACACTGTTCTCCAGCAGTTTAAGGACTAAGTCCAGCCGGAACTTGTTTTAATGCTCCTATATTTTTTACTCAATAGATTTTCTTAAAACATTGTCTAAGAGTGTAATTTTTAATTCCTGGAAATTACAAGACAACCATATTATGTTGGGAACCTTGAAAGAGATAACAAATTTCTAATTTGGGGTAAAAAGACTTCTGATTTAATAATGTATATAAATGGTAGCTTAGTAGTTAGCATAATGCTATTACAGCACCCGTGACCTGGCTTCAGTGCCCTGCCTGTAAAGAGTTTGTGTGTTCTGCCTGTGACTGTGTGGGTTTCCTCCAGGTGCTGTGGTTTCCTCTCACAGTCCAAAGATGTTCCATAAGGTTAATTGTTCATATGGGCATAATTGAGCAGCATGGGCTCATTGGACCGGAAGGGCCTGTTATCTCTAAATAAATACAGTGGGCGTAGCGTTGTTGGGAAGACCAGCACTTGCTTCCTATGCCAGACTGACCAGGTGTTGAGCCACCGCCTTGGCTGTTGCAGCATGTGTGGGGAGACTGCACACAGACTGCTCCCACTGGAGCAGGAATAGGCCATTTCCCTCCATCGTTCAATCGTTAGCTGTAATGTGACTTCATATGCCCGCCCTTTTCCAAAATTCCTTTTACATGGTTCACGAAACCTGTCAATCTTGAATCAAGAATCAACTTCATTGGCATGTATTAGGAACTTGCTTTGTTTTCGTCGGGGCGCAACATGCAACAAAAGACAGCACTCAACAATTATAAAGAATAAATTATTACATAAAAATAAAGTTAGAGATAAAATTTAAAATTAACTGTTGGTGTAATATTATCAAAGATCTTGTGGATGATTGCAGTGTAGCTTCAACTTCAAATAAGCATATGATTTGGTGTGCCTGAAGCTATCGTTTTGTCTACTTTACCTCTGCTTGAGCCCTGACTGTGTTTTCTACAGAATGGGATATTATATTGAAGATTCCAATTTGCATCCCTTCAATGGATAATTCAGTGTTTGTTTACTCTCAGTACTTGTGACTTAAAATTCTGGGTTTCCTTAAATCTTTTCATTTAAAATAAACAGTGGACATTTCAGGGCAATACCCTCCTACTGGACTGGAAAGGAAAGGGGAAAGAGTGTGAATAAGCAGGTGGGGGAAAGGGGAGAGTACAAGCTGGTAGGTGATAGCTGAGACTAGGTGAGAGGGAAGGTGAGCAATGGAAGGGAGATGAAGTAAGAAGCTGGGAGGAGATGGGTGGAAAGGGTAAGGAGCTGAAGGAGGAGGAATCTGATAGAGGACAGTGGACCATGAGAGAAAGGGAAGGAGGCAGGCCACCAGAGGAAGCTGATGGGCTGGTTAAGGGGTAAGAAGGGAGCCAAAATGGGAAATGAAAAAAGAGACAAGCAGGAGGGAGCGTGGAGAAATTACCAAGAAATCAATGTTCATTCTGTCAGATTGGAGACTATCTAGACAGGAGTATGAGGTTTTGCTCTTACAACTTGAGTGTGGGCTTATTGTAGCAGTAGAGGAGGCCATGGACCAAAACTCACTCTTTTTAAGACTGGATTGGGAATTTACTACAAAGTGAAGTTCTATTTTAAAACTACAGAAAATGAACTAGAGTAGTCATCACAAAGGGTGGTGATGGAGTGGTGTCATTCTGCCTGGAGTTCGGAAACCGGCCATGTTCCACAGGGATTCAGAGCTGAGATGTCCAGCATCTGCAGATTTTCTTTTGTTTGTGGTTGGACATCTGTTTGTGATTTAAGTAAGTAGACGCAAGTGTAACTAAAATGAGTGGAATTGTAGAAATTGAGGAAATCTGTCAAAGGGAATAGCAGGATGTATATCAGTTGCAGATGAGGGCAGATAGTTTTGTCTGTTCAAGTGTGAGATGTTGCATTTTGAGAGGTAAATGACAGGACCCTTAGAAGCGTTGGATGTACTGAGGGACCTTGGTGTCCAAGTCCTTAGCTTCTCGAATATAGCAACACAAGAAGATAAAGCTGCTTGCCTTCAGTGGTCCAGGCAATGAGTATAATAGTCAGGAAGTCAAGCTGCATTTGGAGTATTGTGCACGGATCTGGTCGCCTCATTACAGGAAGTATGTAGAGGCTTTGGACATATGCAGAAGACATTCATCAGGAAGTTGCTTGGATTAAAGAGTATTAGAACCAAGGAGAAGTTGGATTGTGTTGGAAGTTGAGGGGAGACTTGGCAGAAGTTTATCAAATTGAGTGTCGTAGGATAAATAGTCATTTGCAACATGGCAGAAATGGCTTTAAGATGAAAGGGGCAAAGATAAAACAAGATGAGTAGGGTAATTTTTTTTTCGAAGTTTAGATGTCTGGAACATACTGCCAGGGGTGGTGGTGGAAGCAGACATGATAGTGATGTTTAACATACATTGAAATATAAATATGGAAGAAATGGAGGGATATGAACCATGTGCAGGCAGATAGGTTTAGTTTAATTTGGCATTATGGTCAGCGCAGACATTTTGGAGTGAAGAGCCTGTTTCTGTACCGGACTGTCCACTGTGACCATACCATAAGAATAAATGCTGAAATGTCAATCGTTACTGTGTGTTTTACAAACTGTCCACTGGAACAGTATATTGGCAAAAACTGTGCAGCTTCCATTGATGTGCATATGGCAAAAAAATTATTAAAATATTTTCCAAAGCTTATTTGGACTTTAATAGTGCAAAGTCATGACTAAAATAATTCAGTTTCTAATTTGTGCAGTAATGATCGACATTTCAACATCTGTTCCTATGGTATTCTCTCAGTGAAGAACTATGAGACGTGTCTGTAGAAAATTCACATTACACATGTAAAGATTCCATAAGGACCACAAAACCCACAGAATGAAAGAGAATTTCTTTTCAGTTTAAAAAGCTCTTTGTTTCCATGACCAGAAAGAGGAATTTTGTTCTGTTCAGTCACTTCATCCTGTTCAGAAATACTGTGTGTATTCACAATGGAACTGTTCTTAAAATGGATTATTTGAAACCCCAATTTGAAACTCTCTCAAGATTCAAGATTGTTTAATGTCATTTACTGTACACAACTGTAAGAAGAACAAAATAATTATTACTCCAAATCCAATGCAGCACAAAACACGTTTGAGGTAATTAACACAGTAATAATAATAATAAAACACACTGTAAATATAAATACATGTTAGCTTATAGATTTATTGTATGTCCATAAATTGACGCTTGGTTGTGCATAAGTCGACTGACAGGAAGTAATAAATTTGTGGTGGAGTTGGTGGGTGGAGGTGTTAGTCATTGTTACTGCTTGGGGAAAGTAACGGTTTTTGAGTCTGGTGGTCCTGGCGCACTATATTGTTGTAGTTGTTCATTTATTGATTGAATATATTATTTAAATAATAATATTTAGCTTGCAGATGTGAGCCAGATGTTCTTGTCTGTATTGCACATGCTTTCACTCTAAAACTGGTGGAAATGCTTTCTGCTCCGTCCCAATCACCACCCCCCTCCCCATTGATCACATATTTCCATATTAACTGTCGGGAGTAATTCTTCAACTCTCCAGAGTTGCAATTTAGTAATTTAGTTTACTGGCACAATATGAATGCAGGAATGAATGAATGGCCCTGTTGAGCAAAGAACCGTTCTTCTCGCTTCTTTTGTAACCATGATGTTGACCATATGTGCGAAGCACCTAAGCAAATGTTAGACATTTCACTAGCAGAAGGAATGAAATTACCTTTGGGGAAATTTTGACAACCTTGACTCTAGTACTGAATACTCTGATCAGCAGCTTCTCTGCATGTGTTTGAGTATTGTTGGGAAAATATAGAGTGCTGATTTTTTTAGTTTTTGAAAGGAGCTTTGCATTCCGGGTTAACAGGGCAGAAAAGTCAACAAATATCACTCAAATATTCTAACCATAATTGTCAATGGAATTAGGAACAACAGTATTTTATAAGTTAATCATTATGGCAACTTGCTGTGCTAAATGTTATGACTAAGTATTGAAGAGTATGTTTAAACAGTTGAAGCTTGTTGGACAAGGATCAGTTTTATAGCTCTTGTTTGAGTAAAATCTCTCTATGGAAAAATGTTATCTTGTATTCTTTGTCAGCTATGAAATGATCATTTCATAATTAAATCAAACTATATACTTTTCAAACTAAGTCCATGAATCTGAATTAAGAGCCTTGCAATATTGCTTGGAACTTTTTTGCCAAACTAATATAGTGGAAAATTTTGAAAAAGAAATATGCAAGCTCTCACCATCAAAACCTCACAATTGGCATGGGCTATTTAAAAACGTAATTAATAAATTCTTTGTCTGATTTAGACTCCTTTCTAATGGTTAATTGCCCAGCAGTATTTTGTCTGTAAAATATTTTCATGGATATGACTGAAACTTTATATATACATAAGAAATAGGTGAATTTGAATGCTATTACCTCTTAGAAAGTGACATCAAATGACATAGGTGACAACAGGGCCTCACTTCCAGATGAGCTCAATCCCTTCTACGCTTGTTTTGACCGTCAAAACATGGAGGAATTGTCATGAACTCCCACAGCCCCCAATGACCCTATGATTTCAGATTTTGAGGCCAACCTGAGAGCATCCTTCAGGAGTGTTAACCCACGGAAAGCATCCAAGCCCAAATCGAGTACCTGGCCGAGTACTGAAGCCCTATGCAGATCAACTGGCTGAGGTGTTGACAGAGGCCTTTAATCACTCATTTCGACAGTCTGAGGTACCCACCTGCTTTAAGCAGACTCCAATTATACTGGTGCCTAAGAAGAACATGATATCCTGCCTCAATGGCTATCATCCAATAGCACTTACATCCACGGTAATAAAGTATTTTGAGAGGTTGGTGATGAAACATATCAACTCCTACTTGAGAAGTGACTTGGATCTAATCCAGTTTGCCTATCAGCACAACAAGTCCACAGCAGAAGCCATTTCATTGGCTCTTCACTCAAATGGAACATCTAGACAGCAAGGATGCATACATCATGATGTTCTTTATTGACTACATTTCGGCGTTCAATACCATCGTCCCCTCAAAATTCATCAATAAGCTTCAAGACAACAATACCTCCTTGTACAAGTGGATCCTCGATTTCCTCACCTGCAGATCTGTCAGTTCGGATTGGCAACAACAACTCCTCCACAATCTTCATCAGCGCAGGTGCACCACAGGGTTCTGTGCTTAACTCCTTGTTAAGTGGCTTTACACTTAAGTCTGTATGGCTAACCATAGCTCTAATGCCATAGTTAAGTTTGCTGATGACACCACTGTCACAGGCCAAATCTATGGTGGTGACAAATTAGCATATAGGAGAGAGATTGAAAATTTGGCCGAATAGTGCCACAACAACAACTTCTCACTCAATATCAACAAGATCTAGGAGCTGATTATTGACTTCAGGAGGAGGAAACTGAAGATCCATGAGGCAGTCTTCATTGGTGGATCAAAGGTGGAGAGGGTCAGCAACATTAAGTTCCTCAGTGTTATCATTTCAGACAATCTGTTCTGGGTCCAGCATGTAAGTGCAATTACAAAGAAGTGCCTCTAATTAGGAGTTTGCAAAGATTTGGTGTGACATCTATAACTTTGACTAATTTCTATAGATGTGTGTATATAATTTCTGTATATACTAACTGGCTGCATCATAGCTTGGTATGGAAACACCGCTGCCCTTGAACAGAAAATCCACAAAAAGCAGTGGATACAACCCAGTTCATCATGGGTAAAGCCTTCCCCACTATTGAATACATCTACATCATAAGGCATCTGCAACACCGATGACATGATCCCTTCTTGCTGCTGCCATCAGAAAGTAGGTACAGGAACCTCAGGACTCACACACCAGGTTCAGGAACAGTAAGTACCCTTCAACCATCAGGGTCTAGAATCAGAAGAGATATATTTACTTGCCCTATAACTGAACTGTTCCCACAAAATATGCACGCACTTTCAAGGACTCTTCATCTTGTGTACTCAATGTTTATTGCTTATTTATTATTATTATTATTAGTTCTTTTATTTTTGGACAGTTTGTTGTCTTTTGCACATTGGTCTTTCATTGATTCTACTATGGTTGATTTATTGAATAGGCCCACAAGAAAATGACTCTCAGGACTGTATTTAGTGACACATAGGTATTTTGATAATAAATTTACTTTTAGCTTTAAACTTCTAATTATTTTTAAAGAGCACTGGATAACCTACAGTCATTAATGTTGTTTGATCAAAGGTCACACTTAAAGGTAGATCCAACTGCTGATTCTGATAAATCTGATTCTGATTCATAAACACATAAAACAGTCAAATTTTAAGTAGTTAATATGAAAAGGGTACAAAAAACTAAAAAATGTCTGTTATCAACATGGGATATTGCTATTTCTGTAACACTCCCTTTGGAACTGAAAATAGAAAGGTCTAACTGGTTTTTAATTTTCCGAAAATGATGCTTTGCCTCACATTGTTGATGGGGTTTGTTATGAACAGCTCATTTTCCACATTAAACAATGGAAAGTGTTCTTAATGTGAAGATGGTTAGAATATTTGAATGACCAATATTGACTTTTCAGACCTGGTAACCTGGAAAGCAATATAATGAATTACAGCTCCTTTCAAAAACAAGAAAAATCAGCACTCTTGATGTTCCTTAATGTTTAATGTCAAATGTCAGTGTGATTTGAAGGCATCTATTCTCATCTTTATTTGGCATTAAAAAAGCTTCAAAATTGTTTTCAAATATTATAAATGTATGCTAATGGAGAGTCATAATACATGGTTAATGAAATTGATCCTCATGGCACCAGGTTGGAAGCTACCCAAATGGAATATGAAGTGTTGCTCCTCCAATTTGAGTGCAGCCTCATAGTGGCAGTAGAGGAGGCCATGGACCAATATGTTGGAACGGGAAAGCGAGGGCAAGTTGAACTGGGTGGCTAGCAGGAAATCCCGTCATTTGTGGCAGACAGAAGAAAAGGTGCACAACAAGGTTTTAGGGTTGTTTAACCAAAAGTAGTAACTGGATGATCTTTATTGGTGTTGCCTTGAAATTAGCACTGTCATCGATGCCAATTTTTTAATATTTAATTGATTCATTATTGTGTTTGGATGCACTGACAATATTTGAATACAGTATTGAAACCCTGTGACCCAAATAATTTTAATGCCCAAAAACAGCATTGAAAAATAGCTACCTTCAAATCAAGTTGACATTTGATTGAGCAGGGCAGGACAAAGCAGTCATATTAGACAGCTGATGAAACCTGGCTTTATCCTAATCTTGGCTCACTGATACACCTGGGGTCCCATTTTACCTGTGAATTTATTTAGGGATTCTTTTCATATGTAAAAAAATACAGTCTGTTAATAAAATTTCAAATACTTCAGATAGTGAGTTATTGTTCCAAGGTGTGAATTTAGCAGTGCAAAATCGTATATGAGCTGAATAGATGTGCAATATTTAATACACAACTCTGCCTTTATTTGAAACTCTAGGAAGGCTTTACACCACTGATTCAGGCTGCACAAGGCAACCATGCTGACGTGTGTCTTTATCTGATAGACCAAGGAGCAGATGTGGATGCACGAGACAAGAATGGCAGGTAAAAATTGTGTTAAATAGTAATTTCACAATATTGGAGATAATTAATATTTTATCTTTTCACTTTTTTCCCACAATCTTCCTCTTCCTCCTAAAGTCAGTGAATTATATCTTTGAAGCAGGATTAAGTTGTAATTTAAAGCAATGGGAGAGGAACTGCACCAAAAAAGGCCATTAGACATAGGAGCAGAATTAGGCCATTTGGCCCATTGAGTTTTCTCTTGAAAAGAGTTAAATACAGTCAGCGGTTGCAAATGCCCTAACCCATTTGTAATAAAAATGGATATTGTGCATCAGTTTTCAGCAAATAACCAGTCTGTATCATTGTCACCAGGCATTAATGCATCAGTTTGGAGCAAAACCCAAAAGAGTTTCATTTCAAGATCCTTGACGGAGTCATGGAGCAATACCTGGTGGTCCAACTAGTCCTTTCTGACAATGGTGCCCTGCCAGCTCGTCCCAATTTCCTGTGTTCAGCCTAAGCCTCACTCAGATGTACTTATCCAAGTGTTTCTCTAAATGGTAATGTTGTAACTTCCTCAACTACTTCTGCTGGCAGCTCATTCTACATACTCTCCACCCTCTATGTTGAAAGAGGCGGTTCTTAGGTTTCTTTTAAATCATTCCCCTCTCACCCTTAAACCTGTGCCACCTGGTTTTGGTCTCCCCTACCCTGGTGGAAGAACTGTTACCATCCACCTTATTTATGCCTTTCATAATTTTAAACAAACACAAGGTTCTTGAAATGTTCAACTTTTGGCATGTGGGCATTTAAATATACTGTGTGTCTCTAAACAACTGAAGCATGTAATTTCCTTAAATGACTATTTTAAATCCAATATTTTTCTGAGCTACCCAAAGTTTATGAAGTCTGGAACCACTAAACTGATACAGATTATCACTTTTCTTGATTTTGTTCATGATCATTTAGTTTCCATTGAAAATTAAGAATTTAATATTGTCATTAAGAAACCCAGTAAGAATTCAATGAAGAGCTGTTTCTTCAAATTATAATCTGGAACTTCCAACAACATGACTCTTTACAACTCGCGTTCTTCCTATTAAAGGTTCATTTATTATCAAAGTATGTATCCATAGACAACTCTGAAAATTGTCTTCTTCAGATAGCCTCAATACGAAAAAAGAACATGAAAGTCATTCAGAGAGAAACATCAAACCCACCCCTTTTGTACAAAAAAGAGCGATGTCCCAATCATCAACCCCCACCCCAAAAACCCCTCCCCCGTACAAAACATCAACCCCATTTAAAAAAAACCTCCTCCACACACAAAACTAACAGAACACAAATAGAACATCAACCTCCAAACCCCTCCCTTGGCACAACAAAATGGAAAAGGAATTGCCAATTTTTTTTTTAAAAAACACAGGATATGAAAACCATAAGTCTGAAGAAGTCCACGGTCCATAAGCACATTAGTTCAATCCATAAATGCAGAACCATCCTACGACATCGCCGGCATTCATCAAAAGAGAGGGACTCTACACGAGGCAGAGAGGCCTACCCACCTAGCACAGCAAGCCACACAGAGACAGGCTGCTCACAGATTCCCTCTCCAGCAGCGATCAAAAGGCAGGCAGTCGGCACGGAAACTCGCTCATATTCTGCGTTCGCCTCGAAGTCTCAGTCTTCCTTGGTGCTTTAATCGGCAATTAATAGACGTTTTAAACAGCGGAATGGAGTTGAACATCGGCTCACTCCCCATCTTGAAGTTTCTTCACATAGAGGCCATCCGGGTATGTGCTCACGTCCTGGAATCTTGGAGCCAGCAGAGAGAGCTGGATCACTCAGATGATCTCCAAGCTATAAATTACGAGCTTAAACAGTCTCACAAACACATTGAAGGTGAAAAACAGATGTAAAAGAAGCTATTTATTTACTTATCTATTTATCATTGTTAGTATATTTTTTTAACATTTGCACAGTTTGCCTTGTTTTTGTACTTGGGTTCCTTGTCAGTTCTTGTGTGTAGTTTTTCATTGATTTTGTTGTAATTCTTTGTTCTGTGAATGCCCACAAGAAAATGAGTCTCAGGTGACATATATGGTACTTTGATTATACATTTACTTAAAAATGAACTTACCATGCAGATGCTGATAAGATCTGGTAAGTTGAAGTGAAGTGCATAAGTTGGTTGGTAAGACCTGATGAAGAAAGGTGGATGGAGATCAAAGCTGGCAGAGATGTTTGAGCTTTGTGGCTAGTTTCCGCTTGCAATTCCTTGTGTTGTCAATGCTCTGAATTTTAAACGTGTGTAATCTACTAAGGCACTTGAAAGGAGGTTCTACTGCATACATGTTTTGAAAAGGAGCGTTCAAATCAAAAGGTGAGTATATACTCCATATTATAATTCTGGCTATTAACTATCTCACTATTTAGCACAGGCCAACAAACTATTCACAAACACAATCCTTCTCATGTACAATCCTTTGAAGTACTTTCAAAGATTCCCTTTATGTAAGTTGTTTTAAAGGATGCCTAAATATACAATGGTTTAAAACTTATTTTTCTGACCCAATTGATCCCTGTTCCAAGATGCTATCTCCTCATCTGTTTCTTCTTTTACAATCTGCTTGATTCTGTTTGTACTATAGTTCAAAGCAAGTTTATTATCAAAGTACTCGTATGAAGCCATGTGCTACCTTGCCATTGATTTTTCTTGCAGGCATTTACAGGAAATAAAGAAATCCAATAGAATTTATGAAAACTATAAATAACAATGAGTTAAATATTTTAGATGCCGCCCAGAAACAAGATAAAGAGAGAGAAAAAAGAAAACCTCAGCGAGTCTGAGCATAACTTTATAATAGAAGACAAACTCAGCCACTAACAACATTAGGTACTTCTGCCATCCAGAAAAGCCCATAGACTTTGTCAAAGCTGGAGACCAACCATAGCCTCAGCCCAGATCACCAGCAGGCTTGCTCACCACAGGGTCTGACTGGCAACTGAATGCAATTAAAGTTCCCTGACTTTATCGCATCAACATCCCTGAGACCTCACATCAAATATCAGATTTTATGGTGTGTCAGCTACTAAGGGAATATTGATATATCTCTTCATGCATCGGTCCTAATGCTTCTTTTGATCAATTATGGCAGAGTGAGATAACAAATACAATGAAAATCAGCTGCTGTGAAATTACAGCCTAAGTTTTATACAGAAACATAACTAAATATATCCGTAAATTGAGATTACAGTCAGGTTACAAGTTGTACAGAATCAAGACATGAAAGTCGAAGTACATTCTCTCTGGTTGGTGAGGTTGAAGATAGAAAACAGAATGGGAACATGATAATTTTGATAATCCATATTTAGCACATTAAACACCCAATTCTACTTAATGTGTTGGAATTGCTTTAATAGCAATTAAGGCTATTTAATAGCAATTTGATGCTGCAGTACATACTAGGATCTGCTGGGATGTAACCTGGGTCATCAGGTATTTCATGTATTTCGACATCAATCTCGCAGAGGCGACCCAGCCAGGGTTGATTAGGCCCCAGCTTATGCCCCAGTGGAATTGGTCTATGGGTCGCACCTCTTGATTCATAGCCATCTGGAGGCTCACTCAACAGCCTCTGTAATGGTCCTGACAGCTCTTTTCTTTGCAACCCCCATAATGCCAAGGAGAGAGTAGGTTCTGCAGAGTGAGTAGCCAGCAAGACCTCTACATCCTACCTCTTTAGGCTCACATCATGCCCTCCACCAAGTCGCCCCGTCTGGAACTGCTCTACCAGCTCCTGGTTTTTGACTTCCTTGCGCTCAAACACCTCCTCATTCTGGTCTTCCCTAGGCACTGACAGTTTTACCATGACCAGCTGCTTTGAGGTTTGTGACAGAATGACCATGTCAGGTCTCAGGGATGATGATGTGATGAAGTAAGGGAACTTTAATTGCTTGCCATGATAGTCTTTCAGTTGCCAGTCAGAGGCTGTAGTGAGCAAGCCTGCTGGTAACCTGGGCTGAAGCTCTGGTTAGTCTTCAGTTTCGACAAAAGCTATGGGCTTTCTGGATGGCGGAGGTACCTACTGTTGTTAATGGCTGAGTTTGTCTTCTATTATAAAGTTATGATCAAATACATTTAATATTGCTCAGACCTTCTGAGGTTTTCTTTTCTTTTCCTCTCTTTATCTTGTTTTCAGACGGCATCTAAAATATTTAATTCCTAAAGTTAGAACAAGATGTGGTGCACAATCAGAAGTATCAGTTTCTGTTATATTTTGTGCTAACTTTTCAAGGGCATTATTTTTATTTTGTCTACGGCATACCAATTGAGGCAGTGACCTGCTACAAGCATTTATTGATGGAGGAGTGCCTTTTTTCAAATGTCACTGTTCAGATTCGTAGTGGATAGAATCAGAATCACATTTATTACTTTTGTCTTGTATGAGGCATATATATTATAAGGCATTGGTCGGAATGCACTTGAAATATTGTGAACAGTATTGGGCATCTTATCTATGTAAGGATTTGCTGGCATTGGAGATGATCTAGAGGTTCATGAGAACCATCCCAGGACTGAAAGGGTTAACGTATGAGAAATATTTGATGGCTTTGGGAATGTATTTGCTGGAGTTTAGAAGAATGACGAGGTATCTTTATTGAAACCTATCGAATATTGAAAGAGATGGATTGAAAGGATGTTTCCTATAGTAGTGGTGTCTAGGTCCAGAGGGCACAACCTCATAATAAAAGGACAACCCTTTAGAATGAAGATGAGAAGGAAGTTCTTTAGACACAAGGTGGTGAATCTGTGTAATTCTTTGCCACAGAGAGTTGTGGAGACCAAATCATTGGGTATATCGTGGATTCCGGTTAATTGGGCCATTGGTTAATCAAAGTAGCTGCTTACTTGGGACAACTCCTAAAGAACAAAAACTAGCTGAGTTTCCCTTTATTTATTTGGGACACTCTGCTACTTCATTGAGACAGGAGACTGCTGCCAGATAGTTTCTAACTAGCACCAGTCGCGTGCACTTGAGTGGCTGTTGGACACTACACCATGCTTCAAGCAAACAGTTTTTAAATAGCATCAGTTGCATGTGTTTGAGTTCCAAAAGCAGCATTTTTTTTGTCACTAATAGTTGGCATGAAATAAGCAGTATGACAGTGCAGGACTGTTTTGCTCACTGCGTTTTCAAACATTCAGGCTTGGAGAAACAGCCAGGCATAAAAACGAAATGATATCACTACTTCAATAATTTGGAAACTATGGAGAATTTGAAGGTATCAACAATATCTAGAGACAAGTCCAGTACCTTAACAAAGTTGCTGTACCCATGATTATATCTCTTCTCCCTCCTGCCATCTGGGAAAAGGCTCCGAAGCATTCAGGCTCTCATGACCAGACTATGTAACAGTTTTTCCCCCCAAGCTGTCAGACTCCTCAATACCCAAAGTCTGGACTGACACCTTGCCCTACTGTCCTGTTTATTATTTATTGTAATGCGTGCACTGTTTTTGTGCACTTAATGCAGTCCAGTGTAGGTCTGTAGTCTAGTGTAGCTTTCTCTGTTTTTTTTATTACGTAGTTCAGTCTATTTTTTTGTACTGTGTCATGTAACACCATGGTCCTGAAAAACGTTATCTCATTTTTACTATGCACTGTACCAGCAGTTATGGTCGAAATGACAATAAAAGTTGACTTGACTTGACTATATGCTGGGCTATTGCAAATGTGCTTGGCTATTCTATGCTATTTACAGTCTCCGGTGTTTGTGATCCTTTTCCCATGGCATCCATCTTTAATGTGTGGTATAACTTGAAAGCAGTGAACCTACCTTGAAAAATATTGAATGTTACAGTGAAAATAAAGATTTTGAGGATGCAGTCACTGACAGCGTTGTATGAAGGCAGTCTGTTACCTGCACCAGGTGTCTGCACTGATTTTGTTCATTTACAGTCAAAAGAACATGATTTGGATGAATTCCTCTATTGATAACTATTGGGAACTAATACACAGTTTTATAGTGTTGCAGTGTCCTAATTTGTTCAACATTTTATTTAAATACATCATTGTTACTCAGTTTGTCTTTTTTATACCTATTTAACTAAGTATGTAATTGAGACAGACACTTAATTGGGCCAAAATGTACTGGTCCCAGTGTGTCCCAATTACCCGGAATCCATTGTATTTAGGTTGTGAATAGTAAGGGTGTCAAATTTTATGGGGAGAAGGCAGGAGAATGGGGTTGAGGGATAATAAAACAGAAATGCTAATTCTACCACTACATTTTATGGTCTTAAGATGGAGATTGCAAGTCAATTATGCCAATCAGAGATTCACTACAAACATTTCTCAAAGTAGCATTCGCTGCTTTCATGTAACACCACATGTTAAAGATGGATGCCATGGGAAAATGATCTGGAACACCAGTGACTGTAGATAGCATAGAATATGCAAGCACATTTGTAATAGCCCAACATGTTCATCATGAGGATACAGCAGCTTGGTTAAGGTGCTGACTTGTCCTCAGAAGCTTCACTCATTGACTTGGTGATGTGAAATGGAGTTTCATCACAGTAGCTCTGTGCTTTAAATTCAACTGCTTACATAAGCATGAAATTAGTAATATGATGTGATCGTTGTTTAGATCCATCTGGTCCTTTGGTCAATATGCAGTCTCTTGCCTTTACAAATCCCAGACTCGCCAAGGGCTCGACAATTCGTGTTCTCAATGTTTATCACTTATTTATTATTTTGTATTCTTCATTTGCAGTTTGTTGACTTTCGCACATTGCTTGTTTGTCCATCTCTCTGTGCAGTTTTTCATTGATTCTGCTGTGTTTCTTTGTATTTACTGTGAATGCCTACAAGAAAATGAACCTCAGGGAGGTATGTGGTGGCATATATGTACTTTACTAATAAATTTACGGTGAAACTTTGATAGGTTCTTGATTAGTAAGGGCATCATAGGTTCCAGGGAGAAAACAGGAAAATGGGGTTGAGAGGGATAATAAATCAGCCATGATCAAATGGTGGAGCACTCAATAGGTTAAGTTCTGATTATAACTCTTATGGTCTCATGAATTTATTCATAAAGGAACTGTATACTGTAACGTAATCTACAAGCTTTTACATTTTGGGACTTTAAATTATGTATAAAAAAAGAGTATGATATGGAATCATGCATGACAGATGACATTGAGATCGGAGGGCAAGAGGGGAATGGGAATTATAGATAATTACAATTTCGTAGTGAAAAATGTTTGGCAAGAGGAAAGTATTCACAACTTTAAGTCAGGAGAATTTATTTTTTAACCATTCTGTCCCAGAAATTTCCCATAACTTGGGCCTGAGGGACAAAATATTTTCAACCATTCCACTGACTACTGAGGTATACAGTTGGCGAGAATATGTCCTTTTTTGGCGCTGTCCTGTACTGACATTGGAAACCTAGTTTCAAAAACTTGTCCTTATTGCATTAAAGTGAGAAGCTACCTACGGCATCATTATACATTAAAAACCTAGAAAATAGCTCAAGCACACCAGCTCTGGCAGAATTTGTAAAAATAACAACAGAGTTAATGTTTCAGATTGAAGACTTTGTATTAGGACTGGAAAAAAGAGATAATTTGTTAGTTTAAAGCCAACATAGAACAGTACAACAGAGTACAGGCTCTTCGGTCCAAGATATTGTGCCAACAGTGTAACCTGCTTCATGATCTTTCCTGCGTAGCTCATAACCATCCATTTTTTTCACCCATGTGCTTAAGTGTCTCTTTAATGCCCCTAATGTATCAGCTAAGAATGCAATTTACAATCTATTTTTTTTTTTAAAACTTATCTTCAACATTCCCTCTAAACTTTCCACCACATATGTTAAAGTGATAGCCTCTGGTATCAGCCATTGCCACTCTAGGAAAAAGTTGCTGGCGGTCCACTGTCTATGCCTCACATAATGTGACTAAACACATTGATGAAGGAAGAGCAGTAGATGTAGTGTATGTGGATTTAAGCAAGGTATTTGATAAGTTACCCCATGCAAGGCTTATTGAGAAAGTAAGGAGGCATAGGATCCAAGGAGACATTTCTGTATGGAGGCCAGTGACCAGTAGTGTACCTCAGGGATCTGTTCTGGGACCCTTACTCTTCGTGATTTTATAAATGACCTGAATGAGGAAGTGGAAGGATGGGTTAGTAAGTTTGCTGATGACACAAAGGTTGGGGGTGTTGTGGACAGTGTGGAGGGTTGTCAGAGGTTACAGTGGGACATTGATAGGATGCAAAACTGGGTTGAGAAGTGACAGATGGAGTTCAACCCAGTTAAGTGTAAGGTGGTTCATTTTGGAAAGTCAAACATGATGGCAGAATATAGTATTAATGGTAAGACTCTTGGCAGTGTGGAGGATCAGAGGGATCTTGGGGTCCGAGTCCATAGGACACTCAAAGCAGCTGCACAGGTTGACTCTGTGGTTAAGAAGGCATACAGTGTATTGGCCTTCATCAGTCGTGGAATTGAATTTAGGAGCCGAGAGGTAATGTTGCAGCTATATAGGACCTTGATCAGACCCCACTTGGAGTACTGTGCTCAGTTCTGGTCGCCTCACTACAGGAAGGATGTGGAAGCCATAGAAAGGGTGCAGAGGAGATTTTCAAGGATCTTGTCTGGTTTGGGGAGCATGCCTTATGAAAACAGGTTGAGTTGAACTCAGCCTTTTCTCCTTGGAACGATAGAGGATGAGAGGTGACCTGATAGAGGTGTATAAGATGTTGAGAGGCATTGATCGTGTGGATAGTCAGAGGCTTTTTCCCAAGACTGAAATAGTTGCCACAAGAGGACACAGGTTTAAGGTGCTGGGGAATTGGTACAGAGGAGATGTCAGGGTAAGTTTTTTACTCAGAGAGTGGTGAGTGCGTGGAATAGACTGCCAGCAATGGTGGTGGAGGCGGATGTGATAGGGTCTTTTAAGAGACTGCTGGACAGGTACATGGAGCTCAGAAAAATAGAGGGCTATGGGTAACCCTAAGTAATTTGTAAGGTAGGGACATGTTTGGCACAACTTTGTGGGCCGAAGGGCCTGTATTGAGCTGTAGGTTTTCCTATGTTTTCTATAACCTTATACACCTCTATCAATTTAACCTCTCATCCACCTGCGCTCCAAAGAGAAAGGCCCTAGTTCACTCAAAATTTTCTCTTAAGGTATTTTTTTCTAATCCAGGCATCATCCTGGTAAATCTCCTCTGCACCCTCACTGAAGGTTCCACATGCTTCCTATGAAGCAATCAGAACTGAATATAATACTCCATGTGTGGTCTAACCAGAGTTTTATAGAGCTGCAACTTTACCTCACTGCTCTTGAACTCAGCCCCCTGACTTATGAAGGCCAACACACTTATGTGCCTTTTTAACCACCCCTGTGTTTAATGATAAAATCCTGATTTTTTAAAAAAAATTATTTCTTTATTTAGAGATACAGCATGGTAACAGGGTCTTCCAGCCTAAGAAGCCTATGCTGCCCAATGGCACCCATGTGACCAATTAATCTTTGGGATGTGGAAGGAGACTGGATCACCCGGAGGAAACTCAAGCAATCATGAGGAGAATGTACAAACTCCTTACAGACAGTGGTGGGAATTGAAATCTGTTCGCTGCAGCTATAAAGCACTACGCTACCATGCCGCCTTTAAGAGAGATGTTTGAATGCAGAAAGAGGAGTAGAAGATGAAAACCAGCAGAACTTCATCCATGCTTTATCCAGAAGGAGAAAGGCTTTTTTCCCCTGGGGTTAGGGAAGAAAAAAAACTAGAGGACATGGGTTAAGGGTGAAGGGGGAAAAGTTTAAAGGGAATATTGGGGGGGCTTCTTCACACAGAGTGGTGGGAGTGTGGAATGAGCTGCCAGATGAAGTGGTAAATGCGGGCTCATTTTTTTAAGAAAAACTTGGACAGGTACATGGATGAGAGGGGTATGGAGGGATATGGTCCAGGTGCAGGTCAGTGGGACTAGGCAAAAAAATGGTTCGGCACAGCCAGGAAGGGCTAGAAGGCCTGTTTCTGTGCTGTAATGTTCTGTGGTTGAGAGCAGAACTAGATTAGGTGGACAAGGCCTCTGTCAGTTCCGTTAGGGAGAAGCCGTAGTTCAAGAAGCATGACAATGTAGAATAGGGGTTGCCACCTTTTTTTATGGCAGTGAACCTTACCATTAGCCGAGGCGTCCGTGGACCCCAATTTAGGAATCCCTGATGGAGAGGCACTTCTATGAATCATCAGATCAAATAAAATGGAAATGATGGAACTGGGAAAATGGAGTTCCTATTGGAGATAGGTTGGGACTGCAATATTACACTTCACTGTACCAGTTGTTTAGGTGGTGCAAACATCAATTACTTCAGATTGCTTCCACCATGAACTTTCATATTCCAAGCATGCCCACATTCAGAAAAAATGCTGCTTCTGTCTGGTATATCAACAGTTATCATAGTGTACTGATTTTGTAGCTAAATTGTATTGTAACAGTCTAGCTGAACCTAAATGTTAAGTATGAATGGAGGACCGAGTTTTTGGAACTGGAGGAATGAATCCAACCGAGTTCTGAGGCGATTGCCGGTTAGTTACATTGTCCTAGAACAGGGGTCGGCAACCTTTTTGCCTCTGTGGGCCGGATCGTGTATTAATGAGCGGACGGTGGGCCAGATAAATGCCATAAAAAACTTGAAATATGGGAATTATCCATTTAAATACATCCAGTTATGTTTTGCCTCAAATTAATGAATTACGCCTGCTGGAAACCCCCGCCGGCCATAGGTTGCCTACCCCTATCCTAGAACAAGGTTCCCAACTTTTATTATGTCATTGAGCCCGACCATGGGACCCCAGGTTGGGAACCCCTGCCCTCGAATGCTTAGGTTTTTTTAAACTGAGGATTGGAATCAACTCATAATTATTTCCCGACTTAACCTCATGAGTGCCGTTGGAGATGAAGGTATCATTGAGGAAATGGAGAGAATTCTATCACAATTCCAGATTGGAAATTACTAACACACAAGGGCATAATTTTAAGTAATTGGGTAATAAATCCACCATGAAGGAATAGCGGAGCAGACTCCGAATCAGGTTTAATACCACTGGTATATATCATGAAATGTGTTGTCTTTTCGGCAGCAGTACTATGCAATACATGATAGTAGAAAAAACCTGTGAATTACAGTGTGTGTGTGTGTGTGTGTGTGTATATATATGTGTGTGTGTGTGTGTGTGTGTGTATATATAATAGTTAAATAAGCATTGCAAAAATAGAAATAAAAACATTAGGGAGGTAGTGTTCACAGGTTCAATGTCCATTCAGAAATGAGATGATGGAGGGGAAGAAATTGTTGCTGAATCATTGGGTATGTGCCTTCAGTCTTCAGAATTGGATGGGCTAAGTGGCCTAATTATGTCTTGTCATATTATGGTCTTTATTTATGCCATTTTACTTCCCAGGGTCAAAAAAACAAATCTGTAATGTACTTAGTAATCACCTAACATCAAAACTCATGAAAGCTTATGTATGTACAGAGGACATTTGAGAGCATCATATTTTTTTGTTCTTTCTCTTGCACCTAGGACTGCTTTAATGCTGGCCTGTGAACATGGTAGTGGAAATGCTGTCGAGATTTTAGTCAAGAAGGGTGCCAGTCTGACGTTAGTAGATGCATTGGGTCATGATGCACTCCATTACTGCAAGCTCTCAGGAAATGCCGATATCCTAAATCTCCTTCAGGCTGCACTTAGAAAGGTCCCCGAGGATCCTGGTACGTGCTTATAATCGAGGAAGCCTTTGAGTTTATGCAAAATCAATTTTCAGTGGTAGATCACTGTTCTAGAAATATGAAGCATCAGTTTGAATATCCTGCTTCCTGCATTTAGCGTAATTACATGTTATTAAAAAACGCGTTATTAACATTTCTGGTAACATAGTGACTTGAAGGAAAGGAAACTCTTGTATATGTCTAGACTCGTTACTATCTCTTAGATGTCCCAAAGTACTCACAGCCCATGTACCATATCTGAATTGTAGTTGCTGTTGCATTGTAAGTAAACACACACTGGGTTTGCGTCAAGTGAAATCCCAGTGGTTGATAAGTAACTAACGATTGGCACAGCCTCCAATTCTTGTTCCAGGTCAGTAAGTACTGGAACCTCTTTCCTCCATTCCAGTGTTCTGTTTCTGATGCTGACCTGAATCTGTATTTGAAGATTTGAGGCCACCATGCTGTTTAATCTCGTTCATCTACAACTGCCGTCACCTCCATTGCTCCACACAATGAAGTCAGGGCTGAAGTCCAAAATTGGGCTGCCTTAGGCCTTGTTATTCAGGCACACTTTTTAACCTTTTCAAGGTGAATTACAGATGATTCCAATCAAATTCATGTTTAATTATCATTCAACTGTACAGGAATATAGCCAAATGAAACAGTGTTCCTCTGTGGCCAAGGTGCTAAGTATACAAAGTACATTTAAAATAGCAAGCAAAAAAAAATTCTCTCTCTCTCCCACGCGCGCGCGCGCACACACACACACACACACAAACACATGTGTGTGTGTATATATATAATATGTGAAAATTGTAAAGGGTTTAATTATTGAAATTTGTTGGCTTGTAGGAATTACATTTGTGTTATACTGCCATCAGGTGGACATATGATGAGAGTTTGTACATCAGCCTTTTCTCTACTTGATTCTAAACATCCATAGAATATGTACCTTGTCCTTGTCAGCAGAGAAAAAGAGACAAGATAAATTTAAAAATTGTTTTTCAAGTATATTCTGAGGACATAGTCCTTGCTGAGTAGGTTGGACTTGCAGTAATGGTGAGCAATCTTTTTTCAGCTTCTATAGTTTCTTGATGAAGGTACATCCAGTGGGTCAGGTTGTCCAACTGGATGTCCACCCACCACCCACCTTGTGACCGTGGCCATATAATATGTGGTGAACACAAAGTTTGGCAAACGGACCCAGTGACCCATCTTCTCAAGTTGGAAGTATTATGTGACCTCTCTAATCGACTGCAGTGAGGATGTAATTTCCTCTCTTTCTCAGGTCATTGTCCTGGAAAACCTGGATTTCTTTGCAGTCCCTTTCCTTTGGGATCAGTTGTTATTCCCAATTCCTATGTCAAAAGGAAGTCTAAGAAAGCTAACAAAGGTTTCATTGTCAGTTACCTGGAAAGCAGCAGATTGGCAATTTGAAAAAAAAATTAAAACAAATATTAGGACCAGTTTGTGTTCATTTAAAGTTTTACACGATGTACCTCAGCCACTTTGGCAGTACTTTGGGAAGACGATTACGTTGTTCACAGAATTCCCTCCCTTGGAATGTCAGATTCAGCCAAGAGACTCCAGAGTAACATGCTGGAGGAACTCAGCAGGTCAGGCACCATCTATGGAGAGGAATAAAGAATTGACCTTTGGGCCAAGACCCTTCATCAGGACTGGAAAGGAAGGAGGCAGAAGCCAGAATACGGTGGGTGGGGGAGGGAGTGAGTACAAGTTGGTAGGTGAACGATGAAACCAGGAGAGGGGGAAGGTTTAGGTTGGTTAATTGACCGACCACTCTAATTTAATCATTTTGTGTAGAATCTGGGAAGAGTTGAATGTGAGAAGAATAAAAATTGGGATTTATACAATATTACTGTGAAATGGGAGGCCAATAGACCGTATGGACTCAGTGAGCCAAAGGATCTGTGTCTCACTATGAATGCTTTCTTTTGTGAACGAATTAAATCATTATTTCCTTTTCATTGTTTTCATTATTTTATTTTTCAAAATTTATTGATACATTATTAATCACTTTTATTTCTCACTTTCCCATAAGTGATGTCTGGCGCCATATTTGCCACGGCTGTATTTATTCCATAGATCGACACCATATTTTGCTGAATGAATTTTGTTTTCAATTTAAAAATTCCTGATTAATATCCCAGTATATGTTTGCACAGGTGAAGTCAGATACTGAATTTGTTATCTGCATTATCTACAGCCTGTGATATTGTTCTAGGAACTTTAATTAGGAGATTTTTTTCAATCGTACTGTGCTCTGGGAATGATTTCACAGCATCACAACAATTTAAAATAAATGCAGCTTGAGAAGTTGTTGTGCATAAAAGCCTAAAATTAAATATATTTATTACAGTTCCTCTGACTTGTGATACATCACAGTTAGTGTTGAGGCACAAGCTTGTGCCTTGAGAAGCCTTGTGATATAAGAACGCATGAAAATGGCAGAATAGGCCTCTACTCCTCTGATGTGCCACTTTCCATAAACCTAATGTCCTTGATCTTTCAAATACTTACAGTGCTGTGCAAAATTCTTCAGTGCATGGAAAAACAGAATTCTGTAATGTTTTCAGAAATAATGAAATGAAACTTTTCAAAGTATCAAAAGATTTACTATAAAGAACAGTAAACAATAGAAAAACTAAATCAATATTTGGTGAGACCCTTCCCACACCCTTGCCTTTAAAACTACATCAATTCTCTTAGGTGCACTGTTAAGCAGTTTTGTTAGAAAATCAGGGGGTAGATTGTTCCAAGCATCTTGGAGAACTTGCCACAGATCTTCTGCAGACTTTGGCTGTCTCGTTCTATAGCAGATGCCATCTCATTGGCTCTTCACACAACCCTGGAACATCTCCCAGCAAAGATGCATACATCAGGATGCTCTTTATTGATTGCAGCTCAGCATTTAATACCATCATCCCCTCAAAACTGGTCAGTAAACTCTTAAAGACCTGGGCCTCAACATCCCCTTGTGCGATTGGATCCTGGATTTCCTCACTTGTAGACCCCAGTCAGTTTGGATTGGCAAAAACATCTCGTCCATAATCTCCATCAGCACAGGAGCACTGCAGGGATGTGTACTTAGCCTCCTACTCTATTTGCTTTACTCCTCTGTGTGGCTAAGTACAGCTCCAACACCATATAGAAGTTTGCTGACAACACCACTGTTGTGGGCTGCATCAAAGGTAGTGACGAATCAGGAGAGAAATTGAAAATTTGACTGAGTGGTGTAATAACAACAACCTCTCACTCAACATCATTAAAACCAAGGAACCGATTGTAGACTTCAGGAGTGGAAAACCAGAGGTCCATGAGCCAGTAATCATTGGAGATTCAGAGGTAGAGAGGGTCAGTAACTTTAAAACTCTGGATCACTGTCTCTGAGGACCTGTCTTGGACTCATCATATAATTATTGCAAAGAAAGCACAACAGTGCCTCTTCTTCTTCAGGAATCTATGGAGATTCAGCATGTCATCAGAAACCATCTATAGATGTGTGGTGGAAAGTGTACTGACTGGCTACATTGCGGCCTGCTATGGGAACACCAGTGCCTTTGAGTGGAAAATCCTACAAAAGGCAGTGGGTTCAGCCTAGTACATCATGGGTAAAACCTCCCAACCTTTGAGCACATCTATGTGAAACATTGCCGTAAAAAAGCAGCATCCATCATCAGGGATCTTCACCACCCAGACCATGCTTTACCACTGCTGCCATCCGGTAAAAGGTACAAGAGCCTCAGGACTCGCACCACCAGGTTCAAGAACATTTACTACCCCTCAAACATCAGGCTCTTAGACAAAAGGAATAACTAGACGCATTCGATCTTTGATGTTCCCACAAGTCACTTTAAGGACTCTTTATCTTGTTATTTCATGTGTGTTATTTATTGCTATCTTTTTATTTCTAGATTTGTACAGTTTGTCCATTGATCCTATTTACAGGAATCTATAGCAAATTCTATAGATTTGCTATCTATAGAATAGCAGATTCTATAGATTTGCTAAGTATGCTCGCAGGAAAAAGAATCACAGGGTTGTATGTGGTGACATGTATGTACTCTGATAATAAATTTTACTTAGAACTTTGCTTCTGTCTCTCTGGGTAGTTCCAGACAGCCTCAATAATGTTGAGGCCATACCATCTGAAACATAAAAAAAATCTAGGGTGCCTTAGACTTTTGCACAGTACTGTATGTCTCTAATACCCTGGCCTCTGCAACACTTTGGGGCAAAGAATTCCAGAGGTTTGGTATTCTCTGAGAGGGTAGGCAGGCTCAGATTTGCTGCCTTCCTTCAAAGGTCCCACTTGCCATGTTAAAGATCTCAGTCACAACATGAAGACAAGCAGATCAGAGGGATTAGATTTGTGTCTGCTTGCACTTCAATTCCTGCCTGATCTCTTGCCAGCCAAAGCAACTTGAGACTTTACCCCTTTTGAATGTTTTTTACGTCATTTCTGTTTGGTACAGTATGTACAGTAGTCCCAAAGAACTAATGCAAGAAAATAATTAACTGGAAAAAGTAACATGAAATGCAAATAACATCCACAACAAAGAGGAATGTAACATTTGCAAACCTATTCCATTTAGTTTGAGTAGGCAGGAACAATTACAATGTTTAAAAGACATTTGGAGAGGTACATAGTTTAGGAAAGTTTCAGAGTGATCTACACCAAACACTGGCAATGGGACTAGCTTAGATATGCACCTTGGTCAGCATGGAGGAGATGGGCCAAAGGGCCTGTTTCTGCACTGTACAACTCCATGGCTCTTAAGTCCTAGCCATCACTTGTCCCAACAGATCTTAAAAGATCAACTAGGCAAATTTGGAATAGATATTAAACCTGCTTGAGCATAACTGTATGGCAGCATGGTAACGTAGTGGTTAGCACATCGCTTTACAGAGCCAGATGGTCACTCATCAGGGCAAAATGATGCCTTTCACTCTACGCTTTGATGTATGTGTGCCAAAATAAAGCTAAACTTTAAATCTTTAATTTCTCTAAAAATAGGATACACGTGTTTTGAGAGAGATACATAACTTGGTGCTGATGACCAGGTCCAAAAAGTTGCATAGGCTACAATTTACACTAACTCGCAATTTAATGAACCCTTGCGTATTTTTTTCTGACTTTAACATAAACCATTCAGTTTTAAAACAAAATCTTTCGCAGGTAGTAACTAGAATAAATGCAAACCACTTTTTCAAAAACGAAGCTTTGAATATATTTAATTGTGATAGTTACCTACACTTAACAATGAGAATTAACTTGTAATAAATGAACTGCAGAAGTTAATAACATAAGAAATTATGTGTAACGTGGTAGGTTTTAGTGCAGTATCTGATCAATGTGGTCACTGAATGGATTGTGGAATGGTGATAAGACTTGTGTATGAAATGTAGGCAAATTTATTTCCATGGCGACCAGTATGACACCTTCACAATAACAATGAGTCACACAGACCCAAGTAAAAATTAGCAACATCATTCAGTATTTGAGGTAGAAAATTAAGACCAGTGTAATTACATCATGCTATTTGGTGACTCAGAGTCATCATCATTGCTAAACTTGAAGCACTTTACTAAATGATTAGTTTGTATTGACCTTGTCATAATGTATTAATTTTTTTTATTTTTTATTTTTTTAACCAGATATGAAATCTGCACAAATATCCAAACAGGTAATGCTTAAACCTTTGATGTAACATGGCAGTTTATTTAAAGATGACACTGATAATGACTGCATTATTGTTTTCACATATTTCAAGACAGACCTATCAGCAATATATATCAGTTATTTGCTTTGACATTTATCTCCCTCACCCTTTTTATATTAATCACAATTCTAGATTTGTAACACTAGTTTAGTACGTCTTTTGATGTGCTTTAAAAAAAACATTTTTCTTGTACTCCTGTTTTATTCTACATATATTCTGTGTCCTTCAGCTGAATGAGGGTGTGATGATCAAGGCTGTAAAAATAATTATCTGACATAGTAATTCTGGCAGTAAATTAAGCTTTGCAAATTTCAAGATGGCTAAAAAAAACCTGAATTTGTAAAAGGTGTAACCGTTCACTTTTATTCTAAATTCATTATACATTTTTGCTTAGTGTATGACGTTTCTGGTCTGCACAAAAACTCGGCTTGATTGAGTTTTCAATTCAGTCAACTGTATTAAGTGCCCTGAGAAGCCTAGAGAACCATTAGTGCAGTTATTCAGTACTTAGCTGTGCAAGTCAATTGAAGGTTTAATTTACCAGCATAAAGAATAATTGTTGGATTCCAGTAGTTCACGTTCAGCCAACCTTGGTCCTTCAAATACCATTACTGCCTTAATGCATTTTGCTGCTAAGATGATTGAATGTTCACTACATCTGTGTGTCTTTCTCCAAACTGCTGCTTAAGTAAGACACTTGGTGTTCTTGCAATTATTCAGAATGAGGTATTTAAAATCGAATGAAGTGCACTGAAAAATGTATTCAAGTAGTCATTGATATAATATGGCAAATACACTAACTGTAATACAGGTGCCATGGTCCCATAAGCTGCAAAAGGAGATCAAGGCTAAGTTTCTATTGTTCAAAGTACATTTATTATCAAAGGATGTATACATTATGCAACCTTGAGATTTGTCTCCTTACAGGCAGCCACAAAACAAAGAAACCCAAAAGACCCCATTAAAATAAAAGACTGTCAAACACCCAGTGTGTACGGGGAAAAGGTTGTGCAAGCAATAAAAATGAGCAAATGACATTCAGAACAAAAGTGAGTCCACAGACACTGCAGCCGGAACAGGCCACAGCCTCAGATCAATGCAGAGCCCAGTGAATGTCGTAGAGCAGCAAGCAGAGCTGACCTGATCTGTACCTCTGCTCTCAACGACCTTTTCAATCTGACCTGGCACTTAAATTGTCCAAACATCGGGTTGTTCCCCAACCCAGGACTGGGCCCTGTCACTTCGATACGCTCTGGGCCTGACCTTGCTGCCGTGTTTCAACCTGTACCCATGGAATGATTGGATAAATTCCCTCTTTTTGACAATAGTGCCAAGGAGTATTTTGCATCTACTTGAGGTGCTGGTGAGTTTATGGACAATCAGCATGGCTTTGTGCTGAGCAGGTTATACCTTACGAACTTGGGTCAGGTTTTAGTCATACAGCTCGGAAATAGGCCCTTCAGCCCAACTGGTCAATGCTGACCACAGCATCCTCCCGGCTGGTCCCAGTTGCCTGCATTCAGCCCATAACCTTCCATGTCCCTCTCTCCATATACAGTACCTATCCAAATGTCTCTTGAAGCTTGATTAGAGTAAGGCAGAGAACGTTATAGAAAGGCATTTGTTAAGGCCCCTTATGATAGGTTGATTCAGACAACGAAGATGCATGGTATTCAAAGTGGATTGCATGTTTGGATTTAGAACTGGTTTGCCCATAGAAGACAGGTTTGAAAGGGTGTTATTATAGCTGGAGGTCTGACTAGTGGTGTTTTGCATAGATCATGTATATATCAATGATTTGAATGAAAATGTAGCTGAGTGGATTTGCAGGTTTGCAGACAATACCAAGTTTGATAGAGTTGTGGATAGTCTATGTCTATCAAAGAATACACCAGGATATAGATCAGTTACAGATACGAGCAGATATTAACAAAAGAATAAGTTTGTGCTTGAAACTTCAAGAAGTATGCAAAGCAATGCAATACCAGTTCGAAGTTAGTGCTGTCTTTTTGGGGAGTTGGAGATGAGCAGCTCCAACAAATGAATCCATTGACTGAATTCTGCAAACTGCATATTTGTCACCCACAGCATCCTTTGATAAGTTTCTGTAGATGTTTAGTGGAGAGTGTTGGGCTGGCTGCATTATGGCCTGGTATGGGAACAACCTATGCCGTTGAACAGAAAATCCTACAAAAGCTAGTAGATTCAGCCCAGTGCATCATGGGTAAAGCCTTACACTAATGCTGTCGTAGAAAAGCAGCATCCTTCATCAGAGATCCTCACCACCCAGGCCAGGCTCTTTTTCTCACTGCTGCCATCAGGAGCTTCAGGACTCGCACCACCAGGTTCAAAAGCAGTTATTACTCCTCAGCCATCAGGCTCTTGAACAAAAGGGGATAACTACACTCTCCTCCCCATCTATTGAGATGTTTCCACAACCAATGATCTGACTTTAAGTACTCTTTATCTTGTTATTTCATGTTCTAGTCATTTACTGCTATTTATTTATATTTGCATTTGAACAGTTGGTTATCTACTTCATCTTTCATTGATTCTGTTATAGTTACTATTCTATAGATTTACTGCAGGAAAAGGTCTCTGGGTGGTATGTGGTGACATATATGTACTCTGATAATGGCATTTACTTTGTGATAAGGCAGCGTCCAGCAGCAGAAAGTAAAGGTACTGGATAGGAAGGCTGTGGTTTCCATGAAGTGCAAGTCACAGTGTTGCACTGATGAATATCCAAAGGATCATAGAAACCTACAGCACAGAAACCAGTCCTTCTGTCCCACCTTGTCTGTGATGCCCATTTACAATAATCCGATCTGGTCACATTAGACCTGTAACCCCCTGTGCATCCTTTCCATCCAAGTACCTGTTCAAATGCCTTTTAAACATTATAATCAGGTCTGCTTCCAACTCTTCTAGCAGCTGATTCCAGATATTCACTACCTTCTGTCTGAAAACCTTATTCCTTATCCCTCCTTCAATTTTCCACTCTCTCACCTGTGTCCGCTCGTTCTAGACCGCCCTAAAGTGGTGCCTCATATAATTTCATAATTTCTGTAAGGTCATCCCACAGCTTTATATATTCTAGTGAAAATTAACCCCTACCTATCCAAAGCCTTCTTGTAACAACTGCCCTCCATGGAAGGCAATATCCTGAAGAATCTCTTCTCTCTGTTGCTACTGTATTCTTCCTGTAGGTGGCAACTTGAACAACAGTCTCAGTACAGTCTAATCAATGTTTTGGATAACAGCAACATGTCATTCCAATTCTTATACACGGGGCCTCATACTCTGAGGATTAGCGATACAAAATGCTTTTGTCTCTACTCTCCCCACATATGTCACTTTTTTCAAGGAGCTATGTACTTGCATCCCATGTTCTCTCTGTACATCAATGGTCCCTGCCATTAACTCTGCATGTCCTACCAGAATTTGACTTCCCAAAGTCCAAGCTTGCTCAACCTATCCTCATAAGACATGCTGTCTAGTCCAGGAAGCATCCTGGACAATCTCCTCTGCGCCCTTTCTAAAACTTCCTAAGTTTGTTGAATTCTGGTTGGAAATTGTAGACTCTGCATTGAAGGAAGTCAGAGATTTTCATTTTCTTCACTGATTGAATGGCTTTGATGTGGTGCTCAGCAGAAACAAGTTAAATCTCCACCAAGCTCTGTGACATTGGGCTGAAACTTGCTATTGGATAAGTGGGCAGAGAGAAAAAATATTTTTAATCAACTGAATGAAGAACGCTTGAATTGAGGCAGGGCCATTCATTAATTAGCTAATGCAAAGGTACTTCACAGTCAATGAACCAGCTTGTAACGTAATACATTTCCTACATTTAAATAAAATGATTATGGGGAGACAAGAGACAGCAGACGCTGGAATCTGGAGCAAAGGAATAAGCTGGTGGAAGAACACAGCGGGTCTGTCAATATCTGTGGAATCAAACACATGGAGTGTAGAAGAAAGCAAGCCAGTATATAGAGATGAGAGGGAGGGGTGAGCTGGGGGCTGGTAGGTGATGGATGGAATCAGATGGAGTGGTGAACAGATGGAGACAGGTAAGGCGGAAGGGAGCGCTGAAACTGAAGCTTGCAGGTGATGGATGGTTCTACCAATCACCTACCAGCCTCTGCCAGTAACCTTCCCCCTTAACTTGGGCGCCAAGGTAGTATAGCAGTTAACACCACACTTTTTGCAGCTTGGGACATAGGAGTTCAGTTCCCACATCATCTGTAAGGAGTTTGTACATCCTCCCCATGGAATGTATGGGTTTTCCCCAGGTGCTCCGGTTTCCTCCCTCAGTCCAAAGATAAACCAGTTTGTAGGTTAATTGCTCATTGTAAATTGTCCTGTGAATAGGTTAGGGTTAGATCAGGGGTTGCAGGGCAGTGCAACTTGAAGGGTCAGAAGGACCTATCTTGCACTGTATCTTAATAAATAAATTAGCTCCCACCCTTGGCTCCATGTGCCTTTTTCTCCTTATCTATATCCATCTATTACACATCATCACTTTAATCATTCCTGCCGTTCTAAAAATTAGTGGGTGAATATACATATTTAAAGTCAGTGTTTTAACGCAATTATTTTTCCGATACCTTGCTTATGGAAAATAGAAATACTTTACCGTGCATGAAGACTTCAGTCTTTCCTGGTTTTGTCTAATATTCAGATTCAAACTTGGATCCTTTTGATTCTTTAATCTCATATTCGGTCACATCTACAATGATCCGGACTTTCTACTATGTTAAAGTATTGCAGAATAGTCATATCAAATGTTAAGATGGGCTAAATATAGCTGTCCCAGGAGTCAAACATCGTGATGGTTCGTGAGTAGTCTTGTCTTGGATGTTCTAGTGAACCATGTTTCTGGGAGTAGCTAGTGGGTGTTGTAACGTTATTCTATTAAGATCTTCTTATGACATGCAAAGTTAATTACTCCATCAAGATGCGAGACTGCAGATGCTGGAATCTGAGTCCGTGGCTGTCGAGCTCATTCCTCTCCTTGTACCCTTCAACTCTCCCGTAGTTTTCCTGCAGTCGGGATAGTTCATCTCCAACACATCGCATTTTTAGGATGTTGGGGGAAGCTGGAGCACCATGGGGAATCCCATACAGTCACAGGGAGAAAATGAAAAATACACACAATCCACATCAGAGATGCAGGAGTTAAGCCACAGCACTAGCTGCTTCTGCATTGTACTGTAAGTTATTGCTAATTGGTTTATTATTGTTACATGTAACAAGGAAGAGTAAAATAAAGCCTTGAATACCCATCATACAGATCAAATCATTATCATGTTGCATTGAAGTACAAGATAAAACCATGCAGTAAAATAGTGCTACTGAGAAGCTACAGTAGAGATAGACAGTAAGGTGTGAGGTCATAATGAAGTAGATTGTGAGGTCAAGAGTCCATTTTACCATATTAGAGAACCATTCAGTATTCTTATATCAGCAAGATAGAAATTATCCTTGAGTCCAATAGTACACGCTTTCATGGTTTTGTAGCTTATGCCCAAGTTCAAGTTCAAATTTAATTGCAATTCAACCATACATGAATACAGCCAAACAAAACTGTGTTACTCCGGGGCCAAGGTGCAAAAACACACTATCAACAGTCACACACAGCACAAGGCACATACAGCACAAAAAAGATAGCAGGCATATATAAGATATTAGTAAAATACAGTCATGCCAAACAAATATGGTCCAAGACCCTGAGTCCAAGAATGTCACAATACAGCTTGTCTTCTGCTGAGCGAAGACTGGGATGCAGCTTGGACTCCGCACCACACCACACCACACCAACTTCGACGCCTCTCTCCTGAGTGGCTGTAAACAGGTGACACATCACTTGAGGCCTAGTCTTCACTACAACCAATAGAAGGGAGCTGAAGGGATAATGTCTGGGGTGAATTATAATCAATGTTACTTCTAAAGAAAATTGGCCATTGAACTAAGCATTAAAAGAAATTTGTATAAATGTAAAAGTAGTATCAAACAATGGTCTGGATTATCATTTGGTCATCAACACCGCAGTTAATCATGGAATTTGCAGCTGTCTATTGTCAAAGACTAGGATTTGCTGAGAGATGGAAGATCGACTCTATCAGTTATTCTCCCACTGGAGTCCACTTGAAGTCCAGTGGTAGAGATAATTCTTGCTGAAGTTCTCACCAAGAATCATCTGTCCAGCTGCCAGCTTGCTTGGGAGTCTTTGATCATTGCGACTCATGGTTAGTCTCCTTAGTGCTTCTGTCAGTTGCACCTGCAAATTAGAAGCCTGTTGGTGGCAGTGATGTGTGGAGCTTTACTAGAGTTCTGTAGCCTTTCTGTGTATCTCTACCTTTTCAATCTTGTTCAAAGGGTTTATTAACCCTTCAGAAATCTGCCAGTACTATACCAGCTAATCCAGGCATTTCAATCCTGCATTGTTGCCTATTTCAAATTTAGATTTTTCCAATGCATGATGAACTCACAACTGAGCGAATGCTCACAATCCTGAAGAGAGGCATGTATTAACTCTGTCTCAATTTAGCCCTCACAATCTTTACTAACAGAATTAATTCCTCTACATTTCTGATCTGTAAAATTTTCAGCTGGATCCTGGCATTAAATTCAATACAGATAGAAGTGGAACTCCCAAAAAACGAAAAGCACCGCCACCACCAACCAGTGTTACACAGGTAAAAGTAAGGGCATCCAACTGATGGCCCTCTGATTTAATAATAAAAATAATTACTAAATGCAAATCAACTTACTTGAAATCTATTAAAATGGCTTGTCTCTGGTTTTTCCATAGTTTTAATCTAAACACAAATGTTTGGGTTTTTTTCAATTAGTGATGAGGACAGTCAGTTTCTTAATTACCAATACGTGATATTTTATCCTAGGGTCTCCAGTCAAGTGAGGTGCCTTCACCAGAATCCCACAGTTCCCGTTCATCAAAACCTGAGCCATCTGAAGAAGAAGCAATATCTATTAAGGTACTTTTTACCTAATGCTGAGTATTACTATTTCTGTAATCCAAAAGAACACTATGTACTTGACTGTGGAGATTTGGCCTACAGGATTCTAATTTTGTCTTAATAATCAGTGTACCATGCCAACTATTAGTTGGGAGGAGGAAAGAACTATTGTGGGCATTACGCTTATGAAAAATGGGAATTTTTAAAGCTATTTCAGTTCTTAACTGAGTTCAGCTGACAGCAAATGATCTTATTATACTATTTTTATCATGTTAGGGGAATAGGAGTCAGGTATAATTTGGGGAAAAAATATTTGTATGGAAATGCAAGGAGGTTTCCAGTAGTTGATTCAGGTCCAAAAGTTTATTCATATGCCTTACCTGGAGTTTTAAGAAATATACCTAGTGTTGTCCTCGAAAAGTAATAGATAACATAAACACGAGGAAGTCTCCAGATGCTGGTAATTCAAAGCAACACACACAAAATTTTGGAGGAACTCAGCAGGTCAGGCAGCATCAAGTTTCAAGTTCCTGGGTGTCAAGATCTCTGAAGATCTAACTGGGTCCAAGCATATCAATGCAGCTACAAAGGAGGCAAGACAGTGACTATACTTCATTAGGAGTTTGAAGAGATTTGGTATGTCAACAAATACCAAAAAATACACTCAATAACTTCTATAGATGTACTGTGGAGAGCATTCTGACAGGCTGCATCACTGTCTGGGGGGGGGGGGGGGGGTTACTGAACAGGACCAAAAGAAGCTGCAGAGGGTTGTAAATACAAAGTACCCAGGACATCTTCAGGGAGCGGTGTCTCAGAAAGGCAGTGGTGTCCATTATTAAGGACCTCCAGCACCCAGGGCATGCCCTTTTCTCACTGTTACCATCAGGTAGGAGATACAGAAGCCTGAAGGGACACACTCAGCGATTCAGGAACAGCTTCTTCCCCTCTGCCATCCGATTCCTAAATGGACATTGAACCCTTGGACACTACCTCACTCTTTTTTAATATACACACAGTATTTCTGATTTTTGCGCGTTTTTAACCTACTTAATAAACACATACTGTAATTGATTTACTTGTCTATTATCATGCTTTATTTTATTTATTATTATTATTTTTCTCTCTGCTAGATTATGTATTGCATTGAACTGGTGCTGCTAAGTTAACAAATTTCATGTCACATGCCGGTGATAATAAACCTGATTCCGATTCTGATCTGTGGAAATTAAGAAACAGTCGGCATTTTGGGAATGGAAATTAAAATGTCTGGCTAACATTTTAATTCTGATTCCCATTCTCATTCTGACGTGTCGATCCATAGCCTCCTCTTATGCCACAGGGTGGAGGAGCATCTCCAACCTCCAACCCGATGGCATGAATATCAATTTCTCCAGTAAATAAATTTGTCCCCCCCCCCCCACCTTCCTCTATTCCCCACTCTGCTTTATTATCTCACCTGCCAATTACTTCCCCTGGGTTCCTGCCTACTTCCCTTTTTCCTGTGGCCCACTCCTCTCCTGTCAGATTCTTTCTTCTGCCCTTGACCTCTCCCACCCACCTGGCTTCACCCAGCTAGCCTCCTTCCCCTCCCCCTACCTTTTTATTCTGGCAACTTCCCCCGTCCTTTTCCGTCCTGAAGAAGGGTCTTGGTCTAAAGTGCTGACTGTTTATACTTTTCCATAGATGCTGCCAGATCTGCTGAGTTCCTCCAGCATTTGTGTATGTTGCTTTATACTAGGTAACGTGGTCTGTTGGGAGCTAAAGACTAATGAATTTATTGTGATTGGGACCAAGCAATAAATTAATTTTCACAGCACTTGGAAAATGAAGTATGGAATAATTGTGGATGTTCATTAGAAATAAGTGATTGTATTCTTTTCAAGTGTCCAAATGTCATTTAATGCCACAGAAATACAGATTTTTTTCTGAGATGGTCTTTGTTTGCTTTCATATCATTGTGGCACAGGAAGAAGAGAAAAATGATGAAATGAGAAAACTTCAAGCAGAAAAGGCAAATCTGTTGGAGGTGATACACAACCTAAATCAACAACTGCGGGACAAAAACTTGCAAGAGGTAATTGTGAAAATAGAAGCAGAAGTAACTTTTGGAAAGCTGGTGGTGGCTTCTACTGGCTAAACAAAGGGATTACTGATTTTTTGAAAAGTATTTTTTTTACAATCGCAAGACACTGCAGCATATTAAGAACTTAAAGTACTGCAGGCCTACTCCATCAGCGAGTTGCTGAAGGAGCTGGACTTAGTGCAGATCGTCCTGCTGCCTGCATCAGGCAATGGAGGAGTTAGTGCGTGGAGGAGGCGTGCAGTCTCACAGCAAGTGATCGCCTTAGTTGTTTTTCTTGTGATTGCAAGACTCTGTTGACATTGTTAACGTGGAGTACTAAAAATCTGATGCACTGATTCATTGGCGGACGACAGGGGAGCTGCATGGCTTTGGTTGTAGCAAGGACTAGGCCTCAAGCTGCGGCATTGCCTGTTTACAGCCATCCAGGAAAGAGGCATTGGAGTCGGTGCACACCACCAGAGTGCCAGGGGCGGTGTGGTACAGCGTTGAAGCTGGAGTTCGTGCTGTTTCCAAGTGTTCCTTTGACAAAAGACACGCCATATTATATTCAACAAAAGTTAAATTCTTGTTTCTCCAAATTCCTATGTGATACAAGTAGTCTGAAATTATATTTGTGTTTAGCTTCAAGAGGTGTATCATAAACAAAACAAAATACACTTTAGAAAAATTTGTCATCCAGTGTAACATGGACATGGATGGGATCTACGGGATATGTGTTCTTCAGCTCAAGTTTGTTGTAACAGCTGATGTGGGCAAGCCTCTGAACAATGTAGTTAGTGTGCTGGTTGTATGGTTAAGCTATTGAAATAAGCAAATAGCAAGAAGCTAGTGTGTTTGCCTTGCTGTCAATGAACGTGAGTTGATTAGATGTTACAATCTCCACGTTCACTTTCTGTGGCTTTCCTGCTGGTTCCTGAATATGACTGAAGTGTTGTTGGGCCTTGCGACTGATTCTCCTTTACATTAATGCTTTTTTTCCTTCACTTTAGGCACAGCAGAATGACCTCACAAGAAAAGTGTGTCGGAATAGTGAAGAAATGCCAGTGGAATCAAAAGGTGAGATGAGTTTATTGACCTATTTGTGGTTAATCCTGATTACTTGTGTGTGCTGTGTCATTCCCAACTCACTACCATTGTAAAAACAGGCTAAATAGCCCAACTGTTCAACTTCCAGTCAACATATCCTATATTATAAGTTCAGTATGAAATATGTTATTGGTTTAAAAGTTGAGCTGGACTCTCTTACTTTTGGCAAAACATTTGATGGTTTTATGTGAAAAATTTAAAACTAAGATTTATCGGAGGTAACATTGGCATGAACTCCCTGAAACTATTCCTCCAAGCTGTGTGTCAAACTCTGAAACCCCATCAACCCATATTTATTAAGCTTCTTTTAAAGGGGTTTATCTTTTTTTCAAAGAACTAGGAGATTGATCCACCTAGTATTTCATTTAAATATTGTGTGTCGAGGGACTCAAGAACATGTTGATGGGGAAGGAAATAAAGATAGTGGAATCTTGCCATTTTTCAATGTTGAATTGGTATTTGCGGAACAGAATGTAAGATAGGCATACAAATGTTTCTGCCTTATAAATTGACTTGAATTTTATTATATCATTCAGACCATTGTACCTCTGTGAGCTCAGGGTTGCCAACTACTCTCTTCCCTGGCATTTCCTGATATCCTTCTAACTTTTCAAATGATTTTCCAAGCTCCAGTGAAAACATATGATAAATTCTGCTTTGATTACTGTTCGTGTATGATCTTCATATTCTGATAATTCTCACCTTTTTTAAAAAAAAACAGCTAATTACTGCATTTTTATCGTCTAGATATTAGCTCAGTAGGCTTTGAAAATAATTGCACTTTCTCAAAACGACTCAGAATTCATAAAAAAGGGTGGCAAGGTAGTGCAGCGGTTAGCACAACGCTTTACAGTACAGGTAACCTGGGTTCAATTCCCGCCAATACCTGTAAGGAGTTTGTAAGTTCTCTCTGTGACCACGTGGGTTTCTTCCGGGTGCTCTGCTTTCCTTCCACACACCAAAGACGTGCTAGTTGGTAGGTTAATTGGTCATTGTGAATTGTCCTGTGACTAGGCTGGGATTAAATCGGGGGGGTAAAATGGGTGGTGCAGTTTGAAGAGCTAAAAAGGCCTGCTTCATGCTGTATCTCACTCAAAGAGGAAAAAAAAATTAAGGACCTCAATTAGATCTTTGGTTGGCCTTGTTCAGTTGTAGGAGAAGTATTGGTATCTTTAATATTTCATCATAAAATGGTGTCTCAATCCTAATCCTATAATTAATTTGCAACCTCATCACAGAATTGTAAATTTACATCACAAAGGTTTGTGTTCAAAAAGGAGTATTAGGTTAAAGCCGTTTATTAGCTCTTGATTCAGGGTCCGGCAGCTAAGCCAGTCCCTCCTTATAACTATAACTCTCCAACTCTGGGACCATTCTTGGGAATCTCAATTCCATCGTCCTCTATCGTGCAGTCATGCCATTCCTTTAGTACGGTGCCCAGAACAGAACTCAAGCTGCAGCCGAACAAATATTTATACAGTTTGAGGATGACCTTCCTCCTTTAGTATTTTATGACTTGGCCAATAAAGAGCCCATATGTCACCTCAAACACTTTATAAAGCTGGTATGCTATCTTTTAGCCAAGATCCCTATTCCTCTACAGTCCTATGTGACCCTGGTCACATAGATCCATCAGATGCATCATCTAATTTAAAATTAGCTTGACTTTCAATGGGGATTGTGGGCTTAAGTAAATCTTACTCAAAAGACTTTGAGCATAAAATTCTGGACGGACATTCCACTGCAGACTGATGGATTGTTGCATTGTCATGGTCACTATCTCTTCAGGTAAGCCATTAAACTGCTCCATCTACCCCTTCAGGTAGAAGAAGGCAGCACTTCTATGAAGAAGGGCTGAGTTATATCTGGCGCCCTACAAATATTGATCCCTCAACCTTGTCACAAATTCATTATTCTCACATGGCTGTTTAGTAGAGCTTGCTGTTCACAAGCTGGCAGTCATTTCAGAAATTGACTTCACGGCACCTTAAAGATGTTTAGGGATAGACAATACATGCTAGCTTACAAATGAATACTGACTCTATTTGGATATGTTTTCATTTATTTTAATCTAAGTTAATTCAATTTAAAAGCATACTTTTGTGGGCGATGTCTTAATATGGTTCCTCGGTTTTGGTTTTGCTATTCTTAGCTTCTCTGTGCTTCCAATATAGAACACAAATTTGCATAAAAATACTTGAAACTATAATTACTAACTGAATTTTGGCTTTTATTATGTGTGAATTACTTTTAAGTATTTAATTTGATTAACTTTAAAATGTTTTTAAGAAATGATTCTCACGTATGTGTATTTTCTGATCTAATTGCCTTTAGGTAGTGAAAATGAAGGAACATTAAAATCTAGTGTAGAAGGACATGACCAGATAATGGCATTGCAGTCACAAATTGCTTCTCCAGCAGTGCAAAATAAAGAGCTGTGGGACACACTGCAGGTATTTTGGATGTTTCCCTATAGATATTCTCCACTGTATTTCTCATATTTTAAAATATGACGCATCTTAAATTTATTAAGCAAGTATATAAAATGCCTTTTTTTGTATTGTCAATACATGATGAAGTGATCTGTGTGATGTTCTAATATTACATGATGTTGAGATATATTTTAGGATGCACTGGGGCACGTTAGTGAGGTAACCTGGGGTCACCAGGTGTTTCAGGCCTTACAGCATCAGACAGCCTCACACAGGTGATCCAGCCGGTTTTGATCAGGCCCCGGCTTTTGTCCCACCAGCTCTGGTCCATCCACCACACCCCTTGATCCATAGTAATCTGGAGGCTCACTCAGCAGCCGTTGAGATGGTCCTGACAGCTCTTTTCTTTGTAGCCCCCTTACTACCAAGGAGTTTCTGTAGAGCAAGCAGCCAGCAAAACCTCACAATTTGTGTATTGCACTGCATGCACACACCTCTCTTAGTCCTGTTTATGGCCAGAACAAGAATATTGTGGTAAATAGAGGCTAAGGAGCATGAGAGTTCAGTGGAGACTTGCAAACCGGGTTCTGGGGAGGTATGATCCATGTAAGGTGAGATTAAGTAAACTGGAACTATATTTTCTAGAATTTAGAAGAGAGAAGAGATCTCATCAAAGCATACTAAATTCTTAGAGGACTGGACAGGCAGATGCAGAGGTGTTGTTTCCTATGGCTATGCAGACTAGGAAAAGGGATAGAGTTTAGGTTTCAGATGGGGAGAAACTTGTTCACTCCAGTATATAGTGAAACTTTAAAATTCTCTCCTTGAAGTCTATGGAGACTTGGTCTTTGTGTTCATTCAAAACATATCTCGATAGATTTCTGGTATGTTCAGGGGAATTTGGAATATTCATATAGTGCTCTACAGCCACCTGAGGAACAATCGATAGACAGCCCCTTAGGACAACATTGTGCTCGACTCGAGTGATCGCACTACTGGTAGAAAATAATGTGTGGTGGAGAGTATATTGACAGGCTGCGTCACAGCCTGGTATGGAAACATCAATGCCCTTGAACAGAAAATCCTACAAAAAGTAGTGGATATGGCCCAGTCCATCACGGGTAAAGCCCTCTCCACCATTGAGCACATCTAAGGTAAGGCAGAATCTGCCATCAGGAAACCCCCATCACCCAGATCATGCTCTCTTCTCACTGCTGCCATCAGGAAGAAGGTACGGGAGCCTCAGGACTCACACCACCAGGTTCAGGAGCAATTATTACTCCTCAACCATCAGGCTGCTGAACCAGAGGGAAAGATTTCACTCAACTTCATTTGCTCCATCACTGAACTGGTCCCACAACCTACAGACTCACACTTAAGCACAAACAAGAGAAAATCTTCAGATGCTGGAAATCCAAGGCAACGCATACAAAATGCTTGAGGAATTCAGAAGGGCAGGCAGCATCTATGGAAATAAAGGACAGTTCCAGGCCAAGACCCTTCGGCAAGACTGGAGGAAAAAAAAGATGAGTAGGTTTAAAAGGTGGGGAAGGAGAGAGAGAAACACTGGGTGATAGGTGAAACCGAGAGGGGGAGGGGGTCAAGTAAAGAGCTGGGAAGTTGATTGGTGAAAGAGATACAGGGCTGGAGAAAGGGGAATCTGATAGGAGAGGACAGAAGGCCATGGAAGAAAGAAAAGGGGGAAGGTGCACCAGAAGGAGGCGATGGGCAGGCAAGGAGATGAGGTGAGAGAGGGAAAAGGGGATGGGGAGCGGTGTAGGTTGGGGGGAGGCATTACTGGAAGTTCGAGGAAAACTATGTTCTTGCCATCAGGTTGGAAGCTACCCACAAAGAATATAAGGTGTTATTCCTCCAGCTTGAGTGTGGCCTCATCGTGACAGTAGAGGCCATGGATTGACATACTGGAACGGGAAGTGGAATTAAAATAAAAATAGGTGGCCACTGGGAGATCATGTTTTTGGCAGATGGAGTGTAGGTGCTCAGTGAAACAGTCTCCCATTCTATGTCAGGTCACACTGATTTACAGAAGGCCACATTGGGAGCACTGGGCACAGTATATGACCCCAACAGACTCACAGGTGAAGTGTCGCCAAACCTGGAAGGACTGAATAGTAGACAGGGAGGAGGTGTAGGGGCAGGTGTTGCACTTGTTCCACTTGTAAGGATAAGTGCCAGGAGGGAGATCAGTGAGGAGGGACAAATGAACAAGAGAGTCTCATAGGGAACTATTCCTGCTAAAGGCAGAAAGATGGGAGGAGGGAAAGATGTGCTTGGTGGTGGGATCCCGTTAGAGATGGCCAAAGTTCTGGTGAATTCGGTGCTGGATGTTGGGGGCTGATGGGGTGGTAGGTGAGTACAAGAGGAACCCTATCCCTGGTAGGATGACAGTAAGATGGGGTAAGAGCAGATGTGTAAGAAGTGGAAGAGATGTGGTTGAGGGCAGCATTGATGGTGGTGGAAAGGAAGCCCCTTTTTTGAAGAAGGAGGACATCTTCTTAGTTTTAGAAAGAAAAGCCACCTCCTGAGAGCAGATGCAGTGGAGATGGAGGAACTGAGAGAGAGGGTTGGCATTTTTATAAATAATAGGGTGGTAAGAGGTATATTCTAGGTAGGTGTGAGAGGCTGTGGGTTTATAATAGACATCAGTCGATAAGCTGTGTCCAGAGACAGAGACAGTGAGATTGAGAAAAGGAAGGGAAGTGTCGGAAATGGGCCAGGTAAATTTGAGGGCAGTTTGGAAGTTGGAGGCAAAGTTGATGAAGTCAGTGAGCTCCACGTGGGTGCAGGAAGCAACACCAATGCAGTCGGCGATGTAGCGTAGGAAAAGTGGGGGATGTTCACCACTGTAGGCTTGAAACATTGTTCCACGTAACTGACAAACAGACAGGCATAGCTGGGACCCATGCAAGTGCCCACGGCTACACCTTTTGTTTGAAGGAAGAGGGAGGAGCCAAAGGAGAAATTATTAAGAGTGAGGACAAGTTCTGCTAGGCAGAGGAGAGTGGTAGTGGAGGGAAACTGGTTGGGTCTGATGTCAAGAAAGAAACGGAGAGCTTTGAGGCCTTCCTGATGGGGGATAGAGATGGATAACAACTGGACATCCATAGTGAAAATGAGACAGTCGGGGCCAGGGAACTTGAAATCATTGAAAAGATCCAGAACTTGTGATGTGTCACGGATGTAGGTAGGAAGGGACTGAACTAGGGGGGATGAAACAGAGCCGAGGTATGCCGATATGAGTTCAATGGGGCAGGAACAAGCTGAAACAATGGGTCTACCTGGACAAGTAGGCTTGTGAATGTTGGGTAGGAGATAGAAATGGGAGGAGCAGGGTTGGGAACTGAGGTTGTTGGTAGTGGATGGGAGATCGCCAGAGTTAATAAAGTCAGTGATGGTGTGGGAGACAATGGTTTGCTGCTGCTTAGTGGGGTCCTGTTCAAGTGGTAAGTAAGAGGAGTTGTTACTAGGCCTCAACAAGGTAGAGGTCAGTCTGCCGGACTACTAAAGCACTCCCTTTATCTGCGGGTTTGTTGGTGAGGTTAAGATTACTGCAGAGGGAGTGGAGAGCAAAGTGTTCAGAAGGGGTGAGGTTGGAATTAGAAAGAAGAGAGTTGAAGTCAAGATGGTTGATGTCCTGTTGGCAGTTAGCAATTAGCAATGAAAAGATCCAGAGGAGGCAGAAAACCAGGGCGGGGTGTCCAGGAAGAGGATGAGGGTTGAAGACAGGAGATGGGGTCATCAGTGCGGGGTAGAGAGTCCTTGCCAAAGAAATAGGCTTGGAGATGGAGGCAGCATCATGGCGAGCGCGAAACTCAGAGGTGTGTGTGCACGGGGACAGAGCTGAGGCCCTTACTGAGAACAGAACATTCTTTCTCAGAGAGGGGAAGGTCAGAGGGAATGGTGAAGACCCAGCACGGATGAGAGCTGGGATTGGAGGGGGGATGGGGTTGGTAGTGTCTGAGGAGAAGGGAAGTTTGGGGTATTCAGGGAAGATGGAGTGTGAGGAAGATGCAGTCTCCGAGAGCCCAAGAGCTGGTGGTGGAACCTGAGAGAGACGGGATTGCGGAGTGTTGGTGGGGGCAGGGGAGATGGGAGTTCCAGCGGCAGCACTTGAAGACCCAGCCTGTAGGTCAAGGCCGGGGTCAGAGTTGTAGGTTGCGCAGTTGGCACTTGGGAGGTGTTCAAGACCCTTGAAACCTGCATTTATGGTGGTGAAGTCCGGGTGTTGAACCGGCTCTGGATCGTTAGTGCCATTGAGGTCAGTAGCAAGGATCATGGTCTGCCAGCATTGGAGACAGCAGGTTCTGTGGTCTGTAGGTAGGCGATATTCCAATCCTTGCAGGACATGAGGAAGTCAAAGTCAAAGAAGTCACATTCAAGGACCCTTCATCTCATGTTCTCACTGTTTATTGCTTATTTATTTATTATAATTATTTCTTTCTTTTTGTATTTGCCCAGTGTTGTCTTTTGCACACTGGATGAAAGCCAAAGTTTGTGCAGTGTTTAATTGATTCTGTCATGGTTATTATTCTATTATGGATTTATTGAGTATCTCAGGGTTGTATATGGTGACATATGCATACTTTGATAATAAATTTACTTTAAACTTTGCAAATCAGTCATAATCTTAGTATCTGATGAAGTAGGTTCAAAGATTCAGGGGAGAAGATTTAGGACAGAGATGAGGAGAACCTGTTTTTCCCAGAGAGGTGGTGAATCTGTGGAATTCTCCACCCAGGGAAGCAGTTGAGGCTTCCTCACTAAATATATTTAAGGAACAGTTAGATAGGTTTTTACATAGTAAGGGAATTAAGGGTTATGGTGAAAAGGCAGGTAGATGCAGCTGAGTTTACGGACAGATAGAGCAATACGTAGTGGTACCAACTAGAAAAGGGGCAGTGTTGGATCTCCTGTTAGGGTATGAGATAGATCAGGTGACGGAGGTATGTGTTGGGGAGCACTTTGGGTCCAGTGATCACAATGAAAATAGTTTCAATATAATTATGGAGAAGGATAGGACTGGACCCAGGGTTGAGATTTTTGATTGGAGAAAGGCTAACTTTGAGGAGATGCGAAAGGATTTAGAAGGAGTGGATTGGGACAATTTGTTTTATGGGAAGGATGTAATGGAGTAATGGAGGTCATTTAAAGGTGAAATTTTGAGGGTACAGAATCTTTATGTTCCTGTTAGGTTGAAAGGAAAGGTTAAAAGTTTGAGAGAGCCATGGTTTTCAAGGGATATTGGAAACTTGGTTTGGAAAAAGAGAGAGATCTACAATAAATATAGGCAGCATGGAGTAAATGAGGTGCTGGAGGAGTGTAAAGAATGTAAAAAGCATCTTAAGAAAGAAATTAGAAAAGCTAAAAGAAGATATGAGGTTGCTTTGGCAAGTAAGGTGCAAATAAATCCAAAGGGTTTCTACAGTTTTATTAATGGCAAAAGGATAGTGAGGGATAAAATTGGTCCCTTAGAGAATCAGAGTGGACAGCTATGTGTGGAGCCAAAAGAGATGGGGGAGATTTTGAACAATTTCTTTTCATTGGTATTCACTAAGGAGAAGGATATTGAATTGTGTAAGGTAAGGGAAACAGGTAGGGTAGTTACTGAAACTATGATGATTAAAGAAGAGCAAGTATTAGAGCTTTTAAAGAATATAAAAGTGGATAAATCTCCAGGTCCTGACAGGATATTCCCTAGGACCTTGAAGGAAGTTAGTTTAGAAATAGCAGGGACTCTGACAGAAATATTTCAAATGTCATTGGAAACGGGGATGGTGCCAGAGGATTGGCTTATTGCTCATGTGGTTCCATTGCTTAAAAAGGGTTCTAAGAGTAAACCTAGCAATTAATGGCCTGTGAGTTTGACGTCGGTGGGGAAATTAATGGAAAGTATTCTTAGAGATGGTATATATAACTATCTGGATAGACAGGGTCTGATTAGGAGCAGTCAACATGGATTTGTGTGTGGAAGGTCATGTTTGACAAATCTTATTGAATTTTTTGAAGAGGTTGCTAGGAAAGTTGACGAGGGTAAAGCAGTGGATGTTGTCTATATGGACTTCAATAGGGCCTTTGACAAGGTTCCACACGGAAGGTTAGTTAGGAAGGTTCAATCGTTAGGTATTAATATTGATGTAGTAGAATGGATTCAACAGTGGCTGGATGGGAGATGCCAGAGAGTAGTAGTAGATAACTGTTTGTCAGGTAGGAGGCTGGTGACTAGTGGTGTGCCTCAGGGATCTGTACTGGGTCCAGTGTTGTTTGTCATGTACATTAATGATCTGGATGATGGGGTGGTAAATTGGATTAGTAAGTATGCAGATGATACGACGATAGGTGGCGTTGTTGATAATGAAGTAGGTTTTTTAAGCTTGCAGAGAGATTTAGGCCAGTTAGAAGAGTGGGCTGAAAGATGGCAGATGGAGTTTAATGCTGATAAGTATGAGGTGCTACATTTTGGTAGGAATAATCAAAATAGGACATACATGGTAAATGGTATGGCATTGAGGAATGCAGTAGAACAGAGTAATGGTGCATAGTTCCCTGAAGGTGGAACTTCATGTGGATAGGGTGGTGAAGAAAGCTTTTGGTATGCTGGCCTTTATAAATCAGAGCATTGAGTACAGGAGTTGGGATGTAATGTTAAAATTGTACAAGGCATTGGTAAGGCCAAATTTGGAGTATTGTGTACAGTTCTGGTCACCGAATTATAGGAAAGATGTCAACAAAATATGGAGATTACAGAGGAGATTTACTAGAATGTTACCTGGGTTTCAGCACCTAAGTTACAGAGAAAGGTTGAACAAGTTAGGTCTTTATTCTTTGGAGTGTAGAAGGTTGAGGGGGGATTTGATGGAGGTATTTAAAATTATGAGGGGGATAGATAGAGTTGATGTGGATAGGCTTTTTCCATTGAGAGTAGGGGAGATTCAAACAAGAGGACATGAGTTGAGAGTGAAGGGGCAAAAGTTTAGGGGTAACACGAGGTGGAACTTCTTTACTCAGAGAGTGGTAGCTGTGTGGAACGAGCTTCCAGTAGAAGTGGTAGAGGCAGGTTCGATTTTGTCATTTTTTTAAAAAATTGGATAGGTATATGGACAGGAAAGGAATGGAGGGTTATGGGCTGAGTGCGGGCCAGTGGGACTAGGTGAGAGTAAGTGTTCGGCATGGACTAGAAGGGCCAAGATGGCCTGTTTCCGTGCTGTAATTGTTATATGTCATATGTTAGATCAGCTGTGATTTTATTGAATGGAGGGGTAGGCTCAATGGGCCAGATGGCCTACTCCTGCTCCTACTTCTTATGTTCTTAAAGTGAATTACAGAAATAAATAAATTGTTCTACTGTTGCCTCAAAATTACAAAGAAAAGCTTTAGAATATTTGTCCAAATGTGTTTTCTTTGGAGATAAAACTTTGATTTCTGAAATTTGTTCTAAACCAGGATCCATCAGAAGTGTTTTTGGTTGAAGCACCAAGTTTTTGGCTTTGTAAATTCTCGTTGGAAATTTGTAAATGGCAATGAAAGATGCCTCAAACAATTGCCAAAATAGCCAAAATGAAAATAGGGACTCTAAAATCCCTATCTTGGGTTTTAATTGTGAATTTGATTTGTTCACAGGTAAAGGAAAAAGGGGCAAGCATAAAGTTAGAGGATGAACAATTGAGACCAAATCTAGCAATACCACTTGACCTAAATCTTAATTCAGCTGATGCATACAGTACACTTGAAGCTAATTACATCCAATTAAAGGAAATGTATAAAAAAGCTGAAGCTGAAATTACTAATCTAAAAGCTGAGATCTTTTCAAACAAGTCTAATACCACAGTAAGAACTGAAGCTTTAAATAACAGTAGTTCCAATACAAAGGTAAAGGAATTGGATGAACCAGAGCCACAGCATGCTTTGGCAATGGAGTTATTGGCTGAATTATCAGAGGAAAGGATGCAGACATTAGGAGAAATTAATGAGAATGGTTATTCTCTTGAGCAAAAGCTCCAAGAAACACAAAGTAAATATGAAGAGGCACTGAAGGAATTGTCAAGTCTGCGGGCACAGGTGCAACGAGACTTGCACCTCACGGAAGAGCATATATCTTTATCAAATTTGGAAAAGTTGACACAGTCCTATGAAGATGAGTTAGAGGAAATGAAGCAGCAGCTGAAAAGGGCTTTGGAAGACGAAGAACGAGCAAATAATAGTGTAAGAGAAATCCAAGAGCTCTTGGAGATAAAAGATAAACTGCTGTCCAATTGCATCTCTCAGGGAGAGTGTAAGGAGATGAAACTATCTCATGCCCAACTTATCGAGAACATCAATCAGGAGAAAGCATTGCTAATTGAGAAGTATAAAGAATCACAAGAGGAAATTAAAAAGTTACAAGAAAGGCTGAACCGTCAGTCAAACTCACAAGAGAAGGAAAGTGATTTTCAAGAAACGCTGACCACATTAAACAAAAGAACAGATGAACTAAAAAATCAGCTAACTTCAGTGACGCAACAATACAATTTAGCAGAAAGTGAATTGAAAGAGCTGAAAAGTAAGAAGGCCGATGTGGCATTTGAGCATGTTAATTCAAACTATATCCATAAAGAGCAACACGAACAGCTAATTGAAGTTCTTAATGACTCCATCGATGAACTGAAAGACAAGTTGTCTGAACTGGAGATGAAGCTTAAGGGATCTGAGCAGGACAATGCCAAAATGCAGAGGGACCTTGAAATTCACAAACAGACTTCCATACCTCTCTCTGAGCATACAGAAATAACAATGTCTCTTGAAAATACCATCAAGAACTTTGATGGCAAATTACGGCAGATGGAGCACAAGCTGGAACAGAAGGAAATACAACTGAATGTATTAGAAGGAAATTTGGCTACAGAGAAGGCTGCAGCTCAAGAGGCAATGGTTCCAAAATCAGAATGCGAGAAAATGAGAGCTTCATTTGAAGCTGAATCAAAACGGTTGGCTGCTAAAGTAAGTGATTTATTGAAGGAGCAAGAAAAACTCTCTGCTGAAGTAGCACAGGCTAGGAAGGAGAATCTGCTTGTGAAAAATGAGCGAGACACAGCTCAAGCTCAGCTTTTGAGCAAAGAGCAAGAAATCAAGAGGCTTCGCATCAGGGGCCATGATATGCAGCAAGCTATGGAAGAATTGCAAAAGCAGGTGAAAGATTCCTTGAAACTAGAAGAAGATAAAGACAGGAAGGTAAGACTTTTCTATCAGTTTTACTGAAAAGAGCGTATTTTCAATTCATGAATTTTCAATCTGGAATACTATGCATGAATTTAGAATTTGAATTTGAGGAATATCGGGCATAATACCACAAGTTATTGAATGAATGAAACTAGAAATGCCTTTCTGAAATTAAAAGAGCTGCATTCTTTTTGTAACTATCTACATCACATTAGCCATTACTGCCTGGTTTGGGGAAACATCCTCTAACATTATACAAAAAAGTGTCAGATCAGCTGTAAAGGCCATTAGCTGCAGTCTAGCATCAAAGCTGGACTTGAATGTGTCCAGGACAAAGAAGTGGGCAGGAAAAATCATTGCAGACACCACGCATCCTGAAAACTGCCTTTTCCAAAACCTCACTTCTGGAAAGCATTATAGGACTGTTAATATCTTCACAGCATCTTATGTTTCTTCCCTCTGGGAGTTAATCTGATTCAGCATTCTAGGTTACGCCCTTCAACTCCCTCTTTCTATTACTCTAGAGGCTCCCAACCTGGGATCCATGGACCCCTTGCTTAATGGTATTGGTCCATGGCACATAAAAAGGTTTGGAACCCCTGTATTACTCTGTCACTGCATTATAAACACTTTAAACCACTTTTTATAATGTCGTTTACATTGCAAATATATGATGGTATTTGTGTACGTTTTATTCCATATCTGTACTCTAACCTCTAACTTTATTTTCATTTAATTCTTCATTCTGTATGTTTTTTGTTGCACATCAAGCCAACACCACAGCAAATTCCTGTTACTTGGAAATGTATATGGCGAATATACTTGTTCCTTGATTCTTGAATTGATCCAATGCAAAGACTTTTGAATTGGTCTGGAGAATGGAATTGCTTTCTAATGAGAACTAAAGATACAAGGTTAAATTTTTGTTCAAGATGAAATAGTAAGGCAGAAGGAAATGTTCAGCAGAGGGATGATGCTCATGCTTGATCAGTTTTAGTGTCACTTTTGAACAAATATCAGAAAGTTAAAGGGGTGTTTTGTAGGGAGAAGACATCTGGATTTCTAAAATGCCTTTGGTAGTTATTTTTTTTTACATTGAAACATAAGAAATAGGAACAAATGGGGACCATAAATCTCCTTAAGCATTTTGTGCCTGAAAATATCTTGAATTTATCTCCAAAATATGGGCCTAGTGTATAGGAAGATTGTTCAGTGAACCACAACTGAAGTGAAATTAATTGAATCTGGGGATGTAAGAATACTAGATTTAAAGATTAGCTTTATTTGTCACATGTACATTTAAGCATATAGTGAATATGATTTAATGATTTTAATATGATTTCCATGTTGGCATTGGTCCTTTTGCAAGTTACCTTCAATCTGTGCTCTAGATTGAGATCCTTCCACTGATGGAAGCAGTTTTTGCCCATTGTGAGTGCTTCACGCTCTACAGGGAGAACAACCTCTCTTCTGCACCATTCTAAAGCCTTGACTTTTAATAAGTAACCCATCTCAACTTTCTATAATTGGATGAAGGAATGTGAAATGTTTACTCCTCTCCAGAGAAGCTGCCTGACCTGAGTTCCTGCAGCATTTTATGTGTGTTGCACCTCTAGCACCTGCAGAATCTCTTGTGTTTCTGTAATCAGCCTGGTTCACATTTGTATTACATATAAGATGCATTTTTTCTGTTGTATTTTACTGTACATCTTTTTGGTCATCCATGGAGATCTGGCTTTCCTTATACTTGGGATGTGTCTAGATTCTAGACTGCAGGTGAAACTTCTCTGCTCTTAAGAGCCTCCTGTTTCTCAGTTACACTTCTGCTTGCCAAGTTTATCCAGGCCAGATCTGTTCTCAGCCCATTGAAACTGGCCCTTCCCCAAAACACTACTTTTAACTTGAAAACACAAGTGATCCTGCAGAAACACACACACACAATGCTGAAGGAAATCAGCAGGTCAGGCAGCATCTATAGAGGAGTAACAAAAGATCTTGGCCCAAAACATTAACTCTTTATTCCTCTCCATTGACGTTGCCTGACCTTTTAACTTGGAGTGACCGATATTCTTTCCCATAGCTATTCTAAATCCTATGAAGTTACTTACAATTTCTGTTTTTCAGCTGCTTCTCCTCTGAAATGTGATCCACTTACGGTAGATAGATACGTTACCCAAAAACTTGCTGGAAGCATTGCCTAAGCACATTTCAGAAATTCCTCCCCCTCTCGATCGTTAATTATTGCTATCTATCTCTATATTTAGATATTCATTACTTTCACGGTACGGATTTTGCAAACTGTTCCTCAAACAGAAAATGCAGAAGATTTATAAGGATAATTATACTACTAGGAAAACATTGGAACTTGCCTTCCCTCCCCCTGCCGGTGTCAATGCTGGAAGCAATATTGGCAATATTTACATAAGTAATGCCCAATCTGAAGTATTAAAATTGGAGAAGGTGCTATTTCAAGGATTATGGTTAATGGGATAAATGTTACACACTGTCCCATTGATATTTTAAATCTTAAAAGGTCAGATAGCATCTGTGAAGAGAAGAAGCAATGAACTTTCATAAGTATTGGAAACTGAAAAGATAAATTTTCAGATACAGATTAATTTCCGGATTGAAGAAGAGGAAAGAAAAGAACAAGGAGGAAGTTTGAAGAAGTGTTCTCTGCACCCTTTTATTTCACCACAGCTATGTACTTCCAACAATTTCTGTTTTTTCAAATTTCTAGCATGAGGGATATTCTATTTGCTTCTTTCATAGGCAGCATGGTAGCATAGTGGTTAGCATAATGCTTTAAGCACCAGTGATCGGTTGGGGTTCAATTCCCACCACTGGCTGTAAGTTTATACATTCTCTCTGTGACTGTGTGGATTTCCTCTCACATTTCAGAGACATGAGGTTTATGTTTAGTAAACTGTGAGCATGCTAAGTTGGTTCTGGAAGCATGGTGACACTTGCAGGCTGCCCCCAGCGTAATCCTGGACTGTGTCTGCTTTTGACGCAAACAATGCATTTCACTGGATGTTTCAATGACAAATAAAGCTAATCTGGTTTCTAAATCCATTTTCATCTATATCAGTTTTATACTGATATAAGCCACTGAATTCTTTACAATAGAGCATCATATTCATGTTTTGTGATCTGGGCATTGCTGATGAGGTCATCAATTATTGTGTATCCTGAATTACCTTTCATAAGGTTCCTCTGAGCCACCTTGAAACGGGAAGTCCTTCTGGTGAAAGTGTTCCCAAAGTACTGCTAAATAGGAGGCACCAGGATTTGTATCTTGCAATGAAGAAAGAACAGTGATATATTTCCCATTCAGAATGAGGGGACCCTGTAGGTTGTGATGCTCCATGTATTTGCTGCCCTTGGTGATGGAGGCTGCAAGTTAGGAAACTTCAGTCAGCATTGTTGATCCATTGGGTGTTAGTGAAATTTTCCTCTGCAGCAATGAGCCCCTCTGAAGAGCTCTTCCCATTCATTTTTTACCAGATCCAAACACAATTTTGATTTGCACTCCCATTCCTCTCCGTGAACTTGCCACACATTGATTCTAATCTCTTGCAGCTGTACTCCGTTTCTTTTCTGTTTTAATTGTTCAATCATTAATAATTCTGCAGGTTTATCTCACACTTCTAACACCTTACTTTCGTGAATTTAAACAGAACAATGAACTCTCCAAGGAAGTTAGCAAATTGAAGGAGGCACTGAACAGTCTCTCTCAACTTTCCTACACTGCAAACACTGTCAAGAGGCAAAACCAACAACTTGAGGTTCTTCAGCAGCAAGTAAAACATTTACAGCACCAGCTATCTGTAAGTACATGTTGTTGGAACTGGGTTTTTTTTATACTTTTGGTAAGATATGACTGCAACTTTTCATTGGTTCCTTCTTGTCTCAGGAATTTGTTTTAGTTGAAATATAATGTTGCTAGGCTATGCAAAAGTGCCATCTTGTTTCTTTTCCTCTGTCTGTGCCCTACAGTTCATATGCTCTGTATCTGTTCCTTTGTTTAATCACTAAAATAAACGATTATGAAGCAACAAGTTTCCACTTAGGCTTCTAAATGAAACCTGGGATCAGAAAAAATTACCGAGATCTCACTATACGTTGTTCTCTTCTATTCTGCTTTATTTGTCAATTATGGGGATAGTCCATCTTTGAATTAAAAAATACAGATTTTGAAAAACGATGTAGGCCTGTCCCGGCATATATGACAAATCAACTCTTCTCAGGGTTTCAGCTGGGTACAGGTATCAATTATAGTCAGCATTTCAATGACAAGCTCTGCCATCTTCATCAGGGATCAACTGCTGAAGGAGGTAGAGTTTGTCATTGAAACATCGGTTACCTGGCTGGAAGCCCGGGAAGAGTTGATTCGTAATATAGGTTTTGCCTCTTATTGCTTTTTTTTTAATTGAGATACAGTGCAGAACAGGCCATTTCAACCCTACAAGCCTTACCGCCCAGCAACCTATCTATTTAGGGCAGTACGATAGCATAGTGGTTAGCACGATGCTTTACAGTACCAGCAACCTGGGTTCAGTTTTAAGGAGATTATATGTCCTCTCCGTAACCGTGTGGCTTTTCTCCAGCTGCTGCGGTTTTCTTTCTCAGTCCAAAGATGTACCAGTTGGTAGATTAATTGGTCATTGTAAATTGTCCTGTGAAACTGGGATTGAACCGGGGGGTTGCTGAGCAGCATGGCGCGAAGGGCCGGAGGGACTATTCCGCACTGTATCTCAATCAATCAATCAATCAATCATTCTATAAATAAATAACGAAATAAACAAACAAACAAACCCGAGGCAGATCACAGGACAATTCCAAATGACCAATTAACCTACTAACCAGTATGTCTTTAGAATGTGGGAGGAAACCTCGGCACCCAGAAGAAGCCCACACGTTCATGGGGAGGAATGTACAGACTCCTTAGAGAGATGACACTGGAATTGATCTCTGAACTCCAGCTCTTTGACCTGTAATAGCGTCACACTAACTGATACGCTACCATGTATAAGGTATAGACTTCGAAATATTCTGGTACAGATGTTCCAGTCTCCTCCCACATTCCAAAGATATACAGGTTAGTATGTAGATTTGTCACATGGGTGTAATTGGGCAGCGTGGGCTCATTGGGCTTGAAGAGACTGTTCCCGTGATATTTCTAAATAAAATAAATAAGGTTCATTTTCATCTTCTGGAACAAAACACAACAGCTCACAGATACTTCAAGGTAGTAAAAGCATCGAAGCTGTTTTAAAGGATGTTTATCAAACAAAATCTGACATTGAACTACATGGGGTGATATTGGTAACGGTGACCATCTTCAGGAAAAGTACCACCACCCCCCATGAACTTTTCAGTCATTGTACTTCGTGTGTGTTTTTAAACTGCTTCATTTAATGAAATGTAATTATCTTATTCATAGGAAGCGAATCAACGACACCATGAAGTAGTATCTGTCTATCGTATGCATCTTCTGTATGCTGTACAGGTACATTTCCTTAATAATCCTTTTATATTCAAAAGGTATTTTGCCATGAATTCTGAAATGGCATTTTGTTTATTTCGCAAGGATTTCTTTCGTTCTTGATATAATGATATTTAATAATGCATAGAAGAAACTGTTCAGTCCTTTGCATCAACAGTAGTCCTCAGAGAAATCCCATCTCCCCCATTTGCTCTTCTGTAAGCTTTTCTCTCACCCATCACAGAATAGCATGTAAACTGCACATCGGCTGCACCTGTGTTCCTGAATCTGTGATACAACCGCACTGTTCCTCCTATTTCTGTACGACCAGCTTTTCCCTATTTCAATAAAATGTGCCATGCATAAAAGAAACCCTTTAATACTCAATGCAACAGGAAAAGTGACTTGTATGTGGCTGACAAGAGAAAGTAAGGAAAGTGTTATGTCCAAGTAAGAGACTTACAAAGTTGTCAGACCCAAACTGGTAGCATTTTAGAACTCATTGAAAGACAACGAAGACACAAGAGGTTCTGCATATTGGACATATTGCACAAAAAGCTGGAGGAACTCAGCAGGTCAGGCAGCATCCAGGGAGCGAAATGAACAGTTAATGCTTTGGGCTGAGACCCATCATCAGGACTCCTTTCCTCTCCATAGATGCTGCCTGACATGCTGAGTTCCTCCAGCATTTGTTGTGTGTTGCTCAAGATTTCCATTGAAGTAACATTAAAAGAAAATGAGGAGGAATGAGAAGGTATCCATAGTGAAGGAGGGCAAATTTCAGGGACTTGCAAAGGGATCTATGAAAGCTGAACAGGAGGGAAAAATGTTAGGTAAAACTGTGGAAAATATTAAATGAGTCGCAGGTAAGATTGAAAAGGAGATTGCTGAGATTCAAGCTATGATGGGAAGGAATCAGGAAAGTAATGGCAACCTAACCAATGTACTCGATCACCAATTTATTAGGTGCACCTGTACACAGGCTCATTAATGTAAATATTTAATCAGCCAATCATGTGGCAGCAACTCAGTGCATAAAAGCATACAGGCGTGGTCAAAGTTCAGTTTGTTGTTCAGACAAACATCAGAATGGGGGAGAAATGTGATCTAAGTGCTTTGACTGTGGAATGGTTGTTATTGTCAGAAGGGGTGGTTTAAGTATCTCAGAAACTGCTGATATCCTGGGATTTTCATGCACAAAAGTTTATAGAGAATGATGTGAAAAATTTAAAAGAAACAGCCAGTAAGCGGCAGATCTGTGGGCGAAAATGAGAGAGGTCAGAGGAAAACAGTCAGACTGGTTCAAGCTGACAGGAAGTTCGAAGTAAGTTTTTTTTAATCAATGTGCATATACAACCCTCGGATTCATTTTCTTGTGGGCCTACTCAGCAAATCTATAAAATAGTAATTCAAGTAACCTGCACAACACATTAAACCTTGATCTCTGTACCTAATAAAGTGGTCATTGTGTGTACCCTATCATTAAAGAAGTTGAATGCACGAACACAATAGAATAGGCTAATGGTAAATGTCAGGTTCATAGTACATTATTTAAATAAGCAGAAAGTGTAGGGGAAATCTGTAAAAGCAGAAAAACAGGACACAAAAAGGAGCAAAATTAACTATTTTATAAATAAGTAAAAACAGTTCAAAGCAATAGATGAGGCAGAGTGTTGTTGAGACAATGCTGTTTTATCTACAAATTACATACTTGGTATCTGTCATCTCTAAGGGAAAAATAGTTGAGAAAAGGCACTTACATGCACGTCAGCACTCTAAAATAGAAAAGCCTTGAGTGGAGAGCTGGGGAAAATACAAGTGGAAATGGCAGAAGCTCTCTCCAGAATGTATAGGGAGGAGCTGAGGTTTCTAAATGCTGTCATCATCATCACATGCTGTGTCATATAACGTGGGCGATCATGACCATGATTGCTTTTGGCAATTTATTCTACAGAAGTGGTTTGCCATTGCCTTCCTCTGGGCAGTGTCTTTACAAGACGGGCAATCCCAGCCATTATCAATACTCTTCAGAGATTGTCTGCCTGGTGTCAATGGTCGCGTAAACATAGAAACATAGAAAACCTACAGCACAATACAGGCCCTTTGGCCCACAAGGTTGTGCCGAACATGTCCCTACCTTAGAAATTACTAGGCTTACCTATAGCCCTCTATTTTTCTAAGCTCCATGTACCTATCTAAAGTCTCTTAAAAGAACCTATCGTTTCCGCCTCCACCATCTTTGCAGGCAGCCTATTCCACACACTCACCACTCTTTGAGTAAAGAACTTACCCCTGACATCTCCTCTGTACCTACTCCCCAGCACTTTAAACCTGCATCCTCTTGTGGCAACTATTTCAGCCCTGGGAAAAAGCTTCTGACTATCCTCCTGATCAATGCCTCTCATCATCTTGTATACCTCTGTCAGGTCACCTTTCATCCTCCGTCGCTCCAAGGAGAAAAGGCGGAGTTCACTCAACCTGTTTTCATAAGGCATACTCCCCAATCCAGGCAACATTCTTGTAAATCTCCTCTGTACCCTTTCTATGGCTTCCACATCCTTCCTGTCGTGAGGCGACCAAAACTGAGCACAGTACTCTAAGTGGGGTCTGACCAGGATCCTATATAGCTGCAACATTACCTCTCGGCTCCTAAATTCAATTCCACAATTGATGAAGGCCAATACACCATACGCCTTCTTAACCACTGAGTCAAACTGTGCAGCTGCTTTGAGCGTCCTGTGGACTCGGACTCCAAGATCCCTCTGATCCTCCACACTGCCAAGAGTCTTACCATTAATACTATAACCAGGACTTGTGATGTGCACCAGCTGCTCATATGAGCATCCACCACCTGCTCCCATGGCTTCACGTGACTCTGATTGGGGGCTAAGCAGGTGCTACACCTTGCCCAAGGGTGACCTGCAGGCCAGCAGAGGGAAGGAGCGCCTTACACCTCTTTTGGTAGAGACGTATCTCTACCCCCTACCCTCTCTGAATGATAAGCCTTTTCTTTTAAAAAAAAAAGGTGAGATCATTAAATCTTCAACATACCATCTGACCAAAGCTCACACGTTTGGAGGGGTGAAGCAGAGAAGTTTAGTATTATTCCTTAAGAGGTTAAGATGCATCTATAGTAAACCTGTTAGGTGTATGTAATTTTAAAAAAAACTAAGAAACTTTATTCATGTCAAATTTGTCCAATGTATTCTGAATACTGCTTTCTTAGTACTGAGATGGGAGTGGGCAGGAACCTGTTTTTCTAGCTAAAACTACCAATACCTTCCTTTTTCTACACTGTCCACAAATGCCGTTAAGTAGCATCCTGAGGCTTCTATTTGTGTGGTATCATCCTCAAGCATTGTAAGACTATAGTACAATAAGATGGAAGCTTAACCTCAGTCTACCTCGTTATGTTTGTACCTTATTTACTGTTCTGCACTTTCCCTGTAGCTGTCACACTTTATTTTGTATTCTGTTATTGTTTTACTTTGTACTACCTCAGTGCACTGTGTAATGATCTGAACTGTATGAACTTAATAGAAGGCAAACTTTTCACTGTTCCTCTGTATATGTGTCAATTAAAAAAAAAATCAATTCTAACCCTTAAGGACCTTAATTGCACTACTGCATCTGTTTTGGAGCCAGAAGTTTTAATTTTGACATAACGCTTTCATGCTGTTCTAATGTTATTTTCCAGGGTCAAATGGATGAAGATGTTCAGAAAGCTCTGAAACAGATTTTGACCATGTGCAAAGCTCCAACACAAATGAAGTAAAATGTATAACATCACCTAAGTATGCTAATTGCTGAATATTCTTTAGTCACTGCTGTTAAACAATGATTGTGGGATAATGGTTGATTAAAGTTGCAAAGAAAAATAATTTTCAGATGCTTTCTTTGTTCAACCTACTAGCTGTGTCTTCCTTGTCATCGTGTTTCATGGTATGTAGCCTGTATGTTTGTTCAAATCTGCCCATGGTGAATTTCTGTGGGAACATAATAGTTTATAGAACTTCATTATGCTATGTCTGTTAATACTCATTTAGTGTAAGTACGGCAAAATCATGATATTGTTCGTTATGGTAATAACCAGAAACAACTAAGATCAGATATGTACTAGTAAAAATAGATGATAAATTATAGCATGTGCTGTTTTGAGATGCAGACACAGAATACAGTAATGAAGCTTAAAGCCATCTTGTCATCCCAAACAGTGCATGTAACCCTTGGGAAGCTGTGCCAAATAAGAGAAAAACGGGGAAATTAGCTGAAAGATTTGGGTTGGAGTTGTAGATAGAAGTTAGCGTCAAGATTAGATAAAGATGGGTTACATGAAAATCAGTTGTAAAATTCTGCACGGTTTTTTTTGACTAGTGTTGCTCCAGGAATCACAGCAACATTGTTTTTCCCTTTTTTTATCTTTGTCAGCCTAGTTAGTGAAGTCTTGCTATTATTCTTCTTTTGAAGCATTCCATTTTAAATCTGCTTCCCCTCTTCCCCACCCCCCCCCCACCCCTAATGGTGCATTCATTGCTCAGTCAACTCCACGGCCCACCCTGTTATCTCAACATGATGCAGAAGTTGAAAAGCAATTTCTTTTGCTCCATCGTAAGTTTTTTTTTGTAAAACCTTATTTATTTGGTTTAAATTAATTATTTCCTTGTACTTATCCAACGAAACTATTTTATGCATTTTGAGAAATAGTTACTGATATTTAATCACTTGTCACTAGTTAGTAGCTTAATGCATTGGTTCATTTCTAGAAAATCGAATGGCAGACCTGTTGAAGGTTTGAAACAGTACCTGGGAAGTCAAGCCATTATTCAATTATGTGAATACAATATGCTACATAAAGGCTATACAGTGTACAGTAAATTTTGGTAGATCTATACAAAACTGCAATTGCAACTTATTAATTGTACCATTTGTATAGTTAAGTGATAGATTTGTAAATTAAATGATTATTGACAAGTTTTTTTTACTTATTCTGTAATCCTGTGTGACCTTCTCTAAATCAGGAACAGATAACAAATTAGTTGCTAAAATAAAATAGTTTCAGTATTTACAGCACAATGCTGCACGTAATATTTGATCTGACAGCATATTTAATACTAATCTAAACAATGAACAGATTTGCATGTCACATTCATGTGTCTATGTAATATCTGACCATTCACATCCTGACACTGTGAGAAAATAAATCATAGTTGTTAAAAAACTCAATATTACATTAAAAGAGTTACATTAAAAGGAAATAATGCACGAATACATTTTACTAAGTAACTGGATTAGATAGTCAACTTGTTTTTTTTATTAAATTAGATATTCCAGCATGGTCAGCATTATAATCCACATTTCAGTTCAGATTGTAGATTATTTGATTAAAATTGGCAACATTGGAAGATCAGTCTTGGAAGAAGAATTATTTTAAATACAATTAAAATCATTTCGGGGGGCGGGGGAGTGCATAAAATAGTCGTCATGGAGTACTGAACTGTACTTGGTGTACTGAGCTTGGTGAAAAGCTAAATACAAACTAACTTGAATAATCATACAATAACAACATCTTGCAATTGGAGTTGTGTGAACTAACCTAGTGTTGATAGTGAGATTATACTGTTTTTCTAAGCAAACAAAGCATGAATAATTAATAGTCGGCATTTATATTGTGCATTGTCCCACTGGAATTGTTTGCACATGTAATTTTGAGCTTTTTGTGAACTACTTGCTTATATTTGTTTTTAAAAATGCTTTAACCTACTCTTCTAAAATATGCAAAGAAATTTACAGTTTTAAAACAAATGTGCTAGACAAGGGTATTTTTAATTCACATTCAATATTTTCTTTAAAATTGCTTTATTGCCTGTTTATATTTTACCACCACTAAACATTGACTGTTCAAGTTCAATTTTATTTTCATTCTACCTTATACATGTATACTACTAAATGAAGCAATGTTCCTTCAAACCAAGGTGCAAACCTCAATACGTATAACTCACACATACAACACTTAAAGTAATATTACTACAAATAAATTAACAAATAAAAGTATAGATTCCAGAAGACCTACATTTGGCATAAGGTGCATTTAAAATGTGAACAATATAACACTGCCTGCACAGTACAAATTAACATAAAATAGGGATTTCTTGCCAGGGTACTTCAGATTTCCCTATAATGAGTATAGGACAAATATTATTTGATTGTCTTGAAATTCAGTGTATAATAGATTAATATGAATATTCAAGGCAACATAGCAGTTAATTAAGTCTAATGCAGAATTGTACACAACATTGTGAAACTAAAGGAAATGCAAGCTGCAAGAATGACAGGAGGACATGATATAGGTTTAGATTTCTGCACTTAATGAAATAATGCATACTCTCTAGTTGGTCTGCCAAGTACTGATATGACATCCAACAGTAGAAGAGGGAGTCTCCCCTCTACCCAGTTATAAAAATGCCTTCAGTGACTCACTGAAAGATAACTTGGGCGGTTCCATGTCCGCAGCCCTCCTGTTGCCCATGGGCCATCCAAACCAAATGGAACCAAATACTCAGTGAAAAAGCAACTTGCCTACACCTTTATTTTTTTTCTTAATTTTGTGTATTGTCTATTCAATACTTTTGATCTTAAACACAAGCTGCTGGAAGTCCAGAGCAGCAGACACAAAATGCTGGAGGAACTCAGCAGGTCAGGCAGCATCTGTGGAGGGGAATAAAGGGTCAACATTTTTTAGACAAGATCCTTCATCAGAACTGGAAACAAAGGGGGTGGAAGCCAGAGTAGGAAGGTTTAGGGAGGGGAAGAAATACAAACTGGCAGGTGATAGGTGAAGCTGAGTGAGGGGGAAGTTGGATAAAGTGAGAAGCTAGTAAGTGATGGGTAGAATAGGTAAAGGTCCAAAGAAGTAGTAATCTTGACAGAAGAGGAGTATGAATAATGGGAGAAAGAGGATGAAGAGGGAGATGGTAGGCAGAAGAGAAGGGCTAGGAGGGGAACCAGAATGGGAAATGGAAAATGAGAGGAGCAGGGGGGAAAAGTTACTGGAAGTAATACAACTTGAGAGTGGTTGTACCATGACAGTGGAGGAGACCATGGATCAACATATGGGAAAGAGAAGTTAAACTGAAATGGGTGGCCACTGGAAAATGCTGCCTGGTGTGGTGGGTACTCCAAATGTGATTTTCTCTCCATTTGGATAGATCAAATGCAGATTGTTAGACCACTCTCATAAACCTTCATTTGATCCATATGTCTGCTGCTGAGCTTCCAGAGCGGTGAGCAAGTTAGTAAATCTGGCAGGAACGAAGGATGTTGGGAATGGTGAGGGTGGAGGTGTGTGGTACAGGTGGCAGAGGACTGCCAGGGGTGGGGGGGGGGGTGTTGGTGCAGATACACCCAGCCCTGAGACACCAGGCAAGATCACCTGATGCCAAACAATTGGTTTATTGGTCATTACAGAATATCTCTCTGATGCCTCTCACTCCCTCCCCTCTCCCCTTTTCCTAACTATAATTCCTCCCTCCCTACCTCTTCCCACTCTCAGGGCACAACAGAAGACGCATCATAATCAGGTTTATCATCACTCATATATATCATGAAATTTGGGTTTTCTTGCACAATACTGCAGGAATCGTGGTGAGATGGCTAATTAGATCCAAGATTGGCTTGGTGATGGGAGTGAGAGGATAGTTGTGGTAATTTCTGATTTGAAACTGCAGTCTTCATTGCTGGGATCTTCGCTGCTTGTTATACATATTAATGGCATGAATGTCGGAGGTCTGATTAGCAAATTTGCAGATGACATTAAGATTATTTTGGACAGCAAGGAATGGTGTTTAAGGCTATGTCGAGATATAGAAAGTTGTGTGGGATATTGGCAGATGGAATTTATCCCAAGTGTGAGGTTATGCATTTTGGGAAATCAAATAGTGGTAGACACTAAAATATTGATGAACAGAGACTTGGATCCTAGGGGAGGGTCTAAGCCCACAGTTCCCTGAAAGTGGCTACACAGGTTGAGTAGGGTAGTGAAGGCCAATGCCTTTCTTCATAGGTCAGAGCACAAAATATGAAAGTTGGGACATTGCTTCAACTTTCCAAAACACTATTAGGCTGCTCTTTGAGCATTGAGTGCAGATCTGATTACCACATTATAGGGAGGATGTGATGGTGCCTGAAAGAGTGCAGAGGAGATGTATCAGTAAGTTGTCTGGACTTCAGTGAGATTCGGCAAGTTGGGCTTGTTTCACCTGGGTTGAAGAAGACTGAAAAATTAAACAAGTGTAGAGGATTGAGGGGCAAAGATAGGCTAGGTAGTTAAAATATTTTCCCATGGTAGAAGTATGTGAAAGAAGAGTGCATAGGTTTAATTAAGAGTAAGTTTTAAAGATCATTTGAGGAGAAACTTATTTTATAGAGTGTGTGTGTGGTCGATATCTAAAATGCACTGACAGAAGAGGTGGTGGATTCAGATGCAGTAACCACATTTAAGAGGCATGTATGACAGACTTAAATGGGCCAGGCATATGAGAATATAAGCCTAATGCAGGCAAATGGGAAGCACAACTGGGCAAAATGGTCAGTATGGATGGGAGGGTCAAAAGGCCCGTTTCAGTGCTATAAACATTTATGAAAGATAATCATAAAAACAGAGAATAAAATCTTACAAGATTGATTATAACATATATGTTATAATCAATCTGTAAGATTTTATTCTCTTCTCTCTCCTCAAATGCTCCCCTAATACACATTCTGATCATTGTATTAGTTCAGATTTCCAGGATCTGCTGCATTTTGTGTCTCATAATTCCAATATTTGTTTTCATCTCATTTGGTATCTTCACAACCCTCCCCCCCCCCCCCAACATTGGATATTTTCCTTCCTCTCCACCACTTCTGTCTCTTCAACAGGAAGTTAGAAATCAAGCATTCTTTCAATTTTAATGTCTCAGTCTCTCATCAAGTTGAAATAATAAAACCATTTCTCCTACCTTCCCCTTTAGAGTACCTGGCCTACTGAGTATTTCCAGTATTTTTGTTCTAAAGTCTGATGGACTGTTTTCATTCTATCATATTGTTCTTTTAAGTGAACATGGCTTAGATAAAACGCATTAAACCTCGTGTATGACCATTCGCATAATCCAAATGACTTCATTTGGAAGCCATGTATTTAGCCAATTCATGATCAAAATAATATTTAATATTCACCTGAACTAAAAGCTATTTTCATGCACTTAACGAGAAAGCTAAGGTCAAGCCAAACAGTTTTTGTGCAAAATATATTACTAGTTCCTCCAGTTTAAAAATCATTTTTTATAAAAATATAATGCCTACTATGACACCAGCTACACCCAGCCCATCCTAAAATGTTTGTATAATGCTTAGTTAGGATAAGTTGTACTGAGATGGGGGCACGTCTCTGGGGTCTGTGTGAAATGTTGGCTTGTAAACTCTGGTGTTGAAATTGTAAAATATACCACTTCTGACATAAATTTTAACTGCTATATTGACATAAGAGCAATAAACCATGTTTTTATTTATTGCATCTGCCTAAACTACAACTTCAAAATGACATTAGAATCCACTGAAATCAGTACTATGTATTTTTGGATAATAAATTGTTTTTGTTATTAAAGTTGTGATTGTGTCATTATCTTTGATATTTTAACAATTAAGTCAACGTCCAAATATTTAATTTTTGCTTATCTTGGTCATTAAGCCTATATTAAAGGGAGACTGGGGACGGTCCCTTGCTTTTTCAGAAAGGTCACTTGGTTCAAAACGTTCTATGGCACAAGAACTCAGACTGCCATTTGTCTTCTGCTCCCTGTGTTGCCATTTGTCAATATCACTTAAAGCCATATTAAGAGAGGTTGGGTGTCCTGCCCCAAGTGATTGCCACCTGCTTTCCCCAAAATAGTTCCTCTATCTATAAGTGGAATTTACTCCATTGTCCTTGACAGTGTTCAACTCAAATCATCACTCAAGGTGATTGAAGTCGATTTCGTGACTGGCACCCATTTCACTGCCCCACTTGTTCATTCCCTCAGTCATCAGTATACAGAACTGGCAAAATCAACTTGGTCACTTGGCAAGGCACATGCACTTGCCAGCACTTTTGACCATGCGATTTCCACTACTTAACAAGGATCTTGAAAGATCATTGTTATTGCTTCTGCAATCTCTCCAGCTACTTCCTTCAGAATCCAAGGGTGTATTCCATCAGGTCCAGGAGATTTATCTACCCTCAGACCATTAAGTTTCCTGAGCACCTTCTCAGTCATAATTTTCCCTGCACAAACTTCACTTCCCTGATACTCTTGAATGTCTGGAATACTGCAGACGTATTGCACTGTGAAGACTGATGCAAAATACACATTCAGTTCTTCTGCCCTCTCTACATCTCCCATTACAATATCTCCAGCGTCATTTTGTGTTGGTCCTATATCTACCCTCAACTCTGTTTTACGCTTTATATACTTAAAAAAAGCTTTTAGTATCTTCTTTGATATTAGTCACCAGCTTCCTTTTATAATTCATCTTTTCCTTCCTTACAACCTTCTTAGTTTCCTTTGCAAGTTTTTAAAAGCTTCCCAATCCTCTGTCTTCCCTCTGGCTCCTTTGTATGCCCTCTCTTTTGTCTTTACTTTGGCTCTGACTTCACTTGTTAGCCACGGTAGTGTCCTTCTTCCCTTTGAAAATTTCTTATTTGGAATATATCTGTCTTGCATTTCTCTCATTTTTTGCAGAAACTCCAGCCATTGCTGCTCTGCTGTCCTTCCTGCAAATGTCCCTTTCCAGTCAACTTCAGCCAGTTCCCCTCTCATGCCATTGTAATTTCCTTTATTCCACTGAAATACCGACACATTGGATTTTATTTTTTCCCTCTCAAATTTCAAAGTGAACTCAATCATATTGTGATCACTGTTCCCCAAGGGTTCCTTAACCTTGAGCTCTCTTATCACCTCCAAATCATTGCACAACACTCAATCCAGCACAGCCGATACCTTAGAGGGCTAACAAGCTGTTCTTGTTCGAGTGATTTTTGGAGAAGTAATAGGCAGGTGAGGAGAGGTTAAAGGCCAGAGTGGGGAATAGACCATGAGACCATAAGATACAGAAGCCAAAGTGGGCCATTCAGCCCATCGAGTCTGCTCCACCAATCATGGGCTGATCCAATTTTTCCAGTCATCCCTACATCCCGATGCCCTGGCTAATCAAGAACCTATCTTTCTCTGAATTGAAGAAGGGGGGGGGGGGAGAAATCGATATTCATGCCATCAGGTTGGAGGCTACCTGGACAGAATATAAAGTGTTGCTTCTCCACCCTGAGGGTGGCCTCATCTTAGCACAAGAGGAGGCCATGGACTAACAATTCAGAATGGCAATGGGATTTGGAATTAAAATGTTTGGCTAGAAAGTTCCATTTTTGGGGGATGAAATGGAGGTGTTTGATGAAGCTGTCTGCAAATTCACAACGGGTCTCACCAATGTAGAGGTTTTTGCTCAAAAATGATTCCAATGATTAGGAAGTTTAGTTATATGGAGAAGTTGAGGTTCTACTTGAAACGGATGAGCTGGTGAGGAAATTTAAAGTCTTCTAGGGTATGATAGTAGATGCAAAAAAAAAAAACTGTTCCCATTGATGGAAGAGTCCACAACTATGGGTTATGGAATGAACAGTAAGGGTAAAAGGCCCAGAGGTAACATGATGACTATACTTTGCAGTGTGAGTGATAGGAAATGGAATGCACTACTAGGAGTACCAGTGGAGGCAGACTCAATATTTGCATATAAAAATGACCTGGATGAGTATTTATTTATTGACATACACCGTGGAATAGGTCTTTCTGACCCTTCAAGCTGCACCACCCAACAACCCCCAATTTAACCCTAACCAAAGCACAGAGCAATTTACAATGGCCAATTAACCCACTAACTTGTACATCTTTGGACTGCGGGAGAAAACCCACACATTTCTGAAAGGGAAGTTTGTAAGGCTCTAGAGATCATACTGAAAAATGACAGTGGCAATAGTGTAGTGATTAATAAACCACTTTCAAGATTCAGATCATTTATTTCAAATTTGATTCTTGGAAAAAATTGCTGTTAAGTGCCAGTGATTGGAAATCAGGGTTCAATTCTCATCACTGTCTATAAGTACGTTCTCCCCATGACCACATGGATTTCCTCCAGGTAATTTGTTTCCTCCCATGTTGTAAAGACATACTAGTCAGGGTTTGTAAGTTGTGGGTATGCTATGTTGACACCAGAAACATGGCAACACTTGCAGGCTGCCCCCTGCACAACCTCGAACAGTGTCGGTCATTGACATAAATGACACATTTCACCATATGTTTCAATGAACATGCAACAAATAAAGATAGCCTTTAATCTTCAAATAATCTGCATGAAAATGTAGGTGGTCTGATTAGTATTCCAATCACAAACAAGATAAAATCTGCAGATGCTGGAAATACAAGCAACACACACAAAATGCTAGAGGAAATTGGCAGGCCAGGCAGCATTTATGGAAAACAGTACAGCTGGCATTTTGGGCCAAGACCCTTCAGCAGGACTGAAGAAAAAAAGATGAGGAGTAGATTTAAAAGCTGGGGGTGGGGGCGGGGAGGAGGGAGAAGCACAAGGTGATATGTGAAACTGGGAGGGGGAGGGATGAAGTAAAAAGCTGGAAGTTGATTGGTGAAAGAGATACAGGGCTGGAGAAAGGGGAATCTGATAGGAGAGGACAGAAGGCCATGGAAGAAAGAAAAGGGGGGAGGAGCACCAGAAGGAGGCGATAGGCAGGCAAGGAGATAAGGTAAGAGAGGGAAACAGGGTTGGGGAATGGTGGGGAAGGGGCGGGGCATTACTGGAAGTTCAGGAAATGGACGTTCATTCCATCAGGTTGGAGGCTACCCAGACAGAATATAAGGTGTTGTTCCTCCAACCTGAGTGTGGCCTCATCGTGACATTTGAGGAAGACATGGATTGGCATATCAGAATGGGAATGGGAAATGGAATTAAAATGGGTGACCACTGGAAGATCCCACTTCTTCTGGCGGATGGAGCGTAGGTGCTTGAATAAAGGGTCTCCCAATCTACATCAGGTCTCACCGATATACAGGAGACCACACCGGGAGCACCGGACACAGTATATGACCCCAACAGACTCACAGGTGAAGTGTCGCCTCAACTGGAAGGACTGTTTGGGGCCCTGAATAGTAGTGAGGGAGGAGGTTCAATTTCTTGAACTTCCAGTAATGCCCCCCATCACCATTCCCCATCTCCTTTTCTCTCTCTCACCTTATCTCCTTCAGGTCTTTGAGGCACACACCAGCCTCCAAACCAACACAAGGTTGTGGTCCTCTGGAGTTAACCTTTTAACCTGATGCATGATCAATCTAACCCTTTCCTTCCAGGTAACCCATATGATGCACCATCAATAACTCTCTGAGACGTGAGGCGAGATATTGGCTTTTATTGACTGGAAGAAAGAACAAACAGTAATTGACCACCATACTACATCCTGGAGACTGAGGGCCGGGCTCAGGCCTCAATCGCCTTTATACCGGGGTCTGTGGGAGGAGCCACGGTCTGTGGGAGGGGCCACAGGAGCAATCCGCAGTGGGCGTGTCCAGACAGGTATATGTAGTTCACCACACCATAATCCTCCATTTTTTTTAATCCAAGGGCCAAAGAGTTCCTAATGTATCTGCCTATACTACTTCCCCCAGCAGTGCCTTCCAGGTACTTACCCCTCTCTGTGATATCTCCCTTAAACTTCCCTCCACTCACATTAAAAGTGAAACAATGCAGGGAAATAACAACATTCAATCATTTGATTGTGAGGTCGGGAGTTCACCTCATTGTATTAGGGAACCATAAGCTGTCCTTGAACCTGGTTGTACAATCTTTAAAGCTGTTATATCTTCTTCCAGATAGGAAGGGAGTAAAGAGAGAATGTGCTGGGTGGATGGGGTCTTTGATTATGCTGGCTAATTCACTGAGGCAGCGAGAACTATAGACAGAGTTCATAAAGATAAGATGGTTTCCATGATGTATCCGAGGCAAGTATTTCAGAGTCACACACTTCCAAGGAAGATGGTGGAAACAGATCCAAGAAGAATGTTGAAGGAGCATAGACCATCTGCAGGCAGATGGCACGAGTTTGATGGAAACACATACAGCATTGTCGTGGCACCCACTCAGCCAGATTTTCAGTCCCCAACCTCTGTGCCGATTCATCGCCGCCTTTGATTCGGCCAGCGGCAGGGGTTCATCAAACTTGAATATGGTATTGGAGCTGTGTTTAGCCACACATTGTAATTTAAAGCGAGTAGTGCAGGGGGCTAAGCACACAGCCTTGTGGTGCACCTGTGTTGATGGAGATTGCGGAGCTGCCGTTGCCAATCCAAACCGCATAGGCTCTGCAAAGTGGACACAATTGCATAAGGAGGTATTAAGGCTTACGTCTTGGACTTATAGATTAGTTTTGTGTGGATGACAGTATTGAATGTCGAGCTGCAGTCGATAAGGAGCGTCCTGATGTATATATCTTCGCTGTTCCGATGTTCTAGGTTGAGTGAGGAACCGATGGAATATTTCAGATGGACCCAGTTCCTGCCCTGAAATACTCCATGAGTGAAGCTGTATAGATTCGACAGGCCTAATGTTGCTCCATGTATGTTTGTGATAAGGGACAAGCCTCTCGAGAACTTCACACGTCAAAACACTGCGGGACACGGCCACGGAGAGCCGGACTTCGGCGTCACCAACCATGTGCGAAATTCATCGATTGATGTCCCATTCGGCCAATCAAAAGGCAAGCTACTCAAATCGCCAATCCTCGCCGACGAGGGGTGGGCCATCACTTACCGCTCGGAGAGACGGTGCGGGATCGCATATGATTGACAGTACGAAGCACCAATTCTCTCAAGCCGTTGAGGATTTCGCACCAATTACCGTGGGCCTTGGTCCGAGGGGGTGGGTGTAATTGTGGAGGTGGAGAGGGTTCGGGTCTGTTGTTGGTTGGTGCCCTTTGTTGTAGCGGTGGGCTCGGCGGTCTCATGTTGTGCTGGAGCTCACTGAGGGACATGGATCTTCCTGCTTCTGACACAGTGCGGGGGAAGCGCCGAGCCGATTGAACGGCCCACGCCTCAAGCCGGCTGCTCCATGCCTTCCAGATAATTCAGCACTGACCCGTGTGTGTGTGTGCATCCATCCTGGGCTCTCTGTGGCCGATGTTCGTCGGCTGAAATAAGGTGAGGGACAAAATCCACCTCCCGGCTTCCCTGCGAGCGGTGGTGATGTGATCAGGAATATTAGGTGGTTGGCATCAGAGGCTGCTTGAAATACGCAGCAAGTCCGCCGCCATCCATCAGAGAGAGGCCATCCATCCATCCTATGTCAGAGCCGTCATTGGGTTTCCTTACTAACAAAACATGAAACGTGTGGCTCATTTTCTACACTCTTAACACATTTCCAGGTCTAGTTTCTCAACCAATGGCTTTGTTCTGTGTATTGATCAAAAATATAATTATTTGTTAAATCTTAGGGGTTTTTTTTTAAATAAATGAATTTCCACATCCTTTAAAAATGATAATTGTCGTAAGTAGGCCTAATTACATTAATGCATGTTTTCTCGTCAGTCTATCCATTAATTAATTAAATACTATTTAGTTACACTATTTGTAAAAAAAAATCAGTCCTGAAGAAGGGTCTCTGTCCGAAAAGTCGACTGTTCGTTCATTTCCATAGATGCTCCCTGACCTGCTGAGTTCCTCCAGCATTTTGTGTATATTGCTTTGTAAAAGAAAAATCCCGTTTTTGTACTGACATCTGCAATATATTGATGGAAAGCGTAGTTTCATATTTGAAACAGCATTTATTTCCAGACCCTATTTATCACTTTAGATCTAACAAATTTGCAAGTGGAATTCCAACATCTGAAATCGAAAATATTCCAATAGATAAAAGAAAGGAATAAATAATACAAATAATATAAATAATACAAATCCCATTTTAAATTTGCTAACATTTTTCGTGGGAGACAACAAAAGGCATTTAGAGGCAAACGTAATGATATATTTCTGAAAACTAGACAAGTGTATGTATTTTTAATCATCATATATTTTGTTTCTGAAAGCTCTGTGTACCATTGAAGTTAATGGTTTAATTTTTCTGCATGTCATTGGCCTGTGACATATTATCTGAAATATTCTGAGAGGTAGTGTCTTCTGCACTATAACATCTCTGATAAATTGTCTTCAGGAGCAGCTGTACAACTCTTGATATCCTGGATAAACAATGTTAATGAATATATAAACATATCAAAAGCAGCCCACGTTAGTGATCTGCATATCAATAATACTTGCTTTTCTTGTCCATACAAAGGTATGGCGGACCATTGGTGCAGCAGTTTGTACTGCTCTCAGCCTGTTCCGTCAACCTGGATTCCAAATCTGGAATTTGCACAATCCTCTTGTGATTACATGGGTTCTATCCAAAGATATGGCAGTAGGTTACTTTCCCCTTTATCTGGGTGTATGTTTCTCCAGTTACAAGGATGTTTGCAGAACTTGAGGACCTCAGTTATAGGGAAAGGATAAAAGGACTTTATTTCCCAGAGTGCAGGAGAACGAGGGAAGATTCCACAAAGGCATACAAAATTATGAAGAGTATAAATAGGGTAAATACAAACAGGTTTTTTTCCACTGAGGATGAGACCAGAACTAGAGTTCATGGGTTAACGGTGAAAGGTGAAATGTTTAGGGGGAACATGAGGAGGAACTTCTTCTGTCAGAGGGTGGTGAGTGTGCGGAATGAGCTGCCAGCAGAAGTGGTGGATGCAAGTTTGATTTCAATAATTAAGAGAAAGTTGGATAGGTATATGGATGGTGTTAGGGTGTTATCATGGAGTTAGGGTATATAACAAATATTAAGTTCAACAGCAGGCATTCTTCAGATTTGAACATGGATTATAGATTAAATATAAAATGCAGCCCTGAACAATACTTTTCCTGAAGCTGTGGATACCAGTTGATTGAAAACCAGACAATCCTGATTAACATTCATTTTGAGTGTCTAAAATGTGGGTGCGAAGAAGGAGATGTGTGAAAATTATATGTAATTCAAAGGAAGCAGTGCAGATGCAGTACAACCATAGGATTGTCCTGCTGTTAACTTTGATCTTTAGCATATAAAATGTCATGTAATATTGGGTCAGGAGTTCTCTTCCTCCAAAAGTGTCTCATTTTGTTGAATAAAACACTAGAGTATCCACTAGGTTTAGTTTCTCTCCTGTGACTGTTCATGTTACAACAGATGGGAGAGATGGTCCACGTGCAGGTCAATGGGACCAGGCAGTTTATTAGTTCATTATGGACTAGATAGGCCGAAGAATCTGTTTCTGAGCTATAGTGTTCTATAACTTTATGACTCTTAATCTGAATTAATAAAAGACAATATAAGGAAATATGAGGCGCAGTGAGAATGATGTGCTAGTACCTGATACAATCTAATAAGGTGAATAACCTCTTCCTAGATCACAATAAGTGAGTGATTAGGATCACTTTTTCACTGAACCTGCACCTGTGCAAATAGAAATGCCCATAACTGAGCTAATCCCACGTGGAAGCTAGCCTTGCATTCACCAGAGTGCTGGATGCAGGAAAACCATCAACCCTGTTTGTCACGTCGTTGAGTGAACTCATTTTGGGAATTCCATGAGGTTAGCTAAACATAAGAGAGGCCAATCATTACAGTTGCAGGTGACTTCAACCTACACCAGATGCAGGCCATCCCCCAGATAACAAACTAGTTCAGTTTCCCCAGACCAGCATTAGTCCATTTTGGCCATGTTGATTAATATGCAAAAATTGTCTGATATGGTAACTATACCTCCCACAGAATTGTAATGAATGGTATCAAAAACACATGGTTGTTTAAGAAAAAGCAATTACTGAAAATGGAAAGAGGGAACTAGTTTTACCTTTAATAGGAAGAAACGTTGCTTCTCACTGTATCTCGGTACATGCGACAATAGTAAACTTAATTATGGGGCATTTGTATTCTGGGGATAGCCTATATAGGAGAAAGTCCAAATGGATGTAAACTAACTGCTTCTCCAAAGCATAATGCCCTTGATATTATTCTGCATAATACAAACATAATATATTCTAAAAGAAATCTATCTAATTTGTATCTGCAGAACTCGATCTGAAAAAATGTTGCACATGAATTACACCGATTAGGCCATCACTCAGATTTTATGAAATGCGCACTTCAGCAATAATTTTATGCTGTTTTAATATGATTGCTTTGGGTTAAATCATTAAAAGGGTGCTGCTGTCTAGAATTAATAGATAATAGTAATAAGTATGAGCAAAATGGAGCATTTGAAAACCAGAGAAATCGACTAACTCCTATTTAAAATTACGATAGAAAATTCTGGAAACCCAGTTCTTAGGAAGTGTCTTCAACCTGAACTGTTAACTCTGTTTCTCCTTAAACAGATATTAAGCATTTCCATCATTTTCTATTTTTATTCCAGATATCCAGCATCTGCAGTCTTTAATTTGCAGTAAATTAAATTTAAATTGATTTCCCTTCCCCTCAAATACTGTGGCAACCTCCATAAAGAGATAGGTAATGAATGTTTGGACAAATATCTGTGATATTCATATCGAATAATTATATTTCATAGTCTATCCAGATAATTTATTACTTTGCTGAATTAACTAATTACATATTATAATTAGATCTAATCATTAGAGCAGCCATTGTGTGAATGGACAATGTTAGGGTAGTCAGGCTTTGGTGAGAACATGCACAGGCTAGAACATAAATTTGAGAAGTTAGAGGCATAATAAGTGTAGGCAGGATGATAGTTCAGGCAGTGGATTGTCCTCCTGTAAGATGTGGGATTTCAAGGTACCTAACAATCTCCCTGTTGACTACATCTGCAGGAAGTGCACCTAATTTCAGGTCCTGACTGACAAGGTCACGGAGCTGGAGGTGGAAGCACTCAGGATGATCCAAGAGGCTGAAAGCTAAGTAGTGACTATTTTACTGAGGTGGTCACACCCAGAGTGCAAGCTTCAGATAGTAGGTGGGTGACCACCGGGAGAAGTAAGTTGAGTAAGCAGTCAGTGCAGGGTTACCCCTCTGGCCATCCCCCTCAGCAACAAGTTCACCCCTTTGGATACAGCTAGGAAAGACAGCGCACAACAGCAGCAGTCAGGCCAGTGGACCTGCAGTCAGCTCTGAGGTTCAGCAGGGAAGAGTAAAGTTATGAGGAGTGATAGTGATAGGAGATTGAAAGTTAAGGGGACAGGAGATTCTGTGGCCACAAAACACAAGCCAGGGTGGTGTGTTGCCTTCCAGGTGCTAGGATCCAGGATGTCTTGGGGCTGCTGCAGAAGATTCTCAAGAGGGAGAGTGAGCAACAAGAGGTTGAGGTGCACATTGGCACTGATGACGAAGGTAGAAAGGGGGAAGAAGTCCTGCGCAGTGAGTATAGGGAGTTAGGGAAAAAGCTGAAGAACAGGACCTCCAAGTCAGTAATCTCTGGATCACTCCCAGTGCCGATGCTAGTCAGGGTAGAAATAGGATGATGGTAGAAATTAATGAATGGCTGAGAAAATGGTGTAAGGGGCAGGGGTTCAAATGTCTAAATCCTTGGGATCTCTTCTTCTCATTGGGAAAAGGTTATACCTGACACCAAGGAGGACCAATATCCATGTGGGCATCTTTGCTAGTGCTGTTGGGAGGTTTAAACTAAGTTGGCTGGGGTGTGGGAATCAGAGTGATAGGACTAAGAATGGGGCTATTGGTGTACGAGTTGATGCAGTATGTAGTAAGACTGTAAGGATGGACAGGAAAATGATAGGGCAAAATTCCAGATAGAGGAATGAGATGAAGTGTAACATGGGGCATTGAAAAGGGTAATGAATACAGAACTGAAGGTGTTATATTTGAATGCACACAGTATACAGAATAAGGTAGATGATATTATAGCACAGGTATAGGTTGGCAGGTATGAAATTGTGAGCATCAGTGAGACGTGGCTGGAAGAAGATCATAGTTGGGAGCTTCACATCCAAGAATACACCTTGTATCCAAAGGACAGGCAGTTAGGCAGGGAGCCTGTCTGGCTCAAATGAAATCAAATCCTTAGAAAGAGGTGACAGAGGATCAGAAGTTGTAGAATCCTTGTGGGTCAAGTTAAGAAATTGCAAGGATAAAAAGACACACAAACACAAGAAAATCTGCAGATACTGGAAATCCAAAGCAACATCACAAAAAATGCTGGAAGAACCAAGCAGCATCTATGGAAAAGAGTAAACAGTCAATGTTTTGGGCCTAGACGCTTCATCAGGTCCTGATCAGGATTAAAAGACCCTGATGGGAATTATGTACAGGCACCCAAACAGTAGCCAAGATGTGGGAAATACAGTAAATTTCAATGGGAAATAGAAAAGGTATGTAATAAGGGCAATGTTATGATCATGGGGATTTCAATGTGCCGGTAGATTGGGAAAATCAGATCCCAAGAGAGGGAATTCGGAGAATGTCTACGAGATGGCTTTTTAAAGCAGGATGTGGTTCAGCCCACTCGAGAAAAGGCAATATTGGATTGGGGGTTGTGTAATGAACCAGATTTGATTAGGGAGCTTAGGAGGCAGTGTTCATAAAACGAGAGAATTCACCCTGCAATTTGAGAGGGAGATTTAAAGTTGGATGTGTCAGTGTTATAGTGAAGTAAAAGAAGTTACAGAGGCACGAAAGAGGAGCTGGCCAAAGTTGATTGGAAAGGAACACTTGCAGGGATGAAAGTAGAATGGCAATGCCTGGAGTTCTAGGGAAAAATTCAGGAGTCTCTGGATAGATACATCCCAAAGTTGAATAAGTATTTTAATGGGAGGATGAGGCAACGGTGGCTGTCAAGTGAAATCAAAGACAGCATAAAATCAAAAGTGGGCATTAGTAGAGCAAAAAGTAGTGGGAAATTGGAGGATTGGTAAGTTTTAAAAAAACAACAGAAGGCAATTAAAAAGAACCTGAAGGAGAGAAAAGATTAAATTTGAAGGTAAGCTAGCCAAAAATATCAGAGGATTCCAAAAGTTTATTTCAGATATATAAAGAGTAAAAGAGAGGCAAGAGTGGATATTGGATTGCTGGAAAATGAAATTGGAGAGGTAGTAATGGGGTGGGGGGAAAAGAAATTGTAAGTATTTTGTGTCAGTCTTGACTTCTAGCAGTATGCCAGAAATTTGAGATTGTCAGAGGGCAGAAGTGAGTGTAGTTGCTATTACTAAGGAAAAGGTGTTTAGGAAGATGAAAGGTCTGAAGATAGATAAGTCACCTAGACCATATAGACTACATGCCAGAGTTCTGAAAGAGGTAGCTAAAGCGATTGTGGAGGCACTCGTAATGACCTTTCAAGAATCATTATATTCTGGCATGATTCTGGAGAGCTGGAAAATTGCAAATGTCACTCTTTGCTAAGAAGGAAGGGAGGCAGAAGAAAGGAAATTATAGGCCAGTTAGCCTGACTTCAGTATTTGGGAAGATGTTGGAATCCATTAGTAAGGACGAAGTTTCGGGGTACTTAGAGGCACATGATGAAGTAGGCTAAAGTCAGCATGGTTTCCTTGAAGGGAAATCTTGCCTGACAAATCTGTTGGAATTCTTTGAGGAAATAACAGGCAAGATAGTCAAAGGAGAGTCAATGGATGTTGTTTTCTTGGATTTTCAGAAGGCCTTTGGCAAGGTGCCGCACATGAGCTGCTTAACAAAATATAACAGGAAATATACTAGCATAGATGGAAGATTGGCTGCTTGACAGGAGACAGAGTTGGAATAATTGACAGGGACAATTCTGGTTAACTACCAGTGACATGTGGAGTTCTTCAGGGGTCTGTTCTGGGATGGCTTCTTTTCACGTTTTATGTCAATGACTTGGATGACAAAATTGATAGCTTTGAGGCCAAGTTTGCATATGATCAAACATAGGTGGAATGATAGGTAGTGTTGAGGAAGCAGGGAGTCTGCAGGATATGGACAGATTGGGAGACAAGGCAAAGAAGTGGCACATAGAATATAGTGTAGAGAATATTATGGACATGCACTTTGGTTGAAGGAATAAAGGGGTAGACTATTTTGTAAGTGGCAGAAAAAGTTCAAAAATCAGAGGTGCGAAGGGACTTAGGAGTTCTTTTGCAAGATTCCCTAAATGTTAACTTGCAGGTTGAGTTGATGGTAAGGAAGGTAAATACAATGTTAGCATTCACTTCAAGAGGACTAAAATATAAGAGCAAGAATGTGATGCTGAAGCTTTATAAGACGCTGCCCAGATTGCACTTGGAGTATTAGGAGCTGTTTTGGTCCCCTTATCTAAGAAAAGATTTGCTAGCATTGTAGTGGGTCTAAAGGAGAATGATTCTAGGAATGAAAGGGTTAACAGATGAGGCTCCTACATATGTGTTGTGGTCTTACAGTATATGTCTGCATATTTGCAGTTCTGTTATAACAAGTTTCCATAGCACAAATTGTATATAAAAGATTATAAGGATTGGCTTTATTTGTTACAGGTACATTGAAACATACAATGAAATGCATCATTTGTGTCAGATCAAATCAGTGAGGACTGTGCTGGGTAGCTCACATAGTGTTGCCATCCTTCCTGCACCAACGTAGCATGCCCAGAGCTTTCTAACTCTAACTGTACATCACTGGGAATGTGGGAGGAAATTCACATGGTCACAGAGAGAACGTACCAACTCTTCATAGGCAACAGTGGGAATCAAACCCCAATCTTATGGCTGGCACTGTAAAGTGATGTGCTAGCTGCTATACTGCCATGTGAACCCTCCCCGCAACACACACACACACAATGACATCGCCTTAATATAATGCAATTGATTAATTAGGAAACATTGGGCGGAATTGGTTGTAAAAATTTTGATCGGGAGTTAGAGAAACAATTAAGAATTACTTTAAAAATTGACAAGTAGACAAAATATTTCTGGGAGGGGCTTGTGGGATGGTGTTGGGAGCCCTGTTTGCATGTAACCTCTCTGGAGTCACTAATTTTGCTTAAAAATACAGGCTGCTAGTTTCACCTGAGGAGGCCATTCAAAATTGACAAGCAATCGCTTCTATTGACACTTATACAATAATACTCAATTAAAGGAAATAGCATCCAGCCTTTAGTATTTTAGGTTGCGGTAACACAGTAAGATTATAGCAAATAACATTTTGGGGGGAAAGTAACTGTTCTTGTAAGTCTAAAATTCTTCAGCCCCACACCTTCTTTTAACCTATTTACACAACTGTTTTATAATGCCATTTTCTACAACATACTATTTGCATTCCGAAGAAACTTTTGTGTTATAGCAGACCTGTATACAGATAGTTGAAAGATTGTTGTTTTACAAACTGTTTCCTTCTTCGATCTAGTTATACAGTAGAACATTCACTTCACTTGAATCAGACCACCAGAAGGGTAACAAATGTGTTCTCATATAATTGAACTTTGAGGTTGCCACTAACAAAACCTGTTATTTCCTTGGTCTAGAATGAGGAACATGGATGTAAAATATCATGGATGATACATTGAACAATGTTCAAGTCAAAACAGTCAACGATTGCAATGGCAACAGAGACAGAACATGCTCAAGCACTGCTGAAAACGTTCAGCACAGCATCAGTCATTTCGAGTATTGGACTAGGAATCTTCTGCTTCCTCTCTGATCAGTGTTTACAGCTTTCATTAATACAGAGCAACGATTGGCTTAGGGCTCTTTCAGACAACGCTGTGCATGGTGTCATCGGACTGTGGTCTTGGGCTATTGTCATTGGATTGAGAAAGAAGAGTGATTTTTATGAGGTAATTTTAGCTGGCCTTCTGTCTTCTGTCATTGATGCTGACCACTTTGTGGCAGCTGGATCCTTATCTTTGAAGGTAAGCACAAAAATTAGAGCAATTGACCTGAAGATTAGTCCATAAAATCTAATTTACTGCATTTCCTGTGAACATATTGTTGCAAAACAATTAAATTTTTGTAACTTAAAAGTAATATTTGATGTAAATATGATATCTACTTGCAGACTTTTAAAGTTCAATGTTCAGAGTAAATTTATTATCGAAGAATGTATGTGTCACCATATACTACACTGAAATTCATTTAATTAATTTTAATTAGTTCAAATTGCAAGTAAATAGATTATTTATTCCATGACTCATAGGAACCCAGAAGTTCTGTTACTTTTTAAAATCAAAATTTGGTACCTAAGCTTTTATTGTGGTTGTTAGGAGCTTGAAAGGTATCCTAATGATGGCAGAAGTTAAGGAAATAGATGGGGAGCCAAACACAAATTGTGTATATGATCTATTAGAAGCCAGAAAACTAATTTTACTGAGTGATGAGGAACAATATTATGTGATGATCAATGTTCAAAGTAAATTTATTATCAAAGTACATGTATGTGACTATATGCAACACTGAGATTCATTTTCTTGTGGGCATTCACAGTAACTACAATGAAACACAATGGAATCAATGAAAAGCCATACATGACAAAACAGACAAACAACCAATGTGCAAAAGACAACAAACTGTGCAAATACAAAATGAAAAAAGAAGCAATAATAATAAATAAACAAGCAATAAATATTGAGAACATGAGATGAAGGTCCTTGAAAGTGAGTCCATAGGTTGTAGGAACTGTTGAGTGTTGGGGTGAGTACAGTTGAGTGAAGTTATCCCCTCTGGTTCAAGAGCCTGATGGTTGAGGGCTAATAACTGTTCCTGAACCTTGCAGTGTGAGTCCTGAAGTTTCTAAATTCTTCCTGATGGCAACAATGAGAAAAGAATATAACCTGGGTGTGGGGTTTCTGACGATGGATTCTACTTTCCTGCAACAACACTTCGTGTAGGAATGCAGCAGTGAGAAGAGCACATGGTGTAGTCACCAGAATTGTTTTGCATTTAACTAGTGAAATCAAATTAACAAAAGAGAAATCCATCGTCCTTAAGATTTATGCAGGATTATTAGTTATAACACTGTTATGCTTCTGCTCCTTTTACAAGCGACTAAAGCAGCTCTAAATTGGAGGTTACACATTCGTTAGACCATAAAGCAACCTTAATTATTTCTTAGAACTCACACAAAATGCTGGTGGAACGCAGCAGGCCAGGCAGCATCTATAGGAAGAAGTACAGTCGGCTTTTCAGGCCGAGACCCTTCGTCAGGACTAACTGAAAGAAGAGATAGTAAGAGATTTGAAAGTGGGAGGGGGAGCGGGAAATCCAAAACGACAGGAGAAGACCGGAGGGGCAGGGATGAAGCCAAGAGCTGGAAAGTTGATTGGCAAAAGGGATACACAGCTGGAGAAGGGAGAGGATCATGGGACAGGAGGCCTAGGGAGAAAGAAAGGGGGAGCACCAGAGGGAGGCTGGCAAGGAGTGATTGTGACAGGGACAGAGAGAGAAAAGAAGAAAAAGGGGGGAAATAATGAATAAATAAGGGATGGGGTAAGAAGGGGAGGGGGGGCAGTAACGGAAGTTAGAGAAATCATTGTTCATGCCATCAGGTTGGAGGCTACCCAGACGGAATATAAGGTGTTGTTCCTCCAACCTGAGTGTGGCTTCATCTTGACAGTAGAGGAGGCCATGGATAGACATATCAGAATGGGAATGGGACGTGGAATTAAAATGTGTGGCCACTGGGAGATCCTGCTTTCTCTGGTGGACAGAGTGTAAGTGTTCAGCAAAACGGTCTCCCAGTCTGCGTCGGGCCTCACCAATATATAAAAGGCCACACCGGGAGCACCGGACGCAGTATACCACACCAGCCGACTCACAGGTGAAGTGTTGCCTCACCTGGAAGGACTGTCTGGGGCCCTGAATAGTGGTGAGGAAGGAAGTGTAAGGGCAGGTGTAGCACTTGTTCCGCTTACAAGGGTAAGTGCCAGGCAGGAGATCGGTGGGAAGGGAAGGGGGGGGGACGAGTGGACAAGGGAGTCGCGTAGGGAGCGATCCCTACAGAAAGCAGAAAGGGGGGGAGGGAAAGTTGTGCTTGGTGGTGGGATCCCGGTGGAGATGGCAGAAGTTACGGAGAATTATATGTTGGACCTGGACGGTGGTGGGCTGGTTGTCCTCACCTACCACTCCACCAGCCTCCAGGTCCAACATATAATTTCTGCTTTCTGTAGGGATCGCTCAAATATTACTGAAATATTAAATACACAACACTTACAATAGCAGGATCCAATTTGTCCTTGAGCCTGGTGCATATGCTTCAGGCTTTTGTAGCTTCTGCCCGATGGGAGGGAGAGAGGAGAGAAAGTCTGGGGTGGGTGGTGTCTTTGATTATGCTGGCTGCTTTCTTAAGGTAGCAAGAAGTGTGGACATAAATTATCACTTCCTAGATTCAGTGAAGAATTTGTATGTTGCAAACTGTAATGTACATACATTGAGTAAGCATTTTATTGGTGACTGTTTTTGTTATTTATGTGTTAGAATAATTCCAATTAAATTTAATTTTTAAGTTCACATTCCTTTCAACCCTTACTGTAAGTGTTGCAGTATATGACATGACTGTAGGTGGAGCCATTTAGTTTTTAAACGCAGGAAATACTGACGATCATTCTCTGTGATATTCATTATATTTAAGACAGCTGCTGGTTTTCCATATATTGCCAAAATATTGTCAGAATTGTGTTTCAACTGCATTGTTTTTTCAATAAATCAAATGCCCCAGAGGTGCATTTGCATAGTGCAACTTCCAAATCATAATCAGGTTCATTATCACTGATACATGTTGAGAAATTTGTCATTTTGCGGCAGCTGGACAGTGCATGACATAAGGTACCATAAGGTACAATAAAAATTTATTAAATAAATGGAGCAAAAGAGGAACAGCAAGGTAGTGTTTATGGGCCATTCAGAAATCTGTGTGTCTTCAGTCTCCTACACCTCTTCCCCAATGGTAGTAATGAGAAGAGGGCATGTCCTGGGGAGTAATTATTGTTGGATGCCACATTCTTGAGGCTTCACCTTTTGAATATGTCCTCATGGTGGGGAGGGTTGTGCCCACAATGGACTAGCTGAGTCTACAACCTTTTGCAACCTCTTTTAATCCTATACATTGGACCCTCCATACCAGTCAGAATACTCTCCACCATACATCTGTAGAAATTTGCTAGAGTCTTTGATGACATACCAGATCTTATAGACAATAAACAATAGGTGCAGACGTAGACCATTTGGCCCTTCGAGCCTGCACCGCCATTTTGAGATCATGGCTGATCAATTCCTATCAATACCCGGTTCCTGCCTTGTCCCCATATCCCTTGATTCCCCTATCCATAAGATACCTATCTAGCTCCTTCTTGAAAGCATCCAGAGAATTGGCCTCCACTACCTTCCGAGGCAGTGCATTCCAGACCCCCACAACTCTCTGGGAGAAGAAGTTTTTCCTTAACTCTGTCCTAAATGACCTACCCCTTATTCTCAAACCATGCCCTCTGGTACTGGACTCTCCCAGCATCTGGAACATATTTCCTGCCTCTATCTTGTCCAATCCCTTAATAATCTTATAAGTTGCAATCAGATCCCCTCTCAATCTCCTTAATTCCAGCGTGTACAAGCCCAGTCTCTCTAACCTCTCTGCGTAAGACAGTCCAGACATCCCAGGAATTAACCTCGTGAATCTACACTGCACTTCCTCTACAGCCAGGATGTCCTTCCTTAACCCTGGAGACCAAAACTGTACACAATACTCCAGGTGTGGTCTCACCAGGGCTCTGTACAAATGCAAGAGGATTTCCTTGCTCTTGTACTCAATTCCCTTTGTAATAAAGGCCAACATTCCATTAGCCTTCTTCACTGCCTGCTGCACTTGCTCATTCACCTTCAGTGACTGATGAACAAGGACTCTGAGATCTCTTTGTATTACTCCCTTACCCAACTCTATACCGTTCAGATAATAATCTGCCTTCCTGTTCTTACTCCCAAAGTGGATAACCTCACACTTATTCACATTAAACGCCATCTGCCAAGTATCTGCCCACTCACCCAGCCTATCCAAGTCACCCTGAATTCTCCTAACATCCTCATCACATGTCACACTGCCACCCAGCTTAGTATCATCAGCAAATTTGCTGATGTTATTTTCTATGCCTTCATCCAAATCGTTAACGTAAATGGTAAACAGCTGTGGTCCCAATACCGAGCCCTGTGGCACCCCACTAGTCATCACCTGCCATTCTGAGAAACACCCATTCACCGCTACCCTTTGCTTTCTATCTGCCAACCAGTTTTCTATCCATGTCAATGCCTTCCCCCCGATGCCCTGAGCTTTGATTTTACCCACCAATCTTCTATGTGGGACCTTATCAAATGCCTTCTGAAAATCGAGGTACACTACATCCACTGGATCTGCCCCGTCTAACTTCCTGGTTACATCCTCGAAAAACTCCAACAGATTAGTCAAGCATGATTTACCCTTGGTAAATCCATGCTGGCTCGGCCCAATCCAATCACTGCTATCTAGATATGCCACTATTTCATCCTTAATAATGGACTCTAGCATCTTTCCCACCACCGATGTCAGGCTGACAGGTTGATAGTTCTCTGTTTTCTCCCTCCCTCCTTTCTTAAAAAGTGGGATAACATTAGCCATTCTCCAATCTTCAGGAACTGATCCTGAATCTAAGGAACATTGGAAAATGATTACCAATGCATCCACAATTTCCAGGGCCACCTCCTTTAGTACCCTAGGGTGCAGACCATCTGGACCTGGGGATTTGTCAGCCTTCAGTCCCATCAGTCTTCTCATCACTGTTTCCTTCCGAATGTCAATCTGTTTCATTTCCTCTGTTACCCTATGTCCTTGGCCCATCCATACATCTGGGAGATTGCTTGTGTCTTCCTTAGTGAAAACAGATCTAAAGTACTCATTAAATTCTTCTGCCATTTCTCTGTTTCCCATAACAATTTCACCCAATTCATTCTTCAAGGGCCCAACATTGTTCTTAACTATCTTCTTTCTCTTCACATACCTAAAAAAGCTTTTGCTATCTTCCTTTATATTCCTGGCTAGCTTGCGTTCGTACCTCATTTTTTCTCCCCGTATTGTCTTTTTAGTTAAGTTCTGTTGTTCCTTAAAAACTTCCCAATCATCTGTCCTCCCACTCACCTTAGCTCTGTCATATTTCCTTTTTTTTAAATGCTATGCAGTCTCTGACTTCCTTTGTCAACCACTGAGGCCCCTTTCCCCCCTTTGAATCCTTCCTTCTCTGGGGGATGAACTGATTTTGCACCTTGTGCATTATTCCCAAGAATACCTGCCATTGCTGTTCCACTGTCTTTTCTGCTAGGCTATCCGTCCAGTCAACTTTGGCCAGCTCCTCCCTCATGGCTCCATAGTTTCCCCTGTTCATCTGCAACACTGACACCTCCGAGCTGCCCTTATCCTTCTCAAATTGCAGATAAAAGCTTATCATATTGTGATCACTACCTCCTAATGGCTCCTTTACTGCGAGATCGCTTATCAAATCCTGTTCATTACATAACACTAAATCCAGAATAGTCTTGTCCCTGGTCGGCTCTCGTACAAGTTGTTCCAAGAATGCATCCCGTAGGCACTCTACAAACTCCCTATCCTGTGGTCCAGCACCAACCTGATTCGCCCAGTTCACCTGCATGTTGAAATCCCCCATAACTACTGCAATATTACCTTTGCCACATGCCAATGTTAACTCCCTATTCAACTTGCACCCAATATCCATGCTACTGTTTGGTGGCATGTAGACAACACCCATTTGGGTCCTTTTGCCCTTACTGTTCCTCAGTTCTATCCACACAGACTCTACTTCTCCTGACCCTATGTCCCCCCTTGCAAAGGACTGAATCTCATTCCTCACCAACAGGGCCACCCCACCCCCTCTGCCCACATTTCTGTCCCTACGATAGCACGTATACCCTTGTACATTCATTTCCCAGGTCTGATCTCCCTGCAGCCATGTCTCCGTTATCCCAACAACATCATAGTTACCCATTCGCACCTGGGCTTCAAGCTCATCCGCCTTATTCCTGACACTTCGTGCATTCAGATGTAGAATTTTTAACCCGTTTCTCCTCTCTCTGTTTGAATCGCTGCCTATTGTGCTTAACCCAGCTCCCCGAACTCCCATCGGGCTATACGCCCCTAGAATTTTGTTGTCCTTCCTACATTTACTTATTCTTTCAACACATTTAACTCCATGTTCTGTCAGACCATCCCTCTGTACACGAGTCCTCCTTATCACTTGTTCCACCCCACCTTCCTCTACTACACACTTAATATTCCGGAACCGTGTAGTCCCCACCTGTCCTTTATTCTTCCTCTCGCTATCCTCTCTCACATTCTGGATCCCCGCCCCCTGCAAATTTAGTTTAAACCCCCCCCCCCCCCCCCAAGAAGCTCTAGCAAACTTCCCTGCAAGAATGTTAGTACCGCTCCAGTTCAGGTGTAAACCGTCCCTTCGGAACAGATCCCACCTTCCCTGGAACAAGGCCCAATTATCTACAAACCTGAAGCCCTCCCTCCTGCACCATCCTCTCAGCCATGTATTAATCTGTATAATCCTTCTGTTCCTTGTCTCACTCGCATGTGGCACAGGTAGCAATCCTGAGATTGTTACCCTGGAGGTTCTGCTCTTCAGCTTCGCACCTAACTCCGTGAACTCCCTACGCAGGACCCCCTCACTCATCCTACCCACGTCATTGGTCCCTACATGGACCACAACATCTGGATTCTTGCCCTCCCTCTCGAGAATAACCTGCACCCGATCTGAGATGTCTCGGACCCCGGCACCAGGAAGGCAACATACCATCCGAGACTCCAGATCTTCCCCACAAAATCTCCTATCCGCCCCCCCTGACTATAGAATCCCCTATCACTACCGCTCTCTTCTCTTCCCTCCTCCCCTTCCTAGTCGCGGGTCCAACCTCAGTGCCAGAGACAGGACCACTGCAGCTTGTTCCTGGTAGGTCACCCCACCAACAGTATCCAAAACGGTATATTTATTTTTGATGGGAACGGCCACAGGGGTGCTCTTCTCTCTCTGTTTGCTCCCCCTGCCTCTCTTGACTGTCACCCATTTGCCTACCTCCTGTCTTTTCGGTGTGACTGCCTCCCGATAACTCTTATCTATCTCTGCCTCTGCCTCCCGAATGATCCGTAGTTCATCCAGCTCCTGCTCCAATTCCCTAACTCGGTCTGATAGGAGCTGCAGCTGGATGCACCTATTGCAGGTGTGGACATCAGGAACAACTGTGTTGACCCTGACCTCCCACATACTGCATATGGAGCACACCACTGCTCTAACCATCTCCCCCATTACCTGATCCCAGATTAGTCAGAATAAATGAAAAGCAGGCTTCTTGCCGAAGTCCTCTTGCACCGAAGCCCGCTGAGCCAAAGCCCAGCACTCTGCTCCTGCGCACTCCGCTGCCCGCTCCTGAAAGTGGGTCGCTTTTTAAAGCCCGCGCTCGCCACTGACGTCACCCGCGCTTGCGCAGCTTTACCTTCCTCCTCAGGTACTGTCCAGGTAGGTCCGAGGGTCTCGGCCTACCTACAACGGCTGATCCTCCGATCTCCAGTCGTATGTCAATCACGAGCACTCCTTACTCCCGCTCCGCTGCCCGCACCGATGCTGCCCGCTCCTGAAAGTTCTTCTCAAGCTTCTAATGAATTATAGCTTCTGACCTGACTTCTTCGTGATCGCATCAATGTGTTAGACTCTGGATAGATCCTCTGAAATGTTGATGTCCAGAAACTTAAAGCTACTCACGCTTTTCACTGCTGCCCTGTCAATGAGGACTCTTGTTTATTTTCCCAATTCCCCTTCCTGAAGTCTGAAATCAATTCCTGGGTCTTACTGACATTGTGTAAGGTTGTTGTGACTTCACTCAACCAGCCAATCTATTTTGCTCCTCTATGCCTCGTCGCCATCTGTCATGAATTCACTCTGTCTCTAGCAAATATAGCAAACTGCAGGTCCTCTGTTCACTTGGAAGACGGTACTCAGATCTGAGCAGTGACAAATATCACATACAGAGCTCTTTTGGGTTTGACTTTCCCAAAATTCAGTCAACCTTACAGCAGTTAGACTTCATTACATACAAGGTCTTTATCAGATGGAAGACAATGTGGAATAATGAGATGTCATCCACTTTGATTAAAAAAAAATACAGAGACAAGGGAATGTAAATCACAAAAATTTAACTTCTGGGAGCAGGAAGTAATTAGAAAATCAACAGTGCGTTGGTCTTTATTGGAAGTGGCTTTCTGAAATCCTGTGAATGGAGATTGTGGCTGCTTTGTTGTGTACCGGGTCTGGTTACGCTGTCAAAGAATGGAAATGCATGTGAGAGAGGGAATGCATTAAACAAACTGGTCCTGTGGTCTTCAGGGTTTGGAAGAATGAGAGGTAATCTCACTGAAGTCGATGAACTCTTACAGGGTTTGATGTGTTTACCCTGGAAGTAAACATGGAAGTGTTTACACTGGTGAGTGCATTTAGAACCAAACACTGCTCTCAGAATACAGAATCAACTGTTCAGCACAGAGATGAGATGAGACAGAGAAGAATTTCTTTATTCTCAATGTTGTGAGTTTTGAAATTCTGTACCCATGAGGGCTGAGGAGACTTATTTAAAGTATAGTTGGGGAATCACAGCATAGGGTGGCAGAGTAGCATAGTGGTCAGCACAATGCTTCACCGTACCAGTGACACTGGTTCAGTTCCCACCGCTGCCTGTAAGGAGTTTGTGCATTCTCCCTGTGACCATGGCGTTTCCTCCGCAATTTCATTTTCCTCCCACAGTCCACAATTTTTAGCTTAACTGGTCATTTTAAATTGTCCCATGATTAGGCTGGGGTTAAATCGGGTTACTGAGTCACATGGCTCGAAGGGCTGGAACAGCCTAATCCACGCTGTATCGCAAATAAATAAATAAGTAAATAAATAAAATTATCAGTTTAATATGGGCAAGTATCAAAAGTAAAAATTTAGACATAGTAAATGTTTTACATACATGGAACACCTAACTCCCTCAGGCATTAGTTCTTCACCATTTTAAAAAAATCTTTTTTTATCCTTTATATTTGGACAGGTGAATTTATTTGAACAGAAAATATTTGGACATCCCTAGATTAGGTTTCAGGTTCTTTCCCACTCTATTTACTTATCATTCCTTTGCAGACGTTTAGTTCCTCTCACCTAGTTTGCTATCCCAGCCAACCTGCAACATCTTTCGCCAGTCTGATAACTCTTATAAATGAATGGATGTGCATGTGATAGAGGGAGGGCAACAAAGGTTGTCCCATCATCAAGCTCAGATAAGTTACACCCCTTCATTCATTCCCTACTCTGTTGTAGTCACTCAGATTTTGTGCCCGTTATAGAGGTTAAAAGAACTGCTTGTCAGTATAGTTGTTCTGATGCAGGGGTTCCCAACCTGGGTCCACGAACCCCTTAGTTAATGGTAGAGGTCAATGGCATAAAAAGTGGTTGGGAACCCCGTTCTGATGGTTCAATTAATAGATGGAAAACAGCATAAAAGTTGTGGACATTTTTAAACAAAAGCTTGATTTGAATGATTTGAAAATACTTTGCAATAATAACATTTTTTCTCTCTCTCTCTCTCAGGCTGCCTTGCATCTCCCACAGAGGCCTCCACTACATTGTTCCACAGTCATACCTGTGGCGGCCTTTTCAGTGAAACTTGCCATGTGGATATTTAGACTTAAAGATTCTTGGTGCTTCCTTCCATGGATGGTTAGCATTTCTTGGGTCTCCCATCATGTCCGTGATGGTGTCCGTCACGGTCTTTGGTTCTGTCCCTTTGGAAGTACAGCTGCTGTGCCGTATTGGACCTACATAGCAATTACATCCTCGTTCCCACACCTTTTCTCTGTTCTAATGTACATGACTGGTACTAAAGAAACAATGTCCATGTCCCATGGAATTGCAATTGATGTATAACACTGTGATTTTTTTTTTTAAGGTACAGCACCCTGCACTGAACTGTGTTAATATGGAAATTCTAACTAGTAGTATACTTTTTGTGGGACTTCTGTGTAATAGGGGATTATAGCATTATGCAATCCTTTCAAAATCATCATTACATTCCATTCACTGAAGCTGCTTAATGTTTGTGTATTTAGGAAAGTAGCTGTAATACTTTAAACTTGTAAACATGATCAAATCTTCACAACACAGCTGGCTTTCAAATGATCAAGTGAATGTACTGTGATTGGTATTTATTTATTTATACAAGGATGTTAGTTTGTTGAAAATAGATGCTATGGTGTGATAGCACTGGATTATCTATAGTTGTGACTATAATTGATGACACTTAATATTTTGTAAACAGTGAGTAATTTTGTTTATAGTGATCTGAAATACAGGTGTCCCCCGTTTTTTGAACGTTCGCGTTACGTCAACTCGCTGTTATGAAAGACCTACATTAGTTACCTGTTTTCGCTAACAGAAGGTGGTTTCACTGTTACGAAAAAAGACACCGCACACCGAGCAGCCAAGCTCCTCCCCCAGAACTGCATTCTAGCCGGCATTACTTAAACACGTGCCTGTGAGTATCTGTGCTTTATGTCGATTTATTTTGTGCATCCGTTAGCAAGATGAGTTCTAAGGCATCAGAAAAGAGTGCATAAGGGTGTTAAACTTAGCTTAAAACTAGACATAATTAAGCATTTCGATCATGATGAACAAAGTAAGGACATAGTAAGTTTGGCTAAGGGTTTGTGGAAGTTGGCGAAGATGATGTTGAAGAGGTTTTGGCATCCCATGACCAAGAACTGAGAGATGAAGAGGAAAGGATAACAATTGAAACCGAACGCAGAAAGTGAAGTCGTCCAGGAACTGAACGGGAAGCAATTGCGTGAGAGTTTTGCTGCAATTGACAACGCTGCAATGATTGCAGAAAAGTATGACTTTAATTTTGAAAGGGTACGTAGGTTTAGGGCATATTTGTAGGATGGTTTGAGTGCTTACAAAGAACTGTATGATAGAAAAATGCGCAAGGCTAAGCAGTCAAGCATACTGTCGTTTTTCAAGCATTCCACATCAGCCACAGCAGACGACAAAACTCAACTTTCGACATCGAGGCAGGCAGACATAGAAGGTGACCTGCCTGCCCTGATGGAAACAGACGACGATGAGATGACACCCCAGTCTCCTCTACCTCCCACCACCGCAACCTCCGACGACTCAGCCTAACACACCATCATCAGTGTACTCACTGTCTTCCCAATTCCAGTAAGTGAAACTACACTGGGCGTACATTATTTCTACTTTATATAGGCTGTGTATTTTTGTGTTATCTGGTAGCTTCATAGCTTAAAGGTTACTGGAAAGAATGCTTCTGCTAGGAGCGCTTGCACTGTGTGTTTTTGCCACAAGTGCTGCCGAGAGCGGTTGTGTGAGATTTTCGCTGCAGTGGACAGTGCTGCAATAATTGTAGAAAAGTATTCCTACATTATATAGGCTGTGTATTTATCAGATCAATCCTGCTTTTACTATATGTTACTGCTATTTTAGGTTTTATGTGTTATTTGGCATGATTTGGTAGGCTATTTTTTGGGTCTGCGAACGCTCACAAATTTTTCCCATATAAATAAATGGTAATGCTTCTTCACTTTACGGCATTCTGGCTTACGAACCGTTTCATAGGAACGTTCTACCTTAGAATAGCAGGGGAAACCTATAACTAATAATTTCAAATTAAATTAGACAGTGTTTTCACTTAAATCCCAGAATTCCATGTGCACTACTTTTCAATTTATTCTACATTGTTTTCTTGAAACTAAATAATATCATTTTACATATTTAAATCCAACTTGATAGAATATGCCTGCTGTATTTTTTTTAAAAGCCAGCACTGGCCACTTTTATTAGGTACACCTGTACATCTCATTAATGCAAATTTCTAAATCAGCCAATTATGTGGTGGCACATGAATAAAAGCATGCGAGCAGACATGGTCAAGAGGTTCAGTTCAAGATCGGTTAACATCATTTCCATAACACCATAAGATATAGGAGGAGAATTAGGCCATTTGGCCCATCAAGTCTGCTCTGCCATTTCATCATGGCTGATCCAATTTTCCTCTCAGCCCCAATCTCCTGCCTTCTCACCAAAACTGCTCACAATACTCCAAGTGTGGCCTCAACAATGCTTTAATAAAGTCTCAACATCACATCCTTTTATGTTCTAGTCCTGTTGAAATGAATGCTAACATTGCATTTCCTTTCCTCACAAAAGACTCAACCTGCAAATTAACCTTTAGAAAATATTGCACAAGGACTCCCAAGTCCCTTTACACCTGAGTTTTTTTGTATTTTCTCTCCATTTAGAAAGTAGTTGATGCACCATCAATAACTCACGGAGACGGGAGGCGAACGATAGGTTTTTATTAGCAGCAAAAGTGACCACAACATCCTGGAGACTGAGGGAGGAGCAGTGCCTCCAATCGCCTTTATACAGGGGTCTGTGGGAGGAGCCACAGGAGCAGTCAGCAGAGGGGCGTGTCCAGACAGGTATACACATAGTTTACCACAATAGTCAACCCTTTCGTTCCTTCTAAGTGCATGACCATAAACTTCCCAACACTGTATTCCATCTGCCATTTCCTTGCCCATTCTCCCAATCTCTCTAAGTCCTTTGTAACCTTTCTATTTCCTCAAAATTACCTGCCCCTCCACCTATCTTCAAATGAGAATCATGTTTATAATCACTGGCATGTGTCATGAAATTTGTTAACTTAGCAGCAGCAGTTCAATATAATACATAATATAGATGAAGAAGAAAAATAAAATAATAATAATTACAGTATACAAATATCGAATAGATTAAAAATCATGCAAAGAACAGAAATAATATATATTTAAAAAATGAGATAGTGTCCATTTAGGAATCAGCCGGCAGAGGGGAAGAAGCTGTTCCTGAATCGCTGAGTGTGTGCCTTCAGGCTTCTATACCTCCTACCTTTTGGTAACAGCGAGGAAAGGACATGCACTGGGCGCTGGAGGTCCTTAATAATAGAAGCTGCCTTTCTGAGACACTGCTCCCTAAAGATGTCCTGGGTACTTTGTAGGCTAGTACCCAAGATGATGCCAACTAAATTTACAACCCTCTGCAGCTTCTTTCGGCCCTGTGTAGTCCCAGACAGTGATGCCGCCTGCCAGAATGCTCTCCATGGTACATCTATAGAAGTTTTTGAGTGTATTTATTGACACATCAAATCTCTTCAAACTCCTAATGAAGTGTAGTCACTGTCTTGCCTTCTTTATAACTGCATCAATATGTTGAGACCGGGTTAGGTCCTCAGAGATCTTGACACTCAGGAACTTGAAACTGCTCACTCTCTCCACTTCTGATCCCTCTATGAGGATCGGTATGTGTTTCTTCGTCTTATTCTTCCTGAAGTCCACAATCAGCTTTCATCTTACTGACGTTGAGTGTGCTGTTGTTACTGTGACACCATTCCACAAGTTGGCATACCTCTCTCCTGTACGCCCTTTCATCAGCATCTGAGATTCCACCAACAATGGTTGTATCATCGGCAAATTTGTAGATGGTATTTGAGCTATGCCTAGCCACACAGTCATGGGTATAGAGAGAGTAGAGCAGTGGGTTAAGCACACACCCCTGAGGTACACCAGTGCTGATCATCAATGAGGAGGAGATGTTATCACCAATCCGCACAGACTGTGGTCTTCCGGTTAGGAAGTTGAGGATCCAGTTGCAGAGGGAGGTACTGAGGCCCAGGTTCTGTAACCTCTCAATTAGGGTTGTAGGAATGAAGGTATTGAATGCTAAACTATAGCAGCCTGATGTAGGTGTTTGCGTTGTCCAGGTGGTCTAAAGTCGTGTGAAGAGCACCACTGAGATTGCATCTGCTGTTGACCTATTGTGGAGATAGGTAAATTGCAATGAGTCCAGGTCCTTGCTGAGGCAGGAGTTCAGTCTAGTCATGACCAGCTTCTCAAAGCATTTCATCACGATAGATATGAGTGCCATTAAGGCAGCTCACATTATTCTTCTTAGGCAATGGTATAATTGTTGCCTTTTTGAAGCAAGTGGGAATTTCCACCGGTAGCAGTGAGAGGTTGAAAATGTCCTTGAATACTCCTGCCAGTTGGTTGCCAGGAGTAATGATATTTCAAGATTCTGGAGTGGTACCGGAAGACTGGAAAATTGCAATGTCCTTCCACTCTTCAAGATGGGAGAGAGACAGAAAAAAAAAAGAAACTCTAGGCCAGTTGATCTGACCTCCGTGGTTGGGAAGTAAACTTGTAAACTTTGCCACAAAGCTATCATTCCATCATCCAAATCATTGACATATAGTATAAAAAGAATTGGTCCCAAAACGGACCTCTGTGGAATACCACAAGTCACTGACTACCTTTATTCCCACTCTTTGCTTCCACCAATCAGTCACTGCTTTATCCATGCTAGTATCTTTCCTGTAATACCATGGGCTCATGTGAGGCACCTTGTCAAAGGCCTTCTGAAAATCCAAGTACAAATCAACTAATTCTCTGTCTGTCCTACTTGGTATTTCTTCAAAGTATTCCAAAGAATCTGTCAGGCAAGACAACCATGCTGACTGTGGCCTATTTTATCATGTGCCCTGAGACCTTATCCATGTTTGGAAAGACTCCAATGTCTTCCCAACCATGGAGGTCAGATTAACTGGCCTATAGTTTACATTTTTCTGCCTCTCTCCTATCTTGCAGAGCAGAGTGATTTTGCAATTTTCCAGTCTTCTGGCGCCATTCCAGAATCTAGTGATTCTTGAAATACCATTACTAATGCTTCCGTAATCTCTTCAGCCACCTCTTTCAGAACTCTGTGGTATACAGCATCTGGTCCAGGTGACTTACCTCTAGTTATGGTAACTTCACATACTTCATGACCCCGGACACCTGAAACTTCCCCATACTGCTCGTGTCTTCCACAATGAAGACCAACACAAAATACTTATTCAGTCATCCACCATTTCATTGACCCCCATTACTCACTCCAGCATTGTTTTCCAGCAGTCGCTATCCACTCTCACCTCTTCTTTACATTTCATGTATCTGAAGAAACCTTTGGTATCCTCTTTATTATCGTTGGCTAGCTTACTTTCATATTCAATCTTTACCTTAATGACTTTTTTCATTACCTTCTGTTTGTTTTTAAAAGCCTCCCAATCCCCTAACTTACCCCTAATTTTTTGCTGTAATATATGCCCTCTTTGGCTTTTATGTTGGCTTTGACGTCTCTTATTTGCCATGGTTGTGTCATCTTTCCTTTAGAATACTTCTTCCTCTTTAGGATGTATATATCCTGTGCTTTCTGAATTGTTTCCAGAAGTTCCAGCCATTGCTACTCTGCTATCATCCCTACCAATGTTCTTTTCCAATCAATTCTAGCCAACTCTTCTCTCGTGCCTCTGAAATTCCCCTTACTCCACTGTAAGACTGATATATCTGACAATAGCTTCTCCTTCAGATTTCCAGTACACAAGTATAAAGGAGGACAAAATTCAGATACGATGCAGCACAGAAAAAAAACACAATAAGATAAAAAAACATAATAAACACAATAATTATGAATATGTACATAAATTGATCGTATGTCCATAAAGAGACAGCACAGAAATTTTGACCAGAGATTATGAAGTGTGGAGGCATGGGTTAGTGGGTGGAGGTGTTGATCAGCCTTACTCCTTGGGGAAAGTAACTGTTTTCGCATCTGGTGGATCTGGCGTAGATGCTATATAGCCTCCTCCCTGATGGGAGTGGGACAAACAGTCCATGAACAGAGTGGATAGGATCCCTCATGATGTTACTGGTCCTTTTCCAGTGCCTTTCGGTATATGTGTCCTTGATGGTGGGTAGGCTGTTGGTAGTGATGAATTGGGCAATTTTGACTACCCATTGTAGAGCCTAGTTGTGCGCTGTAGTGCCGTTTCCGTGTTATGCAGTGATGCAGCTTGTTAGGATGCTCTTTACTGTGCATCTGTTTACACCCAAACAACAAAGACAAGACCTTCTTTCATTTTAACAACTTTCTCTGTTCTCTAGACAGCCATTTCCTTACCCACAATTCCTCCCCAACCACCACCCTTGTATGCATGGCCTTAACAGGGGAAGTGCACATGCCACCTAAGTTAACAGAACTCATCTATAGAATGACATGAGTATAGATGTGCATAGAATCAGAATCAGGTTTATCATCACCAGCTTGTGACAAGAAATTTGTTAACTTAGCAGCAGCAGTTGAATGCAATACATAATATAGAAGAGGAAAAAAAAATAATAATAATAATAATAAGTAAAATAAAAATAATCATAATAAATAAATCAATTACAGTATGTATATTGAATAGATTTTAAAAACGTGCAAAAAACAGAAATATTGTCTATTTTAAAAAGTGAGGTGGTGTCCAAGGGTTCAATGTCCATTTAGGAATCGGATGGCAGAGGGGAAGAAGCTGTTCCTGAATTGCTGAATGACATAGTCTAGCTCTCTTCAGGCTCCTGTGAGAGTAGAGGCGTTGGTGAACTTTCCGGATTGTGTAGGATGTGTTCTGGGATCTTGAGAGTTTGTGCGAGATGTGCACTCCCAGGAAGTTGAAACTGCTTGTGGTTTCCACTGCTGTTCCACCAATATAAAGCAAGGTGCGAGTGGTGTGAATTCTCCTGAACTCAAAAACCACCTCCTTTGTCTTGTTGACACTGAGGAAGAGGTGTTCAAACCAAACATCAGAATAGGAAGAAATCTGATCTAAGAGACTTTGACCATGGAATGGTCAGATGGGATGGTTTGAGTATCTCAGAAACTGCTGATATCCTGGGATTTCCCACAGGCAACAGTCTTTAGAGTTTACAGAGAATGGTGGAAGAAACCAAAAATATTCAGTGAATGGCAGTTCTGTGGATGAAAATGTCTTGTTAATAAGAGAAGTCAGAGGATAATGGCCAAACTAGTTCAAGCTGACAGGAAGGTGACAGTGACTCAAGTAACCATGTATTACAACAGTGGTGTGCAGAGGAATATTTCTGAATGCACAGCACATTAAAATTTGAAGTGTATGGGCTACAGCAGCAGAAGACCACACCAAGTTTCACTCCTGTATCTAATAAAGTGATGATAATTGTATATTGATTTCTTAAACAACTTGACAGAAAATGTTTACTGTATTTTTTAAAGGTTCCTAATGTTGTCATAGCCAGGGTGGTAGTGGGGATAAACTCCTACAACTATAAAGTGCTCCAGATTGCGAGCGTCATTAATAACCTCTGACAACCAAGTCCAACTCTTGGCCTTCACGTGTGGCTTAGCTACTAGGCCTGGTGGAACTGTTTCTACTGTCAAGGGATGGGCAAAGGTGGCGACTGGCGCCTCAAAACCAGTTGTTTCAGGCAGATGGGGCTTATCAGCCTTGGACAGCAGCCTGCCTAAGTGAAGGAAAACTGATTTTAAATCTCCGCTGCCTTGTAGCCATACCCACCCATGGGAAAAGCTTCAGAAGTAAAGCCCAAGGAAGAAATCTGGAGCCGGGGACCCCAAGGCAGTTTGATGTTGATTACAACTTCACTCTGGGAACCTCTGTGACAACACTGGTGCCAAGCTGTATCAGTGCTTTCCCTTCCCTTGAACCACATCAGTGATGTGGAGCGGGGAAACCTGCTGCAAGGGCAACATCTGGTTCTTCAAATCTTCCCACCCTGGAGAGGGGACAGTCCACCAGAGGCACAAAACCATGATCCCCTGTGATCGACGGCTGACTACAATATTTTAAAGATGGCAAGTATGGTCTAATTTGTACAAAATTAACAACATTCTTTGAAACTTTGGTGTTTTACCTCGGTAACAAAATGGTTATAGCATCATCGCAGGAAGCAAGATGCTTATCAAGTCAAAACACATAATGATAGCTCAAGAAATTCGCTTGAAATAAGGAGAAAGGGGCAAGAATGGCTTTCCATTTATTTGTATACATTTCCAGGAAGGTATTGGTGAAGTATGTGGTAGACACCACCACAATGAAATAGGTTCTGTTTTCATGCAAAGAGCATAAAGTTACAATTTACCTCCCAAGTAAAATGTCGTGTTACACTGAGGTTTTGCTATTTCACTATAGCCGCTTCTCTTAGTCTTCCAAGTGATTATGGGTGCAGATTTGAGAGTGCATTTTGCAGATGGTACTTATTGCAGGAAGGACTGGACGTTTAAAATGAGTGAAAGGTGTCAATCAAGTTTGGGATTGCATTGAGCTGCTTGAAAGTTGTTGAAATTACATTTGATTTTGATTAGTGCCTTGTTGGAAGTAGAAGAGCTCATGAAGATCAGGAATTGTCACAAGATACCCATTCTCATGTGGCAATGTATATGGTCAGGGATCAGAATTATAAATACAAAAGAAAGACCTACAATTATCAATGAGTAGACCCATTGTTCAGCCTCTGCTTGGAGGAAGTGGTTGACACAAAGGTTGTAACCGAGGTACAAGAAACTTGAATAGTAATATCCTGTAATAGAAATGATAATCCAATTACTCCTCACAAAATCTAAAATAAAACTAGAAATGCTGGAGATAGTCAATCGGCCCCACAATATCCTTTATCTCTCCAACGTTACATATTTTTCTGCAACAATCTTCCATCAGAGATGACACAGCCCCCAGTAAGAGTCCTGATTGACTCTTATTAGGGTAGCTGCATTGTATGACAGTTTTAATTAGTTGGCTCTATGACAGGAGTTTTAATTAGTTGGAGAAAATCTTGCAATAACACACACTGGCTAAACAAAAATCTCCCATTGACACATTTTGTTTTGATAGTTTCTATGGAAAATCCTTGTAAGCAGACTAATGACAAATGCATGTGTAAACTTCCATATCCTGCCTTAATTAACATTCACTTCCCATTTCATTATCCTGGACAACAACAACACTATAGCAAGGTTTGTCACTTTTCAAAAAGTGACTAGAGTTAACAATTAATACTTCAGAATATAGAACAGTACAGCACTATACAGGCCCTTTGGCCCACAATGTTAATGTCTAAACTTCCCTTCTACAAAGCCCTCCAATTTTCTTACATCCATGTACAAATCTAAGAATCACTTAAATATCCCTAATACACTTGCCTCTACCACCATCCCTGGTAGCACATTCCACACACCCACAGCTCTCGGTGTAAAACAACTACCTCTGACATCCGCCTATACTTCAGTCCAATCACCTTAAAATTAGTTATTTCCATCCTGGGAAAAATCCTTGGCTGCCCACTCCATCTTTACTTCTTATCTTGTACACCTCTATCAAGACACTATTCATCCTCCTTTGTCCAAAGAGAAAAGCCCTAGCTCCCTCAACCTTACATCATAGGACATTAATCTAATCCAAGCAGATCTCCTTTGCACCCTCTCTGAAGCTTCCTCACCTTTCCTATGAGGCAACCAGACCTGAGCACAATACTCCAAATGTGGTCCAGGTCATTTATAAAAATCAAAGAGGAGGGGTCCTAGAACTGATCCCTGCAGAACATCACTGGTCACCGACATCCATGCAGAATATGAACCATCTACAATCACCCTTTGCTTTCTGTGGTCAAGGCAATCCAAGGTCTCCTTGGATCCCATGACTCCCTACTTTCTGAAGGAGCTTGCATGGGGAACCTTATCACATGCTTTATTTAAATCCATATACACTGCATCCACTGCTCTACCTTGATCAATGTCTTTAGAATTCAGTCAGTCTCATAAGTCACAACCTGCCCTTGACAAGGCCATGCTGACTATCCCTAATCAGACTATGCATCTCCAAATGCTCATAAATTCTGACTCTCAGGATCTCTCCAACAACTTGCCCACCACTGAAGTAAGACTCACTGGTCTACAATTTCCTGGGTGATCTCTATTCCCTTTCCTGAACAAGGGAATGGCATAGGTAACCCTCCAAACCTCTGGTACTCCTCCCATCCCTATTGATGATGCAAAGATCATCATCAGAGGCTCAGCAATCTCCTCTCTCACTTCCCACAGTAGCCTGGGTTATATCTCATCCAGTCCCAGCGACTTATCTAACTTAATGCTTTTCAAAAGCTCCAGCACATCCTCTTTCTTAATGTCTACATGCTCAAGTGTTTCAGTCAGCTGCAAGTCATCCCACAATTGCCAAGTTCTTTTTCACTGGTGAATACTGAAGCCAAGTATTCATTAAGTACCTCCACTACCTCCTCCAACTCCATGCACACATTACCACTATTGCACCTGATTGGTCCTATTCTCACACAGCTCTTCCTCTTGCTCTTCACATATTGTAGAATGCCTTGGGGTTTTCCTTAATCCTGCTCACCAAGGCCCCCCTGTAGCTCTCCTAATTTCATTTTTCAGCTTCTTCCAGGCAACCTTAAAATTTGTCTTAATTCTATGAGTACCTAGTTTCTTGAACCTTTTGTAAGCTTTTCTTTTCTTCTTAATTACCGTAGATTTTCCACACTCTTTGTACACCATGGTTCTTTTACCCTACCATCCTTTCCTTGCCTCAATGGAACATACCTATGCAGAACTTCATGCAAATATTCCCTGAACATTTGCCACATTTCTGCCATGCATTTCCCTGAGAACATCTGCACCCAATTTATGCTCCCAAGTTCCTGCCTAATAGCATCATCTATCCCCCCCCCACCCCAATTAAATGTTGCGATCACTACCTCCAAAATTCTCCCCCCCCCCCCCCCACCAAGAGATTTGACGCCTGACTGGGTTCATTTCCCAATACCAGATCAAGTACAGCCTTCTCTAGTTGACTTATCTACATATTGCATCAGGAAACCTTCCTGACCACACCTAACAAACTCCACCCCATCAAAACCATTTGCTCTAAGGAGATGCCAGTCAATATTAGGAAAGTTAAAATGCCCCATCACAAAAACCCTATTATTATTGCACCGTTCCAGAATCTGCCTCCCTATTTGCTCCTTGATGCCCCTGTTACTATTGGGTGGTCTTTTCTGATTTCCACTCACAATGACTCAGTAGCTAATCCCTGGATGACTTCCTCCCTTTCTGCAGTGATGACACTATCCCTGATTAGCCATGCCACATCTCACATCTTTTACCTCCCTCAGTGTCCTTTTTGAAACATCTAAAGCAGCCATTCCTGCCCCTGACCCAAGACTCTGTAATGGCCACAATGTCACATTTCCACGTATTGATCCAGGCCACATAAGATCATCCGCCTTGTTTATGATATTCCTTGCATTAAAATAAACACATCTCAAACCATCAGGCTGAGCGCATCTTTGCTCTAACATCTGCCTAACCTTCCTCACAAACTCCCTACAAGCTGTCTCTACTTGTGTGCCAACCACACCATCCCCTGCCTCTTCACTTCGGTTCCCACTCCCCTTCAAATCTAGTTTAAACCCTCCCCAATAGCATTAGCAAACTTCCCTGCCAGGATATTGGTCCCCCTTGGATTCAAATGCAACCTATCCTTTTTGTACTGGTCACACCTGCCCCAGAAAAGGTCCCAGTGATCCAGAAATCTGAATCCCTGTTCCCTGCTCCAATCCTTCAGCCACCTCATTCTATTCCTATACCCTCTGTTGCATAGTACAGGCAGCAATCCTGAGATTACTACCCTTGAGGTCCTACTTCTCTGCTTCCTTCTTAACTTCCTGTATTCTGCTTTTAGGACCTCCACACTTTTTTCACTCATGTCATTGGTACCAATATGTACCACAACCTCTGGCTGTTCACCTTCCCATTTCAGGATATGTGGATGTGCTCAGAAACATCACGGACCCTGGCACCTGGGCGGCAAACTACATCCTTGTTTTTCGCACCCATAGAATCATCTGTCTGTCCCCCTGACTATAGAGTCCCCTATTATTGCTGCCATCCTCTTCTGTTCCCTACCCTTCTGAGCTGCAGGGCCAGACTCAGTGCCAGAAGTGCGTCCACTGCTGCTTCTCACAGGTAGGTCATTCCCCCGAACAGCACTCAAAATGGAGAATTCAGTGTTAAGAGGGGACAGCCGCAGGGGTGCTCTCCACTACCTGACACTCTCCCTTCCCTCTCCTGACAGTAACCCACTTGTCTGTCTCCTGTGGCACCGGGGTGATTACCTGCCTGTAGCTCCTATTGATCACCTCCTCACTTGCCCTAACAAGCCGAAGGTCATCAAGCTGAAAAGGGAGGGGAGGGAAGGAAGCTTGGGCTGGCACAGTAGTGTAGTAGTTAAAAGCACAATGCTCTACAGTTCCAGTGACTTGGTTTCAAATCCCACCACTATCTGTAAGGAGTTTGCACATTCTCTCCATGACTGCATAGGGTTCCTGCGGATTCCTCCCATAGTCCAAAGATGTACCAACAGGTAGGTTAATTGGCCATTGTAAATTGTCCCAGGATTAGGCTGGAAGTAACTCAGGGATTACTGGGTGGCACCCCTTGAAGGGCCGGTATGGCCTATTCCAAATTGTATCTCAGTAAATGAATCAGTATCTTCACAATGCTGAAAAGGGAGAAGAGGAAGGTACCTGCTGGTGGAATATCATTGAATGTGGTGTAAAATATGAAAGATCAATGTGATGGCCGCTGATGATAAGGGAACTCGGTAAGAAGAAAAGTGGGAAATAGGAGAGATGCAGATAATAATCTACCAACTCTGGTGAGGCTCTCCAAGAGGACCACAACCTTGTCACGGTTTGGAGGCTTGCATGCCTCAATGACCTAGAGAACTATGTTGGCTGGAGTCAGGACTTTATGCTTCAGCTCTTGGTAGGGTCACCCATGGCAGACAGGTCAAAGAGTTGAGGTCAGACTAACAGTGGTCCACTGATCCTCCTGGATTGGGGTTCAGCTCAAGGCTAACAATCCTGAGTGGTCCAACAAAACTTACTGAACCAGCAATGAAGAATCTTTCTACATCTGTATGCAACACGATTTCTGACTTTCCACCTGGGACTTGCATGACTGCCAAGGACAGGTAGAGATGGTGGAATTTCACTGCTGCCCTAAATGCCAGCGGAATAATGGGTCCATCTTCTCTTCTTCTATCTGGTGAGTCAAAAATTGGATTAAGGAAAATGGAAGACACCTCAGCGGGACTGATGTGTAAAGTTTCGTCATCAGAAGGTACAGTGGAAACAAAATAGGAGAATGGAATGAAGTTGTTACAGAAGCAGAGCTGAGACCTCTGAGGACTATTCTTACAATTTTAATACCCTGTGGTTTTTAGAATTTACAATAACCCAGTGAAAAAATCTCCTTTATTTCATTTCCATGTGTTTTGTTTTAGTAATTTTTTCCTCCAGATATTTCATACTGAAATAATAAAACCAGAAGAGGGCAGTTCCTGGATCACTCTTTACTAATCCATTTAATCTTTCCTGTGGCCCTGTATTCCCACCTCCATGTTCCCATCGATTGGCTTTTGAAATCTTTGGTTGACTTATTCTCAAAGCAACGGGTTCCAGATTATTAACACTTAAAACGTTTTTCTCATATTTCTCTGCAATTAAGATTTTATAAGATGAGCTTTATGTGTGACATATATTTTGAAACATACAATGAAATGTGTTGTTTTGCATCAATCCCCAACACAACCCAAAGCGGCAGCCCGCAAGTGTCCCCAGGCTTCTGGTGCGAGCATAGCTTGTCCACAATTCACTAACCCGAACCCAGATTGTATGTCTTTGGTTTCCTCCTGCATTCCAAAGCAGTCACGGGGAGAATGTACAAACTCCTTACAGACAGCGGCAGGAATAGAACACTGATCACTAATCACTGCTACTGTAAAGCAATTACACCAACCACTGCTGCCCCCTACATTGATGCCATATACATTGCCCATCACTTGGGATCACTGAACCATCGACTAACAGGAAAAAAAATGATTAAGCTTTCTTAAACCCATAATAGTCTTGTAGCCCCCTTTCAAGCTTCTTTGCTTTAAAGAGAGTAACTTCAAATTTAACCACAATCTTTGCCCTGGAACCTGTTTATTTGAAGCACTCTAGTTTGGAATTTATGCAGCTTATTTTAATGTGATTTACTTTGACATTTGACAAATAAACTATTACAAATATTTACAAAATACTTACTATTGCCTAGTCCTTTAACAATATTAAACTGAAGTGAAGTCACTGAGTAATAGAAAAGTACAGCACAGAAACAGGCCCTTTGGCCCACCTAGTCCATGCCAAACCATTTAAACTGCCTATTCCCATCGACCTGCACTGGGACCAGAGCCCTCCATACCCCTACCATCCATGTACCTATTCTAACTTCTCTTAAACATTGAAATAGAGCTCACATGCACTACTTGTGCTTGCAGCTCATTCGACGTTCTCTGAATGAAGAAGTTGCCCCTCATATTCCCAATAAACTTTTCACTTTTCACCCTTAACCCATAACCTCTTTTTGTAGCCCCACACAACCTCAGCATCTGCTTGCACTTACCCTATCTATACCCCTCAATTTTGTATACCTCCATCAAATCTCTGTTTTACAATTTTCTCTGTACTCCTTCAACCTTATTTACATCGTTCCTGTAGGTAAATGACCAAAATTACACACAATACTCCAAATTAGGTCTTACTAACATCTCATACAATTTCAACATAACATCCCAACTCCTGCATACAGTACTTCAATTTATGAAGGCTAATGTGCCAGAAGCTTTCTTTACAATCCTTTTTACCTGTGATACCACTTTCTATGAACTACGGATCTCTATTCCCAGATCTTTGTTCTGTCGCACTCTGCAGTGCACACTGTTAGACCTACCCTGGTTGATCTTACCAAAGTGCAACACCTCACACTCGTCTGCATTAAATTTCTTCTGCCATTTTCAGCCCATTTTGCCAGCTGGTCCAGATCCTGCTGTAAGTTCTGGAAATTCAGGATTTGACCTGAAATGTTGACATTAAATTGTTAATTAATCACACAAGCGCAAGGACAGTGCAGCATCTCACTGTCATGCCCGAGACTGAGATTGATTAGGTTATTAGGCAATTGACAAAAGGAAGTTAGGTTTAAGTGGAGCAGCCATTGTGGAATTGAACCTAACTAGAGTAGGGAATTGAGGCTTTAGCTCATGAAGTTCAGAAGGAAGAGGCGGAGGCCAAGGTCTCAGAGGACATTTGGATCAGCCATTGTGTAAATGGGCCAGTGTAGGAGTCTAAGGGGCTTCAGCAAGTAGGAGCAGGAAAGAACACATGGTTTTTTAAATACATTTAACTAAAAAGATAGCAAATTACAACTAACTAAATGATGTAGGGATGCAGGTTCAGGTGGTGTATTGTAATTGCATGATGTAGGAGTGGTGGACCCCATTTTGTTTCCTGAATGACAACATCTGCAGCAAATGTTAGTTGCTCGAGGAACATGGGCTCAAAGTTGATGACCTGGAATCTGAGCTTTTAACACTGTGGTGCATCAGAGAGAGAGAGTGTGTGTGTTACTTGGATACTGTTTCAGGAAGCAGTAGCACCTAGTAGATAAACTACTTCAAACTCAGTTTGTGGCTAGGGACAAGATGGTGTGACTGAGTGAGGTACCTAGGGGCATCCGAGAGGAAGTTCTGGAGGAGCCTTAACTCTTGAACTTTCCTTACAAGTCTGAGATTAACAACCAAACTGTGGCACCATGTTTCAGGGAGCCGTTCACAACGGGGGAAGAGAAGAGAAATGTAGTTGTAATTGGGGATCGTATAGTCAAGGAAATAGACACAATTCTCTTGCAAGAATCAAGAGTTTCAAAGGCTGTATTGTCTGACTGGTGTCTGTGTTCAGAACAACTCATCTGACCAGCAGAGAAATTTGGAGAAAGGACCAATTGTCATGTGGGTACCAATGATGTAGAAAGAACAAAGAAATGGGTTCTTCTGAGGGAATTTGAGTTCGTAGGGACTAAATTTAAACACAGCACCAAAAGGTAATTATCTTTGTATTGTTACTGGTGCTCAGTGCAAATAGCAGTTCAGTGATTGGTGTGGGAGAAGTGTTTTATGTCTTCACTATGGAAGATGCCAGCAGCATGTCAGAAATTGAAATATGTTGGTGGGCAGAAGTGAGTACAGTTGCTACTACTAAAGAGAAGTTGCCTGGGAAGCTGAAAGGTTTGGTGGTAGAATTACAGACTATAACAAGGCGTTATAAGTCCATTATAGTCCATTATTAAGGATGAGGTTTTTAGGTACTTGGATGAAAATAATAAACAGGCCAAAGCCAGCGTGATTTTCTTGAGGGGAAACCTGGCTTGACAAATCTGTCAGAAGTCTTTAAGAAAAAAATAGGCAGGGTAGACAAGAGAGTGACTGGCAGTTGTTTACCTGGTTTAGCAAGGTGCCACATGTGAAGCTGCTAAACAAGAGCTCATGGTATTACATGAAAGATGCTAGCATAGATAGAAGATTGGCTGACAAAAAGGCCTGGATAGAGTGGACATGGGGAGGATGTTTCCAACAGCTATGACCAGTGGACACAGCCTCAGAATAGAAGGACCACAAGACATAAGAACAGAATTAGGCCATTTGGCCATCGAGTCTGCTCCACTATTCCATCGTTACTGATCACAGGTCACACTCCACCGCATACACCTGCCTTCTCACCATATCCTTTGATGCCCTGACTGATCAGGAAACGATCAACTTCCGCCTTAAATATACCCACAAACTTGGCATCCATGGCGGTCTGTGGCAGAACATTCCACAGATTCACTACTCTCTGGCTTAATCAAAAATTCCTCCTTACCTCCATTCTAAAAGGTCGCCCCTCAATTTTGAGGCTGTGCCCTCTAAGTTCTGGACACCCCCCCCCCCCCCACCACCAGAGGAAACATCCTCTCCAAATCTAATCCTTTAATCTAGTCCTTTCATCATTTAGTAGGTTTCAATGAGACCACCCCCTCCGCATTCTTCCAAATTCCAGTGAGTAAAGGCCCAAAGCTGCCAAACACTCCTCATATGTTAACCCCTTCATTCCCAGAATCACCACCGTGAACCCCCTCTGGACTCTCTCCAATGACAACATATTCATAAAGTTCAGCATTATCTCCTTGCTTTTATATTCTATTTCCCTTGACCATAATTGCCAGCATTGCATTTGCCTTCTTTACTACCGACTCGGGCTGTAAATTAACCTTCTGGGAGTCTTGCACGAGGACTCCCAAGACCCTCTGCACTTTTGATGTTTGAACCTTCTCCCCATTTAGATAATAGTCCGCACTATTGTTCTTTTCACCAAAATACATTATCATACATTTCCCAACATTGTATTCCATCTGCCACTTTTTTGCCCATTCTTCCAATTTGTCTAAGTCCTGCTGCAATCACATTGCTTCCTCAGCACTACCTACCCCTCCACCCATCTTCGTATCGTCTGCAAACTTTACCACAAAGCTATCAATTCCATTATCCAAATCCTTGACAAACAATATGAATACTGACCCCTGAGGAACACCATTAGTCACTGGCGGCCAACCAGGAAAGGCCCCTTTTATTCCCACTCACTGCCTCCTACCTGTCAGCCATTTTTCTATCCATGCCAGTATCTTTCCTGTAACACCATAGGGCTTTATTTTGTTAAGCAGCTACATGTGTAGTACCTTATCAAATGCCTTCTGAAAATCCAAGTAAGTTACATCTACTGCCTCTCCTTTGTCCACCCTGCTTATTACTTCCTCAAAGTACTCTAACGGATTTGTCAGGCAAGATATCCCTTTACAGGAACCATGCTGACTTTGACTTATTTTATCATTAGTCTCCAAGTACCCTGAAGCCTCATCCTTAATAATAGACTTCAACAATTTCCCAACCACTGAGGTTATGTTAACTGTCTGATAATTTCCTTTATTTTGCCTTCCTCCCTTCTTAAGGAGTGGAGTGACATTTGCAATCTTCCAGTCCTCTGGAACATCCCTTTAGAATAGAGATGGGGAGGATTTTTTTTAGCAATACAGTGGTGAATTTGTGGAATTCATTGCCAAATGTAGAGCAAGTTTTTAGCAAATTTAAAGTAAAAGTTGATTAGCAAGCAAGTCAAAGGTTACAGGGTGAAGGAAGAGGAACGTGGTTGAGAGGGAAAATAAATGAGCCGTGATCACATGGTGGAGCAGACCCAGTGGGCTGAATATCCTCAGTTCGTTCCTATGTCATATTCTCACCTTCAAGAGCGTTTGAGGATGGGCAATAAAAAGCTGGCCTTATCAGTGATGACTGTTTCTACTGAGTGAATAAAATAGACATAACTTGAGCCTTGATTTTGGTGATATTCAAATGCTACATTTAGACTTGGATGGCATTCTGTAAAATCGCTATGCTGGACAATCAAGGGGCACATATTAAGATAATCTAAAAATAAAATGCCAGTAATGTCACATGGCATGCTACTTGTACAAGTCCTTAAAAAGCCAGTCTAATGGTAATTTATAAAAACATAAGGGATAGGAGTAGGAGTAGGCCATCTACAGGCATGTGGACATCAGCGAGTTAGACCAACGGGAAGAATTTAAAAAGAAGACAGGTTTATAGAGCGGGCACCAGAGGAGCAGTTGATGAGGGAGTCAGAGTAGGAGGGCTTTGGTGATAATGGGTCGAGGGGAGGTAAGTTACTTGTGAAGAATAGGAATAAGAATGGGAAGTATGTCTGTGAAGCCAGTGTTCCGTACTGGGTGTCAGATGTGGGATGTTCAAGAGACTCCCAGACGGCCACATCTGCACCACGTGCATCGAGCTGCAGCTCCTTCAGGACCAGGTTAGGGAACTGGAGATACAGATCAATGACCTTCATCTGGTCAGGGTAAGTGAAGAGGTGATAGAGAGGAGCTATAGGCAAGTATTCACACCAGGGCCTTGGGAGACAGATAAGTGGATAAGAGTCAGGAGAAGGAAGGGCAAGAGTCAGTTTCTATAGATTAGCCCAATGGGCTGTCCCCTTTAACAACATGTACTCCTGTTTGAGTACTGTTGGGGGGGTGGAGGGGAACCTATCTGGGGAAAGTAACAGTGGCCACAGCTCTGGCACAGAGTCTAGCCCTGTGGCTCAGAAGGGTAGGGAAAGGAAGAGGATGGCAGCAGTGACAGCAGAATTGTTAGGGGGTCAGACAGGTGATACTGTGGATGCAGGAAATAAACACGGATGGTAGTTTGCCTCCCTTTTGCCAGAGTCCGGGATGCTTCTGATCGCGTCCACGATATCCTGAAGTAGGAAGGTGAACAGCCACAGGTCATGGTACATATTGGTACCAACTACATAGGTAGGAAAAGGGTCCTACCATAGGTCCTGAAAACAGACTACAGGGAGTTAGGAAGGAAGTTGAGAAGCAAGACCTCAAAGGTAGTAATCTCGGGATTACTGCCTGTGCCACACAACAGTGAGTATAGGAATAGAGTGAGGTGGAGGATAAATGCGTGGCTGAGGGATAGGAGCAGGGGGCAGGGATTCAGATTTCTGGATCACTGAGACCTCTTTTGGGGCAGACGTGACCTGCACAAAAAGGATGGGTTGCACTTGAATCCAAGAGAGACCAATGTCCTGGCAGGGAGGTTTGCTAAGGTTATTGGGGAGAGTTTAAACTAGCATTGTTGGGGGGTGGGAACCGAACTGAAGAGACGGAGGAAGGGGTGGTTAGCTCACAAATAGAGGAAGCTTGGAGACAGTGTGAGAGGGAGGATAGGCAGGTGATAGAGAAGGGATATGCTCAGACTGATGGTTTGAAATGTGTCTATTTTAATGCAAGGAATATCATGATTGAAGCGGATGAGCTTAGAGCATGGATCAGTACTTGGAGCTATGATGTGGTGGCCATTACAGATACTTGGATGGCTCAGGGACAAGAATGGTTACTTCGAGTGCCAGGTTTTAGATGTTTCAGAAAGGACAGTGAGGGAGGCAAAAGAGGTGGGGGTGTGGCACTGTTGATCAGAGATAATGTCACAGCTGCAGAAAAGGAGGAAATCATGGAGGGATTGTCTACTGAGTCTCTGTGTGTGGAAGTTAGAAACAGGAAGGGGTCAATAATTCTACGGGGTGTTTTTTTTTAAGACCACCCAATAGTAACAGGGATATTGAGGGGCAGATAGGGAGACAGATTCTGGAAAGGTGTTATAATAACAGGGTTGTGGTTGTGGGTGATTTTAATTTCCCAATTCTACTGTACGTAGATAAGCCTACAAGAGGAGAGGCTGTACTTGATCTGGTATTGGGAAATGAACTTGGTCAGGTGTCAGGTCTCTCAGTGGGAGAGCATTTTGGAGATAGTGATCGCAATTCTATCTCTTTTACCACAGCATTGGAGAGGGATAGGAACAGACAAGTTAGGAAATTGGAGTAAGGGGAAATATGAAGCTAGCAGGCAGGAACTTCTAAGCATAAATTGGAAACAGATGCTCTCAGGGAAATGTATGGCAGAAATGCAGCAAATGTTCAGAGAATATTTGCGTGGCGTTCTGCATAGGTACGTTCCAATGAGATTGTATGGTAGGGTACAGGAACTGTGGTGTACAAAGGCTGTTGAAAATCTAGTCAAGCAGAAAAGAAAAGCTCATGAAAGGTTCAAAAAATAGGTAATGATAGAGATCTAGAAAGTTATAAGGCTAGCAGGAAGGAGCTTAAGAATGAAATTAGGAGAGCCAGAAGGGACCATGAGAAGGCTTGGCGAGCAGGATTAAGGAAAACCCCAAGGCATTCTACAAGTATGTGAAGAGCAAGAGCGTAAGACATGAGAGAATAGGACCAAACAAGTGTGACAGTGGAGAAGTGTGTATGGAACTGGAGGAGATAGCGGAGGTACTTAATGAATACTTTGCTTCAGTATTCAATGCAGAAAAGGACCTTGGCAATTATAGGGATGACTTACAGTGGACTAAAAAGCTTGAGCATATAGACATTAAGAAAGGGGATGTGCTGAAGCTTTTGGAAAGCATCAAGTTGGATAAGACTGGATGAGATGTACCCCAGGCTTCTGTGGGAGTCAAGAGAGGAGGCTCTGGCAATGAACTTTGTCATCAGTGGGGATAAGAAAGGTTCTGGAGGATTGGAGGGTTGCAGATGTTGTTCCCTTATTCAAGAAAGGGAGTAGAGATAGCCGAGGAAATTATAGACTAGTTTGTCTTACTTCAGCGATTGGTAAGTTGATAGAAAAGATCCTGAGAGGCAAGATATATGAACATTTGGAGAAGCATAATATGATTAGGAATAGTCAGCATGGCTTTATGAAAGGCAGGTTGTGCCTTACGAGCCTGATTGAATTTTTTGAGGATGTGACTAAACACATTGATGAAGGTAGAGTATGGATTTCAGCAAGGCATTTGATAAGGTGCCCCTTGCAAGGCTTATTGAGAAAGTAAGGAGGCATGGGATCCAAGTGGACCTTGCTTTGTGGATCCAGAATTGGCTTGCCCACAGAAAGCAAAGAGTGTTTGTAGATGGGCCATATTCTGCATGGTGGTCAGTGACCAGTGGTGTGACTCAGGAATCTGTTCTGGGACCCCTTCTCTTCGTGATTTTTATAAGTGACCTAGATGAGGAAGTGGAGGAATGGGTTAGTAAATTTACTGATGACACAAAGGGTGGGGGTGTTGTGGATAGTGTGGAGGGCTGTCAGACATTGTAGTGGGACATTGATATGATGCAAAATTGGGCTGAGAAGCGGCAGATGGAGTTCAACCCGGATAAGTGTGAAGTGGTTCATTTTGGTAGGTCAAAAAAGATGGCAGAATATAGTATTAGTGGTAAGATTCTTGGCAGTGTGGAGGATCAGAAGGATCTTGGGGTCAGAGTCCATAGGACACTCAAAGCTGCTAAGCAGGTTGACAGTGTGGTTAAGAAGGCATACAGTTTATTGGCCTTCAACAACCATGGGATTGAGTTTAGGAACCGAGAGGTAATGCTACAGCTTTATCAGACCCTGGTCAAACCCCACTTGGAGTACTGTGCTCAGTTCTGGTCGCCTCACTACAGGAAGGACGTGGAAACTATAGAAAGGGTGCAGAGGAGACTTACAAGGATGTTGCCTGGATTGGGGAGCATGCCTTATGAGAATAGGTTGAGTGAACTCGGCCTTTTCTCCTTGAAGCGACAGAGGATGAGAGGTGGCATGATAGAGGTGTATAAGATGATGAGAGGCATTGATCATGTGGATAGTCAGAGACTTTTTCCCAGGGCTGAAACGGCCAACATGAGAGGACACAGGTTTAAGGTGCTGGGGAGTAGATACAGAGGAGATGTCAGGAGTAAGTTGTTTTTTTTTACGTAGAGAGTGGTGAGTGCGTGGAATGGGCTGCCAGTGACGGTGGTGGAGGCGGATACAATAGGGCTTTTGAAGAGACTTCTGGATAGGTACATAGAGCTTAGAAAAATAGAGGGCTATGGGTAACCATTTTTAAAGTACATGTTCGGCACGGCATTGTGGCTCGAAGGGCCTGTATTGTGCTGTAGGTTTTCTATAATTCTATGATCCTATCTGGCCTGTTGAACTTGCTCTATCATTCAATCATGGCTGATCTGACCATGGACTCATCTCTACCTAACTGCCTTGCCCCCAGAACCCTTAATTCCCCTACTATGCAAAAATCTATCCAACCTTGTCTTAAATATATTTACTGAAGTAGCCTCCACTGCTTCATTGGGCAGCAAATTCTACAGACTCACCATTCTCTGGGAAAAGCATTTCCTTTTCATATCCATCCTAAATCTACTTCCCCGAATCTTGAAGCCATGTCCCCTAGTTCTCATCTTACCTACCAGTGGAAACAACTTTCCTGCCTCTCTCTTATCTATCCCTTTCATAATTTTACGTTTCTATAAGATCTCCTCTTATTTTTTTGAATTCCAACGGGTACAGCCCCAGGCAACTCAATCTCTCCTCATTGTCTAACCCCCTCATCTCTGGATTCAACCTGGTGAATCTCCTCTGCGCCGTCTCCAAAGCCTATATCCTTCCTCAAGTAAGGAGACCAGAAATGCACACAGTACTGTAGGGTGCGACCTCACCAGAACTCTGTACAGTTGCAGCATAAATTCAATCCCTCTAGCAATGAAGGCCAACATTCCCCATTTGTCTTCTTGATAGCCTGCTGCACCTGCAAACCAACCTTTTGTGATTCATGCACAAGGACTTCCAAGTCCCTCTACACAGCAGCATGCTGCAATTTTTTACCATTTAAATAATAATAATCTTTCATTTTTCCATCCAAAGTGGATGACCTTGCATTTTGCCAACCTTGTACCCCATCTGCCAGACCTTGGCACTCACTTGACCTATCTATATCTCTCTGCACTCTCCACATCCTCTGCACAATTTGCTTTTCCCCTCAATTTAGTATCATCAACAGACTTAGATTCATTATACTCAGTCCTCTCTTCCAGATTGTTAATGTATATCGTGAACAGTTGCAGGCCCAGCACTGATCCCTGCGGCACACCACTCACCACTGATTGCCAACTAGAGTAATGCCCATGTATCCCAAGTCTCTGCTTTCTATTGGTTAACCAATCCTCTATCCATGCTAATACATCACCCCCCAACTCTATGCATTCTTATCTTATGGTTAAGTCTTTTATGTGGCACCTTATTTATCGCATTCCAGAAATCCAAGTAAATAACGTCCATTTGTTCCAATCTATCCACTGCGCTTGTTTTATCCTCAAAGAACTGCAGTAATTTTGTCAAACAGGACCTACCTTTGCTGAATCCATGCTGTGTCTGCCTGATGGATCCATTTCTTTCCAGATGCCTCGCTATTTCTTTTTGTATTTGCAGTTTGTTGTCTTTTGCACACTGAACAAAATACAGATTTCACAACATATGCCAGTGATAATAAACCTGATTCTGAAATGGTATTTCACTGATTCTATTATGGTTATTATTCTATTATGGATTTATTGAGTATGCAAGAAGATGAATCTCTGGGCTGTACATGGTAGGATTTATGCACTTTGATAATAAGTTTACTTTGACCTTTTGAGACCCATCATCAGGATGGAAATGTGGACAATTTATTCCTCTCCATTGATGCTGTCTGCCCTGCTGAGTTCCTCCAGCATTTTGTATGTGTTTCTCAAGATTTCCAGCATTGGCAGAATCTCTTGTGTTTATGTCCCCTTAATCTTATCTGTGCCAACGGAAACATCAGGGAGTTCCCCAATCCCACATGAACCCTCCTATTCCTGGTACCATTCTAAAAAACCCTTTTTGCAGCCTCCTGCCCTAAGTGTTTAGTCTAAAACTAAATCCAAATTCCAAAAGAGTCCTCACCAGCTTCTTATAAAATCTGTCTTGATAGTGTCAGAGAGCATGTTTCTGTGCTGTATTTCATGCCCATGCCAACTAACAAGTACCCATCTATAACCAGCTACCACTTGTCGCTGGTAGGATTACTCTGCTGCTGGAGAGGGGAGACTGTCTCTTGATTGCTGGTGGGATTGCTCTGCTGCTGGAGAGGGGAGACTGTCTCTTGATCGCTGGTGGGATTGCTCTGCCGCTAGAGAGGGAAGAGGCTACTGCTTGGAGAATGTCACCCCGGTTTTCTGCACTTTGAATGTGGACTTGGACTTTGGACTTCTTTCCCCCCAGTCTGCTGCTGATCTTTTCATTCTTGGTTTTCATGGCTATCTGGAGAATTGAAGAATTTCAGAGTTGTATACTTTGATAATAAATGAACCTTTGAACTTGTTTAGTTGCCTTCTAAACTTTGACAAAATGTTAATACCCATTCAGACAACATATTCCAGATGCAAACACTGAGGAAAATTAGTTCTTACTCGGATCCTGTCAAAACCTCATACCTATCTGATTATAGGCACCTCTACTTTGGGAAGAAGAATCATACTGTGCTCTTCAAACTTGTATTCTCAGGTCTTGCTCACTTTCATTTGCTTTGAAGGAATCTAGTCTATCCAGATTCTCACAGCTGAAATATTCCATCCCAGGTAATAACACGGTAGATCTCTTCTGCTTCCTCAGCAGTGGAATCACAGGCTTTCCAAAACTTCCACTAAGCACACTGCAAAATACTAAGGTGTATTAACTGTTTGCTTACTTCTTCTGATTTTGTTGAATATCAACAGTCCCCAAAGCACGTAAAATATGTGCACAGGGCAATCCAATGTAGGCACCAAGAGTGCGTATGTGTAGCTGGTTTTGGCAGGGGTAATATTCCCAGAATGGAAGTTGAATGTGCCATGTTGTACACTCAGAGGCCACTTTATTAAGTACACCTGCTTATTAATGCAAATTTCTAATCAACCAGTCATGTTCGCTGATGACACAACTGTGGTGTGTCTCATCAGCAAGAACGACGAGTCAGCTTACAGAGAGGAGGTGCAGTGGCTAATGGACTGGTGCAGAGCCAACAACCTGTCTCTGAATGTGAACAAAAGAGATGGTTGTTCACTTCAGGAGGGCAAGGAGCAACCACTCCCCGCTGAACATTGACAGCTCCTCGGTAGAGATCGTTAAGAGCACCAAATTTCTTGGTGTTCACCTGGCAGAGAATCTCACCTGGTCCCTCAACAGCAGCTCCATAGCAAAGAAAGCTATGTCTCTACTTTTTGCGAAGGCTGAGGAAAGTCTATCTCCCACCCCCCCCATCCTCATCACGTTCTACAGGGGTTGCATTGAGAGCATCCTGAGCAGCTGCATCACTACCTGGTTCAGAAATTGCACCATCTCGGATCGCAAGACTCTGCAGCGGATAATGAGATCAGCTGAGAAGATCATCAGGGTCTCTCTTCCCACCATCATGGGAATTTACACTACATGCTGCATTCGCAAAACAAACAGCATTTTGAAGGACCCCACGCACCCCTCATACAAACTCTTCTCCCTCCTGCCATCTGGGAAAAGGCACCGAAGCATTCAGGCTCTCACGACCAGACTATGTAACAGTTTCTTTCCCCAAGCTATCAGACTCCCTAATACCCAGAGTCTGGACTGACACTTTACTGCCCTATTGTCCTGTTTATTATTTATTGTAATGCCTGCACTGTTTTGTGCACTTTATGCAGTCCTGGGTAGGTCTGTAGACTAGTGTAGTTGTTTTGTTTTCTCTGTGTTGTTTTTTCTGTAGTTCAGTTTGGTTCTTGTACTGTGTCATGTAACACCATGGTCCTGAAAAATGTTGTCTCATATTTACTATGTACTGTACATAGCAGTTACGATCGAAATGGCAATAAAAGTGACTTGACTTGACTTGATGTAGTAGTAATTCAATACATAACAGCATGTAGACACGGTCAGGAGGGATATTTGTTGTGCAGACCAAACATCAGAATGGGGAAGAACTGTGATCTAAGTGACTTTGATCGTGGAGTGATTGTTGGTGCCGGACGTGATGGTTTGAGTATCTCAGAAACTGCTGATCTGCTGGGATTTTCACACACAACAGTCTCTGGAATTGACAGAGAATGGTCCAAAATAAACCTAAACAATCCAATGGACAAAAGTGCTATGTTATTAAGAGATAAGAGGAGAATGGCCTGACTGGTTCAAGGTAACAGGAAAATGACAATAACTCAGATAGGATTGAACGGCTTGTCAAATGAAGAGCGTTTGATGGCATCTGGGCCTTTGTTCATTGGAATTCAGAAGAATGAGGAGTGACCTCATTGAAACCTATCAAATAGTGAAAGGCCTTGATAGAGTGGATGTGGGCAGGATGTTTCCTGTGATGGGAGAGTCTAGGACCAGAGGACACAACCCTCAGAATAAAGGGGCATCTTTTTAGAATGGAGATGAGGAGGAATTTCTTTAGCCAGAGAGTGGTGAATCTGTGGAATTAATTGCCACAGGCAGCTGTGGAGGCTAAATCTTTATGTATAGTTAAGCCAAAGGTTGTTAAGATTTTTGATCAACAAGGCATAAAGGGATTCAAGGAGAAGGCAGGATATTGGGGCTGAGAGGGAGATTGGTTCAGCCATGATGAAATGGCAGAGCAGACACTAATTCTGTTCCTATATCTTATGGTCTTATAACCACTTGTTAGCAGTGGTGTGCAGAAGAGCATCACTGAATGCACAACATGTTGAACCTTGAAGTGAATGGGCTTCAACAGCAGAAGATCACACTAGGTTCCACCCCTGTACCTAATAAAATATGTAGAATGTGTAATTAATTATAGGAAAAGTAACTTACAAATCCAGAATGTCATAACATTTTTTATTTTGTAAAGACTAGTGGATAGAAGAAAATTCAAACTACATTGTGACTAAAAGTAGCATACTCCATGAACAAGATACATTCTGGCATTATAAAAATTGCAAAGCAATTAAACCAGTCAAATTTTCTATAATGAAAATTTTGTAAGAAGCTTTACCACAAAACAGATGCTAAAGTTGACACGTTGACACATTGCTTTTTTATTGAAATTCACATTTAATGTTTTGAAAATAGACTTCCTTTACTAACAGAAAATAGCTTATTAAAAGTGCAACAGATAAAACAGAGAAGGTAATTTAAAAAGCTGATGCGCAAGTCTATATGGCTGAATGGGTGATTTAATGACTTTCTGCCGATGTTCTCCTCTTTCACAAGAGAAGGCACAACTTCCAGAACTCACCATCAGATTGATGCTGCAAGTTTGTTCACTTTTTGCACAAATCAATTAAAGAAAACTGAAGAAAGCTAAAAAAGTTTCTGAATGAAGTCAAATTCTACTTCCATTCACTGATATTAGAATAAAATATTTTCTCTATTCACAAAATAATTTGGAAAATTCCAAATTAAATTTATTGCAGAGAACGCGAAGTACCAATTTCTCAAATGGTTCAGCTGCCCAATACTAGATTATCATTTAGTTAGATTTATCCTTGCAGATATAATTGCTTATCAAAAATAATGATTTATCCAAAAGTTAGTTCAGTTGGCAGTTACTGAAATTGTATATACAGTATTGTACACACTAAACAAGTTCCATATGCTGCTTTTGAGTAAATGATATCCATGGAGGAACTTGAACATCTTTCATCAATATCAGTTCACAAAATTTATCCTGTTTGGAGGATTAAGGCCAGATGCTTCAGCAGACAAGTCTATATGCTCAACCTACATGAGTAGCCTCTCCTTGCAATTTTATTTCACTTACTTAGGGATACAGTGTGGAATAGGCCCATCTGGTTCTTCTAGCCACTTCACCCAGCAACCCGCACAACCCCGATTTAACCCTAACCTAATCACGGGACAAACTAACCTACCCAGTTCACGTTTGGACTGTGGGAAGAAACTGGAGGACCCAGAGAACACTTAGGTATTCTACCAGGTGCAGGGGGAGAGGTGCACACAAACTCTTTACAGATGGCACCAGAATTGAACTCCTTACTCCAAAGCCCCAAGCTGTAATAGTGTCTCGCTAACCACTTACGCCACCATGGAGCCCAATCCTTGTAACTTAGTGGCCCGCCTGCACAATTGTGTGGCTACTTCTAATTTAGTGACCTGTACAATCGATTTGTCAACATTCAGCATTAAGTTCAAACAGGAATTATTAATTCTCCACCAGAATATCATGAAAACACATCAACATTTCTCAGTGTTTAAAATGCCACCCTCTTCTACCAGATACTGCCAAAGCTTTCCATGACACATACGATATCTTAAAAACTCATTCACAAATTCATCATAAGCAGAGTCAAAAAGCCTCAACACATGGCATCAGATGAAAATTTCTCCGAGTTGCTGCATTTCCTTCCCTTTTCTCAGCTGGCATTTCATAAAACAAATAAAGGAAAGGAAAAGGCTTGCAGACTTTTAAAACGTATCCAACTTCAGCAACATCTTTTTCCAATAAAGAGTTTCACAATCTCATTTTGAAAAGTGCTCAAGTTTTCCCACAGATTTTTCTTGTATGTCCCCACATGCAAAATCTCCTCCAAAGTCAGTATAGTTAGACTACATTTTAATACATTTTATAAAGTTTTTTTAAAAAATTGGTACGGTAACTTTCGATTACACTAGCTTAAAGTTGTGCCACAAAATCAGTGTCAGCCCATGACCTGCAGTAACAGCTGCAGATTGTGAGGAACCAAAATGTGCAATTAGTTAGGAAACAGGAAATCAGGTTCACACGCAAATAAGTCTAAACCGTTTGAAATATCCTTATCAGTACCCTTGGGTGCAGAGGAGCCAACTGAGTTTTTTCAAGCCTCCTCAAAAAGGCCTGTGAAATAAGTGGAAACTCCCAAGCAATATTTGTTCAACCTGGGAACACGTCCAGTATTTTTTGGGTGGATCTATCTACATGTATTTTTTTAATGCAGCACAAAAGATCATGGGAAGTGGATTTCCACTGAAAGCTTCATAATCTTATGTGCAAACTACAACTATTTTGGGTGATCAGTTTCAGGGGAAAGCCCATCCCTAAATATTTACATCTGTATATTCTTGCCTGAAGCACTGCCTTTCTGTATCAACAGTTGTGGCAATGAATTCCACAGATTCACCACCATCTGGCTGAAGAAATTTCTCCTCATCTCTGTTCTAAAGAGACACCTTTGTGTTCTGAGGCTATTATCTTTGGTCCTAGATTCCCTCACTTAATAGAAACATTCTCTCCACATCCACTCTATCTAGGCCTTTCAATATTCGGTAGGAATCAATGAGCTCCCCCCCTCAGTCTTCTAAATTCTAGCAAGTACAGGCCCAGAGCTACAAAATGTTCCTCACATGTTAACCCTTTCATTTCTTGGAGCATTTTCATGAACCTCCTCCACACCCTCACCAATGCCAGCACATCCTTTCTTAGATAAGGGGCCCAAAGCTGCTCACAATACTCCAAATGCGGTCTTGACCAATGTCTTATAAAGTCATAGCATTACATCCTTACTTTTATATTCTAGTCTTCTCTAAATCAATGCTAATACTGGCATAAAGGCATAAAACACTCATGAGGGAGAGGACAGAGTTCCTGTACTTCATGTTGCAGTCAACAATGTAGTTAGCAGTGGGCAAGAGATCCTGATTGAAGAATACCTAGTTTAGGTTACTAAGATTAAAGAACACATTGCCAAATGTCTAGAACATTTCCTGAACCATGTCTAATCTGGCACTGGGGATAAACAGATTAGGAAGGTAAACATATGGCCGATACAGTTACCAGGGATACCATTTCCCTTGTTGTTAACAAGATGGACCAGTGAAATCAGTGAGCTGGGACTAAGGTGCTAGCAAAAATAGTAAAATGTTAGCTTTGGGAGTGGGGAGGGGAGAGGAGGGGAGGTGATGTAAATTGCTGCGATTGCCTTTCAAAAGGCATTAAAATGTTTTACTCAAGTTTCATGGTAATTTTATAATAACTAGTTTTTAGCACTCAAGGATATTCTAACAGGTTTCTTTATCCCAGACACGATAAAAATCAGGCATCACGGTATCTTACGTTTTAGAAACTAAGGCAATGACTGAACTTCGAGATATTGGATACAATCCAGATACAAGATCCTGGCTCATACAGGAGAGGTTTATAATTGTCTATAGATGATTAAAAACTATCAATCCTTACTGAAAATTAGGTAGAGAGTCTTGCATATATTTGAAGCTATTTTATTCTTAGGTGTTTTAAAAAAATATATTTTATGCCATTGAACAAGTTATTTTGTGAAGTATACAAGATTCACAACATAGTTTATTATATCAAGCATTTCAATATACTGCAGCATTTGTATATAATATTTGATAGCAAGAGCAGTATTATGGTTAAAAGTGCAAGGTATATTCCTGGTGATAATTATGAAACAAGGTTGGAGAGAAGCACTATCAGAGAACACCAAAAGCAAACTGCATTGAAGCATGAAGAGAATCTGGTTTGGGCTGCCCTGCAGCTGAGCGATAATTACAACAGCCCTTTCATGTTTCAGGACTTGCATCCGAATTTAGAAAGCTAAGCAGAGCCAAAGGAAGAAGATATTAATCTACACTTACCAGAATACTGGCAACTGACTCAAACACGTTGCAAAATGCTGCTTCTGGTCCTGTGCTTTGCAGCCCATGATGTCCACCTAAAATGTACTTGCTCGACCTCCCTCCGTTCCCTACCTGTTTACATGCCTGTTCAAATGAACCTTAAACGTTACCATGACTGTTTGCACCACTTCTGCTGGTGGTGAATCACATGCTCCTGAACCACCATAGATCACTTCACTCAACTCACCACTGGACCGATTCCACAACCCATAGACTCACTTTCAAGGACTCTACAAGTCAGTCGTAGAAAAGTACAGCACAGAAACACACTCTTTGGCCCATCTAGTCCGTGCCGAACCATTTAAACTGCCTACTCCCATTGACCTGCACCAGGAACATAGCCCTCCGCAGACCTACCATGTAACTATCCAAACTTTCCATAAACATTGAAATCGTGTTTGCATGCTCGTTCCACACTCTCGCAATCCTGTCAGTGAAGGTCTCTCTTCATCCGGAAGGTCTCTCCTCTCCCTTAAACTTTCACCCGCAACCCATGACCTCCAGCTGTAGTCAGGTTTAGGCTCGAGAGGTCAGATGGCCTATTCCTGCTCTCATTTCTAGTCTAACCCAAACTCATGCTCTCAGTATTATTTGCACATTGTCAGTCTTTGTGTGTAGTTTTAATTGATTCTATTGTATTTCTTTGTTCTACTGTGAATACCCACAAGAAAATGAATGCCAGGGTTCTATAAGGTGACATATACCTATTTTGATAACAAATTTACTTTTACTTTACTCTGTAAAAAAAATCTACCTCAAATCTACATTAAGTTTTCTTTCTCACTATAAACCTACGTTGTCCTGTATCTGACATTTCTACCTGAGGGTAGAACGCCCATTGCCTACTCTGTCTGTGCCTTTGTCTGTTGGCTACCCAACCTCTGATGCGGCAGAGAAACCAAACACAAGTTTGCCCAATCACTCCTTATAGCTAATAACCTCTAAACCAGGCAACATGCTGGTGAACCTCCGCTCCACTCTTTCTAAAGCCCCCAAATCTTCTGGTTATGCAACAACAAGCTACTGTACTCCAAATATGCCATTAGCAGAGGCCACTAGTTAATTATATTGCTGATTAATCACAATACAATGCTTTTCAAAAAGTCTACAGCATTATTAATGACATCCAGCACTAATTCCATCAAATGCCACAACTACACTATCATGTAAAAAAATCAAGCAGTGTCAAGTAATTCTTCAAATCATCATCATTTTAGTTTTCCCATCTTCAAAGGCAGTTAACTTATCCTGGACTTCTGCTATTTTTTAAAAATCAAATAACTGATCAACACTAACTTTTTATCAATGATGTCATCTAAGATTACAGATAAACACAAAGGCTAACCCTTCCAAAACATTAGTCACAGAACAATTGCGCAAGTAGCCCATTCTCTGTTCAAAATGACTAACAATTAATACCTTTATGCAGTATAAAGATTTCAGCAGCTTTGCTTAGCAATTTTGTCCTTGATGCTAACACTTTGTTTCAAACATCACCTCTCTCATGGCTTCCTTCTGGCAGAGGCAAACTGAAGGAAGAAGCGTGGTTACAAGGAGAAGGCGGGAGAACGGTGTCAAGAGGGGAAAAAAATCAGCCATTATGGAATGGGCGAGCAGACTCGATGGGCCAAATAGCTTAGTTCTGTTCCTTTGTCTTATGGTCTTATGATTAACTCAAGTTTCATAAAGGCTTCTTTTACAGTTAAAAACCTGCAGCTAATTCAATCAAATCTACAAACCCAACAGTTGACAGATTTTGACCAAGTGAAACCGTATTCACCCATCCACAAGACACCAGTTCCTTCACAGTTAAGATTAGCTTTATTTGTCACATGTACACTGAAACAGAAAGTGAAATGTGTTGCTTGATTCAAATCAAATCAGCGAGGATTGTGCTGGGGCCACACGTCCAGTACCAACACAGCATGCCCACAACTCATTGGCCCTAATGGAATACGGGAGGGAAATGGAGCATCTGAAGGAAATCCACGTGATCACGGGGAGAACGTACAACTCCATACAGACACCGGCAGCAATTGAAATCTGATCTGGCACTGTAACCTGACGCGTTATGCAAGCTGCTGCACTACTGTGCATAAATGTTAGGCAACACTTAGACAGTGCAGTTTCTCCCCGCACCAAACGCTCAACTGCTTCGCCCTCAATTTCACCTGATTGACAGACGACGCAGAGAACCTCTGAAAACACTGCAGCACTTGGCCAATTCACTATCTCCAAATTCTCAGACTAAATTACTCTCAGCATGTTGGATCAGAACAATCTGCAGCTCCTTCCCCTCTGCCATCAGATTTATGAACAGTCAGTGAACACTACCCCACTATTCCTCCTCTGTACTCTTTTTATACAACTCATTATCATTTGACATGCTGCTGTGACGAAACAAACAGCATAACTTACGTCAGTAACAATAAACCTGATTCTGATTCAGAAGTTCTTCCTAATACTGGGAAGACTGAAACCACTGTTCCGATGCTTTTCCCACGTCCACCTGGCTTCCCTTGCTCTATGTCCCAACAAACCTAAGATCATCAAACAATCTCTCCACCAATGACAGTCATAGCACCAGCTGCCAAGACCCTAAAGCCCTTAAATTTCCACCATTTCCTTTCCTGCCTGCAACAGTCCTCAAAATCCACCTTTCAGACAACTGTTCTGAATATACCACTAAATTGTGGCAAGCAGTCAGTTTTGTTTGATTATCCCCCTATTATGCAGTTTGCTACAACAAAGATTCTCCATAAACGGAAGTTGTAGATTGACTCGGTTTCACAAAAATTAAAAATAGAAATAAAAATAAAAGCCAAAATTGCACCAGCTTCAATGTCTCCAAAACCGTCAGTAGAAATTTCTAGGTCTAGAATCAAAAAGGATAAATTACCTCAGAATACTGTAAAGCTTTTAAGTCAACAGGAAGTCAGGTATAAAAAATATGAAATACTTCATATTTGGGAATAATAGTAATTTTAGAGAAGGATCAACTTTGGATTTCTAAACGCATTTTTCCCCAGATAGCATTTTGCTCCTCATTAAATAGTATTTGCTTTGGCAGATTTAAATATCAATGGTGCTCTAGCCAATTATTAAATTCACATTTTCATTCTGCATTCTAACTTGCATGATACTGCAGAGTTTAATATATCAACATCATAGAAAAAAACTTTTTTTCAAGAAATTGCTTCTTGAACTTTCTACAGTATTAATATGGTGTATGTATCTGTGTGGGAGGAGTAGAAGTTTCAACTTGGACAGAACCCAAACCTACCTGGAAATGTCTTCATTCGTAAATACTTAAACCATTTCTTAATAAGCATCGTTTTTCTTACTGAATGGAGGCAACCGCAAGCAAGTGAAACATTTTAATAGTGAACAAAGAAAGCTCACCATTAGAATCAAAAGCTATCCTCATAACATTAGTGCCTTTTACCTAAAAAGTGTTTGATTTCTAGCACAACTTGTGCAAAAAAAAAATACTTATAGTAACTGTCCTCCTGCTCTGTAAGGGGACAATTATTTTTTGTCTGGTTTGTGCTTTACAGAATAAAGCTACAACACGTGAAAAGCATAATCAGCACCAAGTGCTCTCCCTTCCACATACACGTGCATTTTAAGGTTAAGATAAGGCTCCCCCCCCCCCCCCACCAGTCACAATCACTTGTACTAAAAAGTCCACAGAAAATAATTTGCAAATGAGATTCCATACTTGAATGGTCAAGTGCTTTAAAATAAGCAAAGACCAAAATAGGCTCAGACATCTACATGTAATAATCACCATGTCCTCAGCACTTTGCTTCAGCTTGCTGTTGTATAATCTTGTAAATTATCTTGTGGTTGCATGTAACTGAGGCAGTTAAAATTGGAAAAGTGGTTCCATCTTCTGTATCTGCAAGTTACTTCACAGCAGCTGACGCAGACCCAAAGACAGGTCACATTCTTCCCAAAAGCTGTCCTTTGGATATTGTCATTTTGGTTGAAGTCGAGCAGGCCAAGCTCTTCAGATACAAACTCAGCTCTTCAAAGACCAAACTTAATGGCAGAAACCAAACTGCATCAAGCGAGTTGTGACACTAGCCTACTATGGCTTGCAAACGTTGGAAAACACAAACTGAATATTGACGGACAATATCAAGGAAATTCATCAACCACAATTAAAACAAATCAGCTTCCATCCCACTTAAACAGTGAGGACTTTGCATTGGCACACGTTGACGGGAAGATCAACCAGTTCAACGCAACTAGTTTGAAACATCTGGGCATTTTATTCCGTTTAGAAGCCAATGTCCTGGTTGTTATTATTTGTGCTTTTTATTAGCTGAAAATTCTTCATAGAATATTGTGTCAGGAATCCCTGTCAGATTAATTGCTGTACATCTCAGATGAAGATGGAGCCAAGCTATGAATGGAAAGCAGATACAGTGATAAATACTGAGATAGATATAATACACTGTAGATAGATATTTAAGTATCATTTTCAGCCTGTTATATTTTCTTCTCTTTCAATATAATATATAGGGAAGTATAGCCCTGTCCCAAAACATATTACATACTGTGCCCATCTCCCACCGCACACGTTTGCACAATCTCTTTCGAGGGAAAAAAAAAATCCAAACTGGGTCAATAAAGAAAACTTAATTAGAAAAGCCATTGGGATATTATTGCTTATTGCCATGGAAAGTCAAATTTAAAAATGGAGGGAGGCTATGCTTCATTATGCATACATTGATGAAATCATAACTGGAATGTTGGGTATAATATAAGTCTTATTTAAGGAATTGTTTTAATATATTTGAAGCTGGTCAGAGGAGGATTACTGGACAAGCAGTGTACTGTGGAAAAGTCTTGGGCTCTCTAGCTACCTACATGTGTTGAAGAATTTTGCACAATAGTATAAATTATACATATTTTAACTATAAAAGAACATCACCTGAACAAAAAAAAACTTAGTGGCCACTTTACTAGGTACACCTGTACAAATATAGAGCCAGTGGATGTAGTGTACCTGGACTTCCAGAAAGCTTTTGATAAAGTCCCACGTAGGGGATTAGTGGGCAAAATTATGGCGCATGGTATTGGGGGCAGAGTACTGACATGGATTGAAAATTGGCTGGCTGACAGGAAACAAAGTATTAGTGATTAACGGGTCCCTTTCGGAATGGCAGGCTGTGACCAGTGGGGTACCGCAAGGTTCGGTGCTGGGACCGCAGTTGTTTACAATATACATTAATGATTTAGATGAAGGGATTAAAAGTAACATTAGCAAATTTGCTGATGACACAAAGCTGGGTGGCAGTGTGAAATGTCAGGAGGATGTTATGAGAATGCAGGGTGACTTGGACAGGTTGGGTGAGTGGACAAATGCATGGCAGATGCAGTTTAATGTGGATAAATGTGAGGTTATCCACTTTGGTGGCAAGAACACGAAGGCAGATTACTATCTAAATGGAGTCAAGTTAGGAAAAGGGGAAGTACAACGAGATCTAGGAGTTCTTGTACATCAGTCAATGAAAGCAAGCATGCAGGTACAGCAGGCAGTGAAGAAAGCTAATGGCATGCTGGCTTTTATAACAAGAGGAATTGAGTATAGGAGTAAAGAGGTCCTTCTGCAGCTGTACAGGGCCCTGGTGAGACCCCACCTGGAGTATTGTGTGCAGTTTTGGTCTCCAAATTTGAAGGAGGACATTCTTGCTATTGAGGGAGTGCAGCGTAGGTTCACAAGGTTAATTCCCGGAATGGCGGGACTGTCATATGTTGAAAGATTGGAGCGACTGGGCTTGTATACACTGGAATTTAGAAGGATGAGAGGGGATCTGATTGAAACATATAAGATTATTAAGGGATTGGACACGCTGGAGGCAGGAAGCATGTTCCCGCTGATGGGTGAGTCCAGAACTAGAGGCCACAGTTTAAGAATAAGGGGTAGGCCATTTAGAACAGAGATGCGGAAAAACTTTTTCACCCAGAGAGTGGTGGATATGTGGAATGCTCTGCCCCAGAAGGCAGTGGAGGCCAAGTCTCTGAATGCATTCAAGAGAGAGTTAAATAGAGCTCTTATAGATAGTGGGGTCAAGGGATATGAGGAGAGCGCAGGAACAGGGTACTGATTGTGTATGATCAGCCATGATCACAGTGAATGGCGGTGCTGGCTAGAAGGGCCGAATGGCCTACTCCCGCACCTACTGTCTATTGTCTATTATAGCACTGTGCAGAAGTCTTAAACATATACGTGCTTTCGCACAGTACTGTAGGTGGAATGGGCAGATTATCGTATGTAAACAAAGACATTTCTTCCAACTTGCCACACGCCCATATGACACAGTTTGTCATTACCAAAAAAAATGCAATACGGCATGTTTTCTGTAACTCTGGGGTTACCTGTACTCCACTTCAGTAATATCTTCAAATTCAAATGCAGAAAATCGTGCAATACCTGAACATTTACTGATGTAAATGGCCCCTATTTTCTTCTAATTGGTAAGAAATAAAGTTGTATACATACCATTAACAATAAGTTAATGCCTTCTTCATTAGAATTTCAGCCTTATGTGGTTCTTGCTTTTTCTTTCTGACCCTGGAAACAGAATATGGTCAATTATTCTCAAAGTTACAATAATCTGATTCACTTTCAGGTAGTGATTGGAAGATGGGGCCGCATAGCAGTTAGCAGCACAAGGCTTTACAGTACCAGCGACCCATGTTCAATTCCCACCACTACCTCTGAGGAGTTTGTAACTTCTCTCCGTGATCACATGGGGGTCCTCCAGATGCTCCGGTTTCCGCTCACAGCTCAAAGACGTACGAGTTGGTAGGTTAACTGGTCATTGTAAATTGTCCCATGATTAGGCTAGGGTTAAATGGTGGGGGGGGGGGGGGGGGAGAGAGGAGGGAAATATGCTGGGCAGCACAGCTCAAAGGGCCAGAAGGGCTTATTCTATGCTGTATTTAAATAAAAATAACAACACAGAACAGGCTATTTGGCCCACAATGTTGTGTGGAACCAGCTGAAAAATAAATCGAACCTTCCCCCAAAAACTAATCCCTCCTACCTACACAATGCTCACATCCCTCCATCTCCCTTATATTCATGTGCCTATCCAAATGTTTCTTAAAAGCCTCTAATGTATTTGCCTCTATCACTACACCAGGTAGTGCATTCCAGACATCCACCACTGAGTGAAAAAAAAACTTAACCCTCTCATCCCCATTTAAACCTAACCTCGCTCACTTTCAAAGCATGTCCTCTGGTGTTAGAGATCTCTACCCTGGGAAAAAGATACTCCATCTACTTTATCTATTTATAAACCAATAAAAAGACAGAGAAGACTTATAAACTAATATACTAAAGAAACTTTATTATGCAAATATATTTGAGAAAACTGAACAGGCAATTGAACAATGACTGAATAATGTACTAGTTATTCTCAAATCACAGTGAATATCAGAATTGCATTTTTATTTTTATTCAGCACAATATCTAAGGAAAGTTCTGTTCACGTAGTACTTAAAGCGTTTAGGCAATCCTCACTTTCCAGGACACTCTACAATTCATGTTTTTATTTCTTCCCCCTCCCCCCCATTACTGCCTGCAAGAAAATGTATTTCACGGTGGCATATGGTATCATGCACATACTTTCAAAATAAATTTACTTTGAAGCTTTGGCTGGTTTCATGGGCAACGTGTGCAGGGTATCTAACAATTCATTCATTTCTCAGGACATGGTAAGATCAGCACTTATTGCCCAAACTGGACTGCTTTTGATAAGATGGTGGTGAGTTATCTTCTGAAACTGCTGCATTCCTTCTGGTGGAGTACTATTGGGAAGGGAGTTTACTTTTACTTTACTTTATTGTCACCAAACAATTGATACTAGAGCGTACAATCATCACAGCGATATTTGATTCTGCGCTTCGCGCTCCCTGAAGTACAAATTGAATTAAATATAATAAAAATTTAAATGATAAATCATAATTAGAAAATAGAAAAGGGAAAGTGAGATAGTGCAAGTCAGGTCCGGATATTTGGAAGGTACGGCCCAGATCCGGGTCAGGATCTGTTCAGCAGTCTTATCACAGTTGGAAAGAAGCTGTTCCCAAATCTGGCCGTACGAATCTTCATGCTCCTGAACCTTCTCCCGGAAGGAAGAGGGACAAAAAGTGTGTTGGCTGGGTGGGTCGTGTCCTTGATTATCCTGGCAGCACTGCTCCAATAGCATGCTGTATAAGCTTAGACACTGTATAAGAGGCCAGCAATATACATCTCCAAATCAGGAGAGCGTGTGACCTGGAGAGTAACCTCTAGGTGGCAGTGTTCAAATTTCCTCCTTGCCATTCTCAGTAATCCAGCCCACAAGGTCTGGGAGATGATGGAGTTGCCAACATTTGATAATTGGTACAGACTTCAGCCACTGTACATCAGCAGTGGAATAATAAAGAGGCAGCCAAATTAGCTGGGATGTAATGCTGAGGCTTTTTAAGGCATTGGCCAGGCTGCATTTGGAGTACTAGGCCCCTTATCTAAGAATTAGTACGCTGGCATTGGAGAGGGACCAGAGGAAGTTTACAAGAATGATCACTGGAATGAAAAGGTTAATGTTTGAGGAGTGTTTGATGGTTCTGGGCCTGTACTCACTGGAGATTAGAAGAATGAGGGTGAATATCATTGAAACCCACTGAATATTGAACGCCCTAGAAAGAGTGGACGTGGAAAGGATGTTTCCTATAGTGGGGGATTCTAGGATCACAGGGCACACACAGCCTCACAATAGAGATGAAGAGGAATTTATTTAGGCAAATGGTTGTGAATCTGTGGAATTCATTGCCACAGACAGCTGTGAAATCCAAGTTATTGGGTATATTTAAAATGGAGGCTGATATGTTCTTGATTAGAAAGGGTGTGAAAGGTTACAGGGAGAAAGCAGGTGAATGGGGCTGAGAGGGAAAATAAATAGGTCATGATCAAATGGTGGAGCAAACCCAACAATGGTCACATTCTGCTCCTTTGTCTTATCAGCTAGACTCAATATTAATGATTCCAAGGATTTCTCTGTTTCTCATGGGTCTACCACTGTGCAATCACCTCTGGAGGTGTCTATCCTACTAATGGGATAAGGATGTTGCCTGGGATTGTGATAGAGTCAGGCATATTGTCCATGTTAGGCTGCTGCTTAACTATCTATAAGGCAGCCCTCCCAGCTTAGACACCCATCAACATCATGTGCCATGAGTGACCATGGTCTTCCATCTGTCTTTAATCTCAGAAGTTCTACTAAGCTCTTCAAAACTTTTACCCATCCATCCCGAGATGTAACTCATGACTGTCATGTGCTGTCGACTGCGACGTTTTCTTCCATCAATTTTTCCCAAAATGCAGGATGCTCGAGTTTCTCTTTCCTCAGTATAACTGCCTGATTGATGATATCTACTTTCTTCATTTTCTGGCTTTTGGCAAAATTTCCCCATTTGTTACTCTGTCCTTCCGTGACATTTTCCTCATTCTTCTCAAAAACTGCATTTCTGCAGCCCAAGTCTTCCCTTGTTTAGCTTAGACACTACAGGCAGTCCCCGGGTTACGTACCAGTTCTGTTCCTGAGCCCGTCTTTAAGTCAGATTTGTACATAAGTCAGAAAAAGTACATCCGGTATTATTAAGTGTCAGTTAGTCAAATGTTTGTCTTAGTATATAGTATATATTTTACCTTTCTATGCATATAAAAAAAACTTAAGAAATGTATGTATTCCAATAATTAAACCACTGCATTGCTTAGTAATAATTGTAACTTTCATCGGGGCAGGGCCTTTCACATGTTCTATTTTTCTCACTTTATCCTTTTAAATTGTTCCAATCGTTGACCGACTGTAGCCTAACGCTTTTCCAATGACCGATGGCGTTTCACCTCTTTCCAAACGCTTTATTACTTCCACTTTATTTTCAATCGCTTCCCGTCAATGGAACAGAAACATTGCAGGTAGCGGGTCCCAAGCTGCGCCGGCTCCCGAGGTCCACTGGGTCCTAAGGACTACCACACTGAATTCCCTGGGTTCTAAACTCCACCGCACTGAGGCAGGTTAAGTGGGACAAGTAGGGGTTGTGCTGGGTTTGGGCATTTGATCCTCCACAATATTCCACATGGGAATTTAAACTGGAGGTGGCAGTATTTTTTTTACGAGGTTGAGTTGCGCGCTTGACATTAACCCGGCACGGATGGTATGGGAGTCACTGGATCAACATCGACCCGGCACGGGAGCAGTCTATCACTAAATCGAACTCAGGGAAACTCCGTTCTCCAGCCCGGCGCTGATCTCACTGCGCCACCAGCCGACCGGAACGGGGGGGGGGGGGGGGGGAAGAGAGAGTCAGGGTGAATCTTGCATCTTGCTAAGAAAAATTTAAGCCAAATACAAAGTTAAACACTCAACACAGTGTCAATGGCAACGACTTAAAATGGCAGACGGCGTTGCGATCCGACTTAAAATGGCAGACGGCATTCTCCTTCCTTGGTTCATAAGTACGAGTTGTCTGTAAGTCGGACATTCGTAACTCGGGGACTACCTGTACAGTTCTTATAACTATGAGCTGACTAAGATAATTAAACTGGGAGTCCCTTTACAATGTCTGAATTTGATGCCCAAGGCAACATTAGGTGGCTGGTCTGGTTTTAAAAGTTATTTTTCTTCAAATGTAGTACTAAGTACACATCTGAGTGACCTGCAAGGCCATTCCAGTTTGCAAGGAGCTTCTGGTGGAAAACAAAACTGCAAATGCTAGAATCTGAAACAAACCAAAGGCTGGGAGAACAGCTGGACAAACAGCATCAGAGGGAAGTGAAATCAGTTAACATGCTGGGTCAGGGAACCTTCATCGAATGCAAACAAACCTACCCTTCAAATTTCCGGCTCTTGAACTTCACTTGTCCCATCATTAAAATGTTCCCACAACCAGTGGACTCACTTTCAAGGACTCTTCATCTCAAGTCCTCGATATTTATTGCTTATTATTATTATAACTTTTTTTTTGTATTTGCACAGTTTCTTGTCTTCTGCATTTTGGTTGAATGCCCAAGTTGGGCAGTCCTCCATTGATTTTGTTATAGTTATTATTCAATAAACTTATTGAGTATGCCCACAAGAAAAATGAATCTCAGGGTTGTATATAGTGACATAAATGTACTTTGAACTTCGACTGGTTTCTCTTTCCACAGATACTGCTTGATTGGCCAAGCTGTTCCAATATTTCTGTTTTCTTTCATAGGTATTGTAGGTGAGATGGAGATTTCTTCCTCTGAAGGACATTAGTGATCAAGAGGTGTTTTCACAACATTCTGGTAGCTCTTGTGTCTATCACTACTCCTGCAAATTCCAGATTATTAACGCAACTTAAATTCCATAGCAGCAACGCCAAGATTTGAACTCATGTCTCTAGATAACAACCTCTCATCACCATGCCTTGTACTTAATGCTGTCAAGATATTTCCTCCTTAATTAGAATAGAAGTATTATTGTCACATGTACAAAGATACAGTGAAAAACTTGTCTTGCACACTGTTCATACAGATCAAATTACTACACAGTGCATTGAAGTAGAACAAGGTAAAACAATAACAATGCTGATTAAAGTGTAATAGTTACAGAGAAAATGCAGTGCAGGCAAACAATATGGTGGAATATAATAACAAGGTAGATTATGAGGGCAAGAATATAAAGCTGACTCAGAACAATCTCCTCCAAGAGGACCACAACCTTGTCACAGGGTCTGGAGGCTTGTGTGCCTCAATGACCCAGAGAGCTATGTTGACTGTAGTCAAGGCTTTAGGTTTGGCTCTTGGTAGGGTCATCCATGCCAAACATGTCAAAAGGTAGGTCCACCAGTTCTCCAGGTTCGGGAGTTCAGCTCAGGGCTAACAACACTGACCAATTTTTTTTTTTTTTTTTAATTGTTGCGGAAACAGCAATGAAAAATCCTTCTACATCTGAGTGTGACGGTATTCCTGAGTCTCCACCCGGGACCTAACAAGACTGACAGTGGTGAAAACCGAGAGGAAGCTACTGACACGATGAAGGAAGCCTGAACACTGCCAGAGATGGAGGACCTTCATTGCAGCCCTAAACATACCTGGCATAACGGACAGCAAGTCATAACAATCTACACAAACATGAGATCAAAAGCAATCTTTCTTTTAAAACATACCAGAGCACGAATGCAGCCGTCATTGTGAATAGGCCAATCACGATGGCGATTGAGATCAATATGATAATATTCGTATCCAGCACTTCAGAGCCTGTGGTTAAAGCATTTGAAACACATGTCAGATGTTAGTGTTGTGGAATGGCAAGAAACAAAACATTTGTCTGGAATTTATTGAAGACAGACACCACACATCTCATCCATTAGGATCAAATTATCTATCTTGCAAATATGCTTCTGTACTAGCACCACCAAAGTAATGCAAATTGTGATACTGTTGCGTTCACTAGTGAAATTTATTGGATAACGTGCTGAAAATGGTCTTAATTGTTTCAACTAAATCCCTATAATTAACTTATCAGTGCATTAGGTATATTTTAAATTCTTATAAACACACTCATCATTTTCTATAAATATATACTGATTTTGGGGGATTTGTCAAACCATTTGTAAATAAGAATACAAGACATGGGAGCTGAATTAGGTTATTCAGCCCATTGAGTTGCTCTGCTAGTCCATCACAGTTGATTTGTTACTCCTTTCAACTTCATTCTCCTGCCTTCTCCCCCATAATCTTTGATGACCTTATTAATCAAGAACCTATCAACCTCCACTTTAAGTATATTCAATGACTCAGCCTCCACAGCTGTCTGTAGCAATGAATTTCACAGATTCGCCACCCCCTGCCTAAAGAAATTTCTCTTCATCTCTGTTCTAAAAGGCACATCCTTGTATTCTGAGATTGTGCCCTCTGGTCCTAGACTCTCCAACTACAGGAAACCTCCTCTCCACATCTACTCTATCAAGGCCTTTCAATATTCGATAGATTTCAATGAAATCCCTTCTCGTTCTTCTAAACTCCAGGGCACTTAAGAATTCATTCTTCCTAATCTGGTTGATAAAGCAAGTTCATGTCAGAATTCCCTCCAGGCCCTCAAATGTTTAGGGGTATACTCACACCACCATTATTCACCTCCAGTAACTTGGACCTGTTCCTACAGCTTAGTAAATTTCAAGACACCATGACTGCATACTGATTGTTGACTTGAGTACCAAAAAGTAACATTGAACTTACTTGGAAATATTGAAGTTGGAGCAGAGGGAGACTCTGTTTGTTGACCATGAATATCCACATAGTCCACTGTTAATGTGGCAACAGTAGTTTGGATAGACTCTGAAGTTGTTTCTGTAATGCAAAAATGTCAATTTATTTACAAATTACTAGAGTGAAAGTAAATCGCACAGAAGCTTTAATCTCATAGGGCTGATCTCATGCTAACTGTTTTGATACAGCACCTTTGTATATTCCCCTTATGGAGAGGTAATCCCTCTACATGGCAGGGCACAGAACATAGTGGTTAGCATACACTATTACTGTGCCAGCGACCCAGATTCATTGCCACCGTTGTCTGTAAGGAGTTTGTATGTTCTCTCTGTGACTGCGGGGGTTTCCTCTGGGTGCTCCTGTTTCCTCTCACATTCCAAAGAAATACGCATTAAGGTTATTAGTTGTGGGCATGCTATGTTGGTGGCAGAAGCATGGGGACACGTGCGGGTTGCCGTCAGCTCATCCTCGGACTGTGTTGGTCATTGACGTAAACGGCTTATTTCACTGCATGTTTCAATGTACATGTGACAAATAAAGCTAATCTTTACCAGACAGATGGCCTACATTTTACTCACTGAAGCAGGCAGGAAACGAACCTAGAACTCACATGACAATGATCCTCTTATCAAACCATCTCAATTCACAACACTGTCTGCCAATAAAAATTCAGGGTAAGACATTGGAAGACACGGACCAATTTCCTCCTGTAGTAATGATAGACATAGATGGTGAAATTTGCTACCAGCTTTAACTAGACTGCACAGCCTCTGGACAGTTGATGAAATCTGAGGCCCTCTAATGGTCGTGTTGACCACAGATGTGGCAAGCCAGCTGTCTACAGGAGTAGCAAATCAGTACACGAGCCAGGGCAGAATAATATGGAGAGCAAGTTATGGCCCATGTCCCACTGAAGGGTCTTTTCCATAGATGCTGCCTGGTCTGCTGAGTTCCTCCAGCATTTTGTGTGTGTTGCTCTGATTTCCAGCATCTGCACATTTTCTCATTTGCTCAGGTTCCCTCTTTCCACACAGCTGATGAATCCAAAA